>NW_026991715.1:71673751-72943751 GCF_029215605.1 Mirounga angustirostris
TCAGTGCAGGAACAAATCTCTTGACCTCTTGCTTTTCACCAAAGCAGCATATCACTCAATCGCTAGGTTTTCTTTTCTTTTCTTTTCTTTTTTTTTAAATATTGCAATTGCTAGATTTTTAAGAAGGACGACAATCAGAGCCCAGTCCACCATGCCACTCCACCAACTACAGGGTTCAGGGGTTAAGTCTCAAGGTATTCTTGTTAAAGCAAAGAGATATCCCTTACTTGTCCCCACTTGAGGAGGTGGGACTCATACCTCTTCAGCAGCTCTCTACAAAAATACTCTGCACAAACTTCATTCTAACCCTTTTAAATACTCCTTGGATGTCAAAATCACCCTACCCAGTTCTCAAGGGGTGACAGTAAATGGATAAGAATATATTTTAGTTATTGTAAAGACTTAAAGGCATTACAGTTATTTAGTTCCTGAGGTATCAGAATGGCTAAATGTACTGAAATGTATAAAACAATCCCATTGCTTCCTACAAAGGTGCCACAAATAGAAAAAAAGAAAAAACAAGATTAGTTTTTGGTTATTTTCTTTGAGCATCTTTTATTTTATAGCTATTACAACTTGCCACCTCAGTACAAATTTTACTTTATTTTATTTTATTTTTTAAAGATTTATTTATTTATTTGAGAGAGAGAGAATGAGAGAGAGCACATGAGAGAGGGGAGGGTCAGAGGGAGAAGCAGACTCCCTGCCAAGCAGGGAGCCCGATGCGGGACTCGATCCAGGGATTCCAGGATCATGACCTGAGCCGAAGGCAGTCGCTCAACCAACTGAGCCACCCAGGCGCCCTCAGTACAAATTTTAAAGTCAAGAGAGAGTAAAAAAAGAGAAGTAAAAAATATTCTGGGGCTTAGGGGTGGTGAGCGAGAGCACATATAATTGGGGAAATGAGAGGCTTGAATGAAATGGCTTGAATCAAGGATGTTGACAGGTACAAATATTTGCAAGTACAGAACTATTTATGCTGAACTCAGTTTTTGTAACTTAAACTTCAAAAACCAAGATAAAACATTCATTTACATAAATCTCTAAAGCAAAGTTACTCTTGAGATTAATAGTTTATGAGTATAAAAAAGACCCCTACAAAGAACTGTTTTATTGCCTAGATTTATACTACTATGCTCATTAGGTAATCTCTATACATATATAGTTGTCTGAAAACTATGATTCACTCTCAGCTTTGTTTTTCAAGGGATTAGAAAAATTTTAGGGTCATTTTGAATGCAGAATATCATTCTATTTCCATAACCAAAGGCTCCTTATAATACTAGATGTATTTTGGCAAGTAACTAAAAACAAATCTTTCTGTTTAGAATTTCCATTCAATATTACTTGCATTAGACCTTTTATGGACTTACTTAGACAATTTAATTGTATGTCTTGCATTTGCATCTTTTTTGTTTCTCCTGGACTTTATTTTCCACACACTAGTCCCCACTCTTACTAACAGGATAAAGTCAAAACTCCTTGGCCATGCTTTTAAGATCCTATTTTCTTCTATCTCCAGCCTCATCTGTAACTCCATCCTTCAGTCTCCAACATTTCTCTTCCAAATCTGATAATCTGTTTATAGTTTTGCACAAGAAATATTTCCTTACCTACATTTGTTCTAACTATGATTACCTCTTCCATCCCCCTGTTACTCGATCTTTAGGTTGTTTAGATATCACCTTCTCTTAGATGTTTTCCATGATTCCCCTACACCTAAGCTTCATATTGTATTAAGCACCCCTTTTATTTTAACAACCTTTAAAGTTTAATAGTTTGATATTTATTGTCTGTGTCCCCTAATTAGGCTTTAAGTTCCTAGAAGGAAGGAAAAATATACTGCTCATTTTGTATTTTTCGTACCAGCACAGTATCTAGTACAAAGTTGAAGCTTAATAAACAATGGTAGAATGGATGATGCATTAGTTAATAAGCTACACAGAACAGAAAATAAACTTTTTGTACTTTAGAAAGTAATATCCATTATACATTAAGTTCCAATTTTATTTCAGCATTTTAGGTATTAAGTCCACATCCCGTCACTATAATTCTTTTTTTTTTTTAAAGATTTTATTTATTTATTTGAGAGAGAGAGAATGAGAGAGAGCACATGAGAGGGGCGAGGGTCAGAGGGAGAAGCAGACTCCCTGCCGAGCAGGGAGCCCGATGCGGGACTCGATCCTGGGACTCCAGGATCATGACCTGAGCCGAAGGCAGTCGCTCAACCAACTGAGCCACCCAGGCGCCCCACCGTCACTATAATTCTAAGACAGGAATGATTTGGGATTTTATTTTATGTTTTACAAATATTTATCATGGTTAAATAGTCTCTTAAAGAGTATGGTAAATATTTTAAAATGCTAGATAAGGATTAATATGAGAATAACTTATTTTAGCTATTCTAGTTAAAAAACTTTTAAAGCATCAAGTTGATGCTTGAGGATTCTTACATCTTCCTTGTCTTTTTGAAAGAACTATAAACTTGTCTTTAAGTCTTAGAATTTTTTATTAAATTATTTTAGCAGGGATATTCTCAAATGTGTGTGTACACACACACACACACACAACGGGAGAGGAGAGAGGCTTTCGATACATGAACAGATAGAAAAAGGGGAAAAAAGAGATGGATTGACAAAACTATGAAGGTTTTAATAACTGAAAATACAGTGAATTAGAAGAGTTTGCAACACCAGCAATATAACAGTCTTGAGGAAACCCCTCTGTGGCTTTCTGATGGAAAATAATAGACAGGATTTATTTCCATATGGGAGCTGAGCGATAGCTATCTTGATCTCTCCATTTCATATAGGCTTTCTAATTGTGTATTGCTCTTGAGAAGTTTTAATTTTAAGATACCATTTCCACAATTTGAAAGAATTCTAAGATGATACTGAATACCCTTACTTTTCTTTTCCTCCCCCATTGTATTGCAAGCAACTGAATTTTAAGGTTAGAGAGTTCTTTCCAATTAGGGAAACTAATGAGGATGCATATCCATGAAGATCTCAGGGGTGTATACAAGGAGTATATATGAGGATACCAATATAGATAGATAGATAGATAGATAGATAGATAGATAGATAGATAGATAGATAGATATGAGGATCTCTCTCTCTCTCTCTCTCTATCTCTCTATCTCCTAATTACAGAGTTAGGTGATAGTAATATTAATCAATTATAAATTCAAGAAAATTTGTACTTATCTATAAAAATACATAATGTTAATAATTGAATTAGTTGTATATGGGAATGGTCATTTGATTTGAAGATATAAGTAGTACTAGGATTTCTTGTAGCTACTGACTGTTTAATGCTACAGGTGTTAATATTGCTTTGATGAAGTTGCTGAATACCACTGATGTCCCTCTGGGCAATTATTTCTAAGCACTTAATGTTGCTGTTACATTGTTTCAAATAGTTCTTTAGTATATTCCTGGAAAATATCTTTGGGCCACTTTGTCATCCTTCTTCACCTTTAATTTAATAACCTTGTCTTTTCTGTCTTGACTCATCATGGTACTTGTTCTACACCAGCTACTTGTTGTACAGTATATACTAAATGTTACAGGTTCAGTTTTTCTCCTTGTAGTCAAGAACATGCATTGCTGCTTAGATCAAAAATAACTTCAGCTATTACATTAAGCATAAGTGGCTTATTTAATAGATTATAGGTCTTCTAGGACCATATATTTTCTACCTTATATATGTATAGTTATAGCACGTGAGAAATATTAAAAGAGCAGAGGAATGTGCCATAAATTTATTATAGTGATCTATTCTTTTTGCAATGCCCTGACCTCATATATTAAGTTGTTCTCTCCTTATAAAATAGTAAAGTCTAAACTAATCCCTTAATTTCTGGGTTCTATTTTATCCAGTGCCACACAGTGTAGCAGTTGAGTATTTCTAATCTTCATAAGATTATTTCTATCATTTTGAGGACAAATTTTATATGATAAATATTTAATATATTACTTTCTTAAGTCTGCACAGAACTAGGCAGTATTAGATACCATAGTGAAAGACTTATTATTTGCGATTTTGAAGAAAGTACTGAAACATATTGATTTACATTGCATTTACTTTGCAGAGTGCTTTGCAAATAGCAACATACATAATTGTCATAACAACCCAGTGAGATAGATTTTAACTCCACTTTATAGGTTTGGTAACTGAGGCATAGAGAGATTAAGTAACTTCCCAAGGTCACAAACAGGAGGAGTCACAATTGAAAAACAGTTGTCTGACTCTGAAGGCCACGCTCTTAACCATTCTATGTACCATATACATTAGAGTAAGCTCTGGTCCCACTTGCAGTAGATACTCTCTAGTCCCTATACTTTGGGACCTTGGTATTATAGTGCAAATGATAATCAAAATATTTGGGGTACAACACAATCTCACAAAATACACATGTGTTAGAGTGAATTTGTAGGTCAAGTCTATTTTTATAAAGCTTTAAATTGATCAGAAATGTGGTAATTAAAAGCATAAGTGCCTGAAAATGTGCACTAGTGACTTGGATTTAAGGTTTTATATTCATGCAAAAACAGGAAGTAATGCTTTGAGCTTCATGAGACAGGTGAGCAAATGAAACTGACTTAAACTACATCCTCAGTGACAAGGAGAAAATATTTTTTCTTAATAATGATCAAGATAAAAGTGTATTTAATCTAATAATATTATAGTGACACCATTCTTATTTTGGTCAGTATTGGGTCGATTTAAATTTTTTAACACTTTGCTTCCAAATATTCTGTCATGGTATTTTAGTTACCCTCCCATTTGTAGTTTAAGTCTTTTGTGGGAAGAATAATGGTCCCAAATATGTTCGCATCCTAATCTCAGTAACCTGTGTATGTTACCTTATATGACAAAAGGAATGTAGCATGTTACTGAGGTTATAGACCCTCAAATGGGGTGGTGATTATGGATTATCTGAGTGGGCCCAATTTAAGCACACTTTTTCTTAGAAGAAGACAAACTTTTCCAGCTGTGGTCAGGGAGAGACACATTCATGAGAAAAGGGTCAGAGATACAACATGAAAAGGGCTTAACCTGTCATCAGTAATTTTGAAAATGGAGAAAAGGACCATGAACCAGGAAATATAGGAAGCCTCTAAAGCTACAAAAGGTAATAAAATCTCCTAGAGTCTACAGAGAAGAATGACCATAATCCTTCAGGCACCTTGATTTTAGCCCAGTGAGACTTATGTTGGACTTATGACTAATAGAATCATAATATAATGAAATTATATTATTTTAAGGCACTTAACTTGTGGTTATTATAGCAGTAAAGGAAAATTAATATAATGGCCCTATATTATTTTATAGTTCATCTGACAATTTCAATTTTAAACTGGAATATTTAGTCTATTTACATTAATTATAAAACTTATTTTTAATAAAAATAATATACATATAACTTAAATTATATAAACATTTATTTATTTGTATTTTTTTGTTTGAAAGAGTTTTTCTACTATCAAAGTTAATAAACAATGATGTAGGTCACACTATTTGTACTTAAAAAGTAAAAACTCATTTTTATTGAAGTATAATTTACATGTAAAATTATACTTTCTTATCTTATTTTTTATCTTCTTACAGATTTATTTTTCAGACATATGTTGATTTTCACATATCAGCTTACTTATTTGCTTATTTGTTTTTTGTATTTTGTCCTTCCTTCCTGACTATAGTTGGCTTTATTGAGGTTTTTATTTGTCTTTCTTCCCTTCTATTAGAGAGAACCTATGTTCTTTCTAATGTTTTTCATATTAATTTATTTTTTATTTTTATTTTTTATTTTATTTTATTTTTTTAGATTTTTCTCTTTTTTTTTTTGACAGAGAGAGAGACAGTGAGAGAGGGAACACAAGCAGAGGGAGTGGGAGAGGGAGAAGCAGGCTTCTTGCAGAGCAGGGAGCCTGATGCATGGCTTGATCCCAGGCCCCTGGGATCATGACCTGAGCCAAAGGCAGACGCTTAATGACTGAGCCACCCAGGTGCTCCTAATTTATTATTTTTTTAAAGTCAAATTAATCTTGTATCTTTACCTTAATCTGGAACAATCCAAACAAAGTATTTTTGCACTAATCAACTCAAACCCATTATTTTGGTTACTATTTTATAGTGTTTTAAATTCTATCATGTTTTCAAATATCCTCCAAATTGTTTATTATTGTCATTGTGATATAATACAGTTACTGATTATTTGATTTTTTCTGTAGGTTTAGCCTTTTTTTTTTTCCTATAATGGTTTCTCTCAGCTCATTCTTTCCTTGTAGATTTAATTTCCTTCTTAACAAAGTCTATCCTTCAGTAATTCTAGTGTGTGTTCACTACAGAAAAAAATCAACTAAACACACACAAAAAAATCAGTAATGGAGGAAATGAGGAACAAAAAAGGTATAGGATATATAGGAAAAATAACAAAATGGCAATGGAGTGTCCTTCCTTATCAGAAATTACATTAAATATAAATGGATGAAACTTTGAAATCAAAAAGCAATAATTGGCAGAATGGATTTTAAAAATTTAATTTAGATGTCATCGTATATTTGTCCAAATTCAAAGAATGTCTAACATCAAGAATGAACCCTAAAGTAGACTATGGACTTTGAGTGATTATTATGTGCTAATGTAGGTTCATCAGTTTTAACAAATGTACCATTTGGTGATGGATGTGTATAACTGGGTAGGCTATACATGGGTGTGGGACATAGGGTATATAATAAATCTCTGTACCTTCCTTCAATTATGCTTGAATATAAAGCTGCTTTCAAGTGACTTAAAATGTGATCTAAAGTGAGCAAGTAAGTTCAAAGTGGAAGGATGAAAAAAAGTTATTTCATGTAAATGTTAGCCAAAAGAGAGCTGAAGTGGCTACATAGTATCAAAAAATATATACCTTAATGCAACAACTGTTGTAACAGACAAGGACAGATATTATTAAGAAGGTATAAAAATTTTAAGTATATATGCTTCAAATAACAGAGCCCCAAAATACATAAAGTCAATACTGACCGAATTGAAGGGAGAAATAGATAGTTCTACACTAATGGTTGGAGACTTCAATACATCACCTTAATGATGGATAGAATATCTCAACAACACATCATTACAGAAATAGAGAACTTGAAAAATATTATAAACCAACTAGACTTAGTGGATATATATCATAGATATATATGGAACACCTCAACTAACAAGAGAGAAATAACATAATTTTTGAGTAAAATGGAACACTCTTTAGGAATGAAAATATGTTAGACAACAAAACAAATGTCATATTTAAAAAGAATAAACTCATATGGAGTATTGTCTTCCACTACAATGGAATGAGCTACAAATCATAGCAGAAAGAAAACTGGAATATTGACAAACCTATGGAAATTAAATGACTCACTCATTAATAACAAATGGATGAAAGAAGAAACCATAAGAGAAATTATAACATACTTTAAGACTAATGAAAATAGGGTGCCTGGGTGCCTCAGTCAGTTAAGCGTCTGCCTTCAGCTCAGGTCATGATCCCAGGGTCCTGGGATCAAGTTCCACATCAGGCTCCCTTCTCAGGGGAGATCCTGCTTCTCCCTTTCCCTCTGCCTGCTGCTCTGCCTACTTTTACTCTCTCTCTATCTCTCTGTCAAATACATAAATAAAATCTTTTTAAAAAAAAGACTAATGAAAATAAAAATACAATGTATCAAATCTTAGAGGATGAAGCAAAAGTAGTACTCAGGAAAATAAATAGTTGTAAATATCTACATTCAAAAAGAAGAAAGCTCAAATCAATAACCTGACATTAACAATAACATATACATTGAAGAATTAGAAAACTAAATCCAAAACTAGCAGAAAGAAGAAAATAATAAAGACTAAAGATAAATGAATTAGGGAATAGAAAAACAATAGGAAACAAATACAATAAAACCAAAAAGATGCTCCTTTGAAAGATTTTTAAGAAAATAAACTTTTATCTAGACTGAGAAGAAAAAAAGAGAAGATAAAAATAACTAAAATCAGAAATCAAAGTGAAGGCATTACTACCAACTTTGCAGAAACAAAAAGTTTTATAAGTGACTATTACGAATAATTGTATGCCAACAAATTAGATAATCAAGATGAAATAAATGAATTTCAGAAACACACGTTACCTAAAATGACTCAAGAAAAAAATCGAAAATCTAAACAGACCTGTAATAAGAGATTTTATCAGTACTCAAAAAACCTCCTAAGAAAGAAAAATCAAAGACCAGATGACTTCACTGGTGCACCCTACCAAACATTTAAAGCATTAATGCCAATTCTTCTCAAACTCTTCCAAACAAGAGAAGAGAGAACACTTCATCATGTATTCTATGAGGCCTACATTACGTTCACACCAAAGCCAAATAAAAATATCACACAAAAATAAATTCACTGAATAAATCTTATTAATATAAATGTAAAAAAATCCTCCACAAAACACACCAAATCCAAAAGCATATTAAAAGAATTATACATCATAACCAAATGAAATTATCCAAGGAATGGAATGGTACTTCAACATTAGAAAATCAATATAATACACTACTTTAACAGAATGAGGGAAAAAAAAAATCATGATTATTACACATGATGCAGAAAAGACGTTACAAAATCCAATGCCCTTTGTGATTAAAAGAAGAAGAAGAGGGGCACCTGAGTGGCTCAGTCATTAAGCGTCTGCCTTCAGCTCAGGTCATGATCCCAGGGTCCTGGGCTTGAGCCTTGCCTGGAGCCCTGCATCGGGCTCCCTGCTCAGCGGGAAGCCTGCCTCTCCCTCCCACACTCCTGTGTTCCCTCTCTCGCTGTCTCTCTCTCTGTCAAATAAATAAAATAAGAAAGAAAGAAAGAAAGAAAGAAAGAAAGAAAGAAAGAAAGAAAGAAAGAAAGAAAGAGAAGAAGATGAGGCTAGGAATTGAAGGGGATTTTCTTCATAGGATAAAGGGCATTGATGAAAAACCCCAGGTAACAATATATTTAGTGGTGAAAAAGTGAAATCATTCTAAAAGGATCAGGAACAAGAAGGGACACCTGTTTTCACCATTCCTATTAAATATTTTACTGGAAATTCTAGCTAGAACAATTAGGAAAAATAAATAAGAGATGTCCAAATTGCAAAGGAAATAGTAAATCAATCTCCATTCATAGATGAAAAGATCCTACATATAGGAAAAAACAAGACAAAGAATCCACAAGAGAACTATTAAAGTTAATAAATGAATTTATCAAAGTTACAGATTACAAGATCAACATATACAAATCAGTTGCAATCAGTAACAACAATCCAAATAGAAAATTAAGAAAACAATCTTATTTATAATACATATAAAAGATTCAAAAAACTAGGAATACATTTCACAAAGGAGGTGAAAGTCCCATATACTGAAAACTACAAAACATTAGTGAAAAAAATTAAAGAAGACCTAACCAAATGGAAAGACATCTTATGCTCAGGAATCCTAATATAATACTGCTAAATTGATACTACTCAGTGTAATCTACATATTCAACACAACTCCTATCAAAATTCCAATAGTCCTTTTTGCAGAAATAGGAAATCTGACCCTCAAATTTATGTGAAGTTTCCAAGTGCCCTGAATGGTCAAAACATTCGTGAAAAAGAAGAACAAAGTTGGAGGATTCACTCTTCCTAATTTCAAAACTTATTACAAGGCAACAGCAATCAAAACATTGTGGTACTTGTCATAAGGACAGATATACAGACCAATGGAGGAGAAGTTCGAGTTCATAAATCAACACATATATCTATGGCCAATTGATTTTCGGCAGATACCAAGTCCATTCAATAAGGAAACAATAATGTCTTTTACAAATGGTGCTAAAACATCTGGATAGCTGTATTTTAATATGCAAAAAAACATGGACTCCTACTTCAGAGCACATACAATAATTAACCCCATATGGACAAATGGCCTAATATAAGGGCTAAAACTATAAAAATCTTAGAAAAAATCGTATGAGCAAATCTTCATGATCTTTGAGTTGGCAACAGATTCTTAGGACACCAAAAGCATGAGCAACAAACAAGAAACAGAAAAACTGAACTCCACTTAAATTAAAAACTGTTCATCAAAAAACATTATGAAGCAAACAAAAAAGGAACCTACAGATTGGGATAAAATATTCAAAAGTTACATATATAATAAGGGTTAATGTCCAAAATATATTTTAAAACCTCCTACAACTCAAAAACAAAAATAACTCAATTAAAAAATGAGCAAAAGACTTTCATAGATATTTCTTCAAAAAAATACACACAAGTGGCCAATTATGACATGAAAAGATGCTTGACATCATTAGTCATTAGGGAAATGTTAATCAAAACCGCAATGAGATACCATTTCATACCTATAAGGATGCTGATAATTTCTTTAAAAAAATAAAAAATAGGGGTGGCCTGGGTGGCTCAGTTGGTTGAGCATCCAACTCTTGATCTGGGCTCAGGTCTTAATCTCAATGGTGGTGAGTTCGAGACCCACACTAGGCTCTGCACTGGGCATAGAGCCTACTTAAAAAATAATAATAATAAAATAAAAATAAATAAAAACTAAATGTTGGTGGAGATGGCAGAAATTGGGAATCCTTGTACATTGCTGGTAGGGTTGTAAAATGGTGAAGCCACTATGTAAAACAGTTTAACAGTTCTTCAAAAAGTTAAGCAGAATTATCATATGATTCAGCAACTCAATTCTTAGGTATGTACCCCAAAGAATTGAAAACAGGGACTCAAACAAAATATTTCTACATTTATGTTCATTACTATAGCCAAAAAGTGGAAACAAAAGTGTTCATGAAAAGACAATGGAGAAAAAAAAATGTGATATACACATAAAATAGAATGTTATTCAGCCATGAAAAGGAATGGCGGTTTTTTTTACATACTACAACATACATGAACCTTAAAAACATTATACGAGTGAAATAAGCCAGACACAAAAGTACAAAAATAGTATGATTCCACTTACATGAAATATCTAGAGCAGGCTAACTGATAGATATAGTAAGTAGATTTGAAGTTACTAGAGACTGGGGGAAGAGGGAAATGAATTATTGCTTAATGGTTAGAGTTTTTGTTTAGGGTGATGAAAAGTTTAAAAATACATAGTGGTCATGGTTGCATAACATTGTGCATGTAATTAATGCCACTAGTTTGTACACTTAAAATGGTTAAATTGAAAATTTCATAACATATACATACACACACACACACCACAATAAAAATATTTAAAATAATTTTTCACACAAACATGCTTGTGTATCTATGAAATCATTTTTAATGGATAGAGAAGAATCTTCAGGAGAGTGGGCATAGGGAATTGCACTATCAAGTGGATTTTAATTTTAACTTTATAATTTTGAACGTATTTTTATAAAGAAAATGGTATATTTATAACTTAAAAATATGATTTTTAAAACAAAACTGTATTTTGGATAATTCTGTGAGCCACAATATAGGTCATTTATTATTCGTATGCCATGAATTTAATGATAAAGAAAATGGAATTAAAAAAAAAGTTTCTACAAAAGTATCTATTCTGCTTTTATTATACTTTTATATTTATTGATATATGGTTGGTCTTTATTACTTTAATTTATTCAATGTTTACTGAGCATGTACTGAATGCCAAATCCTGTGCTGGCAATTTTCACATCTGGTACCTCATTAAGAAGGAAGTATGAGATATATATTGAGAATTTGATTTCTTACAAAATATCACTTGACTCTTCCATTCAGTCCCCAATATTGGCTAAATCTTCATTTTGACTCTGAGTTTCTATGAAGGTAGACAGGTTCAAAAGCTGCCACATAGACTCATGTATTAAAACTAAGTCATTTGGCCAATACCATTCACTTTGAGTTTTAGATAAATCTGACATTTTCAAAATTTGTTTAGGATAACAAGAGAAATTGAGAAATCTCATACTGATTTGTATTGATTTGTAATGTTCTCTGTGGAAATTAAGGCACATTGTTCAGGAGGTAATAAATGTTCCACTTGAAATAGGCCTTGTAGGGCGCCTGGGTGGCTCAGTTGGTTGGGCGACTGCCTTCGGCTCAGGTCATGATCCTGGAGTCCCTGGATCGAGTCCCGCATCGGGCTCCCTGCTCGGCAGGGAGTCTGCTTCTCCCTCTCCCACTCCCCCTGCTTGTGTCCCCTCTCTCGCTGTGTCTTTCTCTATCAAATAAATAAATAAAATCATAAAAAAAAAAAAAAAGAAATAGGCCTTGTATGTTCTCAAAAGATACAGAGAGATTAAATTAGTCACCACCAATACTTGCACATACAGAATAGAGGCCAGGACAAATGATTACTAGTTTAGTTTTCCTCTCACATAATAAGATGCATCATTAGAGTCAAACTCTTCTAAAAATAGAGTTTAAAGATTTTATTATTTATTTGAGAGCGAAAATGCATGTGCAAGCAGGGTGGGGAAGCAGAGGGAGAGGGACAAACAGGCTCCCTGCTGAGCACAGGCCTGGAGCAGGGCTAGATCCCAGGACCCCGAGGTCATGACCTGAGCCAGGACCATGAGGTTATGACCAGAGCCAAAGGCAGACACTCAACTGACTGAAACACCCAGGCATCCCTTAAAAACAGAGTTTAGAAAAAATTTAAGAGAATATAGTTTCACCTTCTTTTTTACGGAGAAGGACATGCAGATGCCAAGAGGGCAAGCTCAGAAGGCAGAATGAGGACACTAAGGCTGAATGTAGGAACCATGATGATTAACCACTCTTTGTTTATTTGTATTACATCCCTGTGAATATGTTCCTCACAAATTAAGAAAAACACAGCAAAGCTAAATGGGGTAGGAGTACCATAAGACATCTACGATTATTTTTTTAGGGGCACCTGGGTGGCTCAGTCGTTAAGTGTCTGCCTTCGGCTCAGGTCATGATCCCAGAGTCCTGGGATCCAGCCCTGCATCGGGCTCCCTGCTCCACGGGAAGCCTGCTTCTCCCTCTCCCACTCCCCATGCTTGTGTTCCTTCTCTCGCTATCTGTCAAAAAAATAAATAAAATCTTAAAAAAAAAAAGAAATCTACAATTATTTTTTTATAGAACGTAAGTTTCATATACAATCTCTTCTGAGACACAGAGCATACATTCAAAGAAACATTAATATTTTTAACCATTTAGAACATCTTTCCATATCATGCTTTCTTATTTCTAACAAAGATCACGTGTGCATCAGGTGTCTCCTCTGTTTGTTGTGGGCAACTCAATTCCTGGATTTAGGTTACTCTAGTCTTCCTTATTAGCAGGCACAGAATTAAATTGAGTGTGCAAAGAGAAAAAAAAAGACTAACTAGGGTTTGGTATGCGTAATTTTAAGTCCAATAATGCTAAATTATTTCTTTAGCTGTTATTCTAATAGTTACATAAAAGATGGGGAACTAGGTCTTGACACATTGTTCTGACTTCACAGTATCATGCAGTGTGGATCTAGGGGATGGTTTTAAAGTGACGAATCTCCTTGTGACAGCTAAATGCCAAGGCTGTGGTTCTGAAAATATAAAACCATTATTTTTTTCTTTATCCCCTTCCCCGCTATTTTATCTTCTGCTTCTCCTGCCCAATTTACAAGATTCTAGGCTTCGAAGACACAGTGCGGAAAAAAAAGAAAAATGGCCTCAATGAGCACTGATTTTCATTATTCATATTTCATAAGGCAAAAATTAGGTGGCACTATTGTGTAGTAAATATAGCAAGAGGTGAATAAACAAATATAATCAGATTTTTAAAATTTGTGTGACCATCTCTAATATTAGTTTGCATAGATTTTCTTTCAAGGTGGAGGCTAAAAGCGCCAACTGAGGAGAGAAGATTTTCAGTGTCAGTGAAGTTAAAACATGTCAGCAGCAGTTCCTTCTGTGAATATTGTCTCACATGAAAGAAAGGATGGATTGAATTCATATCTGAAACAAGGCAAGATTTTCCATCTGACCTCATTATGTGTTTCTCTGGAGTGCATCCCTGGGTTTCTGCCGGAACCGCAATGTGTTGTGTGGAAACCAAATATAAAATAGCTCAGTACTGCCGTAACAGACGTTATCTTAATAAGATGGGGTATTTATTGTTTTGCCACAATCATCTCTTAACTCGAAAAGTCATAATGATGTGCCAGATCCCTTTGTTAAAGCAATGCCCTTAAGTGAAGGCATGTATTAATGAAAGGGTTTATGCTGCACGGCTGGAAGCAAAGATGAAGTAGCATTACTGTAGATCACAGGGATTTATATTGAGAATTTTTTATGGGAAGATTTTTAGAAACTCGACCGTTGTATCCTCATAAATAATTAAACATACAAATTATCACTGTTACAATACAGCCAGTTTTCTTTTCTGTGAGCATTGGTAATCGATTCAAGAATATATTGCTTTAAAGAGATTTATAGCATTTTTCATTGTTCCTGATCATACTAGAAAATTATTCAGAGATCAGAAATAATAGAAAACTTTCCCCTAGATTAACCTTGTGCTCCAGAGAGAGAAATTCCCTACATGGCACCATATCATAAAGAAAGCCATCTTGTTTTTTCGGTTTTATTTGTGCAAAGGCTTCTTTGTATATATGTATATATGTGTTTGCATTTTTCATACTAATGGATAAAGAAACATGTCATTGTTTATATTATTACTCTGTGTATATATATATTTATATACACACATATTATGGTTTTATTTTTCAAAATATAATCAATGTAGGAAAAATATTATGACTTCCAAATCTACTACTATTAAAATATATTTCCATACCCTCTAAGCTATCCCGTAAGTTAATTATCAGTATTACCTAAAAATTAATCAGTGGCAGTAAACTATTGAAAAGAGGTCATTACATACATCTCTCTGTATATAGATGAAGGTTTAAATATAAAATCCATATAGTGATATGTACTATCTTGGTGAAATTAATATCAATCTATATCTATTTATACTTAATAATTTGACACAGTTTTAGTTTTTAGTTGCCATGGCAACTCATTGTTACATCAAAGTCCCTAAATTGTATGTTTCATAAAACAGTAAATACCAAACTATACAACCTAATAAATAGGTTAATTCGGACAAGTTTTGAGGACTTGATGGAATCATTTGGTCAATATATTCAGTATAGACTATAAAAGTTTCTAGCACACAATGAAACTTTTAAATTTACTACCTGAGGAAAATTCATCTTTTAGAAACAAAGACTATGTGATGTGTGATATGTTTATTTCATGTGGAAATAACTAGTTTATTAAAAAGTGGACATTTCTGAAATGCACAGTGCATCCCAGGCATTTTGCTTAATGCTGGGAATGCAGAGATTAAGTATTTGGCAGGAGGTCACCTGTCAAATACCTAGAGTGGAGCAGTTGTGAGAAACTAAATTAAAAATTTACATATGCAATAGCCCACCTTCTAGAAGTGGCACCTAATCCCCCTACCCTTGAGACACAGTGGCTGGCTTCCAAATAATAAGAGAAAAAAATAGTAACTTTGCAGTGGAGAAACCTGACAAAAATGACCTTAACCTAGCAATGAAAGCTAACATTGTCAGGGATGTCCCGTAGATATCATTTCTCTCTGACACGTGATTAAGAAGGGATTTTTCACCCTTCAGGTATTCTTCCAAAAATTTCTAACCCCAGACTAGTCTGAGAAAAACACTGGATAAATCCTAGATTGGCTGACAGTTCTATAGGATACCTAGCCAGTATTCCCCAAGACTGTCAAAGTCATGACAAACAAGAAAAGCCTGAAATGTTTTCACAGACCAGAGGAGGCTGGGGAGCCATGACAACTAAATGAAATGTGGTTCTCTGGATTGGATCTAGAACAAAAAGAGAACATTCAGAAAGACTGGTAAATACAAATAGTCTAGAGATCAGTTAAAAAATAAAACAATTTACATATAATTTTAAAGTCTAACAAAGTGCTCTAATTTATTAGACAAGAGGAACTGTGGTTTCATCAACGGCAAGTCAATTATAAACTATTTAATGGTCAAGAATGAGCACAACTCAGCATTCCACATAGCCAGGCCAGTGTCACACAGCAAGAACAGTGTCAGAGATTACAACATGTGAATATATAATAAAAGATCTTAAAAAATCATCAGCCAGTGGTTTGCAAACTATTTTCTGCAGGACACTAGAAACTCCCGAGAGGGTAGTGCAGATCAGTAAGAAGGCATGGCATTAGCCATGGTCCCATCTCTAATTCAACTACACTAATGTGGAGTCATGTAATATTTATCCATGGTTTAGAACAAAACAGAAGAAAATCGGTATGTGGATCAGAAATCCAGGTAAGTGCTTATTCACCTGTATGTATAGCTTATTCACCTATTCATGTAATAGGTACATGAATCTTAGGGCATCTTATTAAAAGCAGATTCTAATTCAATAGATCTAGGATGGGACCCAGGAGTGTGCATTTCTTTCTTTCTTTTTTTTTTTTTTTTAAGATTTTATTTATTTATTTGACAGAGACAGAGACAGTGAGAGCAGGAACACAAGCAGGGGGAGTGGGAGAGGAAGAAGCAGGCCTCCCGCCGAGCAGGGAGCCCGATGTGGGACTCGATCCCAGGACCCTGGGATCATGACCTGAGCCGAAGGCAGTCACTTAACCAACTGAGCCACCCAGGCACCCAGGATTGTGCATTTCTAACAAGTAATACATATCCCACTGTTTGTCAGACAACACCTTAAGTGGGGAGGGAGATCTAAGATCAAATTTTTCAACTATTTTCTTACACGTAAATTTCACAGAGGAAAGTTTGCTATTACTTTTTAATGAGTTTTGCGAACTTGACTGAAATAGAACAATCTTTCATAGTTAGCTAGCTTTGGGTTGGATAAATTAGGAAAGATGGTTTTCTGAGCTATAGCCCTGTTCATTCCTGATGCCTTTGTACCCCTAATCTCACTCTTGTTTATTGTAACAACTCCCAGACCCTTGACCTTATCCAGCCAACCTCTCTAGACCATGTTCTCATCCATCTCATTGTATGCCAGTCATTTTAACAATGAGACATTCTCATGCCAATTACATTTTATTATATGCCATTCCAAGCCCAGTCTCAGGCAGTATGAACTATGAATTACATCTTTATAAAAAAAGAAAAGAAAGTGAATATTTGGGATTTTTACAAACTCATGCTTTTATATTTCATGTGGGCATTGGCCTCACACTTAAAAATGTTGACTTCATGTTGACTCATTACATTGTCCATAGGGTTGTTCCAAGCTTTCTCTACCCTCAAGGGCCAAATTTTATTTCAAAACATTTAACACTCAGTCTTATTTTCTGCTTCTCAAGACTGAGATTCCTAAGCTCCAAAAATATTTCTCTCAATCCAGATACTCCCTCAAATTACTGAACAATACATTTCCTTCAGAACTATATAGACATCCAATCAGTTTTGAGTATCACTATTTGTCCTTGACTGAAATTGTTCTCCACAAAGTCACCAACCACCATGTACCAATTCCAATGACATTCTCTTTGCTCAATTCAGCATCTGACACCAGTGGAGAGAGGCTTTTAGGAATATTTGCGGGTTTCTCCAATTTCGTATTTCTTGGAGAGAACCCAGTTCTATTTGTTTTCCCCTACTTTTACTGGAAAAGACAGTAGTTTGTAAAAACTATTTTGACCTCTAAAATCCAATTACCTGGTTTTGATTCTTTACCATTTTTTGGCTTTATGATTTTGAGCAGGTTGCTTCACTTTATGCACTTTAATGTTTTTATCTATAAAATCATGACAATATTGGCTTCTAGCTCACATGGTTGCTTTATGGATTAAATAAGTTAATATACATAAAATGACTAGAATTGTGTCTGACAGTCAGTGCTGGATAAATGTCAATCCTATTATCTCTCTGCAGCAGCTCTTTTGGATAGTTTATCTACCCTCATTTCATCAACCATCTGCATACAGCCGTCTCACCTCTGTGTGTATTTCTAACTCAGTTTCTCAGTATCACCACTAGTGACATGTGAAGCTGGACAATTCTTTATCGTGGGGAGCTGTCCTGCACATAACAGCATGGTTAGCAATATCGCTAGCTTTTACCCACTAGAAGTAAGTAGCAACCCTGGTTTTAACACAAAAAATAATTGTCTCCAGATGTTGCCAAATATCCTCTGGGGATCAAAATCACCCCTAGGTGAAAACTTTCTGTCTAAGGATATCTTTCTACAGATGTCTCTTTGTTGCCTCAACATATGTCCAAAGGTAAATTTACCATGTTCTTTCTAGACAAGTTTTACATATTGTCTTACCTACTTTTCTAAGTAACCAAGATAGAAAATACATAACAACCTTTATTTTTCTCTCTCTTGCTTTCTACAGTTAATCTAGTAAATTGTGTTAAATATGCAATGCCAGTATTTTTTACCATTTAACTCCATGTAATCCCACTCACACGTACCAGAATTGGTCTCTCATTCTTTCAACAGAGTTATGCCAACACCCACCCAGTGGTAGATGTACTCTAGTGACAAGAAGACAAAGATCCAATCATGGACCTTATGTTCTTGTGGAGGAAATAGGTAATGAACAAGTAAACAGATAAATGATACATAAGGCAAATAAAGAAGGGTAAGGGGATGGAAGATGAATGAAAGATAGTGTTTTCATGAGGATATTAATAAGGGCATCTTGGAGAAGATTGTATTAAAGCTCCTCCTGTGAAGAATCTGATAATGCAAAAATTTGGGGATGGCAGCCACAGAAAGACTTGGGGTGGCAATGAACTTGGCATTTGTGAAAAAGAGCAACGAATTCAGGGTGTTGGCAATTACTCAATGTGTGGGGTGTTTGAACAGGTTAGATTTAAAAAGAAAGACAAGAACGAGATTCTAAAATAAATACACCAGCAAAAATTCCTACATGTTGAAAAAAATGCAGAGGAGATGAATCGAAGCTGACGAAATTTTACTAAGTCATTTGATTTCTCTGATTTTCATATTTTTAACTATTTTGAGTTTTTAGCTGACTGTAAAACTTAATTATGCATTGTGTTGGGGACTGTGTATAACATGTGAATATATTTAACCAAATATATTCATGTATTTTATAAAAATTCTCCATTTTAGAAGTTATACTCAACTTCTAGTTTAGAAGAAAGCCAACATTCATGTTAAAGTTCATCAAATTTAGACAATTCTGTAAATAAGTATACATGCTAAGATATTTCAAAAGCATTTAAAAGGCATAATATTTTCATATGACAGCATTAAAATTCTCCATGAAAAACATGTGAGTTTTAGTCTAATACTATTAAAGTTAGCTTTAAAAATCTAAACTATGAGACCAGAGTAATGATTTAAATATAGCAATTACACATGGCACTGATGTTCTGTAAGTCTTTAACATGTAACATAATTTTTAGGATTAGCATAGTCCAAAAAATTAGCTCTGAATGCTAACAGTGCCCGAAACAACAGCTAAAATTAAGGGTGTGTCAATGTTTTGCCTTCAAAACTTGTATTTTGTGCCCCTTCAAACTCTCCTTGTCCCTGCTTTAAGAGTTTATTACCTAAACCATTAAGTACAATACAATACAATTAATTAATTAAATACAATTAAAAAACCTGCCTGGGATAAATTTTGTTAAATCTTTTTGTTTATTTGTCTTTGTTCTGTAGTTATTGTTTTGTTATCTTTGCATTTTAGACTTGAGACATCATTGAAGAGTTGCCTGTGTTCAATTTCTACAGACAGAGGGGTGAGTTAAGGATAGAGAGGCAGACCTAATTTAGAAATCTCCTCCTTTTGTATACTTAAGTTAAACCCTTAACTCAATTCTAACATCGAGTTTTTTATTTACAGATGCCCTCATTAGCCGTCTTGCTGTGGAGACAGATACCTTCTTTGCTTCTATTAGTCCCCACCAGATTAAATTAGTCGCATCAAGGCACTATTCCACCTCCATCGGAGCTAGTGCTATGTAGCAAAACAACAGTGGTAGGCAGTGAATGGTTATCAAGAGAAAGTTTACTTTCAGTGTTAAGAATTAATTTGGCTGAATTGGTGCAGTGAAAGTGGTAAACACAATCCCCTCACTGTTGTTTGTCAGGGTGTGTTATATCACCCTGGATTGCTTTGTCAATAATCTGCCTGGCCTGCAAGCTAAAAATCTAAGATTGCTTAGATGACTGACAGGCTGGAGATAGCCGATAATTCTAAGGAATTGGAGGTGTAAAATCTTCAAGGACCATGTCTACAGTATAAATGCCAGGGTATCTCCACATCACTCTGTACTTACAAAGGCAACAGCATTGTTAATGGCAGCCTGTCTGTCCATCAAGTTTGCTACCGGCGGATTTATCCCTTTTTCACTCCTTATCTTTCTTTGCTGTGTTTATTTCGAAACCAGCTGCAGAATAAATTGCCTCTTGTCTTCACCTCCTACACTGAGTACAATGATATGTTCTGTAAAGCTTAAAATCATGGTGTTTTTCAAGCACTCCTTTTTCAGAACACTGACTTCTAATTTTGTTTGTTTATGAATATGTATTTTTTTTCTTCCTATGGAGGTTTTTAGTAGAACACTAAAAATGACTCTTATTTACTTGGTGAGTGCTCAGGCTCCAGATAAAGGTGGGTATATGTTATCTCATAGAGAAGAAATAAATAGAATTAAGATAACCATTTTGCTATTGTCTTGAATAATTCATTAGATCCATTCTCTTTTAATCAAATCATTAAAATTAGTAAACAGCCTAATAATTTGGAAAAATAAATATATTATACACAAATAGAAATTTGTATATAAATAGAAATATATTTCTAAGAAACAGTTTTCAGAATTTAATAAAGTGTAATGTATCCATCCTTTATACACATCTACCCATTTGCAATTTTCTAACTTATGACTGAGAAGGGAAAAATAGGGTTGTATGTAGTCAGGCAGATTTAAAGTTCAAAATTAGAGTTTATATAAAATACCCAACTTTTACTTAACCCAAACCCTTCTGTTCTGCTGGCAGGAGTGAATGGGCCAATCACTTTGGACATTTTTGTTTAAGCTTACTAAAGATGATTATGCATGTACTTTATGAACAACCCCTCTCCCAAAGATACACCAATATACATTTACAAAAGGACATGTAAAGCACATGAGCAATCAGTCATAAAAGCCAAAATATGTATGCAAAACATATACACAAAATATGTATGGTGAGTGTATACAACTTTTTAATATAAATAAAATAAAAACCACCTAAGTGTTGATTAACACTAGAGTGGATAGACTGGGCTGTACATTTCTTAATCCAATGAAATACTATATGGCAACAAAAGTCCAGAAACTGCAGCTATGCATAACACATAGCCAAATCTCATGAGGAATGCTGAGCCAAAGAAACCAGATGTACACTCCATGATTCTGTTCACCTGAAGTTCAAACCTAGTCATAACTAATGAGCTAGCAGGGACACTTGGGACATGGGTTGGGCATGAGACAATCCCAGGAATCCTGTTTCTTTACATGGATGCTGGTTACGTTAGGTTTGCTTATTTATTGGGTTAAAATTCATCAAGATGTACCCTTATTATTTGTGAACTTTTCCACACCTATATTAATAGTTCAAAAAGTTCAATATTTAAAAAGTGTCCCTATTTTTAGAGGGTGTTTGCAACTACATACTACAGTATAATTATCAGGCATCTCCCATATTCTCTCTAAATGGTGTTTCTTGGTTATTTGCAAAGGGAGATACAAGTAAGAAAAAAGGGAATGCAGATTTTAGATAAAGGTAATAATCTGTGAAAGGTAACCATGTAACCAAATTGGTGTGAGTAACAAAGAGTTCTCTGTTACGCCATTGACATTTAGCACCCCCCCCCCACACACACACTCACTTGTGTATATTTAAGTGAATACTGTGGCCTCCTAAATTGGTAAGCAATGAAGGCAACATTTATCAGTCATTATTTTGCAACATAAAAAGTTCTTGAATTTTCTAATTATTTTATAGGCAGTCATTTTTATTTGGACTGGATATTCTATGCAGTATCAGAAATAGCATTCATTCATTCTTCATTCACTCCCAGTATCTTTTTGAGAAAGATTGTGCTAGGGCCCAGAATATGAAAGACGCAGACTCCTTGCCTTTTCATGGAACACAATGATCTTTTTTTTTTTTTTTTTTTTTAATCTCAGAGAGAATGGGAGACAGAGAGCATGAGAGGGGGAGGATCAGAGGGAGAAGCAGACTCCCCGATGAGCAGGGAGCCCGATGTGGGACTCGATCCCGGGACTCCAGGACCATGACCTGAGCCGAGGGCAGTTGCTTAACCAACTGAGCCACCCAGGCGCCCCACAATGATCTTTTTTCTTTTTTCTTTTTTTTAATAAACCTGTCAGTTCTACCTATCAGTATTTTAAATGCTATGCCAGCATGTTCCATTGATGACTGAAGATGACCAATGGTTTGTTTATTTATTTATTTATTTTTTAAAAAGATTTTAGTTATTTATTTGTCAGAGAGAGACAGAGAGCACAAGCAGGGGGAGCAGCAGGCAGAGGGAGAGGGAGAAGCAGATTACCTGCTGAGCAGGGAGTCCGATGCGGGGCTGGATCCCAGGAGCCTGGGATCACGACCTGAGCTGAAGGCAGATGCTTAACCATCTGAGCCACCCAGGCGCCCGACCAATGGTTTATTATTAAAGTATAATCCTTAAGAGGTACATTATGTAGTTTGGGCTGCTATAACAAAATTCCACAAACTATATGGCTTAAACAATAGACATGTACTGGACACTTCTAGAGGTGAGAAGCTGAAGATCAAGGTGCTTACCGATTTGGTTTTTGGTGACAGCCCTCTTCCTGGCTTGAAGATGACCAAATTCTCATTGCATCCTCACACAGCTGAGAAAAAGATACCTAGCTGTCTGGTCTTTTCTTCTAAGAGCACTAATCCCACCATGAGGACCCCACCCCCATGACCTCAACTAAATCCAATTACCCCAAAGGCCCCATCTTGAAATACTAACACATTGGGGTTAAGGCTTCAACATATGAATTGCGGGGGAGGGATAAAGACATTCAGTTCATAACAAGAAGCAATTATTTGGTGATGACATATTTTAAAAGAAGACCTTTCCCTGTCTGAGGCTCCTGCCTTTATGTCACTGTCCTCCCCCCCCCCTTCCTTGCCTTTCTGTCTTCAACAATGACATTAAAAAAATAGTAAAGAATATATTTGCAAATTTTAATTCATTTTATACCTGTGACAGTAATTAAGCAGGCAAATTCATTAGTATCATTACCACAAGACTTTTCTCATTACCCTTGCTTTGATATAAAGTAAATGAACAATTACAATAGAAATCTATTATCAAAATTGTCTTGTAAGTAAAAAATGATTTTATTCTTCAGAATGATGTCATCTCAAATTATCAGATTAACTGGAAGATGTAGTTTCTGGACTCTAAAACTTGCATTGATTTTTAGTTAATATTTTGTTATAAAAAATAAGGTATCATTATGAATCTGTTATTTTCAAAGTTTTAATAACTATTTTTTTTAATTTTATTTACTTATTTGACAGAGAGAGACACAGCAAGAGAGGGAACACAAGCAGGGGGAGGGGAGAGGGAGAAGCAGGCTTCCCATAGAATAGGGAGCCCGATGTGGGGCTGGATCCCAGGACCCTGGGATCATGACCTGAGCCGAAGGCAGACGCTTAACGACTGAGCCACCCAGGTGCCTTTTAATAACTATTTTTAACATAAAAATGTTTTAGGAATATTTACCCTTTCCATTTCATCTTGAATAAACTTCTTTTTCTGGTAGAGCTATATTTATAACAACGTCAAGTTAGATTCATCTATGACTCATTTCGTAGTGTTAACAATTCTACTTCACCATTAAACCAGCCATAATCACTTAATATACTTAATGTCTTAAATAATGTTTGGCTGTATCTCATCAATGCCAAACAAACAAACAAAAAAGTCAGAATGTTTGGATTACATGGCTTTAAACATCCAAGTGTTGGAAGATGGAAAATATAATGTGCATTTAAATATCTGTTGCAGTATAATCAGAGGAGATCTGAAGCAAGCCTTTTAGTAACAAAAGTTTTCTTTTTTTTATCTGAATTGTTTCAGAATTCATGCTATAGCATGTCTGTCTACTGACTAAACACTGAAGACAATGGTTTTTCTTTTTCTCCCTTGGGATTTCAGCATGTTGTAGAGTATCTTGGGAAGGTGCCATCACCATGAATATGACAAAAGTAATAATTTCAAAGCAGTGGCTCCGGAAGACACAATCAGTTGGATGTAGGAGGAATTGTTAAAAAAAAAATCCAAATTGTTATCTCCACTATTCCTATGAATGCTAGCAGATAATAATGGCTGGTAAGACTTAATAAAGGATATAGAAGAGCATTCTAGGTGAAAGAACACAATATACACATATAAGGAGATGACAGATGTGTCCAAAGAAATTTGATTAGACCAACTGGGCAAATAAATAGAGCTAATTTAAGAGAGTAAAAGAAAAAGTGTAAGTTGAGGAGAGATACAGTTTCAGAATAAATTTAGCCAGAGAGAAACTATTGAAAATATCTCAGTATAAATCTGACCTAAAAAATGGTATTTTCAGGTGTTCATCTAAAGACATTCAACAAAGGGAATGAACTATCAAGGGAAGACATGAGTCGAAGGAAGACTTTTAAGTAGCTATTGCTATACCACAGACTAAAAGTGACTTACAAGGGCCTGAGCAATGTTCATGTTAGCTGAATAAAAGACTAGAGAAAATTTAAGACCAGTTGATTGAATTTAAGACTAAAGCTTGTTGACTTGTATGTGTTAAGAATAATTTTTTAAGGAGTATTTATTATAAGAACTAGGCAAAGTAATACATACCGTTGTGGATACCATACAAAATATTTCAAAATATATGAGAAATATTGAACTTTTTGTACTTCCATTATGTAGAAAATGTGCCACCATACTACCTTTATGGTTTATGATTCATGAAATATTTTAACCATATATAATTATTTCATAATAATATTATAAATAAATCCCCACTTGAATAGACTCTATGATGAGTACCAATAAACCAATATAGTCAAATCCGCCCTGTAACAAATCACATTGCAGTGACCTTGAGTAAGCATGCCTGTTTAGGCTTTATTTCTTCATCTATAAATTGGTGACAATAATGGTATTTACCTCTACGGTTTTATCAGTTATTACTCAGCAGCTTTGAGAATCAACTGGCATTTTTAGCATGATACTTGGAAATCTGCTTTGCCAGATCACTATCTTATACTCAAAAGCAGTTAATAATTTTGCCAATTGTTTTACTATAAAACATGGGCCATCAATCTTTCCATCTTCCAATAGCAGTTTACCCACTGAGTTTTCAACCTCCAATAACAATGACCTTGTTCCTTTACAGCTTTAACTCTACCTCATTCCAAAGCAAATGTTACATAACAGGTTTTTGTAAGGGACCAGCCATTTCCTCAAAACTTGAAGCAAACAGAGTTTATTGGTTTTTCACAATTCCTAGATTAATCCCACTGGTCGTGCTTGTGCTTATTCATGACACTGCTTTCAGATGGTGAGTTGGATCCAAACTGGACTCAGCTAGGACTGTTGGGCTTTATTCTCCTAGAGGGTCTTTCTTCTTTAAGGAGATTAGACCAGGTTTCTTCACTTTGTGATAATACCAGCAGTCTAAGAGGGCAAGCTCCAATGTCCCAGTGCTTTTCAAGTCTCTATTTCTATTCCCTATGTTAATAACATACTGTTCAAGTAAGTCACACTACCAAAGCTAGAGTCAATATTAGAAGGGACTACAAAAGAGAATGCTATGTTTAATTGGGGGCCATAACTGAACCAAAATATCACAATTGCCTATTGTGTGAGATTAAATGAAATAATGCATAGAAAGGTATTAGCATATGCCTAATAAATAATAGGTATTAAATAAATGTTAACTACTATAAAAACTTAGTGATAGTTTCCATGATTATGTATTTTTTCTACTGTCAATCTCACCAAGGAGCTATTTTACTTACTCTTTATGAAGTTGTTTTAACAGTGTTCCTGTGGATTGCCCCTGTTCTTAAGCCAAAACCCATCTTGACTCAAGACTTGGTACTTGGATACAGCTTCTAAAGTAATTTCAGTTTTCAAAAATGTATTAATAAAAATTAGATATTTTACTGAGGATTCCTTAGGGTAATAGACAAGAATATTTACACTATACACCACATCAAAGAAACTTAAATTTCCCTTAGAATTTCCTATTCTCCCCAAATTCTTCTCTCTTATCATCTGCTTTATCTCCTCTCTAATAAGCCCCCAAATCCCTTCCCTTTGCCTAAACAATTCAGCTCCCATCCTTACCATTTATCCATTACTCAGGTAGACAAAAGTCAGATTGGTAACCTTAATTACAATCATATCTTTCTCTTTTCCAATATGCCTCCAGTCATATCTCTCTAATCTTTCACGGAGAATAGGAAAAAATCTCAGAGTTTCAAGTCAAATATTATTTAAAATAAAGAAAAACCAATTTAAACAAAAAAATGTTAAGAATTAGACTAACACAATGCATCGCTGGTGCTAAGGATACAGAGACAAAAAAGATAGTTCCACCAAAATTATTAGTTTTCATGTCTGTCTTTTCAGCTGACCATAAACAAAAACACTAAGATAAATGAACCAACACTTACACATTCAAAGTGCTTCAGGAGCACAGAGTAAGAAGGAAGCATCTGGAAATGTCAGCAATATGAGTTCTTACTCCAAGTAGATCCAGCATCATTGTGTTGATAGTGTCACACATAGTGCTTTCCTGAAACTCTCTACTTATTATAAGTGTTTTCTTCTGTGCTTCTCTTTTTCACTGTCTCTCTGAACTTGAACTAATTGCCCCTGCTGTATACCAACTGTAGACCCTCTTTTGATCCCTGACACAGTATCAAGCTCACAGTTTCCACGCTCACACCTGCTATCCCCCTTTCCTTCAAATACACCATTTATCCTGACAGTAAGTAAACTTACCTGGGGAAATATTCCTTGTGGAACTGTAGTTTGTCTTTCAGATTACCTGAAAGATGAAATTTTAAGTTCTCCTTTGATACTAAACATAGGTTTTCCTTCCATGAAAAAGCTTAGAATGTACCTTTTTTATTTCAGGTGGAAAACACATTGGGGTGATGACAGTAAGCAGCGTTTAAGTTTATATACAGAAAACGCTTTGAAAATGCCTATCTTTTTATAGCAAGTCTGATATAAAGGATAATATTGCTCAAGAAATGTTACAAAAATGGCCTCTATGTGCTTCGAAGTGAGAAAGACACTGACTGTTGGAATAAATCCTAGGTCAATCAAATCCTTGTTTTATTTATTTATTTTTCTTTTTAAGGAAAAATAAAAGAATAGAATTGAGAAACTCTACCAGCTAAGCAAGTTTGTTTGGTTTTTGGTTTGGGGTGGGTTTTTTTGTTTTTTGTTTTGTTTTGTAAAACACTATGACTTCTAGACAAAGTAATCAGCATCAGTTTGAGGAAGGAGAGATTTTTGTAAGATATATCTAATGAAGTTCCAGGTATTAGATGGATTTAAAGTGACACAAAAAGCTATTAACAAAGCTGTTCTTTGTTGAAGACATTCAATAACTAGATTGTCTATAACAAGATTATCTTGTGAGATAAACCCCACATTTGGACTATGATAAAATAGCATGGTGATAAACTATAGAGGCAAGAGTGTGAACAAATTGATATGGAAGGTCAAAATAGTATGTTCCTCTATATTCATAAATTTCCATTTCTGTGTGCTTTCTATGCTACTTAGAATCACTCAACTTATTTGTATACTCACTCTTATTAAGCCATTTACTTCAGACTTTACAGGACTTAAGACTATAAACTGAAAGCAATTCTTCCCTCCTCTCTCAGTTTCTCACTAAAAGTTAAATGACATATACTTCTTATCATACGTTATGAAGTTGGGGAGCTCGACTCAATTTTTCACATATTTTAACTGCAATTTCATATAAGAATCAGCCATCAGTAAAGGGGAAACATAGACAAATATTCCAATGTCTATGAAAATTTTAATATAAAGTTGAGGGACTGATCCATTAACTGTCAGAATGCTTGTAACTTTACACCATACATACACAAAAATAAACTAAAAGTGGATTAAAGACTTGAACATAAGACCTGAAACCATACAACTCCTAAAATCAAACATAGGTGGTAAGCTCCTTGACATTGGTCTTGATGATAATATTTTGGACTTGACACTGAAAGCAAAGGCAATGAGAGCAAAAATTAAAAAGTGGGACTTCCTCAAACTCAAAAGCTTCTTCTGTACAGTAAAGTAAACCATCAAGAAAATGAAAAAGAAACCTATCAAATGGAAGAAAATATTTACAAATTCTATATCTAATAAGGGGTTAACACCCAAAATATATGAAAGCACTAATACAACTCAACAGCAAAAACTAATAATCTGATTAAAAGATGAGCAGATGATCTGAGTAGATACTTTTTCAAAGAAGACATACAGATGGCCAACAGGTACATGAAAAAGTGCTTAACATCGCTAATCATCAAGGAAATGCAAATCAGACACACTATGAGACATCACTTCATACTTGTTAGAATTCTATCATCAAAAAGATAAGAAAAAATAGGTATTAGAGAGGATGTGGACAAAAGTAAACACTTGCAGTGTTGATGGGAAATTGGTACAGCCACTGTGGCAACCAGTACAGAGGATCCTCAGAAAATTTAAAAATGGAATTACTGTATAATCCAGCAGTTTCATTTTTGGGTACTTATCCAAATGGAACAAAAAGATAAGTCAAAAAGATATATGCACTCCCATGCTCATTGTAGCATTATTTGCAAGAGCCAAGACATGAAAAGAACCTAAGTGTCCAATGATAGATGGATGAATAAAAAAAAGTTGGCACTATACACATGCATGCATCCATGCACACGCACACACACACACACACACAGAAGAATATTATTCAGACATTAAAAAAACAAGGCAATTAAGCCATTTGTGGCACCAGGGATAGACCTTGAGGGCACTATGCTAAGTGAAAGAAGTCAGAAAGAGATAAATAAAACTGTACATGTGGAATGTAAAGAACAATAACAACAACACAACAACTTATAGACGCGAAGAACAGTTCAGTGGTTGCCAGGGGCAGGTGGTGGGGATGGAGGATGGGCAAAATGGGTGAAGCTGTTCAACAGGTACAAATGTCAGGTTATAAGTTCGAGGGAAATAATGTACAGCAGTGTAACTATAGTTAATAATAATGTATTATATACAGTGCCCCTGGTTGGCTCAGATGTTTAGGCATCTGCCTTAGGCTCAGGTCATGCTCTCCAGGGCCTGGGATCAAGCCACACATTAGGCTCCTGGCTGGCTCAGTGGGGAGCTTGCTTCTCCCACTCCCCCTGCTTGTATGCTCTCTCTGCCTCTCTCCCCCAAATGAATAAATAAAAGCTTAAAAAAGTAATTATATATTTGAAAATTGCTAACAGAGATCTTAAAAGTTCTCTTCACAAGAAAGAAAAAATTCCAACCCTATGGTAGTGGATATTAATTAGATTTATTGTAGTGATCCTTTTGTAATATGTACATGCATCCTATCACTATGTTGTACACCTGAAACTCATATATGTCAATTACATATCGACTGAAAAAAAAAAAAAGAATTGAAGAACTCAGTTAAAAGATGGACACTACTAGATGTAAAGGCTCTTTATGAAGCTACAGTATTCAAAACAATGTGATATAGACGCGCAATAGGCAAAGCCAGCAGTGCAGTAGAACTAAGTGTCTAGATTTAGATCCACACGCATATAATCATCCAAGTCAAAGCAAAATCACTAACACCATAAACAGTCTGCAAGATAAATGATGCTTAATCAAAATTTCTGTTTAGGAAAAAAAGAAGTATATTTTAAATTCTACCTCACAGAATACACAACAATCAAGAAGACGGACCACAGATTTAAATGTGAAAGGTCCAACAATAAAACTTCTAAAAGATAACATACAAAAATATGTTCATGACCTCGGAGTAGGCAGAGACTTCTTAAAAAGACCCTTAGCCATGAAGAGCACTAACCCTAAAGGAGATGCTTAGTAAGTTGAACCACATTAAAATTAAGGTGTCATTTTCATTAAAAAAAAAAAAAAAACAGCAAATGCAAATGCCAGGTATAGAGTGGAGAAAGTATTCTGCACTACATAAACATGAGCTAGGACTTGTATCCCACACGTAAAGAACACATCCAGTAAGAAAGGACATTTTAAAGCTATGATCGATGTTCAATTTACTCACTGGTGGTTACTATTATTATGTAAATAACTAGTGTGAGTCCTTTACAAATTATGGATATTCATCTGTCCTGTGATATTTCACGTAGGTTTTATTTCTCAATTTGTGGTTCTTTTTACATTTTTTATTTTTTATTATTTTTTTAAATTTATTTATTAGAGAGAGAGAGAGTGAGAGAGAGCGCGCAAGAGGGGGAAGGGTTAGAGGGAGAAGCAGACTCCCCGCCGAGCAGGGAGCCCGATGTGGGACTCGATCCCGGGACTCCGGGATCACGACCTGAGCCGAAGGCAGTCGCTTAACCAACTGAGCCACCCAGGCGCCCATCTTTTTACATTTTTTAAATGTAACATAGTTGTAGTGGCTTATTACTGTCTCACCTTAGTTAGGCTGGAAATGTTTCCTTAAAATTCCCTGTCCTGTATGGCTCTAGATTCATAGTGGCTGCAAAAGAAATTTGTCTGAATTTGGAAGGGCGAAGTGAAGCAGTGGTCACATTTTTTTTTTTTTAATCCTCCCAAGATTAGTGTAGAATACCATGCCTTGTGGCATGTCACACTCACCAATCTGAGGTCTCACTTTGGTGTCATAGGAGCCTCCTTCCAGCTTCTTACATCCCTGGGCCAGGTGAGGATGCAGGTCTGTGGTAAAGGGCAGTAGCTGCGCCCACATGGTTCCCCCGCACTAGCTGGAGACACAGAGACAATGACGCTGCTGGTCTGACTGATACCTAATGGCTAATAGCAAATGACTTCACTCTCAATATCAGATGCAGAAACAACAGCATCACAAGGATGCCTCTTCCAATTTCCATAATTGTGTAACTTCTAGTCCTTATACGAAACCCCTTACTCTGTATCACTAATGTTGTTTTGCTTCTTTAATAAAACCCCGACTGATAATGAAAACTTCTAGGTATGTGCTATCCAAAAGAGTAACTACTAGCCGCATGTGGCTATTGAGCAACCTGAAATATGGTTAGTCAAAAATGTTCTTTATCTGTAAAATACACACAAAATTTCAAAGGTAAGTAAGAAAAAAATAAGGAAAATATCTTCTTAATAATTTTTATACTGACTACATGTTGAAATAATAGTATTTTGGATATACTGATTTAAATAAAATAAATTATTAAAATTAAAAATTTTGCTTTTTTAAACATTTTTAAAGTGGCTACTAAATATTTTATCAGTACAGAAGTAGCTTGCATTTGTGGTTTTCATTCTACTTCTATTGGACAGTAATATTCCAGAGGAGCAGAACCTTAGGAGTAAGTTTTCAGAATTGACTCTAAGATATCTGGAATTGGCCTCATATCTGGTAAGACTAAAGGTATGGATGTTTCTATTTTTATTGGTGAAGGGAATACACATAGTCTAGGGAAAACATTGGTAAATCAGATATTTAATGATCACCTGTAAATATCTGTAGTAAAGTATCTACAGAAGACAACGCTTTGGGAAACCAAGTTGTTAATGATATAGAACATTATAGTGAAAACAGGGAATATGGTTATTGAGATGGATGGTTTCTTCTAAGTGTACTGAAGAATTTAGGGAAAGAAATGTTAATGCAGAGCTTGAAATTATCAGCCCAAAATCTGGATAAAGGACCAAAAGTTTCCATGGCTGCCCCCAAAGAAACAGTGTCCTCTGTAGTGAGAGGTCCAAAGCTTCTATGAAACAAACCAAACCAAAGTCTATTTCTCAAGATGGTTGAGTTACAATGGAAATTAAATTACCACAAGTATGGGTTTGGTAATATTAAAGTTAGAACAGTTATTGGGAAAGAGTAAAACCCTGAAAATGGAATTGGAGCAAGTGGGCTTACTTCAAAGAAACTGGAGAGAGTAAACCCCTAAATTCTGCTGAGCCTCATTTGCCACTAGAAGAAACCTTTCTTCCCCTAATGTTAGTCCCTCCTTGGAAGAAGACTCTTACAAAGATTTGGATTAAGTGTATCAATTTAGGTAGTTGAGAGTGACTAGAGAAATCTGGTTTATTGACTGAAACCTAGGACCAAATATGGCCTCTACTAAACTAAATGGACTTGAAATATCAGGGTATCTTTGGTACAATATAAGGGAAGATAGAGGGATATTGGGATACTACATTAGGAACACCTCATCACCAGTCACCCTCACACATCACAGTAAGTCCACATGGAGGGTTCAGGAAACACTCTTTTCACCAACATGATGAGAAAAGCATTGTGGGGGAGCAACCACATCCTGAAGAGCTCAGTACTGGTTGCACACTATAGACCTGGACTTACAGCAGGACTGCTGTCATCAAAGTGAGCTCCCCCAATACAATGGAGATGATTAGATTGTAGATGTCAGGGGTGAAGGGCAGTATTTAGTCACCAAAGACAAGGCGAGTAGAGTCACTATAATAAAAAGCAAAGCCAAGGCATAATCAGAGGAGAATTTTGGTGTTGTCTAGTTGATCATAGCATCCCTAAAACTAAAATAGATCGGCAGCTTACTAAAATCTTTCTTCTTTTCTCCAAAAGGAAAAACTCTTGGTTTGGTGAAAAGAAATCTAACTTGAATCACAACATGAGCAAGTCATAGCCCCTTTACCAATTCCAAAATTTTTCAGTTCATAGACCCAAAGACCCTTGAATAAAGGAAGCCAAGTATTCTTGAGGAAGACATTACTGCAGCCGAATTTTTATATTTAAATTTCTTCTAGCTTTCCCAAAAGTATCTGAAGCCATTTACCAGCATGGTAAAAGGAATAGAGGATAGAGGAAGTAAGAAGACTTTTCAGGGGTTACTGGACACTGACTCTGATTGACACTAATTCCTATCAACTCAAGATGTTTAAGTCCACCTTGTAGGAGGCCCAGTAGCTCTCCAATCCAACTTTGGCTATTTCCTCACTTCCAGAATGTACAATTGCAATAAAGATACTCACCAAATGACCTATTCCCTGCATAAGTTCCCGGACTGGTGGAGATGGTGCTATTATAACAGTAAAGGCTAAGTGAAAGTCACTAGAATTTTTCTACTACCAAAATAGTAAACCAAAACCAATAGTACTTTTCTGGAAGGATTAGAGGTCAGTGCCATCACCAAGGAATTGCAGGTGCAAGGATGGTGATTTCTACCATATATCCTATATAACTCACCTATTTGGATATAAAATGGAATGTGTGTAAAATGGTATTTAGGGAATTACAGTGGACTATTGTAAACCTAATTGGATGTTGACTCCAATTACAACTGCTATTCAAGCATGATTTCACTGCTGGAGCAAATCAACATATCTTCTGACAGCTGGTATGCAACTATTGATTTAGTGAATGCTTTTTTATCCATACCTTCTAGTAAAGACTATCAGAAGTAGTTTGCTTTCAGGTGGTAGGACCATCAATACACACTCTTTTTACCTGAGGGATGTATCATCTCTTTAGCTTGTTACCACAATCTAGCCTGCAAGGACATTAATTGCTTTCCCAATCCACAGGACATAACATTTGTGTACTGCACTACATGACACTGTGCTGACTGCACTTGGTGAAAAGGAGGTGGCAACTTGGTAAGATGCGTGCATAAGAGAGGGTCTGACATAAATCCCACAAATATTTGGTACCACACAATGCCAGAGTCTCAGTGCTTTGGTGATTACCTGGTATAATCCTTCCATAGTGAAGAGCAGGTTACTGTCTTTGTCTCTTCCATTAAGGAAGAGGCATATCACCTAGTGGACCTTTTTGAATTTTTAGGGAAATATATACTTCATCTGGGGTAGTAATTATCCTCAAATTTCAAAGTAATCTGAAAGGCTACCAGTTTTGAGTGGGCCCAGAACAAAAGAAGGCTCTTCTACAGTTCCAGGCTACTGTGTAAACTACTCTGCTTCTTGGGCTGGATGACCCAAAAGATCAAATGGTACTTAAAATATCTGTGACAGGTAGGGCAGTTGTAAGGAGTCTTTGGTGGGCCTGCTAGGTTTTTGGAGCAATGCTATGCCATCCTCTGCAAAGCCTGTTCATTTTTTTAGAACCAGGTTTTGTTTTGAGACTGGTTCATAGCAGAAACTCAGTGTACTTCCATTGCTAATCCCAAGTCACTGACTGTTTTATGCTTCATAGACAACAGCTAAACATTGTGAGTCAGATACCGGTCTAATGTATCCTCCCAATTCCAGGAGATACACATCAAGTTCTCTAAGTGGACCAATTAAAGCCCCCTTTCCTACATTTTAAGTAAAAGAAAATTACCCTGTAGAAAGGAAGTAGGAGAATGAACATGTGAATAGAGGGGAATAAGGGAGAAATAGGTAGAAATAAAAATACCCACAGCTTTCTAAACAATCTTCTTCAGATATTCCCCTCCCCAACCATGTTATAGGCTCAATTGGGATGACTAAGAGGTACCTAGTAAATATTAATTAAGATCCTTCTTCAGGAATGAAGGACTTATTTCCCAATATTCTGGATTGTAGCCAGCTCATAGCCCTCTCTTTATTACCCTTCTTTGTGAATTGCCCTCATCTGAACAGAGGTGATTTGCCCAAGCTCATGCCTCCTATCCAGGGCAGCCTACATCCACTAACAGGTAAATGTAGGAATATCAATGTCTCGACTTGTCCCAACTCTGAACAACTCTGAAGCCCTATCTCACATTCAGAATTCCCTCATGTGTTTGGTTACCGCTCAACTTCATCTCTGCCCAGTTCTTCTTCTTTCTTTCCCCTATAGAGGCTGATCCTGAGAATATTCACAAATTCATTTCCTCTCTACGAATCCCCATTTTCCCCACAGTCACTGATTTTTAAGAATTGGTATCAGGAAGGTTCCAGTGGAGCAGATGACAAGATGGGGTTTTGGATTAAAAACCACTGATGATAGGTAGAGCACAGATAGCCCCTGGCACAAGGTAGCAGTATCACTGTTATAATTTCATCCAGGAAAGAGTAGGGATAGCATACCAACAGAGATGATTGCACTAGTGGGTATAATAGAAAGTATTTCAGAAATACAGCAGGAATGGTATAAGGAAAATGGATTAATTTGCTTATCTGGGGGCAACTGATGTTCACAGAAAAAGTGTAATAAAATATTAAAGTGTATCAATTGTTGATTTAAAGCTAATTCTGCAAGTAGGGGAGCTTTTTGGTAGCATGTAAAGAGATTCACATCCTGCAGCTGCAGGGCAGAAAAAGCTAGTGGGTTGGCCCAGGGCTTAGTGATAAGAGTAATAGATTTCTGGAGAAAGTTCTCTAGCCAGATAGATCTGCTATGCCAAAGACAGTGTCCTGATTGGGACCCTGAGGTACTAGAGGAGGACATCGAGATGGATAGAATGTCAAGTCTTGAATCCCCAGATTTCCCTAAACCTTTCTGAGAAGTGGCCCACTACTCTCTTTTAAGGTACTTCCTCTCCTTAGAGACCTCTCTTCAGCAAAGTACCATGTGCCCTGCTCAGGATCTACCCCTACACTTCCATCCCTGGCCTCTAAGCGAATAACTAGATTAAGTTACTACATATCCTGGCAAGGATTGCTGAGACATAAAGAAGGAAAAGAACTATAGCTTGAAGAAACTGCAGAATCTAGCTAATGTATACTAGCCATACTTGAGAGGCTGCATCAAGAACTCACGATCCTGAGGGGGCCGGATGAAAGGAGGGTTTACTGAAATGGCATGCTCTTCCAGAATAAAAATGTAGTATCTTCTAAAGGACTCCAAAATGTGGGTGAATAAACACACAGCTAGTTAGCTCCCAAAACTTGGATAAAGTAATGACCCACACAAAGTGAAGTAGAAATGCCAGAAGGAATTACAACGGAAGACTGCTCAAGAGGAGAATAAAAGCTCAGGAAAGTTGTAGACCTCTTTTTGACCACCTTAATGGTATGAGTTGGCATTGCCCCATCACACTCTAGAATCCAGAGATGGTTGACGTATGTTGTCTTTATACCTGAGAGAAAATTCAGATGAAAATAGTTGAATTTTGACATCCTATGATTAGTGAGACCTTCCTCACTCTCCCAGTGCTTGAAGTAGGAATTAGTAATAAAGTATAAGAGAATCTAATATCTGCTTACTTGACTATGTTATTCTCCCCTAGGCCTCCCATTCAATGTTTTCTTTTTGGAAACTCATGTATTTATGACTACCATTCCTAGTTTTCAGTATTGTTAAAAATTTTAATCTCTTTTCTGTATAATTTCTTTCCTGAGTATGTAACTAGATTTCCTTTACCTTAATCTGGAATATACATAATTTTTTTTTTTTTGGTTATTAGTTTCTGCCATACCCAGTGACAGACACAAAATAACCTGATTACTTTCAGTAAATTAATTCTTTCCCAGAGGTTTACCATCACATACCTGCAATTTGAAAAACACATTTTTAACTGCAAAATAGAGGAAGTAACATATTTCTATGTTTACATGTTAACATTTTCTCAAGAGCAAAGTTCATGTTCAAAACTGATGCTCACACTCATTAATCTTTGAATAACATGCATTTGAATTTTGAGGTTGTGGCATTTAAGCTTCCTGACACCCCTTTTACTATTTCCTTAGTATACTTTTACATAGAGCTATATAGGTGACATCTAATTATAATTTGCATTTCCTATGGATAAAACAAAGGACTAGTTTGATGAAAAATTTGAATTAATTTTATTTTGTTTTTCAAAATAACAATGAGTTTTATTGTATCTTTCCTGAACTTCAAAGTAATATGTGCTTATATTTTAAACAATATATTAAAATAAAAGAAAAAATCAGCCAAGTCTACACAGAAATTATCACTATTGACCATATATGCCTATGTTGTTCTGATTTGATGCATAATTTTCTAAACATTACATCATACTTTATATGCTCTCCTCATATGGTAATAGGGAGTTCTCTATATTAAAAAGAACTACATTTGTTTAATGCCTGAAAAATCTTAATCCAATACACCAATTCTGTAATAATGAGTAGACTTAAAAACCATTATTTTTCAGCTCATGCCATGAGAAATTTAGTCTAGTCATTGTTGCTGCCATCTGCTGACACTTTGGTCCTTCTCTCCATCCCTTAACATATTGTAACACAGCTCACTGTGTTTTTCTATAATCCAACTTTAGCCATTACCTTAAAAGCTTTCAATGTGAACAACACACACACAAAAAATACTAATTTTTTCAATTCTTTGGCTTTTCCCATTCTGATGACAGAAATTCTCACTCTCTCATCTACAAACTCTTGTGATCAAACCCTGACTTTGTCATCAGGTGAATTAATCTCCAACAACCTACTCTTATTTCAGATCACCTGTTCAGTCTTTCCTATTAGTTGTTCTTTGACCTCATGGGAACCTCAAGTGCAAGGACTTCTCAACTTTGTTTCTGTTCATAAATACCCATTTTTATTTTAAGTGTATCGCAACCTTCAGGATTTAAATCAACTTTTTAAATTAATATCTTAAATTCTCTTGCTCATATGTTTACATCATACCGGCTGGCAGGAATTCTAATCCAGAAATAACCCAAACTACTTCCTGTATCACTACTTTGAAGAACATACATAAGTGGGAATACCGCAACTACTACCACCATTGATTCAATCCCCAAATCTTATAGTCCCTTCAACACTGTTTCCTTTGTCAGAGAAAAAAACTTCAGATACCTTGTCCAGCCTCCTGTTCAGTGGACTTACTTCAAAAGAACTTCGAATATATATATATATGTCTACTCTTTAAAGCCTTTGCCACAAATGTTCCAAGAAAAAAAAAAACTAGTTATTATTTACCACATATATAACGTAATCCTTCAATTCAACTCAATCTCAAAGCCTAACCACTCTCTGCAATATGACTTCCACAGCTGTTTATATCACGAGGTTATTCCTCTAATCTCGTTATTTCTTCATGTTATATGTCTATCGGTGTTGTTGTAAACCATGTGAACCCTTACTGACTTCTGACATATGGCATGAGTTGTTCTGCTGACCCATATCCCAGTGAAACTGAGAAAAAAATTTAAAAAACACACCCATGCAAAGCCTCTCAAAAAGGTCCTAAAGGTAAAGAGCAAATGGAGACATACATCTATTCAAAAAAAAATCTATGAAAATTCACCAAGAAAGGTGGGAGCTGATATTTGAAACAGGACTGAACACATACCTTCTCTCCCTAGTGCCCACCTGGAGGGCTTTTCTTCCTGGGAGGAGCAAGACATCAACATTTCTCATCCTGTCCCCAGCTACTTGTTGTTGAGGCTAAGTCCTGGGGTGAGTGCCATCATGATGTGAGGACTCCTTCCTAGCAACCCCCATCATGAAAGGTAGGTTCTGTCTGGGTATAGTAAACTAAGAATACTAAGACCCTAATTACCCTTCCTCCTGCTCAGGAGGTGGTGGCTCCACGCTAGGATAGGCAAGCCAAGAAGATAACAGACTGCTGCTCACTCCCCTCAATCATGTGCTTAGCTCCTAGGGCTGGACGTCATTCAGAGAAAAGCTTGCCATTTTCTCCCCCACCCCTAGCTCCAGAACCTGGACTCAGAGATTTTGCCTGGGGGAGAGGCAAGCCATAAGACAAATATATCCTTAAACTCTTCCCAAAGGAACATACTTTATTTGCAACAAAGTATGGAGGATGTTTAACCTATAGTTGCTTTCAAAAACGTTGGAGGTTGAGGTGAAAGACAATATGGAGGAGATTACAGATCCAATGAAAATATACCCTATGTGACATACACACTATAGGCTGGCTAATTTGCAGAAGAGAACCCAGGAAATAAGACAGCTAGGAAGAGCCCTCCTGGGGCTAGAACAAATATCAAACAGTAACTTCAGAAATTATTCCCTCAAAGGAACCACTATTTTATTAAATCAATTTGTATAGGAATTTATGTCTCACGGTAATATTGAAAACAACTAAGCAATCAGTGGGCAAACAGTGGACTTTATTAACAGCTGGGTGCAATCAGAGAAAGCACAGTAGAGAGCCCTACAGGTGCCACTGCAATCCCAGGGTGACTGTGGGCATGCCCAAGCTCTGCCTCTCTGAGCAGCCACATCAGAGACTTAACGCCGTTAAGAAAGGGTGGGGACAGACTTCACTAAAATAATACAGCCAGTCATTAACCACACTTGGCAAAAAACAGTAACAAACCCTGGAACAGGAGAACTAGTATGCAGAGTTGCTACAATATAGTATCCAAAATGTCCAGTTTTCAAAGAAAAAAAATAAGAAACCATAAAGTATTACTCATCCACTGGGAAGACAGAAAAAAAAAGCAGGCAACAGAAACTGCCTGGGAGAGTGAACAGATACCAGATTTAGTACTGAAAGATTTCAAAGTAGACATTCTAAGTGTTTATAAACTAAAGGAAAGCATAATTACAAAAGTGAAGGAAGATATAATGACAATGCCATATCAAATAGAGAACAGCAACCAAGAGGAATTTTTTATAAAAGCAAATGGAAATTCTGGAGCTGAAAAGTACAGTAACTGAAATTTAAAAAAAATCACTAGGGGGCCTTATCAGTAAATTTGAACTAGCAGAATAAAAAATTTAAAAACTTGAGGATGGATAGAGATTATGCAAACCAAAGAACAATAAGAAAAAGAAAGGAAAATGAACAGAGCCACAGAGAACCATGGGACATCATTAAGCACACAAACGATTCACCTTTGAACAATGGAGAAGTTAGGAGTGCCTGTCCCTGTGCAGTCAAAACCTGCATGTAACTTTTGATTCCCCCAAAACTTAACTACTAATAGCCCACTGTTGACTAGAAGCCTTACGAATATAAACAATCAATAAACACACAATTAACACATAACACATGTTATATGTATTATATACTGTATTTTTCTAATAAAGTTAGAGAAAAGAAAATGTTAAGAGAATCATAAGAGAAAATAAATTTATAGTACTGCACTCTATCTATTGAAAAAAATTTGCATGCAACTGAACCCATGAAGTTCAAATTCATGTTGCTCAAAGGTCAACTGTACATGTAATAGGAATACCAGGAGGAAAGGAGACAGAGAAGAAAAACAAATAAATATTAAAAAATAATTAGTGAAGCTTCCCAAGTTTATTAAAAAATAATAACCTACCTACACAATAGGAAGATCAATGAATTGTGTCAGATAGATACAAAGAGACCCACAACAGATCATATTATCACATCATATTCAAAATACTGAAAGTCAAAGACAAGGAGAGTATTTTTTCAGGCAGCAAGAGACAAATGACCTTCATTTTCAGGGGGATCCCAGTAAAATTAACAGTTGACTTCTCAGCAGGAATAAATGAGGCCAGAAGGCACCAGAATGACATATTCAGTGTTCAAAGAAAAACTGTCAACCAAGAATCCCATATTTAGCAAAGCTATCTTTCAAAAATGAAGGGGAAGTAAAAACCTTCCAGATAAACATAAAGAAGAGAATTTGTTGCTATCAGATCTGCCTTACAAGAAATACTTAGGAAGTCCTTTAGACAGAAAGCAAGTGACACTCAATAGTAATTCAAGTCCTCAGGAAAAAAACGAAGAACACTGGTAAAAGTAATTATAGAAAGAAAATAAACATATATAAAAAAGCATTTTTATCATTTACTCCCATAACGGATTTAAAAAGCAATGGTATAAAATAGTATACATATAATATAATGTTGGGCCTATAGTATATAGACATGTAGGAGTACATTTGTCAATAACAGCACAAACAAGGTGGGAGGAAACCAAGCTGTAATGGACTCAAGAAATGACTACAGACAGCAAAGTAAACAACATGTTGCTGGGTTTGTAACATTAATAGATGTAATACATATAATAATAATACCATACAAAAGGACAAAAAAGGAATAGAGAGCTATATTGGAGTAATGTTTCTGTATCACTAGAATCAAGCAAGTATAAATCTGAAGCTGATTCTGCTAAGTTAAAATGTGTACAGTTAAGCCTGGAGTTACCAGTTAAAAAAAAAATACACTGAATAACCATTTAAGAAAATTAAAATGTCACGTTGGAAAATATCCACTTAATGCAAAAGAAAGCAGCAGAAAAAGAATAGAGGAACAACAACAAAAGATGTAAGACATATAGAAAACAAAGTGCAAACTCACATAATCCCAACTGTATCAATAACATTAAATGTCAAGGTATTAAGCAATGCAACCAAAAACACAGATATTTTTGAAATCTAGATTTTAAAACTGGTTTAAAAATAGTCTGAATACAAATATTTAAGATTACAAAGAAATTTAAAGTAAAAAGATGGAAAATATATATTATGCAAATAACAAATAACAACTTAAAAATGGATAAAATGTAGAATTTTCTGTTATGTATATTTTACCACCAAAAAATACATTAGCAAACTGAATCCAGCATCAAAAAGAAAGAATTATATACCATGAGCAACTGGCATTTAGTTCAGGAATGGAAGCTTGGTCCAACATCTGAAAATCAATTAATGCAATGCATCATAGCAACAAAATTTTTAAAAATCACATGATCATTTCGAAAGGCCAACCAGAAGCATTTGACAAAATCAAACACTCTTTCATGAGGTAAAAAAGCACTCAAGAAACTAGAAACAAAGGGGCAACTTATAAAGGGCATCTATAAACAACAACAAACAAACAAAATAACACAGCTACCATCTTATTTAATGATGAAAGACTGGTTGTTTTTCACCTAAAATCAGGAACAAAACAAGAATCTCCGTTTCTCACTTCTATTAAATTTTGTACTGGAAGTTTTATCCAGAATAATTAGACAAAAAAAGAAATAAAAGTCATCCAAATTAGGCAGGAAGTATAACTCTATTCACAAGTGACATGATCTCATATACAGAAAATCCTGAAGAATCTTCTAAAAACTGTTAGAATTAATCAATGAGCTCAGCAAGATTGCAAGATACATGCTCAATATGTAAAACTCAGTTGTATTCTATATACTTATAATGATCAATCTAAAAAGGAAATTCAGAAAACAAGTCTATTCACAATAAGATCAAAAAGAATAAAATACTTAAGAATAAATTTAATATAAAGAGCCAAAACTTAGACTCTCAAAATAATAAAACATCATCATACACAATTTTTAACAACCTAAATATATTTTTAAAAATAGTCTGTTTCTGAGTCAAAAGACATTAAAGTGCTAATACTCCCCAAATTGATCTACATATTCTATGCAATCCATATCAGAATCTCAGCTTACTTCTTTGTAGAAATCAAAAATTATTTTAAAAATCCATATGAAATTCCAAGGACCCAGAATAGCCAAAGCAATTCTGAAAAAGAAAAAAGTAAAAGGACACTGACTTTCTGATTTCAAAACTTTCTATAAAGCAATGGTTATCAAAACTGTGATACTGGGACAGAAAAAGACATATAGATCCATGGAATAAAATCGAGAGCACAGAAATAAATCCGTATCCATGGTCAAATTGATTTTTGACAAGGGTGCCAAAACCAGTGATTGCGGAAATAAAAATATTTTCTTCTAATGGGCCTGTGACAAGTGAATAGCCAGAAACAAAAGAATGAAGTCAGACCACAGATAAAAATTAATTCAAAATGGATCAAATAACTAAATGTAAAAGCTAACACTGTAAGTCTCTTAAAAGAAAACATAGAGGTAAATCTTCATGACCTGGGATTTTGCAAAGGGTTTTTAAATATGACACCAAAATCATGAGCAACTAAAGAAAAAAAAAAAACAGGTAAATTGGACTTTTCGAAATTAAAAACTTTGGTGCTTCAAAGGACACCAACAAAAAGTGAAAAATATAACCAATGGAAGGAAAGACAATATTTTCCAATTATATATCTGATAAAGGGATAAAATCTATAATATATGAAGAATTCTCACAATTCAGTGTCAAAGAAAAATAACCACATTAAAAATTGGCAAAGGATCTGAATAGTCATTTCTCTGAAGAAAATAGACAACTGCCTAATAAGCACACAAAAGATGCTCATCATTAACTTCCAGTAAAATGAAAATCAAAATCACAATGAGATACAACTTTATACCCACCAGCATGGCCATAATAAAAAAGACAAATAGTAAGAAGTATTAGTGACAATATAGAGAAAATTTAACTCTCATAGGCTGCTGGTGGGAAGATGAAATACTACAGCTGCTTTGAAAGACAGTCTGGCAGCTCCTCAAATGATTAAACAGTTGTGATCCTCTAATCCTAGGTATATATACAAGAAAAATAAAAACATATATCCAGAAAAAAATTATATGAATGCTTGTAACAGCATTATTCATAATAGTTAAAAAGTAGAAGCAAATCAGTCAAACAACCCAAATATCAACCAATAGACTAATGGATAATGGAAGGTGGTTTATACATACAATGTAATATTATTCTGCTACAAATAGAAATGAAGTACTGATACATGTTACAGCTTGTATGGACCTTGAAAGCATTATGCTAAATAAAAGACAACAGGCACAAAAGTCCATGTATTACATGATTTCATTCATATGAATCTCTGGCATAGGAAAATCTATAGATAAAGAGGGTAGATTAGAGGTTGCTTAGGGCCTTTGGGTTTTTTTTTTTTTTTTTTTTTAAACAAGGGAACTCTTCCTCTCTGTTCCAAAAATGTACCATTGTCATCTTGAGCTGAAGAGAGAAAATTGGGATTGTTGTTGAAGGCTAGTCCTGCCTGCACAGGCATGTGCCAGGGGGTCTGCATTGTCACTGAAGCGTAGCAGGGCTGTCCCCTCTTCATTCTGGACTATGGCAGTTTATGAACAGAACAAATTTCCCAGTTCAGGAACCAGACACATTCTGGGTGGATCTTAACCAGGATCCCAAGGCACTGGCCTTGTCCTCAGACTCCTTTCCCTTCTCCAGGTGTCTACCCAGAACTCAGGTCCCTATTTCAGCTACTTGTGTGTCTATTGGGGCATAGAGGAGTGAAGCACAGGGAATGATAGCTAAAGGGCAAGAGGTTTTAATTTGGGGGTGATTAAAATGTTCCAAAATTGTCTATGATGATGGCTGCACTCATTTCTGTATACACTAAAAAATATTGAGTTGTTACTTAAATGGGTGAATTGTATGGTATGTGCATTGTATCTCAATAGACTGTTTAATTTAATTGCTTTCAATTTCAAAATTTGGCCAGGAAACATCATGGACAAGTAGTTTCTGCTCTATGTGGTGTAAGTCGGGGTCACTTATGCCACTGTCTTCATTTAATAGTCACACACACACACAAAAAAAGCCAAGATGGCTTCACTAACATGTGGTGCCTCCATTATCTGGAGGCTCATCAAATCTCTCTCTCTCCATGGACAAGCCTGAGCTTCTGTATATGGATGCTTGATCTCAGGAAGGTAAAGGTAGAAGCTACAGGTCTCCTAAGTCTAATAGTAGAAGTCTGAAAATCTCTCTTCCATCACACTCTAAAGGTCAATCCAAGTCACAAGTCCAGCTCAGATTCAAGGTGAAAGGAACTAGATTATGTGTCTTCATGAAAGTCATGAGAGGTGGGAACTGTTGGTGGTCCTATTTGGCAAAGGTTTAACCCAATATTCCATCTTAAAAAACTCATCAACTGAAAAGAAGTAACACAAGCAAACCTTCTAGAACCAGTTACATTTCCTGCATTTCCTGTCTTCTTTCTCTTTATAGCCAAACTTTTGGAAAAATTTTTATTCTCTCTTCCCATTTCTTCACCTACCACCCATCCATTAATCCACCCTAAAAGGATATATCAGGTATAATAGTCATCAAATAGTAAGCTCACCTATTTCAATTCATCTTTTAAATAATTTTATTACAGTTTCTCATTCTCTGATTCAGTCATGAAGCCTATACACCTAAATGAGAAGAGGGTTGATTTTAGAACTTTAACAAAACACTAAGTTTGAAAGCCATCTTTACAGAATAAGGGAAATTGTCAAATTTGCATTATTACAGTCAAAGCCTGGAGGACCCCGTTCATAAAGTTTACTTATAGGTAGGGAAGAGGGCTAACAATAATAAAAACTAACTGTAACATTTATTTCATGTTTACTGTATCAAACACTTCGCAGATATTTGGTTTTATAGCATTACTATCAGGTAGACACTTTTATAATTTTCCATATTTTATCTATGCAGGAAACTCAATGAAGTCGTGTTAAGTGTCTCACACACACACCTAACTTTATATCCCTAGCTAGCTAGCTGTGTAGTTATTATCTGTCTCCTATCTACAAGGTATAAACTCAACAAGACAGGAACTTGTAAACTCAGTGCTGGGTGCTCAGTAACTACTTGTTGACAAAATAAATGAGTAAATAAATTAATTTTGGTGACTTTTGCTATTTTTTCCATCTTTTTAAATTTGTTTTTGCAAAATCAAGATTATGAACCATACACATTTCAATATACTGCTTTTCACCACACAAGAAATGCTCTATTGTCATTATTCTTCAACAGGCTGACTTTTTTTTTTAAGATTTTATTTATTTATTTGAGACAGAGAGAATGAGAGAGAGAGAGCACGTGAGAGGGGGGAGGGTCAGAGGGAGAAGCAGACTCCCTGCTGAGCAGGGAGCCCGATGCGGGACTCGATCCAGGGACTCCAGGATCATGACCTGAGCTGAAAGCAGCCGCTCAACCAACTGAGCCACCCAGGCACCCAACAGGCTGACTTTTTTTTTTTTTTAAGATTTTATTTATTTGACAGAGACACAGTGAGAGAGGGAACACAAGCAGGAGGAGTGGGAGAGGGAGAAGCAGGCTCCCAGCGGAGCAGGGAGCCCGATGTGGGGCTCAATCCCAGGACCCTGGAATCATGACCCGAGCCGAAGGCAGATGCTTAATGACTGAGCCACCCAGGCGCCCCCAGGCTGACTTTTTAATGACTGGATATTCTTTGGCATGAATAAACCATTTTTACCATCCAATTCCTAATTGTTGGTCATTTGAACTGATTCTAATTTGATACTATTATAAATTATAGTCTAATATTCTCATTTAGAATTTATCTTAGCTGTAACTTTTAAGATAATTTTCTAAGAATAGTATCAATATTTTTTTTAAAACTGTGTGCATATTGACAAGGTATCACCTAGATATTTTCCACCAAGAGTAATAAATGAGAACATCTCCTTCATTTTGTTTTTGGCAACATTGGTAATAGAAGTTTTAAACAAATTATAAATTCAATTTTTTCAAGAAGAATTTCCTTATTTTGTTTTCATATTTTCTTTTTTTTTAAGATTTATTTATTTGAGAGAGAGTGAGAGAGCGAGTGAGCATGCAAGTGGTGGTGGGAGGGGCAAAGAGAATCTTCAAGACTCCCCACTTCGGGCAGAGCCTGACACTGGGCTCAATCCCATGACCCATGAAATCATGACCTGAGCTGAAACCAAGAGTCGGTAGCTTAACCATCCAGGTGCCCCATATTTTCATATGTTCAAAAACTATTAATGTGAAGCCACAACATAGATGAAGAACTTTTGCAGATACAGTTGTTCTTGCAACTACTCTTCACTTTGGATTTCACACCTGCTAACTGCCCAAGAAGAGATACAAAGCAGCCTTCTTAAATCTTGCAAAGTAATTCAGTTCATTAACTGTAACTGTCAACCTGGGTAGGTGGTTTGGTGAGAAGTAGAAGAGATGATGTAATCCACAGAAAATATCTACCTCCACCCCTCCTCTCCAGGATTTGTTATGGAGTTTTTGTCTTCTAGCACATATTTCAGTTCACTAGCAAGAGATCCTCACCTTTCTTTCTGACCTGGACTGAACCTGCCATCTCCTGCCAATATTCCCACATGGAGCTTTAGCTAGCATCCTCATTTCCTGAAAGCCCATCTCTCACTTTCTTGTCCATGCAAAATTAAGTCCTCTAATAATCACCAGGCATCATATGTATTCATACTAACCTCCAGCATTTCCTCCATGGTTAACTCCTATAACAGACACCTCTCTACATCTATTTATCTTCCATGTTTCCAGTTTCCCCTAAGCACGGTGATAGAATTTCACCCTATTTCCCACTGTCTTTCCCTAATCAATCACTTAGAATCCTTAGACCCACTATTCACTCAGCTCTCCTGTGTCATGATTAAACTATTCACAATAGTTAACAGCAGTTCTTAGTCATATTAAGAGAAGGGAGTTCAGATGCAGTGTATCTAGAATCTCTTAGAGAAAATAAAAGAGAAAGAGAATATTGCCCTGTGTTTGGGCTGAACACATCTGATAGATTATTAAGGCTGGTCCAAGTGTGAGGTGCTGTTATTTTATATTAGCCAATACCTAATATATCCGCACTATTCATGTAACATAGAAGGATACAATATCACAGTTTTCCATATATAATGAGATTGATTTTTTAATGGGCTTTAAAAAGACATAATAGCTGTACATGAATTGTAACACAGAATTTCCTTTCAGTAAAGATTTTCAGATAACGTGGTTGCTTTTAAATGAGATGAGGTTATTATTCAAATATATGTATCTAGACCTTCAAGGAAAAAAAAAAAAGATAGCAAACTGCTCAATATCTGGGATACTTGAGGAGCAGTTAGAGCCAGAAAGTTGGTCTGAATGATCTTGGGGTCTTTTTGAATAGAATTCTATATTTAGAATTCTGTTGTCTGTGTTTACTTTCTTCACAGACCCAGTGAACCTGGCAAGGCTACTGTAATTAGAAATTACAATTTAGAGCTGGAGCAAAATGGAATAGTTAAATGTAGACACACCTAGGCAGCAGGCAGCCCTTCTGGCAGTCTGTTCTATTGTGTTGTTCTTCATGATTTCTAATCCAATGGCATATTTAAAAAACTGAAACATTTTTAAAACTGAAACAACTCAAGAGAGAAATGTTTTTCTTTTATAGGGCCTTGGTATCTCCAAAAGAAAAGCAAAACCCTCCTGCCAAAGGAAAATGTTTTTGTCGTATTTTAGATTTATCGTTACACATGGGTGGGAGGATGGAAGAAACCCAACATGTTTCTTGCTGTCATATTTCCTTTTTTATACCTTTGTTTTAAATGCTGTCATTGAGTTCAGGGGCCAGGAGAGGGAGACGTTAATATGGAGATCATAGCATGGATCTTTTTGAGAGGTTTCTTTTGTTCTTGGTTCAGTTTCCACCAGATTAGACTGGGAGTATTGCTGAGGAGGCCATAGGATTGAAGGTCGTAAAAGTCAAGAATCTTTGTTTTCAGTGATAATCTTATAACAAATGGGAGCCAGGTGTGCAATATTTGAGTTGGCTGCCTTTCAGGGTTTTTATTTATTTTTCTTTAGGTATGCAACAACTAGGCAGGCTAAAATGAAAATGCAATCTCGTAATGCATGTTTTGGGTGGTGTTTAAAATTATTGAGTAATTACAACAAATTATAAGGAAAATATGAATAAAAACACAAGCCCTTGGGATAATGCATAAACTCTGGAGTCCTCCCAAATATGATAAGTCTTTCATCCTCAGTTGTTCAGATCACATGAGGCCACCCATCTGGTTTAAACTCCTTCAGACATACACTGTTATAGGTCGCTGGCAGTACTCATGGATTATGGAGTCAAAGAGGTGGAAGAGACCTAGAAATGATCTAATGAATCTCTTCTTTTGACTACTCAAAGAGTCTGGCCCAGTTCAGTGGTAAAACTGAAATTAGTAATTAGTTCTTCCACTTTTAAGCTCGGTTGGCACCTTTTCCTTCTAACACTTTTGCTCTCATTTCAGAAGAGGATGATCAGAAAATTATGGGAAAAATAGTTTTTAAATAAATACAGTTGAGTCCACACATACATTAGCTCCCAACACTATTCATTTCTCAAAATATCAACCTACAGAGGATGACTCTGCAGTCATCTATTTCCCCATCTTTTGATTTTTGCAGCCTGATTTCCCTTAAATAAAATTCCCACCCATGGGAATTGGGCTGACTACATTCACAATTCTATTGGAGTCAGATCAGACCAATGAGAATGTCATATCACCTGGGCCACCATGATTAGGTCATGCCACGGGTCCCTGAAACAAATCAGTCTGAGTTAACTATAGGATTTTACAAATACCCCCTTCCTACAGGTACTCTGTAGTTGCTATAGTTATTAATGGGCCAGAGTAGAGATGCATTGTTGCTAGAAAGCATCATATGAGTAAAAAAGAAAGCATCTGAAAATGTAAGATATTCAGTGAAAAATAAACATCATAAAAGTACATGGCACCTGTTTCAGAGGTGCCAAATTATATGAGTTCAAAAAGTATTAGCGTTGTGTACATTCTACTTCATTACACATTTTTCTGAACTCTTGTAGTAATCAAATTCTGCATGCCTTATATATTAGACTGATACCCCCAAAACCATCATTTTTCAAAAATTAGGCAGTAAATAAAGCTATCAGTGCATTTGGATTGGTTTTCACTTTTTTTCTTTTATCCCCACTGAATTCTTAAATATTACCTTATTTTAAAGGAGTTCCTCTGAACAGAAGTTAGTCTAAGATACCACAAAAGCGGGTATTTGAAAGCTAGAATAATGGTATTAGAAAAGGAAATAATGTGTGGATATTTTTTACATTCCAACTGTGTATTTTACTTAGAGATGATAACTATGAGTAGGAATCCAATAGGGAGTTAATCCTGTCTTATTGCAAATGTGTGTATTCATTGGTACATAAAGCATTCCTATATTTACGGAGAAAAATAATGTTAAGCTGTATATAAAGTAGTCAGACATATTCGAGTACATTTTTTTGTCCTCTACTTTTTAGCAAATATCCTTTCTTTATATGCTTGAAATATGTTCCCTTTTTGTTTTCCTGTTATTGACACAGTATGGACTAAGACCATAAAGGAGATAATTTAAGGGCAACTTCATACCTGAAAAGTTGAAATCAGTGGTTTCCCCTTACAGAAGCCTCCCTGGGGAACATAATACAGGGAATCATGGGCAATTTACAACTAGTTGTGATATGTATCTTGCTGATATAAAAAATCAATGGTTTTCCCCTTAAAAAAAAAGACCTTCCTGGGGACCAAAGAGTAGAAGGTCAGAACAGCTTCCTAGTTTGCATGCCTGTTTGTTTTCCAATAGTAGCAATTCTTCAAGTACTGACCCTTGGGTCTCTGGTGTAGTGGATGTAGCCCTGCATGCTCTGCCACATACCGCTGTGCTAGGATTACATAGAGGTTCTTACCTGGATGAGAAATGAAGGATTTTCAAGATGAAATATGCCCCATTGACCTGCTACTCTCTTACTCAAACTTTATGTGCCTGATGCCCCTCCACTCCCTAACCCAACCGTACTTTAGAAAAGGAAAATCTTTGTCACATTTGTATACAACATTTAAGGCCCTGGTTTGTTTTCTTCCTAAGCCATTTCCTTGTACCAAAAATTTAAGAAATATAACATAGTAATGCATCCATGACCTATAAAATACACTGGGCCAAACAGCTTAACTTGGTGCCAAAATCTGGTTAAGGTATTTGTAAACATTTCTGAAGGTGCTGATAGGTTTTTGGAAGCTGACACAAAATCTTGTACTTATGTATCACTGGCCAGAATGTAATCACAAGGTTGGGTTAGGGAGTGGAGGGGCATTAGGCACATAAAGTTTGAGTAAGAGAGTAGCAGGTGAATGGGGCATATTTCATCGTGTGTGTGTGTGTTTAGAGGAACACATATCAACATGTTAAATCAAAATACATTTTAGTCTTAGAATGGGCTTTTCAAAAGTATTTTGTTAACCCCATAAGCATAATTAGGGACAACCTGAATCATTTCAAAGACAGTATTGGGACATTTAAGACAAGCTAGAGTATGAGACTTATTGCCAAATATGTATCACATTCTTGTTAGAAATCAAAATCCTACAGTATTTTTTAAATTCCTTCCACTGAATAAAACTATATGGCTTTCACTGTAAAATCACATGTCTAGTCTCTACAATATTTACAATCTTATTTGAGAAATGTGACAGAAATGTGTGGTGGTAGGATATGTGTGTGTGTGTGTGTGTGTGTATCCTGTCTTATTAACATCAGATTTCCAAATTGCATGAAATTTCAAATATTGAAAAATGAGAGAGAAAAAAGAACATTTACAATTCTTGTGAGAGTATTCCACGAAATTTAATGCAGTATTTGCTAGTATAGACTAGGATCCTGAACAAACTTCATTTGACAAACTGTGGCTTCCAGTTTTCAATGATTGAATAAAAATTTCCATGTATGATGAATATTGTACTTTTTTATTTAGTTGTTGCATGCAAAAGCCAACATTACACTATCATGAAGAGATTTAAACGATATGGGAAATCTGATATAGAGGAACTATTTTACTGTAATACACCATAAAGTCTTTAAACTCTAAGAACATGAAACAATTTTTCTATTATTATTTGTAGCCATAAGGTAAAAATTAATCAAGTATTCCAGCATCATAAATATTTAATTTTTCTATTATAGTTCTATAAAAATTACCTTTAAGAATTGACTTTATTCAATGGTGTCCAGGGCTTTGGGAGGAAGAGAGGGTTGAATAGGCGAAGCACAGATTTTCTTTTAATTTTTTTCACAGTGGTGAAAATACTATATAGGACACCGTAAAGGTCGATACATGACACTAACCATTTGTTAAAACCCCTAACACTTTACAGCACAAAAAGGCACCCCTGTATACAAATAAAAAAAAAGTATTTAGGAGATTGGAGGGTTCCAGGATGAAATGCTTGTAGGATTTTAGTCTTTATCTCCAAATTTGGCATGGAAATATTTAAGATCTTAGATTGCTTATTATATTTTTGCGCATGTAAGTGTCAACTCGCCAAAATGTGAACATGAATTGTGCTGTTTATTTCTTCTGTATTCTCCTTAGCAAGTAAATCAAACTATTTTTTTTTGCTAAATAGATATTTTGACTTTATAATGTGAATTGGCAAATATATATCAGAAAGTGGATATATTTTCCACCATTATTTTACTTGAAGATAAAGATAGATTTTTGATAAATATTTTAAAATTAGAATATGGGAGCAGAAAATAAGTACACGAAAATTGAAAATAAGACTAAGAAAGATAGAAGGAAATATTTAGTTAGAGCAGGACTAAGAAGGTCAAAGAGAGATCATGGCAATTTCAAGGAAGAATTGATCATGTAATTGTTCTTTTATAAAAGAGTAACAATGATAATTATAAACAAGAAGAAACAGGATTTATTTTTACCCATTTATACTTTTACTAAGTATGTGTGTTCTCCATTTATTTTAATAGAGATTTCACATACAGTGAAGGGTTAAGTTCTTTAGACAAGAAGGTTATTTTCCTACATTGCCTTATACTTATTGAGCAAGAAATATCTTATAGAATTTTTAAAAGAACCAGATTTGAATCATGAGGCAAGAGAACACATTGTTCCCAGTATCTGTTCTGATAAGTAAAAAGCTGGGCACATGGATATTCAGATTACATTTCTAAGTGCTCATAAGATCTTGGTGTGGCCTTGTGATTACATTCTGGCCAGTGATATATAAGTACAAGATTTTGTGTCAGCTTCCAAGAATCTTTCTCAAAAGATAGCTGGCACATTTTCTTTATTATCTTTTGCTATTCTTTCTGATTTTTAATTACTCAAATATTGCCTGAGGGACTTTTCTCCCCCTCAGGAATCACATAAAATCGCTTTATTTTTTAGTTTTGCCAACAGTCCAAATTGCCAGCTGCTATTTCAGATCTTCAAATGAGAGATAAATTGATTTTGATCAAAATTAGAGAGTTTGAAAAAAGACAAATACCAACTAAAGAATTTAAAATTCAATCCATCAAAGAAAATACTCCCCCCAAAGTAGCAATCCTGGGGTGCCTGGGTGGCTCAGTCTACCTTCAGCTCAGGTCATGATCTTAGATTAGGATCTTAGATCCAGGGTCCTGGGATTGAGTCCTGAGTGGGGCTCCCTGCTCAGCAGGGAGCATGCTTCTCCCTCTGCCTCTTCCCCTGCTCATACTCACTCTCTCTCTCTCTCTCTCTCTGTCAAATAAAAAATTAAACAAAGTAGCAATCCTTTAAGTTTAGGAATTCTAAGTTGCACTGAAAAACTTGAAAAATATTGAAAATCATGTGAGGATCTGGCTGTGGAAAATAGTATACAAACTGATAGAAAGAGAGCAGCAATTAAGTATTTCCTTTAAAAAATCTATTATTAAATTGAATCCATAAACACATGGTTTAAAAGACTCAGCAAATATTTGGTAGTCCATCAACACCTACAACTAAATAGGATATATTTTAGAAAGGAGGAGGGGAGGATAAAATGTTTTAAGTAGCTTTCTGCATTTTTACAACTCAGATATTATTATCTGTACCAAAAAAAAATTCATATTCAATGTCTTGGGAAGTTAAAAAACTTTTTTTTTTTTTTTAAGTCAAACAGTTTGTAAATGGTAGAGCTTGGGTTTGTACATAGGTCTGTTTCTAGGAGTCCTTACAACATGGTAGCTTGTATCTAAGGAAGGAACACTGAAGGAATTTTATTGTCTTTGTTGGTGTTTTTGTTATTGTTTGAACATGCATATACCTGGAGGAAAGTTTCCTTTAGGGAAGAAAATAAGGAAAAAATTGAAGTTGTTTGTATTCAGTGGATAAATCAAAGTATGGGAAAGTTCATGCCACTTATTTTGAAAAGCCAGATTGTTTTCTTCTTATTTTTATGTTAATTGCTTAATATTCACTGGCATGTGGAAATAATAGTATTTTCCTCCTATTCATATTCAGCAATTCAGTTATTCTCAATCTGAGTCTCTATAGCAATACATTAGATTTCTTTTTTTTTTTTTTTTTTTGTCTAAAACACAAATAGGAATCTGAAGAAAGTTGTTCAATCAGATTATGAAGATCTGGACATTAGGTCCATACAGTTTGAAAAGGAAAAGAATGCAAGATCTTGATTTAGTTCAATCTGTAGTTCTTTCTTTTGTGAGGATTCTTGAACAAAGTGCTTGAATAAATTTAGTTAAATATGTTTCATAGATACCAAGACCATCAAACTTTCAGAAATTACTTTACTTCTTGGAAAATTGTTTTGTTGTTATTGTTTTGTTTTGTTTTTAAGATTTTATTTATTTATTTGACAGAGAGAGACAGCAAGAGAGGGAACACAAGCAGGGGGAGTGGGAGAGGGAGAAGCAGGCTTCCCGCCGAGCAGGGAGCTGGATGCGGGGCTCAATCCCAGGACCCTGGGATCATGACCAGAGCCAAAGGCAGACACTTAACGACTGAGCCACCCAGGCGCCCCGGAAAATTGTTATTTCTTTAAAGTATTTCAAACACCCAATAAAAGAAGCTCCAGAACATTAGTACACTCACAGTCAACAACATTTGGAAAGATAAAGTGAAATGAAACATAAACACATGGATTGTATTGCTTTAAAAATAAACATGAATTTAAAAATTATTGGGAAAGTGTCTAGCAAAATGGGTTATTCTAAAACCAAAATATTTAAAAAATAGATTAATACATTTCAGAAACTCCAAAGAGGAAAAAAAAAAAAACTCAGAAAACTGCTTTTCAATTGAAGCAGAACAAAAGGTAATTTTAATTTGGTTTTATGTCAGAATTCTCTGTTTTGATTCAGGTAACAATATTTCATATAAATTAATAATGTCACATATAAGTAATTGTCCTATTTTATACAGACAGAAAGAAGCAATAAACCTGTCACCTTGACCTGTCCTGTAAGATGATCTGACTCTTGTCATCCTCCCTCTTGCAATGCAGTAAGAGAACAGAGCAAAATCTAATTGGATCACTCAGCTTAAACAGTGGTTTCAGGGGCGCCTGGGTGGCTCAGTTGGTTAAGCCACTGCCTTCGGCTCAGGTCATGATCCTGGAGTCCCGGGATCGAGTCCCGCATCGGGCTCCCTGCTCGGCGGGGAGTCTGCTTCTCCCTCTGGCCCTCCCGCCTCTCATGTGCTCTCTCTCTCTCTCATTCTCTCTCTCTCAAATAAATAAATAAAATCTTTAAAAAAAAATAGTGGTTTCAGCTATTTCAAGGTTGTGATTGTGTGAGTGTCCTGTACAGTAACGGGCACTTAGGAGGCACCTAATACATAGTTGTTAAATAAACAAGTTAACTGAGATCACCAAAAGTTTTAACTATGGAATTTTAAAAAGATAAAGCAATTGAGTCCCAGTGAAATTAAATGATTTACTTCTAAGATTATGTGAAACCAGAATGTGAAGTTATCATCTGATTCCTTACTCCCATCTATATTGATCTCAATATCTAAAGAAAGCTTTTTCAGAACTATAAATTTAAATCCATGTGATAGCTAAATAGTATTAGTGAGAACTGAAGGAATATGGGAATATAAATGTTAAGAGGTAGAATACAAAAATGCCTTAGTCCCTACCCATTCTTTGGACATAAAAATGTGAAAGAGTAGAAAGATGGAGTGGATAGGATAAAGGAAGTTAGGTAAGAAAAAGTTCAAATATTGAGAATTCCAAAGAAGCCACACTATCATTTATTACATGAGTCACCTAAGTTGTTTTCAAAACATCACTAGAATTTACTATATATAGATTTGCATTTGGGTTTCATGATACTTTCAAACCAGGTCATTTCACCCTTGATTTTTATTTTGGATGATCTCACATAGCAAAGCAAACTCAAAACTTTCAGATATACTTGAGATTTTTATCTCTGCCTCAATTTTCTCTCAGATGAATATCTTTAAAACAGAAGATTTCCAATTGGGCCTCTTTAAATTGCAATGTAAGTGTCATATATTCTTTTGTAACAAATTGTAACTACAATCTTAGGAGTATCAAATTTGTTTCAAAGTATTCAAATTTTGATTCCATTATAATTTAAACACAATAATATAGTAAATCTAAATGTGATCATTTTTCTTAAGGTACATAGATTTATTTCTTAAATTGGGAGACATTCACCATTTCATCCTGTTGAAATCTATCCAAGGAAATGGAAAATGTGGCATGACTTGTCTGTTTATTGACTTAGGAAATTCTGATAATGTTACATACAATTATCTACAAATTATTAAAACCGATGAATAAATTTTACATATGAATAACTGTATTTTCAACTTATCTTTGATTTTTTTCTTCATTAGGTCAATCAGGAAAGTGAGTTAGGCAATAGTGGAGTTCACACTTCAATTTGTACTGAAGAAAATAAAACCTATGGAGGTTAATTTCATCAAGGTTCATGGGGCTAGTAGTTTCATAGAGCTGGTTAGTAGCCAAACTGGGATTTGTCTGATGCCAGATTGCAGGTTAACATGAAGGAAAGATTCAGAATTTGCAGCCAGTGGAAAAAACAATGTATAAGACTGTGATGCTGACATTTGCTATCAAAGAGCAATGGTACTTATTTCTGTCAGACAATTATGGGCAATTGAGATCTCTGAGATAAAGGATAAAATTCCCCATTTGAGAGGTGTTCGAAACTTCTAGTCCTATATACCTTCCTAGACATCTTTCAAGAGCCAGCTCTCTGTGGACCACTTATCTCCTTTGCCACCACCCAGATAAAATGATATACTCTCTCCAATGAACCCCCCAGGACACTCTTTTCACAATTATAAAATTACACTTAACCAACAATACATGGTGTTACTATTATCTAGTTGTATAAATTTCTTTCTTGTTAATAAAATTTCAATTCTGGAAGGAAAGTCATTGGGATTTATTCATATTTATATTCCTAACTTTTGGTGCAGTACTTACCATATAAAAAAAGTTTAATGAATGAAATGGAATTTAAGTGCATAAATTAGTATCAATTCTAGGAAGATTAAGTATCAAAAAGTTTTAAGGGTATAAATAAAATGTAGTATCTATAACAGTAAGCTATGGGAGCCACATCATAAGGTACGGCATCAAAGCAGGAGTAAGGAAAAAATCAGGATGATTAAGCAAGATTGAAACATGTGAGTAGACCAGTGATGTCACTGAAATCACAATGATGGGGAATTAGACAACTTAAATCAAAACCAACAAATCTAGGCAAAGGACCAAGGCCAAAACCAGTGGCCCAAGTGATAAAATCCTTGGCTAAAGCCCACATTACAAAGCAGACATTATTGTCAAAGCAGAATCAAGCAAAATGAAGATAGAAATTAGCACCTCCAGGGCGCCTGGGTGGCTCAGTCGTTAAGCATCTGCCTTCGGCTCAGGTCATGATCCCAGGGTCCTGGGATCGAGCCCCACATCGGGCTCCCTGCTCGGCGGGAAGCCTGCTTCTCCCTCTCCCACTCCCCCTGCTTGTGTTCCTGCTCTCGCTATCTCTCTCTCTCTGTCAAATAAATAAATAAAATCTTAAAAAAAAAAAAAAGAAATTAGCACCTCCAAAAAGCAAGATTACCCTCAGGGACCTTAAAGTTTAAGTAATATAACATATTTGGAAGAGGCTACTCTTCACGAATGCATCTTCAATACACTATTATAGCCAGCCCTACTACCTGAGAGCTAGAATTCTGAGACTGGTCAGAGTAGGCAGGGAAAAAGAAAGGAGTTCAAATGCTTTCAAATGCTTTTTCAATATTTTAGAACTACCTATTCCTTTGAGATGCTGATTTTTTAAAGTATTATTACATGCACAGAAATATACAATTTTATATTCACAGTTCAGGGGCCACAGACTTTCTCAAGACTTCCAGGTACTTCTGTGACTCTAGATAGAACCCTTGGAAAGAAACTGTATGAGAGCTAAATTTAAATTATGGAATTATTCCATACTCTATACAGAATATGTAATTAGCTGAATTTAAAATATGGAGAAACTACAGGTAATTTCCACCACAGGTAAGTCAAGTGACTAATTGGTAACTCTTAATAATTTCTGCTTATTTGTTGTTCATTAGCTTGATTTCCCAGTGGTGTCCTTTAAATTGATGAACTTACTTGTATGTACACAAGTACAGAGTTGTTACTAATTTTTTTAAAACTTTATTGTATTATGTTATGTTAATCACCATACATCAATAGTTTTTGATGTAGTGTTCCATGATTGTTTGTGTGTAACACCCAGTGCTCCATTCAATATGTGCCCTCTTTAATACCCATCACCAGACTAACCCATCCCTCCATCCCCCTCCCTTCTAGAACCCTCAGTTTGTTTCTCAGAGTCCATAGTCTCTCATGGTTCATAAATTTTTTATCTGAAATTAAAGACAATAATCTAACTATAGAAAATATAGGTGTGCCCATAATTTAAGAAAAAATATCTCATGTATTTTAAAGTCCTCACACATGTACCTTACTTAAAATTTTTTTTTAAATATGCTTTTAATAAAATGTCATTAAATTTGCACTTGCTTTAGGGGGAATCTGGGTGGCTCAGTCAGTTGAGCATCTGACTCTTGGTTTCAGCTCAGGTCATGATCTCATGGACTATAGGATCAAGCAACACAATGTGTTGTGTTAATGGGGAGTCTGCTTGAAATATTCTCTTCCTCTGCCCCTCTGCCCACTCACTCACTCTCTCTCTAATAAATAAATAAATCTTTAAAAAAATTTCCACTTGCTTTAGGTATAAGTTTTTCATTAATGGATTTTTTTTTTAAACTGATAGTTAGCAAGCATACAAAGATTATTTAACCATATTCAAAAAAGTAAAATCCATCAAAAGCCCTCTAAAGATTCAATGCAATCCCTATCAATATACCAAAGGCATTCTTTACATAAATAAAGGAACATTCCTAAAATTTGTCTGCAACTACAAAATACCTGGAATAAGCAAAGCAATGTTGAGGAAAAAAAAAGGACAAAGCTGGAAGTATCATGCTTCTGGATTTCAAATTATACTACAAAGCCATAGTAATAAAAATAGTATTGTACTGGCACAAAAACAGATGCATGGACCAGTGGAACAGGAGAAAGAGCCCAATATTAAACCCTGGCACATATGGTCAACTAATATTCAGCAAGGGATCCAAGAATACCCAAAGGGGAAATGATGGTCTCTCCAACAAATGGAGTGGAGACAACTGAAGAAACACATACAGAACAATGAAAATGGATCCTTATCTCACACCACTCAAAAAAATTGACACAAAAAATATCAAAGCTCTAAGTATAAGACCTGATACCATAGAACTGCTAGAAGAAAATGTAGGGAAGAAGCTCATCAATATTTGTCCTATCATTAAGTTTTTGGACATAATACCAAAAGCACCAACAACAAAAGAAAAAAAAATCAAAACTTCATCAAACTCAAAAAATTCTACACAGCAGAATAAACCATTAAGGAAATGAAAAAAACAACCTACATAGTGGGAGACAATTTTTGCAAATCATAAGGCGTTAATATCTAAAATGCATAAAGAATTCAGTCAACTCCATAACAACAAAAATAATCTGATTAAAAAATGGCAAGAATTAAATAGACATTTCTCCAAAGAGGACATCAAAATGGCTGACACATGAAAAGAGGTTCAACATCATTAACTGTCAGGGAAATACAAATCAAAACCACAATGAAGGGCGCCTGGGTGGCTCAGTTGGTTGAGCGACTGCCTTCGGCTCAGGTCATGATCCTGGAGTCCTGGGATCGAGTCCCGCATCGGGCTCCCTGCTCGGCAGGGAGTCTGCTTCTCCCTCTTACCCTCCCCCCTCTCACGTGCTCGCTCTCTCTCATTCTCTCTCTCTCAAATAAATAAAATCTTAAAAAAAAAAAAAAAAACACAATGAGGTATCACCTGATACCTGTTAGAATCGCCACCACAAGAAGACAAAGACAACAGTACTGATGAGGATATGATGAAAAGAGGGCCCTTGTATTTCACTGGTGGGAATGTAAATGGTCCCACAACTATGGAACACAATATGGAGTTCCCTAAAAAAATTAAAAATTGACCCACCATATGATCTAGCAATTCCACTTCTGGGTATATACCCAAAGGAAATGAAGACAGGATTTTGATGAGGTATATGCTCTCCCATATTCATCATAGCATTAGTCAAAAGAGCTGAGATATGAAAATGACTCAAATGTCCATCAACTAATGAGTGGATTAAAAATGTGGTACATATATATAATAGAATATTTTTCATCCATAAGAAAGGAAGATATCTTCCCATTTGTGACAGCATGGATGGACCTTGAGCACATTATGGTGAATGAGATAAGTCAGATAGAGAAAGAAAAAGTACAATATCACTTAGATGTAGAATCTAAAAAAGTTAAACTTGTAAAAAAACAAAAAACAATAAAATAGTGGTTATAAGAGGATGGAGGGTGGGGATAAGGGTGATGGTGTTTATATCAAACTAAAAAGCATATGCACAGCAAAAGAAACCATTGACAAATAAAAAGGGAACCTACTGAATGGGAGAAAGTATTCTCAAATGATATATTTAATAAGGAGTTAATATCTGAAACACATAAAGAACTTAGGAAACTCAATACAAAGAAAAAAAAATGCAATTAAAAATGGGAAGAAGACCTGAATAGATATTTCCCAAAGAAGCAGAAATGGCCAAATGACACAGGTAAAGATGTTTAACATCACTCATCATCATGGAAATGCAAATCAAAACCACAGTGAAGTATCACCTTACACCTGTCAGAATAGCTAGAATAAAAAAAAAAAAAGAAAATAACAGTGTTAACAAGGATATGGAGAAAATGGAACACTTGCACACTGTTAGTGAAAATGTAAATTGGTGCAGCCACTGTGAGAAAGGGTATTAAATTTCTTCAAAAAATTAAAAAAAATTATCAGATGATTCAATAATTCTACTACTGGATATTGATCCAAAGAAAATGAAAACACTAATTCAAAAAGATTATGCACCCCTGTTTATTGCAGCATTATTTACAACAGCCAAAACACCTAAATTTTCATTGATAGAGAAATGGATAAAAAAGATGTGGTATATATACAAGGGAATATTACTCAGGCATTAAAAAGAACGAGATCTTGCCATTGTGACAACATGGATGGACCTAGAAGTTATTATGCTAAGTGAAGTAAGTCACAGAGAAAGGCAAATACCATATGATTTCAGTTATACATGGAATTTAAAAAAACAAAATGAATTAACAAACAAAATAAACAAAAAGTAGAACCAGTCATAAACACAGAGATCTGATGTTGCCAGAGTTGTAGGGGTGGGGAGATCGGTAAAATGGGTGAAAGGGAATGGGAGCTACAGGCTTGTGCTTATGGAATGACTAAGTCAGGGGAATTAAGGACACAGCATAGGGAATATGGTCAACAGTATTGTAACAGCATTTGTAGGATAATAGCATTTGTAGGATGGTAGCTACACTTGTGGTGAGCATAGCATAATATATAGACTTGTTGAATCACTATATTGTACACCTGAAATGAATGTAACATTGTGTGTCAATTATACCTCATTTAAAAAAAAGTGATGGTGTTTAAAGGTACAAAATTGTAATGAGTAAATAAGCCAGCAGAGCCTTAATGCACAATATAATGAATATAGAAAATAATAGTATATTATGTGTAGTATATGTGATATATGTGATAAAAATGATTGTTGATATAGCAGTATTATAATATATAAATATATCAAAGTAATACACTGTACACTTTAAACTGGCATGATGTTACACATCTAATATGCATGGTAACAAGTAGTAATAAGAGTTATTGTGAAGATCATTTAGTAATCTATAAAAATATTGAATCACTATGATGTACATCTATAAATTAACAGATCTTTATGCCAATAATACTTTAATAAAAAACAAAATTTAAAAAATAAAATCCATACATCACATCTTTGAGCATAATTTGTTTTTCTTTTGATAATATAGAATTTACTGACTCATGTATGGAATAATTTTATATACATACTGGTTTTATTATGTAGAAATTATTTATTGTATGATCTGAGTCTCCATATTGCCAGTTTCTGGAAGGAAAGTTCTATGTGTCATTAATTATTTTATTACAAGAATTAGCATATTACCCATGGATCTCAATGCATGTTCTATTTACAGAAATGTAGGGTGGCTGGAAAACAGTGTGTAAAAGAGGTGATGCTACAATGAGGGCGGAGCAAGAGTTGTGTCTAAAATGACACATTAGAGTTCTAAATGCTTTGATTGGTGCATTGGAGTTTTATTCTGGAGGCAAAGGGAACCTGTAGGAAGTTGTTTCAGTAGATGTGCAAAAAAAAAAAAAAAAGTTTGCATTTTAGAAAGACAATCCTAATTTGATTGAAGATGGAAAACAGAGAAAAGAATAGAAAACAAGAGGCCTGACAGGAAGCAGTTAAAATTGGCTAGAAGAATCTAGATGAAAACAACTGAATAGTCTAGATGAAGAACATCTGCACCAAAGCAATGGCCCCAGAGAAGAGGAATAAAAAATAGTTTCCAGGGGGAAAAAAATGTACATACTGTGATTATGTGGACCTTAATCTAGAAATTCAAATGTAATTCAATATTAGGAAATGTGTTAAAATAGTTAATCATATTTGTACATAAAGCACTTGTTACCTTTGTTTAGAACACATCCTTCTCTCCCATACATTTTGAAGGCTTTCCCCACCCCAGGCCATTTTGGTGTTCATTTATATGTCCCCTCTGCAAGAGGCCTTACTGGACTACCCTTTTTAAAAGGTATTTAGTACCTTTCTAGAACCCCTTATTCTGTTTATTTTTCTACCTAACAGTAACTGCTACCTAACTCTACATTATTTATATTTTTATTACTTGTTCATTATCTGTCTTCTTTGCTGAAATGCTAGATGCGTAGAGCAGGGACTTTGACTATTTTAATCATTACTCTATCCCCAGGATTTAGAACAAATTTGAGAGTAAGTGCTCAAAAACGAGTTATGAGTTACTGATACAATTACCTTCATATATGTAAAAAATACATCTTGTATAATGTCAAGATTTTAAAAGTAAAAATTATTTTTTATTTTTTTAAAGATTTTATTTATTTATTTGACAGAGAGAGAGATAGCGAGAGCAGGAACACAAGCAGGGCGAGTGGGAGAGGGAGAAGCAGGCTTCCTGCCGTGCAGGAGCCTGATATGGGGCTAGATCCCAGGACTCAGGGATCATGACATGAGCTGAAGGCAGATGCTTAATGACCGAGCCACCCAGTCGCCCCTAAAAGTAAAAATTAATATTTTCTTTGTACACCATTATCCCAAATGTCAACCTCATCCTGAATGAGAAGGCATTGGGAGCATTCCTATTAAAATTAAAAACATGAACATAACAATAATCTTTGCCTCCACTCTCATTTTACATTTTTTTGGAGCAAGGAGCCAGTTTAACTAGACAAAGAAAAAGAGATATAAACATTGAAAATGGTGATTTAACTGGAGAATCCAAGAATGAAGGTAGAAAATTATTACAACTAATGAGAAAGCTAAGATTTCTGTACACAAAATAGAAATAAATATCTATATGACATTTGAATAAGAAAGGTTTTCTTAGAAAAGGCAAAAATGGTAAAGTGATAAATGATAATAAAAGGACTACAATGAAATGAAAACATTCCAATAAAAGGGACAATGAAGTTAAAAACTAGCTACAATCTAGTAAAAGATACTTGCAATGGAAAAATTTGACATCGGATTGGCACCTAGATTTTAAAAAGAATTCCTATGAATTGATGAGAAACATTCCAAATACCAAACAGAAAAATGTATAAAGGTTTGGAATAAAAAATGGAAAATGATAATATAAAAAGAGCCTGATTTTAAGTCATGAAATTTAAAATTATAAGAATTCAAAACAAAATAAAATATTTCCCATACATCAAATTTATCAAATCAAAAGACTTACTATAACAAGTATGGATGAGGATATAAATAAGGAGATAGGTTCATACCTTACTGGCAGAAATGTAAGTAAGTACAACCACTTTGGAGAAATATGTTTGCGTCCTACAATATACCAAGTCTGAACCCAATTATGTACCCTAAATTAATTCTTGTATATTAGAAAACACAATGGAATTATTTTTACAATAGTATTTTTAATAGTAAGGAATTATGAACATGTACGCCTGAAATGAGATACTAGGTCTAAAATAGCAGGCAAAAATCTATCTAATATTTATTTCTTTTTCAATATTTTATTTATCTGAGAGAACGAGAGAGTGAGCGAGAGAGAGAGAGATAGCACAAGTGGGGGGAGGAGGGGCAGAGAGAGGGTGAAGCGACTCTCCACTGAGCAGGGAGCCAGACACAGGGCTCCATCCCAGGACCCCAGGATCATGACCTGAGCCGAAGGCAGATGCTTAACCAACTGAGTCACCCAGGCACCACCAAAAATCTATCTAGTATTTAAATTAAAGATCATAACTTTATTATCTAAATGGTCTCAATATATAAGGATATATAAAAAGCTGTGCAGTTCCTTCTTGAAGTTAGCATTTGTCTGACACACACAAAAAGTTATCACAAAATATTAATCTAGACATTAGTTTCACCTGTGATTATAACATAAAATACCAGATAAGATATCAAAATACTTGAAATTGTATATAAAAGGAGAGATGCAATTTGGCTAATCTATTTAATTCCAAGAAGGCAAGGATCTTCTGCATCAAAAACATATATTGTGGATGGGAAAAGATGGCAGAGTAGAACTCTTAGCTCACCCCATTCCAAATTTACAACAAGTTATTTACAAGTTATCATTCACATCCAAATAAATAAACTGGAGAGTGATCACCAAAGTGATCCAGTTTGCAGAGCAAACTGCACAACCACATGTGAAGAAGAAGCCACACTATAGAGGTTAGGAAGGGCAGAAACAGTGGTCCGGAGCTGCCACAGGAGGGAGGAAATTGCAGGCATGGAGAAGGAGAAGCACCAGGGAGCCCAAAGGAGGAAAGTGAAATCCTGTAACATCTGGCCTTGAAAGCCAGAGAGGCTCAGTTTCCTGAGCTTGTATAACCAGTGGACTTGGAGCCTGGAGCTGGAAAAGTCAGCTGATTCAGCACTGGGCCAGCAGGGAGGGTGAGTGATAGGTGGGTTCCTGCCTTTAAAGAGACAACAGCCTTCAGAAAGGCAACAAAGTAACAACAGTTTGCTCAATACCCAGGGCAAATGGGAGGGACCTGTTTCAAGGATTTCAGAGCTGGTGGGTGACTTCTGCAGATATGAAGGAGCTGGCAGGTGCTATTTTCCCTCCTGCTCCCCTGGCATAAACACAGGGCTACCTGCAGGAGGCTGCACTGCACAGACACTTGCTACCTAACCTCCTTGCAGTGCAGCCTGCCCATCAGTTCTCCTGAGGACTTGCCTACTCCAAGCTTGCTGGTCTCTGTCTGGGGCTCAGCTCCCGTTTTGTTAATGAAGTGTTTACTCCACCAAGCCACAAAGCCTGTGCACCAGGCCCTTGGCAGCCACCACACTTCAGGGGATTCAGAACTGGCCTGGGACTAGCTGTTTATCACAAATTTTGCTAACACGGCTGCTCTGCTTCCAGCCCTCTGGCAGTCACACCCCTTCATACTCGGTCTGCCTGGATCTTGCTATCACCACAGAGAGCTAGCGCAGCCCCAACAGGCAAGTAGGAGCAGACCTCTGGACTGAAAGGAAAAGTGACCCAGACACAACAACAGGATGCCAGCAACACACATAGGAGATTCCTGTGAAGTGCCAGATTCTGGTGAACAGGGGACACTGCATTGCAGGGAACTACAGCAGCTCTTCTTCATAAAAGCTGCTACTTTTAAGAGCAGAAGACATAGCTGACTTTTGGAACACACAGAAACAGACACAGGGAGGTATACAAAATGAGGAGACAAAGGAATCTGTCCCAAATGAAAGAACAGGACATAATCATTTAGCAGGAGATCTAAGTGAAATAGATTTAAATAACATGCCCGATAAAGAATTTTAAAGTCATGATCATAAAGATACTCACTGGACTTCAGAAAAGTGTGGAGGACATCAATGAGACCCTTGACAAAGAGATAAAAATATATCAGAGATGAACAACTCAATAAAAGAAATTAAAAATACAATAGATGGGATAAATGGGAGGCTACAGAAATCAGAGGAACTTATCAATGACCTGGAGGATAGAGTCATGGAAAGCAGTGAAGCTGGACAGGTGAGAGACAAACGAATACTGCATAATGAGAACAGACTTAGAGAATTCAATAATATCATCAAGCATAATAATATTCATATTATATGGATCTCAGAAGGAGAGGAGAGAGAAAGGGGGGCAGAGAGTGTATGTGAGGAAGTAATAGCGGAGAACTTCCCAAATCTGGTGAAGGAAACAGAGATCCAGATTCAAGAGGTACAGAGACCCCCAACAAATTCAACACAAGGAGGTCTACATCAAGACACACAGTAATTAAAATGGCAAAAATTAGTGATAAAGAATTTTAAAAGGTTACAAGAGAGAAGACTGTTACAAGCAAAGGAAACCACATAAGGTAATCAGCTGATTTTTCAGCAGAAACTTCAGGACGTAAGGAACTGGCACGATGTATTCAAAGTGCTGAAAAGGAAAATCTGCAGTCAAGAATATTGTATCCAGCAAGGCTATTAATCAGAATAGGAGAGATAAAGAATTTCCCAAAGAAAAGTTAAAAGAATTCATGCCCATTAAACCAGCCCTACAAAAAAATGTTAAGGGGGACTCTGTGAGTGAAAAACCATAAGTAAGAGTAAGAAAAAGTAGGAAGCACAAAAGCAAAATAAATAAATTTAAAAAGATTAAAAAATAAAAATTAAATATATCTGTAAAAAATCAGCCAAGAGAAGCACAAAAAAAAAAAAAAAAAGGATGTAAAATAGACCAAATATCTGAAACATGGAGGGGAAAGGAGTCAAGAATGAGTTCAAAATTAAGTGACCATTAGCTTAATGTAGACTACTATAGTGAAAGATGTTATATATAAACCAAATGGTAACCACAAATCAAAACACAGCAGTACATATTCAAGAAATAAAGAGTAAAGACTCCAAGAATATCACTAAAGAAAACCAACAAACTATGAAAGCCAGAAAGAGAAGGGGTCACAGAAAAACTACAAATATAACCACAAAACAAGTAACAAAGTAATAATAAATACATATCTATCAATAATTACTTTAAATGTAAATGGACTCAGTGCTCCAATCAAAAGACAAAGGGGGACAGAATGGATTAAAAACAAATCAGACCCATCTGTATGCTGCCTACAAGAGACTCATTCCAGACCTAAAGACACCTGCAAATTAAAAGTGAGGGGATGGAGAAATATTTATCATGCAAATGGATATCAAGAGAAAGCCAGAGTAGCAAAACTTATATTGGACAAAATAGACTTTAAAACAAAGTCTGTAAAAAGAGACAAAGAAGGACACTATAAGATAGTAAAGGGGACAATCCAACAAGAAGCTATAACAATTGTAAATATTTACGCACCCAACATGGGAACACCCATGCAGAAAATAGACACAGGGATAAATAGAACAGAACAGAAAACCCTGAAGTAAGCCCATAGTTACACGGTCAATTAATCCTCATCAAAGCAGGAAAGAATATCCAATGGGAAAAAGACAATCTCTTCAACAAGTGGTGTTGGGAAAACTGGACAGCCATATGCAGAAGAATGAAACTAGACCAATTTCTTTTCACCATACACAAAAACAGACTCAAAATGGTTTAAGGATCTAAATGTGAGACCTGAAACCATACAATTCTAGAGGAGAGCACAGACAGTAATATCTCTGACATTGGCCATAGCAACATTTTACTAAATAGGTCTCCCTCGGCAAGGGAAATAAAAGCAAAACTAAACTATTGGTGTTTTATCAATATAATAAAGTTTCGGCACTTCAAAGGAAACAATAAAAACAAATCTATCTACAGAATAGGAGAAGATATTTGCAAATGACATTTCTGATAAAGGGTTAGCATCCAAAATATATAAAGAACTTATAAAACTTAACACCCAAAAAACAAATAACCCATTTTAAAAATGGGCAGAAGTCGTGAACAGACATTTCTCCAAAGAAGACATCCACATGACCAACAGACACATGAAAAGATGCTCAACATCACTCATCATCGGGGAAATGCAAATCAAAGCTACAATAAGATACCACATCTCACCTGTCAGAATGGTTAAAATCAACAACACAAGAAACAACAGGAGTTGGTGAGGATGTGGAGAAAAAGGAACTCTGTGTACTGTTGGTGGGAATGCAAACTGGTGCAACCACTGTGAAATAAAGGCTAGAGAGTCCCCAAAAAATTAAAAATAGAATTACCATATGATCCAGTAATTCCATTACTGGGTATTTACCCAAAGACTACAAAAACATTATTTCAAAAAGATATATGCACTCCTACGTTTATTATGGCATTATTTACAATAACCAAATTATGAAAGCAGTCCAAGTGTCCACTGATAGAAGAATGGATAGAGAAGAAATGGTGTGTGTGTGTGTGTGTGTGTGTGTAATGGAATATTATTCAGTCATAAAAAGAATGAAGTCTTCCATTTGCAATTACATGGATGGAGATGGAGAGTATAGTGCTATGCAAAATACGTCACCCAGAGAAATATAAATCCCATATGATTTCACTCATATGTGGAATTTAAGAAATAAAACAAATAAAATAAATGAGCAAAGAAAAAAAAAGAGTGAGTGAGAGAGAGAGAGAGAAGGCAAGAGACAGAGTCCAAACTATGGAGAACAAACTGATGGTTAACAGAGGGAAGGTGGGTGGGGGGATGAGTGAAAAGGGTGATGAAATTAAGGACTGCACTTGTGTGATGAGCACTGGGTGATGTATGGAATTGATGAAGCACTATAATGTACACCTGAAACTAATCTAACAATGTATGTTAACTATACTGGAGTTAAAATGTAATAAATGTAAATTGCTATAACTTATTGCACTTATGGACTAAGACCTATGAAATAACAGTAAATCAAACAATTAAAAACCATGCATGAATTTCTTCTGGCAATGTGTAAATAACTGGAACTAAATTCACCCTGGTGTGGTAAACAACCATAAAATTGGGAGGAAAATGCATGAGGCAACTGTTTTCAGACATTGGGCAACAGCCAGTGCATACTGCAATTCCTGAGAAAAGAGACATTCAGGAGGACAAGCCCCATGATTATTCTGGATCTCTACAGAAAGCTGGAGATCAAGCAGAGATCACGGTTACTGGCTGCTTACATAAGGTTATGGCACAACAGCTGCTACAGGGCAAACACAGATAATGAAAGTCAAGTAGTACTGGGAAACATTAGAATTCCAACCCTAGCCAGAAAGGAGAAACCATCGGAGTCTCAAGAAAGGTCCTATATTAGGAATCAAGTCCATACCTATAGTAATATTTACACTAGATCAGCCCTAACAAAGCCAAAATCCAAGCCTCAACAAAATCATTAAGGAGACATAATTTGGAAATAGAATTCCACCAAAAGAGAGGAGCTTGGAAAAATACTGGGGTTTCTATAGATGCACTCCAACTTGGACCTCTGTCAACAGGAAACAAACAACACTAAAGCAACACTCTCCAGGAGCATTATCCAATATATATGCCAAAAAGTTAAGTACACAATCAAAATTTGTTACAGGAGAATTTAACTTGTAGTTTAAAAAAACTTTTTAACTGACCCCAAGATATTTTAGATACTGGATTTCATAGATAGACAGACAGGGACAGAGATTGAGAGACTGAAAGAAAAATATGTTATTAATGATTGGATAGAAAATCTTGGGTGAAAAAGGAAACCTATAAAAAAATTGGATTGGAAATTATAGAATTAAGAAGTATAACTGAAGTGGAACAAAAAGTAGCTGACTTTCTTGACAGCAGATTCAAATAGCAAAAAAAAAAAAAAAGGAGGGGGGTCAGTCAACTCAAAGCAGATCCATATAATTATGCAATTTTAATTAAAGAGGATTTTTATAGCATATTTTAATATAAGATTGGTTCCCTCTCATAACTTAGTTTTAGTATTGAACATTCTTGCAGGTTTATTTTTCATGTGAATTTTAATGTCATATTGATTAGCTCCCAAAAAAGGTTGATATCTCTATTAAGATGAGATTAGAATTATTTGTACCCCGAAAAGTAGCATGATATTATATGCCAATTATATCTTAATAACAGGAAAAAGACTACAGATGAAGTTAATAGTATATGTACATAATAGATTTTCTAAGATATCTGTTTGGAACAGCATTTCCTGAATTCTTGCATGCTGGAAATGTTTTCCTATAGCCTTGATAATTAAAGAGCAGCTTGAATGGATATAAAATCCTTAAGTCATATTCCCCTTAAATTTCTGTCCTTCCCACTCTCCTCTCTTTCTCCTTCTCCTTCTTCAATGCCTCTTTATCCTTGACTTGATTGGTGTATCACTTGTCTATGTTGTAGAATGATGCCAGTTTAATTCTATGGTCCTCATAAATTATTTGCTCTTTTTGTCTGAAGAGCCCAAGGATTTTCTCTTTTATCTTTAGATTTACTAGTATATATCCCAGGGTTGACAGGGTTGACAAATATGTTTCACTTTCCTCAATAATATGTGCCCTTTTTCAGTATGTGAAGTCAAATTTTTAATTACTTGAAAGTTATCTTCGATTATAAAGGCTACATGAGTGTATGATACTAGGTAGGGCAAAAAAAGATCCTGGCTAAAAATTCAAAAGAAAAATCTGGAGAATATGTCCATCAGGGGCTTTGTAAAGCCCTGACATACTCTTCAGGATCTGGAAGGTTGCACTTATGTGCAGTTCTGTAAGCATACACAGGAAAGACCTAAGAGGACCCCAATAACTCTGTGACTGACTTTGTGTCCCTACACAAAGAGTAAATGCTAGACAGACTTATAAACTGCCTGACCAGGAAGGCATGCCCAAACAAAACACAGACCCCTTAGGAAAGGTTGATGATTCATCCGTTCAAGCCATTAAAAGGAATGTGTCAACAATCATTGGATGACCATCACGCTAACCTAGAATAAAATGCATGGGGAAGGTAGAAATCTAGTTTCAGAAATGGAACTTTATCTAAAACATTTAAACATAAATATATGACTCATGCCAATGAACAGGAAAGTATAGCCCGTACACAAAGAAATTTAATGGTCAAAAAATCTGTCCTAAGGCTCATTTCTCAACTTCATTCCAGATGTTGGACTTACTAGACAGAGACTTTAAATCAGTTCTTATAAATACTTCCCAAACTAAAGAAAGCAATGTGCATAGAATAAACTATAAAACAGTGTCTCATCAAGTAGTGTATACTATTAAGAAGAGAGAAATTATTAAAAATGGACCACAAGTTTTAGAGTTGAAAAGAACTGAAATTAAAAATTCACTAGAAGGACTTAATAGCATATCTAGGCTGGAGGAATAAACAATCCGTGAATATGAAAAAAGGTTCATTGAAGATGAGGTTATCCAGTCTGAGGAACAGGAAAAAATAAAAAAGAATGCAAAAAGGAACATTAGCTCAGACACCTGTGGGACTCCATGTAGCCCACCAACATTCACGTAATGGAAGTCTCAGGAGAAAGAGAAAAAGACACAAATGATGTTTGAAGAAATGGCCCCAAACTCTCCAAATGTCATGAAAAATATTAGTTTATATGTCAAAGAATTTCAATAAATTCCAGGTAGAATAAACTCAAAGATATCCAATAGATTCACCTCACCTTCCAAAAAAATCTGTGGTTCCAACATTAAAACTCATGGCATAAACATTTAATGTTTTTACTTCTGGCAAAAATAATTTTGGCCAGATATGAAAGAATTTGATTCTAAGATGACATGCGGTCTAGCTATGTCGCATTAAAAATAGAAACCTTATTTATTGGAATTTTAAATCAATAAAATATTCCCTTTCTGGCTCACTCCACCATTGGTCACACTAATGATACAATAGGGATGCTGCCCGGTAGTGCTGGAGAGAAATGAAAACAAGTTTTGCTTGGCACAGTACCATTTGGGTACCCAGGTCATGTTTGATGTGTTCCTACCAGGCAACTGCTTCACTGGGGTAGGCACTTTAAACATTTATGTCACTGTAAGTCAAGTCAAGTTCTTACTTGACTAGATCTTTGCACCAATTGCACCAAGTACGCTCATCAATTTATCCCCAGCAACCTTAGCATCAAGCAGCAGAAACAATGAACTCTCACGCCATGAGTCTTCCCTTGACAGCGTTTAGCAGACCCAGGAGAATGGATGCCTGTGCGTAGCATCCTGCAGGACAAAGATAAAGCTAAAGAGAACCCCTGGATGCCTAGTGTAATCGTAAAGACAGTATCCATCAGTGTTCTTGTTGGATCAAATTAAACATCCTTGAATATCCCAAGCTGGGTAAGTGTTTAGTGAATATCCCTTTTACATAAATTCTTCTCTCCTTGTGCAAAAAATTATGAATTTTGACTCATTTGCATTACTCACAGTGTGTACCATTGGTTAATTATAAAAAATACATATCCTATTAACAAATCAAATGCAGTTCAGAGACAAATAAATTAAAAAGTTGATTTTCCTTTACTATCCTCTTCCCCCATATTATCCTCTTGAGATAAGCAATATTCATTGAAAAGAACTGAACCCATCTCTGACTGAACCAATGTCCTCGATTTCTGTTTTTAATTTTCATTCTATTTATTACTCTTCTCTTACTGAATATTTCTCCACATTGAAAGTCCTTAGCTGGAATTCTGTTCAAAAATAATTGTGTAAACTAAAATATATTCTCAGCTCAACATTTCATCACTAAGTGAATTCTAGTTATAGCACTTAAAACATTTTAAAACCCAATTTTTAATAACTTTAATATTTGGACATGTCTATGCTGAGGAATCTTCACTTTTTCTAACACTTTGGTAACTCTTTGTCATCATTACCATATATAGCCAAAAACTTCTTAATAATATCCATTTTGATTAAGTTCTCAAAACTGTTTCCACATGCTCTTGTAAAGTACTTATTGGCAATAAGTATCTTTAACTTAAAGCAAACATAGTTAAAAATTAAATAAGTATGGATCAAAATGTATCTTAGCAAACAAATTATCTAAACCCCAGGGAAAAAATGGTAAAAATTCTAACATTTTATTTGGGGCTAGTTTTACCAAATTCTTGATTGATACTGATATTTTCAATTTAAAATGTCAGTTGAAACCATATGCTTTTGGACCTTAGAAATAAAATGTCCTTTCAAAACTTTTGTCTATTTCTCTGTCTTCGAATTGACAGTATAAAAGTAACTTCAGTCAAGTGAATTGATTTGCAATGACTATTTAGCAATTATTAAGAAACCAAGTTTTCTAACTTCTCATACCGCATCCTAAAACAATGCCTCCTAACCATATCATCTTGGAATATCAATAACTTCTATTAACTTTCAGTCCAAAAATCCAGTATTTTTAGAAAATGAGCCCTTTAAAAATATCTCCTTATGCTTCAAACTATACCAACCTGATAACTCTACTACTGACAGAGCAGATATGATGAAAAAAAAATAAGTTTATATTATTTCCTAAGTTTTCAAATTGTAAAATTTGTAAAAATGTATAAAATTATATATTATGCTATATATGCATGTGTGTAAAGAAATGTATATACACACATGCTGAGTTTCAATGAATATATGTGTTATATTGGGAAATCAATATGATGAATTGATTGTATCCATTTAAACTGGCAAATTTACTACCTTATCTACCTGTTTATTGTTTTAAAGGTCACACAAACTGAAACTATATGCTTAGTGGACTTGGTGCCTAAGGGCTGCAATTAATGGCTCACGCAGTCTTTATATCTACATTATTAGTTCAAATCCAGTTGAGGATTCTACTGCTTGAAACATCACGGATTTTGAAAGTTATTCCACGTTCTATTACAAATCACAAATTTGGTACCTTTTATTTTATTTTCAACTATACTTGCACAAGGATAGTGCATTATTTTAGCCCTAATTATCTTCATCTGGTGTTGTCATCTCATATAAATAGCTAAGCAAAAAATAAATGTAATCAATAAACCTATAGTAATAAAAGTTTCCAATACCTTCCTGCAACAAAAATGGAACACTACATCAAAAACTAATGATGTATGGTGATTAACATAACAATAAAAAATTAAAATCATAAAAAAGGTTAAAAAGAAAAAAAATTCTGCAACAGAAGACTATAGATCAACTTCTCTCATTTCCTTCACTGGAGACAAGGAGGCAAGAATGGAAGAAGAGGAGGGCTAACTGTTAAGTTCTTTCAAAGTGGGAGGAACTATTTTCATGAGAGGTTCTTTTGGACACTAAGCACATGGAAAGAACGTAGTAAGAATTGACAAATGTGGCTGAGTTGAGTAGAAAACAATTCTCCACGCTCTGGAATAGATCGTAGCTTTTATAAACTTGGAAAAAAAATGCTAAGTTATTATAAATAGTATTGTTTTTCCTCTCACATGAAGAAAATGACTCTAATGTGGAAGAGAGAGCAGGACCCTCCTACAAAGTCAAAGACACTGGCAGTGCAAAGCTAACATATATATTGAATAGATACTCACCAGGTGCTCACAAGTTTCTCATTTTAGGGTGAGAGAACCAACTGAGCAAAGATATCATGAATGCATACAAATTTAGAGGTATTTCTAACACAAAGATTTAGGAAGTGCCTCTTTTGTTTTTATTTTATAACAAAATCTTATAAAGCCAGCTATGAAAAAAAGCACCAGTTATCAAATCAACTTTATGAAAAAAACATACATACATACATTAAAACTTACATAAGTTTGACAACACTTGAACTAACATTCAAGGATATAAGCTCAGCATTTCTAATGATAACAGCAAGAACAAGTCACTCGTGCTGTGTCTGTCATTGTGAACAAGGAAGAAGCTATTTTTTTCTCATTTTAATTTGCCGGTCTGCATGCTAAACTTGTTTTATGTTTGTAAATTAGATCCAATCTAAACGTATATGTGAGATTGGAATTTGGCAGCCCTCACACTTCTGTGGATTTTATACATATGAGGTTTGCTATGTACAATATAAACTTGTTGCTTAAACTTCCTTATTATTTTTTTTTATTATTAACTTCCTCTTTGCATACTGGTGGGAAAAATTAGCCTGGTAGGTGTTTGAACAGCTTGAGATCAGTTGACCTGGGAACCATTTTTCTACAATTTAAGTACTTGGCTGGAGTTTAAACACTCAAGCAGTTTGATAGCTAACATCCTTTTTAGCCTTCAGTTTTTACCCCATGTTTTTAAAGCTGGTAAACCTAACAGAGATTTTTAAGGGTCTAGTGAATCTTTAAACCAAAATTAAAAAGCAATGCAATAATTTTACACTGCTAGTCAAAGTCTTAATTACCTAAATTCTAAGTGCAGGATATTAGCTTCTGCTTAAAGAGTAGTAACTTTAAATAAGTGTGTTAAGTGCAAATTGTATGGCTTAAATTTTTCAATATAAGGATTCAAACTATCATCTTTCCCTCACAGAGTGGAATTGTCATAAATGAAAATACGTGTCTTTTTATTCTATTTAAAGTCATCTTTTTAAAGTACATATGATGAGCAAAGTGTGTAAAGGGATAAACATATATTTAAAGTGTAATGGGGTACAACAATCACTATAAAGTAAGTAACGCGATGCCACAGAAATGAAGAAAATATTCTTCAACCCATTGAGAAAGTTATTTTCAAAGCCTGACCCATTAGGTTGGAACAAGAATTTCCAGATATATGCCCACATTTGCATGAAAGTAAATATTTTACATTCCTGCTATGGCTTGGTACCTACTTTATAATGGATGGTAGCCCTGGCTCTGAGAGAAACAGGAAAAAAAAAAAAAATGACCTGCTGAATTATGTGAAGTCAACCAGCCTGGAGAACAGAGAGCAGGTCTTTACTGAGGAGACAACCAGTTAATCTGTGTTTTCATTAGGCAGCTGATGATCCAGGGACGCTGTAGGATATGGGAGCAAATTCACCGGAGCAGCTGATTTAGAAGTCAGATTTTTGCCAGCCCTGTCCACTCCTCCCATAGGTGTTCCTCCTTGAAATCGTGGCACGTCTCGATCGAGCGTGGCACTAACCAAGCCCTACGGACCAGCGTGGCTCTACTGCTCTTGTAAGCTGCAAAACTTTTTTTTTTATGTTAATTATGATTGAATTTTATTTATTTATTTATTTATTTATTTATTTATTTATTTATTTATTTATTTTTATTTTTATTCTTATGTTAATCCCCATACATTACATCATTAGTTTTAGATGTAGTGTTCCATGATTGGTTGTTTGTGTATAACACCCAGTGCTCCATGCAGAATGTGCCCTCCTCAATACCCACCACCAGGCTAACCCATCCTCCCACCCCCCTCCCCTCTAGAACCCTGTTAGTTTTTCAGAGTCCATCGTCTTTCATGGTTCGTCTACCCCTCCGATTTCCACCGCTCTATTCTTCCCCTCCTGCTACCTTCTTCTTCTTCTTTTTTTTTTTCTTAACATATATTGCATTATTTGTTTCAGAGGTACAGATCTGAGATTCAACAGTCTTGCACAATTCACAGCGCTTACCAGAGCACATACCCTCCCCAGTGTCTATCACCCAGTCACCCCATCCCTCCCACCTCACCCCCCACTCCAGCAACCCTCAGTTTGTTTCCTGCAATTAAGAATTCCTCATATCAAGCTGCAAAACTTTTGAGTGCGGCTTTTCTACTGGTCCTGGAACTTTTTTGGAAATGTTTATTACCTGTTAATTAAGACTAGAGTGCTAAAGAGAATGACCACCTAGTTATTTTGCTGAAGTCTCCTGGGCTCAGACTATGGTGCAAGTGGCCATTTTCTCAAGGATTTTTGCTTCCCAGGAGGGTCGGCGAGTGAGCTGGAACAGGGGTCGGCAAACTTTTTCTGTGACGGACAAGGGAGTGAATATTTTAGGCGTCGTGGGCCATACGGTCTCCGTCACAGCTACTCCACTCTCCCATTGTGGTGTGAAAGCAGCCCTAGACGATACAGAAACAAATGAGAGTGTCTATGTTCCAATAAAACCGTAACTATAGACACTGAAATTTGAATTGTATATAATTTTTACATTTCACAAAATATTCTTGTTTTTCTTCAGCCACTTAAAAAGATAAAAATGATTCTTAGCTCGTGGGCTGTACGAAAACAGGTGGCAGGCTGGATTTGGCCCATCCGTGAGTAGAACACAATAGTGTACAGAGAGGAGAAGAAAAATATTTCTTAACACAGGCTTCTGCTTTTTATTAGGTATTTAGTTCTGTTTGGATTTGTTTGGCTAATTAACTCTTAAATGTGTCATGATCCTGGTTTAAATTCTAGTCCAAAGGGTCCCAGTTTACTGGAGCAGTTAGTATTGAGCTGCAATTTAGAGATGTGAAACTCACCTGAAAGACTCAAATTCTAAGTGCTGGCTAACCCATTATATTAAATGGCTGCCACTGCTATGTTTACCTATTTGACAGAGAATAAAATACTTTCCGTATCCTTTATTTTAATGTGAAATGAAAATATTCATTAAGATTGCCCTGAATTAGAAGAAACCTTGTCCCTTAGCCACCGATGAGATAGTATAATTTTACAGGGTTGAATATTTCCTTACATGGCCAGTGGTCTCAATGGTTAAGATTTTCTTGAGCCTTCTACACTATCTTTCACATCAAAGACTGTCACTCTACACTTACCTTTTATACTCTTCTTTCTTACTTCTGCTTCCTGAGACCCTATTAAGTATAGAAATTATAGCCTTTGCTGGAAACTAAGGGAGGAGATGGTGTCAAGACAATGAAGCCAGGAAACTGCTTCTGTGTATGTGATGTTTGTTGAATAAATCAAATGTAAGTTGTCAGGAACTGTGTTCTTGCTCTGAGTGTTTCTAGTAATAGAACCATTTCCAACTATATCCTCATTGAGACAGAAAACAAAATAAAGAGGGGGAGAGAGAGATCAACTAATGCACAAAGTCATCAACATTTTGTGTGTGTGTGTGTGTGTGTGTGTTTGTTTGTTTTTTAATGTTTTTAACTTCACTCGCCAACTAAAAGCAAGGTGTACCACTACCTATCCGGGCTTAGATAGTCATACACTACCTCTCCGGGCCCCTGCTTCTCAGTTCTTGGCATATGTTATACACCCAAGGATTGTTCTTAAGTGAACAAACTGTAATTTCCGAATCCCTTTTGCTGTAATAACGTCTGTGATTTTGTACTGGGACCCTACTTTTCTGGGGGTTTCCCTCTCCTCCAGAAATGTCATTCTGGTTACCCTTTGTGTCCTCATCAAAACTTTGTCATTTGAGCACCGAGTGCAGTATCTGGGATATAGAAAGGGCTATATAATTATTATCTCCATACTCTGCTTATTTGTCTAGCCATTCTGTTAAATCCATGTGAAGTAACGCATTTAAGCTGATACTGGTTTAATGCATACTTTTATCAGATATATACTACAAAAGAGGGACCAATATATGCATGTCAATTCCAACAACAAAGATAATGTACATGTTTTTAAGATGACTAAGTTTTTAAAAACCCTTCAGATCCTGTTATTCAGTAAGTTACCTACAGCCTATCTATATATACGAACCACATTTATAAATCATTGAATAATATCCATTTTATATAATGATTGGAGTACACACCTTAAAACCTAATATCCTCTCTTTTTAAAGAATTTATTTACTTGTCGGAGAGAGAAAGAGAGAGCACACACAAAGCAGGGGGAGTGGCAGGCAGAAGGAGAAGCGGGCTCCTGGAAGAGCAAGGAGACTGCATGGGACTCGATCCCAGGACCCTGGGATCATGACCTGAGCCAAAGGCAGATGCTTAACCGAGCCATCCAGCCATCCCTGAAAACCTAATATCTTCTTGAATATACAGTTGTCACAACTTTATAACACTTACGTTGTGCAGAAAGGAAACCAACTCATAGATATATCAAGCCATTTTCCCAAGATCACAAAGTTAGTAAGTGGTGATGCCAATGCCAACAGTAACACAGGCAGTCTGACTGCAGGGTCATCACCCTCAACCAGCACGAGTCCCCTAGGGAAGGATTGCTTTAATTCATGTGATATTAAAATCAATACAAATTACAACCAGAATTTCATATAAAATGCTGACACAGTAAAAACAAAACCAAAAACATTGTTGGTTTTCTCCTCAATTTCTTCATTGAGCACAGAATACAATATGAAAATATTCTGAAATAATTCAAGCATAAAGTGTTTATCAAGTATTTACTATGATGCTGGGTTGCTCCTGACACCTCAGACACATTACTGAACAAAATAGATGAGGATCCCTGTTACTGAGGAGCTTATAGTCTAACGGGTAATTGCAAGTTTGTTTTGTAATTATCTTCCCTAGGTCGGACAACTTCTTAAGAATTTGTAGTAAACATAACACAGATACAAGTATCATCATTTTACTAACATGTTTTGACATCCAAATTTTGAGGTAAATGAAACTGGATCCCAGTTTTAGTCACCATCAGAGTGTCATCTAGTGATGCTTTCTTTCCTCCTTTTTTTTTTTTTTTAAGCAACAGCTTCTAACCATTACACTTCACCATCAACTAAAGGTGCCTTCAGCAACTGCCTGTCCAAACAGAGTCAGTGTTCTTACCATGACCATTTGGCTTAGCCTTCCCTGAAAGAAGTAAAGCCTATCCCTGGGAAAGTAGACTTAAAATAATTTTTTTCCATTGCTAACCCTTCTTGGAAGTTCTAAGGTTAATGTTCATTTCACTCCTGCAATTATTTTAGTTACTCCATCACTTTCAAAGTTAATTACAATGTGAAAAGAGTATTTTCTCTTCACTTACATTTTGATATATTTCAGTATTTCTCAAAATAAAAAAAATATTTATAAATAATAGAGCAAAGTTAGCGTTTAAAGGAGTTGTTTTAAGATGGAGAAAATGAAAAAATATGGAAACTGTATTCTTTTAGAATAACTAATATAATCCTTAGTAACAGCTTATGAAATAGAAGATTATCAATATGAAAAGCCGACAAGTTTGAATTTCAAGAAAAACTTTATAACAATCTACACAAAAAAAGAAACAGAAGTCAATATTAAGACCCTGTAGGTCTAATTTAAAATATTTTAACTTTTTGTCTGACTTACAATTTGAGATACCGGGGCTAATATGCCAAAGGAGTCAGTATGTCACATGCAGAGAAGCACTGGATTTGAAATCCAAAAGACTAGCTTTGAATTTTGACTCTGCAACCCTCAATAGGGAGATCTGGCTTCTGAAGTGTAGTTTCATTTAAGACAAGAGGGATAATGATACCCATGTAAATAAAGCACTTGGCATATAGAAAGTATTTACTCTGTGGTAGAGAGTATAATTATTAATCATAAGAGTGCTGGATTTAAGAAAGATAAAAATCCTATGAAGACACAGAAATGCTCATCTAAGAACATATATTTTATGTGGACTGAGAGAGAAATGGAGAAAACAGGCGGATTCAAACTATGGCCGGATTTCTGAACATATGTCAAGAAGAGAATCATAAGAGCAGTCTTGTAAAAACCAAGTTGGTTCCAGTACTGTGAGGAATCTTTACATGTGTTCTTGCAGGTATTCCTCCAAATGAAACTGAGTCACATAGCTAGTGAATGAAAAGTACCAGAGAAGATGAGGTGAAAAGCCCCTGTGCCTTCTCCTGCGACTTAATATGCAGCTGCAAACGCAGAACCAGAGGAAGTGCACTGCAGAATGGATAATGGGGGGGCAAAAAGTTTTATTTTGGAGAAAAGCAGATAGGTATTAGAGTACAGTTTTAACTGCTCAAGGAAAATGTTTATTTTCAACTTTAGGTTTCTAATGGGACAAAGGCTGGTCTAATACACAACTGTCTTGATTGGCCCTTCTCTTCAATGTAAGGTGCAGAATGTAATTTCCTTGCAGTCCACTTCTATTTTTTTTTTTTCATAACAAGGCTTGTGCATAAAAAAAAAAAAGGACATTAAAATGCATTCCTTGAAAAGTCAAGTTTTAATGGATTCTGTATGGAAAGCCTCCCATCAGAGCACTGTTCCTCAAATACCTTTTATATTAATACACAGCTTTTACTTTTGAAATTATCTGATACATACCATGTGTTTATCATTTATAATATCTTAAGGTTGGTTTTCCATTTTAAGCACTGGTTTATTTTTGAAATTATGGAGAATGGAAAACAAGAAAATTGAATTAAGAACAAAATTCTACTTTTATTATGTAGAATTATCTCCTTACAACTTATATTAGAATTTTAAGAGGTGACTGTTGGTCATCAATATGTTCTACTTCCTAAGCATTAGGAAAATTGGCAAGGCATTGTCAGATTTTGTTTGTGCAGAAACATTTTCTTAAACTTAGACATTTGGAAATGATGACAAAATTGTACTTTTGGGTGTATACTTTTTTCTTTTTTTTTTTTTAAAGATTTTATTTATTTATTTGACAGAGAGAGACACAGCGAGAGAGGGAACACAAGCAGGGGGAGTGGGAGCGGGAGAAGCAGGCTTCCCGCTGAGCAGGGAGCCCGATGCGGGGCTCGATCCCAGGACTCTGAGACCATGACCTGAGCCGAAGGCAGACGCTTGACAACTGAGCCACCCAGGCGCCCCTGTATACTTTTTTCTTGTACGAATTTGAATAGAGGCTATATGCAAATATTTTTATTTTCTTTTGTCATACATTATGATTTATACAGTTTTTACAATATTGAAATCCTGTAATTTATCTTTTGCTTCTCAAAATGTATACTCAAATCAAATCAGAGTATTACTTTAAAAAATGAATACCATCTTTAATATAGTTCCAAATTTATGTTTTCTGGGGGTGTTTAAAAGCCATGTTTCACATCTTTATGACACACAACAACTGATTTTTTATCTTGTTGCATTAACTACCCATGTGTTCTGGGTTCAAGGAGGAACCATAAAAGAAGGGGCTTGTGTCTGTGACAGTTTGTGGAAGGAAAAAGGTAAGATTTTACATGTGCACCCTCTTTCCATCAAGAAACAGACCTTGAGAATTGTTGCAGGTAATTTCACAATTCTTTACGGAGTTAGGCAGTCAGGAATATATAACTGCTTTGCACACACCTATATGTAGTACACAGAGAAACTGAGTGTGTATATATATATATCCAATGTTGCATATTTAATAATAAAGTATTTAAAAAAGAGTTCTGGTCACAGTTTTAAACTATCTCAATACTTAACAGTTCAGGAAAACTCTGGGGGATTCTTAGCTTGGTTCATAACTTCATTAACACAGTACTTCTGACTCTCAACTTAAGAGATGGTAGAGAAACAAAGGAAAGGTAGAGAGATGGCTCAACATTCTCATTTTAAACCTTCAAAAGTCACCCCCACATCAGAAGGGACTTGACAGAATCTTGAATACATCTGAGACATTGTTTAGTTTCCATTTCTTTTCTCTTTGGATTCCATAGTTTTTTTATGGGGCACAGGATTTGGAAAGCACAGCATGGAGCATGAAATGTTATGTTGTCTTTTTCAAAACTATCAGACTGGTAAGACTGATATCAGAAGACAAGAAATAAAACTATTTTTTCCACCAACAATAAAATTACTCTTATTCTTTTAAGAAATCAAATAAGATTCTTGAACATAGAATACAAATTATATTACATATATTTATTATTATAAAGACAATATTTGAAGATAAATTAAAATTATCCATCATATAGTCTGTATCACTGAACGAGTGAGAACTTGTTCTGTGTGTTCTAGATGCATATCTGATATAGGGGGAAAATGAAACTGATAACCCCAACTTTTTTAGGACTATTCCAAACATGAAATGCAATGTATCTCCAAAACAATAGTTAAAAAAAAAAAAAGAAAGAAAATATATTCTCCATAAACAATTGAGGAACAGACAGGTAATATGTAGAAAGACCTAACTGCTCTAATGTTGATTCAAAAGTAGGAACCATAGGGGCACCTGGGTGGCTCAGTAGGTTAAGCATCTGCCTTAGGCTCAAGTCATGATCCTGGGATCCTGCTTCTCCCTCTCCCTCTGCTCCTCCCCCTGCTTGTGCTCTCACTCTTGGTCACTCAAATAAATAAATAAATAAATAAATAAATAAATAAATAAATAACATCTTTAAAATAAATAAGAACCATAAATAATAGAGTTCTGAAGACTGTTTTACCAAATAGATTATAATATCCATATCAAACAAAAATTAAGATAAAAACAAAGCTGTAGTCAAGATTGATTAAAGTATAAATAGATAAAGTATATATATCAGAAGTATATATATCAAAATATAGGGCTTAAAATGGTTTTGCATAGCAGCAAAGAACAAAATGGACTAGTTTTCTATTTAAACTGTTTTCCTTTTCATATTTAAATGTATTACTTTAAATAACATTCATTATTTAATAGGTGGCTATCAGACTGTATCAAAAAAGCAAAATACTTTACAATTGGGCATATTCTTCTATCAGCATTTCCATATTCTGAATCTTACTGATTTAGCATTTCTGTAGCTTCAGTGATGCTTAAATGGCCCTTCTTGGTAAACACATCACCACAGAAATGTAATATATGTGTTCCTTATCACTTCCTGCATTATGTGTGTGGGTTGTGGTTGTTGCTTGAGTTCCCATGACTATTGGGGGAGGAAGTTGGGTATAATTCCTGGCAGCATAGTAGTTTATCCATTAAAGAGCAGTTCATATTTCAAAACGTTTTTCTGAGATCATTACAAAAATAAAAAACAAATGGCAGGGTTATCAGGTCTCATTACCAATTGCCAAGCAAATGTTTTAAAAAAACACTAAAAATAATCACAGGAAGCAGTAATTTCTATGACAAATTGTTAGGCAGTTTACTTAGTGTGCTAAGTAATATATTTTTGATCAAAGATAAACAGTTTAAAAAGTTACATTTGTGTTGTTGGGCACAGGGTTGTGGGGGCTGGGGGGAGGAAATTACTGTTCCCTGAAGGCTGATGTACCTTGTAAAACAATCTGTCTTCAAACAAAATGAAAGAGAGCCAGAAACAGCTCTGAATTACATGACAAGACCCTGGAGATGCTGTTCATGACACAATTTGCTACAGCGGTTTGCAGATGTCTTATTTTGTGGGTCAGATTAGGCAATTTTTTTTGTTGTTTTTTAAATTATATTGCATGACATTGGTTGTAAATTCTTTCCTGATTTCTGTTACCATGTCTATGTTAAAAGCACAATGTCTACTTCGAACAAACTGAAACATTGCCCCCCTTGTTGTTTCAAAACTGTGACTGATGGGAAGGAGCTTCTGCACTCTGGCTCTGAAACAAGTAAGGTACTTATTAGAAAATGGCCCTTTTATACGGTGCATCCAACTATAACATCGGAAGGCTGGACTTGTAACGACTTTATAGAGAAAAGTACCCAAGAGTACACGGTGAGCTGATCAGCAAAATGCCAACTCCAAGCTGCAATGAGGCAGTGATTTCAAATGCCCCATTTTGGCACATTTTATTTTAAGGATTTAATCCTATAGCACCTACATAGTCTTTGCTAAAGTTAATAAAACTTCCCTTACAAGCTCAAGAGTTCTGCTCACAAAACACTTTCTTCATAGATGTGTTCAAAAACTTGAGTTTTTAGTTTTAACTGAGGTCGTTTTCAGGCAATGAAGACTCTAACAAGGGAAACTTCCTTTTTTTTTTTTTAATTTGGGAAAAAAGATATCATTATGCCTTGGGAAGTATTATATTTTTGTAATCATCTGCAATGCTCATTAGTCTTATTATATCTGAAGCGCTTGTATTTGTTGAAGTAGAAGCAGCTGAGATAAAAGAAATTTGAAAGTGAAATCATTACACATTTGAGTCAGTGCCTTTTTCAGACTGGAAGCCTGCTCTATTACTCTTAATGAGCTGATGCCCCAAACACTGAAAATTCATTCCTATTTCTTAACCTCTTTGAATCTCTGATTTCATAATGTGCTTTTATAAGAAAAAAAAAGTCATCTATACTCATTTTTAACTGTCTTCTTCATTTTGGGCAACAATAGTCAATCTTTTCAAACTATTTGGTAGTAATATTGAGCCAGCTCTAAAAATGTGAAATGCACATTGGTTAGAATTCTAAAAGAAAATCTATTTTTCAGTAAGTATTTTTATATGTTTTAGGATTAGCTATATGTAATCTAACCCATATGCATGTGTTAGGCATAGGTGTTTAAAATAGAAGAAAATATTGACATGTTCAAATTAACTGTTACGGTGGTAAAAGCATATACAACTAAATACACTATACACAAATGGGTACAAGTAAAACTGGGTAAAGCCGGATAAGACTATTGAGTTCTATCAACATTAATATCCTGATTTGATATACTACTATGGTTTACCATTGGCAGGAAGTAGGTAACGCATACACAGGGTCTCTCAACTATTTCTTTTAATGTGGGAAAAATCTGGGATTAATTTGGGAAAATTTTGGAAAATTTTATGTGCATCTATAATTATCTCAAAAATTTCAACTAAAAAATGAAATGTTACGTCATTATTTTTTTAATCATTTTTTTTAAATGTTTTTTATTCATGAGAGTCAGAGAGAGAGAGAGAGAGAGGCAGAGGCAGAGGGAGAAGCAGGCTCCCTGCCTAGCAGGGAGCCCGATGCGGGGCTCGATCCCAGGACCCTGGGATCATGACCTGAGCCGAAGGCAGACGCTTAACCATCTGAGCCACCCAGGCGCCCACGTCATTATTATTTTATCTATTTGCAGCTTCTAATTTGACAAAAGGGATAGGCATCTTAGGTTTTTTTCAATCTATGCTCTACGCATTTTAACAAAACATAAAAACTATATCCTAATTTACTATGTTAGGTGTACTTAGATGATGAAACTTTCTAAAATAATATAATCTTAATTTAGAAGGAAAGAGAAAGGGCGTCTGGATGGCTCAGTTGGTTAACCGACTGCCTTCGGCTCAGGTCATGATCCTGGAGTCCTTGGACTGAGTCCCGCATCAGGCTCCCTGCTCAGCAGGGAGTCTGCTTCTCCCTCTGACCCTCCCCTCTCTCATGCTTTCTCTCTCATTCTCTCTCTCTCAAATAAATAAATACAATATTTTAAAAAAGAGAAGGAAAGAGAAAGAGGGGAAGAGAGAGATAAATTTAAAAAGGGGGGAGACAGAGAAAGAGATTGAGAAAGATTCAATTTTTGAAAAGAGAAATTTTCCCAGATACATTTTTATTGCATGTAGTGAAATCATTTTTATAAACCACTAAAAGCTACATGTTGGTGTTGATTTGATTTTAAGATGATACAATCCAGCTTTATATCCTATTTTGTAAATCAAAATAAACAGACAGGGGAATGCTTGCACCATAGATCTAGAGTTGGAAGAAGCCCTCATTCTTAATTAAGAAGTACTAAAGTGATATATAGTGCTGTAGGAAAAGCACGAGATCAGAAGAAATGAAAACATTTATGTTTTAATAGTTTCCTTTTGGTGACCTTAACTATGCTAATTTGCCTCTAATAAATTATGACCAAGACTGTCAACTTAAATGGTCAACACACTCATTATTTAAACAATAGCATTCTTGCGGTAATAATCTTGGATGTTATAACTCCTTTTGTGAAAGTTATAGTCTAGTAAGTTCCACTCAGGTCCCCGGAGCCTATGTTTCCTGGCTAGCTTCTGGAGTGAGCAGGGGGGTGGCATTGAAGTTCCAGCTGCAGGATGTTATTGAACTACAGGAATTTCAGAATCACAGGATCTACTGTGATTAAGTGATAAAATTAGGATTAATTCATGTAATATGCTCAAGTAAGCTATATAACTAAGCAGAAGATGCAGAAGCTATAATATTTGCCACGTGCTCTGTAGTTCATTATTGGCTCACCAGCAAAATGAAGATATGATGCCCCCAACTCCTGATGGTAAAGACTAATTTCCTCTTAACATGAAAACGATTGTTGTATCTATAGCAAATCGTCACAGGTTGATATTTTAGTACAGTGTTGGAGAATTGAGCCAAGGATTTGCCTTTGTGGGTGGGCATTAACATTGAGTCTGTGCAGTTGGAAGTAACAATCAGTTTTGTATTTATGATTTCACATTGATGTTTACTTATATCTAAGCTCCTTTAGAGATTTCAAAGGATCAGACCACCAAGCCTGGGTGCATTTTCCTGGAAAATTATGGAGGAAAAAAAATTGCAAATCAAGGAAACTTTATTAATTCTTTGCAATTTGTGTCTGCACTAAGCCAAAACTGCAGGCAAAAAAAAAAAAAAAAAAGGAAAAAAAATCCTATATCCAGATGTTTTGGAGGTTTGATGTTGTCAGGTTTACAGCTATTGTGATTGCCGATGTTTTCAAAAGTCTTATAAAATGTGCATGTTGTTTATTTTTTCATTTTCATTTGTTTCTATTGCTTTTAGAATTTCCAGAAAATGTCACTAAAATTACTACTCTGAAGTGAGGAGACAGAAAAATAAAAGACTAATATTTTTCTTGTTCTAAGTAAGTTTATATTTACCTTCTTATATGTCACTTACCCAGATGATTATGTATATTTTATGAGAAAATAAACATCAGATTTGACCTCGTATTCTGGCACAGATGATGATAATGTAGGCTAAATGCTCTTAAGTAACTAGATTTCATTTTAATAATGTCTGAAGATACACTAAAAAAGTTAAGTTCTTAAGAGCAAATTTTTTCACAACCTCTAAAAATCTCAGTGAAAAAATGAAAGTGAAAAAAATGTACAAAATACATACATATGTATTTCTGAATTATTTAAGTTTCTTAATTTTTGTTCAAACATCACCAGTTCAATAGCAGACCTAAACACTGGCAATAATGAAATTCTATCATGTTTCCTATTTTTCCTATTCCATATAAAAAACTCACAATCATATTTTTTTATATTTTGTTGCTCAAAAGTTATGCTTGGCAAGGTAGAACATTAAAACATAGTAGTTTGTTAATTGATCATTTTAAATATTTATATATATGAAGTGTGGGCCTCCCTTTTAGGTAAGGCAGCCTTCTTTTTAGGTAAGTCTGTCCAGATCTGTTCTTTTATAAAGAGATACGCTCACTTCTTTCGAGAGACTTCCTCCCAACTATGAGGCTACTCAGGCTGAGTTGACTCCTGCCTTTTCTTCCCCCCACTTCTATGGCTTTCTTTGGTGATGCCCTCCAAATTTCAATGATCTGCTTATACTTCACTCTTCCTAACTTATCTGGAGATAAACATTTCTCATTTATCTTTAGAATTCTAATGCCCAACAGCAGTAATGTGTGTATTAGTTGCTCCAGAAAATGTAGGTTCAGTTTTTTATACTGAATTTGCTACTGAAAAATATCAGAATGTGGGTACATATTTCAGATATTGATTCTATACGTATTAAAATGGATTACCTTGATTTTTTTACTTACAAATTTCTTGCATCCTCATGAAATTTGTTTTTCTATTTATCAATATCTATAAACCACCCACATAGTAATTAATGTATTATTTTTTGCCTTTGCTGAGGCATTGGGATTTTGTAGTAGTGACACATGTAAAGACATTTAACAAAAACTATTATTTTGATTTGAGATGTATGCCCTCCAAAATGTTTAAGTTCTAACCTCCAGTACCCGTGGATGTGACCCTATTTAAAAGTAGGGTCTTGGCAGATGATATAGTAAAGATGAGATCATTGGAGTGGGCCCTAATCCAATGACCGTGTCCTTATAAAAGGAGGGAAGTTGGGCGCCAAGGTGGCTCAGTTGGTTGGGCGACTGCCTTCAGCTCAGGTCATGATCCTGGAGTCCCAGAATCGAGTCCCGCATCGGGCTCCCTGCTCGGCAGGGAGCCTGCTTCTCCCTCTGACCTTCCCCCCTCTCATGTGCTCTCTGTCTCTCTCATTCTCTCTGTCTCAGATAAATAAATAAAATCTTTAAAAAAAAATAAAAGCAGGGAAGTTGAATACACACACACACACACACACAGGGAGAACACTATGTACATATGAAGTTACATCTGGGAGATGTGTCTGTAAGCTCAGGAACGCCAAAAATTGCCAGAAAACTGCCAGAAGCTGAAGAGAGGCATGGAACAGATTCTCCCCACTAGCCCTTAGAAATAACCAAGCTTGCTGACCCTTTGATCTCAGACTTCTAACCCCCAGAACAGCAAGACAGTACATTTCTGTTGTTTCCTCATTCAGTCTGCGGTACTTTGTTAGGGGAACCCTAGCAGAGTCAGATTTCTCTAAACTACTGCTGAAGAAGAATATGGCCAGAACTAATTATTTGAGGACAAGATGAATAGAGTGACTAAAATGTGTGTAGTTTATTTTGAAAGAATTCCTAGAATGAACCATTGGGAACTTATAAAGGAAGAGAAAAGTAACAATTTGAGTTGAAGACCTATGCAAAAGCAGGTATCCTAGGGAGAATGAAGCCAGGTGGGTTTTTATGAGTGGCTTTAGCACGGATTGGGATAGCATGAAATAAAGGCAAAGAAAAGGGCATAGAAGATCCTAAAATTTCTAATTGTGTTCTTTTATTCTCTCTTCACTGCCCACCATTTGCTTTTTCCTAATGTGATACCTGCCAGAGAGATCATATGGGCAAGCATCTCTGCTTCTAAATTAGACCAGGGGGAAAAAAAAGAAAAAGAAAAAGATTCCTGGTTTGCTTTCCTGTGAAGATTTAAGATAAAATGTTAAGAGCAAGCACACTGATGATAGAAAGGTTAGACTTAGATTTTATGTTTTTTAAAAAGGAATTTTTAAAACACATATTGCGTATGAAGAGATGTCGCAGGGTACTAATAGTGTAGGCCTTTTAAAAATCAATAATTGGTGTTAGTGATAAGACCTGTGCTGACAACCAGCTGTGAAACTGTCCTCATTCCTGCAGTGCGTAAGGGGAAAGGAACCAGCTGATGATTACCAACTCCAAGTATTGCTTGCAGTCAAAGCTTATTAAAGAAATTAGTAAAATACCCCTTTTGCCTTAAAATAGGTGTCCCAGTATTGAAAGAGAATCTATATAAAGAGTTCAGAATAGAACTGCTGCAAACTGTTCAAATCAAGAGTATTTCCCAGTTGGGCTACCGGCCTACATTGTAGAACTTAGTCTTTAGTCAAAAGCTCTTCTTCTCCCAATTAAAGAAAAAAAGGTTGAGATGCCCACAGGCCTTTGCAGCATGTTTGGTGTGACTTTTAACCCCTCATTCCACCTTCTGAATATGCCTCTTCTTTATACCACAACCTGATAGAGGGGCAAAATCTAGTCTCTGCCTCAAATTAGGCTACTGGCACCTCTTTCACAATTTCTGAAAGTCGAGGCTGAAATTCACTCTTGGTCCTTGCTGGTCTCCTATACACGCTGCCTGTGAAGATCTAGTCATTTTTACTCAAATCAGAAGGGGGGACATTTGTTAATTAAGTTACTAAAAAAATGTGCAACCGATTCCATTTCTTACCAGCATATTCCTGCAAGCCTGATATTCTCCATGTATTATATTGGTGAAGAAATATATATAACCACTGAATAAGGGGTCTTAGAATTTTGGCTTTGACTTTCAGCTACAGCTCACTTGCACACACGACCTTATGAAAATCCCTTAAATGTCCAAGAGCCCATTTCTCATTTTCCTCTGTGCTCCCATGGAGCTGATCCAATGGTTTTTAAGGGAACGCTGAGCTTGGGCAAGCTCTGAAGCGCATGGGGCAAGGCAAGAAATGGGCCCTGTGTTCCCTGCTTATTGTCCTGGAAAATAGGTATGATAATATCAGCCTCACAGGGGTCCCATTGCATTAATGTTTAGAAAATGTTTTGAAATCCCAGAGTTTAAAAAGGCAGTGTCAATGGCAATTACTTAAGCATCCTATTTCCAAACACCAAATTATTTTAAGCCACTTTCTCTAAATATATGTGATACAAAGGCAATTTATCCTATCTGGAAGCATAAACTGATACGGTGGTTTTATGGTCTTTTTAAAACTGCCTCAGTAGAGGGGCGCCTGGGTGGCTCAGTCGTTAAGCGCCTGCCTTCAGCTCAGGTCATGATCCCAGCGTTCTGGGATCGAGCCCTGCATCGGGCTCCCCGGCATCGGGCTCCCCGGCATCGGGCTCCCCGCTCGGCGGGAAGCCTGCCTCTCCCCCCCTCCACTCCCCCTGCCTGTGCTCCTCTTTCACTGTGTCTCTCGCTGTCAAATAAATAAATAAAATCTTAAAAAAAAAAAAAAAAAAAAACCTGCCTCAGTAGAATCTCTCTGTGACCTGGACCATCTAGTTCGATGCTGAATCTGAGTTTTGTAGACTCATCTCATCATTTAAACACCAAGGAGATGAATCTGTGTGAAGGGTGCTTTGCTTTGTTGATTTTGATTGTAATTTCCACAGCTACCAGAAGGTGATGATGCTTTGCTCTGCTTCATGTTTCAGACAGATTTGAAGAGGGAAGTCAAGCCAACGGTGAACATCAAGGATGGAATAAAAAAGAACCTCAGCTTACATTTTGTGTGGGGAAAAAAGTTTAGGCCAATGGCCTCACAGAACATCCTGTAAAATATTCGTGGTTTTGAACTTTGATACCTATACGTTCCACATATCCAACATATTTTTCCTGTATGAGTATTTGTGAGCCCATCATCCTGGAACTGAAAGTTGAATCCCAAATGTTTTTAAGCAGAGTATAAAAAGCAGAGTATAGGGCACCTGGGTGGCTCAGTTGGTTAAGCGACTGCCTTCGGCTCAGGTCATGATCCTGGGGTCCTGGGATTGAGTCCTGCATCAGGCTCCCTGCTCGGCAGGGAGTCTGCTTCTTCCTCTTACCCTCCCCCCCTCTCATGTGCGCTCTCTCTCTCTCTCAAATAAATAAATAAAATCTTTAAAAAAAAAGCAGAGTATAGAAATCTTTGCCTTTGTAAACAAGATAGCTGAATTTAAAATGGGGAAAACAAATTGAGAACAAATCTGTTTTTATAGCTAAATCTATAGTCTGCATTAGTTATGTAACAACTTCCTGAACTACAAAGGTTTGTGATTTACTTGGTGCAAAATATAATTGAAGAGTTCACTCACACATGCGATCTATTCTGTGAAACAGAATGCCTAGTAGGAATGCTGAATACATGGTTAAAGCTATTTTTGGAGAGAGGTCTATCAATACTTCACTTGTTAGAAATGTTCAAACTAAGCTATGTATCTTTCATGCATCCTTGTAATTTCTGTTCCTTTTTTTGCTTTATTTGCAGTTTATTTAATATTTGAAAATACTTTTTGTATCAATTAACAAATTAGCAGTTTATCTGGGTGGAAAAGCCCCATCTGAGTTACTGAGTTACAAAGTGAATTGTTCTGCAGCTGCAAAATCAAGTGCCTTAGCTGAGTTAATGCTTTTCATTTCTTTTGCATGTGTCAGCATTAATGGAGGCAAGCTTCTATGAAGCCTTGCGTGTGAAGATGGTGCTGAGCTGACTAGATTCAATTCTGTTAAATGCTTTTTGCTTTTTCTTTCTTTCTTTCTTTCTTTCTTTCTTTCTTTCTTTCTTTCTTTCTTTCTTTCTTTCTTTCTTTCTTTCTTTTGGGGGGGGATAAGGCACAAAAGGAGACTTCAAATCAGGCTGAACTTCAAGCAAAAGTTAATGCTATTCTCTTTTGGGTTCAACCACCCACTTTGCTTAAGGTCACTAGTTGAGGCTAATGCAGCTCAGAGGGGCTGCAGTAAACTTGGCATCTCCTTGATTAGGCTCCCTGCTGATCTAATACACATACTAGCTCACTTGCCAAGTCAAATAACACATTTAGTGAATTGGAAATAAGATTTAAGTGGGCCAGCACAATGCGGCTTGCCCTCTCATCTTTTTACCGAATCCTTCTCTTTGTACGCAAGGCTGTGAAAACTGCTCTTGTTAGAGGACTTAATCTTCATTTTTTTCCTGTAGATTATTTGGAAACAGGTCAATTGAATGTTGGAGCTGCTAACTCCTCCCACTAAAGAAAGAACCCGCTTGTGGCATACTGATTGCATCATTTACATGAAAGACTCCTATTATTAAAGAGAAAATACTATAGTCTAAGGGTCTGTTAGAATTAATAAAAAGAAATCCTGATATTAAATGCACCCCTTTTAACAATGTGTTTATTTCTTTGTCTTATAGACTCTTTTCTAAAGTGTGCTTTGTATTAACTGCTGGCGAGTAATAGATGGGGATGATCACATCAGTATATATTCATCTCCCCTGGCTGTTCTGCAGCAGTTAATTCTTAAATACAGTAGGTTATAATAGGGTGACATTTCTATAGTGCCTTTCATAAGAGCAATCTAAAGCATGTCACATAATGTTTGACTTTGAACTATTCAGTTTCTTAGTGACACAAATCTCAGGGTAAATTTATGCCTCCGTGGTTTGTTTCTTTAAAAAAATATGAGTCATTGTATTTGTTATAGTTTGAAATTTATCATAGATTCACCATAGATTATCAAGCTACCCATGCCGTAATAATCTGTAACTGTCCTTATCTGTGTTAGATGTGCAGGGTTATGATGTGTGTGGACTTTTTATGATCTACTTATCTCTTCTGGTCATATAGATTTATGTGTATCTCTTTTCTGACTAAATCCGAAATCAGAGCTTGCATCCTGAAGAAATAAAATATATCTATGTAAAATCCAAGTACTATCCTCTGACATCTGAAAGTTAAAAGAAAAAGAATACCCTCCAAAATAGACATTCGATTTGCTGCCTTTACAGAACAAAACTATGTGAGATATATCTTGTACTATGAAATTAAGTAACTCCAGTACGATGTGGGGGCTTCTGATAGACTACAGGATTCAAGGCCACTGTTTCATTATCTAGAATTTACATACTTGCAACAGTTGTTTCTGAATGGAAAGGATTTATTAACCTAAACTAGCTTTGCTATGAGAGGTGAAATACACGGTTTATACTGTTTAATCATTACAATTCACCCCTCAAAATAAAGACCAGATCTCTCTACAGCAAACCTTCAGTTGGTCAAGCAGTATTAGTATTAAGAAACTTATTTAGCCTTTGAATCTGGACTTCCATTTCTCCACTTAAGAGTTTCACGATACCGTGTCAATTGTGAAGAACTTAAGCAAATATGCGGTCACTGTTAGTAGTTATCTCTTTCACTTCATTATGCTCTTGCTTTGGCTTTTTTGGGCACCAATAATGTCAAAAACTCATCTTTAATGGAAAAAGCAGAAAAACTGAGAGGACTATAAATTCAAAGACTATGATTAAGCATAAAATAATTATAAAGAATGAGACAGTCCTTCAGAGCCTTGGTTTTGTTTTTTCTGTTGCTAAGAATTATATTGTTTTTGAATACCTGAGTTACAGATAGATGGCATCTAACCTCAAGGTAAGATTTGACTGCAGGAAAGACATTTTTATTTCACTACAGTTTTCAGTAGAGAAAAATGAAAATGGCATATTAATGTTCTACGGGTTAAAAAAAGGTGTTTCTCCCGGCTCATGATTTTTCTTGTGCTTTCTTTTAACTACTTATAGCAACTTTGGGACATTAAGACATCAGTAACAAATGCAAGTTTATGGTTAAAGTTTTCAAATACCTGCCACCACTGCCCTTTTTGGAAATCTGCAAAGAAAAGGTATCTTCGTGTTCAGATGTTCAAAGAGGAGATTTCAAACTGTTTACAAAGAAGGTGGGGAAAGAGATTTGCGAATGAGAAGACTAAAAGAAAAGGCAGCAAATATTAAGTTTTTTTTTTTAAAGATTTTTATTTATTATTTGACAGAGAGAATGAGAGAGAGAGAGCACATGAGAGGGGGGAGGGTCAGAGGGAGAAGCAGACTCCCCGCCGAGCAGGGAGCCTGATGCGGGACTCGATCCCGAGACTCCAGGATCATGACCTGAGCTGAAGGCAGTCGCTCAACCGACTGAGCCACCCAGGCGCCCGCAAATATTAAGTTTTGATTAGGATTGACCATTAGTATTTTAGCCCTTCCTTTCTCACTACCTAATGTATGCCAAAATGATACCGTTTCATTCTTAGAGTCCAAGCAAAACTTTTTTTTTAGCTATATAGCTATATTCGGTCTGTTGTCTCTTTCAGTTTCTTACATTTTTAAAGATAATTATCACTATGTAAGTAAAAATACGTAACATCACAGTAAACAGGATTTTTTTTTTATAATTTACAATTAGTGCCATTTCAGGCAAGAAACTAATTACAAACTTGACTTCCTTTAATGCGTAGGTTTTAACCCAAATTTAACTCCTCACAGTCTTTTTTCTTTTTCTAGCCCCTATGAAATGCTCTCTTGACTGTAGATTGGAAAGGAGCATTTCAGTTTTATATATTTGCATAATTTTTCTTTCTCCCCAGGGGCAAAGTATGAAGTCATATTTTATAACGGACACATATGGCCTTGTGCACACGGGAATGACATCAGGAGACTGTATATGACCTACATCTTTCTGGAAAGAACAAGGACCAGTAAGGGGACATTTTTCTTAAGTGATTCTGAGTCACTCAGCAAAAGAACCAGGACCTAGCAATACAATCTCTCAACTGCAAATTCACAGGAGCAGTTGGAAATTGCCTGCTACTCTCCCCACCCTCATCAGTTTGTATATGCAAACATAATAGGAAAATGCTCAAGATAGTATACTCTACTATCTATAGAGAGAACTAGTAAAAATGACACCCCCCATTATAAATAAAGTTACTAACAGTATCAAAAGATAAATAAAAATAGGGTGCCTGGGTGGCTCAGTTGGTTAAGCGACTGCCTTCGGCTCAGGTCATGATCCTGGGGTCCTGGGATTGAGTCCTGCATCGGGCTCCCTGCTCAGCAGGGAGTCTGCTTCTCCCTCTGACCCTCCCCCGTCTCATGTGCTCTCTCTCTCTCTCTCTCAAATAAATAAAATCTTTAAAAATAAATAAATAAAAATAGATACTGAGTAGGGCTAATAATTCTTTATTCTAGCCATGATAATTCATTTAATTTATATAAAACCAAAAGTGATAAATGTTGAAATTCTTACACTCCGAATAACCCTTCTGAATTATAGCTAGAAATTTCAGGCGGTGTGTTCACACTAAGACTACTTTCTTTCCAGCTTTGTAACTAACTTCAAAAGTTAAAGATCTTCCCAAATCAATTAAGTCAATCTTTATTTTCACCATTAAACTCTAAATGCATGCAACACATTTTATATTTGAATGAAATAAAATTCCTTTTCCACCTTAATTCCTTTATTGTAGCTCAACATCATCAAATAGGTGTTTTGGTGTAAGGAAAGGTTTCATTTTCATGGTAAATTTTAGCTCTTATTTGAAATATATTAGTCAATTTCTAGAAATGAAGAAAAACAGCATAAAAGGTATATTTGTAGATATTTAAAAATTAAAATTTGTAAGGATTGGAAGAAGTTCAACTTTAGTCTTTCATCATATCAACAATGGCAGAATGATCATTATGATCAAGATACTGCCCATGCCCAGTTTCTCATATTAAGGCATATAGCCAACAATGTCTAGAGCAAAAGCTGCTTGACTGCAGTGACCATGTCTTATTTTTTAACCTACAAATCTACATTAAGTGGCTTGTTTCTAGTAACTATCCAGTAAATAGGTATGCAGTGGAGAAACAAAAACTTTACTCATTGGGTACATAAAATTTGCTTTAAAGCTATTCACAATTACTCATCTGTTAGAAAAAGCAACACAAAAATACTCAGATGGAAACCGACAAATGGAAAAAAAGGGGGGGGGGTTCCCAAATAACTGGGTTAAAGAAAGTTTTTAAAGTTACTTCAGGTGAAATTAAAAAAAAAAAACTTTCACTAATTGTAAAAATAGTTTGAATGTATTATCAAACCATTATATTTCTTATTTGCACAAGGAAAACTTCTGTTCAGAGAGGTCCTCTTTAACTCATTACTTTTTAAACCCAAAGGTATGAAGTACATATTAGTTGGGAAAAGGATCAAATAAAAATAACCCATTCCACACTCAGGCAGTAATCCATGCAACAATGATCATTTTCCATTTAATTTCATAATAGCACTTTTCAGGAGAACTCAGAGTGTTCATTTATCAAACTTTCCAAGAAATAACAGGAATATTATATTCTTTAACACAGAATATCAGAATGCAGCATTGAGCATGCTTCCATTTGAATTCAATTTTACTTCCCAAATGGACTTTGACATTTAAAAATGGTTTAACTACTCAGAACTCAGAAATGCATATATTCCATCACTCCCAATATCCAGTTTTTAATATCATTGTTCTGTGGAAAATCATGCCAAAAATCTGGGTCGTGCTGATAGTTCCACTTTAATACAAACTACATACCACACTCATTTTTTGTCAAAGAGCACAACTGGCTAAAACCCGGTAATATCTTGAAAAGGATATAACATAGGCAGCAACAGAATTATAATTCTTCCTGTGCAAAAGAATGACCTTCTTTACTCACTAATGGAAATACTTTATGTCCTAACACTTCACCCTATTATAAATGCACTTCTTCCCTTCTTCTCTCCCCATCTATTCATACATGGATAATACAAATGCTATCAACAATATGAACTCTTCTCAATTTACAACCCTGTAAAAATGTTCTTGCATTTCTTATTATCTGAGTTGAGGGACTAATTAGAAACAGTCAAGGTTATATCTAGGTGTGCTGATAAAAAATGTTTCTAATTGGCCCTGAGACTGAAGATAATTCAATTACAAATCTTTTCCATTTGATTCATTCTTTTCTTCCTCAGAAAGGATTATGTTGATAGGATTCAGGTAATGGAACTTGGTGGCTTAGGAGAAGCATTAAAACATCCTTCCAGCTTTCAACTAATGTGATTAAATTTTATGAAGTTTGTTTTTCTTCTTAAAATCTTACTGAGGTCAAGTGCTCATGTGATTCCCTTAGAGCAGGGTTGAGAAGTTGGGTGAGTTGAAGAGGCGTTACTAATCTCTTAAAATGTGCTCATTAAAGTCCTAAAAAGATTTGAAATACTCATTTCCCCATATTACAATACCTAAGTTAATAAGTGAAAATACACAATTCTTTTCAATTAAGTGTTCGTTACAGATCTTTGACTGAAATGCTTCTACACAGTATCTCCAGAGTACATTTGTACAGTGATTAATGACAAAAAGTGATTAAGGAAAAAAATAAAAACTTAGTTTTAAATCTTTGCATTGTCTCTAACCTAAACATTTTTCTGGAGAGTTACCAAGCCCATAAAAATAAAATGCATTTATTTTCTCTTGCTTCTAAGGCAAGGCTAGCAGCAGAGATTTAACATTATCTTTGATTCCACATAGATATTTAAAATTTGGCATAAGTATTAAGCCATATACATTGTCCAGTATTTCTATTTTTGTGTGCAAAGAGCTTAAATTGCATGGTATCTTCTTTCCCCTTGAAAGATGAAAAAACAATGTATTAGGTTATAACGGGAACATTTTAAGATTTAGTATCCAGAAATTAAATGCATCATGAAACGATAGGTGGAGTTTAATGTACACCCTATCAGTGTGGGTCAGTGACCTGGAACATTTTCAGGATTAGTATGAATAGAAAGTATTCCCTTCTATTTTCTCTCCGGATAGGAATCTATTTTAATATCTCTCCCAGTAGGTCAAGTGTTCTTTCCAGTGATTCTAAATAGAGAAGAATTTCAGAAATCAAATTACTTTAATGAAAAACTCAACAAAGAAAGTTACAAAACTATATGCTGTAATGTTTGCATATAACCATTTATGGTAAAGTCTTTCATTCTACTTAATAATTTGTGCCTTGTCACTGATTTCAGTTTATACATATGTATGTTCGTACACATTTTCCAAGAAGATTTTTTTTAAAAGAAAAAAACAACCTACAGCTGAATATTTGTAAAATGCTTAACTGAGACCTGCATTGTAGATAAATCTGAGAAGAGGATAGCTGTATTTCATAAAGTATTGGTAGTATTTATAGGAATGCTCAGTCTTCTGATTTATGTTATGCATTGTATATGATCACTAGAAATTTTATTAAACCAATCATTCCTGGAGCTTGATAATTACCTTTGAGTGAAGGAAGGTATATGTCTCAGTGGAATCTCTCTCTTGCCTTAGAGGAAATATTAATTGGAGTCAATTTTCGATTAGATAAAAAATGTTGTAGAACTGTCTCATCTGCAAATCCCTCATCCCTACAATTGAGAATGTTCTAATGGGTTGCCACCATGTGGCAACTCATTAGCTATCTCAAAAGAGTACAAGCCTACAAAGGTAAACTGCTTTATACTTGATTTATGAGTAAAGTAAGAACTTTAATTGTAAAATATAAAAGTTGCCATTTGTCCATTCTTTAAATTAAAAAAATGCAATACAGCTTTCTATTAACTTTCCTAAGCTGTACATGTATATGTACATATATAAATCTGTATAACTATATATGTAAATATACATACATTTATGTGTACATACACCTACCTATATATCTCTATTTAAAAAGTGGCACTGTAGCTTGATTTACTCAATGCTAGTTTTTCACAGCTTCTCCAAGTACAGGTAGCAGAAGAAACAGCTATTATTCCTTTTCATTTTGATCTTAATTAGATTGACAAATTTAACACTTCTGCCTAATGTCATATTACCTAACCAGCTAAGAGCCATAACATTTATAGAAAGAGGAAATAAGAGTTATTTTAAGCCAAGTAAACTACCTCAATATTTAATAAAATTAATAATTTTGAGGTGCCTGTGATTGGTGAGCCCAATCCTTGACTCAATGTAGATTATGCTACATAAAATAATTCCTTGTTTTCTCAAATGAAATTTTTTTAAATCAAAATTTGACTCCATGGATCTTCCTCATTATTTACACAATTTAAACTAAAGCCTATAGCTGTCAAGTGAGGCATGTTTCTTATTGATGCTTGCTTTAATGGGCACTGTAGAGCTGATGGACTGGAAGATTGCCCAACCTGCTGTAATAACCGACCATTTGACCACCCCTGTGCTTGCTTTAGATCCCATATTAGTCTTAATGCTTTTTGCTTCACAAAGCTGAAGAACAGCTGCTCTTCAAAAGAACATATGCTAAGGACATGGTAACTAAATTCAGCCCTCACCAAAAACTTGAGGAATTCTTAGAGAAAAATATGCCAAATGACAGTATTAATCATTGAACACCTCTGGAATCTTCAGTCATATAGATCAAAGAGTTGTGTGTGGGTATTTGTTCAAATTTATCTATTTTCTTTTTTTTTTCAAATTTATCTATTTTCTAAGGGCAAAGTGTGTTATCAATGTTGTTGGTTCTAAATGAAAAAACATTTAAACAGCGTATTTTCATTATCATAAATAACGCAAAAGAATAAACAAAGCTTAAATCATTTTCTAGGACCCCTGTTTTGCATTTGTCTTTCTCATTTTGACAGTCCTCCTTTAAAGGTTACTTTGCTCATTTTCTTAGAGTTCATACACTTTAGTAACAATATTAACTATCAATTAACTTTAGGCCAAATTATAGCTACCAACAGAAAAACAAATGCCCTATCCTTTCTAAATAAATCCAAAGCCAAGCAAATTACATAATCGTTTAATAAAACTTTATCATTTTAATGAAATTAGGTCAGCAAGCATTTACCAACTTAACAACTTCAGACACACACACACACACACACACACACACACACACACACACCCCTGCAGCGGATGGTTGTATAAATGAAAGGAATTTGCATTCCTCTTAAATTATGCTTCTTGGCACCACTTTTATCATTCACAGTGTATTTTGTCTTTAGCACACATAAATCATGACTTGACATGCTGGTTAACTGAGTTAGTTTCAAAATAAAAGGAATCACATGTTTTCCATTGTAAACTGTTAGAATCACTTCCTTACTTATTGAATATAACTTTTGTTTGCAGAGTCTGTCACTATTGACCCATTTATTTCCCCATCTCAATGACTGCTGTGTACTTTTTCAAGAACAATTTACTCTTTCCCCAAATAATATGCCAGTAGGTTATTGGACAGCTGTTACTTTTGAGGCTAATATCTGGGGGTAATTTTCTGATGGTGACTGGTGCTTTATTTTGCATTAGTAAGTACAGGGATCCTATCAATGCCATTTTCCTTGCTCTGTGGGACATAAGTTTAAAAACATGCTGGTATATGGACTCATTACAGAAATATGACTATAATACAATTGGCCTGAATACTGTCCTCACATGGCAATTTCTTCCCAGTGTCCTTTGGGAAATTTGTGTTTTTCTGAGTTTTGAATATTTAAGAATTATCAGTTGAGGAAGTGGGAAAAAAAACTAAAAATGTATTCTGTGAGGATTAGACCTTAAAATCAATACAGAGACGTTATTGGTTTGAAAGAATCCACTGACATCAAGTTAAAATGAAGACACCCTGACACTCAGGGTCAAATGTCAAGGTGGACATTTCCTGGAACCAGAACAAGATCACATAAGCCAGAGGCAGTCATGATCTAATCAGTTGATCTTGATTGCATTCATTGCCATGTTTTAAGTGTTTGTTCTTGGCTCTGTGAGCTGCTTACAATGAGTTGTTGTTTAAAATAAAATATTAATAAGTTTATACATATTGTATACTTTATACAAACACTATGAGTGGTGTTCCAGGAAACAAATTTGGAAGTAACTTATTAAATTGGCAATTGACGCATGTACTGCTGTTCAACTTGACAGTGTTTAAAAAAATAAAATAGTTGTATTTTCTATTTAATAATGTTCACTGCTGTATTTCAGTTCTTTCTATAGGCTATAATTCCTTAAAACATTCTAGAATAAATTCAAAGGGAAGACAGCATGTATGAGATTCCCAACGTGAAATCCTAAACTGACCTTAAGAAAAAGTCAACACAAGCAAAATTAATTTCAAAAGCAAAATCAAAATTAAAGCAGAAAAAAAAAAAGATCCATGAACTTACATGAAGCAACATATACTTGAATGCCCAAGTTGAAAATGCTTTTGTAAGCACTTGTAACTACTCAACCAATCTCAATAGGAAGTAAATTCTTCTACATCTGGAATATTTATCATCATGAAGCAAATACCAATACTTTTAAGTGGGGGAAATTAGTGATTTGGGTGTTTTAAAATTAAGAAAGGTAACTTAGAAGTATTTAATATTTTCATTGTTTTAAATGATTTTTATTTGGCATAATTTTATGCTATTTCTCCTCCTTTAGTGTTACCTATTATCAAGTATCCCTAATCAATATAATTTTTGTAGTTCATTGAAATATTCAATCTTGTCAGTATTTTGTGTGTAATATATGCATTTGTTATTGTTTATTTCATAAAATAGTCCTCAAACTTATAACCCTACAACATAAAAATGTTAACTGCTCATTATTTTGTTCAGTCATTAATACTTAAAAACACGAAAATAAAATGTTATAAAAACATAGAATAGTTTAGGATTTGAGCAATCTCAAGAATTCATAGGAATTCCAATTTCTTGTTCCAAATTTTAAGAATTAATATCTGATGCATGTTACAAACACTAAATCTGGATGAGTTTCAGAATTTCATTTGTGACCTTGTCATGTTCTTTAAGGTAAAACATGGCTCAAAATTGTTGCTAGTCAAACAAGGCCAGAGGCTATGCAAAATGACCGTAGTTGATTCATTCTACTTCCTGGTTGTAATTCTCAGACTCAAGTTAATTTAGAGCTTAATTCTACTTTAACACTCTTTCCATCAGTTATCTTTGCAAAGGACTCACTTTATTTCAGCTATGTATTTCTTTATCAGTGGTATAGTGTTTGATGTGACTTGATAAATTATTTTAACCTAATGATAACATTATCTATACCCATGATATTTCATTTACGTTGCACATAATCTAATAGTATAGTTCAAAATTGGATTCTATTTCTATAAATGTACACTAAGTTCATACAGATACTCATAGGTTTGAATTCTACAACACAGAAAATAATTTTAGGGGTTTGAAATTCCTAAGGGTTTCCATCTTCATTGTTTTAAGGAACTGACTTCAATATTGCATATTCCATCAAAAAGAAGTAATATACTATCATTTTACAAGTTTTTAAGTACCCCAAAAGTATATTTCAATCCAACACAGTAGCTCTTAACTCTTTATAAATATGTCCAGTTTATAGTTCACAGAATTTACAATCAAACTCTCTTTGCACACAATACAGAACTTTAAATATGGTCTCTAGGGATAATTTTAATGATGATCTAATGACTTTACATGGCAAGTTAAGATCACTTAATCACGGAGGAAATTATGCAAGTTTATTTTCCTACCTTCTATTTCTTCTAAGTTCTCTAGCAAAACCTATTTTCACATTTGAATAGAATAAGGTATAATTAAAGTTCTTTATAATCTGTTAAGTTTTCATTAATAAATGTAGCTGGCACTAGGATTACTTTTTCAAGTCTGTATGTATTCTGGTGTTAAGGTTATGATTCATTACCATTTCAACTTGAAATATTTGAGATCTCACTCTATCCCTGATCCAAAACACACCTGTGCCTCTTCCTCAAAAAACAGAACACCTAGCTCTGTTTTTGTTGTTGTTGTTGCTGTTTATTAGTTTGAAAATTTTTGTTCTTGACCATTTTCTAGACATTAAATGGCCCATTCCCAAAGATACAAGTAAGGTGTTTGGAAATGCACCTTCTAAAATGCTTAGGATTGAGCATGGTTAGAGTCTGGAAACCGATTCTTTTCTAGGTTTTACCATTGCCTTACCTCTGTGATAGAAGTGGGCATGGGTTACTTTGTCTATACAAAGGGAAAAACAAAGGGCCTATTAGATATTACTGGTTAAGCAACGCGACTGTAAATGGTCTTCAAGTAACTTTATTTTAAAATGGTATCTATATTTTTTAAAGGTGACTGTAAGTCATTATTTGTGTACCTTTTTTTTTCATTATGCTTTTTTGCTCTTTATTTCTTTAAGGAAATAAAAACAAAGATGGACATTATTACCTCACATGGCTACAGGAGTCAATGCTTAAATCTAAGTAATGATTCAAAGTTTATCTCTAAATAGAAAACCATTCAATTAGTAGTTCTACAGTAAATGTGAGATACCTTCTATTTTACCAAACTATGGTTTTCTGTGTCCTATTTGGGGAATTCCAGGTATCACAGCCTGAAAGTTCGCAGGTATTATTACCATTACATGTACAATACTGTCCACATCAAAGCAGCACCACTTTTAGATCAAACCAGCCAGTACCAAGTCAGCTATTGCTCTTCCTACAGACTCAAAATGTCTGCCCCTTATGATCTTTTCCACAGTTCTGTCCTCATTATTTCCGGGTCTTTATTCATCCTCTTCCCCCTTTATATCACATTTCTAATTATATTTGGGTAGCCTTATAGGACTTTTAGGTTCTAATAGGGGTCAACTAGCAAATGGGAGATAACTATTTAAAAAACCATAAGAGACTCTTAATCTCAGGAAACAAACTGAAGGTTGCTGGAGTGGTGGGGGGTGGGAGGGATGGGGTGGCTGGGTGACAGACACTGGGGAGGGTATGTGCTATGGTGAGCTCTGTGAATTGTTTAAGACTGATGAATCACAGACCTGTACCCCTGAAACAAATAATACATTATATGTTAATAAAAAAAGTTTCTTTAAACTAGGAGTTGGCAAACTACAGGCGAAATTCAACCTATCACCTGTTTTTTTTTTTAATAAAGTTTTATTGTAATACAGCTGTGTCTACTCATTTATGTGTTATGATTGCTTTAGAAACCATATGATCCACAAAGCCTGAAATATTTGTTTAAACCAATGCTCTTCAAGGTTGTCAGAATGGAGAGCTAATAAAAACAATTGATGGGCCCCACCCACACAATTTCTGATTCAGTATGTTTAGGGCTAGGTTCAAGAAGTCCTATTTCTAGTGTGTTTCCAGATGACACTTACACCATTGGTTAAGCAAACACACTTTGAGAATCACTGTCTTAAACTGTGAAGGTGCTCCTCTTTCTTTTTTTTATTAACTGTTTTGATATGCTAGAAGCTATGCAAGCCAATGGAAAGGTCAATTTTAAAGACAGTATTGTACATGTAATGGTAATAATACCTGCGAACTTTCAGGCTGTGATACCTGGAATTCCCCAAATAGGACACAGAAGAGTTATTGATATTCTTCAAAAAGCATTTACCTTCCAGTCAAGCCTGAAAAAAAACAGTGTTGTTAAAAGAAAAACCTATAAGCAGTTTGTTTTTCATTGTAATGTGAAATGTCACCTTTATGAATTAACATGTTCTCCATTTAATATTTCTGTAGTGTTTTTAAACTCATACTCAATCCACAATACATCCAGTACTTAACTTCATACATAGTTTGAATATTTATAACTTGATTACACATAATTTACTACCAAGCTCTTCTAGGTATATTTGTATCCATTACATGGATGAGAAAAGATTATAAAACAACTTGCCATACTGAAGGTAAGTCACTTCTCTAGAACCTTAACTGGGGCTATAATTTAGGTCTTTTGACTTTTACCCAGCACTGAACATGTCTGGCTATTAAAATCAATTACCCTAATTTCGTAAAACAGATTTAAACTTACAGCTGCACCACCATTGTTAAAATTACCACATATAGGTTAGGATAGAGATGGTCATTGGAACTTTTAGGGCTAGAGATGCTAATGGATGAGTCTATAATCAACTACTGCTTACGCAGAAAAAGGAAGTTACAATGTGAATTTGTGGTGGCTGTGGTCAATGAAAGTGTGGTTTCCTACATGATATACAGTTGGAACCAATAGTTTATGATGATGATAGAAGCATCCTTCTGGTAGATATTAACCAAGTGTCATTAGGCAAAAGCAATTGTGGAAGCAGTGGTAAGATGTTCACCTTGGTTAATGATTTGGAAAAAAATATCCAGAGATTTAAAAGTAGGTGCAGTATATCCGTTTCTTTTATTGACTTTGATGCCCTATTGGAAATTGAAACCACTTCAGATGAATAAAAACCAGTCTACTGAAGTGGGATGAGGAAAAAATGGCTTGGGTAAGATTAATATTTAGAGTACTCACAGCTAGTTGGTACTTTAAAACAGAGGTGCTGAGACCAGACTACTATTGTTTTTTTTAGTTACAAGTGTTGGCCTTCCCAAGGGTATCGTAAAGCAACATTTCTGGATAAATTATAGATTTTCCTCTTAATAACATTTGATTCTCACAGATGTGTTAAGAGATTATTATAATCGTGGAGACTTTGTCTTGTGTTATGTAGCCAAGAGGAATGTGTAAAGATAAGGGAAGACTACACAATTTCTCTGAGCTTTACTTTGTAATTAACTGGAGAATTACAATATACAATTCAGAGGAATAAATTTAATGTTTAATACATATATATTAAACTTCTGTGTTTCATATATGTATTGTTTCTAAGAAAACAGTAAGAGAATTTGTTAGTTTGATTCATTCCTATTAGTGTCTTTCTATTCTTTGAGTGCAATATAAAATACACATTTTTAGAATAATTCACTCAGTGTTGAAATATGAATAAGGCATTGGAAAGTATCCCAAGTAGTCAGGAAACATGGTTTTCTTGGTTTCACCACTGACCAAACATGTAACCTTAGAGAACTGCTTTATGCTTTTGGACATGTGAATGTTCTATTATTTGATACTTAGTTCCCTTCTAAAACAAAACCCATGATTATGAGATATGCTTCTATAAACAAGTTAAATCTTTATGTGCTGAGATTATATTTGTGCCAATTTTCTAAGTAGTTGTCTACGGTGTATTTTACATATCTTTAGGTAACAGTTAACTTTCCACAGAACATAATCACAATTTTGCCACCAACTCACTGAAGTTGATCTTAAATCATCATTGGGCGATATTTATGCAGAATAAATACTGTGGAACTGATAGTTCAAAACTGATAGTTATTATATGTATAGATAGCTATCATACAAAAATATGCCAAGGCCTCAATACCCAAGGTGAATATCTAACCACTACTTCCACAATTGCTTTTGCCTAATGACACTAGGATAGTGGAGAATAACAGCACTTACATTTTGATTGCATAATTTTAAAGTTTACCATGAAGCATTTAAATTCTTCCTTAGCTTCATGCAGTAGCTAAGGGATGGCCTTAGTCTGATGTGCCATCATCTTTGAGGCTTAAACTAAAACTACATAAACCTGTTAATTAAGTAAATCATTACTTTCTCTAAAACTTAGAAAAATTATTTTGAGTTGGCTTTGAAAAAGTAAGTGATGACAAATACAGGACATTAAAAAAGAAGTTACAGGTCAGGGTGCCTGGGTGCTCAGTCCGTTAAGTGTCTGTCTTCAGCTCAGGTCATGATCCCTGAGTCCTGGTTCAAGCCACATCAATCTCCCTGCTCAGTTGGGAGTGTGCTTCTCTCTTCCCACCCCCTCTGCTACTCTCCCTCCACCTCGTGTTTGCTCTTTCTCTCTCTTTCTCAAATAAGTAAAATCTTTTAAATTTTTTTTTAAAGGAATACAGATCATAAAACATGAAAATGATTTCATATTTTTCTTCATTTTTTTAAAGATTTTATTTATTTGAGAGAGAGAGAGGATGAGAGAGAGCACATGAGACGGGGGAGGGTCAGAGGGAGAAGAAGACTCCCTGACGAGCAGGGAGCCCAATGCGGGACTTGATCCAGGGACTCCAGGATCATGACCTGAGCCAAAGGCAGTCGCTTAACCAACTGAGCCACCCAGGCGCCCTTTTTCTTCATTTCTGCATTATAGATATAGTCTCAAAATTGTTTGGAAAATATTTTATTTTGTATTTTTAGGTTTCAGATTTAACTCAAAGATAGGCTACTTGCATTGCTTGAAATATTCTATCCAGCTCTGTAGGATCTTTTAATATATAGATACTAGAAATCTCTGTATCATGTATGGGGCAAGAAAACAAACAGAATCCACATTGTTAAAGAGATTTATATTCAATACCATGCCTATGGAAGAATTTAAGCTTTTTTTACATTTCTCAAACTTGTGCGTATTTTTCACTACTATGAGGGTCCTCCTCCCCTGCCCAGGTAGACCAAAAGAAAATAGCTTGAGAAACAAAACTGTTTTTCCTCTGACCACTCCCAACCCTTCAAAACCAGGCAAGGTATATAATCTTAACAAGAATTCACTGGTCAAATACCATGCTGTAAGTCTCTACATTTTTTTTTTTCTCCTAAATCAAGAGATGGTTTGACATTAGACTAAGATATTAAGTCTGGTAAAGCACATTCTTCAGAAATACACTGGGAAGGGAAAGGGAGTAAATTCACTTGGGAATGCAGTTCAAAAACACTGCCAACTGCATCTGGTGATCATATGCCAAATCCCTCCTGTGCTGTGAAAAAGCACTTCAAGTTCATCCTGGTCAATTGTTTAGAAATGTTGCCTTTAGGAGTTGTCCTTGGGAATTTACTCTCAAACAGATCCCTTCTATTGACTTCATCTCACAATTTGCCTGCTAAAATTAATCTACAGATATACATTTTACCCGCATTTCCCCAGTTATAATACAGTTTTTGAAATCAACCAGCATGAAAAATACTTTCCATGTCTTTCACCTGAATGTGGTTCTCACGTCAGAAAGCGTATGTATAGTTTTTCTGTATTGGGCACTTCATATGGTATGGATACAGATAATTCATTCTTTATTTCTCCAACTGGGGACTTTAAACATCAGGATTATGCTTTGTCTCCTTGTTCCTTTGTTTCCTGGAATTCTTAAGCACCTCTAGAAGAAAATTGGGTCGCTCATTAGATTGAGTTGAAGAGCCTTAGGGATCCATTTTTCAAGGAAGTCTATTGGGTCTGCCTTTTCTACCCCTTCAGGCAGTCCAGTAATTTTGACATTCTAGTTCAGTGTAGTATCTTCAAACTATTATCCCTCTCTTATAGCTCTGTATACCTCTCATTTTGAACTTCACCATTAGATTAAGTTGAAGTGTCTGGGAGCATTATTTGATGTTCCCTATTTATTTTTTAGAGTAAAGATTTACTGCTTGTTAAATTAAAAAAAAAAAAAAAAAAAAAAGCAAACAAATGCCAAAGTAAGAAGTCAGCAGATCATCAGAGATCTAGTATGCAATACCTTTTTTCTCTCCAAAGATTCTATCTTTTCTAAAAAAGCTTTCTTTAAAGAATCTGATCAAGGTGTGTTTGTTCTTGCCATTTATTCTTCCTCTAATTTGAAATCATTCCTGTGTCCATTGTTTTTCTTCATTTTTGGTATTTCTAGAAACTTTTCTATAGAATAAATACCTGTTAATTGACTTTTAAGCCTTTCAAGCACTATAATTATTTCTATTTAGAGTACCATTCATGTGCTATACCTGACAGATCCTTTGACAGTCTCCAGCTTGTCTCTTCCTTCCATCTCCATCTGCCATTTTTAGATACACAGTCATAGAGGTCAAGTTATCCAGCCAAAAGTATCTTTGCTTTATTACATTTTCTTAAATACATAGTAATGATCTATTTTGATTTATATGAAATTTTTTCATTAATTAATATTTTTCAAAATAAGGTTACTCTACCTCACAATATAAATGTTCTTTAATTACCTGAACAGAAGTATAGTTCAGATCTTTGAATCACTATGGATTAAAACATCATTTCACAGCCAAACAGAAACATGTTCCCAATCACTGAACTTGAATTATTGTTATGTAGCTTGAGGCTTGTATTAAAATCACTGAATAATTGCAATCAGATTATTATAATCAAGTACAGGAACAGTAATTACAGGTTACAGTCACTTTAAGCTGCCCTGGAAGTCCTATATTCTGATCATATGCATATTAAAAGTTTATGTTAGTGATAAAATTAATGAACAGGACTGTAAGCACTTATCAGTAGGAAAGATGTCACATATCTTACCATATAGGGAGTTATGTTTTCACATCAAGGACAACTGTGCACCTACATTATTTTTGCTCTTTATTAAGTTAGATTATAGGGAAAATAAATCCAGTTCTCACAATTTTATAATATTTTTTCTCATATCAAACTTAATTTTACAAAAATTACGATGACTCAATATTTCAGTTTCATTCATTTTACCAGCTTAATAGAAACAAAACTATGTAAATTTGAATATAGTAAGAAACTATTCTGCAATGAACTGCAGTCTTACAAATTCTTATTAAAGGGTAGGTTTTTTTTTTTTAATTCCTTGATATCAAACCACGAAGGAAAAAAAAGAAAAACACACCATCTTTTCAAATGATAGGATCTTGTGTAGTGGAGACACAAAGTGACAAAGTATTTGATATTTGCCGAAGTACTGTGTGAAAGACAGACATCGATGTTGTGTTAAAACCCTGATTAAAAGAGCTCCCCTATTTAAACTTTAATAATCTTGTTCTTTTATTGCAACAAAGAATATGGCATAGGAGATATGAATTGGATTTTCATAGTCCAGGACTAAAATTAGAACTTGAAACCAAGAGAAGCCTAGAGCCCTAGGGGCCCAATCAAGGAGAAATGGCTCTTGCACACACGTGCCAACCACTGAATCATTTTATTACACTTTCTGATTCACAATAGAAATGGGGACAAAGAGTGAACAAAGAACCACAGAATCTAAGTAGAAAACATAGAGCATGTGATTGGGCAGGGAAGTTAGAAGGCAAAGATGTGCAAAGGTTAAATGTGTCGGTGACTGCCAGGACATTTCATTCTGTTCCTTATCCAGATGTATCGCCGAGGTTCACTGTACAACACCAAATAAGCATCGATAGAAAATGACATTTTGTACGGACAAGACAGGCCCCCAGATGAGGAGACAAATCTTGTGCCAGGTTTACAGACTTTCTACAGCTACCATGACAGACAACATAAGCCACATAAAAGGCCAACCAAACACCCAGATGCTGTTGCTGGAAAATTACATACTAGAGCTCAGCATCTGGGTCTCACAGTTGCCAAGTTCACCCCATGGGTGCCCACGGTGCTTGGCTCAGACACTAGGCCAGACAGAAAGGGGGTGGGCACCATGGAACAAGCCAATCGCTGCAGTGAACAAGAAGAAGCTAGAAAGCCAAGTGTATCATAAAATAGCATGAACCTGCCAATACAGTTTCAAATGCATAAAGCCATACTTTAGTGTTCCAAACATAATGTTGAGAGCACATTTTTCCTCTTTGGTATAGAGATGATTTAAGAAACATTAATGGTGGGCCTGTGGTTGCACTCTCTTACCCAGTGAAGGATGTCAGTCATAAAAGAAATTATAATCATAATTAGACAATGCATTGCAACTACCTTTACATCAAGTTGAAAATACCTAGGAGGATAGCTAGGCAGAATGAGGAGAAGCATTTGATATAAGAGCCTAGATCAATAAGGTAAAAATGCACCAAATCAATATATAAAACAGCTTGTAAAATCCAAGATGGCAACAGGGTAATGAAGTGAGCATTACAGCTTCCTCTGGTTTCTCCTCAGGATTCTAAAACCCTATCAATTCATAGCAAACATGCACTTCACTGGAGATTGTGTCCTTAGGAACCTGTAGCATTATAGAGATATCAGAGCATATGAGGAATATATTGTGCCCAGGCTTATGAAGCCTGGCACATAGGTTTTAATTAATCGTCAAAGAAAATAATTAAATGAATATTTTTCTAGCCCGTTGACTTGTTTTCATTATATGTAGTTTATTTCCCTTATCAGATTTGGTGTTTTTATAGCTTCAGAAATAACTTAGAAATATTTTATACATGTCTTTATTTTCAGAAGAGTTTTGCCCAAAAACGTATATTCTGACACTATAGGTTGGTGAGTGAAATAGGGCATAATGCCATTATAGTTTTTAATATATTTTTAATATCCTTTAAAAAAAAACTAAAGCTATCATTCAAAAACATTAATAAATGAGAAGTACATTTGATTCTATACCTATGGAAAATACATTCATTAAACATCTAAACTAAGCAAAATGGGCATTTTTGCATATTGTTTGTTCACATGCAATCTTTTGAAATGGTTTATAAATTATGTGCCTCTCCACTTAACGTCCATTTATTTTAATGCAATACATTTTAAATGATTGCTTTTCAACACATTGTCTCCAATTTAAAATTTTTTACATAATTTATATGTGTATGTGTAAGCAGGAGTGAAACATAAGCATACTTTTTAAGATTTATCTATTTTAGAGAGAGAGAGAACAAGCATGGGGGGACAGCTAGAAGGAGAGAGAATCCTGAAGCAGACTCCCCGCTGAGTGGGGGGAGGGTGACCCTGTGACCCTGAGATCATGACCCGAGCTGAAATCAAGAGCTTAACCCACTGAGCCACTCAGGTACTGCAAACCACAGCATACGTTTTAAGCAACAAATGCTAATCTATCCCACTTTACAGGCATACCTCCTCTTAATTGCACTTCACAATATTGTGCTTCACAGATACTGCTTTTACTGCTTTTTTTGTTTTTTAACAAACCAAAGGTTTGTGGCAACCTCACCTCCAGGAAGTCTATTAGCATCATTTTCCCCACATCATTTGTTCACTTCACACGAGGTGTCACATTTTGGTGATTTTTGAAATATTTTACATTTTTTCCACTATTAATATATTTGTTATGGTGATCTGTGGTTTTAAATTTTATATGCACTGGAAAATGAAAAGTTTCATTTGACTCATGTTATTGCAGTGGTTTGGAACACAGCCCACAGTGTCTCTGAGGTATGCCTTACTCAGTAGTTATTTTTGCATAATACCAGTATTATAACTTAAATAACAATATTGGCAAAACTCTTCTTCTCTGAAGCCACAGCTCTTCAACTACTTTGTAACCGCCAGCTTAGACCAGTTGTACTTTACAAGGGAAGGGACTATATATTCAATTTGCATCATTGTATCCCAACAGCTTAGCACTGTATCTCGCATATATAGTTAAGAGTTCAATAAATGTTTGATGATTGATTATGTCAGTGACTCTTTTATTAAATATAAGCACATTTTTTGTGTTTATCATTATGTATTTAAAAAAGGTGTTTCCCAAGAGCAACAGTTCTCAAACATTTTGCTACTCGGACTCATTAAAATTTTTAAATATTGAGACTTGCAAAGAGCTTTTGTTTAGATAGGTTTCATCTATTGATGCTAACTATATTAGCTATTAAAATAGAGATATTTTGATTCTTTTAAAATAAACTCATTAAAATTTAAGAAAATGTTTTTACAGAAATTATATTTTCCAAAACAAACAGTGAGCAAAGTGGCATTTTTAAAAAAATCTCAGGTTTAAAAAAGACCGTTAGATGCTCGTATCTGCTTTGGCATTCAATCTGTTGCCTTGGTTACTTTAAATATAGTATATGGAAAAAAAAAATCTGGTCCCACAAAGATACATAGTTAAGAAAGGGCCTTCTAAGCCCCCTGAAAGGCTCTGAGAGATCTTCACAGTTCCTTAAACCGTACTTTGACAATCACTGTCCCAGACAATTTACATTCAAATCTTACTAAAATTTATTTACCAACATTGCATTCTCTATTAATGAAATTAAAACTCCTAGATCAGAAAATTAAAAAAAATTAAGGGTTCTGATAAGCTATTTAATATAAAGCTATATAATATAAATGCATACTGTAACACTCTGAGATGCCTTTAAATCATTATGTAAATAGATTTTAAAATAGTTTGTGTTGCAAGGCAGCTATTCTAGGTCTTTGGAGAGCCAACCATGAATTAACACCTTCTTCACTGTTTTAATGGGTGTGTTTGTGTTTTGGAGAGATCTTTGTGACTATTAGAGGGAAAATTCCCTTTTAAATCTTAGTAATGTCACTTACTATTTTTCATTTAAATAAAATCATAGTTTTCCTGTTCAGAAAGGTGAATAAGTAGACTGTGATTACTTTTATCATAAATACTTACTTTTAAAATTTTACTATAGGCCCTAATTATATGTGTATTTTCTCATAAATAAATATGGTACCAAAGATCAATTTTATGATTCAGTGTATGTAACTTCATAGTAAATCACTTAATAATTATTCATTGAGCACGTCTGTGTGCCAGACACTATCATAGGTTCTGGGATTAAAATAAGAAAGACAAAGTACCAGGCTTTATGAAGATTATATTCTAGTAGAAGAAAACAGGTTATAAATTACTAAGTAATAAATAATAAAATGTCACCGAAGTTAAATACCATTTTACACTAATTTGGTGAATATTAAGAAGTTTTTTTTTTTGTTTTGTTTTTTATTTGACAGAGACACAGCGAGAGAGGGAACACAAGCAGGGGGAGTGGGAGCGGGAGAAGCAGGCTTCCCCCCGAGCAGGGAGCCCGATGTGGGACTCGATCCCAGGACCCTGGGATCATGACCTGAGCCGAAGGCAGACGCTTAATGACTGAGCCACCCAGGCGCCCCAAGAAGTTTTATAATACTATTAGAAACAATGTGGGCTGAAAGAATATCTTAAATAAGCCTGGCAGGAATGTAAATTGAAGGACTTTTTGCCTTGTTAAGTTGAACATGACGTAAGGCCCAGTAATTCTATTCCTAGGTACTTACTGAAGAGAAACTCTTGCACATTTGCACCAGGAGATATACACAGAAATGTGTGTAGTAATATGTCTAATAGCAAAAATTAGAAACTACCATACACAGGAAAAGAGGGAAAAATGGTTTATTTATACTATCAAATATTACAGTATAGGCAAGCACAGATGCCTGAAATACTATGGTTAGACTATACTTGAGTGCAAGAAGCAGGCCACAGAGGACTACATTCAGCATAAAAACTTTTTATAAAATTTAAAATTTTTATTGAAGTCATTGTTCAAGCATGTAAGCGTGTATGTGTGTGTTTAGGCAACAGCATGATAAAAACAGAATTAAGATAGTGCTTAACTGCCTCTGAAGAAGACAAGGGTTGGCTAGACAAAGAACATCAGTGAAACTTATTTGTAATATTTTAGATCTAGGGCTAGGGTTTTGGGTTCAGTGATGTTCATTACATCCCGAGCGAGTGAGTGAGTGAGTGAATGGATAGGACCATACAAGGATCGGAGATGGTAGTGTGTTAAAAACCAAGAATTCGGGTTAATCCCATTCTGTACTCCTGAGAGTGATGTATGTGTGTCTGTGTGTATCACACATACACCTTTTTTTTTTTTTTAAGATTTTATTTATCTGACAGAGAGGCAGCGAGAGAGGGAACACAAGCAGGGGGAGTGGGAGAGGGAGAAGCAGGCCTCCCGCTGAGCAGGGAGCCCGATGTGGGGCTCGATCCCAGGACCCTGGGATCATGACCTGAGCCGAAGGCAGACGCTTAACGACTGAGCCACCCAGGTGCCCCACACGTACACCTTTTTCTAAGGTAGTAGTAACTGATAAGTTTAACCAAGAAAAAGAAAATGGGGTCAGAGATAAAAATTTATAAGGTATTTTTTTATACTGTGTATGTACATACACGTGAATATTTGTATATATAACCATACATGAAATTTAAATAGTGAGACAGCTCTGTCATGGAGCACTGTTCTCATGTTACTGAATAAACAGCATTATAAGTCAATGCTGCCATATTTAATAGTACAATATGATGAGGTGTAAATTATGAACTTAGCAGGCAGACAAGTGTAGAGGTAACGTGAGTTACATTACATGTTAGCTTGGACAACCATGACCAAAAGTTTATTGGATTGTGTTTTGGGGCAATACTGTACGTTTAGTCTGAAGATCTTTACAGTGAACAATTCTGTGAAAAATCATGTCTCCTCTAGGGTTGTTTCTGAGGGTATTTTGTTGTTAAATTGCATAGTATTTCCCTAACCGAAGGAAATCTCAAATGATTTCAAGAAATAGTTCTCTATTGCCAAGCAACTTGGAGTTTATCTTAGAAAAAAAAAAAAAATGAACTACGCAGCTCAGGCGTATCTTAAAAATCTTTTATTCTGTTAATTGTTAAGACGTACAGACCCACCTGGGAGCTGTACTTATAGTACAAGTGTCACCTGTCACTGTTCTGTTCTGTTTTTTAAATCACAACCGCGTATCTATCTCATCTCTGCATTTCGCACTTTTTATTCTATTTCTGTGGTATTCCATTTTACTTTATTCTGTTAGATCAACTGAATTTCTTGATCTTAAAAATTTAAGTACATGGAAAATTGCCAATAGTTTTATTGGTTTTAGCACTGTAGCAGAAAGCTACTTTTCCCCTTCCTTCCATCCAGCTATTGTGCTCAAGAGACTCTTATTTCATACGTGTTCATGAGTATGTGTGTGGGGGCACCCTTCCAAGAGGTGTGACTCACCAATCAATTAAGGTAACTAAAAATAGGCTAAACAAAGGCTCAGTGTGATGTGAAAATTTATCATTTGTCTAGGAGTATATTTGTTCAATATAGACTGTCAATCTGTATAGAAAGTAGAGAAAATTAACTGTAAATAAAACCTTAGCTAATATAAACTGAGAAGCAGTTGTAGTCTTTTCAGCACTTAGAAACAAGTGTATTGTACAAAAATCTCTTCTCAGAAAGGCTTAGAAGTTCCAACTATTTTCCCTAGATGCAGATAATAGAGACTTTTCAGAAAGAACAAAGTTTGTCATTAAATTTGCAATTAATAATCCTATTTATGCCCTTTTTCTGAAACTGTAAAGTAATTTTTCCTGAAGCTCGCCAGAAAACACATTCTCAATCTCCAGGTTTTCTTTCAAAAATGATAATAGCAATACTTTACATTTTAAGAACACCATTATTTTCCTTTTTAATGCTTTCTTCCATAGAGCTCAAAGCATTGCAAAGTGCTCTTTAAAAAAAGTTATATTCATGTTTCCCTTCCTTTGATCCCGATGATGAAATGCAACCACCTCTATGGTGAAATACAGCCACTGCTTATGACAGTGAATAACAATTCCATACAATTCACAAGAAATAACATACCCAATTAAAACTGTAAAGGGGTCTTAGAAATACAGACTTTAATTAGCGAAGCTGGAATGTAGCCAAGCAAAAAAAGTACCATGAAAAGTGGTCATGACCTCATTTTAACACTCTGTCTTATTCAGAAGACCACATCGAGAGTAGCCCATTGCATCAGGCTGACTTGGGGCACTGATTGATTCAGCACTGAATAAATGGGAACAATGTCACATACTTAATCATCATCTGCATTTATCAAAGCAGTCAAAGATTTTCCTTGGCGAAACTTCTCCGTCAGTTAACGACCCTGTGCATGTCCATTCATGACTCATGGAACAACACCAGGTCTACCTCCCCTTTCATAACTATTCTTTGCTGTGTGTTATCAAGTACAAAAAAAACCTCACCAATTTTTATGCAATATCGTAAGATCAAAGGCCAAAGTATTTCCAGCATACACATACAGTATTCAAAGACCAACATCTTTGATTCTGAAAATAAAAATAACATTTCTAGAAATATCAGAAGCTAGGTATCACTAGTTCCTCAATCTAGTCATCCAGACCCATTAATTTCATGTACACGAAAGGTGAAGTAGCAATAGATAAAAAATAAAAACAGTGAAGGAAAGGTAAGCCTCCTATTGCACCAATTCTTTTAAACCTAACTCAGTGAAAATATTATCTGATTTTAGGGAGTCTTCCGAGTTCCTATTTCTAAATTACAAATATAATTTGAAATCTGGTCAGTTTACAGCATTCTGTATTATTGCATTTTTAAATATAGTATAGGGTTTTCATTCCACTTTTCTCCTAGTAATTGCTATGGAAAAACTAGTTTCCATATGTTTGTTTCTTGCATGATTCCATGACAAGGATCTCAGGATAGGATTATAGCATTCATTTCCAATTACCCCCTTCTCTAACAGCTTTATCCCCACCAATTAAGTCCATATTTCTCTATTCAGCAATGGCTTTCCCTGACAAGGTGGAGGAATGGGCTGGCCTTATCAATGGTTGACATTCATCACCACTGACCTAAATAGGTGACATTAAAAGTAGCCACACCTCATCTACCAGAGTTTTTGTTTCTATCATGTACAAGTGGCCCAAGATATTTGAAAACACAGCAGCTTTTGAAAATCTGAACCACTATATAAACAACTATTGTTTTTTAAGTGTATAATAAAAAGCTATTTTTTCCTTTTTTTAAAAAAAGTTTTTTTATTTGAGAAAGAGAGAACAGGCAAGCACAAGCAAGGTAAGGGGCAGAGGGAGAGAGAGAAGGGCTGAGAGAGAGAGAGAGAGAGGGACAAGCAGACTCCCACTGAGCATGGAGCCCAACGTGGGGCTTGATCTCAAGACCCTGAAATCATGACCTGAGCCCAAGTCAGATGCTTAACCCACTTAGCCACCCAGGCACCCCAATTTTTTTTCCTACTTCCCAACATTTCTTTCCCTGTCTGGTAACAGCCCTGGGCTCAGGGTTTACAGTCTGAACACCCTATTCCTATCAAGGATTAAGCATGTGACATGGGCTTGACTCATCATCTTTCTCTAGTGCAGCTCTCTATTTCCCTTCAGATGACAAACTAGAAGACTTCGAAATCACACAGTCTCTGTGACCAACAAGAGCTTCAAAAAGTTGAAGAGAAGGAAAGAGAAAGAGGAATAGTGTACCAACACTGGCAAGTCCTTGAATCTAGGCTACACTGAGGCTTGCTTACAGCACGTTTTCCATTTTGGTTGCTCAAACCAATAGATCCTTCTTTATGACCATTTCAACAGCCAAATCACGTGAAACCAAGAGTACTGACCCAAACATTAGTATTCTGTATACTACGGATGCACACTGTGCCAGAACTGGGTTTCTGGAGCCGCTGCTCCAGAATTGGGTATCGACCCTATCCTCACTAATATTAACTAATATTAACATGCTCACAAGGGAGGTAGCTCAACAAATAAATAAAACTCATAGTAAATGATCAAGTAGAACATGTTAAGAAGAACACTTACATGGTCCTGGCATAGTGAAAAATAGGGAAACATACTTAGAAAAAAAAAAAAAAAAAGATAGGGAAGTTCTAAGATGTGAGGCCAGAGCATCTGATTGGCTCAGCTGGTAGAGTATGCGACTTTCTCAAATAAAATCTTTTTTTTTTTAAAAAAAAAAAAAGGAAAAAAATCCCTAGTAATCACAAGAGTCTGAATCTAGAGTCTGGGTTCTTCACCAATGCCTTGTTAAGAGTAAGCCATGCTTGCTGCTAAATTTCAAACTTTAGAGGTACATATTATGTAGAGAGAGAAAAATCCCTTCTCTCTTAATATCATCTTCTCCATTGAGATAAGCATTTTTAAGCTTCTGGTACATGGATTATTGTCCTGTACATGTAAAATCATGCTGTTTAACAGCCTATGAAACTACATATGCCATATACTCATAAATGTACCTGTGATTTACTTTGCTTCAAAAGTGATATTTGAAATATGTAGTTACTTATGTTTTAAAAATACATGTTATCCACCTTGAATAACTCACCCCTCAATTTGCACAGAATTGTATACAACCGGACCATTCCTTTTTTCCAATAAATGTTTATGTACATTAATTCTTACGGTCTTAGAATTTCACTTCAACCCAACTTCCTCCTAAATAATCCTTTCTTGGCCAACTTTCACCTCCTGATGCTGAAGTGGTAGGCAAGTTTATCTAAGAGCAACAACAGTTTGGAATTAAGTTCCTAGTTTTCAATTAGGAAGACGATCCTCTTCCTTTATTCCCCTTTATTCTCTTTCTGGTCTCTCAGTTATTACATGGGTGGAAAGTGTATCTGCCCCTTGCAAGCTCTTAGGTTGCATGAATTAAAAAAAAAGTAAACAGAAACCATAACTATTCACAGAAGTACTGCAGCCTGCCACCCACACATGCTGCGCCCTAGAGACTAGGCTAACGGCAGCAGGGTTTCAGGCCTCAAAGAACTAAATATGACCACAGAAAAGAACACATTTCTCACAATTTCTGTTGTTTTGTCTGTTCTAATTACTGGAATTATTGCAAAGAGGCGTGAAGAACAGGGTCACTGGTCTTTTCATGAATGGGTCTGAAGCTACTCTAAATAATGATTGAGAAAAATCAGAGTTTTCCTTAGCTACACGTAAATCCCAAGAGCCCTTTCTGGGCTAGTAAGGAATTTGATTTGGGGAAAATGTTATTTCGGTGTGGGTGGCCAAAACAAACATTCTTGGAAGCTTGCTGGACTGGATGTCATTATGTGTAAAAGTCTCTTGCAAAACTCTCAAGGTTACAATTAAGTCTGTGCAGAGCCTTGGGCTGCTAGGAAGAGGGGCAATTCACAGAGGGCTTTAAGATGAGCACGTTGTGCCGACCAAAGCAGAAGTCTTCAATGTTGCTTTCCCCACAGTCTCAAATCATTATAGGCTTCAAGATTTTATTATTTATGTTGTAAGATGCAGCCTTAAGCTAGAAAAAAAACTCTGTCAGTCATCACTTCCCTTGCTCTTACTGTGACTATTTGTAATCTTCACAGGTAGGATTTTTCTCAGGTTATTTCCCATGAACTTTCTAGAACCACTTTATTTTTTAAAGCCAAGGTAGCAAGGAACCCCTCACTTTGTATGTCACATGCAGCTTCTTTGACAAAACAACTGCAAATCAAACAAATATCCCCACAAATGTATCAATGGTTTCAGAGGTATTTTTTAGTACTTCAATGTTTCAGGGCATGAGCTCATTTTTCCAATTGGTCCTGACCTTACAATCTAAATACCTATTTATTGCTTTGAGTGCTTTTTAAACTCTTACTAGGCAAGAGGACATATATTGTCTCCTTTCTGCCTCACAGTGAGCATGAGGCAGCTGTTATTGCTGTCTTCTCTTCATAGATGAGAAAACAAAATCTTAGCGAGATGACCTTAGCTACAGTATACACAATTATCCAATGTATGAACAAGGATTGGAGTCCATAAAGTCCTGAGTCCAGATGTAACCCCATGTGCCACCAAGTACCTACTAGAAGACTTACACAGATCTGTCACCATTAAAAAAAACTATTTCCTATAGAAAACAACACACACACACACGAACTCTTATAAGATCTTACACATAGAAATTCTTGGCAAAGTAAAGGTTCATTGTGACTCACATATTCCATTTAAATGAAAACTGAATTTTAAACACATGGTTACTATCACTTGATCAGATGCTCATGAGTGAGACGATCAGAGAAAGAAACTGGAAACATCTGCATTCTCAGTACATGTCCATCAACAGCTACTTCTCTGAGGTTGGGCCTCAGGGTCTCCGTATGTAAAATGGAGTGGTGGGCAGGAATTTTGCTCAAGAAGACATTTTCCAATGTCAAATATGAAATTTTAAATCCAATTACTTTAATCTCAAACAATTGAACAATCATTCAGCCCTATTTCTAAATCTGCAGAAAGGGAGAGTAAAACAGTAATGCTATAGGGGATTAAGTTGTATCTATTCATACATTCTAGGAGTATGAGTTTAGGGACCCATATTAAAGAGGAGCAAGATTATTGCACGTATTAGAGTTAGTTTCTATAAACAAGTACAGTCAAGTCAACAGACATTGCCTCGTAAGAATAAGAAATAAGGAAACAACCTGTGATTCCATTTCTTTTAGCTTAGTGATTTTTAGGTTTGTTTACTATGTGCCAAACACAACTTAAAATTAAAGTAATAATTTAGAAGTTATTGCTTTAAAGCAAAGGAAGAAAAGGGTCTCTGCAGGGAAGTGTTTCCCTAGAGTCTTCCTAATACTGATTAACACTAGTTTTTGAAATGTTAATTAGTTTTGAGCTTAAGAGCTAGTCATTGTCTAAAAGGGCATGGAGCAAAACTTTTTCAAAGTTTGGACTAAGGAGCATTTAACTCCTTAATGCCAAAGACTGGCCATTTACTCCATTGCTGGCCACTGAACCATGAGAATGCCAGGACTGATTAGCTATGGTGATTAGAAGACTGACATTAGGACTAGAATCACTTGTCTTTGCTTACATTGGCAGAATACCTAAAGAAATGTCTAAATTTTATCAATGCAACGAACTTCATTTAGTAGTGTTATGGAATGCCTATTTTAAAACTTCCATAGACTGTGCTTAAGTTTCATATGATTGATACGATTTTTAAACTAAGATCCTGAAATTACTATATTTCAACAATTAGCTTTCTCATTTAATTGGTATAATGGTAGAAAATTGAGTTTTTTATTTCTTAAGCTAGATCTAAGAGACCATATTTATTATTTTTTCTAAACCTGTGCCATCTAAATTTCAATTTTTCCTATTGCTTCTCAGTAGAGCAAAACACTGTCAAAAGAATATTCGCCACAAACTTCATAAAAGAATTTGCATAGGGAAATATGGTTTGATAGAAAATCATTAACATCTAAGACAATGGAAATAGGAAAAGTAGTAAGAATTAAGAAACATGGCTTTCCCTACAAATGTTTGTTTATAAACCAAAAATACCCAAATGTCTAGACGATCAAGTGTATGAATTCAGCATTGTTTTCTCTATTTTACTACTCAGGAACAGATTAAGAAATTTGCCCAAAGTCTTAGAACTAAGCGACAAAGCTTGTATTTGAAGATGCCATTCATGCTACTATAATCTTCATTTTGTCTTTCTCTATTATTGCATAGGCACACATTAGTAGTTTCTTTATTTTCCTATTTGGATATAATTCATTATCTTTAACAGTATCTGTTACAAGAATCTATTCTTCCACAAAATGAAAATGCTACATGTAGAGAAGTATTTTGTTGGAGAAGATTCTATTTAAGCATCTGTTTAAGCTGACGAAATACTAAAAATATAAACTATGTTCATGAGATGATAGCATAGAACTAGAGGACAAATAAACCCAAGTAGAAAAGTTTGAGAAATACGTTAATATTGACAAGGTGCATAGTGCTACCCAAAGACACAAGAGGTAGAAAATAAAAGAATGGCCGGAGTAGATGATCATGTGATGAGAGTGGTATTTGGAGAAGACTTTTCTGTCAGTCTAGAATTTGCTGAAAAAGCCATGCCTGGAAGAGAAAATGAAACCAGAAATGAGGGGTGATGGGAAACTGAAGCAGAACAATACAAGGGGAATAAAAAGAATCAATCTTAGAGATGCTGTAAGAAAAGATCCTCAAATTCACCTTTAATGGTAGTCTTTTTATATAAGCATTCTTAATACTGTTGGATTTCTTTCTTACCAAATTACATGTAAGTGAATTTTTAGTTTTTCATATTATTCTTCTTAAGCCTTTGGGGCAGGGGAACATTGCTGCATTTTCCCTCCTCCCTCCACAGTCTCTTGAATCTATTTGTGATCATTTTCTTTTGTAGGTATTATATGCATTGTTCTTTACTACAGAAGTCTGTAAACTTCCATTTTGACCTACTTGTATTTTTTTCTGCCTTCTCTGACATGTGGATGGATTTGTTAATATTTTTTGTAGCATTAATAAAGATGCTACAGAACCTGAGCCATGGATGAAACCAGGTCCACAGAGTTCAACATGCAGATGGCAGCCAAAGATGAAGAGACTGGCTGGAATGTGGTTAAACTCTTCTCTAGGAACCACTTCAAGCTGAGATGCTTAGAGCAAGAATAAGAGCCAAACAACACTCCATAGAGCAGCATTATTAGGTTACTTCAGCTTCTACCACCTTATCAATGAGTTTATAAGCCACATTACTTATGTACGTGTTAAGTTGGTACTTACAGCAAGTCAGTTACGAATGTCCAAACTTTTCAGTGGGGGTTGGAATGGAAAAAAATTAGAATGACCAAGTTACTCAATTACCTAAAGAAGCTATAACCTGTACACCACATTAAATAAATAGCAATTTTCTGAAATGTCTTTTTAATTTACCCCAAGCATGTTCTTCTTGCACATCAATTAAATCTATTAGCCCACAGTTTGTTGAGTTTAAAATAGTAACATAAAGAATGACAAACCAAATACTGGCAAATCTGTTTAAGGGGCATAAATGTGCACACTTGTGTGTATGAGACAGTAGGTATATGCATAAATGCATATTTAAGTATCCCTTTGATTTTACTAAGATCTTTCTACAGAGCTCTCATTATTAAACAGATATTTCAAATGACTTTTTTATCCTCAAAGGGACAATTTTCTGATCATTCTTGTATTTACTATTATTGGAACCAAGTGTATATATCGTGAGAAGACTTTGCTGTCAGTCAAAGCGTAGTCTGAGTATAGGTTCTGCCACTTATCCTTATGCAACCTTGAGCAAGTTACTTAGCTTCTCTGATCACCATCTGTAACATGAAGATAATAGCATGGATTCTAAAAATGCAAATGAGAAAACTCTGCACAAGGAGGTGTAAGGGGATTGTATGCTATCTGCCTGGGATAAGGCTGTCCACTCTCTCCTAAGACATTGACACATCATCCAGAAAGTCACTAATCTGCTGTCCAATCTGCTTTTCTGAACACCTCTAAAGCAGATTAATATCAGGATATACTTATATTTCCCAAGCTCAAGAAGCTTTAAATTAAGCTTCATTAATGGAGAAATAACTGACACAGGGAACCAGAATATTCTGTGTTTAGATAGTCTACACAATTTCCCCTTATGGGCAGATTTATATGGTCATTTTAATAAGCAAGTTAATTTATTAATTTACAAGGAAACTAACTGTCATAGATCTTAAGCAGAGGGGGCCAGACTCTTGTCTGTAAATGAAAAGTGAAGCCAATCAATCAATGGGAAATTCCTTTGTAAATACGAAATCAAAGCAAAGGGGAATTAGATTGACCAAATGTTTTAACATCATCATGCTAAGAGAGCATAATAATGCAACCCATCTCACAATAGAGATGACTTTAGTAATATTAGAAGCTAACCCTGTGGAACATTTATGTGCCATGCACCGTTCTAAGCACTTTATATTAATTAATTCATTTAATATTTATAAAAGCCCTTCTAAGAAGTTCTATTATTATCTCCACTTTACAGTGAAGAAACTAGCACAGAGTAGCTCATTAACTTGGTTAGGATCACGAAGCAAGAACGGGGCAGACAGAGAATGAATGTATCAATGGAGCCTCAATTCTCAGTATCTCAGTATCTCCTCTGGACAGTTTTTGGGCAGTGGGCACTGCCAACCTCTGCCCATGATTCTCTTTTTCAGTAATTACCCCTGATATGGACTCCTGCTTCAGGTTCTCTAAGGAAGTGATCTTTAAGGACCCACTTGGGGAAAAAGCAAGCAGCAATCCTACAAATAATCAGGAAGAAGCACCCCAGGTAAGAAAGAATATTAAGTGTGTAGTGTTGGATACACAAGAATAGATTGAAGCAAAGAGCATGCAGTCTATGTCTATTCATCAATTTGATTCATAGGCCAATGTGGCAGATCTGGGAACCACTCTCCTCAGGGCATAGCTCTACTCTGATTTCCGAATTTTATCATCACCGGCAAGTCATACTTAGTTCATTCGGTTGCAGGTTCAGGTGGTTACAGATGTGGGGGAGTGGAGTAAAGAAGCAGCAGCAAAGCAGGACAGTTAAAAAAAAAAAAATGTAGGCCTTGGCCTCAGACCCAGTTAGAATTTGGCTTAACCTCTTACTAGATCTCAAAGTTTGGGCTAATAATTTCTCTTAACTTTAATTCTCACACTATAAAATGGAGACAATATCAAACCCAGAGGATGCTTAAGTAGTCGACATAAGCTCTGAGTTTAACCACAGAACACATAGTCCATAGACGATATTGGGTAGTTAGCCTGTCTACATATACTGTGTAACTAGCTCCCTCTTGGCCTCAGAAACCTCCTTCCGCATCTTCGAATTTCCCTTTCTTTAGGAGTCAGTTCTGCACACATTCAGGAGAATGAGTAGTTCTATCCTCCAGACCTTGCTACACCTCTAGCTTTCATTTGAATCAGCTGCCAATGCTTAGAAACTTGCGTCATTCTTCTCAAAGAACCAGCTTTTGGTTTTGTTGGTTTTATCTCCCTGTTTTCTCTTTCATTGATTTCTATCCTAATTTTATTTCTTAAAGATTTTATTTATTTGACAGAGAGAGAGATAGAGAAAGCAGGAGCACAAGCAGGGGGAGTAGGAGAGGGAGAAGTGGGCATCCTGCCAAGCAGGGAGCCCGATGAAGGGCTCTATTCCAGGACCCCGGGATCATGACCTGAGCCGAAGGCAGCCGCTTAACGACTGAGCCACCCAGGCACCCTAATGATTTCTACCCTATTTTTAATTATTTCTTTCCTTCTCCTTGGTTTGGACTTAAATTTCTGTTCTAGTTTCTTAAGGTGACAACAAAGTTATTAATTTTAGATCTTTCTTCTTCTGCATGATATGCACATAGAGCTATCAATTTCCCTCTAAGGACTGCTTTCACTATATCCTGTAAATTTGGTAAAGTATATATTTTTATTTTGTTATAAATATTTTCCAATTTATTTTGAGACCTCTTCTTTGATCCATCAGTTGTTTAGGAATGTTTTTAATTACATAATGGTCTAAGAATATAATTTGCAGGATTACTGATCTTTTAAATTTGTTAAGGTGTATTCTACCACCAAGAATGTGAGCTACCTTGGTGAATGTTCTATGTGAATTTAAGAAAAGGATTTCAATTGTTGTTTGATAAAGAGATCTTTAAATGCCAATTAGATGAACTTAATTGATAAAACTATTGAGTCACTTATGTATCTACTGATTTTATGCCCTATGGCTCTGTTAAGGACATGGATATTGAAGTCACCAACTATATTAGGGGATTTGTCTCTTCTACTTTCAGCTCTATCAGTTTTTGTTTCATATATTTTGCTGCTCTGTTAGGTTCTTACACTTTTTTTAGTTCATACTGTTTAAGATTGTTGTGCCTTCTTGAAGAATTGACCCTTTATCATTATGTAATACCTCTATACCTGATAATTTTCCTTATAAAGGCTACTTTATCTGGAATACAGCTTTTCAACCTTCTTTTAATTAGTGTTGGCATAGTATATCTTTCTTCATCACTTTTCTTCTCATCGTTTTCTCTTTGAATTTCAGCTTGAGAAGTTTCTATTGACACACTTATGCTCACAGATTTCTTTGCTCAGCTATGTCTCGTCTATTAACAAGCCTATCAGAGGTGTTCTATATTTGTTTCAGTGGTTTTTTTCTGTCAAGTAGTTCATTTTGTTTCTTAGGGTTCTCATTATCAATGAGAACACTACCAACTTGTTCTTGTATGTAGTCCCCTCTTTCCAGTAGAGTCCTTAGCATATTAATCATAGTTATTTAAAAATCCTTATCTGGGGGCGCCTGGGTGGCTCAGTCGTTAAGCATCTGCCTTTGGCTCAGATCATGATTCCAGGTCCTGGGATCGAGCCCTGCATTGGGCTCCCTGCTCGGCGGGAAGCCTGCTTCTCCCTCTCCCACTCCCCCTGCTTGTATTCCCTCTCTTGCTGTGTCTGTTTGTCAAATAAATAAATAAAATCTTTAAAAAAAAAAATCCTTATCTGCTATTATCAAGACCCAGGTCAAAAGTGAACTGGTTCTGATGATCGCTTTGGTTCTTCAAATTGTTCATTTTGTTTTGCCCTCAGAATGCCTTCTAATTATTCTGGTTGGAAGATGGACATATTATGCTGGGCAATAGGAACTGAGGTAAATAAGCCTTTAATATGAGGATTTGGGCTAATTTGCCTATGATTATTATCTGTTCTACCTATTGCTGCCGGAGACTTCAAATTCTTTTTATTTTTGTCCCTACTCCTAACTTTGGGCTTCTCTAAGTGGGTTTGTTTGCTTTTAACCCTTCTTTGATCACTTAAGGTGGGTTTCTTAGAGATAAAAATATAGTTGAGGTTTTTTGTAGTCTACTCTGACAACATCTGCCATCTGCCTTTTACTCAGTGCATTTAAATTATTTCACTTAAAGCGATTATCAATACAGTTGCATTAATAACTACCATGTTTGTGTTCCAGTTAGGAGTATGTTACACCTTTTGTAATTCTACTGTCCTTGGATTTTAGGGTTTTTTTTTTCTAAGTCTCCAAATCCAATCCATCAAAGTTATTACTAACTCAGTGTTCAAAACATATTTTGCCCCTGTTTCCCTTCACCCTCAGGATCTTAGCACCATCTAAGTCCTATTGATCTCATATGGTTTACTGCACCAACTTCCTAACAACATGCTTCCTCTTCTACTGCTTTTCTCCATCATTCCCGTGTTACAAAGATTAGTCAGAATCTGTTTGTGCAAGTGTGAGCTGTCTTACTTCTAAAACTCTTTTTTGGCTCCCTACTTTTTTTTAATAAGCTAGAACATCTTAAAGTAGTTTACATGGATACACTTTGTCCTCTAACCTTATAACATTATCTTCTTTCACAAGTCCAACCCCTTGCCTTTGTTCAGTTCCTCATATCCACTGAAGTTTCACTTTTGGCTCTACTTTTAAATATATTTTTTTTTTCCTCCATTACTCAAATAGCCTATCCTTCACTTAGGATTCAACTTCTATTATTCTTTTATTCTAATAAAACCCTGTTATTTCTCTACAAGTCTCTATCATTTTTCTCAATTACTATTTGTAATGCTGTATTAGCTGGATCCTCAAATTGTTTACTAAGTCACATAAAATCAGGCAATATCTGTCCACTGCTATCCTCCCAACTTTGTTTTTATGCCTGTTGCAAGGAAGAAGCTCAATACTTATTTAGCAAATAAATTAAACTAAAAATATTACTATTTAAGGACTTTAAAAATATCTACTGCGGGTGCCTGGGTGGCTCAGTAAGTGAAACATCAGACTCTTGATTTCAGCTTAGGTCATGATCTCAGGGTGGTGGGATTTAGCCTGCCTTGGACTTCTTGCTTAGCAGGGAGTCTGCTGGAGACTCTCTCTCTCTCATTCTCTCTCTCCCCCCCACTTCCCCCTCCCTGTGCACTCTGGCATGCTGTGCGCTCTCTCTCTCCCCCTCTAAAATAAATAAATCTTTAATAAAAATAGAAATATCTACTGTATATCTACTAAATTTTATGGCCTCTACTCCCCTGACACACAAGAAAATGAAATTTGCGTCCTTTCAAAAGTTGCAGAGAGCCAAAGAACAGTCAGGCATCCAGCTGAAAATGGCACACCAGCCGAGAAAAAGAGATGATATGACATACATAAGCCATTAATTAGGAAGGAGAAATGAGAGCAATTCATTCCGTAGCTAGCATTTAATCAACATGGTTACAGAGGTAAATTTTGATCTTGATTTGGTATAAATAACAGCCAGTGGGAAAAATGAAAAGCAGTGATGTGAGTTCCCACTTTGGAAGTTTCTTTAGCCCAGTTTTACAATAGCTATCTACTCCTGGATACTGCTTAGGATACCATTCGTTTGCATCAAAGTCTTAAGTAGGTGTCTTGGAGTGACTATCTAATGTACATTTTAAATAAAAGGACATTGTTTCTGACAAAATATACATATATTGAAAAATTCTCAAGAGGGAGGGCAGGAGATGCTTAAAATGCTGGCCAAATTGGGAAAAGATATTTCCACATTCATAGATGAGCTGTCAGAAAAGTAAAGAAGTATTTGGGGGCTGAAGGCAATAAGAGAGCCCAGTACCAAGAAGGTAAGAAGTAATGGTGTTTGCTCTGGGGAGTATGCCAATCTCCATCAACCTAGCACCTGTGTCCACCTAAGCAGAGAACAGACTTGGGGCTAGAGGAAGAAAACACTGAGGGGATACAGCATACTGCTATACTCCAGAAGGGTAACACCCTCAGTCAATGAACTAATTAAAACCCTGCCAAAAAAAGAAGAAAAAAGGGCGCCTGTGTGGCTCAGTTGGTTAAGCGACTGCCTTCGGCTCAGGTCATGATCCTGGAGTCCCGGGATTGAGTCCCGCGTTGGGCTCCCTGCTCGGCAGGGAGTCTGCTTCTCCCTCTGACCCTCCCCCCTCTCATGTGCTCTCTCTCATTCTCTCTCTTTCAAATAAATAAATAAAATCTTTAAAAAAAGAAGAAGAAAATGGTAGAAATACTTGCCTATCTTCCTAGAGACTTTGTAAGCAGTCCTGTGCATTTGGGTCCATTAATTCTTATTAACCATTTGGCAAGGAAAAAAAAAAGGAAAATTTAAATACTTTTTGAAAATTAAAAGTAAAAAAGAGTCTCTTTAATTTTGAGTGCCAGAGTTCCTACATATAAAGCAAAGGATACAAGTTTATCATCAAATATTACCACCCAAAAAACCAAAACAATATACTACTATGATTGTGAATCAGTTGAAACAAGTAAACAAAACCAAGAAACTCCACCAAAGACTTCAGACCCAAAGAAATAGCATGTAATGAAATAAATTATTTATTATAATTAAAGAAATAAAGCAAGGTATTGGAAAAATGAAGAACAAGAGACCATAAAAATTACAAGGCATAGATCACTACATGATATTCTTGCCAAAATGTTTAATTTAGTCATGAAGAAACAGACAAAGCCAGACTGTTCAACATTCTACAATATTTTACAAGCCAACTGTCCTTGTTGCTTCAAAAATAACAATGTCATGAAAGGAAAAATAATGAAGGGAAAGTTCTAGATTGGGGTTTCTCAACCTCAGCACTGTTGACATTTCAGACTGCAGAATTGTTTTAGGTGACCGTCCTGTACATTGTAGAATGATCAGCACCATCTCTAGTCTCTACCCATGAGAGGCCAATAGCTCTTTCCCCACTTCCCACACATTTTAAACTAACATGTCTGAATAATGCCACACATCTGAGGACAAAATTGCTCCAGTGAAAAATACTATTCTAGATTAAAGACACAAGAGAGAAATGACAACCAAATGCAATATATGATCCTTCACTGGATCTTGGATTAAATAAAACAGTTTATAATTTGTATACAACTGGAAAATCCTGAATATTGATTGTAAAGAAAATACTGTATTAAAGTTTATTTATTCAGTTTCCTGGGATATACATGGTAAATTATTGAGAGGTAAAATAATATACTTTGTTTCAAATTGCAAAAAAACATACACACATGAGTTCATGTGTGCATGTGTGTCTAATTTTATTATACTGATGTTTTAACTTTATTATAGATTGGAAAAAGATTTATAAAGCTGAGAAACATGTATCCTATCCATTCTTCAAGGCCAATTTTAACCAACTCCTTCATCATGTTTCCCTCCCTATTCACAACCTACTCCTTTGACAAAACAGTAACAGACTTGAACAACTAATGGAAACTATGGTAGGCAAATCATTTTTTTAAGTGAAATCATTTTAATTGGTATTAGAAATCACTTATACACAGCAGTATGTTGGAAAAAATACACTGTAAGGAAACTGGAAGATAGATGGAAGATAGATCTAAATAATTTGGAATATAATACACAAAAACAACTAGAAAATGTGAAAAAGACATTAAAAGACCAAAGAATATGGTGAGATCTCCAATATACCAAACGAGATTGCCAGAATTAGTAGAAAAGGTACAGCTAAGAATTTTTCAGGATTCATGAATAATGTAAGTGCTCAAAAATCTAAATCTAAATCTAAATGAATTACAACTGACCCACACTAGCATAATATCTAAAAAGGTATTTCAATAATATTCTGACTCCAAATTACAATGTGGGGGTTTTTCCACACCACCAATCAATTCTCTGACACCTGCTGGGTGTCCCACAATTTAACTCAATTCTGACACTATTTATTCACCTGGAGATAGTATCAGATCTCACAGGTTAAGAACTCAGTCCTACAAGACTACCGCTTCTCTGTCCCTGCCCCTTTTCAGAAGCAAATGACCTGGGCTTCTGACCTTCAGGCTAAAGATCGGAGGTTCCAACCACTCCCTTCTTGGGTTCAATTAATTTGCTAGATCACCTCTTGGAACTCAGAGAAACATTTCACTTACTAGATTACCAGTTTATTATAAAAGGATATAACTCAGAAAACCCAGATGGAAGAGAGGCACAGGCCAAAGAAGAGGAAAAGGACACAGTGTTTCCATGCCCTTCCCAGGAGCACGCTTTTCCCCAACTGACTCCACATGTTCACCAATCCCAAAGTTCTTCAAACCCGGTCCTTTGGGTTTTTAAATGGAGGCTTCAATATATAAGCATGAATGACTGCAACACTGGCCACTGGCAAGCAACTCAACCTCCAGCCCCTCTACCCTTCCAGTGGGGAATAGGTGTGTGTGCCGGTGGGACCACAAGTTCCCACTCTCCAATTTCCTGGTTGGTTACCCTGGCAACCAAGCCCCAACCTTAGAAGCTTTTTAAAAGTCATTTCATTAACACAAACTCACATGTGGTTTAAAGGGGTTTGTTATGAATATCAAGACACCTTTTCTGCTCTTATCACTTAGAGATTCCGAGGGTTTTAAGAGCTCTGTGCCAGAAACAGGGACAAAAACCAAGTATGTATTTATTATAAATCACATTATCACATTTGTGAAAATAAGGAAAATCATCCCAGAAAATCATGCAAGGAGGAGTGAAAGCAATGAAAATGGTAAATTCATGTAAAGCTAAATAAATTTGTCTATTAAGATAGTATTATTTGTGGAATAAAAACAATACATAATAAAACATTGGACAGCATTATGTAAATTGGGTGGGGATTTATAAGCATTAAAACTTTCCCATTTTGCATTGATGAAGGATGTTACTGATTTAAGTTTTTCATTTAACTACTCATGTTAAAATTTTTTAGAAGTAGCACTAAAACAGACATTGACACTTCTCTATTGGCAACTATAAAACAATTTAGAAAAGGATTGAATTTCACACACTTAACTGACCCAATTAATGGCAAAACCCAAAAACCCTTAATACCAAACAAATTTAGAGAAGTAGAAAAAAATTAAAAACAAAACAGTGATAGAAAATCATTTAACAGTTATACATTATCAGCAATTATAATATATTAAACAGTCTAGTAGAAAAAATAAAGTTTGCCAGGATGGGTAAAACACCAACCCCTCCCTTCAAATACTGAATGAAAAAAACCAGTCTAGAATATAAGGACATCGAAAAATAAGAAGCAAGATGAATGGAAATATATATATATATCAAGCGAATACTAACTTAACAAGAGCTAACAGCGCTATATTACTCTCAGGTCAAAACATACTTTGAGGCAAAAAGCATTGTTAGTGATAAAGACAGTCATTAGGCATGGTTAAAATTCTTAACTGATGATATAATTTTTAAACTGGTGTGAACCTACAATGCATATTCAAAATACACTAAGCAAAAAAAAGTAAACAAAACTGATAGGCAAACACTGTTAAATCCAACAAGGTAAAGGGAGATAGTAATACACCTCTCAGTGATAGATCAAACAGATCCAAAAGTTAGGAACACCACTATGCAGGTTAATCAAACGCAATATAATACCACTTATGAAAACAACAGACTTTAAAATTTAGAGTGAAAAAGGAGACATCATTGCAGCAAAGATATTAAATATAATGAAAACATTTAGGTCAATAAATTTGAAAGTGAAGTGAAATAGACACTTTCTTGAAAAATTGGAAATGACTAAATCTGACCTCCAGGAGTAATAGAAAAATTTGACTGCTATGAGGACAGAATAAGGAGTTAAGAACTTTCCCATGTCAGGACATAAGTGCTCTCAAGAGAAATCTCTTAGCAGGAGAAAGAAGACAACAAAGAAAGGAAAAGAGGTAAACTGTGAATATGATCTCAGGTAAAGTCTAACCATCCAGAGACAAAACTTGGAAGCATAATCAAACAGAGGCATCTTGAAGCAAGGAAGCCCGCTTTTTGTCCCCTAGAACTTATCATCTACCCCTGCATAGAGGGCCTAATTACCTAGCCATCTCCAGGTGAGGTGATCTCGCTAGGGTCAGCTGAGGGCACATCTTTAGAGGTCACAGGTGTAAACCATTGGATCCAACACTGGAGCAGAAGGTGGTGAACCAGCTCCTAAAGGGATATAAACAAAACAGTAAAAAACTTGTTGAGAGAAGTTTTTCACTACTTGAAGTCTTTCCAAAATGCCCAGATGAAGATCCATAGCAGTATATCATCTGTGTTCTAGAAAAGATCCCTGATTTTTAGTGGTGTCAGGACATTTGAGGTAAATGTATCTCTAGAGGGCATCAAAACAAATCCAATTCTGACATTTCTATCAATTACAGAGAGATATACATCAGCAAATCATCTTCCTGGGCACTTCTTCACATTCAGGCAGAAGTGCCTTAAATGAACTAAGAGGACTTTGAGTGTCAGCCTCACAGATTTCATCCCCCCTCTAACCTGAACTTCACTGTTAGGTGTGTAACCAAATGGCAGCTGGGACTCCTTTATCTCAAGTCCAGGTGAGACCATGAAAATCAAGAACAAAAAGATCTGTGCCATTTCCCCTATATTCCAAAGACCTCTGCCAGACTTGTAAAAGTGATGCCTCAAAAGTGCTGGGGGGGGGCCCTTCATCTAACACCCACAGACAAATAATGAAAGACTGAAGTCAAAGAACAATGGGAAGAGAAGTTTTTTGTTTGTTTGTTTGTTTGTTTCTGCAGAAAAAAATCTGAGAAAGTTGTAGAAGTTTTCCAACCCCCTCTTTTAAACTGTTAGTCAAGTCCTCCCCTTGGGAGATGGGTAGAGGCTGCATCCTCCTCAATTCAGGACCACAGAGAAGGCTTCACGGGGATTACTGAGAATGCGTGCTTTTTTTTTTTTTTAAGATTTTATTTATGTATTTATTTGAGAGAGAGAATGAGAGAGAGAGAGAGCAGGAGAGGGGGGAGGGTCAGAGGGAGAAGCAGACTCCCTGCCGAGCAGGGAGCCCGATGCGGGACTCGATCCCGGGACTCCAGGATCATGACCTGAGCCGAAGGCAGTTGCTTAACCAACTGAGCCACCCAGGCGCCCCGAGAATGCGTGCTTTATGATCACTAGAACAGGGGCCATGGTGGGCTAGTATCTGATTCATATTTTGGAAATCTAAATGTGGGGTGCAGTGTGGCTCTGAGTCACAAGAGCATAGAAAAAAAAATGAGAGGAATTGGGAGCAGACTATCCCGGCACTGCCTGCAGAGAAAATTTATGTGGTTCCAGAAGCTTAAATGTGAACCACAGGCAGAAACCTAAAGCTATCTGAAATGAAACTCAGCTCAAGATAGCCATGAACCGTGAAGGGCCAGTGGCCTCAACCAAAACAAGTCCATGTAGGCAACACACAAGAACTGAGTAGTGGTGTCCTAACAGAAAAGGTCATCCCTTTTCCCTCCACCTTGAAACGTGCAGTTAGAAGTTGTCAAAAAGCGTTATTTATGTATTTATATATTTTTTTACATCTACAAAAGTAGCCCAGGAGGTCAAAAGCCAGCTTTAAATATTTCCCTAGCTGGGTACACAATCGTGTCTTCTTGTAAGGCCATTTGCCCTAAATCACTCTCCCCACCAGGGTAAAATACTAAAGTAATCCCAAAGTAGGAGCTGGAGCTAGGAAAGAGAATACCCTGTTCATACCTTCCTCCCTATAGGTGTCCTCTGGAAATAGTCATTGCAGATGTAATTAGTTAAAAACGAGGACATACTGGATTAAGTTGAGTCCTAGTCCAGTATGACAGGTTCTCTTATAAAAATGGGGGCTTGGGATACAGGCATACATATAAGGAGAACACCACATGAAAATTAAGATGGTCATCTACAAACCAAGGATGAAGACCTGGGTCAGATGTTCCCCCACAGCCCTCGGAAGGAACCAACCCTGCCCACACCTTAATTTCAGACTTCTACCTCCTGAACTGTGAGATAATAAATTTCTGTTGGGAAGCCATCCAGTTTGCAGTGCTTTTCTCTGGCAGCCCTAGTAAATTAACACAATTATTCACCGATTGAGACCGTTCCTTCTGTTTTAATTATTAATTAATATATTTTAGTCATTTTTGTTTTAATATTGGAAACTTTCCCTCCACAATTTTCATCATTTTGCTCAACTTTAAAAGACCTATGTATTACTTAACCTTTATGAGTTTCTGGTTTTCATCTGAAAATAAATTCAAATTGTTTCACTCCCATGTTTTCAAATCCTATAATGGCTTCCCTTAGCAACAACAGCGATATTAAGAATTCAAGCTCCTTAGTGTGGTCCCCACATCCATATGATCTGGAGATTGCTTATGTCTCTAAACCCAAACCCTTCCTTTTGTCCTCTTCCTTGCGCTCTTTAGCCACACTGCCCAAATAATCTAGTCATTCTCTTCACAGGACCTTGGCACATAACTTTCATCTTTCCGTACCAACCACCGTAGCTAATGAAATTCTAACTCCCGCCATTGATAGTTCTACCCCATTATCTTGTTTTATCTTTTTTTTCACATTTATTTACTCCTGATATAATCTTACTTATTGATGTGCTTATTGTCTCTTCTCTCTCCCCTAGAATTTAATCTTCTTGAGGAGAGGGACTCTGTCATTATTGTTTATCCCTGCATCCCAGTGGTGAGAGACAGAAAAAGTGCTCCACCAATATTTTTTGACTGATTGACTCTAAAATGAGCAGGATGGCTTAATTTCTGCCCACTTATAGGACTTATCATCTATATTTTTCACATTTTGCTTATTAACATAAGTATAGTGGCTAGACGGTCTTTCAAAGCAACGTTATCATTCCTTTCCTCCCCCACTCCCCTCCACTACTCTGATTAACAGGCCAGGCTGGGCTAGATGAAAGTTTGCAACAATGGAGTCTTCATAATGTGTGTTATTCAATTTCTAGCATGCAAGTTCCTATGAGATTAAAATGATAAAATTTATTTATTTTAGAATTGAATTCTAAACCTTTCATGATTTTCTTGCATCATCTCCAAGAAAGCCTAGAAATGTTTGATTGGTTCACGCACATTTTTTCTAACCTTGGATATTCGAAATTTGCTCACGATAGTGTTACTATTGCCTCCAAACTGTTTTTCCGCTACTGCAGGTACTAGTGTCTTAGTAATGCTTTTTTTCTTCTATTCACATGCTCAGTACCACCCTCTCTTTGTGTTTGTCTTTCCTCCTTCAATGATTTTAACTTCCAACACTGGAAGAATTTTTTTTCCCTGATCATCCCGCTCCCAGCCTCTATGGTGAATAGAAAGTTATAACCTACGTTATTGTTATATGTTATTTAAACATATGTCTCTGTTCATCAGTATTATGGGAGGATGTGAAAGCAGAGGGGCAAGAGTCTGGGAAATAATTTTATTTTATTACTAACAGTATCTTTCATGCTTATAAATAGAACAAAAGATGAAAATGAGTGGTGCCATAATGGTAGTAGATCAAACTTCAAAAATTTAGGTGAAGAGTCAAATTAATACTTATAGCTTGAAAAAAAATTAAATTTCCTTCCTCCTCTCACTCTTGTGTCCTCATGGAACCCAGATAAACTCACTTGCAAATTATTAATCAGAATGGTGGGGTACAAATTTCTGGAGCTCATGGTACACAAAACCATTTATTGAGCCCTTGCTGTATTCATAGCACAGAATCCAGGGCTCTGAATTTGTGTTCAAATTTAATAATAGCATGTTTAGTCTGTAATGTTCTCTGTGTTAAATGCTTTACAAGTCACAGCTACTTAGACCACAATCCTAAAATAGTTGTGAAGACAAAGGTAGTGCTGGTAAGATGTTCAAGATATGATATGCATTAATGTAAAATATTGTACAGAAGTAAAATCAAAAGAAATAAAATAGTCAGCAGACTTTAGTTAAATAGAAAGAGTTGGAAAAGTCATCTTTTGCTAATATTTTAAGGCTTTTAAAAATTTTATAATGTATTCCTCCACCTATTCCAAAAGATTCGTAATCACTAACCGTGAAGAAATGTTGTTGCAGTTAAATTTGGCAACATTTATTCACCAACAAAGACAAATAATTAGAATGCAAACGTGTGTTGTGTTAATGAAGGTATGTGCAAAATACATGATGATACAGGAAAAGGAGCACAGATTTCTTCAATTATAAGCCACCATAAACAAATGTTAGTTCTGCAAAGATTAAACCCAGCGCTACAGGAAAGAGAGCTTGTGCAAAGGATTCCACCCCATACTTGCGTGATCTCAAGGCTCTCAGAAAAGTCTTCTCTACCCTTCCTGGCACTGTGCTGACCTAATGCCTTTTCAAGTGTAGGTGTTAATACAGATAGACATTCCCTACTATCTGCTGGGGAAAAATAACTGGGCATCTCAGATCATCCCACTCGCAACAGGGATTCTCAGATTTGATCCATTATCATTCCAAAGCCAGGGTCTGGACCGGAAGTTCCCAAACACCACACTCTTGGGCTGTGGGTCCGAATTCAATGGCATGCCTAACTTCTCCCTGTTGCAATCTGTTTTTCCGAAGTAAGGTTATAACAAATAGCCAAGGGGCTCTAGTTAAGCACATGGTGGCTTGGAAAATGTATCTGTGTCTGTACTGGTTTTCATGAATATTTGAACAGAAAGCAGGAAACAGTAAAGGAATCCATCCTAAGATCAGGCTTAATATCCAACTTTACGTTGCCATTCTCAAGGTGGCATTTTGGCATGAAACTCAATTTTCTCTTAGAATAATTTGCATTGGGATTATGGGCTAAATGTTCTAAAAGTGTCTAAGCTATAATTCTTTATGAGACTGCACTTTGGCATTTAACTGCAGCATATGCAAGCCTAACTTGCCGGCTTAGTCTTTACATTTGTCCAAATTCTCCACACAATGCCAGCCAACTTTTAATGAAAAGCATTGCTTCATGACATGATTTACTTGCTCTGTGCATTTTTTTTCTAGAGGGATTTTTGCTTTATATTAAATATAAACTGAACTTTTACTAAGACTTCTACTATTGATTAAAATCCTCTTTTTAAGCCTCCCATCTTCCAAACACCCAACCCTATGCAAAGATGAAACAGTAATAAACCTAACCTGTTGTGTTTCCAGGCTACCACAGTTGTTTAGACTATAGAGAATTCGCTTCTGTTGTATGAAACTTGTATTTCAAAGTCTGTTGGATTTGTGCCCCTAACGGTGAACCACATGGTCCTGAAACAAAGCACAAGGCAAAGAGAAAAAGGAAAAAAAAAAAAAAAGAGAAAAGAAGAGAAATGTTAAAAAGAAACAAAAATAATTAGAGAAAATGAGTGGAGGAAGAGAGAAAAGTAAAGTCACTAGAAACTGCAGAAGCAGCATTATCTGTATATAATGCTCCTATAATACTACATTGGTCAGCAACTATAATGTAAAAGGTAATGTGGAAGAGTTTTATATGCTTTTCAGAACTATAAAGGGACTGTGAGTGGATTTTAAACATTTTGATTAGCACCACAAAGATTTTAGTGCTTTATTTAAACAATTTGCTATAGGGCAAACACATTTGGTAGACAACTAAAATGAAAGCATGGGCATCAGTTTCTCTGTTTTCTATTAAGTAATGTTGCGAAGTAAGCAGAAGTTGGATTCAGATATCAGATAATTATCTCCACACTGTGTGTCACAGTAAATAATTTTAATTGGTTTAACTTCAGGGACCATTACTGGCCTAATTAGAAACATGAAAAGGCTACAAGTATTAGGAAATATCCTGAAGGAATGAGAACATTAGCAATTCTGTCAAGCCATTTTTAAAATAAGTCCACAGTAGCAGCCACATTTCAGTGAAAGGCAGGGTACTTGAAAGGTGCTTTTAGGAAAACAGTGCTTGTGTGTGTGTAATAAGAGACCCGTGATAGGAAGCATAGAAATCGGGTAGCAGGCTGACATGTATGCTATCACTGTGTTAAAAACATACTAATCTTGTTCCTATTGCTGTTTTTAAAAGACGCAGCTTAACGTGTTCAAAGTAAAGGAACAATCATTGAGGTTGGGTAAATCCTCAGGGAGAATATGTTGACTTACTGAAAGAGAAACAGATCTTTGAGTAAAATAGCTTTCCCCGAACACCTTGAGCTTGCAGGGGAGCAGTACTGAGTGAAAGGTTGCACCACGTGTTTCCTATCCTCTCTTCTTCACCTGGCTTTCCCAGGGTTCTTGAGATACAAATAGGTATTGTTCTTTGCAGCCCACAGAGACATTGTGCGTCCTGCATCTGGTGTAGACGCAGTTCACATTTAGAGAATGGCTGCATTCGGCATTAAAGTGAGATACTGTGTCCCTTGGGTCAGAGATGATGCTTCAAAAAAAATCCCTCAGGACTTCCAAAATCTCATGGAGTGAGGTTGTTACATCATATGAGATGACCAAAATACCATGCAATGTTTAAATGTGCAAAGATCAAGAACTTCTAATCAGTAATTATTTAGTACCATTTTGTTCTTTTCAGTTTATTGTCTACTCTTTAGCTTTCCATTTTCCGAAATTGCTGATGGTACCATTTGACCAACATCCTATTTGGGATGTGAAGATTTCAAATGGACCACCCACACTTAAAGTTACAAAAAATCAAACATATTTTTAGCCATTTTTGTTTATTTGTGTTAGGCACAAATAATAGAGAAACTAAAAAGAAAACGGAAGGCATGGTAAATCATGGATCAGCTTAAGAAAGAATACATTACTAGAGAAAATTATATAATTTTATGCCTTTCATATTTGGCACACTGTCAAATATAACATATCGTGAATATAATTGAGTACTTAAAAGATTAAGAAAATCCGTAGTTCCACCAAAATTTGTCAAACAAAAGAATAAAAGCACGAGTAAGAACCAACATCACAGATTGTCCCCATACGTATGCTCACAAACCATACACCTCATGGACACCATTTATCTGTGAGTGCACAAAAGCCCATTTCTACAGGCTGTGCATTTATACTGAATGCCCTAAAATGATGCCAAAAGCTATTTTATTAATATTCGTGTATTTTAAAATTTTGGCAAATTTCTATTTGACTGGTGTATATACAATAATTCAGGATCGAATTTTCTTCAACAAGATTATAACAAATTGTCTTTGTCTTCACAAAGAATATATAATGTATGCATACAAATAAAATGGGAATTACTCATATGGAATAGTTTTTAGCTACAGAATAGATTAATTGCCTGTAGGTTTGTTAAGGAAGGTACACATACACAAACAACACACACACACACACGCACGATTGTTTGATCATTAAAAAATAATACTGCCTGCCCACCAAGCACATGTTCCATATTTCAAATATCTTCCAAATGTAGAAGAGGGCGGGAGAATGAGGGGGAGAATAAAAACGTGGTTGCTTATACAAATATACATGCTCATATACGTACACAAACATACATACATATGTTCATATATTTCAGCTTTGCCCATATGTTCCGAAAATAGCAGTCTGGAAAATTTGTACCCACACCTCCCGCTCTCAGAATAAGGATATGAGTAAAGACAAATTTTGCTAGTACCCAAGTAACTCAAGAAGATTACTTCAGGACCCTGCATTCTTTCAGGCCACTGCACATTGCAAAGCAGCCTTATTATACAAGTCTACTTCTCCAAATACCAGATATATCCCTTAAAGAAGTCTGTCGTTACATTCTCTCATTATCCTCTTCCACAAAATAAACTATCTGCTCTCATATTTAGGGATCTAGGTAAAGGAGTAAAGGTGCACATTGGGGTACAGACCTCAGTTGAAGAAGTTTTCATCTGAAATGTTGAGGGGATTTCTGAGCGATGACAATGACGATTCCGTCATGTTTCACCCTATTCTCTGATCATTTCTCCTTTTACGCATAGTGGCTAATAATTTTCATTATTAAAATAATGTTACAATTATTCAGAATATGTCCTTGAACTCAGAAAATATGAATTGAGTAGTGGAATAAGCATGGCTTTTTAGTATTTTTTTTTTTAAGATTTTACTTATTTGAGAGTGTGTGTGTGTGAGAGAGAGAGAGAGCACAAGCAGGGGAAGCAGCAGGCAGAGGGAGAGGGAGAAGCAGGCTCCCCGCTGAGCAGGGAGCCCCACATGGGGCTCAATCCTGGGACCCCAGGATCCTGACCTGAGCCAAAGGCAGACGCCTAACCAACTGAGCCACCCAGGCTAATCAGAATCTCAGAGGCTAGACCTGGTTTCAATGCCTGGCTGCATTTTTTACCACTTGTTAGTGAATGTCAGGTTTTTTAATCTGTAAAATGGAAGTAATGATTGAGCTGCAGGGAATAAAAAGAAATAATGTAAAGGAAGCACCCGGCTGGGAGCAGTCTTAACAGAAGCTTCCTCTTAATACAGTTATGCTGTGTTACCTCTTAAGGATCAGTTTCTAGAATTTAGACACAATTGCTAAAAGGTTGGAAAGCTCTTGCTTACGGAGCACAAGTCAAGCAACTTCAGATTTTTTTCATGTTTTCAGGTAACTTTCTTTTCTTTTTTAAGATCTTATTCTTAAAGCAATTTCCACACCCAACGAGTGGCTCGAAATTACAACCCAAGTCCTGTTCAGCTATGTTCTTACACCTTCTTACAGGGAGCTCCAAACACCCGCTGCCCTGCCCCACAGTTTTTTGTTGTTTTTTGTTTTTTGTTTCTTTTGCTTCTATTTGGTTTTTGCAAACAAAAGAATTTCTGCTTATATAATACAATACTAAACTATAGCATTAGTATGAATGCAATAATGCTATAAGATAAAATTAATTTAAAAAATAACTTCTTAGTAGTAGAAGTAATTTGTACTATTTGTCTTCTACTCTGCAGCCAGGTACATATTGAATAAGAATTCTTAGGTTAAAGCAATAAACTGATTGCCTTTGCATGTAATCTGAAGTTATCCACTGGCTCTTGCCCATCTCTTAAGATATGAAAACTCAAGGATCACAGCAGACCCTATAGACTTAAGTTGCTAATAATCTGTTAAATCTAGGACAGAGGTTAGTAGTAGCAAAATTTAGTGCATTAAGCAATGAAGCTTCTTAATTAAAGATTGTACTTGGATAACTTTATAAATGCATTGAGGTAGGAGTCCACGAACTCTTCTGCTTCTGTTATCCCCTGGAACAAAATGAAAGGCAAGAAGTAATGAGGGGACTAACTGTTGGAAGCCTACTTCTTGTAAGTTATTTTATTCAGGAATAGACATTTCCTCCAAATTCTCCTTTTTTTTTTTAACTCATGATTATCTATTCCACATTTTACAACTAGCCTCTGAGATTCTGATTAGACGTCCTGTAAGAATATCTTCATAGAGTACTGACTCTCAGATTTGATTGTGGATCAGAGGCTATTTGGGAAGTTGTGCAGCAGAAAGAGAAATTAAAGAATTAATCCTATTAACAATTGCACCAAAAACAATAAGATACCTAGGAATAAATCTAATCAAAGAGGCTAAAGATCTGTAAACCTATAAAACACTAATGAGAGAAATTGAAGAGGACACAAAGAAATGGTCATTCTCATAGGTTGGAAGAATAATTATTGTTAAAATGTCTATAGTACCCAAAGCAATCTACACATTTAATGAAGTCCCTATCAAAATACCACCAGCATTTTTCACAGAGCTAGAACAAACAATCCTAAAACTTGTATGGAACGACAAAAGATCTCGAGTAGCCAAAGCAATCTTGTAAAAGCAAAGCTGGAGGCAACACAATTCCGGCCTTCAAGTTATATTACAAAGCTGTAGTGATCAAGACAGAATAGAAAACTCAGAAAGGAACCCACACTATATGATCAATTCATCTTTGACAAAGCTGGAAGGAATATCCAGTGGGAAAAGTCTCTTCAAGAAATGGTGTTGGGGAAACTGGACAGCAACATGCAAAAGAATGAAACTGGATCACATTTTTTTTTCTTTTTACACAAAAATAAATTCAAAATAAGCCAGTCAGAGAAAGGCAAATACCATATGATTTCACTCATGTGGAATTTAAGAAACAAAACAAATGAGCATAGGGAAAGAAGAGAAAGAAGAGAAAGAGAGAGGCAAACCAAGAAACAGATTCTTAACTACAGAGAACAAACTGATGGTTAGCAGTGGAGAGATGGGGGGCGATGGGTGAAGTAGGTGATGTGGATTAAGGAGTGCACTTGTGATGAGCACCGGGTGATATATAGAAGTGTGGAATCATTATATTGTACACCTGAAACTAATATTACACTGTATCTTAACTAGAATTTAAATATAAACTTTTTTTAAAGACTTTTTATTTATTTATTTGACAGAGAGAGACATAGTGAGAGAGGGAACACAAGAAGGGGGAGTGGGAGAGGGAGAAGCAGGCTTCCCGCGGGGCAGGGAGCCCAATGCAGGGCTCGATCCCAGGACCCTGGGATCATGACCGGAGCCAAAGGCTCATGACTGAGCCACCCAGGTGCCCCTAAATACAAACTTTAATAAAATGTAGATATCTGGGCTTTACAGCACAGATTATCTTCCAATATTTTGAATGTCACCCAAGAATCTATAAATCTTCAACCAGCACCTAGGTGATTCAGACCCAGTAGATTCATGAGCAATGCTTTGCAAAAAAATTCTAGGTTTTTTTGTTTGTTTGCTTTTGTTTTTGTTTTTTGCTGTCGATTATCAGACTTTTAAATGTAGAGAACCTAACATAATGTGGCAAACATTTGAAAACATTTTCAACATTAATTTGCCCAAATTTCAACTGACTGTGCCTAAGATTTTCACTAGCAAAAAGAATAAAAATTGTTTGGTTACAAAAAAAAATTTCAAGCCTTATACATATTTTTATATGTGGACAATCACTAACCTAAACAAACAATTTGAAGATTGTGCTTTGGGTTTTTAATTTAATTTTTAAGATTGTGTTTTAAAAAATTATAAAATTATTATATTACAGATAACTATATAGAGACAATACTTATCTATGTTACTTTCAATGGAGTTCATCATAAATTATATTAATTTTTTAAATTTTTATTTGGTCTAAAGCTTTGAAAGATAGTTTTTAGTTCCACTGTAGCAAGATACTGATGCTACTATTATCATAATCATGATAAGAAGAAACAATTATATTTGTGTATATAACTTAGGAAAGATCAGTATTATGAAATAATACTTTTTTATTTGCTTTATCAATGGATGATCCCTATTCATAAAGGAATTTATTTAAAACACCTTTTTGGTTGTGTCTAAATGGTTATAAGGAATTGAACATATATTTATCTGGGTTATATACAAAAAAAATATTTAAACCTTTAATCCCATGATTCCCAAATGGGACTTAATGTAGAAGTCAATGTGGTACACCTGCATTATGTTCTCTCAGGAGAAATGTGATTCTAATTGAAGACATTTGTACTGCCTTTTATATATTAACTTTAAATTTGGAACCTCATGGATATTCAGCAAAATAAGTTTAAGTTCATAAATTTATTTAATAATTTATAAATATAATTTATAAAATTAATCCTTACATGTTAAGATAAAAATGAGAAAAATTTGTTACTTCTTCTTTTCTTTAACACTTATGACTGCAACTCCCAAAGTATGACATTACATAAATCATTTTCCCTGCTTCAATAGTACATGCAGTTGATTTTTAAAATTGTACAAGTAATCCACAGTCACAATAGAATATCTTAGAAATTTTGTTGTGACCACTTTTCCAGTACATCCTAATATCTACATGTACCTTAATTCATTTAATACATTTTCTATTATCACATGTTATGGCATTTCTTGTTTTGGGCCATTATAAATAGTGCTGTAGTGAACATCCTCATACAGACACTTATGCAAACTTATTTCTTTATTTTACAGTAAGATAATTGCTGCATCAAAATATACCTATATTTTATTTTATTTTTTTAAGATTTTATTTATTTGAGAGAGAGAATGAGATAGAGAGAGAGCATGAGACGGGGGATGGTCAGAGGGAGAAGCAGACGCCCCACTGAGCAGGGAGCCTGATGCGGGACTCGATCCAGGGACTCCAGGATCATGACCTGAGCCGAAGGCAGTCGCTTAACCAACTGAGCCACCCAGGAGCCCAAATATACCCTATATTTTAAAAGCTTTTGATTGATAGTAAATAACATTGACTTTCATCTTCCTAGGCAATGTTTTAAATGAGACTCTTTTATTCCTTAAAAATTTATATTTTTGTCTTACCTCTTTGCTAAAGTTCTGGGGAATATTTTCTGTTTATATGACTGGGGCATTTTTCTTTATGAGACTGAAATTCATTTTGTTAGTATAGAAATTTGTTAGATGGTAAATATAGAGGAGATGAGGAAATATGAACCCCACATTACCCTGGAGTTTGTTCTCAAATAAGTACCCTAATAAATTGAGAGCCACTGTGTTAGACGTGGATTGTCATGCTTTAAACAATTATAACTTATTAAAATATCACCAATACTAAAATAGTCCTGAATGTTTTTTGTCTTTGAAGTTTCAGAAGTCCTTTGTGATTTGGTTTAAGGGTCTGTGGATGTTAAATATCATTCATTCATATGAGTGGCAATTATTTTATACCTAACATGTGCTAGAAGCTTTGGGGAATACAAAATAACAAAAAATCCTTATATACACAAAGTAAAATGAGATAACCATACAAAGTCATATGTATTAGTGTCATACCAATGGTATAAGCCATAATATTTTAGAATTCAGAGGAACCAGAGTCTACTGTGGCCTAGAGGGGTCATAGAAGGTTCATGGAAAGTTTGAATCTTGGGCTACATATTTAAGAAAGGATAGGATTAGGCTATTGAGTGAGGGTAGTGAGGAGGAAAGACATAGTAAGGTAAAAAATGATCAAGGCAGACTTGAAGGACAGCAAATAAATGGAAATAGCTGAAAGAAAGCTTATGGGTAAGGAATAATGAAGGACACATTTGAAAATGTAGGAGAGGCAAATTATAAGGGGTCCAAATGCAAGGTTAAAGGCTTTGGTTTTATATTCCGTGTCTTTGAAGATTTTCAAGCATCGAAGTGACTGGTGATGCTTAAGACAGATGAATCTGACAGTATAATAAAGGATAGATTACAATATGGAAGAAAATAATAGTAAGCAAATTATTTAGACTATTTATATAATATAAATATGAGATAATAAGGATCAAAAAGAAGACAATGGCACTGTTTTAAAAAATAAAGGAATGTATGGCCATAAGGAGGATACATTTGATGATGAATCAGATAATATTGAGAGAAAAAAAAAAAAGTAAAAGAGGATCCAGGAATGATTTACTTGCCAGGCTATGAAAGTGAAGATCACCTTATCACAAAGGGAGAGTGCAAGATGAGGGTCAGAGGGACTGGCTTTTGACTTGAGATAATAGTGTGAACCTCGCACTGGAAAGCAGACACCAGAATTTAAAGGGGGAGATTAGGTCAATTCTTTGTGAACCCTCTCATACTACCTGAGGCATGAGACTAAATAAACTTATCAAGAGGAAGAGGGAGAGAAGTTTTAAGATTGGACCTGAAACCAAGAAAAACACTATGGCGTTATGGGAAGGAGTGAGGTACAAACAGGACTACAGAAGATGCAAATATTGGCAATTTCTATCAGGTGGCCCAAAGGCATCTGGGAGAGGATTTTTTCTAGAGCATGTGGGTGGAGTCATTAGCAAATATTCTATCAGAATTATAGTTTAGCTGAAGTTCCCTTTGATTAATTTCTGAGACAGATTTCTTTTACCCTCCAGGAGCTTAATTTGTAGGTACTGATCTCTGACTACCCAAATCATTTCTTTAGAACTTCACTGAGTCTTGAGTTGCCTTATCCTTCAAAGTCCAAAATTTTACCTCTCTTTTTTTCCTCTTTCCTCATTCTAGTCAAAGAACTGAAGAAGGAAATAATCTGGTTTTCAAATTAAAGCTCAAAAAAGTGAGAGAAATGGTACCTTAAATAATTTCAAGAAGGTCTGGGGACACTTTCACTAACGGAGGTACATCTTTAATCCAGGAACTCTGACGGATCTATCTTTGAGTTGTAAGTCTCTTCTCCAAAATCACTATTTACTCAAGCAAGCCATGGCCAACGCTAGAATAGTTCAGTGTCTAATAGTGCACCCACTGCTGTGGAGTTACCACCACTAATACCTAGTTCAGTCATGTTAAAGTAGACCAGTATCTAAAAGATTCTTTGAGTTTTTCTAGAATAAATTTGGGGCAGAAGCAAAGAAATAAATGACAGATAAGAGTTGAGTCGAGGATTAGCCATGAAAGATTAAGGGAACAATGGCACCCCTCAAGAGAGGATGGGCAGCCCTGAAATAGCTAGTCATGAAGCTCCAGTGGGCCAGCATAGTGAAGAAAGACTGAAAGGAGTGGGCTAATTGAGAGTGGTAACATGACCAGAGTCTTTAAAGTAGGTAAAGCACTGGTCATTGGATATTCTGAGTAGAGGTGTGTCAGGCAAAGAGGTTGGAGTTGATGCCAGGGAAATTTAGAATTTAAAGTCCTGTTTTGAGATAAAGAAATAAAGGGTGTGGTCATGTTAAGAAGGTCAATGTAGAATAAAAAGAAATTGAATAAAGGAAAGCAGTGGACTGGGAGGCTTGGTTTTAGATGGGCAATTTGAATGTATGTGGAAATCACTGAGGATGATGAGACAACACAGGGTAAAAATAAAAGCATGATGTATTTCCTAACATTATGTATTAAAGACAACAGTAAGTATCCAAGATGGTAATATCTGTAATTTTAAAATCTACTTCCTAAATGTTTCTCAAATATTATATGAAAGAAAAGGTTTTTATGTTGAAATAGATTGGAAAATACTAGGTTAACAAAGAAACCCACGTTCCTTTTCTGCTCTGCTTTCAGCATTTTTTATTGTTATGTTATGTTAATCACCATACATTACATCATTAGTTTTTGATGTAGTGTTCCTTGATTCATTGTTTGCATATAACACCCAGTGCTCCATGCAGAACATGCCCTCTTCAATACCCATCACCAGGCTAACCCATCCTCCCACCCCCTCCCCTCTAGAATTGTTAATTGATTAACATTGAGAAACTCTAAGAGGAAAAGGTATATTATGTTTAACAAAAATAATCTCCTTTCTCCCCTCTCAGGACCTCTCAAGAAACTGGTAAAATGTTGCTTTTGTTGCCTTGGAGAGAATGACTCCATCCTCTGTTAGGCGGAGGAGAGTTAAGACCTCAGTGACTTGGGCCACAGGGAATTTGACACTGAATCAAAGGGAGATATATCGGAAAAGGTGAAGCAACGGAGAAGATTTTGTACCAGTGTCATGATTTTTTTTTTTTTTTTGTCACTAGGCAAAGAAGAAAGTTGTAGTGGAAGGCCTGTCTGGAAGAGGGACTGAGGATTACGGAGGCGGAAATGGGTTCGACTTAAAGTGTAAAGGAGCAAGCACCTGACGTGGACATTCGGCGCAGTCCAGCAATAGTGAAGAGGAATGAGAATAAGCTATATGAGAATCAATAGACAGGAGTGAAAACAATTCACTGAGAGCATGAGTATTTGGGTTATACATAAATGAGAGATTATAGAAAACAGAATCACTGTAGTTAACTTCTCCTTGCAGAATTCAACAAACTCTCAGATACACACATTTCTAATCACCCAGAACTTACTGTTTGGAATAGTACTCAGAGAAATAGGGTGGCAACATTTTAGGTCATTATTATCACAGATGGAGGTATATTATAACTTGGGTCCATCTTCATCTAAATATCTACGTTGAGAAAAAGATGTTTTCTACTTTTGTAATCGATTCTTTAAATAAGAAAATGCTAGCGCAAATAAGTATTTTCACTATTTTATTCACCTACCTGATTCTCTATTTAAAAAGGAGAAAAGGCAAATTAACTTGTTTTTTTACTGCTCCATTTGGGTTCCTATTGTCTGCCCCTGTAAAGTGATTCACATTTTCATGCAAGACTTCTCTATATGCTCTAGCAGTGTGACTTGGGGTTTGCATCTGTGACTATCTCCAAGTTTCTTTATCTGTTCTAGGCAGCAGGTTTCTTATCTGATAGCCTTATAATTATGGAAGAAACTGCATATTAATGATTCATTGCTTACATAAACAACTGGCCTTGGAGAAATCTAATGAACCAACTTCATAGGATTTGATTTTACCTAATTAAATGTAAATAATGTTAAATGTTGTATATGCCAGGATTTCCACAGAAACTTATGAATTTTTTTATGTACACAAAGCATTAGGAATTCAGAGTTTTCAACAGTTATCTTCTAATTCAGCTATTAAGATAATAAGTTTTGACATCAGATATGCTCTATGAACATGAGGTACCAGCACACATGTGCACACTAAGTGTTTATGTAGGCAAGGTACAATTCTTTTTTTTTTTTTTTTTTTTTTTTTTTAATGCTTTTCCTTTGAAGCTGGAAGCTTGTACATTTTTATCTGAAGGTTTGAATCTGCATCATGCTTTGAAGGAACAAATGGCCTCCATGTGGTACTTGGCTTTCCCTTGCCTGTCTCTATTACCCTGTATCAATATGAAATTCATTCTGACAAAGTTTTTTCCTTAAGCATATGCACCTGATCCTTTCCATGGGCTCTGTGCTAACACATGCCTCTATTTAGGGATACGTACAATGATGGCCATTTTTTAAAAAAGAGAGAAATGCATCCAGAGGAAAAAAAGTAATTAAGCTTCCATAATAGAATAAGATGGTAACTCCACCTTTGTGGGGATGGAGGGATGGGAAGATTATTCCACTTTTTTAGTGTGTGTTAATTTTGAAAACAACATAGTCAAAAAAGTGCCTAGTTTCCAAGGTGACACTTAGCACAAAGACTTTAAAAGTATTTTGCAAAAGGTAAAGGTAATGACCTCTCTTAAAAATAAGTAGCTCCAAGCCTTCCACCATTTCTTGCCCAATGTAATTTTTTGAGTAGTTGCCTGTATTGATGACATGGTTATATAAATAAAGCAGGCCCTAAGTGAAACGGAGGAAATGTGCTGTGTAAAGTAATTATAAATGAGAAATTTTGCTTTCCTTACTTAGCACTGGAGTCTCTAATCAACACAGTCATCCTGGTCTTTGTGGTCTTTTATTGGTTATACTTTAAAAAACATGTGAATCAGTGAAAAATTTCATCAAATTATCTAATAAAATTTTTCTATTGGCTTTTGTTGGGTATGTCTTTATTTCTTCAGTAAATGAATGGGAAAAAAAGGGACAGAAAAAAACAAATAAACCAACCCACAACAATAACAACAAAGGAATAATGCATAAAAATAGAAGACTGAGTAAAAAAAAAACCTATCTTGAAACATGTAGAGCCATATTCACCTAACATTTTGTCTGCAAAAACCTATGTGGTATAATAGAAATTTCCCAGGTAAAACTCAGGTCAGATCAACCCCAAACTGGCTTAGGCAGGTTTCTCTGTTATAAAAGGTAAGTTAACTTTCTTTACTAAGACTCAATTACTTCATATAAAAAATAAATATGGAGGGGTCCCTGGGGGTCTCAGTCAGTTAAGCACCTGCCTTCAGGTCAGGTCATGATCCCAGGGTCCTGGGATTGAGCCCCATGTGGGGCTCCCTGATCTGGGTGAGCCTGCTTCTCCCTCTCCCTCTGCCTACCACTCCCCCTGCTTGTGCTTGCGCTCTCACTCTCTCTCTCTGTCAAATAAAGAACTAAAACCTTTAAAAAAAAATAGATATGGAAATGCTCATAGTTGTATTTTTTAGTAAATGGGAGAGCATACATAAGGCAACTCACATGTATGTAGTATACCCAGGATAGAGTTATTCTGATTGCAAGTACATCTGGAGCCCACTAGTCCTATCCCACTATTGCCATCAGATGACAACCAGGAAGAATTATGATGCCATCACATTATCTGATACCACAGAGACAAGTAATAACTGTTTCCCTATAGTCTGGAAAATTAATTATTTTTAGAAAAGTTTCAAGACAGGAAGCAGAATCTCTTTAAAAACAGACTAACACTTTAAAATAAAACAGCTCACATTTAAGTATGCTACACGCAAAATATACGATGGACATTCCTTGATTCATTGAGTAACGATCAATACATGTTTGTTATATGTTGTGTTTATTATCTCTGAAACACTATTCTAGATGATGAAATATAAACAGTGAACAAGATAGTGAAGTCTCTTCTCTCATGAAGCTCACCACCTAATTGGAGAGACAAAAATAAACAAATGAGTAGACAGTGATGGAGCTCTAAAGAAAATTTTATAGTGAGAGGATATAAAGTGATTGGGGGTGGTCGTGGTGGTGTTTTTCTTTTTAACTTTTTTAAATCAAAGTATAGTTGACACACAATGTTACATTAGTTTCAGATGTACAACATAGTGATTCAACAAGTGTATACATTATGTTATGCTTACAAGTGTAGCTACCTTCTGTCACCATGCAATGCTATTAAAATACCATTGACTATAGTCCTTTTTATTCCTGTGACTCATTCATTCCATAACTGAAAGCCTGTTCCATTCACCCATTTTGCTCATCCTCCCACTCCCCTTCCCTCTGGCAACCATCAGTTTGTTCTCTGTATTTATAGTCTGTTTCTGCTTTTTGTTTGTTTGTTTTGTTTTTTGGATTCTACATATCAATGAAACCATATGGCATTTGTCTTTCTCTGTGTGACTTATTTCACTTTGCATAGTACCTTCAAATTTCATCCATATTGTCTCAAATGGCAAGATCTCATTCTTTTTTTATGGCTAATATTCCATTGTGTGTGTGTGTGTGTGTGTGTGTTCTTTATCCATTCATCTACTAATGGACACTTGGGTTGCTTCTATATCTTGGCTATTATAAATAATGCTTTGATAAATGTATATTCTTTTGCAATGCAGATATCTTTTTGAATTAGTGTTTTCATTTTCTTTAGGTAAATACCAGTAGTGGAATTACTGGATCATATGGTATTTCTATTTTTAATTTTTTGAGGAACCCCATACTGTTTTCCATAGTGGCTGTACCAATTTATATTCCCATCAACAGTGCTTGAGGGTTCCAATGTGGTGGCTATTTCAGATACGATGATCAGAGATGTTCTGTCAGTGGAGGTCATATATCTTCAGAGAGCTTGATACTTCAATAATTAGCCATAAGCAGGGATGCCTGGGTGGCTCAGCTGGTTAGCATCTGCCTTCAGCTCCTGTCATGATCCCAGGGACCTGAGATTGAGTCCCGCATCAGGCTCCTTGCTCAGCAGGGAGCCTGCTTCTCCCTCTGCCTGCTGCTCCCCCTGCTTGGGCTCACTCTCTCTCTCTGACAAATAAATAAATAAAATCTTAAAAAATAATAATTAGCCATAAGCAGGTAGAGAAATGCTTCTTTTTTTTTTTTTTAAAGATTTTATTTATTTGAGAGAGAGAGAGCACATGAGAGGGGTGAGGTCAGAGGGAGAAGCAGACTCCCTGCTGAGCAGGGAGCCCGATGCGGGACTCGATCCTGGGACTCCAGGATCATGACCTGAGCCGAAGGCAGTCGCTTAACCAACTGAGCCACCCAGGCGCCCGAGAAATGTTTCTGACAGAGAATAGCAAGTATATGATTTCTAAAGCCATTAGAAACTTGGCATTTTGAGAAATAGGGAATAACTCAGTGTGGCTGGAGCATATTGAATGAGGTTTAACATGAAGAAGAATGAGACCTGTTTTAAATGGTATTTTCTCAATTTAAATTTTTGATTAGTCATTGCTAGTATATAAATACATAATTAATTTTGTATATTTATTCCATATCCTGCAATCCTGCCAAACTTGCTTATTAGTTCCTAGAGCTTGTTTCTAGCTTTCATTGAATTTTCTACTTAGATGTTCATATTACCTAAAAATATAGTTATTTTTCTTCTTTTTCTATTCAGATGCCTTCTATTTTTTGCCCCATTTTGCTGTCTAGAGCCACAGTACAATACTGAGTAGAAATTAGCATGTGGGATCCATGTTTCGTTGTTCTTAGGGGGAAAACATTAAATCTTTCACCTTTAAATGTGTTAGCTGTATGGGTTTTGTAGTTGGCCTTTATAAGGTTGATGAAGTTTCCCTTGAATACTAGTTTGCTGAGTTTTTATCATAAATGGGTAGTGGATTTTTGTCAAGCGCTTTTCTTCATTTATTGAGATGATCTTTTATTTTTCTTTTTAGTTTGTTAATATAATAATGTTCAATGTTCGATTTTTTTAAAGAGAAATTAATCCTCAATTGCTGGGATAAACCCTATTTGATCATGATGTATTGTTTTTCTATATATTGTTGGACATACATTAAAATTATGTTTAGAATTTTACATCTATATTCATAAGAAGTCTGATTTGCCACTAATCTCATTCAGTGTATTTTTCATCTCAGATATTTTTGCCTTTCTGTCTAGAAGTTTGATAAGGGGTTTTGTTCTGTCACTTGTTATTCTACATCTTTCATGGTTCTTTTTGAAATTTTTTACACATAAAATACAATTATAATAACTGCTTTAATTCTCTGTCTGCTTATTCTAATATCTGTGTGTATTTTGATTGATTATTCATTATGTATCTTGTTTTCCTGTTTCCTGCACTCTTTGATTGGATGCCAGATATTGTTAATTTTACCTTAGATGCTGGGTATTTTGTATTCCTATAAATATTCCTGAGTTTTGCTTTGGAATGTAATTAAAGTACTTGAAAACATTTTGATCCTTTTAGGAATTTATTATGATTTTTCAAAATCAGATATGGGACAGTACTTGGCCTAGGGCTAATTATTTCCCACTGCTGAGGCACAACCTTCTTGAATATTCTACCAGGTATCCCATAAATTATGAAATTTTCCTATCTAGTTGATGGGAACAGGCTTTATTCTGGATCCTGTGTGAACCTTGGCACTGTTCCCTTTAACTCTACTGGATGGTTCTTTCTCTGGCCTTGGTGGTTCCTTCATATGGAGGCTATGAGTATTGCTCTAGTATTTTCTACAGGTCTCTGGGCGTCTCTTTTTCTTGCAGATCTCTTTTCTCTGGCACTCTGCCCTGGGACATCTGCCTACCTTCATCCACCCAGACTCTCAGCTCTTGTCTCCTCAACGTGGGAAGTGTACTGGGTTTCCTTGTGTTTTCTCTCCTTGTACCACAACCTGGAATCTCTCTTAAAGCAGTAAACTGTGGCAGTAATAGAGTTTACCTAGTCGATTCCCCATCTCTCAGGAGTCATTGTACTTTGTTGCTTGATTTCCATTGTCTTGAAAACTTTTTAGTTTTTATATTTTCTGATTTTTGATAATTTGGGTCTGGAGGGTAAACCTGATCCCTGTTTTCTCATCTTGACCAGAGATAGAAGTCATTTATTTCTTTGTTTTTGTTTTGTTTTGTTTTCATCCGTGGAATAAAAGCAAAATGATCAGCTGAGAATGAGAAGGGGTGTAGGGATTTGAGTTTTAATGAGAGAAGTAAAGGCATGAAATAGTTCTCTTAAAGAATAGTAATGTGAATCTACTCTTGAAAATGTATTAAGATTACAAGGCATTATATGTAAAATTAGCTCTAAATTAAAGTCTTCTGAAAAGGGTTGAGACATAAATGTGCATAAATTAAAACATCTTTAACTCCTCATGTTAAATCTGTCTTTATTTTTTTTAACCTGTCTTTATTTTTAATCTGAAACCCAGTTACTAGACCTTGCATGTCCAATTCTACTTGCAGTTTAATGGCTTCAATTAACTGAAAAGGAAATGCTTTCTGATGTCAAGATTTAAAGAAAAAAGTAGAGTGGGCTGATAGTTTTAACAAATATGTAATTATAAAAACATAATCTTAGCAATTTGGGTTAGTAATGTAAAGAAAATGTCAAATGGATAATTGGGTGCCCTTAAATGACTGCCTGCTCAGTTGATTGAGGAAAACTGATGCATTGTTCTCTATACAGCTTATTTGCCTTTCTGTAATAGAGGCTGAATCCCATAAGGAACATATTAGCTCTACATGTTGCACGTAAGGTTAATTTTAATCTTTTTTCCCCCAAGATTTATCCCTCTTTCACATTTTTATATCTTCTCATAAATCTATGTTTTTATTTCATCAAGAATGCTTTTATTTTTTCTCCATTTTTCCACATACTAAGTATGTAACACAGTGAACAGTGGGAGCTTTGATCTACATCTTCCTGGCTTTATGTCACGTGTAGTATTTGTAAACTATGTTTTCACCTTGAGTTATTTGTTTTATGCCACTGGATCGAATGAAAATAAGGTGATTTTTTTGGATCATGGATGAATTTAATATAAAAACTTCAAGAATTGTTTGGATTTAGGAATTTAGCATTTGGGTTTTTCCTAATCATTTTTGCCATGTGTAATTCATAGTCATTAATTCTGTGTAGTCACTGATACCTTCATATCTGTCCCAAATTTCCCAAATTCTTGAGCAAATTAATTTATTCAATAATTTAAAAAATACTTATATATGCATAACATTATAGCACACCAGTGGTAGAAAAAATGGCAAGTAATGTGTGATCCCTGCCATTCATAAGAACTCATTTTTTATTATTAAAACAAGATTAACACAAACGAATTAAAAGAATACCAAAAACATCTAAACACCATCTAATAGCTGGATTATTTCAACAGATGATAAAATTTTTAGATGTTCAAAAGAGAAAGAAACAATTATGAAATGGATAAGGAGAGCACGATAGTGGACATACTACTGAGATAAGACAGTGGAGTATCAATTGTATTTAGAGCAGTCATAGGCAGAAGGGAAGGCAACACAGAGAGAGCATCCTAAGCACTGAAGGAGAGAGACCTGTGGTTACATGGGGAGGGGCAGTGTTGGAGGGTAAGTTTTCATTGGGAAAAGGTGAGAATAAAGGTGAATGTCGGTACGTTGTCAAAGGCCTTATATTCTGGGCTAATGTAAGTTTTGAAATACTTCAGAGGCCCTTTAGCCTGCTAAGGGCTCTTCTAATTATTAGTAGGTGGGAAAAAAAAATCACTTCTCTTTAAAAATAATAGCAAGTCATTAATTTATGCCATTCACAGGCAGCTAAAAGTTCCAGTTTGGTCAGTCATGCCAATCTATTTATTTATTTATTTATTTATTTATTTATTTATTTATTTATTTATACTTATTTATTTTAGATGGGGGAGGGGCAGAGGAAGACAGAGAATCTCAAGCCAACTTCCCACTGAGCATAGAGCCCAATGTAGGGCTTGATCTCAGGACCCTGAGATCATGACCTGAACCTCAGTCAAGAGTCAGATGCTTAACTGACTGAGCCACCCAGGCACCCCAGTCCACCCTGCGAGATTTACTTCCCTGAATTCTACAAATTATCCATCAACTATATTAACAGGTATCTTGATTTAATCTGGAACTAGATGGACCTCAAAAACGAATTGTTTTTTCTCTTTCTTTCCAAATGTTCACACTTATTTAAAAGCTTTTTCGATCATTTTGCTTATTTTTTAAACATTCCTCTGGCTTATTTTTTTTTTTCCTTACACTGTGAAATGATCTGAGTCATAAATGACATTGAAGAAGAACAAAGCAACTCAGCAGTTGGGGAGAAAGCTCAGTATGTGTCATAATTTTCTGCTCTGAAGAGATAAACTGATCAATGATATGCTACAGTGATTTTACCAGAAAGCTTGTTTATTGTTTTGGCTTTAGCACATTAAAACTAGCAATGGTTCAACAAGAAGGGGTTGTGTTAAGAATTTTCTTGCCAACTATAAAGTTTCTTGTTGGTTTCATGGAGCGTTTTCCCCCCAGGAAATCTGTGCTCAAAAGGGAGAATTTTGAACTCAAGAGAGCACGCTTTCATTTGAAAAACTATGAAGAAGCCCACAACACAGTGAATGAAACATCAAGAAAATGTAAACATCCTTATGGTGGTAGAATTCCCTCAATACGGTGCAAGGCTCTTCTGATACAAAACAGCTGTTTTTCATGTGTATCTACAACCAGGCACAGGGAGAAATGCTGCTCAGACACCCTAAGTCATTTCACATCAGCTTAAAGCATCTTTGGCACCCTTAAATATTAATGAAAGTCAACAAGCAGCGAAGTCTTTGCCCTACAGGGACTGTCACTGGTCAGCTCCTTGCTGTTTGTTTCTGAGTTAATCAAATTACTATATCATTGGTGCATTTGTACCCTCCACCATTAATGATGAGTGTCTTTGAAAAAAAGAGGATGTTCTTGGCATAATGGCTCATTAATCCTGTGGGAGATGCGGGAGGGGTACTCTTTACCTAGATTGCCCTTGCTTGTGAGGTAGAGGGCTAGATGAAGATCTCAGCGGAAATCAACCTTTAATAAGTCAGTCTAAAAGCCACTTCACTTCACATTATCCCAGCCAGATAGGAAATGCACATGCAAAAAAGAAAAAGAAGCTATGAAAAGTAGTGTTTAATGATGTTAATTTCTTAATTCGGCTCCTCTGATGTAGGATCTAGACATTAGCACCATTCTTAATATATGTGGAAGTCACTTCAGAAAAATCACTCCTGCAGGAGAACTAATTGTTATCAAAATGAAAAATATGTTCTGGATGATATCAATACCACTTACTTGGACTTGGCAAAACATACCTTTCCTTCCAGCATCAAAATGGTTAAAATGAAGAAGCCAGGTTATTACACATTTCAATTCCAGAGTCAAATATAAAAATTTCTATTATAGGGACAATTAATTACATCTGAAAATGGCAAATGTGCATCCTTGTCAGGTAGAGTGTACTCTGATGGCCTTTCCTCAAACACTGAATGTGGAGATTTGATCTCTTCTAATGGTGCTGAGAAAAGGGTAATTACGCTATGGTCAAAGCTAATTTGCTTTCTGCCAGATGAACTGTTGTATTTTATTGTACGCTGACATTTTAAAGTAATTACGGCACTGTTGACCTTAGACAATTCCAGTTGTATCGCTGTCTACAGCTGCAGCGCTCGGTCTACCTTTGGCTGGCAGACAGTGGCTGTAACGAGGTAATGACACGGACAAAGAGCACCATATGGGGCTCCTTTGAGATACACAAAGCCCAGTGAAAGGAAACAAGGAAATTTTAACATCATCATTACAGTCACACATCTTTACAGCTATAAAGGAGCCCATCCACACATGCTTGCGCGCATGAACATACACACACCGACACACAAATAATGTGAACACCTGGGCTGCTTGTATCTTAGGTGTGTGCTTGGGTGTGTATGAGCATGTGTGAGTGCGTGCATGCGTGCGTGTGCATGCGCGTGCGCGCGTGTGTGTTTCTTTTGTAAATGGCAGCATGCATCAAGAAGAAAACGAGATCAGGTAGAACTGAATGTGACGGACTGGTCTTCCACTGACACGAGTTCAAAGGCTAAAGACTATTGATTGAGATAAAAGCCCAGGTTCTTATCTAATGTTAAAGACACTCCTTGTTGTCTGAAAATGGTGCACATAATTAGGCAGAAAGAAGAGCACTTCAGCCAGAAAATTACTATAAACTGAGCTTCATTAAACTTAGATATTAGTTAATTTAAAGGAAGAAGGTATTATTCATTGATATATTTTAATGAGCTATCTGGCTGTCTTTTCTATGGGAAGAAATAAAAACGTGTTCAGAGTTCGGCCTGGTTAATGTATCCTGCTAAGATAGCGAAATAGATTAATATCATTCAAAAAGAAGAAATACTTCATCCTCTTCAAGCAAAAATATACAGGATATTGAGCTATGGAATTATTGTCAAGAAGTGAAAGAAAACTGAGCTTTACCATCATGTTAAATATTTTATTCTGCTTATTAGGGTATGTGAAGCTGGACTATGGGAATGTGAGCTCGCTTACAATAAGCCATGGGTGTTGCCTACATCATAGCTTACGGCCTACTTATGTGACAGTTACATGGAACAAAGGAAAATCAATTTATTTTCTTTTGAATTACATTTATATCATTCAGGGTTTTTTTTTTTTTCCTAGTAATTGTTGGAAGGATGCATGTGTCATTATCTTACCAAGAAAAAAAACTAATTTACAAATTATACAGAAATGGTAAAGATGGCTCCAGTGTCCTCAATTTAGTTTTAACTGTGAGGTTTAGTTTTCCCCTCATGTGTGTTTGTTTGTTTCTAACTTTTTCACTTTCATTAGTATTTGGAAGTCTCTATGCCAATAGAGGGTTTTTAATTTGTTTTTGTTTTAAGACAGACTACATTTGACAGAGTTACTGAAGAATTCCCATTCCAAATTGGAATTACATGGAATTAAAGTATTAAAATGGTCATTTTTTGAGATGCTTACTTTGGGTGCCATGTGTTTGGAAATGTGTGTCATTTTGTAACCCCAGTAAAAAAAGAAGTTCTAGAGCAGAGGCAGTAATCTCTTTTTAAGTTGCATTTTTGTTTTACCTTTAAAACTTAGGCAAAACTGATTGACCTATATCATGTATTCACAGCAAAGGGCTGAGGGATGCTATTTAAAAAATCTTGTAACTATTAATTACATATGAAATTCCTGATACTGTTAGAATGATTTAACTATTTTGGCACTGTTATGTTGACATACCCACTTGAAATCATATATTAAAAAGAATACATGACCAACCCATCTCCAACCATGAAGGAGTAGTAATATAAAAGCAACCTAAACGTATGAAATGATACACTAAAGAATGTAAAATCCCAGTATTTTTGGTCTTTGCAGATTCAGATCTGAGTCCAACGCTAAGGAACGCAACTGGAAATATGCACAATCATCCATGTGTATCCTAATTGTTTGTTGTTATTAGGGTCAATACCTCACACTTAAGAGTTATTTCTTTCATCTCCAAATATCCTTGATTTAAAACCTTCATTATATTTATTAATGAGTAACACCATGAGAGCCTACCATTTCATACTTGTGGATTCTTTTAGAAAATATTTATTTCTTCAGAAGTACATAGAGTGATGTGAACTTGATATTTTACTGCCTAATTTTGTTTACTCTCCAAATCCTAAGTGGTAGAAAAGACAAAGAAGGAAAATAAAAGTTTCTGAAAGCTGCATTTTAAAAAAAAGAAGAAGAGGGAAAGAATTTCGATCATAATTCTGGAAGAGGAATGGAGTGAGGGAGATACATGAGCCCAGAGTAGTCAAAAAATCAGGAAACGAGTTCTGATAGATTGAGAGTGAGTGGTAGAAAGAAAGAGAGTGACAAGAAGTAAGAAATCACTTTCTTGAATTAAGAGTGAGCGATGAAGCCGGAGAAGCAGAGAGACAGAGAGATGGAGTTGGAAGCACAGAGAAGGAGAGAGCTACATCACAGAAGCAGGGAGATTGCAAAAGACCATCGTATAATAAAGGAGGTGCATTGCATGCAAACTGGAACACTGATGGTGATTTGTGTAACTAGACCCTAAAGAAATTCCACTCATTTTGAAGCTGACAGAATATAAATAAAAATAAATGAATAAAAGAAACAAAGCACAGACAAAATAGGACAGAAGACATAATGGCTCTGAGTTCTAAACATTACTGCTTGTTTTTTGTTTTGCTTTGTTTTGTTGTTTGTTTTTTACTGCTACTTACACTAATCTCTCGACATGGCATGCCAACATCAGTTCTCCTATTCTGTTCTCAGAAATGGGGTAGGTAAGGAAGATCTGAAAAATTCCTAGACTAGGGCTTTAATACAATATCCCAGTAATTCGGCTGATTATTTGAAAAATCCACATTTCTCATACCTTTAAAATGTGACAGAAAAGTATGTATTTCCTATGCAATGAAGGTTGTAAAACAAAACCAAAATTATCAAGGAGATGGATAGTTTTCTGGAAGGTTAAAATTTTAAAGCAAGCACTTAAAAGTCCTCGGAAAAGTTTCAGAGATTCGTTGGAAGCAAAATGATTCTCTCAGTTCTACTTAAAATGAGCTAGTTTTCCATGCAAAGCTATTTTGAGCCATAAAAAGACAGTAACTCTAATCAAGTATATAGATTCATTAAGGACCATACTAGATCAAGGTCAAATATGTGACCCTCCAATCTGGGTGCACTTAGCTGAGGCAATACTATCTCATCATTACTATCTTGAATTTATTGTCCATGAAATAGGCTGTTGCCTGCTTTTCTATCAAAACAAATATAAAGACTAATCCAGCACGTAAAAGTATAAGTCAGACTATTGAATCTTTTTAGCTGGTGTGGATACACTGCAGAACAAGAGACGTCTGCATAACATTTTAAAAAATATCTTCCATAAAGTAATGCATTTCCTCTCTTGAAGATCCACTGCATAGAGTGACTTTCATTAATTTCAGGAAATGGAAACCAATCTTTGAATCTGCCTCGCTTTAAATGTTTTCTGTGCAGGAAACTTTTAAGCAAGCATCAGTATTTTGCCTCTCCAGATCAAAACTGGCCTGGAAAACAAGGGCACGGGGTTCTGAGGAAAATAGAAGAGAGTAAAATACCAATACGGTTGGGGTGACTGAGTGCAAAGGTAAGAAAGGATTGTAGAAGATTTCAGCATACTTAAAAAGAAAAAAAATACATATGTAGATATTAATTTTCACTTATTTACATATTTTTGTATCATATTATAAAGCCTTCAGATGAACAATCCTGTTCTCAAGAAGACTTCTTTCAACAAGTAATAGCTGGAAATTAGTTTGGCACTGATTTAATTAAAATACGAGGTTTACATATTATTTTAGCATTTTCATATTCAGTGTCTTCAGTGGGCATTTATATAGGGATAAAAAAAGAGAAGTAATTTAAGATTATTACAAAGTTAATTAAATTAAATCAAATCTTCAATTACTCATAATTTCCTTTATTACATAGTTTGGCCTTTGGTAAAAACTTTTTCCCTCTTCTATCACAAGGTAAAATATTTCTTGCTGTAATTCAGACCAGCTGCAATTTGCAATAGTGCCAGAAAACCGCTCTTGTGCTGGTTGCTAGTAGATGATGTATTTTACATAGATTAGCCTAAATTAAGAGTCAGGAGGAAAATCTTTCTTCCATTTCATTTTTTTCCCCTTGTTCTGAATGATGAGTAACTGTCAGTGTGTGGCTGCCTCTTTTCAAGGCGTGTGGGAAGCTGTTGCCCGGCTACATGTGCAGGACAATCCAGATGTTACACAATATGAAATCCAGGTCTCAGCATTGTGATGATTGTCAAACGAGGACAACCTAACTGTAAGCCCGAGTCTCAGGAAAATGACAATTTGGGGAGAGTTGACGGAGGCCAATATCTTTCAATTATTTTAAACCACTACCTTTTCTCTGTTCAGTTGGCGCAATCTTCTTCTCGGATAGCGTTACAGATATTTAAAAATCTGTTTTGGAAGGTACCGAACGACACCTCATGATCAGATTTCATTAGTATTTACAGAGACAGAAAAAGGAAATATTCTCGTATGACAGAGGTTTTGTCTAATCCTAGCTACCAAGGACGAGGGATTCTGATCTGAGGACAGTGTACGTGCCACCCTGGCATCAGAGCCTGTTTATGCAGGTAATGGCTGGTTTAGGACACCTCTGAACTGTCACGTACCATGTGAATTAATGAGGCCATACAGGTCTAAGGTCCCTAAAAAGGCCTCTCTAGATTAGGGTCTATTAAACCTGCCACAAGCTGCTTAGTGTTAGAAAAGTAACAACAGAGGCTTAGCATTCTGTCCTTTCCTTTTTTCCTTTTCTTTTTAGATTATGGAAAAAAATAATTTCATTCTTCAGCAAACACCCTGCTAACTTACACAGAAGAAAGTCCTACAGATTAATTAGATACTCAAAAATTCTTTAAAGAACACTAACACTCAAAACAAAAATCAGAAATATAAATTAGGAGGAAGAGTAGGTTGAAGAAACTGAGTGGTGAGTTAATAAATGAGGCAGTTCTATTTCCTTGTTTTGTTTTAAGATTATTAAATGCAGCCACATTTTGGCAAAGTAAAAGAATAGGAATTGCAAAAAAGAAAAAAAAAACCTGGCCAATATAATCAGGGAGAAGTAGAAAACACTCTGCTTAGGCATAGTCCAATATTTAGTTGAGGGAATAGAACACCAAGGTATGTTCATATGAAAAGCACAAACATCAACAAATAAAGAAACGATAATTAGCATTCTTTAAGGATCACATTTAATATCCTTTCCCTCGACAACAATTTCATCCTCACAATATTGGCTTCACATTTTGTTGTGTATCCTTTGTTTGCTTCCTGTATTATTTCCAAACTCTCTGTCAAACGGCTAGTTTTTCTGGATTGTGACTATTATTGCATTAATGGATTTTTGGTTTTGCTTAGAAAAATTTGAGTGCAAAATCAGTTTAACGTCTTCAAATCTATTAGGTGCTTAGCCTTTAATTTTTTGCACATTAACATTAAATGGCCGAGATACGAGGTTATTTTTGGAGTGATTATTATGATTGTAATAAGGCCTGGCACTTGCGCCACTTCAAACACACAACCACCAACAGTTCCATTACAACAAAAGAGCTCCCAGGATAACACATTTTAATAGTCAGAAGAGTTGTGAATTCACAGCTTTGCACAGCAGGTGTGGCTGCACATCTTTGCACCCCTAAATACACTTGCTCATCTAATCTGACAGATTAGACAATGGCACAAAACCCTCATCACCGATGTCTAAACAAAGGCTTCATTTCCGAAGAGACAAAGCTTCGTGCAGACCGTGTTGCCACTAATAACTTTTCCAAATGGAAAACAATGTATATTTTATTAATGAAAAACAAAATTGCGGCAGGGAAGATGAATGTCTTGGCTTTTCTGACATTTTAAATAATTTGCTTTCCTTTCCCTTTTGTGCCTTTAATATTTACCTTCATATCAATCTTTATGCAATTTTGTTAATTAGCTATGGCGCTGGCAGCAAAACACGAAGGCATCGCAGTGCAGGACCTTAAGGACGCATGTTGCGAGGGGAAAACCATTTTGCTCTTTTCTGGGAGTCAACTGTATTGGAAAGTAGCTCCTTAATTAGAGCCAGAGGTATGTTGGGCTTTGGGGCACCCACATTTCCGTGGCAGGGTACCTGGCAGAGGGTTTCAAGCAGGAAAAGGCAACCTGATTTTCGATTCAACTTTGGCGCAGCTGAACGCGAAGCAGGGAGACCGAGGATGGGCGTATTTACCATAAGGGAATGGCCTGGGCATTAATGGGCTCGTGAGGCTTATTTGGAGGCAGCTGCGCTTATCATGAATCAGGGAAGGGATCGAGCAGCCTGGTGCGCTGTAGGTCAGTCACAAACGTCGACTGCGGAGAGCAATCAATCTCCAGCGTGACTCCAGCCAGTGACTTGCAGAACACCCTCCCAGCGTTTCCCTGTAATTTAAAGATTATGTAAGGTATATCGTGGGTGTGTTCGATGAAAATATTAATTTAGAGATAAATCCTGTAAGCACTCCGAGCCAGCGGCTTCGGCCGCAGCTACACTCCAGACAGGACCGGCTGCTAGTTTTGTCAACAGTAGGAGGTCATGGAAGGCTGCCAAAGAAAACAAACCTTTTTCACGAAAATGCTTTCAGATCTAAGCAGTCACAGAATATCTCCTGTACTGTTTTATTACTGATATTTAAACTTTGATATATACTGTCTTTTGCTTGAGTCAGAAATCTTAATCATAAAATGAAGGGTGGCACACGCACCCGGAAAGGTGATTAATCACAGCCAACTCTTCCTGGGGACTTCAAATAATTTTCTGTTGTTTTTGTTGGGGGGTGGGAGGGGACGGGGGTTGGGGGGCAGGGGGAGAGGATGCTGAAAGTTGTAGTGTTCACTGTTCCACTCGTTTAATTTATTTGTTGTTTCCTGAAAGACATATGACACCTATTGGTAAGAAAAATCTTGAGCCTTGGAGAAAAACGACGGAAGTTTCCCGCTGAATGAAAAGTTTATTAATGAAAATAATAAGGTACAGTGTCATTTTCATTTATCAGTAGGGTATAATTGATCCTAAAATAAAAGTATTCTACGTCTGACTCTTTGTGTAATTGGATCATGCTAAAATATGAGATAAAATGCAAGTGGATATTCAGATTTGTCAGATACTTAATAACCTAAATTAGAAATTAATGCAGTTGAAAATATCGTCAAGGTAAGGAATGTGAAAGTTGACGTAATGGATTTCCAAAATCACCTCTCACTTGTAAGGTAAGCATTGTGCTGGAGAACCGTTTGCTGCAATTTTCATTTGCATCTTCTTTAGAAACTAGGAATCCACGAATGGCCTTCTCTTCTGCGGTTGGAAAGGAAAACACTTGGTGACTGTAGTTCTATTAAATGGGTACAGGGTACTACCAAATCCATATTCCATGTTCATCACTGTGATTCATAAGGAGATTTTTGTTGGACTTCTTGAGTTTTCACCTTTTATCATTATTGAAGCCCTAAAAGATGTATAAGAATAAATGCAAACTGAAGACAATATAAAAAGGATTTCGCATATTGTTAATGCCATCCTGGAGTTGCAAGATATAATTAACATTACAGTGTGCCTGGAGAACCCAGGCAGAAACAAAATGAGAATTTAAGTCTCAATATTGGAAGTGTTGATGCAAAACTCACAGGTCTCTCTCTTGCTTGCTCCCTATTTTCTCAGAGTATGGTCCAAGCGTTTTAATACTTATCTTCGTATCTTGACTGGTTTTAAAAGTAACCTGTGCATGGAGAACTCTGACACCTTCGGCTCCGGCATTATCAGCACTGCGGTATCTGTAAGCTATGCATGGCCACCTTTATTGTTTTACTGTTTTAAAAGCTATGTTCCACTTTGAAATCACATTAAGAATATAAATTTCAACCTCAAAATTATGATTCTATACGACAGAGGCAGAATGTGTGCTTTGTAGCCCAAGATCCCTTTCATTTAATATTAAGCATTCATCCTCTCACATTTTTCTATTTTTGAAAACTATTTGAAATGACTAGACATACACCATAGGATTCTAGCCCCTGTAGAATCCCAGGGCCTGTGGCAGACTGAAGCCTAGCAGCTTCTTGTGCGGACACTGCCAGCAGAATATTTGAAGTCGATGCAGCTTAGGAAGAGGCTGATCTTCACAGAAAAGCCAGAATTTCTATTTAAAAAAAAATTTAAAGCCATTTCACCCCTAATCATAGACAAGCATTAAAGATCTTAAAACATAGCTATGATCAGGCAGTTTTTTTGGTACACTTTTTAAGGGAAGACTAGAGTCTGCACAATTTAGAATGAAGGACTGATATACATGCCAGAGAGTCTCAATTTGAAAGCTATTAGCTATATGATCTTCCTGAGTCCCCGCCTGTCCCCTTCTTTAGTATGGCTAAAACGAATTGAAAGCACAGAGATTATTTTGAATTGATGTGAAATGTGCCTTGTCCCAGCTGTCCCATGGCATGGCTGAGACTGGCCATCATGCATTCAAGTTGATTCCTTCCTATGAGTCTATACAGAATACAAGCCCTGACTCCTTTTTCTCTTTTATAATCATCATTGCTTACTTCTACCCACACATGGTGGCAGGGGGCAGTCCTCATCATGAGGCATTAAGGAAACAGAGACAATGAGAGACAATATTTTTAATCCTTCCACTAAACCAGCTGAGAGTTTTAATTTAAGTTTTAGTCGTGAATTAACTCTACCTAGAGTTTTATGGGTCAGAGCAAATAGGATGCTTTTCCATTTGGTTGGCATGAGATAGAGAGTTCTAATACTATTTATCTAGCACCAAAGATTGATTTTGTGAATTGAAACTGAATCTCTAAATACCAGTAACAAATGGTATATTGCTGTGATGAAAAATAGACTTCATAAATGAGGATCAAGAAACAGGTTTATTATACCAGTAGGCTCTTCTTTTTCTTGGGTGTTTCCCTGATATAGCTATGTTACCAAGAATCTCCACTGAAAAGGTTTTGCAACTGCTAAATTTGATGGATGATTAGGAATCTATAATTATCATCATTTGACCAGGAAAAAAGTTGGGCCACAAAGAGTTAGAAGGGAGAGTTTAGGGACATGACTGTCATAGTCCAATAACAGGAAGTTTACGTATCTGTTGATGCCCATGAATAAGAGTCAATAATTGTTGTTGTCATCCTATGACAAAGGTGAGCATTTTGTCATACAGGAAATAACTGTAGATAATTACAGGCTTAACTTGCTTTATTGCACTTTGCTTTACTGCACTTCACAGATAGTGTGTTTTTTGGTTTTGGTTTTGTTTTTTAAGGTTCGTGGCAACTCTGCATCGAGCAAGCCTATTGGCATCATTTTTCCAACAGAATTTGTTCAGTTCATATCTCTGAGTCACATTTTGGTAATTTTTGCAATATTTCCGACTTTTTCATTATTGTTATAATTGTTATGGTGATCTGTGATCAGTGATTACGTCTCACTGAAAGCTCAGATGATGGTGAGCATTTTTTAGCACTGAAGTACTTTTCTTTTTAAAAGATTTCATTTATTTATTTGTGGGGAGGGAGACAGAGAGAGAGAAAATGAAAGAGAGAGAGAGCGCACAAACGGGGAGCTGCAGCCAGAGGGAGAAACAGGCTCCCTGCTGAGAAAGGAGCCCCATGCGGGACTGGATCCCAGGAGCCGAAGGCAGACTCTTAACTGACTGAGCCACCCAGGCATCCCTGAAGTGCTTTTTAATTAAGTTATGTACATTGTTTTTTGGGAGCATAATGCTAGTGCACACTTAATACAGTACAGTATAGTCCAAACATAACTTTTATATGCACTAGGAAGCAAAAAAAAAATCATTTTGCTTACCTTATTGTGACACACGCTTTATTGTGGTGGTCCAGAACCGAACCCACAATATCTCTGAGGTATGCCTGTATATAGAGTTCAGGCATTATGTTATCTGCTGAGGTTAGAGAGCTGAGATATGGTCCTTATCTTCAAGAGTTTAACAGGACAATTCACAGCAGTTCCTGGATCCCCACTAAAACATTTGTGACTCTCTACGGTCATGGTCTGCAGCCCCAATGAGGTCCATAGGGCTGCCCGGTCAGCTCCCTCACCCATTCTTCACAGCAACTATTTCAAACTCAGTCCCATCTTTCCAAAACATGTACCATAACCCTAATCCATCACTCCTAGGAAATAACCTTTCCTCCCATTCAGCAGGGCAAATAGAAACTTTTGACAGTCAACTTTTTCAACTTGCTGACCTCCAACAGCTATCTACCCTGAATTCTTTCTCCCCTCTCTCCTGCTACTCGTATCACTCTACCAAAATCATTGCCAAAAGTGTTGCACATGGGTAAGTTTTAGTCATTCTCTTATTTATCCTTAGTACAAGTTGACACTAGAAAAAACTTCATTGTTCTTAAGTATTTCTCACCCCTGCCTTCTCCTTACCCTACCCCTTGGCTTGTTTGAACACTATTGTTTTCTCAAACTTTGGTCATTCCTTCTCTTGGAATTTTGCCTGGTTATTTTCCCTTGTTTATCTCTTAAATACAAATGTTTAATGTGGTTCTATCTTTAAAATATATGAAAACATTATTATGAAGTCTGGTATAGCAAGACTGATGAAGATTTTGTTAGTGGCTAAAGAGACAAAAAGGGAAATCTCATTATCTTGTCTCATCTTATTCTTCATTGTATTTCAGTTTCTTTAGTAATCAAACACAATATTCAATTAATGTCCATTGCGTACAAAGTATCATACTACGTACTAAAGAAAGTCAAATAAATAAATAAAATCTTTAAAAAAAAAAAAAGAAAGTTATGCAGGCTTTCGGCCATGTCTCCAGGATTAACTCTCTTATGTTCGTTATATCAGGCTCACATAAGCCTTTGCAATCATTACTACCATGTGGGAGTCCCTACATGCTTTGTAGCAAATCAACTTTTGATTTAGTACAGTTATGGGGCAGAATTTGTGCTCTCTTTGTGAACTTTTTAAAAGTTTTAATAAACCTTCCCATGTCTTATGACATCGGTATACCCACACCCATCAGTACCGAGATTCCTACTTCAAGAATTTGTGTGGACTCTGAAAACTATTGACCTCCGAAGTTTTCTATAAAAACTAAAATACAACTTCAGGGCTTCATGCTGGAGTCATACAATGGGAGCAGTTGGACCTGAGCTTGGACTTTTGTGGCACAGAAACACACATAAAAGTTTTAATAAAAATGTTTGCATAATGAATTGTGAGGTGTCCTAGGCTGCTGAGTTTGTTTGTTTGTTTGTTTGTTTTGTTTATTTTGGGTTTTTTTGTTTCACTCATGAAGACAGGAATTTATTTAAAACACATACACACACAGTCACCTGGCTAGCTCAGTTGGTAGAACATGCAACTCTTAATCTTGGGGTCATGAGTTCAAGCCCCATTTTGGGTATGGAGCCTACTTAAAAACAATAAAAATTAAAAACTAAAACACACACGTACACACACACATAAACACACCTCACCTGTATTCAGATTTGAGTGCAAGGAAGTACAGAGTCTGAGTAATTTACTAACTATATGCTCAGGGCATGTGTGGTACCCACAAAGGTATGCTAAATTAGCTAGGTTTTACTCTTGTACTCTGGAACTTTTTCAATAGAATCATCATCAGGCTTATTTATGCTGCTTTGTAACAGCAAAATATTGAACCATCAGTATTAATGGAAAGAACATATGTTGAAGAGACCATGGAAATGATGGTTAGCTCCTTTGTAGAACTGATGTTTCTTTGAATTGTTTTTCCTAAGAAAAATAAAGGCAGGAGGCAACTTTCTATTTCCATGTTAAAGGATGAAACAACAAAAAAAAATTAAAAATAAATTTGGAATTTTATCTTCTGAAAATCTTTAGAAATGGGATATATACTTTCTTTTTCATGGTCTGCACTAGTTAATGATAAAGGTCTTAAAATCACATGCAATGATGATGGAAAGAAAAGAAGACTTAACTAAAATCCCTCTATTCAATACTCTACCCTTTCATAGCCAGTACCTATGTTTTATTCTCTTCATTCACCAGGGTCAAACAGCAGAAGATGGAGATGGGAAGTGGGGAAAAATGGATAAGTAAAGATACTTGACAAGAGGTATAGACAGTAGAGGATATGTTTTCTTGCCTGTAATGACACTGACAGAGAAACTAGAGCAGGCACCACCTTCATTTTTATCCTTCCTTTCAAATAAGTTTTTGTCAACCTACCTTCACAGGGCAGAAGGACCAAATAAAGAGAATGCAGGATGGTAGTGATGGCAGTTGGATAGGGTTTTGCCAGGGGTCTAGATATCAGCTTCACAAATCTTGCTTCTTTGCCCCCTTTTAAGATCTCTATTATACAAGACTTGTCAGTATCCCTAATAACTACTAGGTTGATCATTTAAAACATCTTATCATTTAAGAAGTCTCTTCCTTCATTGCTGAATCATCACAGTGAACAATAACAAAGAATGCTATATACATAGGAAGGAGACATAATAAATATGATGTTTAGAGGGAAGTTCTTACAGAATAGGCAATTTTAATTGATCATCAGAGTTAGAGATGAAAGAAAAAAATGGGAATATGAGGACACTTTTAATAGCTACACATTTATGTAGCTTTTTATATATTAAAATATATGAAATATATATATGAATATATATAGTCTTTCTAGAGTTAAAAAGCACAAGTGAAATGAAAAATTCACTAGAGGGGTTGAACAACAGTTTCAAGCCAGCAGAAAAATAAATCAGTGAACTTGAAGATAGGTCTGTTGAAATTATGCCATTTGAGGAACAGAGAAAAGAAGAATTTTTAAAAATGAATTGAGTCTAAGAGATCCATGGGATACCATCAAGCATAACAATAAATACAATTCACATCTCAGAAAAGGAGGGAGAAGGAAAAGGAATAAACAGAATATTTGGAAAAAATAATGTCTGAAAACTTCCCAGATTTGATAGCATAGATAATAATTATACATCTGTCTTCTTGGACACAAAATATATAAAGAGATAACTTCTGACAATAAGAGCTTAAAGGTGTGTGGGGGGAGAACAGAGTCATAGAGGAGCAAACTATTTGTATACTATTGAAATTAAGTTAGCATTAATCTGAACTAGATTATTACAAATTAAAATGTTTATTAAAATCACTAGGGCAACAAAAAGAAAATAACTAAAAATACATATTAAAAGATATGACAAAGGAATTAAAATGGTATAATAAAATAAGTTGAAAATAAAAGGATGGAAAAAGATATTCCATGCAAATAGTAATCAAAAGAAAGCTGGAGTGTCTATACAAATAAAAAACAAAATAGACTTTAAGACAAAAATTGTTAATAGAGACAAAGGAGGGAATTATATAATCATATCATTATATAATGATCTATGAAGAAGATATAACAATTATAAATATATATGCACCTAATAACAGAAGTCCAAAATACACAAAGCAAAAAACTGACAATGTGAAGGGAAAATATGTCAATAATAACTGTGGGAGACGTCAACATCCTACTTTAAAAAAAAAAAAAACAAACTAGAACTTGACAGAAGATCAATAAGCCAATAAAGGGCTTGAACAAACTGTACTAAGGCAAATAGTGTATACCAAATAATAGTGTAAACCAAATAGATCTAACCAAATAGACAAGTAGACATCCATAGAACATTCCATCCAAAAAGATCAGAATTCACATTCTTCTCAAGAGTACATGGAGCATTCTCCAGAAATGACAATATAATAGGGCAGAAAACAAATTTCAATAAATGTAATATGATTGAAATTGTAAAAGTATATTCTATAATACAATTAAATGAAACTAAAAATCCGTAACAGAATGGAAAATGAAGAATTCACAAATGTGTGGAAATTAAACAACATGCTCCTAAATAACAAATGAGTCAAAGAAGAAATCACAAGAGAAATTAGAAAATACCGAAAATACCAAAATACCAAAACTTATGAGATACAGGAAATGCAGTCCTTAAAGAAAAATAAGTAGCTATACTTACTTTAATAAAAGAGAAAGATTGCAAATCAATCTTCCATCTTAGGAAACTAGAAAAAGTGGAGAAAAGTAAACTCAAAGCTAGGAGAAGGAAGGAATAATATAGAGTGGAAATAACTGAAATAAGAAATTAAAAAATAGAAAAACCAATGAAAACAAATAGACCTATGAATATACTGATAAAGAACAAAGAGAAGACTACTAAAATCAGAAATGACAGTGGTGACATTACTTCTCACTTTACAGAAATAAAAATGGTTATAAGAAAACATTATATGAGTAATTGTATTTCAACAGATCAGGTAACCTGGATGAAATGCACATGAAATTCTTAGAAACACACAACCTACCAAAATTGATGTAAGAAGAAATGAAGAAGAAATAGAAACTCTGGATAGAACTATTACAAACAAAATGATAAAGTTAGTAATCAAAAATCTACTACAAAAACGAAACAACCCAGAGCCAGATAGCTTCACCAGTGTATTACACCAAAGATTTAAAAGAATTGACATTATCCTTTTCAAACTCCTCCAAAAAATCGAGGAGAAAAATGTTTCTTAACTCACTCTATGACGCCAATGTTATCCTAATTCTAAAGTCAAAGATATTACAAGAAAACTAAAAATCAATATTTTCATGAATATACATAAAACTCTAATAAGTAGAATTCAGCAGTATGTAAAAAGGATGACATAACATTACCAAGTGGGATGTATCCCAGGAATGCAAAATTTGGTGAACATATTAAAATTAATAAATATCATATGCCATATTAAAAGAATAAATACACACACACACACACACACACTCTCCATAGACACAGAGAAAGCATTTGACAAAACTACCATATGATCCAGTAATTCCACTACTGGGTGTTTATTTAAGAATACAAAAACACTAATTTGAAAAGATATATGCACCTCTATGTTTATTGCAGCATTACTTACAATAGCCAAAATATGGAAGCAACCTAAGTGCACATCTATAGATAAATGGATAAAGAAGATGTGGATATATACACAATGGAATATTACTCAGCTATAAAAAAGAATGAAATCTTGCCATTTACAACAACATGGATGGATCTAGAGGGTAAGGCTAAAAGAAATAAGTCCATCAGAGAAAGACAAATACCATATGATTTCACTCCTATGTGGAATTTAAGAAACAAGATGAATGATCAAAGGAAAAAAGAGACAAGCAAAAAACCCCAACTCTTAACTATAGAGAACAAACTGATGGTTATCAGAGGGGAGGTGGGTAGAGGGATGGGTAAAAATAGGTGAAGGAGATTAAGAGTACACTTATTGTGATGAGCACTGAGTAATGTATAGAATTGTTGAATCACTATATTGTACACCTGAAACTAATATAACTCTATCAGTTATACTATAATTAAAAAATAAAACATTAAAAAAATAAAAAAACACTAAAGAATACACACACACAGAGTCAGAGGTGGCAAATAAGTTCAGCGAAGTTACAAGTTAGAAAATGAATACACAAAATTTCAAATTGTATTTCTATATATTAGCCATCAACAATTTAAAAATGAAATTAAGAAAACAATTCTATTTTTAACAGCATCAAAGGAAAAATATACTTAGGAAAAAAATTTAACCAAAGAAGGGTAAGACTTGTATGCTGAAAACTACAAAACATTTTTAAATAAATCAAGATTTAAATAAATGGAAAGATATTCCTTGTTAATGTGTTAGAAGACTTAATATCATTAAGATGGCAATATTCCTCAAATTGATGTACAGATTCAGTGTAATCCCTATCAAAATTCCAGGTTGATTTTTTGCAGAACAGGACAAGCTGACTCTAAAATTTATAATGAAATGAGAGGGACTTCAGATAGCAAAAGCAATCTTGAATAAGTTTGGAGGACTCACAGGCTCCTATTTTAAAACTTACTACAAAGCTACAGTAATTAATACAATACTGGCACAAGGCTAAATATATAGATCAAGGGAATAATAGTGAGAGTTGAGAAATAAACCCATTCATCTATGGTCAATCAACTTTTTATGGTCAATCAATTTTTGACAGAGGTACCAAGAGTGTTTAATGGAAAAGTAGAATATTTTCAACAATTAGTTTCAGAAAGAGTGGATATTCACAGATAAAAGAATGAATTTGGACTGCTCACACAAGGTACACAACGAACTCAGAGAGGATCACAAACATAAATGTAAGAGCCAATATGATAAAAATCTTAGAAGGACTCATAGATATAAATCCACATGACCTTGCAAAAGCAACAAATAAAAAATAAATTGAACTTTGTCTACATATAAAAATGTTATGCTTCAGAAGGTAATATCAATAAAATAAAAAGACAACCACAGAATTAGTGAAAATACTTGCAAATCATATATCTGATAAGGATCTAGTTATTTAGAATATAAAAAGAATTCTTATAACAAAAAGAGAAATACAAAACTGGCAAAAGACTTGAATAGACCATTACCCCAATGAGGGTATACAAATAGCCAAAAAACACATAAGATGCCCAACACTATTCATCATTTGGGAAATGCAAATTAAAACCACAGTGAAATGCCACTTCTTCCCCACAAGGATGTGCATTAAAAAAAAAGAGAGCGAAAATAACAAGTGTTGGTGAGGATGTGGAGAAACTGAAACTACACACATTGCTGGTAGAAATATAAAAACAGCGCAGCTGTGGAAAACAGCTTTGGCAATCCCTCAAAGAGCTAAATATAGAGTTCCCATATGTTACGGCTATTTCACTTGTACGTCTACACCTAAGACAATTGAAAACATGTTCACACAAAAACGTGTACACAAATGTTCATAACAGGATTCTTCATAATATCCAAAAAGTGGAAACAATCCAAATGTTCACCAACTGACAAATGCATAAACAAATGTGTTATATCCTTACAGTGGAATATTGTTTGGGAATAAAAAGGAAAGATGCATTGCTGCATGCCACAAAATGGAAGAACCTTAAAAATATTATGCCAGTGAAAGGAGCCAGTCTCAAAAGACTAATGATGGTATGACTCTACTTACATGAAATTTCCAGAATAGGCAAATCCATAAAGACAGAAAGTAGATTAATGTTTGCTCAGGGGTAAGAGAAACCAGAATTAGGAGTCGCTGTTAAGGGGCGCCTGGGTGGCTCAGATGGTTAGGCGTCTGCCTTCGGCTCAGGTCATGATCCCAGGGTCCTGGGATCGAGTCCCATATCGGGGTCCCTCCTCCTTGGGAGCCTGTTTCTCCCTCTGCTTCTCTCTGTCTCTGTCTCTTGTGAATAAATAAATAAAATCTTAAAAAAAAAAAAAAAAGGAGTCGCTGTTAATAGATACAGTACATGTGTTGGGAAAATCCATGCCCTTTCAAAATCCCCAAAGTTCAATCATCCTACATTTATCAGATTACATTTTTCTGTAGCAAGATAATCTTGGCTCAATATAAATCTCTATGTCACTGAACATATATAACTATTTGAAAGTGCCATGGAACTTAGTGAGGACCTTAAAAGCTGAAAATACACAGCAAATATCTGGAAAATAAATCTATCTGCAAATATATGTTAAACATTTTCAGATGTTTAGCTTTTCTGTGATTTTACTTTTATCATTATCTTAACAGAAAAGGAAAGATTAGATGCTGGGTAATTATGTTCTCATATGTCAAAAATTTCCTTCTGCTATTTTGAAAATTAAACCTCTTTCAAAGAATTCTAATATCCTTAATATTGATGTATAAATGTCACTATATCACATTTAAAGTGAATAAAAATTGATCCAAATTGAAATTGCACAGGAGTGATGAAGACGTATTGTATATGCATCTGCTGAACTTCAATTTTGGAAAGCACTTTATGATTTCCAAATACAACCATTTTTTTTTCTATTTTCAAAAATCCTTACCAGTCAAAAAGAATTCTATCATCACAATAATTTTCATTTCAACTAATGTAATGAATTACATAATCACCATAGATGTAAGTGTGTTTATGTTAACTATGTGAGGTTTACATGTAGATCATTCCATGTCTTAATTTTTCCCTCAAAACTCACAGGAAATATCTTCTTAGATTTGGGGGGCCTGGGTGGCTCTGTCAGTTGAGCATCTGACTCTTAGTTTGGGCTCAGGTCATGATCTCAGGGTTGTGAGGTAAAGTCCCATTTAGGGCTCAGTGCGGAATCTCCTTGGGATTCTTTCCCCCTCCCTCTCCTTCCACCCTTGCTCCTTTCCCCGCTTGCATTCTCGCTCTCTCTCTAAAATGAATGAGTGAATAAATAAAATACTTTTTAAAAGATTATATGTAGACAGACAAGGGCTCTATGCCTAAAGAAATTATATCTCAGAAAATCAAAATTATGTCCCAGATTTTTAATGTGTCTTGAAACGTTCCTGCCAGTGTCACAACTTTCATTCCCATCAAATAGTGGAATTTTCTCTACCTTCCATTACTATCCTAAATAATTATCATTGTCATCATTCATTGGGCAAATCAGCTGTAATGGTATATTAAATATAAATGTGTAAATAAATCAATTTGCTTCACTCTTTTGCTTAAAACACTCCATTGTGCTTAAAGTAATATCCATAAAATTTACCATGGTCTATCCAAACCTGTATGATCTGGTCTGTACATGCAATCCTACCTCTTTCCAGAACCATCAGATTGTCCAAGCCTTAGAGCCCTCCTCTTGTCTAGTAAGTTCTTACTTACACTCCCAATTTCACATGGTTGGCACCTTCTCACCATGTGGTCTCAGATCAAATATCACTTCTAGACAGAGAGGACTTTCTCTAACTACCCTACCAAAAATATTCGTCTCACTCTCAATAATATTATCCTGTTTTATCAGGACACATATTTTTGGACTTTATTGGACTAACATAAATTTCCTGGTTTACATATTAGTTTACTTGTTTATTGTCGGTATGACGTCCAGAATGGGAGCTCTATGAGAGCAGACAACATCTACTCAGTGCTTCCAAGAGTGCTGACTTGTGGCATGAATGAACTAAGTGAATAATGCCTTGGATATCTCTGGCATGCCACACCCCAAACAATGTTTGATGCTCCCCATTCCCGTAGCCAATGCATGCATATCCTCACACTTGACTTCCCAGAGTCTTTCAATAACTCCTTCATCAAACAGCTAATCTCAGACATCCTCAAAACAAAAGAGCTTCTGCAATCAGAGTCACTCCTAAAATATATTAATAATCATTCATTTGCACTATTCATTGTTGTGCAAATAGTGACAGAAGTCTGGTTTGTACACCGTAGGTTGCTGCATGAAGTGTGCTTGCTTTCCTCGACCCCAGCGAGCATCCTCCACACTCCTCTAAGGGCAGAATTTGGCCATGTGTGGTTAGTTGATTACAACAAACATATGGGGAAAATGGCTGAGAATGCTCAAATATTGAAACCATATGTTACTGCATGGGAAACTATGCCTTATTAAAAAACAAAACAAAAACTGAGAATCCAGCTAGAAACATACAGCTCAGAGCTTTTGCTTTCTGAGTTTAACTACTACTCAACTTATTTGACGGAAGACTTTCTTTTACAATGAACTCAACCTTTATATCTCAGACCAGCTAAATATTTTAACTTAGTTAAAATATTTTTTGACTACAGAAGATTACAAAAATCACACAGCTTGCAAACTAGGAAAACTCCTTAGAAAGTAAAAGTATCCTGAATCCTATGAGATTTTTAAAATTCTATTTTAAATGCCATGAAGACTTCATAGTTTTCTATATTCTGCTTATTTAAATGGAGCTTTAACACCTTTTCTCAATTAACCATCTTCATAGAGGAATGCAGCAGACAAGAAACTTCAATGGCACACTTTTGAGCTCTTATTCTTATTATTAAAGACTAAGAAAATTCAGAGAAGAATAGAAACACCACCAGAAGTGATACTGAGCATCACAAGAGTATCTCAGAACAGACTCATACATTTTCTTTTAAATTTCAGATGAGCCTCACTTAATTCTCTTCATCAAATCTAAGGTACAATCACTTGTAAAATACACCACTACTAAGAAATAAAAATGCTGCCAATTTAACAATGATTTAATACTCTCTTATCATCTAAAATGTAAATGTACATCTTGATTTCAAAGAGCTTAAAATGTGAAAACATATACATGTTCAAATCAGTGAAGTATGCTAGTTATACCAACTTGAATCTGAATGTCATGTCCTACTATTAAGCACCAAATCCAAGACACAGTAAGAAATTTGCTTTTCGTGGACTCACACTTCTTTTCCCATTTTGGTGCCTCTTCCCTTAGCTAAGGAGTTCAATGCTCCTTCTTCCCCACTCCCAAACACACACACACACACACACACACACACACACACACGCGCGCGTGCGCGCGCGCGCACGCACGCATACAGCTCTGTCAGCAGTGAGTCCTTTCTGAGCCTTGCTTTCCAGAGAGAGCCAGTACTCCGTACTTCTCCTTCCAACTCCTTCCCTCCTTCTTGTCACTATTAGATATTGATCTCATATATTATTTTGAGCTAGGAAATTTAATAGAGATAACTACATGATACCATTTTAATAATATTTGCATTTTAATGGTAGACTCCTCGATTCACAAATTTTAGCCCAAATAAGCCAATCGCTTACAGTGGATTGTGAAGTATAATGCAGGCTGTATTTGAGATATAAAGACAATTAATCCATGGAAACTATATCCTCATTTTGATTTGCATGTAGAGGGAGGCAATATACTGTGGTAGACAGAACATGATATTTGGGATTCACTAAGACATTATCTTAATACCTCCTATGTAATATGGAAGTTGCTTAATATTTCTTACTCCCATTTCCTCACTGATGAAGTAAAAATAACGGTAAACACATTCATAAATTTTATGAAAATTAATAAGATAAATATAAATTGTATAAGAAAATTTCTAGCATATAATTGTGCTCCAACAATATGATATAATATGGAGTCATATAATTATATGTTATATAATAGAAACAGATTATATATAATAGCTTACTTTTGACACCTCAATCAAATTATCAAATTGGGCCTAAGCAACATTAAGCACTCAAGCTCTACTAACTCTATGATATAGTAATGGCTGTTATTCTTGATGATTTTCTTTCTAACTTTGTATGTGTTATGTAGATATTCTTGTGTACATGTTAAAATCACTTACCTAATGGTCTAGGAAGTTAAGTAACTGCTATTTCACACCATGGCAATTATTTGAAATTCTTTTATTTGTTTCCACATGACTGAAATGAACATTGTATATCACTAATGTATTTTTAAAGATTTGGTCATAGTGCTTTTCTAAGAAATTAAAAGCCGTGTTGCTTTGGGAATAGTACACTCCTACAATGAAACTGACAGACCTTTTGTGTTGGTAGATTTATATATTTCTCTGATTATTCTTGCCTTTTCTAAATTGCCATTTTCCCTTTCCTCTTAATTCTCCCTATCCTGCCTTTCATTTTGTCTTTTTATTAAATTAGAACCTCCTTCTTACATTTTCATCATCCCTCTGCAAACTCCCAAGTTTCCCGTTGTCCCAATCAGACTATAAATTCAACAGGTATTCATTTATATCTAACTTTGTTTTCTTTCTTTTTCTTTTTCTTTTTTTTTTTTTTTTAACAGAGAGAGAGAGACAGTGAGAGAGGGAACACAACAAGCAGGGAGAGTGGGAGAGGGAGAAGCAGGCTTCCCGCCAAGCAAGGAGCCCGATGCGGGACTCGATCCCAGGACCCAGGGATCATGACCTGAGCCGAAGGCAGACGCTTAATGACTGAGGTGCCCTAACTTTGTTTTCTATAAATATTTAAGAACCAAAACATATGTATTGATTAAAAGATTATGTCCATATCCATGCTTACCCATATCACTGTTGATTCTTTATAAAGTTCTGTATATAAATTCCTTTTCAGTATATTTAAATTCTCTCAAATTCAAAAATTTGTAAGCAAGTACAAACTCTAAACATTTTTAAAGAGGCAGAATGTCAATTCTAGCAAAGTTCTATTGCGTGGCAATCCTTCTACCCACGGAGAAACAGAGGGGGCTCACTAGAAATAAGGGAGGTTAGTTTTGACCAGAGATCACAGTCAGAGTTCTCCCAACGGGCTGGCTGCTGAATCACTATCTTTGGAATTGGGCAGAATCAGAAAGAAGCATAGAACACAGGTTTAGAGCAGGAGTTGATGGCTATATCTGGCATAAATGAAGATGATATGAAGTTTAGTATGATTAAAGCCACCAAAAAATGTGAGTATGAACATAAATGTGTATGTATCTACAATTTTTCCCATCCTGCTTTCCTAAAGTACCACTGGTACTTTAAGCCCTAAACTGGTAAGAGTAAGCTGACTAATAAAAAAAGGAAAACGCTTGGTACACATTTATGTATGCTCCTTAATCTATATAAATAAATAAAGCTTTTCAGTTTCCTTTTCATCTAAAACAGTATTTGTTCAATTATCAGATATATAAAGATAATTTTTGGAAAGAAATATGTGTCAGAACTTATTCTGCTAAGTAAGAAAAAAATCTGTTTGGGAGGCCAAGACGTATCAATTATTAAATTACACTGTAACATGTTAAAATGTATATATCTTTAGTACATTAAAATGAATACACAAAACAAACAAATAGTGATGTATTACTGGAGTTGGAGGAGTAAGAAACCAGGCAGTTTATGTAGACTGGGGAGGCATATACCTCTATTGCAATTTGAAGTCATAAGGCTATAAATAGCTTCCACAGGCAAGAGACTATAAAAGGAGCAACAGAGAGTTGGTAACAGAATGTTGAGGATTATTTGCATTTGAAGACAAAAACATAGAGAAAAAGATAAATGAATTATTCAGAGAAGAATCAAGGTAATAAAGATGGAAGAAAAAAACAAAACAAAACAGGTTTTGTTGAGTAGTACTGGAGAACCCAAAGCAGGGGAAATATGTATGTGTGTGTGTGCATGTGTGTATAAATGTATGTGTGTTTGTTTATTTGTGGCCAATTGTCTCAATTCACCTGAGAAGTCCAGGAGAATGAAGATCAAAAGAACACAAATGGATTTGGGATTGCTGACCTTGAAGAATTCAATTTTCAGTCCATTGGTTGAAGTGAGTTAATGAGGAAGTAGAGAAATGAAAGAAAGGAGGTAAAAGATGGAACAAGCCTGAAGAGTAAAGTGAAATCGTTTTGAAGAGAGAAAATCCTGGAGAACTGGATAGGCAATGGCGAATGTGCCAACAGACAGGGAGGACTTCAACATTTTAAAAGGAAGAAGGTAATTGATGGAAGAGAGAGGACAAAATTATGGACTTGACAGTCAGTTTAAATGTTAATGGAGAGTTCTCGAGTGCGTGGGAACAGCTGCTGACAGGAACTCAGGATACGTCAGTTTTAACTATCCCCCCTAGGCAGATGAGTCCCAAATACTGTCTCTTGATTTAACCTTTCCCCTGAACTCCAGTTGGGTGGGTGGGCTTGTCACTCAGGGATACAAGTGCAGCAACCATGCTCCCATCCAACTTCTCCTGCTATTCTTAGTCTACAGACACATATCTATTTCTGTCTGTCAATTTGTCTCTGTTAGCTTCACCACACCCTTCCTTCTCTTTTTCCACTTGCCTTCTAAAAATACACTACTTGATACATGGACAGGATCACTACATGTGATTTGAAACCTAGAACCTAGAAAAGGAAAAGTGTTGAATGGATGAATAGATATATCAATGAATGGATGGATGGATGGATGGATGGATGATTGCATTTACTGATCACTTATTATCTGTCATATATTATTCTAGTCCTTTTAGGTACAGAAGTGCCAAAAGGCAAATTTTCTGCCTCTACTTCATTGTTAGAGATAGACAAAAACAAATGTGTTACATGCCCATTTATGAAAAGTGTTAAGAAGATAGAAAGAGCCACACAAGAGAACTGAGAATGGCACATGGCAAGAGCAGTTGGTGACCTAGTGGATCAGGAAAGGCTACTATGCTGATCTGTCATTTGGCCAGAAAGGTAAATGAAATGACAAAACAAACCAGGCAGATATGTGGAGGAAAAGTTTTCTGGATACAGGGAAGAGCAAACTCAAAGGCACTATGGCTAGAATAGTCTTAGCTTGTTTGAAAGTGGTGAAAAGGCCTCAGTCGTTTGAACAGAAAGAATGAGGAGGAAGGTGAGATAAGAGAGTGAGAGCCCAGATCATAGAGCACTTTTGGATGGAGGGTTGTGAGATTTAGCAAATGAAGATACAGAATGCTCATTTAAGTTTGAATTTTAGATAAACAACTAATGGTTCTAATATATGTATGTCCCAAATATTGCAGAGGACATATGTAATATATATGTATAATATATATATTATACATATATATATCATATGATATGATATGTATGAGATATATATATATCACATATATATATATATATATATCACATATATATATTGTCATTCATTTGAAATTCATGTTGAACTGGGTGGCCTGTATTTTATCTGGAAACCCTACAATGATGACATCTTTGGATTTTACTCTGAGTAAGAAGGAAAGGTGCTGAAGCATTTTGAACAAATAAGTAGAATAATCTGTTGTATGGAAAAGAAATCATAGGGATAAACACATGGAGACTGGTTGGGGCTGTTGTAGTCAATGCAAGAGAGGAATGGTAATTCCTAATTATTAGCATATCCCACAATGCTAATGTGGGAATGGGGAAGGAGATCAGTGGTGGTAGAGGTGACAGATTAGGTTTGTGACGGAAGAGAAAGGAGTCAAAAATGATTCCAAGGTTTCTTGCTGGAGGAACTGGTAAAACAGAGCTGATATGTCCTGAAATGAGAAAGATAGAAGAAAATTTAAGGCAGGAGATCACACTTGATCTTAGCCAAAAGGCCGAGAAGCAATAAGGCAGGAGATCAAAATTAGGGTTATTTTTAGCATCATTTTTGAAGTATAGGTCCCATACCATAAATTTCACCCATTAAGTGTTTATAATGTAATGATTTTTAGTAAATTTAGAGTAGTGCAACCATCAATCTGATCTAATTTCAGAATATTTTTATCACCCTCAAAAAGATGCTTTGTGCCTACTTGCAGTAGTAACTCCTCACATACATCTCAAGCCCCTGGCAATCACTAAACTACTTTCTGTCTTGGCAGATTCACCTATTCTGACATTTCATAGAAACAGAATCATACAATACATAGGCTTTGGTATTTGGCTTCTTTCACTTAGTACAGTTTTGAGACTCATCTGTATTATAGTAGGCATCAGTACTTCACTCCTTTTTATTGCTAAATAGTATTTCATAGTATGGATATGTTACCCCCACCCTCCCCCTCCCCCAGTTCAGGGTTATTATAAATAAGGCAGCATTAACCATTCACATACAAGTCATATGTTTTTATTTCTCAGGGGTAGATTGCTTGGAGGAAAGTTGCTGGGTTGTATGGTAAATCTATGTGAAAAGTTTGGTTTTGAGCTAATATACAAGTAGATATGTTGTGTAGGTACCTGATATATTGGTCAAGAATTTAGGAAAGAGGTAAATATAAAGTTGGAATTTAACATTAAAAACAGTATTTCAAAGTGATTGGACCATGTAAGGTCAGATAAGTAGTAAATGTAGCTAGAAAAGGAAAAAGGTCAAGGATTAACTCCTGGGGCATGCCAGTTTAAAGGTTAGGAAAATGAGGAGGATTTGGGAAAAGAGAATAAGATGGACCAAACACAGGAAAGGCCAAAGCAGACACTGTTTTGCATCCTGTGCATCATATTCCTTTGGTCAATCTCCAAGCTCAGGTGAAACTGTGGTATTTAGCTCTGTATCATGGTAGACAGTTCAGTTCATGCTAACAGCCTCCAAGATTTTCTGCTTAACTTCTGAAAGCTTTTTCCAAAACGGAAAAAACTCACTCAGCCTCCATGGTCATGTATGGAATTAAGGACCCCCACAGTAGCGAGTAGATGGGACTCCAGGTTATAAATGCCCCCACCTTCTATCCTTTGGTGAGATAATTCTGAGTTTCAGAATAACAAAAAAGCTGACTGGTGTTGAGTCAACAGAAAATCAAAGCAAAGCAAAGGGAGGAAATTGAGATGTATGGAAGATCTATTTCTAAGAGTGTTGCTGCAAGGCAGAGTAGAGAAGTGCGGTGGTGGTAAGTAGACAAAGATAAGCAGTGAGAGAGCTTATTCCTCCTCAAGGGGAATTGTGTTAAAGATGGAGAGTATTACATTATGTTTGTCTAGTGGAAACACTGAAGATACAGGAGACAGAGGGAGAATTGCTGGAGTGACGTCTTTGAGTAGATGAGGAGGGATTTTATTAGGGACAAATACAGGATTTTACCTTAGAAGCACAGACTTTGTAACAGTTTAACAGGGGAAGGCAGAGCTTTTGGATATAGATAGGAGCACATTGGTACATTAAATAATGTGGATATATGTTTGATCCCTGATTCAAAGAATAAATTCGCTTCTGAACATCTACAAAACAGACAGTTCATCTTCTACTTGAACCCACCAACAACACTGAATATTTATATTTTAGAACAACCCATTCTATTTCAGACACTCCTAGAATATCAAAATTTCTTCCCATGATACAGAGCCAACGAGTATAGAGTGGAACTGTAAAGTCCTGGGTATGGGTGGAAGAGACATACTTGCTGCAAAATAAGAAGCAGCCAGAAGTATGCATGCAGTGAAAAAGATTGTTTTGGCAGTCACAAGTGTTAACAGACAAATTTAGCTACAAAAAGAAAGGGGGGGTGGCTCCTGGGTGGCTCGTGGGTTAAGCATCTGCCTTTAGCTCAGGTCATGATCCCAGGGTACTGGGATCGAGCCCAGCATCAGGCTCCCTTCTTCTCCCTCTGCTGCTGCTCCTCCTGCTTATGCTCTGTCTGTCTCTTGCTCTCTCTGACAAATAAATAAATAAAATCTTTAAAAAAATACAATAGGACTTCTCTGGCATAGGTATATCAGTAGCATTTTATTCTATATCTGAAATTCTCATATTTTTGTATTTGTTTTGAGTTGAGTACTGAGATAAAGGTCTTAATACACAGTCTTATTAGAAAAGAATCTAAAGCAAAAACCACATAGTAGATAAAGCATTGCAATAAAGATTGGAGAACTGGTCATTCTAGGTTTTTGTTTTGTTTTCCCTGCCGGTATCAGGCTGTACATAACTCTTGTCAACTCTAAAGACAGTACTGATACATGTTAACATTTAATGAGTACCTGCTATGGTTAGACACTGGTAGATGCCAGAGATAAAAATGAGTTAGTTTCTGTCCCCAAAAAGTACACAAACAATTGCAGCAGAGTATTATTTAAAAACTGTAAGGAAAAATAGGTGACAACAACAGAGTATATAATGACTTTCTCTAGGAGAAGTCAGTTCGGTCATGATGGAACAGGAATCCTATAAAAAGAGCTTTTAAAAATGAAGATATAGACTAAGGAGGAGCCTTTCAGACAAGGAGCCAAAGTCACTTCACTTCTTTTGGACTTAGTTATCCGTCTGTATAGTTAGGCTACAGAATGCTTTTCAAACTCTGTTCAAGGAGTCTTTCATAAGCCACAGTAGCTAAAGAGAAGCTCAAAGAGGCAGAAATCAAGATGAGCAATGAGGGCTCTTGTCTTCTCCCTTCTACTTCAAACAGAGATATCTTTAGGAAAATAAAAGGAATCCCATTAATTAAAAAAATATGTTTATGAAAAATCACTGGGTTCTGTGATCCATAAGATTTTGGATCTAACATCCCATGGAAAAAATCTGTGAATGTTTCTATATTCATTGGTACTATTTTGTTCATTTCCAGAAAAGAAAACATGGTCTGGGGACCACAATGTAGCTGCTAATTTTGATGGGGAACAGGAGGAAAAGGACGTACTGGTCTTTGGAGAGGCAAAAAGGACAAAGAAAGGCACTGGATGTGGATGAAAGAATCCACTGAAATGCAAAGGCAGAAAAGGAACTGGAAATATACTATAAATTTTGCTTAAGACCAGATTTTGTCTCTGGAATATCAGTTTGAATATTAAAATAAAAATGATAGTTATAATTATAAAATTTATATATATATATATATACAAACATATTCATATATTTATGTGTATACTTTATACGGGCACCAATGATTTATAAAATACTAATAGTAGAGAATGTGCAATATCTATATCTGTGACCCGTGCCCTCTAAAAGTAGTCCAAAAAAAAAAAGATAAGAGGGACACCTGGGTGGTGTCATACATTCTCATTTGGACAAGTTAGAATTTTATCTAAAACAATTTTTGAAACTGTAGATAATATTTCCAACAGAGCAAAGTTATGAAAACTTTGTAATTTCTTTAAAAATATATAGGTAAACTACTTTTTAGATAAGCTTGGGGGTACAATGTAGATTTTTGCATTGTTTAAGTACATGCCTTCGTGCTCTATGGTCTCCTCACTCGGTTCCTCTTTTTTTTTTTTTTTTCCATGCCAGAGACTGCACAATCTATTTGACTGAAGAGTCAAGAAAACACAGGTGAGAAACTGGATACTTAGGAGCTCCAATTTTTCTAAAGGTTTTGCTTAAGAAATGTCTTAATATTTCACAGTATGTCAACATTCTTGTGTCATCCCATCATGTAGAGTTAGTTATACGCCATTCTTTTATATGGCTTGCCTCATAAGTTTACCAATTACTATGTTAACTTGAAGATTTTGGTCTTCAGAGCATTACCTTGTGTCACGAGATCATAAGTTAAAAATGCCTTGGGGTTTTTTTTATGAAGAAATTGCGTTGTATAAGTTTATTTTGTGTACATTATTTTCACTGTTTCTCATGACAATTGTAATAAAATAACTATTGGTTACAAAAATATACCGATAGATTTTTATAATAAATACTAATTGATCTTGTTTTATCCCATATGTGTAAAATGCATATGGGATATCCAATATCTTCGGAATTGGAATCAAAAATAAGATTGTTTTTTATGTATTTTTAAAAGCCATTACACAATATAGTCTACTCTGTCTAAATCCAACTGACACTACTGTATTTTGCAACTAGACTAACTTTGTGACTTTGAAAAGTTTTCTTCACATTGCTTTTTATATGACATCAACATCACTGTGCACCAGAGGTGACTGAGAAACGTATTTTGTTGGTTAAAAATATTGCAGTAAGCGACCGTCCTCCCCACAATTTTCAAATAAGAATCAATCAAGTCTTATGTGGTGATGTGCAAATTTTCAGTCAATTTTAACTGGTTTGGCTCTTCCGAAGGTTAAGGTAGTTTAATGGTTGAAAGCACATTGCAGTGAAGCCAGCTGCAAAAGTCAAAGGGTAGAGGATTAGGGCTTCATTTCCTTTTAGCTGTCGCCATGTCTGTTTTCTGTCCAGGCTGCCTCTTGCTGCTATTTAACCCATGCTTTTAAAGACAAGAGGGGTTGAGAACTTGAGGGCCTCTGGCTTCATTTTAACAAGGCGTCACTAGCACTTTGGTACATAATTTGTCATAAATGTCAGAGGTCACTGAATGTTCGAAACTTACAGCCGGCAGATGGTCATTATGACAGCAGTTATGTTTCAAAGGCAAAGGATATTTTGTGGTATTTACTTTAGTGTGTTAGTGTTACACCTCTGAGTATATCTGAGAAGATTTGAGGTTAAATCAAAACATCCTTAATGATGTAATGTATGGGGATTAACATAAGAATAAAATAATTAATTAATTAATTAATTAAAAAAATTAAAAAAAAAAAACATCCTTGTGGTTGACTGCTTAGGCAGCAGTAACAAAAGATGGACCAGTTTTCAAAAGATATTCTATTTGGTTATTCCGGCCTAAAATTTACACGTAATTTTTTTGCCTCCTCATGTTCAAACACTTACGGATTCCCCAGTTCTCACTTCTGAGAATTCGTAAAAACAAAATTAAGTAAAAAAGCAAATTATTAAAATGTGCTAATATGAATTTCTTTATCTAGCCATATCATTGAAATTATAGAAAATAAGATCTATAGGTGAGTTTCTATACTACAGCTAAACATTATCTAATAGCAGCATCAGATAAAACAAATAGAAAATATTAGATTAGATTCAACTACACTTCTAAATTGGTTAGTTTATTTTTTTTTAATTTTTATTTAAAAAAATTTTTTGTGAAAGAGAGAGAGAGAGCATGAGCAGGGGCAGGGGAGGGGCAGAGGAGGGAAAGAGAGAAATCCAAGCAGGATGCATGCCCAACATGGAGCCTGACTCAGGGCTCCATCTCATGATCCTGAGATCATGACCTGTGCTGAAATCAAGAGTCAGATGCTCAACCCCCTGAGTCACCCAGGCATCCCTAAATTTGTTAGTTTAAATGTTAATAATTTGCTCGTCATTTTGCCCTGCTTTTTAACTTATGACATTTTATACCAAACAATTTTAATAGTTCCCAAGAGCCAAAGCTCAAAGCAAGACTCAAATCCCACCGTACTTCTGTTAGACACACCCAGCGGAAACGATGAAGCGCTTGTGTTAAACAAAGAGGTCCACCATTTCTCAATACCTTCTTGTTCTTAAAATCATGAGTTTAGCTACAAGAGGTCTTGGACATAAACTAGTCAGATAGGTATTTCTACTAAACTTCATGACCATGAAGATAGAAGCATGCTTGAGACCGGGTGAAAATAAAAAAAGAGAGAGACGCTAGTGTTTCGCTGGTGAAAGTGTACTATTAAATGCCCGAGCATGCAGAGGATGTGAACAATGATCTCCTAACATAGGCAATAAATGATACAGACCTGGGGGAAGATGCTGACGGAGCTATGCAGCCTACATCTACCCACATATCTGAGAACATGAACTCCATTAAAACTTGAACTTCCTGTTTAAAATGCTTCACTAATGTTGCTGATAATTTACCTCACAGAAGATACAAGGGGAACAAGAAATTGTTACTCTGCACTTCACTCTGATCTAGAAGAAACAACTGGGTAATGATCTGAAAGTGGAAATGCCCTTGGGAGAAATTAAGACATGATACAGTTGGAATTAAGTTTAGCTGCATGCAAGAGAAAATCCAAATTAACTGGCATAGTGCATAAGATTAGAATCTTTGCTGAAAACGTCCAAAGGTCAGCTCTCCAGGGTTAGGGTAGCAACATCACACATTCGTGCAGATTCCAGGCCCCTCTCAGCCCTTCATTCAAAACGGGATGGATTAAGAACATGGACATAGAATCTAACTTCACCACTTTCTAGTTGTTCAGTCTTTGGCAAGTCACTTCACTTCTCTGTGCCTCCATATCTACATCTGTAAATAGATTTATAATTACTAACTATAAATTACTTTAATGGAAATTGTTAATTGGAACTGTGGGTAGTAATTTCTAATAAGTATTCCAAAGTAACAGTAGCTAACATTTAATGAGTGTTTCTCACATATAGGGGCTGTTCTTTTTAACTCTTTACTTGCTAAGTAAGGTACAGATGATAAAAAGCAGCATCGATGTGGCAGTGTGGCTATATGAACCCTGCTCTTAAGCACTACTTAGAGATAAGGGAACTGAGATCTCCATTTCATATGATTATTATATGCACATGAGTTGCATATGAGTTAACATAGGCAAAGTGTAAAGAGTAATTCCTGGCACATGGCAAATGCTACATATTCTGCTGGCCATCATTACTGCTACTGCTTTTCTGATGGGGCCCTCTTAATCAGTCTGAGATGACAGCTAGAGCGCCAATCATTTCAACTTTATTAAAAGAAAAGTTTTTATCACCATCCTTGAAAGACACTTCCGATATACACAAAACATAATCTCTACTTACATCCAATTGGCCATAATTTAGGCCCATGAACATGAGAAATATGGTCTTTATTCTATATCCCAGTAAAACTTGTGAATTTATCACTGAGGACATAATGAAAAATTAAACATTGGGAGGAACAACCAACAGTTAACTGCCATATGTCATCTATGAGTTCATGAAAGCATGAAAATTGCCTATTGGAGATTCTTAAACATGTACCTTAGGCTTTTCAGAAAGCCATTGATAAAATAAAGCAACATTGTAGGCATGATCTGGTGTCTAGAACTCCCTCCCCAAAGAAGATTCTTGTGGGCAGAACAGTTGAACCAAACAAAAATAAAAGCAAAATCTATGAAGAGATAAAGAAGGACTATCCTCAGAAACCACAGAGTTTTGATGAGCTAAGATTTATAAATAAAAAAATGTCATGGACCTTTGTGACCATTGCCAAGGAGAGTAAGTCAAAGATGACAGAAAGTTTTAAGGGTAAGACCGGAAACAGGGAAGTCCACTTCAGCTATGCTTGGTATACAAAAATGAACAAAAAGGGAAAACCACTGTTCTGAGGAGATGAAAGTAAAACACAGAACTATGAATCTCTAAGTCTTCATCTTCAACCTTCACTGTCAAGACTCTTTATACTGAAAAAAGTATAACAAGTATCATTAAGACAATTACCTTAGTCTGCTTTGCACATACTGTTTCTATTGTCTGGAATATCTTTCTTCTCATATTCACTCATGAAACTCTCCCTCCAGCTTCAAAATCTGGTTCAAACAATAATCCTAGAAAGCCCAGAGAGAGTAGGAGAGTTTCAAGAAGACATACCTGGCAGAGAATATCCAAGATCCTTTCCTCAGAGTGGGAGAATAAGGCCAGCTAAGGGTAGGCCTGATGGATCAGACTCAGAATTTTAGTTCCAGGTGCTAGAGCTCCCCCTTAAGCAAGAAGGTCAGGAACAGATAGATTCAGCCAATGAGTAAATGCCAAAATGGTGACAAAACAGGAAACAAAGTGACGTATCAAGTCCATTGAGATGGACACAGCTTAACTAATGGTTTGCATTGGGCAGAAATATTACAAAAAGAGAGCAATTTCATTTAATAGAAGCTTTAATAATGGATTCAGTATGAGCTTTAGTGATTTCCACCAAGGTCTTTGGATGTCTTAAGAAATGTCTCTGGTTGTCTTAAGTTGTCTTTTCTAGTTGCCAGCTTCAATTTCCTCAGATGTAAATGGACTTTCAAAGCAAGTTAGGGCAATTAGGTGAGAGGATGTACATAAAGCACTCCGCTGTGTTGCCGGCGCAAAGTATTTGCTCAATACTATGTAGCTGTAAAACTTATGAATAGGTTTAACACCTTGCCTAAAATAAATGAGGTGAATCAATAGTGTCCCAATTTTCAAAAAGAAAATGGTTTTATGTCCACTTGAATTACTTGCATTCCTGAAGCCGAAATCCCTGTGCTTCCTCTCATTCCACTCCCCATCCAGGCCCCTTTTCTGACTTCTCTGTCTCTGCCAATGTCTTCACCTTTTCTGGGTTATTCAGGCTCAAATATTTAAAGTCCCATTTGAATCTTTCTTCCTCATCCTTGCATCCATTCACTTGTCAAGGTATATTTATTCTAAATGCACCGTGTCACTCACATCCATTCCCGTTAACAGAGTTCAGTCCCCATTTCTTCTCTCCTGGACTGTTTAAAACCATCCTAACTGCTCTTTCACCTTTTGAGCCTTCCCACTGCTAATACATCCTCCAGAATTCTTCCTGTTAAATTTCAACTCATTCACTTTAACCCATCATTTCAACCTGTCAGCATCATTCAAAATCCTAATTCTGTCCTCTACAACTTATTGTCCTTGTATCCCCCACCCCTGCTTGCTATATCATCATCCAAATCATATCACTAAAATAAGAGGCAAAAAGGCAAAGCAAGGAGCTCTACCGACACAACAGAAAACCATTTCCAAGGTCGTTATCAATTCAAACCAATTTAATTAAATAAATATCTCTTGGTGTCCTTCCATCTATAGTGTGGTACAGCGTGGAAAACATTTCAGTCTTAAAGGGCACACAGCCTTGGTTTGAAGCTCTGGTTTTCCACGTAAGAGTAATGTAGGAAGGAATTTTTGGTCCACTGAAGAGGCAAAATGGGAGTATCTTACCTAACTTATAGGTTTCAATGTTAATTAATAGCACTATCAGGAAAGGCAATTTAGCTTGATTTTTAGAATATGGTATTTAATACATTTTATTTTCTAAAAATTAAGCATCATGCTAAATCTGCAGAGATACAAAGAGTGAGACTCAGCTCCTGTTCTCAGAAAACTTACAGTCTAGTTGAGGGGGATTACAGATGTGGTACTGAAAAGGCTGAGTGTGGCAAGTTCCAGTGCAATGCAATGGGACTCAAAGCAGAGGTCACACCTGTCCTGAGGGTAAGGCCTCCTTGATTATTCCTGATCATGAATCAAGGGCAGTGAGGAATCATTGAAAGTTTTTAAAGAGGAAGTTAAATGATTAGAACTAGACTTTAGGAAGGCTCCACAGAGAGCAACATGTAGGCTGTATTATAAGATTAGGGAGAAAAAGCCAGATTAAAAGATACTAACATTACTTTTTTTTTTTTTTTAATCTCACTTGACTCTTACGCTCAGTCCACTATTGCTTCTTTCTTGATCTCTCTCTCCTCCCCTGTCTTCGAATTACCTTTCTCTCATGATCTTGTCCAAAATCTTTGGTTATGTCTCAATCTCATTTCTGACTCCTTTTTCTCTACTTCTGTAGTAACTACTGAAGTTTCCTAAAGTCTATTTCATATCATTCCATTACACTCTCCTTAAATGATTTTATTTAAACTCAAGAGCTCAAATCCTGCCTGTATCTTGGCACCTCCCCAAACTAAATTTCTTGACAGAATCGCTCTTGAGCTGGAGATTTATATCCACCTGGCTCCTCAACTTCCACAAGTGAATACTCAATTACTTCTAACCCAACTCAAATTAGGTGCCATCTTCACAATGAACTCTCACTCACTCATTTGTCCATTTGTTTGGCTACAAGTATTTGAGCCTGTGCTAAGTACCAGGTACTATTGCTAAGTACAAGTATTTGAGCCTGTGCTAAGTACCAGGTACTATTGCTAAGTACAAGTATTTGAGCCTGTGCTAAGTACCAGGTACTATTGCTAAGTACAAGTATTTGAGCCTGTGCTAAGTACCAGGTACTATTGCTAAGTACAAGTATTTGAGCCTGTGCTAAGTACCAGGTACTATTGCTAAGTACAAGTATTTGAGCCTGTGCTAAGTACCAGGTACTATTATAGGCATGGGGGCCTTGCCAGTGAATAGAGATATCCATCCTTGCAGAATTTACACCAAGTTCACCCTGGCAATGGATTTTCAGTATTGTGATTCTAATTTTGACAATCCACACCCCACCCTAACCAACTGTTTCTAATCCTTAGGTTACTCTCTGGTGTCTTCAAGATAAAATCCAAGCTTTTTAGAATAACATTTAAAAAACAAAAAAACAGACAAATTTATGATCTAGCCCATGCTGACAGATTAGGGTCACTTTTTTCCCATAGTTTGCAGCTTACATAATTTATGATTCATCATATGAGCAATGCTCTAGCTCAGTCTTGGCCTTTGCCCTTACTGTTTCCTGTCTGGAGAGTTTCCTCCTCTTTACCCATGCCCCATCCAGCTAGTGCTTGCTCACTCTTCGTAACTCACCCAAAATGTCAGCTCTTCCATGATCATTCTCCCATTTCCCAGGATGGATTAAGTGAACTTCTCTATATTCCTATAAATATTTTATATACCCCTATCATAGCACTTATCCAAATCTATTATAAATACTTACTTCTGTATCATGGCCCAAGTAGTTTCTGAGCTAATAGAATATGGGGACTTTGGTGTTATTCTCTGATTCCCTGTGCTTTTTGCATTTGCTACTTGTCTAGCCATAGAGTCTTTTTTAAATCCTTTTTGCTAGTTAAATAAGTTAAATAAGTTAAAATACTGAATTTTCCAGATTCAAATTACTGTGTGGTTTCTGTCTCCTGGCTGGACTGACTGATACACTCCCTAGCACAATGCTCGGCACATATTGAGAACCAAATAAATTGTGGTTGAATTACTAAAATAATGATCAAGGAAAGAGGTATATACTGTTTATATACCTAAGTTTATACCAATGATATAAACTGCTATATTTGTTGAAGAAGGGCTAAGTGGAAAAATCACTGAGGATTCCAACTTCACTGAAGATGGGAACAAATTATATACGAGGAACAAAACAGAGCCAGTGATAACATCAAGATTTTGAGACTGAGAGCCTGGGAAAATGATGGTACTATTAGGAGAAGCAGACAACTAAAGAGGAGAAAAAGATGGTAATTTTAAGTGATTTTTATTTTATTTATTTATTTATTTATTTATTATTTATTTTTTATTTATTTGACAGAGAGAGAGACAGCGAGGGAACACAAGCAGGGGGAGTGGGAGAGGGAGAAGCATGCTTCCCGCAGAGCAGGGAGCCCAGTGCAGGGCTCCATCCCAGGACCCTGGGATCATGACCTGAACTGAAGGCAGACGCTTAATGACAGCCACCCAGGCTCCCCTTTAAGTGAAATTTTAAAAATTCATTTATATCTTGAGAGAATGGTATTTTCTGCAGTCTCTCAAGTAGTTAATCAAGTTACTCCAATAGCTAAACATAAAATCCAAAGATCTCAATGAGTGGCTTACTAGGCAAATTGTCTCTTTCTTGCTCACACAGCAGCTCAAGCCCAGGGTTTGGTTTGAGAGCTCTCACATGGTGATTTAGGGAACCACGGTCCCTGCATCTCATGGTTATACCTCTCCCCTGGGAATCCCCTGCAGGAGCCTCTTCATCTAGATGCAGATGGGGGAAGACACAGAGAAAGAAAACTGATTTGGGAGTAATGACCACATTCTTATAACTGTAGCATGTTGGAGTGTGAAGGAAAGAGGAGGAAGTAGAGTCCACACCTCCTTAGTCTTATTAGATTACATTAACTATCCAAGTTTGGGTGAAGTGATCCTAAATGGTACGTGAGAAAGGAGCAAAATCTTCCTTTTTAAGCAATCAAACTTTTGTCTGGGCTTATTTATAAAATTAGTTAACACACTTGCCCTCAAAATAATGGCTCTATTCAGTGACAGCTTGGTATATTGCCTATAACTTATAAGAGAAAAGCTAGCCTCCCTAAATAAGGACTACTGACAAGAAATACTCAGCTTGTGAATGCTTACTTCACAAGTACGCTTTACATCATTTCGGGAGAAAAGTTACCTCATCATAATTATACATCAAATGTAACAATAATAACTAACACTTACTAAAACACCATTGTGTGGCACATCATGTCATGAGAGAAATATATAGATTATTTTATTTAAACCTCACAACTGCCATGGGAAATACTGTTTGGGCCCTCACTATGACCATTGGGAATGTGGTTTTTTTTTTTTTTTTTTTTTTTTTTTTCAGTGTTGACAACAGATGGACCTCGATTCTCTGTTTCCCTGGAGCCTTTTTTCTTTTTCCACTTAACTCCTGTGCTGTGGTAGCTTCCAGAGGCTGCCTAGGAGTTACCATGTAGGGACAAATTATGGGAAGAAATGGCATTATTCTTTCTGCTGAGAACCTGCTTTTGGTTTGAGAAGCATTCAAATTTCTACAAAGAAAAAAATATTAAAAGTTCAATGTTATATTAGTATTATAAATATAATGTTTTATTAGAAAGAGATCTGGCAAATATTTTACAACATAAGTAGAAATAATAATAGCTAATGCCTATAAAGAATTTACATAATTTCCCATTGAATTTTGGATTAAATCCAAGTTCTTAAAAGAAGTTTTCCTCTATAATATGGCTCTTGAGCCACATTTCCAAAATCACTTTGAGCTGTCCTCTTATTTGCTTTTTATGTTTCAGTTATAGTGGTTATTTCTTTTTCCTTCAGTTTCTAGAATATTCCAATCTCTTTCCTATTTTATAGACTTGCCACCTAGCTATTCTTTCTTCTTAGAAAATTCATTCTTTTAATTTCCTCCCACCTACTCCTTCCCATCCTTCATCTCACTTCTGAAGAGTAATTTTCTCTGAGCACTTAATGTGGACTAGATTCTCCTAAAAGTTGCTCTTCACAACACCTTCTTAACTTACTTCAGAGCATTTATCACAATTTATTATATTTATTTTGTGTGTTTATTTAGTGTAAAAGCCCTGATTCATAATTCTATCTTTTATTCATTCATTCAGCAATTCTAGTGAAGGAAAGAAAGAGATAAGAGTATAGTTAGAGAGATATGAAAGTCAAATATTTTAATATATGGAAGATAATTTTGAACATGTTTGTCTAGTTTGTTACAGCTATGTAGAGCTGTGTAATGAATTTTTTCATAATTTAGTGGCTTTAAATAATAACCACTTTATTATACCTTTTTTTAAAAAAGATTTTTTATTTATTTATTTGAGAGAGAGAGAATGAGAGAGAGCACATGAGAGGGGGGAGGGTCAGAGGGAGAAGCAGACTCCCTGCCGAGCAGGGAGCCCGATGCGGGACTCGATCCAGGGACTCCAGGATCATGACCTGAGCTGAAGGCAGTCGCTTAACCAACTGAGCCACCAGGCACCCACCACTTTATTATACCTTATGATTTTGCAGGTCAGGAATTTGGATGGAGCCTGGCTGGGAGACTCCTTTTTTTTTTTTTTTTTTCCATGTACCATGGATAGAGGTAACTTGGTAAAGTTCAGCGGTCATTAAAATCCAAGATGGCTCCATTCACATTTCTAGTACCCTCTTGGGGATGATGGAAGGAAGGCAAGGCTCAGTTGGGAATCTTGACTGGATCATCTTTAACATGAAGGCCTCTAGTTAGTCAGACTTCTTTTTTTTTTTTTTTTTATTTTAATAGTCATGTTTCTCACTTGACTAATTCTCAAAATATATGATTCCAAGTCAGACCTTTTATATGGCAGCTCACAGCTCCAAGAGCAAGTGTTCTGTCCTGGCAAATAAGACAAGCACCATGGCCTTTAATGAATTGGTCTCAGATATAGGGCCATTCCCAGCACTCTCTAGTGTTCACAGCAGTCACATGGCCTCCCAAATTGAAAGGGAGGAAACACTGACCCCTCTTCTCCATTGAGAAGTGTTAAAGAATTTTCAATCATGTATTAAAATCTCAACAATATTTAGACTCTCCAAAACTATGTTAATTGAGTTCTAGATAAACAAGGACCAAAAATCATAGTTCTACCATTAAGGGGCATAAAAGAATAATGACAAACAGTTCTGTAACAGTATATATGTAATTTAAAGTCTTCCCCAAATCCACTAGGCAAGATAAATCTACCTTCTACTGTACTCCTAAAACACTATGAAAGCATATTTACTATAGGACTTACCACAATGCATTCAATAATTCCATGTTTCTTCTGTTAGAATATGGGGGCCTAATAATCAGTGTAATGTTTTGCTGTGGCACAGAGTACATACTCAATAAATATATATTAGACAATGAATACTTCATCAGACTTAAAACACAGCAAATTGATCCATAAGTTTGGCACAGAAAATCTTAACTAGGAGTTAAACAGATATTTGTAAACTGGGGAATAAATTTATAATAGCATTTCTATGTGTAAATCCATTTCAAGGTCTAAATTAACAAGTTGGAGAACACATGTTTTGAATTCTGTCATTGTCTAATTCATATTGAATATGCATTTCATCTGAAGAAGTTCAGAACTCTACATTTTCTTCCTCCCTCTTGGAGACCTCCAGGGGACCTAAGAAATATTTTAGTCTCCAATAGTAGAGAAGAACATAGATTCCAGAGTCAGACTGCCTTCACTCAAATCCATTCTTCAACACTTACTAACTTTATGTTTTTTGATGATTTTAAAGTCTTAGTTTCTCCATCTGTAAGTGGAAATAATAGTAACTATTTCACAGGACTGTTAAGAAAAATAACTATTATTCAGGTAAAACCTCTGGAAAAATAACATTGTAAGCATCTATCAAAGATACTCCATAATTTTTTGTATTTCAATCAGAAGAACTGGCACACTTACTTATGAATATGTCTAACTTTGTCCTTTCTGTATTTTGAGTTCTTGGAGGTAAACAAACTTGTCTTGTGCAACTTGCTATCACTTAGAAAATTTAACAATCTTTTGTAATTATAGTTCGTATCTTGGTTTTCAGAGTTCTGTCATGTTTATTGTTTATACCCTTTTTAAAGATGCCATAAGTGGGTTGTCTAGGGCTTCCACCCTGCCAAAATAGTCTGGGTATAAAATTGTCCATTCAGAAAGGAAAGACCCAGGGGCGCCTGGGTGGCTCAGTCATTAACTGTCTGCCTTCAGCTCAGGTCATGATCCCAGGGTCCTGGGATCAAGCTCTGCATTGAGCTCCCTGCTCATCAGGAAGCCTGCTTCTCCCTCTCCCACTTTCCCTGTTTGTATTACTTCTCTCGCTGTCTCTCTGTCTCTCTCTTTCTGTCAAATAAATAAATAAAATCTTAAAAAAATTAAAAAGGAAAGACCCATTGGAAAATCTGTATTAGACAATTTGTAAGGTAACTCTTGGAGTTCTATGATTCTGGAAATTATTTAAATTTTTAAATAGGATATTTATTGAAATAAAATATACATACTGAGAGGAAACAAATAATAAACACCAGCTTAATTAATTTTCACAATTTGAACACAGCCATGTAACCAGAACCCATATTTAAGTACTGATAGTTATAATTATTTATAATTAAAATATTTGTTTATATTATCACATCTTCTCAAATATAAGATTATCTTTGTTTTGGCATTTATATTTCAAAGTCAAAGACAAATATTCTCCAAAGATAAAAAGAATTCCATTACCAAAATGCTAAGTATGACGACACCTTCAAATTTTTGCCTTATACAGAATTGGTGAAGCTATTTTGAGTCAGGAATGTTTGTTTCAAAGGTCAATAATCAAAATCCCTTATAGTTTTATCACTTGTTACCTCAGAAGAAAAATTTACCCTTTACATAACGCCTTATCAAATAAGCTATCAGCTATATATGATACATGTATGTACATTTATAAATAACAGTAAAGTACACATGGCTCCTATACTTAGGTTTTCGGTACTTAATTTAAGTCATTTTATCGATGGTGTTTCCCTAGGAGGTTAATCACTGGTCACAATACTGAAAAAGTTAGTAATGGAATTTAAATGACACTTGGAAATTGTGGTTGAGTCCCTCATGGACTTTCAAGTTTGATTTCCCATCAAGATACCTACCTAGAGAATCTTCAGAATTATAAAACACAAATACTTTGATATTTAGTGAACGGAAAAAAAAATTTGTTTCCTTTTTTCTTTATCTTTTTGCAGCCTATACCAAGTCAACTTTCCTCGGTGGTGTGTAGATTCTGCAAGACAACTCTTCAGACATGGGTTTTCTTCTCACACTTAAGAACAAATAAATGAAAACTGTGCTCAAATAACCTTTCTGTCCAGAAATTAAAACTTGAAAATAGGAATAAATTGTGTTTGAGTTTGCATCTCATTTGATGTGCAGTCTCTCTAAATAGCATATAAATCTTATGAAAATTAAATGATTTTTCTTCAGACTTAATTCAATAGCACCAAGTCCCAGTCATAACTTATAGCCAGGGATTTCAGCATGTGTCTTGTAGAAAGTATCAGGGACAGAGTGTACGGAATATTGAGGAGTGGCAGGTAGGTAGCCACTAATTAATGAAAAAAGAGCCCTAAATAACTCTAAATATTTAGGCTAAATAGTTTAAATGTGCTTACAGGGGGACTATTAGCCCGTTTGAGAGATGGTCAGTTCATTCAGGGCACAATGCAGGTCCCTCAGAGGCACTACTGTGAGGGGAAACAAAGGGTTGGGGCAGCCCCACCCTCACCCATTCTCCTCCACTGCAACACTCCTAGTTCACAAAGCCCCTTTCAACTGCTCCTTTATTCTGGATGTTTACTTAAACTCATTCAGATCTTTTTTTGCTATCTCATGCACAGCATACCCCACCCTCCAGCAAGCTGCACCCTGAACACAACCAAACCACAAGCCTTCCCCATTGAAGAAAACGAATCTCAGGCCAAAGATTCAATCATTTGTATAAAGGCTTTGTGAGTTTTCACTTTTTACAAAACAGTAACTAAAGGTACCTTCATGCAAGCTAAAATAAATTTCTGGGGAGAAATACTCTGCAGCAACAAAAGGGAAGTTACAGTTTAAGCATTTTGGAGGGTTTGTTTCCTTGATATTTTAAATAACAAAGCACGGGAAAATATCACCTGAGTAATATAAAAATGGCAGAATAAAATATCTGTTGTATTATAGAGTTGATATGCTTAGTTTTGAATTTGCTTTTATTTTCTAAGGTTATTTTCATAATTCAGAAATTTTTAAATCCTGGAGTAGGGGATAAATAAATGTGTATATATTACCACGTGAAGTTATATATATATATATATATATATATATATATATATATATATATATATATATATATATATATTTATATATACACAAAAAAAATAGCTCCCTATATAGAAATAACTTTGCAAGAAGTTATACCTGTAGAGGGGTGAGAGAACCTTTCAATTAAGGCCCCTCCTCAGTTATTAATTGGAAAATGAATATTTTTTCAACAAATATCTACATTTAAAAAAATATCATAATCAGATCAAGGGAGTATTTATAATGATATCACTATTTACAGTTGGACATGTCAACACCTGTGAAAGTTTATTCTCTAAGTCATTTGTGTAAAATGGAATGGAGTCTTATTCAATTTCATCTTTTGAGCAAGAGCTACAGTATAATTTAAAAGGTATTTTAAATAAAAAAAATAAATATGGTAAAATCTATGAAAAAAATTTTATTTTTAATTTGAATAAAGTTAACCAAGCTCAGGTCATCAAATCTAATGAAAACTACTAATTTACTACTCCATATTTTTTATTTTGTAAAAAATTATTTTAAGTCAGCTTTGATTTTTTTAAATGAAATGCATATTTTGAGCTATCTATAAAACCACACAATAATAATCAAGATTTATAATAGCATTACACAACCATAATATTGTGGGTTTTTTTCAGTATCTTTAAGGTAAAAGTTAAAATAGTTTTTCTAATCAAAGAAAAAAATGTTACTATTTCCCAATACCTCCACTTTTACTTTGGAAGTACACCCACGTTCAACCTGTTATTTAAGGCCTGATTTTTAAATTATTAAATATTATGAAGTGTCTATCTCCTTAATAACTAATAAAAGAGTCACATACACAGATTTTAATATTTCATTCATTCCTCTAAACATGTAGCTCATGTATGCGTTTTAATTGGGCCGCTCTCACTCTCCTAAACTCTCAACTACTTTCATTAAACACATGAGCATGTAAGCAATGATGACCCTTTAGAGCCGTCATCAATTTAGTCGCTGGGAAATGAGAAGGCTTCACAGATGACTTAATTTGCTGTGGGAACCTGCGCTTCCTCTGTGTGTAACCTCTGCATTTGGCTGCCTTTGACCTTCAACACTATCCACCTGCTGGAAGCCATGTTTGATTCTCTGACCAGGGAAACGCCTGCTTGACAACAGAATGGTATCATAGGACAGTGTGATGGAATTTTTCTTTCTCTGTCATCATTAAGGGGGTTCCCCCTATGGTGAGGGGAATGAAAAGTCTGATTTAATGTTCTCTGGAGAGTGGCAGGGGGAAAAAAGGCTCAAAGCTTCACATGCTGCTTTCGGAGTGGGTCATTTCAGTCCTTGTGGCGAATGGGATGTCCCAATGGAATTTGCCATAGACTGGTCTGAAAAGAAAGGGATTAAGACCCTTTTCAGGATGGAAATGTAACAAAAGGACCACTTTTATGATGTAGCAGCATAAAATAGGGAGCTCTATAGTGCAACTGATTGCTAAAGATCTTTGAATTGGGTAGCCAAGCCTGTAGGCCCTGTTCCCGGCGGGTTTAGAGGCTAGTACAGAATATGTCTACACTAGACGCAGAGGTCTGCTCTCATTTAGGCGCGAGTAAGAGATTATCAGTTTGTTCCTACATGATTTTTTTTTTTTCCACACCTACCGAAAAGTGGCCTGTAGGGAGATTATACTCTAGTGAAAGTTGCTGCTAATTAAAACAAGTAATTAGTGTTCCTCCAGGCTTCGCGGTTTCACTCACTTTTGCCCGCCAGACAGCATTAGTTTAAAAGCAATCCAATTTCTAGCAATAACAGACTGTAAAAAAGTCATTTAACAAGTATATAAGTGTAAGGTTACAGTTCAGACGTTGATTTATCTCTTCTGGGCTATTTAGAAATACTGTAGCAAAGTTGAAGAGAAAGAAAGTTAAACAGCTTTTAAAAAAAATTAACATTAAGAAAAAAGGCCACAGGCCTCAGTCCATTTACAAAAAAAAAAAAAAAAAAAATGACAAGCAAAAACTGGGAGAATATGAGATTTCCTAAATTGCATTAGGAAACAAAAATTGGATTTAATGCTGTTTTCTCATAGAACCCTCACTTAGCATTTTGTAAACAGATCATTTCATTAAGTCCTTTTGTTTCTCCTCCCGCCTTTGCTGAAACAGAGACTTTTTATTGACTGATTCTCATTGAAATGAATTGGAACAGTAGAGTGTAACGCAACACGTTATTACCCCCTTTTTTTTTTTTCACAATTCCAAAATGACTAGCCTGGCTCTAGTTTGCATATCTGGTGGGAGGATTTTGTTAAACTAGAGAGATCTTGAGAGAGAGTAAAATGTTTTATTATAAAGAGATGTAACAGAAATTTATATATATATATTTTAAAAACCCATACCTACACTGAATCATCCCCTGATAAAATACTTGTGTAATTGCTGAATTTTTGTAATCTGACAACCTTCTATAATTGCCACCTTGGCTGTTTAAAATGATCTATTTCTGAGGTTGATATCATCAAAGACACGCATGCTATTGTGCAAGAAATTCAATATAGCTCATCATTAAAATCACCCAGAAGTCTGCTTCCTCCCCTAACAAATTAATTCATAATAGTTCAATTAAGGCACAATTCTCAGATTTGTGAGTTTTCCAATGCTATATATATAATTAAAAAAAAAACGCTAGCTCTTCCTCTGCAAGACACATAACTTGCTATTCATTTTGTGTAGTGCTAATCATATCAATAATATTCCATATGCAAAAAGACAATTATAAACTGTTAATACCACAAAATGTCAGCTTTTATCACATATTCAACTAGTGGATTCTGAATTTAGTCATCTTCTTTAATGGATTACAGTTAATGAAGTATTAAGTAGCCTGATTTTGATCATTTCAGGTTAAAATAAGACTATAGACCTATCACATTTTAAATGCCAAATTAGAATATGAAGATGTCTTTCATAAAGTCTGGCAGCTTGTTTAAATTAATGAAATAAATTTTCATTATGTGATTTATGAACTCTAAACCATATTTTAGAGTTTCAGTACATGCTTTTCCTTTCCTAGAATTTACTTCCTATGTTTATTTAAAGTATAAGAGTTTTGGCACCAAGCTTAAAAGAAGAAATTTTACAAGTTAGCATACGATCAGTAAGTAAATGTATTTGAATCTCTGCTTAATTTTTTTAAATATCTATGGGAAGAAAAAGTAGAACTTGTTCCAGCTATAATTTGTTGTTGTTTTTGTTTGTTTGCTTGTTTTTTCCTATGAAGGAATCTATGAAATAATGAAGACTGAACTCATTACTAAGCATATTATTGTAGAGATTATTTTCCTAGTAGAAGCACTCGTCTTCAGAAATTCTACAATTAATGTATAATCCTTGCAGAGAGTTAAATGTGATAAATTGAAAGTTGCTGCCATATCCTACCTTTTTTCTTGATAATGAGCCCTATGCTCAACTGGCCTTTTAAGATACATTATTTTTTGTTTTGGTTTTTAGTGGTGGAAAGCATTCTTCCAAAATCAGCCTTTGATAGTATTTGATTTTCTTAATTTGAATTTAGGCTGCATCTAGGGAGTCTCTGATGGAGCTCAGAATTTGCTTTTTCTTTCAGGGCTGATAAGCAGGCGGATGTGATGGGACTGTGGCAGCGCAGTCTGAGGGCAGCAGAGGGCAGACTGCACAGAGACCTGGGAGGCCTCTTTACAGATCGTGATGGAACCATAAGGGAAACCATAATAGCCCTCATTTTATGTATTAAGCCATATTTGCACAACAATTCCATTATAATACAGAGATAATCTTTAGAAGTAATTTTAAAACAGCAAATGTATAAATGCTGAGTCTCAAGTAAAAGAAACAATTTTCCTAAGCCAAATGTCTTTTGTAACGGATTTCAATGGTCATTTGATTGTTTTAAAGATAATTTGACCTTATGATTCACCCATTTCTTAAATGCATGTCTCCAATATAATTGTTTTCATTTGGAGTTGGAGTTAAAAAAAAAATAGCTAAATAATCCTCCGTGATTTGTTTTACTGCTTTGCAGCGCTTCTGTCTAACCCAAGGAAACTCTGAGTAGGTGATTAGTAGTATTGAAATTGATGTCTCCAAGAGTTCAATACCAGCTTGTTAAAAAAAAAAAAAGAAATCATCTGCTGAAGATGATGGTGACTCCAGTTCCTCTTTACATTTTTAAAAATATATTCCTTGCAATATAGCTATTTAATCTAAGTCCACCCAGCTGGGCCATATATACAGTCTTTGAAGACAAAAATAGTATCATCTTTATGTTATGTAATAAAAATCAGTAAGTGCTTACTGAATTTAATATAAATGAATTTCTTTGATACTTTTATCAATATTTTACTAAAGATATAGTGTAAATAGCAACTTTCATTGTAAAATAATTTAGGAGTTTCTAGCAAAGATAAAATACATAAAGGATTATGTAGTTTGTGAGGCATGGTATTTAAAGAAGACCAGTCCTGTGTCATTCCGTACCACTGAGTGTCTCTACAAAGCATAGGATTTATCTACCGTGCAACAGGACTAGGCAGGAAGAATAAAATTAGTATTTATGAGAAGCTGCAATGTGCCAGGCATCACGCCAAGCACTTTACGTATATTATCTCATTTATTATAACAGTTTTGCAGATAAAGACTCTGGAGCTTAGGTTAAGCAACTTTCCCCACAAAGGTAAGGTGAAATCAGTACCTTCTTTGAAAAATATTTCTGGAGTACATCCTATGTGCCGCTCACTGTGCTAAGCACATCGTGGGCTTCTGTGGACAAGTTGCATGAGCTCCCTGCTATCTGGAAACATGCATTCTAGTAGGAACACATTGTGGATGAACATGTAAAAGAAAATATGCAATATTAGTGGTAAGTATCTTATATAAAGATAATTTTCAGTAATCAATAAACAAACTTGTCTCCAAGGTGATGCCAATCTTTCCACATTATCTTGACCTTTTGACCTCAATGCAGACCTTTATATTTACTTCTATTATATCTAATCCTATAAATTGTAGTTGCTTTTCCCCGGATTTTAACTTCTTTGTGATTCCTGATATTTTTATTCTCTAAACAGCTGATGGCCAGTCAGACCATACCACTCATGCCACCCAGAGCCACAGCAGACCGTATTCAACTTTTCCAGATTCATTTTATTCTTCAGAAATTTAGACTGCTATTGCAACCCTCCCTCTAAAGAAAATTGACTTTTCCGTCCCAATTGGTTCCACTGACCTTTGTCCCCTACTGTCTTGACTTACTCCTTTCTCTCTACTGCCACTTGTTTGACCCTGTGTCTTGTGTTATAGAACCATTTGGACACTTGAATGTCTCCATCTTCAGTATAATAGCTAACATTCATTAAATGTCTACTATATGCCAATCGTTCCTTCTAAATTTTCTTTACATTTACATCTCATGCAATTGTCCAATTTTTTTTAAGGAAAAGTATGGCTGTCACCACTGTTTTATAAATGAGGAACATGAGGTGCCAAGAAGCCCTGTCCCCAGAATTATACACTAGTAAGGGACAGAGCCAGGATTTAGAAGAATGCAGCTCAGTGATTTTACTGGTATTTCATGTTTCAGAGTCTTTTATAACACTAGAACCACCTTCCAGTTCAAAATGGATGACCATGGAATCAAGTCTCTTTTCTCTCAACATTTTTGAAATGTGTCTCCTCCTTAAAGTCTAGGGTAGAGGTTAAATTACATTCAATGTTCCTCTCCATGTTTTTATAAATTCTAAGTTAATAATATCACATCCTCCTAGGTTCTTAAACACCACTTCTCCAAATCATGTTACAATAGAAGGGAGAATGGAAGAAGAGAAAAGCACCGGGCTTTGGCTGTGCAGTCAGCCAGGTGCATTCAAATCGAGCTCTGCTGTTTGCAAGCTGTGTGACTTTGGGCAATTTACTTAAATTCTCTTAGACTTTGGTTTCTTTTTCTTCTCATGGAGGATAACATATGTCTCAGGGGGTTGTGGGGTGAATCAACTTAACATAAGCAAAGTGCTTTGGCATATGTTTCACACTCAGTAATTTTGATTTTACTTTTATTAGAACTAAGATTAAAGAGGCAATTGTTCTCATTATTTCTTAGAAGTGTGAGAGAAATTTTTCCAAAAGTAAGTCAAGTTCTGTCAGATGCACTGTTGTTGGCTCTCTGGCTTATCATAGTCTGCATAGAGTCAGCCATCTATTCATTCATCATTCCTTCACTTGTTTATTCAGCAAGCAATGTAGTAATCAAGCATTTATAAGAACTATTTATGAGGATTTATAGAACTATCATACCAGGTTCTGTGCTAAACAACAGGATTTCAGCAGTATATGAGAGATAGCTCCCACAATCATGAAGTTTACATTCATATGATGTGATGAGATGTATGAGAGAAGTAAGCAACCGAGCTAAGCTTACATTAACATTTATAGTATGACAGCATTATCCACATCTTCTCTCTTGCAAGGTGGTCTGTACTCAACAGTTCCCCTCAATTTAGCTTCATCTATAAAGTTAAAACTTTTATCTAAATCTCCCTCTAAGATCTATTTTATCTCTTAAATGCTGTACTTCTACACTCATGTCATGGCTGGTTCTGTTTCTTTTAATTCCTACTTAAATTCCATCAGACACATTTCCAGTCTAAGGTTTATGGAATTTATTGAAAGTAGAATGACTGATTTGCAACCAGTATCACTTTTTACTCCTTCTATTACATCAAATTTGTACAAATGTGTACATAATAATATTTTAAATCCTGTTCAGTTTACCTGATATCTTGCTGAAACTGTAAGTTTTGTAAGAGATCACCTGCTTTGTTTCTCCTAATGATACCTGGGTACCTACTATAGCCCCTTTTCTTCTTTCTTCATTATTTCCATTGTTTCTCAAAAAAATCTTCTTTTTTTTTTCTGGACATTTCCCCCATATCTCTCAAACATTATTAAAATAATAATTTTTGCTACAAATTACACTGGACTGAATATGTCTGGAGAATAACCAACAGCAGACTACTCAACCCAGTGCAATAAGGGAAGCATTCAATATATACTTGAAAACACACTGGAGCCTCATGGTATTCTTGGATTGAATCTCTTAAAAAAAAAAATAAGGAAGAACAATTGGACACACTGTTGTCTGTATAGAGTAATATTTGTATGAACATAGACAGACTTTTGTGACCTACCACCACAATACAACATACATAGGACATACAGCAACTTCAGGTATGACCTTTTTTTAGCATCCTGTAACTCCTGTATTTGGCTATTCTTTTCATCCATTGCATTTTTGTCATGTTTATTTGTCATCTGCCTCTTGTCCTACTATATAACTTCATGAAGAAAAGAAAATTTAATTACTACTGTGCTGCCAGGACATTCCTTAAATACTCACTGAATGAATGCCGTGAAATGGTTAATATATCACAGAAAAAATAATGAGATTAAAATGCCTGTGTTGGTATTATATAGTATATAAAGAGATACTTGTTAAAAGAGATATAATTTTGACATTCTAAAGCAAAGCAGTTTTACAATTATTCATAAATTTAGAGTTAAAGTCATAATTTCCATGTATGGCTCCAATTCTGAATACATCATTTCACCTTGAAAAAAAAAATGTTGAGTATCATGGAAACTTCATTGCCATATCTACAAAATAATGAGTAACTATAGAACAGATACTGGGAAACCAAAGTTTTCTTTCCTTCTAATCATGATTTCATTCATGAAATAATTTTCTGGGGTGCCTGGGTGGCTCAGTCTGTTGCCTCAGGTCATGATCTCAGGGTCCTGGGATCGAATCCCACATTGGGCTCTCTGCTCAGCAGTGAGCTTGCTTCTACCTCTCCCTCTGTTTGCCGCTCCCCGCCTCCCTGCTTGTGCTTGCACTCTCTCTCTCCGTCAAATAAATAAATACAATCTGAAAGAAAGAAAAGCAAGAAAAAGAGAAAGAAAGAAAGAAAGAAAGAAAGAAAGAAAGAAAGAAAGAAAGAAAGAAAGAAAGAAAGGAAGAAAAAGAAAGAAGGAAGGAAGGAAGGAAGGAAGGAAGGAAGGAAGGAAGGAAGGAAGGAAGGAAGGAGGAAAGAAAGAAAGAAAGAGAAAGAGAAAGAAAGAAAGAAAGAAAGAAAGAAGAAAGAGAGAAAGAATTTTCCATTGAGTGCTTATTATTTGCCAGACACAGAGAAGAAGACACTATAGATGCAGAAAAAAGTACTCCCTTGGGCAGCTCACATATTAACACTGGAAAGATACAGAGATTAGCATGGCCCCTGTGCAAGGATGACACACAAATTCATGTAGATGCAGAAAAGAAAGATATAATCAACACTTTTGACTATTTTTTGGCTGAATAGAATGAGGAAATCTATAGTTGAGGTGTGGAAAAGGCTAGTATCTAAATAAAGCAAAGAACTGGGCTCCTAATAGAGTGAGGAGGAAGTGAGCAAGGGAGGACAGGGGTAACAAAGCCGGCCTCTGAATGGAGACTATTAATGATGGGTGTTCTTATAAATGAATAGAAGTTATGTAGGACGATCAAAATAATCACATTTCAATATGCCCATGATAACTTCTTTACCGTGTGGACTAGCAATTTCCACTAATTAAAACTGATTCTGCACCCCAGTGTTCATAGCAGCAATGTCCCCAATAGTCAAACTATGGAAAGAGCCGAGATGCCCTTCAACAGATGAATGAACAAAGAAGATGTGGTCCATATATACAATAGAATATTACTCAGCCATCAGAAAGGATGAATACCCAACTTTTACATCAACATGGATGGGACTGGAGGAGATTATGCTAAGTGAAATAAGTCAAGCAGAGAAAGTCAATTATCATATGATTTCACTTATTTGTGGAACATAAGGAATAGCATGGAGGACATTAGGAGAAGGAAGGGAAAAATGAAGGGGGGGACTCGGAGGGGGAGATGAACCATGAGAGACTATGGACTCTGAGAAACAAACTAAGGGTTTTAGAGGGGAGAGTGGTGAGGGGATGGGTTAGACTGGTGATGGGTATTAAGGAGGGCAGGTATTGCATGGAGCACTGGATGTTATATGAAAAGAATGCATCACGGAACACTGCAACAAAAACTAATGATGTACTGTATGGTGACTAACATAACAGAATAAAAAAAAAACTGATTCTAAGCAATTTGATTCATGTTTAATGTATATGTTCTTTGCACTTACATTAAAGAACAATCTGCAATTTGCAAGTTTTGTCTTAAATGTAAATGTCAACAATACTCTTGTTTCTTATTTAGTTCAAGAACTTCAGCAGCACAATGAGAACAGTGAACCACATTTTGAAGCTACCTGTCCCTGCAGGTAAATGTCCCTCCTTATTTCCTTGCTGATTTCCAACTCTGAAAGGTGTCATCTATACTCCATTATGATCATTTTCTTTTAACTAAATCTAGACTTTTACCTACTTACACTCCTTTCGAAACCAGCACCTTCCTTTCTTTCTTGTGTCCCAAAGTCCTGTAGCAGTTTTCTCTCATCACCACTGGAATGGCTGCTGATTAATCAATGAATGCAGTTTCTTCTAAAAATAAATGAGCCCACTTGACTAAAGTTTCCATCGTAACTCATAAGAACCATGCTTATGCCTTTTCCAGGGCCCAGGACTGTGGATTTATTATAGAGACCTAATGAGTAAGTACATAGTTGATAAACATTTCTAATATATTTGTTACAGAGTATATGGTTCAGTCAACCATCATTTATTCTTTTATTCCCAGTCTCAATAACAAACTGTATCTTACTAGTGGTTATCTTAGTGAAGGTAAATTCCAAGATCATGAGTTTTAAGAGTGTAACAAGTACATTTTACTCCCATCAAACATTTAACTTGCGCCCTCTCTAAATATTTCCCAACTACTTGACTAACTCCCACCTATTCCAAACTTTCCAAAAATGTCTTTCTTTCTATTTCTGTAAAACCACCCCTGTCCCCCTCAGGGCATGACCAAAGCTCCCTTGGTAAAAAAAGAGCACTGTAATTGAAGCCCCAAGATCAGGATCTGATGCTTTGTTCTCCATTTTGTAGCCACATAATAATAAGTAAGCAACTTATTTTTCTAAGTTTTCCTGAATCTGAGATTTGGCAAATAAGAAAAGTAGATGAGATCATCTATAAGGTCCCTTATGGTTCTTATATTTCATAATCTTATTATAAGTCGTTCCAAACTACCAGGACCCTTAGGTTCTGTGTAGTTAACTTTATTTCATGCTTTTATTTTTGTTGTTTTCCATATTTTTCTGTGTGTTTTTCTATAACCACTTTGATAAACAGAAGCCCCTTCATCTATTCTTTGCAATGCTATATAATCTTTAGTAATTAAAAATTAGTCAAGCTAACTCATTACCTCCTTCATACTAGAAATTTTGATGTGTGAATTTTGTACATTTAAACTTAAGCTACAGAAATGTCATAAAATTCAGTTTTCCTGTAATATATGGTATTCTATTTACTTTGGAATTTTATTGATGGTTTGAAATTTACCTAAACCAGTGGCTTAGAGCACCATCTAAAACAACAACAAAAAATTAAAGATGGTAATATATTTGTGCTGGCCTCCAATTAATTCCGTGTGCCTTATAATGCAATCTAGTATGAGACATATGACTGATGGATATTCCTGTCAAACAACTGTGCAGAGAGAAGTGTGTGTGATCTCAGTCCAGTTCAGAGCAGAGTGTCCACCTGGCAAACCCTCAGCTCAGTGGAAATGATCATCCTCTGTGTTATCAGTCTCATCCAAGAAGTTCAAAACTAAATGGACCCATGGACCATACTAGGACTCTAACCTTCAAAGGGGCTCCTGTGGATCAAAGATAGGCCTTACTCACCTGATCCTATCAGTTCACGAAGGGTGATCTTTTTAAGAAGACCCTTGAGTCAACTTTAAAAGAGAGCTCTAAAATGGAATTTAATAAAACACAGAACCAGGAAAATTGAAAATAGGAAAAACTTAAGATGGTCTAACATTGCAGGGCTTGACGGCATTATTCTTTTGCTGCTATATTAAGCAATCTAGTCAAAATGACCCAGTAAAGAGAAAAACAACAACAACAAAGGAAGGAATATTTTTAAGGGATGCTTTACTTTACTTTAGAAAATATCTTAACGTATTTATTAGATCAAAACACCATAACAAAATGTAAGTTGTGTTCTCACGGGATGTATATTTTATATAATTTATAGGTACTTGATACATGCTGAGTGATAACGAGGGTAATAGTGATTATTTGATCATGAATATGAAAACAGAACACTTTAAAAGGAAGTTTCTCTCTTGAGTTTAGGAGGTCATCTTTATTTATCATCAGTTTTAAAATTCTTAGTACTGACAGTAAGAAATGTATGTTAACTTGTAATACAAGAATAATACTAACCAACCATGTTTTTAGAATCACGATATTAAGAAAAATATTGTTTGAGGGCTTCCATTATTCCTCAAAATTCAGACGATTAACACCAAAGCTAATTTAATATCATGCTATTTCTAACCTGAATTTTAAATGAACTATATGATTTATTCCATGACATATCCTATCCTTTGAAACAAATTTTGAAACAATCACTTAAGTAGGATTCTTTGGGCCTTCTTCAAAAATTTTGGTGTATGCTTTCTAGCTTGTTTTTGTTTTTTAATTTAACATTATGTGCCATAATTAAAAATAAATAAGCCTTCTAGATATTAGTTTGGTAACCAACGGCAGAGTTTTTCAGGACTATTTCAGATTTTCTTTTTATTTTTTCCCTTCTTTTGTTTGATCTTTCTTTTCTTTTCCTTTCTTTCTCTTACTTTCAACTTCATGATAAATTCTGGATTATGTCTCACTGAAGTTTCAACACTAGATTTAATGAAGAGGCTGAACTTTTAACCTCTGAGACCAACACACTTTAAAACTATCACCAATATCCATTGTACTTATTTTCAGTGGTTCTGCTCCAGATATAGTAAGAATAAGCCTTACAGTATACGGAACCTTATTTACCTAAACTCTTTGTAACAGCAAATGGAGGGGTTTTAATTCTTTTGCTGGTCTTTCTCAAAATTCTTGAAAAGAAAAAAAAAAAAAACAAAACTGGAGCCTCTAGCCCTCTGTACTCCCCAATCCTGCTCCTCTATTGGTAGTTGGTCTGCAAATAAAGAGGTCCTGGGTTGTCAGCTTTCAATAAAAAGTCACTTATTTGTAACAAGGCTTCAAATCTCTCAACAGAAAGGATCGTTTTTACCAGGTCATCTTATAGCTTCCAAAATCATCCCATCTATTCAGCCTACATTCTGCCTGCAAGGAACACGAAACAGCATTTCCTAGATTTCCAGAGCCAAATAGTAGGGCTGCTGTTGAAAGGAAAGAACATATTTTAAAATGTAGAATTCATGCTTACCTTTTCCTCTTTGTGCCATTAAACACTTATAAATGTCACTCCAAGCTATGTCTGTCTGTGGGGAGCCCAAAACCGGGCAGTTCCCTTATTTGTTGGAGGAATAATCTGATGAGCAGTGAACGCTAGAGGGGGAGCTTACCCGTTCAGGAGAGAGAAAGCTTCAGACCCTTTGGGAGAGGATCTAAGAGATACTAGAGCTACTGACTTAAACAAGTCAGCAAAGATTTGGTCAGCCATGGTTCAAAAGTCAAAAGGTCAAGAATGGTGGGTAGCCAATTTATTGTCATTTTCCAAAAAGGCAGGGAATCATAAGTGGAATTGAGACGTTTAGCTGCTCCACATGCTATGATACGGAATATTTTTAAAACCTCTCCGGAGGCAGTTTTAACATGAGGAGTAGGATTACAGAGGCTTTTTCCCCCTTTACCATGACTGTCTGTCATTTAAATGTCTAAGGAATGATGGGATGAATTATCATAAAATTTTGACAAATTTGATAGCTCAAGCAAAAGAGGGAAATAGGCATTCTGATTATTAGGCTCTAATAAGACATGACATTTAAAATGAGTTTACACGGTAGTTAGACCTTTGTTTTTTTTTTTTCCCCTTGATTTAAAAACATTGAGATTCTTTTCTTTGGAAAGAAAAGGACTTATTTCAGTTTTGCTTCTTTGTACTTTAATAAGTCCTATCTTCATATATTTTTATCCCTTGTAATCATATCTAATTGCTTTCCACAATTTGCCTGAAACTGAGAAAACTTAAAGTGTATCTTAAAAAAAAAAAACATAGTTAAGGAGAAATATTTAGAATTTTAGTAGGAAATAAATGTAAGCAAACATTTCATTTGTTATTAGCTTATTTTTTTCTGTTTCATCTTAAACACTTTATTTTTATTTTTTTTTTAAGATTTTATTTATTTATTTGAGACAGAGAGAGACAGAGAGCACAAGAGAGGGGGGAGGGTCAGAGGGAGAAGCAGGCTCCCTGCCTAGCAGGGAGCCCGATGCGGGACTCGATCCCAGGACTCCAGGATCATGACCTGAGCCGAAGGCAGTCGCTTAACCAACTGAGCCAGCCAGGCGCCCCTCATCTTAAACACTTTAGATAAGGCTTAATGATTTAAAGAATAAATTGTGTTTTACAAAAAGAAAACACTAAGAAGAAATTAACCAAAGTACTGAAAAACAAAAATGATTTTTTCTGATACCAATTTCTACTACTTTACCATCCAAATATCAAGTTCTCTTTGTAATAAACTATCTCATCTCAAACAACATGATATGTAAATAAACAAACATATCATGATGATTGCTGAAGAACTATTAGGATGATTTACTGCATCGTGGTGCTTTTTTAAAAAGCGGGGGGATGTTTCAATCACAATTAGTCTGACCTCTGGAAACATCTTGAACTTTTAGTTTAAGACTAAACCAGTTTGGGATATTTTTAAACTATATATCTATTAATGCTATTAGAAAACTGTCATTTCTTCATAAAAATACAAAGAAACATAAAGCACTTTTTAAAACATTTAGTAGAAATGAGCTTCATTTGTCAGACTTCCACAACTAAAGGGGAACTTGAAAGAAGCACTTGATCTTAGTAAGTAACCTCTGTGTGGATGATGTAGTAACTGATCAACCCTGACTTTTCCAAAATGATTTCACCTATACAAACAGAAGCAATACTTAAACATTTTTTTATTTATGTAATTAAATAATAAAGCAGAGGGAGCTTGAATTAAATATATTAACTCTAAGTTTCCACGTTGCCTGTGATGGAAACCAACTATTGGGCTACTCAGGAAAATCTATCTTAAGGTTGTTGGTCTTCAAATGCATCTTCTATGCTCTACCTGCAGGTAACAGTGCAAACTGTGTAAATGCAGTGGACACACTCGTCTGGAGCTCAGACTATGCTGCTTTAGGGTTATGCAATTTGGAGGGGAATATGAGCTGCTCAAGTAAATGTAGCTTCCCCCTTGTACTGTCAGAACAAGAGCCATTTTGCTCCCTCAAGAGAAATGTGTTGCTTACCACTTGTGGTCCCATCACAGAAAAAAGATGTCATGTGTTAGAAAATGCTAAGCCGCCTGTCCATATTAATTAAACTTTACCAAAACATTCCAAATCATGAAATCAGGTCAAAAATTGAGAAGCAAAGAGAAAGGCAACTGGGCTTATGAGTAAACATAAAACACTTGGAAATTATAGTCAACCCTTGAACAACACATGTTTGAACTGTGCAGGTGCACTTATAAGTGGATTTTTTCTCAATAAGCAAATGTATTTTCTTTTTTTTTTTTTGCAAATGTATTTCTATTCCTGTGATTTTCTTAACATTCTCTTTCATCTGGCTTACTTTATTGTAAGAATATAGAATGCATATAATGTACAAAATGTGTGTTAACCAACTGCATACGTTATCGGTAAGCCTTCCAGTCAACAGTAGACTATTAGTAGTCAAGTTTTAGGGAGTAAGAAGGTGTAGGTGGATTTTTGACTACATGTGGGGTTGGTGCCCCACCTCCTGTGCTTTCTCAGGGTCAACTGTATATCCAACATGAAGCAGACTAGTCTCAAGTCTCTTGACATGTTTGGTACTTGATCTTTCCCACCAAATGTATTGTATTTATTTATTTATATTTCAATTGACTTATTTAACCCTTAGAATTTTTTCTCTTAATTTTTAAAGTTAAATTGATCTGAATTTAGATATTTTCTTTACTTCTAACTTTATGCTTTTTAAGATAACTAGATTTTTATTCCTGTTTCATTTCTTCCATGTCCATTTTATTTTAAGAATTTGAAAATAATTAGAATAAAAAGGAAGAAATCTGGGATACTTATTTTTTATAAGTTTCATTTATTTATTATATATTAAATATGTTCCTCTCATAAGCTTTATTGTGTCACAGTTGCAGATAGGAAAATATTACAATCAATTCATTAGTTAAGTGTATTTAACTAATACATTTAATTAATTAAGCTAATTTATCCCTCCTTAAACATCATTCAGACACATAAAATAAGATTCAGACCCAGAAGTATGAGATGGAGAAGATAAAATATGCTGCCTGATCTTAAAAATGGTTTAATAGTGGGCACCTGGGTGGCTCAGTTGGTTAAGCGACTGCCTTCAGCTCAGGTCATGATCCTGGAGTCCCGGGATCGAGTCCCACATCGGGCTCCCTGCTCAGCAGGGGGTCTGCTTCTCCCTCTGACCCTCTTCCCTCTCTTGCTATCTGTCTCTCATTCTCTCTCTCTCAAATAAATAAATAAAATCTTAAAAAAATGGTTTAATAGAAAATTAATAGCTAAGTGAGTGTACATTCACTTCACAGTGAGGTAGCAATAAACTTACATAAACTATGTTTTTTTCTTTACGTAGAACTATGCATTAATGCAAATGTCTCTGTTAATGACTACCAATACAGACTGAGAATCTGTGTCAACATTCTTCTTTCAGAGATTTTGGAATTCGTTCAGAACATTTCATGAAAAAGGTCTACTCTTTTTTCTGTGACCTACTGATGATGTATTTTACTTTGAAACATAACGAGGACCAGAGATAGAGACAGAGAGAAAAAGTGAGAGAGAGGTGAGCCTATGCTTATAAAGGAGAAAAATAACAAGAATAGATGGCTAAACATTTAAAATCAAATAATGAATTTGTTTGTAAATTGCTTCATGTAACTGAAGCCAGATCACTACATAGAATTGTGTTAGGAAATGTGGGTAACAAGATGGAAATCTATATGTCTTTAATATCAACTTGTTCTCATAGAGATTGTTATTTCATTAAGTAAATAAAAAAAACACTGAACCCTACTAGGGACCAGATACTACATTTATATCTGGCTTATCATTGTGAATAAGAAAAGGAAGGTGAAGAATATTATGAAACTTACAGTACAGCAGGAGTTCAGATAAATAAATGGACAAGTATCACAAGGTAAGTGTAGGTTAATACTGGTGCACATAGAAGGAACACCTAACCCAGACTCCAAAAATCAGGGAAGGCTTTCAGGCGGCGTGACAAAACAGTTCTGAATGAAGGAAAGAATTAAATTACTATAGAAGAGAAAAGGGAAGGATTAAAAAAGAGAATGTTTGGGAAAATGAGCGGGAGCATGCACTGGAGGAAAGGTGTGAGTGATAGGTCAGCAAGGACCATGATAGAGAGTTGTTAGTAACGTTAGGAGTTCAGCTTTATCTTCAAGTAGCAGAGGGCTTTCAAAGAGTTGTAAGCAGGGGAATGATAAAAAATTTGCATTTTAGAAAGCTGATCCTCACCATGTGAAGAATGGATTGAAAAGTGACAAAACTGGAGGCAAACAGTTCATGTCGGAGACTATGGTCTGAACTAAATCAGTGACAGGCTATGGGAGAAGCAGCTCTGTCTGACAGCTATTTAGAAGGTCGAGTGGACAGAGATTAGTCTTGGACTGGATGTGGTAGAAAAGGAGTAGTTAAGGATATAAACAATATTATAATATTTTACCAAGTAATAATCATACCAGATTATTGCATGCAACATTTAAAGTATGTTTATGTGCCACCTGACAACAACCCCAAATATACTGAAATTTTACCATAAAGAAGCACGTGGTATAAATAAGTTTATCCATCTATATACTCTCTAAAATCTTAAACACCATGATATTTTTCTCATTTTAGTGAGAGCATGATTTTTTTAAATTTTATTTTATTATGTTATGTTAATCACCATACATTACATTGTTAGTTTTTGGTGTAGTGATCCACGATCCATTGTTTTCGTATAACACCCAGTGCTCCATGCAGAACGTGCCCTGTTTAATACCCATCACCAGGCTAACCCATCCCCCCACCCTCCTCCCCTCTAGAACCCTCAGTTTGTTTCTCAGAGTCCATAGTCTCTCAGAGTCCATAGTCTCATAGTCCAATCGAGCATGATTCTTTTGTAACAATTTTAGTTTTACTAATTCTTTCCAAGTTAAAAGAAAATTACATATATTTTACAGAAAACTACATAAAAGTCCAAAAATAAGAACAACAGTGGCATATGTAGAATTATAAATATTTGCCAACCAGTGAACTGCAGAGAGTATACTTAATAACTTATAATCTTTTTTAATTTTTAATATAAATGGCAATTGGAACAAAAAAACCCTTTAGTAAGAAATATTAAAATATTCACAAACTTGTGTTTGTATAATTATTCATTTAAGTATATATAGAAATGATTGCATTAACCTTTTACTATAGTTCTATTTATTTACTCATTCAATAAGCTATTTTACGATATACATGCAAACATTTATGCAAATTATGCAATATAAAAGCCAAAGGGATTATGCGGTTTACAAGAATCCTTCATTTCAGGTTTATTATTTTTAAACATTGTTGCAGAGAAGGATCGAGAGAGAGAGAGAGAGAGAGTGCACAATTTAGTTTAAACCAAAGAATTCACTTGCATCCTGAAAAACAAACCCAGGGAGTAAGTGAAAAAATCTCGGCAATAGTCAAAGGAGACATTTACCTAGAATATTTGATCCCAGAATTTACAATTTTGACAGCAGTCCATCCCTGGCTCCTTTATGAGGCAGAATCATTTGATCTGGCAGTTTCTTTGGGTTCATAATAAACATCCCCAGGGATTAAGGAAAAAAGGTAGAATGAGGTTAGAACATAAGTTAGGATATGGACTATGGAAGTCTGTTAGTTCCCCACTCTTTGTTTTGATGTCCAATGCCCACTTTCATAATGAAGATGATAATTCCAGTGCCCAAAAGTCAGAGAAAATGTAGTATCCCTTTAACTACTCATATCACTCTGGTCCTTCCAGGAGTCGGGCTGAATATTAATAATAAAAAAAAAGTGCAGCATGTATTTGGACTTGTTAACATTTCCTTAGGATTTTCAAACAAGATTACATCTAAAATTTTAATTGCCAAGGAATCTATAAAATGCGAGCCAAGTATCTTTAGAGTGCTGTTGGAAACAAAGCTGACTCAAGACTACTAACTATGTGAAAAATGAGAAGTAAAATTTTCATTATGGTAAAATGATCCTTCTAAGATTTATTAATAAGGCTTCAACATCAGAAGGATGTACAGAAAGTTTCCTGTGGGTAGGAAGTTTCCTGTGGGTAGGACACCGTACGTCATGGTTTCCCAGTACAATCCATAATATATCTGCTCTCTTGGCCTTATTAATAATAGTGCTCTTTCATTCTAAAAGCATCTAACTTTGGGTAATAAAATACATGAGTACCTTACTAACAGAACTTTAACACCATAGATGCTTGGGCAACATTGGTATATAGTGCTCATATATTGCTCTAAGAAGGATCTCATATATCAGACATGATGACAAAGGGACATGAGGTTCAATATTAAACACTGATACCATAAGTTTTGATATTTCACTGTTTCCAAGAAATGACATTAATAAGGATAAGAAAATCACAAAACAATGAGAACTTATATCAAATTTATGTAAATAAAACACTGGGCATGAATGCTTCTTAGTTACTTGCATGATTGCATTATTTTTTTTAAGATTTTATTTATTTATTTGACAGAGAGAGACACAGCGAGAGAGGGAACACAAGCAGAGGGAGTGGGAGAGGGAGAAGCAGGCTTCCCGTGGAGCAGGGAGCCCGATGTGGGGCTCGATCCCAGGACCTGGGACCATGACCTGAGCCAAAGGCAGACGCTTAACGACTGAGCCACCCAGGAGCCCCGATTGCATTATTTTTTAACATGTATAAGAAAGTTCTACAACTGAGTTCCAAAAGCGCCTCTGACTCAGGTGTCTTTGAAAGGTGATTGTCAGGGATTTCTAGTATTTCTTATGAAGCATGAGGATAATTTTTGCTCATCAGTGAATGACATTACCTTTTGTCATCCAGCACAAAATTTTAAACTTCAGAATATCACTAAGTACTAGCAATTCATTAGGAAATACTACTTACATTATTTTTTGCTCATCCAAATGAACTCAGTCAGTTAAGTGGTACCAGTTAGGAAATAAGTTTTATGAAATTTGAAAATCTTAGGTGAAATTAATAAACAATTGATTTAGGGCGCCTGGGTGGCTCAGTTGGTTAAGCGACTGCCTTCGGCTCAGGTCATGATCCTGGAGTCCCGGGATCGAGTCCCACATCAGGCTCCCTGCTCGGCAGGGAGTCTGCTTCTCCCTCTGACCCTCCTCCCTCTCATGCTCTCTGTCTCTCATTCTCTCTCTCGCAAATAAATAAAATCTTAAAAAAAACCTTTAAAAAAATAAATAAATAAACAATTGATTTAAAAAAAAGAAGAATTGAAAGTGCCCAGCTAAAGACCCAGTAGTATCAGTGGCTCGCAACGTGTTAAATGTGTTTATTTGTACTTTCAAAGTTCAGATTTCCTCATACATTTTCATACTGATGGAGATAAAATGCTAAAGTCTTAAATCCCTCTATGCCATGCTGAGTTGCTAAGGGCTGTTGAGTTTTTGTTATTTCTCCTCTCGAGTTAGCTCTGATTACGCCTGCTGAGTGAAAAATTTGTATTTGCCGACAGAAATAGGAACCACCCCACGTGCACTTGCACTCAGCAAATGTTCCAATACATCACAAAGATTTGCTCAACCCACCTTCAGAGGCCAAATCGAGCATGTTATTTTCTGTTTAGATCTGATTCTGGAGCCTATCAGTCAGGAGTGTTTTCCAATCTCTGATTAAAGGAAGGCCTACAAAGCTGGAAGTGTTCACACACAGTCTCATTAGAGTGCTGGATAGAGTGACCCAGGCCTTCTAGCACAAAGCTCTGAGTGAACTTCAAATATGAGAGTGCATCAATCAAATCCAAGCAAGGCTTTTATGTCATTTTTCTACTTTGCCTTTAAAGTCCTATAGGAATGCCCTTTCCAGCTGTACAGCCGAAAAGCATTCAATAGAAACAAAAAAGCAAAGACCCCCCAACCCCCTGCCCCTTCCAAATGGGTATGGTTTTGCCTCCCCCACCAAGCATTAGAGAGTCTTCTGTGCATTTTAAATTATTTAGCATGTTCAACAATGCAACGCAGAATATATTCGCATCACTCAATGGCTCTGTATTAATTATTACTGCCCATGCGAAAGAGAAACCAATAAGGTCAAAGGCAATGAGATTGCATATTGTATGTTTTATAATAGAGGTAGCAGAGAGATTGGGGGGAAAATAAAGCAATGCTCATAGAGGCTTTTCATGCCCTGCCCCCAACCTTAACCCAAACTTCACTTCTTGCATTTGATGTGTTGGCTTATAACATTAAGAAAACAAAAAAAGCAAAAAAATAAAATCATAAAGGACTATCAAGAATCTCTGCAGAAAAAGATAAGGCGTAAGCCAGAGAAAGAGGAGTCAGGCATTTAGTTAATGGTTTGTTCTACACACTGCTTAGGGCACTAGAGTCATTTTCAAAAATACATCCTTAAAAGATAAACACAAAGCAAAACAATATAAATTTGTCCACTAATATCATTAGAGGAAAATGCATGGGTGCACTTAGCAGTGATTATTAAATTTAGGTGCTTTTGCTTTGAACGTCAGTCCAAAAAACATTATAACACAAGCAACATCAGTATGAATTAAATAAAACGAGCTTTTGAAGCCTGAAAAACAAAATAATTTAAAAGGAGAAAATAAATCTCTCCTCCAGTGTAGATAAAGTTTCCTGAATTTTACACTTACCTTCAAACAAGTGAATGGTTCAACTACTCAAGATATTCTATATTGATTCAATTAGGTAGAGCAATACGCTGAAAATACAGTGTACATCGCAATATTGGGCAGATATATTGCTTATTCAAGGGAATTCCCTGTATGTGTACATTTGTTTCCATCTCCAAACTTTACTGAATGCGAAGCAAATACTACCCACAAATAGCACTTCACCCACTCAAATATATTGCAGTATGTAAAAGAGTGTTTGAATTTAGAGTAATATATATTTTTTTTAAATTTAGCATGTGTTTCTTTACAGGGCTTCAGATGTTTGGAAGAATTATGCAGATTTTATAAATGAGTACTAGAGCATTATGCTACTTGATAGTGTCCCATCTGTGCTTCCCCTGTAGTGTTTGACGGGGCATCTGTGTAAATTGCTTTTTTTTTTTTTAGTTAATTAGTTTATTGCATAAAACTTAATGCACTACCTGATAAAAACTTCTGTTTATTTCAGCACTTTTCCCCTCCGGATCTGATGTTCATCTTGAGTTCTCATCAAGCCCAACTTCTTCCTTTGTAGATTTCTAAACTGAAATAATGAAATAATGCTTTTTCCCTCTTGATCACATAGGGTGTAATACACTATGCTCTTGTGAGGACAAATATTAAGAGTGTAAGTAGTAATTAATTTGGTGAGCCCAATATTTCATATATTTTAACATAGCTTCTCAACTAAAATATCTTATAAAGTTTTTTAAGAGATTTAAAGGTTGTTTTAAGATTTGGGTTGTTTTGTTTCTTTACACCAACTTCTTAGGGAAAAAATAGACGCAGTCATGAAGTGTGTACAACCAACCTTTCTCTCCTCCCCAGGGCATGCTTGTCTCTATTTAAGTTAAGCTATGTCAAGATAGGATCAAAAATCTTGATGAAATGAAATAAACTGCAAAAAATAACAAATTATGAAATCAGTTTGTCTTTCTCCCATACCTTGTAACAGAAAAATAATAGAAATCCCAAATGATAAACTAAAATTTTCACTTTCATCTCAATATCCATCCCCTGGAGAAGCAACACAAACTAAAGGACATAGAGATCAGGACAGAGAAGCGAAATCCTGCAAATATTTTATAGGTAATATAGATCATTGATTAAAGGCATTGGTTTTGAATCCAACTTATGTGAGCTGTGGAACCTTGGGAATTTTCTCTACAACTTTATAACCCAGTTTCCTTACGTTCAAAATTATCTCATGATGGTATTTACCACACAGAACTGCTGTGGGTATTAAATAAGTTTATACTTGTTGATGCATAAGGAAATGTCTGACATGTAATAATTGCTCAAAAATATTAGCTATTACCATGCTAATTTTAATGAGAACAATTATTTTGCTAGAAAAATCAGCTCACATTAGTTCACTCAATGTATCTGGAAACAGTAACTATTACTTTTTCAAAACTTAAAGTATACATTTAAGGTAAAATATTTAAGAAGGCTATCTTAGATAAGATGTAAGTTTATTCCCTTTTAGAATAACCAGGACAATACTATAAGAATACATTTTATTTTATGAATCTTTCAAATTGAAGACTTAGCAAACAGTCTGCCAGCTAGGAATTATATAACTTTAGGTTATATCTTCTCACATTATGGTCATCATACAGGTGAGTGCTGTAAGTTTTTTGTTTTTTTTTTTAAGATTTTATTTATTTATTTTAGAGAGAGAGAGAGCAGGGAGAGGGACAAAGGGAGAGGGAGAAAGAGAATCTCAAGTAGACTCCACGCTGTGCATGGAGCCTGACGTGGGACTCAGTCTCATGACCCTGAGATCATGATCTGAGCAGAAATCAAGAGTAGGATGCTTAAATGACTGAGCCATCCAGGCGCCCCCATCCATGTTTTAAATAGCATACTAGATAAATATTTTTTGTATTTATAAACCTTATAAATTATTTGTCCATAGATATTAACCATTTATTTAGTGGGCACCAATATTGTAATTGATGTATAATATGATATACTAATAATGTTTGTGCTCCATTATGCTCTCTGTCAAATAGATTTTTTTAAAAATTAAAAATATAGATTTAAGTTTGATTTGAATTTATGTTATCTCAAAATGTGGAAAACCTTTTAATGATGCGCAGTCTTGTTCATCTAAAAAAACTCAATGCAAATGAACAAGCTAGAAAGTGGAATTTGTAACAACACTTCAATATGTGAAAATCGAAATCAAAATGTCAACTGCTCTGACTTGGAGCAAATTGAATTATAAACTAAACCCTCACACTATATAAATGTATAAGAACTCACTAAGCTCTAAAAGTGTTCTTATATTCACATATAGTATCTATTCCATCCAAAAGTATAAAAGGTTTAAAAGTTACTCTATAGGATATAAATACCTTTATGCATTTTGCCTCAAGGTTTAAGATATAAAGAGTTCTAGCAGTTGCTTAAAACTCAGGGGGAACAAAAAGAAGTATCAATTACAAAAAGAAATATCTATTTGATGCCAGTAATAAAAATTATTGGAGAAAGAATATTTTGTAGTATAGTTTGCTTTTACCACATGGAAGGTGATCTTAAAATTTTAGTTGAGAGGCTGTAATACTTTGCAATGATTTTTCACATTAACTGCACCAGTTTTGTCAAAATGTGGTTTCTAGATTTCCTCCTCTCAGTATGTCGTTTACAAAGACCAGAAAATGAAGATCACACATACACATGCACATGTACACAAACCATTTGGAAATGTTAAAATCAAATAAGTGTTCCCAAAATTCTGATGCCTAGTTTGGGAAATTTAAGTCATAAGAAATATTTTATGGGAATCAAATCTGTATGTGACTTCCCAGGCCTTGATAATTCTTTTTTTCTTATTCAAGCATTCAACAAATATTTATTGAGCATCTATAATGTCACAGGCATAATTCGAAACACTAGATATATAGTTTCACATATATGCTCATGGATCCCATGTGACAACATAAATCAAACATCTGATATCCGATTATTCATTTACAAAAGCAAATGTTTTCTCACTCTTCATGCATTTTTATCTGAATGTCCTTAGTATGGGGTATCAACTGAGTTTATGTAGACTGATGGGTTTCTGAAATAAAAATTAAGCCCAAAAAAGTATAAGACAGTTGCACTCTTCGAAAATCGTCTAATATCATTCACTGGGTAGATCAAAAATTCACCTAACACTTAATTTGGAGTCAGTCCCCGTGTCTACCGTAGCATCCTCAGACTACAGCAAAGTGCAGGGAAAAGTAATGTGACACACACTTCTATCCAATTTAGCTCAGCAAAATTTTTTCCCAGTTTTATTGAGATATAACTGATATACATTACTATATGAATTTCAGGTGTATAGCATAAACATTTGACTTACATACACTGTGAAATGATTAACACAGTAAGTTAACATCCATCATCTCATATAGATACAAGAAATGGGGGGGAAAAAGAAAAGTATTCTCCTTGTAATGAAAACTCTCAGGATTTACTCTCTTACCAACGTTCATGTATATCATACAGCAGTGGTAACTATAGGCATCATGTTGCTCATTCCATCCTGAGTACTAATTTATTTTATTATAAGTGGAAATTTGTACCTTTTGACGACTTTCTTCCACTTCCTCCTCCCTCCACTCCCTGCTTCTGGTAGTCGTCAATGTGATCTCTTTTTCTATGAGGTGTATGTTTGTTTGTTTTAGATTCCACATATAAATGGATAATTCTTACTGGTATGTGAGACTGAGAATTATTCAGTTTTCCCATGACATAATAAAAACGATTATTAACCACATACCTTTGCTTGGTATTTCATGCTGTGCTATAAGATCTAGTTAAAGCTATATAGATTCCACTTTTACAGTATAAGCATTGTATAAAAACTATTTTGGAAAGGTTGAACCAGCTTGATTTTTCTGAGCTTTGTTCTATCTACTTGGCAAGATGTTCAAGCTTCTTGGTAAATATGTTCAAGTTAATATCCTCTGCTCTGAGAGCACAGTAAGTCATAATTATAAATATTAGATCATCTCCATGTACTGGCCAAGCTGATTAACCTGACTCCCTCTCTTTGATAAAATCCCACCATCATGTAATGTTTAGTTTTCCTAACATTTTGAAAGATGGCATAACTTTTCTAAATTAATACTCCTAATTTTATATTTATGAAAACACAGAATTCTGTGTCTACCTCTAGTATTATCATGACTTCTTTTATCCGAGGGAAAAAAACAAAAGAAACCAGTTTTTCAAAAACAGAAACTCTTATAAAGTAATTGGAACCGGCCAAATCAAAAGTAAAATATACACACTGACAGTTCTGACAAAGCAAAAAGTATCCAGCCAAATTTAAAGAATTTCCTAAATTTGCTAATCATTATTTTTTAGACCAAGTTTCCACCCACCAACCCCCCCCCCATTATATCAGGTTGAAGTGTCTAAAAGAAGATAGACCCCAAAGAGCAGTTTAAAATGCTTTAATTTTTTTTTAATGTGATACTGTTCTTTTTAAGGGTTCTTTCATAGGTGATCAGTCAGAGATACTGACTTTTGTGAGTTAACACAAAAGTGAAATAGCACTTTTAAGTGCTGTCTCTCTTTGGAGATTTAATGTGCTTTGTAATATCTCTGAGATCAGTCAGGGAGAGACGAGAAAAAAGAAATTTGATTTTGAGTCTGGACCAAAGCTCGGTGACTTGAGAGGCACCTAAACATAATGAAAAGGAAGAAGTTTCAAAGAGAAAGTTGGCAGCTATGACCAGAATCCACAGGGCTAGCAGGACTGACATCAACCAGAGGCAGATTTAGAGGGGTATCCTATGATCTCTCTTGATACCATTGACACTTCAAGACCCAGTTTCATTGGGGAGCAGTCCAGTAAAAGAACATCTCCAAAGGACACAGCATGGTTGCGGTATTGAGAAAGACATGAAAATGCCAGCACCAAGAGCCTAAAGCTGTCCTTTTCTCCTCCAAAGATCACATATATCAGGGGAAAGCAAAAGTCAACATCTGAAACCTGCTTTTTCAAGCTTGACTTGAATGATATAAAGTTGGCTGTATAATAGCTAGATGCTTACCTTTCTGACCTAGGTTCAGTCTAATGGAAGAACAAGTTATTAGCTGATTCCTGGTAGTCTTCACTTACCTCCTGGTGAATAACTTTCTACTCTAGCTTTTTTTTTTTTTAATTAAAATATCTGTCAGCTAAATTTGTGTCAAATACTGAAAAATCAGCACAGAATGCCCCCATCACTTTGTTGCTTCCAATATTTTCAAAGACATGTATTTCTGCTAATAGTTGTAAAGGTTGAAATTGATGCCCAAGTAGCTATGTATGGAATATTAATTCTAAATTTGATGAAAAACAGTATCTAAACAATAACAATAATGATCAGTAAATTAAATAAATCATATAGGTATTTTAAGCTAGAATGTGTGTGTTGACAAAAGGGGTGGATGCTTGAGTCCCATAGACCTCCAGTTCACTTATAAAGGGCAAGAAAAAAAAAATCTAGAACAAGTATGTTAACCATGTGGGGGCTTTAAAAATTATGAATAAGATGGATGCAACATGAGGATGTCTGTTCTAAAATGGCATCTCTCTCCAATAAATTACATTTGAAATATGGCTACAAAAAGTTTTACAAATTTGCTTATATAAGAATTATGTTCAAACTGAATAAAAGAATTATTTGTCAAAATAACTATGGTAAAAATATCACTTTTAGTCTAGATGCTCAGACAATTGAAGGAAAGAGCTAATAATTACCACTTCAATTTTTTAATGCTTAACTTCATTATAAAACACAGAATTCAAGGTCTACTTCCAGTATTATCATTACCTCCAGTGTATAATTTTAGAAATATTTCATGACACAAAAATATCTGATAAATTCGGTAAAAAGAATTAGGTGAACTTAGTGAAAAAATAGTCTGATGTCTTTTTTTCATAGAACATTAATTGAAACTATGTTTTAAAAGACTGTTACATTTTGGGGATACTTTTAATGTTCTTTAACTGGAGCACAATTTTAAGAAACAAACTTCTCATACAATAAAATCATTATTACACATTTACTGTTAGCTAAGTATCTATTTTATGGAAGCAATTCTTAAGGAATTCTTAAGGAACCTGTATTTTCTGAGGTGCAAAATTTCTTCTTTTAATTATTAAATGAAGTGAAATCAGAATATGTGATTTTAGTCTCAGCCATAAACTGAATTTACAAGGTTTCATTACCTATTATCAAAGTTCAGACAAGATTATCTACTGGCATCATTACTTATTATCAAAATTCAGACAAGATTATCTAATGGTATCTGAAATGCTAGCAAATTATATATGATCATACCAAAAAGTGTAAGAAATTAATCTAATGGAAAGATATTTATGTGTATGTAGTCTTTGGTTATTTATAAATGAGGGTTAAATATCAATGATACAGTTAATGAGCTAAAATTATGGAAGTGTTTTGTTTTTTTTTTTTGCCTACTTTATCACCTAGTGTCCCAAACCTGCCTATCTCTAAGCATTTGTCTTTCCTCTTCAACTCTAAAGAATTATTCTATTCTCCATTGGAATACCTAGACTGAAGGTAATCCTTGGCTGTATTTTGAAAAGAAAGTTATCCTGCTGCTCTTTATAGAACCACCACACACAGGAAACACATACCCTAGAGATAAGTCTCATTTTGTGCATAATTATTATCAGCCAACTAAAATTCTATTGAAAAGAAAATACATTCTTTTTAGTTTGGGGTATCTTTTCTTGTCCCCTGCTCTAGTCTTTAAATAGCTAGTTATAAATTTAATGTTCTTTGTATCTCGAGAATAGTATCTATATTTTCTTTGAAAAAAAATCTATGAAGTCATCCACATGTACTAATAAGTATAAACTAACAAGAGGAAATATAAGGGAGAAATACTATGGCAAACACTGGAAGTAATATATGTCACTATCTTTTCGACTTATGTAAGAGCATAGATGTTTTCATAAATGCATCTATATAAATTTTTATGTCAATTATTCCATTCCACAAATATTTATTCAAATCCTACTACATACCAGGTTCTGAGGATCCAGAAATGAACATACAAGATGAAGTTCTTATACCCAGGGAGTACACAACCTAGTGAGAGGAGAGAGAATATGTTAAGTGGTAATAGATGCTACAGATAAAATGAAGTCAGGGCACAAAAACAACAAAGGACTTAGATGTACCCATGTGTACCCATTTATTTTATGATCCAGCTGATATCAATAGTATGATCTTTCTACTATTTTCACCCCCTCAGCTCAGTAAGTTTTGTTTTATGTGAAATATAAAGTAGAAGGAAATAACAAAGGAAATTTTAACTAAAAATCTAACTGATGTTCTATCAGTTTTATCAGACTTAAAATGGTCTAAAATACCTAATTACCTAACGTTACCTAATGTTAAAACATTGAAATCCAATTCAACTAACAGGTAGCAGGCAGAATTACACTAAGTGATTTAAATCACATATACATAGCCCTTTATTTAAGATTTGTTTAGTCATTTGGATGATTATTATATAAGTAATTGTAGTTTATACTCTATAAAACATGGAATCTAGCCCTTGAATCTCTTCTATCACTACATTGTGGAATGCATCATTACAAGGCAACCCAATTATTAGACTGGTATTTATCCACGTCCTCTCTTTAGTTTAGTAATATCTAAACTTTTAAAAAAATAGATGGTTCTTCTGCTTTTAAAAATACCCAGTCAGGAATTTGTTTCTAACTTCCAATCATTTAAATATTATTAATTTTTATCTCACATTTCTATCTTTGAAATGATTTATTGTTTCAAGTTAAACATGATTCTCAAAATATTGCCCTCTGTGATTTCACAAAATAATGTTTTTTTTAAAGATTTTATTTATTTATTCATGAGAGACAGAGAGAGAGAGAGAGGCAGAGGGAGAGGCAGAGGGAGAAGCAGGCTCCCAAGGAGCAGGGAGCTCAATGTGGGACTCGATCCCAGGACCCTGGGATCATGACCTGAGCCGAAGGCAGACGCTTAACCATCTGAGCCACCCAGGCACCCAAATAATGGGTTTTTAAAAGTTTTTCTTTAGATTCCAGTTAGTTAACATAGTATAATATTCAAAATGGATTAAACATCTAACTGTAAGACATGAAACCATAAAAATCCTGGAAAAGAACACAGGCAGTAACCTCTTTGATATTGGCCATAGCAACATCTTACTAGATATGTCTCCTGAGGCAAGGGAAACAAAAGTAAAAATAAACTATTGGGACTTCATCAAAAAATAAAATAAAATTTCTGCACATTGAAGGGAATGATCAAGAAAACTAAAAGGCAATCTATCAAATGGGAGAAGATATTTGCAAATGACATATCTGATAAAGGGTTAGTATCCAAAATACATAAAGAACTTCTACAACTCATCACCCAAAAAAACAAATAATGCAATTTAAAAATGGGCAGAAGACATGAATAGACATTTTTTCCAAAGAAGACATTCACGTGGCCAACAGACACATGAAAAGATGCTCAACATCACTGATCATCAGGGAAATAGAAATCAATACTACAATGAGCTATCACTTCACACATGTCAAAGTGGCTAAAATCAGCACAATAGAAAACAGGTGTTAGTGAGAATGTGGAGAAAGGGGAACCCTCCTGCAGGGTTGATGGGAATGCAAACTGGTGCAGCGACTCTGGAAAACAGTATGAAGTTTCCTCAAAAAGTTAAAACTAACATAACATAAAAAAAAAACATATGGAGAAATATGGTAAAATAGAAAAAAAAGTTAAAAATAATGTTTTTTTAAGTAATATATGAAGAGGGATAAAAATTCTAAGAGTTTAATTATTTTAAATTGTTTCCAATATTATCCACCAATAATAATAAACGGAATCACTATCATCAGTTTCTTTCAAATTCATACTTGTTAAGTAGTCTACATAGTTAAATAAAAAGTGAAAAATATGATTTTCATGATAAGTGATTGTCTTTAGAATATACCAATATGTTTTATGAGCTAAGTTAGTAAGCTCCTAACTTCTCATAAAGCTCTTAAAACAATGCAGTGAGGACTGCTGGAAGAATTAAAAATGGCAAGAATAACTACTCCATAAATAAATATGAGGGCCACCTTTTCTAGATTAATATTGTTAAAGTGGAAAATTTTTCTAAAATCTTTATCTCCTATCCAATAATGGTATTTGTGAGCTCCATATCTTATAAGTCATGGTTGCTATGAAACTTGTTTGAAATTTTAACAGTTATATTTAGTACAGGATCCCATGAATGCAGGGAGAAAATTCCATACATATCTCATCAATCCTCCCTATAATCTTAAACTATTTAAAATACATTTTTTGAAGAGTTTAATTCAGCTCTATATCTTTAGCTGCTTCAGAGGACATTTGAAAAAGCATGGAAGGAGATTTATTTCAACTTGTTACTCAGCAATATTCCTTTTGTGCCATATAGGAAAGAAATAGATACAATTTCTCAAATGATAGTTCTAAAAATATGAGCTATTGGCCCAATTTAATTCTAATTTTATTGATAGCTTAAACACCAGCTTTTATTATGAGAAAACATGTTTATAATTTTGTTCCAACTGATGTCTTTCTGTGTTTTTCACTGTCCCAGAGGGAAAAAAAGCATAATCCACAACCTTATCTAAAGGAGGATATGAACCAAGGCTCACATAATCAGAAATGGTGCATATATCAACCACATTGAATGTAGGAATTTCTAAACTATGTATTTTTGTTTTCCAAAAATATTTACATTGAATAAAATGAGCCATAGATGGTGACAGATTTTGTGTCACCCTTCAGAGATGTATCATCTACTGCTTGAGGCCAAGAAATGAGTAGTTTCCATAATTAGTAAGCAAAATTGAATAATTGGACTATGGTTTATGAGGGGTTTTTCTCTAAAAATAAAAATCACGTAATCTTTAAGTCCTAGTCAAGTGGGCTTACTTGATTTATTTTAACATAATTCATTTAACATAACTACAAATAAAAATAATCAAGCATAGGTTTTTCTCACTCTTTTACTACAATATCTACACAATAGTTTTCCATTCGCTTAGAGTTTTTCTGAATAAAAATCTACTATTTAATTTCAATATAAATTGAAAGCAATATTAAGAAAAATAAAAAAAATGTATGCCCCCTTAGTAAATGAAACACTTGAGAGTCGACATCTGAATTACACCATTGTGAAAAGATAAAACCAATTTGACTTGTATTTGCCTTTGAGGCAAAGATTTATTTTGAATGAGTACCTCTTACAAATATTGCATTTATTATATCTTTACCCATTCTATTCTCACATTATGTTCTATAATAGAATGTGCTCTGCTAGGCGAAACTGTAAAGTACTTATAACTTGATGACAAACTGAAAAAGTATTTCAACTCCTTTTTTCAATCATTCACTCATTTAGTCACTCATCAATTCAGTTGATATGAACTGAATGTCTATATCCCGGATGCCAGTGATGTAACCATTAAGAAGATAAAAATGTCTGCTATAAAGGAACATGTAGTCTAAATCCATGATGGAAATGGACATTACTGTTTCTTAATTTAAGCCTGAAGGATTTGTTATAATCCAAATTTTTAAGTGAAATTTCAACTAATCTTGGGTCCTTTATTATTCAGTAAATTGGCATTGGTTTCTTCTATCTACAGAATGATACTCTGAAGAATTACCTAAACAGATACTGTTTGCTACTTTTTCAATTTTTTGATCAAGGCTCATGGAAAATGTTGAGTAGATGAACATTTTTCACCAGGTTCTCTCTAGTTGACTCATCAACTTTTAAGATATTTTTCAATTATTCAGTTTATCCATGAGCTTTAAGAAAGAATTCAAAAGCACTTGTGGTGCCCTTCAGAAATCAGGCACTAAAAAAAATTACAATATGGATATCCTGTAACGCCTACATTAGTGGATCTTTGGTCTTAAATTTTCAGAGAAACTCCTGGGTTCTGAGTACCTTGAGGCATATAAAATAAATGTATAGAGAACTTCTTACATAGGAATCATTCAATGAATTGTACTATCATTTATATAATACAGACTTGACCTCTGGAAGTTAATTTTCTTGGAATCATGTACGTGACTGTGTATATGTTTATGGAGGAGTTAAACTACAGAGCCTCTAAATTTTAACATTTTTTGATAGTTTTGCCTAGTCCCTACAATAAGGTCCTAGACCTTTCTCTACCCACTATTATCAGAGTTGGCAGCAATATTTCTGATAATGTTATAAGGTCATTCCCAGAAATACTATCGCAGAGAAGCAATAGCCTTGGGGACACTGATCATGGTAGAACACAAGATTATAAGTGTAAAAGTGGAGAAAGGCAAAGTTGGGTGTTAAGTATAATATCACTTCTAGAAATACCCTAATGGTTGTATGTCACAACTATAAAATTATTTAAGATTAGTTTTTTTAAAAAGTTGATTTTTAAAAGAATGTATATTTTCATTAATTTCACTAAGAAGTTTTTATGTAACATTATCTCAAAATACATTATAACACTATAAGTAATATTATTTGTTATATTAAAAAAGCATTGATATGTTGAAAGCACCATCTAGATTTGCTTTGCATTGCAAAATAATTTTCATTTGAGCAGTTTTATTTTAACAATTACATAAGTAAAGAAAAGGGTACTTTGATCAATGCCTAGATTTTCCACAGCTACAATTAATGATCCAATAACTATTATTTTGGAGGTATAGCTCAGTGGTAGAGCATTTGACTGCAATAACTATTATTTTGCTAATTTAGTATGTTAATTTATATTTATATTTCCCTACAATAGCATAATTCAGATATTTATTTTCACAGGATGAACATTTAAGTTTTAAGTAGTTGATGGTAGCCATTGTGTAGCCTCTAAATGGGAACAGTAAAAATTGGGAACACCAAAATTAAGAAATAAGCAAACAATTTCTTTGATGTCACCAGACTCTGCATTTTTAAATTTTTTTTCATCTCTATGGCACTACCTTCATCTTCAGATGCATAGTAGCTTCATGGTCTCATTACATACTTTCTTATATCTATTCATATAACTCTCAAAAAAGTTAATGTATAGCTAGTTATGTTAATTCTCTGCCAGCTACTTGTAGATTATCACATACTCTTATTATATTACATTATCATGTTTTAAACCAATAAACTATATTGCTAAGGATGGTATGTCCTTAGAGACTGATCTAAAATCCTTCAGGAAGAAATACTTTGTGGGCACTTATGGGTATAAGGAGAGATGGTTTCCTAAAGTGATTCAGCAAGCATTTATTTCACGTTTACTGTGTACTAAGTACTAAAAAAGTCTAGAAGGCTGGTGTATTCATTCCACACCACACACAGGAAGAGTTCTTTGGCAACATGATTTCATTTTAGATTCTAAACTACCCTGGTTGTCCTTTTCATAGAAATGGAATTGATTTAAATGTGAGCACAAAATTTAACAATTTGATATTACTACACACTCCAACTTTAATTTTGAAAAAGACATTGCAATTTTTCACTCCTTCAGGTCCACTTGCAAGACTTACCTGGTTGAATAGGATCACTCAGTTTGAATTCACTATGAAGATGTTGCAACAATACAACAGAATCTTTTGTTTACAGAAGGTCACTAACAGCAAAAAAACAAACAAACAAAACAAAACAAAACAAAAAAACAAAAAAAACCCACCTTGTTGCCTCTTTTTGTTCTTAACTTTTAAAGGAAAGTACTAAAATGGCCCTCCAGCACTATATTCATATATTTTGGGTCTGGGGAGTAAAAATGATAAAAGTGAATAACTAGGACACATGTTCACTAATTCCTTTCTTTCCCTGCAGAATGAGGTCGAAATTACGAGAATGTAAACATTCATGTTTCCAAAGAAGATATGTGCCTGCTAAACCATAGTCTGGCTACCATTAGAAATGGTGGCTTGAAGAAAAGAAGGAATTAAGGAAACTACTTTCCACAAGACTAACCTATTTTCCACTAGGGATACCTGGCTCCTCATCAAGTAACAACTCAGACCCCTTCTGAGTTGTTTTTCTCACTTTAAAATCAACTACCCCTACTCTGTACTCCTCAAGAGTGTGTCGAGATAAGCTACAGAGAAGTCTGCTTTTCCCCTGCTCTCATTATTTTCTACAGAAAGAGAATGTACTCTGTTCTCCACTGCTCCAAACTGAAGCAAATGTCCCAATACCACATATCCCACTGTGGGGTAAAAAATTATCAATAATAATGCACCTTAACTGGGATATATAAACATGCCTATTCTATAATAGTCTTTTCTAAACTTGATGGCATCATGAAGGATAATTACAAGTACTCTAGTAATTCCACCCTGAAGTTCTGTTTTACAATCAGGATCCACTGCCCTACTCTTAAAGAGATTCATAAGAGAAGAGGAAAACAGGGGGCGGGGGCAACTATGGGAGAACCATGTTCAAATGAGTTTGGGAAAACCAAAGGAGAAAGAGGGTTGGTGCTTACTGCTCACATTTAATGTAGTGATCAGAAAATCTCTATCAGCCTAGTGTTATCTCCTCAACCAGCATGGATGTCAGGAGAGGGAGAGTAAAGATGGCTCAGTGGGGTGTCCAGCCATATGGTTCTGACACAAAACATGATCCACTAAGTCAGAGGGAAAGCTACAAGCTTCCTGTGGCCCCAGAAAGAGTCAAATAAATTGCAATGTCCTATGCATGAACGAGGTCTTTAAGGAGTTCAGAGAGAAAGAGAGGTCATGTAGGTTCAGAAGAGAAGAATACAGGAGGGATGTGCTTGGTCTGAAAGCCAAATTCTTTAGGTAACGAGATGCCCCTGCAGTTGCCAGTGTAGGTGATGTCAATGGTGGTGAGCAAGATACCCATCATCACCCCCAAAGCCTTGCTACGGTACAACCCCCAGCAGTGTAGGTTTCTACCCACAGGAATGGATAAAGAACACCTGGAATGGCTAATATTATCTTCCAATTTAGACCTAAAGTAGAACCTACGTTCAGGTACAGAAAATTAAAATGTTTTGCTTCGTACACAACTATAATTAAGTACTGAGATTCATTCCTGCTACAACACAGCCATTCTTCACTAAATGATAAGCACTTCTGCTCAACGCACAAAGGATTGGGTTACCAAAAAGGGTATGTCTCGAAAAAATATACTCAAACAACATACAACTTGTTATAAAAAAAGCTGTGATTTACTTATGTGTTGGGTCCTTGCTTTCACAATCCCACATAAATATGGTGAACAACAGTTTAATCAGACCCTATAGCTTCAACTGTGGTTTGTTCATAAAAATTGAGTTACAAAAGAGTCCATATGTTATTTTTATAAACTGTGATTTCCTAATCATTATTTTACACCAATATCATTGATGCCAAAATGATAGGATAAAATTTATGACTCAATCCTACAAAAACAGCCAATGCTCTCCTGGGGTAAAACTGGGGGCAGATGGCCTGAGATCAAGTTCTTTCTTTGATTTTCTTAACAACTACAAATACCATCTCCGAAGTAAAATCTAAATCCAGATATTCAATAAATTCAAAGAACCCTTTGGACTTTAGAGAAAAAAATGTCTGCTTTTTAAAAAATAAAATTTGTTACAAAGGATTTAAAATACATTGGGGAGGGTATGTGCTATGGTGAGCACTGTGAATTGTGTAAGACTGTTGAATCACAGACCTGTACCTCTGAAACAAATAATTCATTATATGTTAAAAAAAAGAAGATAGTAGGAAGGGAAAAATGAAGGGGGGGGATCAGAGGGGGAGACGAACCATGAGAGACTGTGGACTCTGAGAAACAAACTGAGGGTTCTAGAGCGGAGGGAGTGAGGGGATGGGTTAGCCTGGTGATGGGTATTAAGGAGGGCACGTATTGAATGGAGCACTGGGTGTTATATGCAAACAATGAATCATGGAACACTACATCAAAAACTAATGATGTAATGTATGGTGATGAACATAACATAATAAAATTTTTAAAAATTAAAAAATATAAAATACAAAGAATTAGTTACTTCCCTCCCATGAAAAAGTGTGTGTGTGTGCACAAATGAGTGAGCACCTGTTGGCCACACCCCAGCCCCCAGGGAATTTAAATGAACGATAGGCAGGATTGTCTTTATATATAGGTGAGAGGAATGGAAATTTATATAACATGAATTGAAGATCTAAAATCAAAAGTCCATTAAACCAAACAAAAAAAAAGGTATTACATCTAACTTAATTGCCTCTACTGTTTGTAGAGGCAATTTTTGTTTGTTTCATAGAAAACAAATCCTTTAACTGTATAGCACAAGTCTTAAAAATGCAAATGCATTTTGTGGAACAAATTAATTACATGTACAATGTAATTTGTCAGTGAATGATAGCAGACTTTTAGTGAGAGCAAGTTTGAATGTCAATAAAAGCAGTTGCAGGGAGAGTCCAAAAGCAATGGATGCCCAAAGGTAAGGCTTTGTACAAGGTGCAGGAAATGCCACGGAAAGAGAAGGCAATGTTGCCTTAGATTCATGTCATGATTTGCCCCATTAGTCGCCCGTACTGGGACTAGAGTGATTCTCAAATAGTTCTTGACACCTAAAATTTACTACCATGTTTCATTTCTTTAGCATCTTTATTGAGCTCCTACTATCTCTCAGGCATTCAGGATACTGCAGTGAACAAAATCCACAAAAGTTCCTATCCTCAAAAATTTTCCAGTCTGGACATAAGTCTATAAAAGAGCACATTATCTATTATGTCAGAGCTACAAGAGTTTCAGAGATAAAGGAAGGAAACAAAACAGAGAGATCATGGATATTGGTGGGTTTGTAATTTTAAATTAGGCACTAATGGAAGGTAAAGAGAGGTAATTAAAGACCTTAAAGAGGGGTGCCCGGGTGGCTCAGTCGTTAAGTGTCTGCCTTTGGCTCAGATCATGATCCCAGGGTCCTGGGATCGAGCCCCGCATCGGGGTCCCTGCTCAGCGGGAAGCCTGCCTCTCCCTCTCCCACTCCCCCTGCTTGTGTTCCTGCTTGTGTTCCCTCTCATGCTGTCTTTCTCTGTCAAATAAATAAATAAAAATCTTAAAAAAAAAAAAAAAGACCTTAAAGAGAGGGGGGAGTAAGGCATGCAACTATGCTGAGGAAAAACATGTGGAAAACTCTGAAGAGCTTGGTGCACAAGGATTCTGTTGAACTTCACTCCAGCCATATCTGTTGGCACCCCTTCCTATGATGTATAGTTCAGTTAAATGCAGAGATTTATAATACTGTTCACATCAATTTATATGCATACATGTATAATACATATATGCATGTGTGCCTATATTTATGTATATCCTTATAAATATCTGTAATTATCTTAAAATTTTATTTCTCATAAAAATTTATGATAAACATTTCGATTTATTTTTTCTAATAAACAGGAATGGGGCATAATGAATTAGACTAGGAAGAAATCTTTCTTTAATCTCTATGTTATTCAAAATAAGAGTTCTAAAGCTAATTGGAGTATTTTTAACTGGAAGTTTAATTTAGAGACAAAAGTGAAACTACACATTGTTCCATCTAAGTCTTTTTTAAAAAATAAACTCCCTAAGTTAAATTTTATAATTTAATAAATTTTATAATTAGGATTTATCATCTCTCTTTTTTTAACTTTATTTTCACCTCCAAATGAAAATTTTGACAATTCTGCAGTATCCTTTTAGCTTAAAAAAGTATAATACATATTTATGAAATTCAAAGGACATTGCCAACCACAGTGGAGTCAGATTGGCCCAGATTTGCAACCCCATTTATCTTTACAAAAACAGCCTGACTGATGAACCTCGCCTTACATTCTACAGAAAGGCTACATGTGATAGTAAGGGGTTTTTACAGAATAACATTCAGCTTAAAAAAAAAACAAAACAAAAACACCCTTTCTGTAACAAATCAATGTATTCCAATACATCCACTCTTAGCTGTGGCTTAACTACGGTTTGGGAGATTTTGTGAGAGAACGAAATGAAGGCAAGAAGAGTGGGAAGGAAAATTAAAAAAATGATCTGCCTAGCTACAAGCTGCAGAGGGAAATTAATATTCAAAAGGTTAAGGTGTCTGTGAAATGTATGTAATGAGTAACACTCATAGTTTGTTACTATAGGTTCATTGCCTCTAATGTTGAGGACGGCACATGGATAATTTACGATTCCCATTGTCCCCTCTGCAGGGATTAATTCTGAATTATTTATGTACCTATATACGCAGAGAACTGAAACATTTTAGTTAAAGTCAGCCACTCACTCATAGTCTTGAAATTATGCAGCCCTTGTTGCTAAAAATGATGTTAGCCTCTTGTGATTTAAGTCATAACATTTTATTTTCAGTCCCACTGAGAGAGAAGGCATACAGGAGGGGGAAAAAGATATATTTTTCTAGAATAAATCTCAAAATGCATTTTTTAAAGATGTAAATAGATAATGGTAATTTTGTTGAGTTAAGTTATTGTTGTAGAGAGCATGTAAATAAACCTTTATTTTATTCATGATTTGTGATTTTGCATTGTAACACTCTACAACTTGTTTTCATATCGGTATCTTTAAATACAAAGCTTCTGTGTTTCAATAAAGGGAATTCCACCTACGTATTAATTAATCAAAGAGTGAAATTTCAGTTTTGGAAAATTGTTCTAATCCATTCAGATTTCACACCAAACCATTTCATTTAGTCAACTGACTTCAGAAAAAGTACTGTTTCCACTTCAACTCCAATGATTACTCACCGCTTTTAAAGGCTCCTTTGACTACATCAGAATTAGGGGGAAAAAATACAGGTATTACACACTTCTCTGAAAAAGTAACAGATTATATTCTAGACTGACAATGTGTTTGATAGGTGCTAACCTTGTCAGCATAAGACTATCTTCCAGTTTTTAAGAAAATGAATTTTGAAAACCATGTACATTTAACATGCATTTTTTGCATGTTTGATGGAAATTACAAGGTCCTATATATTTAATCAGGGTTTTTTTTGAGAAAAAAATCAAAATGTCTCATACACAATTCATTTAAGAAAAAAGATACCTGAATAAAAACAATCTTCAAACAACGGACCCCGGACTTTTGGAATTCAGATTACCCAGTCTCTTATGATCTTAGGAATTATGTTTCCTGAATCATTAGGGTGCATCTCAAGTAGACACAATGCTGCGCAGAGTACTAAGTATTAAAATAGATAAGGAATTAGAAGTATTCAAAAAGCAAAAGTAAAATAGATAGGTAGATATAGATACAGACATATGTATGCCACATATAAGCCATCAATTTCTCTTTTAGCCCCTACCCCACACAATTCAACAATTGCTAATAAATTAAGAGGAGGGGCATATTGATGTACTGCTTGACTATAACACAAAGAAGTGTAGTTAGCAAAAAGCTGCCGTGGGTAATGAACAGTATTTTAACTCGGCAGTTTAACCTCCATGTCTGTCAGCTGTGACCTTTTACCAACCCCAATGAGAGTCTGATTTCTCACTTTTGCTACTCACTGCTGGATGAGTGAATGTAGAATTTGACAGCGAGAGGTTTTACATGAAAAGGAAAGGTACTTAAAAAGCATGTTTTGCGATGATAGGCTACATTTATTCACTGTTCATTACGCTGGGTGCCGCAGCAGCGTTGGTGGATTGATTGGGTGTGAGCGCTTGTCTGCTGTGGAAGTGAAGAGGTGTTATTGACCTGCATGGGAGCTGAAGTGACCTTTAGATGACCCCCCTTTCACCTGAAATTGACCTTGAAAACAACCTAGGGTTCACTCCTATTTAAATAGAGGGAAAATTCTTCCAACAGCATGTGAATTATTAGAATTGATATATTGAGCATTTCCTTTTCTCCCTCCTCCCCCCATTTTTTTTTTAACTTTTACAGAGGTAAATGCATATAGGGGGTAAGGCTAGTGTTGGCTTTTAAATTTCCAGACCCTGCAGCTGCTCTGCTTAGTGTTTGTACAGATTTATGGAGGGGGCCAACCAGACTTTGGACTGCTTGATGTAAAATTTTACCATTCATCATTATTGATTAGAGTCCACACTCTGTGACAGAGCCCAAACCTTACTATGACAATTGCTATTTCAGTTGTTATGGGCCATAATGGGCCATCGGGATGATTTAAAGGAGCACAATAGCTATCTGTAATTACACATGAATAATCCATGAATTCTACACCACAATGCTCATGATCAGACCCTAACAACCAAGGCTTGAGACATTTATTCTTGTTCTGTCTTTAGAATCTGTGCCCAAAGTTGCCAATTTATGAAAATTTAAGCACAACAAGCTTACCCTCTCCCATGTTCAAAGTTTTTTCATTCTTAGTTAAAAATAAATCACACACTTGGAAAGTGATAGAATATTGCCTTTTTACAGATGGTGGGATCAATAATTGAACTTGCTTCTTAATAGAAAAGAATGCCCATTATTATTTCATCAATTAGCAACAAGTAAATATACTAGAAACTTGGTATAATTGCTGCTAGAACCAGAGGAGAAAAAATAAAACATTTATTATTATTGTTTTCACTTTTTAACCAAATGTTTTACTTGCGGGCTTTAGTGTCATATTTGGCCAAAAAGTTAGGGGGAAAAAATCAAGACCATAAATTAGGTACCGTGGTACAAGGGAAATGTGACCGGTCTTATGCAAGCTTTAATAACTGTTGAAATTAATACATTAACCTAGGGAATCATATGTTGGACTTCAAAAGCAATTTAGTCTCTAATTTTATGTGAGATGGAGAAAATATTTGCCCACCAAGCTTATGCCTATGTGCAGCCCCTAAGGTCCAGGGGGCTGGCACACGCACGCCTAATAAAATATCACATTTATTAGTGGCTCCTCAAAATATTCCCATGTCCAGAATACATCTTGACAGGGAGACCACTCTATGGATACGGTAACTTTAAGGATATTGTTAGGAGTGGTCATTTTTTTTCCCTTGGTATTTTCAGAAGACTCCAACACTTCTAGATCCAAGAATGGGAAATCTATACAAAGTTTATAAGCCTGTTTCTTCTAGTTCTTAGAATTTGTGTAATCAACTACTAGACTTACTCATTTTTAGATTTTGATTTCCTAACAATTTAGGAAACCACCTTTGGCAGTGTTTTTGTTCTATCTACCACACATTCCAGACAGGTCTCCCTTCTGCTTGGTTTATGACATTTCAGCAGTTCAACCTATTTGGGGCATAGTAGTGTTGTTTAACTCAGAAGCATTTTTCATACTGTTCAAATATTTACATGCTGGGCTACAGGCTTATTAGCAATCTGGTGAAGTATTTGTAAATCTGGATCAAAATTCTGACAGGATATTTATTGCATTGACTTGACCTATTTTCTATCTAAAGCCCTACTCCATAATTCTTGTTTCATTTGATGTTAATCCTATGCATAAAAGGCAGTAACCACAACATTTGTACACAATAACACTCGAGCATCCATGCAGGAGGATTCTACTAATCTGATCTTCTCCTCCCCCCTACCTCCCTCAGTGTGTGAGGTGTTTACACCTGTGACTGTTTTCAAGCTCCATGGGGCCCTAACTTAACCAAGGCATGTTACCTAGAGCATTCTGCTTTCCACATCTCCCATTACAGGGATGATCCACTGCAAGAGTCCTCAGCAGGAAGAGGACCTGCAAACTGCAATTATTCTAATTCAAGACTATATCACACTTATTAATCCTTGGGAACATTTTTTCCCTACAAATTCTGTGAGGTTGAAATGTGTTTTGGATATTCCGCCAAATGGGTTGCACTGCAAAACTGAAACGCAACACTTAAGTTTTACAAAGCAACTAATGTAAAATTAAACAAAAGACAGATGTTTTGCCAAGTCACGTGAACGATTTTTTTCAAATATTATTTCTTTCTAACTGTTCCCATTTGTCTGTACATCAAGTAAACCCAAAGCAGGGACATGTTTTCTTGAACAGCAGATCCTTTACAAAATACAACAAAAATGAAGGCTGGTAATTGGTATCACATTAAAACTCCATGTATTTATCTAGTCAGCTCCCATCTCATCTTTGTTCCTACCTCTCTATAAAGGGTAAGGCGGTTTTGCCCAAAGGAAGGAATAAAAAAGAATCCTCGTTAAAAGGTACATTAACGAAAAAAGAAAAGCTTTATTGAGGACATGTGCAGAAGGGGATGTTTGAGTAGTAAATGATAATTTACTTTTGAGGTATATTAAAAAGGTTTAATCTTACTGATCATGAGTTAAATTGGATGTTTTAATCAGTTAGCGAGTGCCAAAAATAATTATACCAGAGCGCTTAGTCTGCAGAACGTGTACACAAAGCATATAAATCCTCTGCTTCCCCAGGGATTTCTCAGAATAACACATAACTAAAAGACAAAAGCAATATCAAACTCATATAAATTAACATTGCAAATGATCTGAAAAATATAATAAATAACATGATCCCATCACTTTGAATATGCGGCACAGGAAAGGGTGTCCAACACAAATATATGCATTAATCTCCTGTATCCTTACTAAACTTTTTCAGTAAACTTTTCTTCCATGTACTTTCTACAGTTCAATTCAAGGTCATTCCTTTCACTGAGAGAACTGGGCTGGGTGACAGAGCATAGAAATCTGTGTTCCCTTTAGAAATGAATGTGAAAAACAGGATTATTTTCCTAATGAGTTTTTATTGGGGAAGTAAAATAAAGGAGTTGGACCCAACGACCTTGAGAATCGTTTGAAGTTCTGAAATTTCTGTAATTTTAAGATTAACATTTACCACAATTTTGATACTATCCAAACAAAAGGAAGTAATAGATTATAAAGATGAACTAAGAAGCTATAGGTAAAATCATTTCAACTCTCTCACAATGAGTTTTGACATAAATTATTTCAAAATGCTAATAGCTACAAAGGCTGAGGTAGACCATATGCTTTACTCCATTTGTGTGAAAAATATAAATGTGTATAATTTTGTGTGTGAAATTTGCCACACCCTTAAAATCCTAATTTAGATTTCTTGTTGACATATCTTAAGTGTACTAAGTACATCTTGACAGTTTGATTCAATTACAATAGTATAATTTGAAAATAATACCTCCACCATTTCTTCCACAGATAATTGACAACTTTGTAAGTGCAAACAGTATTTCTTAACATAAATAATAAAATCTCTTGGACCACAGATTCCTTCCAGTCACTGATTTATTTTTTTCAGTGTAAAAAATAATTAAAGTTCAAGTAGCCCCGCAAAATTTTAGATTTCTAAAATATGTTCCTCTTTAAATAGTAGAATTTACTCTGGAACATTTATTGGAGTTTGATGTAAAAATTTATCATTTTCTGGAGGTTGAGAATTGAAATCTAAACGAAGGGTAGGCTGAGGTTAAGTGAAGCGTCAGTTACACATCTGATCTTTTTCCCATTGTGTAAGTTAATTGGTTTACACTGATTTTGTACTGGAGTATTTAGGGACAACATGGGGGCTTCTCTGCAGATCTGAACAGCTGCTTGGTTTGTTAACGAACAAGGTTATCAGTAGCCAATTGCTCACAGCTGAAAAACTGCATGCTCCTGGTTAGTCCATTGGAGAAGGATTTTTTTTTTTTTTTTTATGTGGCTTTTGTGTTTGACACTGTTGCCTTTTGGGTGATTTGGGTACATCCATTTGTTCCCTTTAGCAACCCGATTTCATTACATATGAATTAAAACTACCACATGCAAATTTTTACTCTGTGTCATAGATGTAGGGATGCTAAAGAATTACTCCTCTTGAGAACATAGGAAAAAACCTGTCCCTTTATTGTAGACTTGTCAGTTATCACCACTATTTTGGGGGGGGTCAAAGATCCCTCTGAGAAGTTCATGAAAGGAAGGAATCTCTACCCAGGAGTGTGTGCTTAAGTACACACACACACACACACACACATTTTTGCCAAAAATATGACTACAGACAACAATTCATATACGTTAGGCTAAGACCCCTTTCAATAGAATTATTTCGAAATAGACTTCTTTTAGTGCCAATGAGAATGCTAACTTAGAGGAAAAAAGTTTCTAACTAATCATATAGGAAAGAAGCAATTAAGTACCATGTTATAAAGATCGATTACATGTTTTGTGTCAAATAATGGGCCATACTGCGCAGACAACATAAAAACATTGGCAAAAAGAATATACACATTAATTTGCATCGCCTCTTCTAGAACCAGGATCACTTAAAGACTATTTTGTACTTATTAAAAAGATGTCTTACTTCAGTGAATATGCAGTTTTCATTTTTTCTAGATTTTTAGCATAATTTCAATGGTCAGCTAAATAAAGGATACAGTTGACCTTTGAATAATGCAAGGGTTAGGGGCACTGATACTGAGAAAATCATAAGGTAGTGAAAATACATTTACAGTACTGCATGATATTTATTGAAAAAAAATCCACATAAGTGGACTCATGCAGTTCAAACTCATGTTGTTTGAGGGTCAACTGTACAGATATATAGTTCTAATAACAATTTTGAAAATGAGATTTGGAAGTAAATTCAATGCTTTTCTGTGTGTTATCCATTATTCTCCCTTATACCAGTGGTTTCCTTAATTATCTGCTCCAGAAGAGATGCTTCAAATGATTGGACAGTCACAGATCTTGTTTTTTAACATCATTGCTTTACTGCTATGGTAGTTAATAATGCTCCCATTTAGAGAATATACACAAAATAGTCAATTGCTGAAATATCAGTAGTGACATCTCATTGAAGTTCTAAAAAAGAGATGAAGAAATTTCAAAGATACATTTAAACTTTAAATACTCAAATTGGGTTTTTCTTTGGTATATTATTATTATTAATTTTTAAAGATTTTATTTATTTATTTGAGAGAGAGAGAGCACAAGCAGGGGGAGGGGCAGAGGGAGGAGAAGCAGACTCCCCACTGAGCAGGGAGCCCAATGCGGGGCTCAATCCCAGGACCCTGAGATCATGACCTGAGCCAAAGGCAAACTGACTGAGCCACTCAGGCACCCCTTTGGTATGTTAATATTAATGAACCCATTATTATTATCATTCCATTTCCAGGAAATACTATCTTGGTTTACAAAAATAAGAATTCTGTTTGATTTCTTTAAATTTAAGCAGGAATTAAAACAAGAAAAACAAAAAAATCTCCATAGTCAAACATTATAAACATTTCCTTACATACATCTTTAATTCTTTTGCCCTCTCTTGATTTTGGTTAAATCCCACAGCTATACAGCAAAATCTGGCTAGAGAATAATACTCCATCATGCTGACTGGTCTCATATTCCTGTTTATTGTCTATAGTGGGCCCTTAATGATATCATGTAATCATTAACTATGTCTCCAGTACATTTACACTTCTATTCTCCTGCACATTTCATGTCTTCTCATTCTTCGAAACTCAACACCCTCTCCCTTATCCACACTCTCAAGGGATAATTTTTTTTTTTCCTTCACTGAAAAAAATGAAGCAATCAGAAAAGAACCTCCGAAGAATCCACTCTCCACATTACCAGTATATGTGATCACATACTCTGCCTTCCTGCCTGGTGTGACTCATGCCATTTTCAGGCTCTTTTCTCAATTAAAGTCTGACTTTCACACCAGTTCCCATCTTTCTCCCCTCCTCATGGGCATAGCCCCAGGAATTATGCCCCTCACTTTCTCCTATAATATCAATGATTCACTCTTTGCTGGACCTTGCCCATCATTATATGGGAAATAATATGCTGATTCTTATAATATTATTTCTCACATGTTTAGACAAACTTTTTTTTTTCTTTTTTGTTCCCTTTTCAGCAAAAACCCTCAACAGACTTTTCTATGTCTAATTCCTCTCCTCCCATTCTCTATTAAATTCACCATAGTCTAGATCACCACCATGCCATGGCCACTGCCACCAAATTCTGCTCTTCGATCATGATTCCCTAATTGTAAATCCATTGATCAATTCCAAGTTCCTGCCCTGTTTGACTTAACAGCAATCAACAGAGTTGATTATTCCCTCTTCCTTGAGACACTTCCTTTACCTGGTTCCTAGGTCACAGTCTCTTGGTTTTCCTCCTACCTGATGAATGCCTCCTTTTCTGTTCTTCCTCTTCTTCCAGGCCTATTCATTTGAAAGTTCCCCAGAACACATTCCCTGATCTTCTCTTTTCTATCATTGCCCCATTCCTTGATGATCTCGTTTAGTCCTATGGCTTTAAATAGCATCTGTAGGCTTAAACTCTCAGATGTATGTTTCCAATTTAAATATCTCTCCTGATTTGATGACCTGACATAGTCATGGAAATTGTCTAAAAGACAAATCCAATATATGTCCAAATCTGATCTTCTCTCCCAAGATCAATCCTACCTTTTGTCCCCCAGTTTATGAGAGATTTATCCTTCAGTTATTCAGGCCAAAAGCCATATTTAATCCATCTGCAAATCTCATCAGCTTCACCTTCAAATATCTAAGCTCTAAACACTGCTCACTTCGCCTGCTACCATCCTGGTCAGAACCACCATCTTCCCTCATCACTACTGCTATACTTCTCTATCAGATCTCCCTGTGTCCACTCTTCCCTCCTACAATCCATTCTTACTATAACAAACAGGGCAATGCTACAAGATGTAATTGCGATCATGTCATGTCATTGTCAACATTCATCATGATTCACCATTTCACCTAAAGTAAAAGCCAAGATCCTTACGATGGCCTAAAAATCCCAACATGAGCTGGGGCCTGCTCCTCTGTTATCATATCTTCCATACTCTCCCCCTTTCCTGCTCACTCCACTCTAGCCACACTGAACTCTTCTCCTTCGGGTCCATTGCTCTAGTTCTTTGTTTTTCTTTATCTGGACCATTCTTCCTGCAGCTATTCACTTAGCTCATACTTTTTTTCCAAGTCTTTCCTCTAGTCTCACCAACATTGCCTAAGAAACAACTTTAATACCACAAACTGAACTTCTTCCAACACTCCCATTCCTCCTCAGCCTGCTCTAATTTGTCTTTATTTTCATGGCACTTATCAACTTCTAATTCATTATATACCTTACATATTCCTTACATTTGTTTTTAATTTCTTTTTTCTCTCATCACTAGACTCTAAGTTTCAGAAGGCACTGGTCATTTTCTGTTTTGTTGACTGATATATCGGCACTCCTTAAAACCATGCATGACACTTACTCATAAACATTTGTTGAAGAAGTTTTGTCTAAAAAAAAATCAAGAAATAAATATACATATAATAAATTATATATATATATCTCCAATCATTTCATCATCTCAAGTGCTCATTAAATACTATCTTTGTGCTAATAGTCTGGTTTCAAGGAATCCATAGTCAGAAAGCAAAGAGCTAGACAAACATCTATCATAGTATAATGTAATATGATAGTTGTAACAGAGTTGTGCACAGGGTATTACAGGAACATGAAAAACCTACTGAGGATTTTACCAACTAGCAAGGTCAGTTAGTTGCCTCTTCTCCATGTGACAGAGCCTGGAGATTTATAATTTGGAGAAATTCAAACAGTCTGTGGATTTACGGACATCAGAAACAGCAAAGGGAAGAGAGAGATTTTGACTTCTTTGCCAATTTGAATGCCTTTTATTTCTTTTTGTTGTCTGATTGCTGAGGCTAGGACTTCTAGTACTATGTTGAACATAATTTTAAAAAATAAAATAAAAATAAACAGCAAAGGGTGAGGCTAACTTACAATATTGAAATATATTAAATAAAAGTTTATATACTTAATGGTGAACTCACCCCCATCCCCAACACACACACACACACACACACACACGGAGACAGAGATAGAAAAATCACTCCCAGAACATATTCAATCAAGTCTACAGGTCTATTGCTCCCAGAAAAAAAAAAAAGCCCTAAGGACTCTTTTCTGATGAAACTGAATGACCTGTGAAGAAAGGCTGATATTTGAGGGTTTCTCCAATATAACTGACAGGTCTCCTCCCCAATATCCTGGTATGAAATCAATCACTCAATAAGCCCTGGCAAGAGATACTGAGCTTACAGTTAGAATTTTTTTGTGTGTTTTATTCTTAATAGATAGGGAAAGGCAAGTAGTTTTAGGTATTTGAGAACACCTCTTATGGAAAAAGAAATTAGAAGAAACAAATAAAAAAAAGGAGAGACATTTTCTTCTTAAATAAGTAATAGAAAGTGGTATGTGGAACCTGGGATAATTACAAGGGGTGGTTGGTTTTCTTGGGTTCACCAAGGTAAGGAATAAAGAAGATCTTGATTGGAGATGGGTGGGGGATGTCATTCAATCAATCAGTCAATATATAGTATGTGCTTGCCAAATGTCAGGTACAGTGGGAGTCATGGGGTAGAAATAAAGTTTCAGCAAGTTGAGTCTGACATATCCATGTGACATTTAAGTCACAATAACTTCGTGACTTTTCTATGTACAAATTTGGAGCCCAAAAGAGTTGTCTGGGCTGAAAGTCATCTCTACTGTATAACCTGTGCTTGAATTAATAGGCATAGATGAGATTTCTCAAAGAGAAAAAGCTATAGATAGAAATTAGAAAATTTAGATCTATCAATTTCTAAGAATCGACTTTATTATATAAGTGTAAAGGTTATATGTTAATCGGATAAACTTTTAAAATATAAGATGTCATTAGATATTAGGGGGGGAAACAAAGCACATAAAAAAATTCTGTCAGATAAACATTTCAAATATTTTGGAAAATTCTTCTGAATGCATAAATATACTTTTGAGATTGAAGTGCTCTTTTTAAAGACATCATATAATACACAGATTTAATAAAGTTTAAGAATTTTGAAAGCATTTTATTAAGTTTATGTATTTGGTGACATAATCTTAGTTTTATGTTTTCATTTGTGAAGTAATATACCTCCCTATATACGAGTATACATTCAGACCATTGATATTTTAGTCTGTCATTAACAGATTACAAAGGTAGAGAGGTAAATTTCCAACATGTCCATATGGTATACTATTTAAGATAAAGTAAGCAGGGCACCTGGGTGGCTCAGTTGGTTAAGTGACTGCCTTCGGCTCAGGTCATGATCCTGGAGTCCCTGGATCGAGACCCGCATCGGGCTCCTTGCTCGGCAGGGAGTCTGCTTCGTCTTCTGACCCTATCCCCTCTCATGTGTTCTCTCTCTCTCCTTCTCTCTCTCTCAAATAAATAAATAAAATCTTTAAAAAAAAAGATAAAGTAAGCAAATAGTAAATCAATCAATCAATCAATCAATCAATCTACCAGATGGAATGGAGTAATTTTTGGCAGTCCAAAACTCTTGCAGAGAACAATTCAGAGAAAACGTGATAAAACATGCAAATCATCTGTTCAAAGACACCAGAGAACTGCTGAGGCACCAAGGACTGAAGGGTCTAAAACTCCAGAGAGGGGAGCCTCTCCAGAGCGTAAGCTGACCTTGGCTGCTGCTTTTACCTGAGGCATTTGCCAATCCTAGGCTTGACCAGGAGCCTGAGAATTGGAGGTTTAGACTAATAGAGTGTTCCTCCTGGGGAAAAGAAATACCAAAAGACCTTGTGATATGTATTCAGAAAGGAAGTTCAAGTGCATGAATGGGTTTTACCTCAAAGGAATGGCCACATTCAGGGACTGTGCAGATGAAAGGTTAAAAGCTAAAGTGTACAATATCTGAAAAGTAGATGGAGGTGTACACCAGCCTCAGGAAATAAAAATTAGAGTATGAGACCTGCCAAGAGAATGGGGCCCCTAAATCTTCCCCATCTACCCAACTGGAGACTCTAGAGGTCCAAGGTGAACCTGGGAAGGCCAAGCCACATCACCACTGCCACACGTCAAAGCAGCAGTCTCCATTTATTTGGGTGATCAACTTTCGTTCCTTTCGTCTACCAAAGAAAACAGTGAACTCTCTCTAATCTCCGAAGATAACATCATCTGCAGCCCCCATGATTTTTATGTATACTATCTGACATTTAATCAAAAGTTACTTGGCATGCTAAAGACAGATCTGCATGCCTAAAAACCAAAAGGGGGGGGGAACCCACAACAACAAAAAAAGGTTCTTAGATCACCTAATTATTAGATTTAACAGGTTATAAAATAATGATGATAAATATATTTATGAGAAGGAGGGAAATGAACAAAAAATTTTAACACTAAACTAAACCTTTAAAGAGAATCAAATGGAAATCTCCTAACTGAAACATAAAATACCTGAAATTAGGGACATACAAAATGGTATCAGTGGCATTTTAGACACAGCAGAAGATTGTGAAGGACATTTGGTTTAAAAAAAACAAAAACAATTTAAACCTCCTAAAACTCTGATTTCAGGATATTGACAATGCTTTTACTAAAGGGAGTATAGAACAAATTTTTGAGTAGATACCAATTTTAAGATTTAATGTTCTAAGAAACCAAAAGAAAGCAAGCAAAATAATCATCTCTTGTGTTTAAAGTAATACACATATACAGTTTTATCATTTTTACACAGTGCTGCCAACTGGATAATTTTCTAGTTGATTTCCTTCTTTTCAGTTTTTCTTGAGTGTTTGACAATTTTTAAATAATGGTATTAGAATTTAAGTGAAAATAGAAGACAAAATATGAAATGCACAAGGCAGTGGGAGTGTGCATGTTTAGAGACAGAATTAAGATGTATATTTGTATAAAAGAGTAGATTGAAATCTAGCTTACTTATGAGGGTTATAGATATGCCACATGATAAGGGATGTGACAGAAAAGCTGGTTCAGTAGCAATAATAGTCGGTGACATATTAGCAATATAACTAAGTGCCAACCAAAGTCTTTCACAGTTACTATGCCAAGACTAAAATAGAAATCAGACACATGTTTCTATCAGATGGGGGTTCATTGGTAAGATGCAGCTGTTGCCTTCAGCACAGAAATTGAAGATAAATAGATTCATACTTTAAGAGGTTACAGCATCTTCTGGTAATCTAAATTCAGGTTATACTTTAAATGGCATGAAGCACCAAATAATAAGTTAGGTGATTTCCGACACCTTGTCAAGTAGTGATTCTTAAAGCACATATCAGAAATCTCTATGATCTCTATTCAATTCAATTCAATTCAATTCAATTAATTCTTACTAAGTACTGTGGAAAAAACTGGTGGTTGCTTCTCAGTATCCATCCTCTTCTTCTTTGTTAACAATAGAATCCTAATTATTGATGGGTTTCCATGTACCCAGCTAAAAGACTACATTGCCCAGATTTCTTGGCAGGTGTATATATTTGAGTAAGATTGAGTCAGTAAGGTAAAGTATTACATACTTAAAGAGGGAGTTATCTTTTATCCCCTCTTCCCTTCTCCCGCTTTTTAGAACATACATATGACAATTGGATTTCCACTCACCACCCTGGGTTCTATGGGCTCACCTTAGGAATGACAGAAAGATGATCTAAAAGGAACTTGTTACCTGAAGTAGCTTTGGGGGCTGCCAGATAAGCCCTGTTCTGCCTGCCTTATTTTAAGCACTAGAGAAAAATTAACATTTTAGCCTACTCTTATTTAGGAGAAATGTAATACGCAGTCAAACCTAAATGTGATATAAATGCATGCTAAATATGGGAAGTGGTGTGTACTTGCTGTTCCAAGAAATGCAAAAAAAGAAATAAAGCTCACCTTTGCACAGTGGAGGGAAACTTAGAATTTAACACGAGTGGAAATATAGGCATCGTTCATGCTGTTTCTTGAGTAAGTGACAAATGATACTTTGGTCGAAAGTTCAATTTAATCATATCTTTCTCATCTAATTTAAAGAAGGTAATTTAGATCTATTATCTGCCATGATTAGGAAGTCAAATGAAGATTAAAACTAAAATAAGTCAAGATCTCATTGGGTTAAATATCTAGACCACTCTATGACTACACTAGACATTTAAAGAGTGAATTCAGATTATCACTTTATTTGTTAAACACATTCAGGGCTCTGTGTAACTGAGGATATTGGATCATTATAACATAATCTAATGATTAATGTGTGGATAAACCTAATAGGTTGTGGACAACACAAAATAACAAACCAGGCATTCCTCAATACATGCGGTTATACACAGCTGTCCTTAAAACAAGCTTACAATGAGAAAGGCTTAGACCTAAGATTCTTTTATTGACGTCACCATCTGAGTAATATTGGGTCCTCTGCTTTCTGTACCACTGAGTAGCAACTAGAAAAGAGAAATCACATAACCTACAATTCCAAGATAGAAGAAAAAATTCCCTGAAGTTCTGAGGCCCATAGATAAATGTCTTCTTCTGACCATGAGAAAACAATCCTTCTGCATTTTTTTTTTAATTTTGAGTATAGTTGACACACAATGTTACATTAGTTTCAGGTGCACAACATAGTGATTCAACTTCTCTGTATGGGATGCTATGCTCACCACAAGTGTTGCTACCATCTGTCACCTTAGAATGCTATTACAGTATCATTTTTCAATGAAAAGTGTATTAACAGTGTATGGTAGGAAACACCACCATTCAAATACCTTTAGGACATAAAACCCAGTATGAATGAAAAGTTATTTTGTAGCCAAAACATTTAAAACTTTGTTATACTGTTATAATGAAAGACATGAAGACATAATTGTCCCAACCAAATGTATAAATATATAATTAAGTTACCATGCTACCACAGAGAAATCCCTGCTTAAGCCACATTCTGTAGGTGATCACGTCCTCTAAATATCTTTAAACATACCCAAAACACTAGTAAGTAAGCACAGGAGTAACACTTCAACATTTACTATGGGCACTCACATTTTGCCTTGAAAATTATTCTTGACTTCTTCATTCTCTAACTCAAGAGAAATTTTCCTGGGTCCCTGGTTTTCAAGACCACCATTGATTCAATGCCCCTATTCCATGTCCAGATCCTTTTCAACTCCTCCCATAAGGAAATAGGGCCTATATCCCCACCCTTTGAATTTGAGGCAGTCTTAGGACTTACATTAATTAATTAATTAATTAATTAATTAAATGTGACTAAATTAAAGTTGTACAAGTAATGGACTCTGGGCCTCAAGATACTCTGCCCCTTCAGCCTTTAACCTCTGGCAATGTTGCCCTGAGACTGCCAGGTAAGGAGTCAATTTAGACACATGGAAGGTAACAGTCCATGAAGAACTGAGGTTCCCTAGCTAATGCTGTGCACCACCTGCCATCTTGGATAATCCAGCTTAGCAGATTCTCTAGTAAAAGGTAATCACATGAGAAACCAAGAGGAAAAATCAGCCAAGAAATTGCCCAAACTCATGATGGATAGTAAATTGTTATGGTTTCAAGCCACAGAATTTGGGGCTGGCTTGCTGTGCAGCAATAGATAATACATGTAGTGCCTAATCTTCCTCTCTCCCAGTAGACCTTAGATTGATGACCTGGGTTCGGACCACCTAACTTCGTTCGGAGTTTTTTCAAATATTGACTATTAAAATACAACTTGAGGAGTACTTTTTCATCATCTTCTTGATCTGGGGCCATGGCAAAGACCTCCAATCTCGGAACCACTATTCTCTCTGTCCCACCCAGGCCCTGGAACTCTACCCAGTCAGTCCTATTTTTTTATTTACCTCCTTATCTGGGATGCCACTAACCTGGTTGTCTATGTCTTTGCACCAGAATAGAGTCTTCAGATACCAGGCAGATTCACCCAGGAAAGTTTCTCTTTGATTCCTTCCAAAAAAACAAACAAAAAAATCTGTTAATTTTGTACTTTAAAATGGCCAGTGGAAGATGAGTGAACAGGAACAAAATTCACACCTTAAGCTATAGAGAATTTATGAAACAGATAATTTAAAAATATATAATATATGTTGGCTGACACCACAAAGTATACAATCATTAAGGATAAATGTCCTGCCAATTGGAAACTAATGACAAAGCTTTCTTCATTCGGGTATTGATGATGGCTTTAATCAGCAATCTGCAAATACTTTCTCCTCATTCATTCTGCTTTGATTCATCTTCTCTTACTGCACACGTTGATTTTACTCTCTAAACACATTTGAATCTCTAGTTCTCAAACTGATTTGCTGCTTGCAGAATAGGCTTGGCCTACCTGTCATTCCTCAATGCCTCGTCTTGATTCGTAAATACCATCAATGAAAATTCCATCATATAAACTATTTCTGAGGCTGAGTACCTGGGAGTACATCCATGCAACTCTAAGTTTTTCTGTAATGCATTAAAGTTACTGAAAAATGTTTCCTCAAAAATGGCATTCATGAAGTAACTGATACCACTGTAATACTAAAGATCTTCCAGTTTCTGGTTTTCCAGGGAGACAATGCTAATAGACAGATGTGTCATTAGAGAATCACCCCTTTACTGACAGGTCCTTTCATCCTTAATTATCACTTTTTATATATATTCAAGTGCCCTTGGATTCAGGTTTAAAGCATTTCACTAACTGTTCTACGAAGATTTTGTCACATAACCACTTACGGCCACTTGCAGATAATTTACAATCTCCCAGCTATCAGCTGCTTCCCTTAATTGCCCACCATTCCAAATTAAACTATTTAACCACTGTTGAGTTTTGTGAAATTTCAGTGTCTAGCTAAGTGAAGTTAAAGACATTTTTAATAGCCTTCTCCTCTCCTATTTAGTGAATTAAATATTTTCACCTTTCATGGAATTCAGAGAATAAGTTCTAATATATGTTTACAAGAAAATCACATAATACTTATATTTCTATATAATTCTTCGACAAAAATGAAGCTCAGGTAATATACAAAGGTGAGAAATACACTGATAATTTCATCAAAAGAGTGCACATTTTGCAAGTTCAATAGTGGAAAAACAAAATTAGAGCCTTCTACAAACCTCCATTCTGCACATCTGGGCCAACTTAACAATCAATGATGCCACACTTGCTAATTTAATTCCTATTTCTTATCAAGGGGAAGATACAGTGCCTACTCTAGGGTAATGGCATGGTAATTGTACATGGTCAGACTTACTGGTTTTTCTATTTAATAGGGTTCTGGAACCCAATTTCCATGGTGGGGTGGGGGGGCGTTAAGGATTTCCCACACCAACAAACAGTTCTCAACACCAGCTGAGAGTCTTACAATTTAACTCAATTCAGACACTGTCTACCTAGTGACAGCATCATATTCCATAGGGTGAGGGCTTAGGCCCACAAAACTGCTCTCCTCCACAACCTTCCGAGACTCTTCCCAGCTCCGCCTCACCTCCACCCATTTCAGATGGCAGTCTCAAGCCCACATTCTTACCTATGTTTCTGACCAACTGGCTATAAATCACAGGTTTCCCACAACCCCTTCCTTCGGTTTGATTAATTTGCTAGAGAAGCTCACAGAACCCAGGAAACCTAATTACTTACTTGATCACTGGTTTGTGATAAAAGGATATAACTCAGCTATAGCCAGATAGAAGAGAAGTATAGGGTGAAGTATAAGGAAAGCACAGGGAGCTTCCATGCCCCCTCCAGGACCTCCACCAACTTGGAAGCACTCTGAACCATCTCCTTGTGGGTTGTTATGGAGACCATTAAAGGAGCATGATTGATTAAATCATTGGCCATTGGTGATGATTCAACCTTTCGCCCTCTTCCTTTCCTGTAAATGAGGGGGTGGGACAGAAACTTCCACCCCTCCATCGGCGATTAGTTTCACTGGCAACCAGCTCAGGTGCTTTCCAAAAGTTACTTCATTAACACAAACCCCGTTGTGGTGGAAAGGGACTTGTTAAGAATGACAGCCTACCCTTTTCACCCTTGTGGCCCTGAAGCATTTTCAGGAACTAAATACTATAACAAAAGATGTTTCCGGGGCTCCTGGGTGGCTCAGTCGGTTAAGCGGCTGCTTTCGGCTCAGGTCATGATCTCAGAGTCCTGGGATCGAGCCCCACGTTGGGCTCCCTGCTCAGTGGAGAGTCTGCTTCTCCCTCTCCCTCTGCCTGCCTCTCTGCCTACTTGTGCTCTCTCTCCCTCTGTCAAATAAATAAATAAAATCTTTTTAAAAAAAAAAAGAAAGAAAGATGTTTCCATTGCCCTTATTGCTCAGGAGATTCCAAGGGTTTGGGGAGCTGTGAGCCAGGAGCTGTGGACAAGGACTGAACATATAAGAAGTATTTTTTGGTCACCTGAAATGACCAAACATATATTTTTACAAACCATGTTTAAAACAAGACAACAGGCCCAGAATGGAGTCATTAACACTAAGCCCCACATTACGGTCCTGAGACTTGACTTAATTACACTTCCAGCTCTCCCACAAATAGAATGTTAAACTAGTCAGTCAGGAATTACCTGATCAGCATTAGTGAAGTCATCTGCCTGATAGACCCCTGCAGTCCCCTAAAGGTAAGTGACCCTGCCACAACTAAGTTTACTAGAGCAACTTCCTTGTTCCCACTCCCTTCTGCCTGTAAAAGTCTTCCATTATGTACAACTCCTTGGAGCTCCTTTCTATCTGCTAGATTGGATGCTGCCCATTCAGGAATTGTTGAATAAAGCCAATAAGATCTTTACAATGTACTCAGGTGAATTTAGGGTTTTCTTAATAACACAGTATCACAATATTGTAATCTGTAACCCAGATTTAATCATTGATCTCTGAACATTTTTCTAAGCTTATTATCTCACCTTATTCTCAAATTCTAGAAATGATACCTCCCCGGGCCCTATGTCCTCTGAGAACTAAGCTCTGTCTTGCTTCTTTTCAGTTTTTCCAGAGACGAGAGCAGGGGTCTTAAAGTTCCACAGAGATCATCAAGAAACATAATGAGTGAGACTGGCAAGATGTAAGATAACAGAGAGTGCTGGGGCTTGCTTGTCCCATATAAAAAGGACAGCTGCATAGCTGTGACAGATTGTTGCCATATAGGAAAGCTAAATCTGTTATTTTCTTATCTTCCAATTATTTCAAGAAAACCCAATATCCATATTTTTCTGAGAAATTTCCCATAGCTTTAAACGTTGGCAAATAATGTAATAATAACAACTTTATTTGGTCCAACACATACATACACACACAGACACACACGTGCACACACACACACACACGCACATACACACACCCCTCTGGGCAAATCTAGCTCACAGTCTCCATTTTGCAAATTTAGGATTAGAGCTTTGTCTCAAAAATCTCAGCTATCTGATAAATGGAAATCTTTGTATTAATAAAAATATTAAGAATAGCAAATTTTCCTTTGCATAAATGTAGAGGTATTTTCAAGTTAGAAAAGAAATGGGCTCTTTTAAAAAATGATACAAAACATTCTGGAGTGTGGCCAAGAGCTGAGAGTGCCTGCTCTGGAACCACACCACCTATGTCTAAATCCTGCTTCTGCTACTCATTAGCTGTGGATCTTGGGCAAGTTATTTAAACCCTCTGTGCCACAGTTTCTTTGTTTTTGAGGTCAAGGTCATTATTAAAATAGTTGCCAACCTCCTAGCACTGTGAGAGTTGAATTAGCTAATTTTTTGACTCTCAAAGGCCAGTGACTAGCATATAACAAATTTTATATGTATTTTTTCTTCAAAGTAATAAATTTCACATAAATGTATGGTCTTGGAAACATTTTTGTACAGAAAAGGGAGACTAAACCAGCTTATCCTTGGTTAAGCTGCTTGAGAAGTCCCACAGGGACCGGTAAGAACTATAAGTCTATCATCCCATATTACTGGGTGAAAATTTACAGTGTGAGGAGAACACCATGTCACAAGGAACTTCTGCAAGAGGGGTAGAATTACTCTGCTTTTTTTTTTTCCCCTTGCTATAATAGTGCCTAGGATTTTTCAGGGAAAATTGGCCCATCAGCCAATAATTCCTTACTACCAATCCAAGAAAAGTTTCTATAGTGTGAAAGTGAATGGAGTTATTTTGTTATGGGAACCTTTAAAAGACACTAGAACTTTATTTAAATTAAGAACAGAAATACATTCATAAGCAAAGCTTTAACTTATTATCTTAGAAATAGTCAATCTTTGGATATATAAAGTAGTTGTGTCGATGAGTTAGGAGGAATAGAAACTCTCTCTTTCCAGATGTCTATTCATATTGTCAATATAGTCAATATAGTGAAAAATAAGCTATGTCAGAGATTAGAATCCGTAAAAGACAGGGAGGCCACTCATCACTGGTAACATCACCATGAGAAGTTGTTACATGGAAATGACTAATTCTTGTTGTCAGTTCTCATTTCCCAGACTCATTCTTGATAGTATCAAGATGTGACATGTCTGGGCGCCTGGGTGGCTCAGATGGTTAAGCGTCTGCCTTTGGCTCAGGTCATGATCTCAGGGTCCTGGGATCGAGTCCCGCATCGGGCTCCCTGCTCCTTGGGAGCCTGCTTCTCCCTCTGCCTTTCTCTCTCGCTCTGTCTCTCATGAATAAAAATAAATAAATAAAAAAAAAGTAGTGTTACTTTAAAAAAAAAAAAGATGTGACATGTCTGAGGTAGATTGAGGATAGAGATAATATCTGACTTTTATTGAATACGTGTTCTAGGTTATTAAAAAGCATTTATTAAAAATTCATTTTACCATATGCAGTTGTTAGGGTTTGTCTAGGATTCAGTGGTTCTCAACTTGGGTTGGTTTAGCTCCCCAGGGACATTTTGGTGGTTACCACTGAGTGGGGAGGTGCTACTAATATCTAGAGGGAACAAACCAGAGACATGTCATACATCTTACAATGCACAGGACGGCCTCCAAAACAAAGTACTATTTGACCCCAAAGTGTCAATAGCACAGAAAATGAGAAATCCTGAAGTGGAGTGCAGTGGAGTGGTGTTTAATAATCTAGCTTGGCCGAAATTAAGAAGCTAAAAATTGTATTTTTTTTTGTCTTAGTAAAATTCCAAATCAGCAATCTTAGTTTCCATTTGTCTCTTCCCTCAAATGTTAGTCTTATCTTTTTTTAATATATTCTTGATTTTGTTTGTTAAACAGTTCTTAGACATAAATGCATCTCTTTAGAGGGGACTGCTCTTTTCATGGAATTTATGTATCCATGGATAAACATTACCTCTTGTTGGAATGAGATTGGTTTTAGTGGAAATTAATAATAAAAAGAAAAGATACTAGGTCATTAGTGTGAGGTTTACAAAAGATTATTGATTTTTTTTTTCCAGTAACTGCTTTATTTTTTCCCTTTTTTTAATTTGAATTCAATTAATTAACATATATTATTAGTTTCAGAGGTAGAGTTCAGTAATTTATCAGTCTTATATAACACCCAGTACTCATCACATCACGTGCCTTTCTTAATGTCCATCACCCAGTTACCCCATTCCCCCTCCCCACTCCCTGCCAGCAACCCTCAGTTTCCTATGATTAAGAGTCTCTTATGGTTTGTCTCGCTCTCTGCTTTCATCTTGTTTTATTTTTCAGTATTTTAATAGAGTTCCACTACATAGTAATAATTTGGATTTTGCACTGTGGTGTGAGGCAAAGAACATGATTTTCCGTTTCAGGCAAAACATATGTAAATCCTACCTCCTCCACTCATTAACTGTATGAGCTTACATGCCCTCATGCCTCAGTTTTCTCATCTGTAAAATGGAGATACTGGTAGTACCTACTTCACAGAGTGATTGTGAGAAATAATAAGTTCTTATATACAAACTGCCTAGAACATTTCCTGGCCCTTAGGAAACAATATATAAACATTAGCTAAAAATAAGTGATTGATGAATAAATAAAACAGATGTAAAATACCTATCCTCCTACAGGCAATCCCTCCTCTTTTAACCTTAGTAATGAAATAGGAAATAAGACATTGATTTTAGTCTTAGCAAGGAGTATAATTGTTTTGCAGTATTGCAACTGTTCTTCACTTACTTTCATTGTATTTCAGTATGGCTCTTCGACCTATACCCTGTGTGTTGATCAAGTGCACACTATTTACACAGCACTAGGCAATGCAAATACGTGTAGCATGATTCCTGTGTCTTCTCCCAGATTCAGAAATTCATAATTATTGAAACTTACAGTCTTTTTTATATGGAACATTTCAAGCATTTGTTTCTTCCAAATGTGGTTATAATTCAAGAAAGGATCAGACTGGGGCACCTGGATGGCTCAGTCAGTTGAGCGTCTGACTCGACTTCAACTCAGGTCATGATCTCAGGAGCCCACGTTGGGCTCATGCTTAAGGTTCTCTCCCTCTCCCTTTGTCCCTCCCCTACTAGTGCCTCTCTCTCTCTCTCTTTCTCTCTCTTAAAAAAAAAAAAGGGTCAGACAAAAAAATAACTGCACAATTTTCTGATGTGTTTACAAAACTTTTTTTTTTTTTTTGAAAGACTGAACTCTATAATGTATAGAAATATGTGTATATTCTCCAAATTGGGTTTTTTTTTAATGCTTGTTGTATTTTTTTGGAATTTCTGCCTTTCTCTGCCTTTCACCTCTTCCAGTGCTCTTCTCAACAAAGCTTTATCAGATATCTCAGAGTTATTGTCCCTTTTCTGAAGACTGAAATAAGAATCAAAGAGTATAGTGAAACACTCAGCCATCATGATATTTTGGTAGAGTTGTGTTCTCTCTAATTGGGGGCTTTACATTCATTGGGAATGAAAAATCTGTTTACTCTGCTGGAGAAATTAGGCTCTGAAGAGATTGTTTTAGTTCTCTTTGTTTATGATGATTTGTTAGCTCTCGACTGCAGAAATAATTTTGTTGTTTACGTTAATCTATGGTGGCAGTATTAACTTCACATCATACATAAATATAATTATTGATCATTACCAGCTGTAATTCAGTGTTAGAATTACAGATTTACATAATTGTGCTATTAAGTATAAACTTGAACTTCATATCTGGGGTCACAAATAACTGGAGGCAGTAGAAACAGAAAATTCTGATTATATGTCATTCATATTTTAATATACGCTGTTGCAATTTTGATCAGTGTTAATGTAAATATTTTTATGTACTTTACAGCAATGAGATGCTAATGGGTGGAAATTACAGCAATATTGATCTAGCTAATAAAATGTAATACATTAGTAAGAAAGGATGTTTATTATATGCTTCAACTATTACTATACATTATCTCCCTAAGGAACATGAGCTCCATGACGGGCAAAGAATGATTTTTGAACCAAACACTCTAAGCTTCTTCCCAATTCACAGTCATGGTTTTTCTGCTCTGCCTCTTTTAAAATGATGTGGATCCAAAAAGGGCAAGTCTACTTCTATAACATTCAAATTATCTCTCTTGATATATTTAGTATGTGGAAAACACTCTATGATAATCAACAAAGTTGACTTGTCTAGAAATATTCTTTAAGATGCTACATATGTCTGTATTGTTTAAGTCTCAATAAATGTGCTGTGAATGAACTATGCAGTAAGGCCTAAATTCTAATCTTAGAAATTCGATGAGCTAAAACGCTCCACAAAAACCAATACTTGCAACCAGAATTGCAAATGAAGCAATTTGGGCTATAATATCAAAAACTGAATAGACTTCTAACTTTTTAACACTAAATTGAGACATATCTTAAGCTATCTTTTTTGGATTCATAAAATCAAAACTGGAAAGGATTTTAAACATTAAGCCACTTTTGTTTTCTTTTGCTAATTTCCATATTTTACTGAATTGTATGAGGTTGCCCTTTTTTTGTGGGTCAAATTGATCAAATAGCAATTTCATATGTCCCTCCCAATTATATATGCATCTATCCATCTATTTCTCTATCTGATGCCAGTCCATCTGTCTACCTATCCATCTATATCAATCTACATTTCTAAGTGTTTTTATCAAAGTAGAGGTAATATATACTCATGGACAAAATTCCAAAACACACCAAAGGTAAAAACAAAACACAAAATTAATTATTCTATTTTTCTCTCATTCTTTCTCCAGCCCTAATTCATTTTTTTTAAAGTAGGCTCCATGCCCAGCATGAGCCCAACCCAGGGCTCAAACTCATGACCGTGAGATCAAGACCTGAGCCAAGATCAAGAGTCTGATGCTCAACCAACTGAGCCACCCAGGTGTATCCTGCCCTAATTCAATTTTTAAATTATAGTTAATTTATTTGTATAAATGGTGTATACAAATAGCTGTTATTCTGCACTTTGCTTTTATTTTTCACCTTTTAAATACTTTTTAAGTTGTGGTTAAATCACATAACATAAAATTTACCATCTTAACCATTTTTAACTGTAAAGTTCAGTGCTGTTGAATACATTCATATTGTTGGGCAGGCAATCTCCAGAACTGTTTTCATCTTGCAAAACTGAAACTCTCTGCTTATTAAACAATTTCTTATTCCTCCCTTCCTCCAGACCCTGGCAACCACCATTTTACTTTCTATCTGTATGAATTTGACTAGGTACCTCATACATGGGGAGTCATATAGCATTTGTCTTTCTGTGTCTGGCTTATTTCACTTAGCATAATGTCCTCGGGGTTCAGGTGTAGTGTAGCATATGTCAGAATTTCCTTCCTTTTTATGGCTGAATAATATTCTAGTGTATGTATATACAGATTTTATTTGTCCATTTATCCATCAATGGACAGCTGGGCTGCTTCCATCTTTTGGCTATTTTGAATAATGCTGCTATGAACAGTACAAATATCTCTTTCACATCCCACTTTCAATTCCTTTGGGTATATAGCTAGAAGTGAAATTGCTGGATCGTATGGTAAATTCTATTCTTAATTTTTTGAGGAACAGCCTTATTGTTTTCCACTGTGGCTGCACCATTTTACATTCACACCAACAGTGCACAATCATTCCCAAATATCCACATCTTCACCAAAACTTGTTACTTTCTGTTTTGTTTTGTTTTTTGATAGCATCTATCCTACTGGGTATGAGGTGGGATCTCATTGTGGTTTTGGTTTGCATTTCCGTAATGATTAGTAATACTGAGCATCTTTTCATGCACTTTCTAGCTACTTGTATATTTTCTTTGGAGAAATATCTATGCAAGTCCTTTGCCCATTTTTTAATTGAGTTTTTTTGTTGTTGAGTTTTATTATTTCTCTATATATTGTGAATATTAATTGCTTTTTAAGTATATGATTTGCAAATACTTTTCCCACCTCATAGGCTGCCTTTTGCTCTGTTGGTTATGTCTTTTGATGAATTTTTTTAAATTTTGATGTCCAATTTATCTATATTTACTTTTGTAACTTGTGCTTTTGGTATAATGCCCAAGAAATCCAATATTGTGAAGCTTTTCCGCAGGTTTTATTCTGGGTTTTATAGTGTTAGCTCTTACATTTAAGTCTTTGATTCATTTTGAGTTAAATTTTGCAGGTAGTGTAAGGTAAAAATCCAACTTCATTCTTTGGTATGTGGATATCCTGTTTTCCCAGTGTCGTTTGTTAAAAAGATCATCCTCTTCCTATTGAGTGGTCTTGGCAACCTTGTAAAAAATAATTTGACCATATATGCAAAAGTTTATTTCTGGGCCTGAAATTTTATTCCATTGGTCTATATGTCTATCTTTATGTGAATACCATACTGTTTTTGACTATGATAGCTTAGTAATAAGTTTTGTATTCAGGAAGTTTGAGACCTCCAACTTTGTTCTTTTCAAGATTATTTTGGCTAGTCAGGACCCCTTGAGATTCTATATAAGTATTAGAATGGATTATTCTATTTCTGCAAAAAAAATGCCATTGGAATTTTTATAGAGGTTGCATCAAATCTGTAGATCATTTTGGATAATGTTGACATCTTAACAGTATTAAATCCTCTGAACCATGAACATGGAATATCTTCCCATTTATTTGTGTGTTTATTTATTTCAGCAGTATATTTTGTAGTTTTCAATACACAAATCTTTAGTCTCCTTGATTAAGTTTATTCCTAAGTATTTGATCATTTCCAGTGCTATTAAAGGTAAATTTTTTTCTTAATTTCCTTTTCAAATTGTTTATTGTTAGGATACAGAAATGCAACTGATTTTTATGTGTTGATTTGTATCCTGCAACTTAACTGAATTTGTTTCTTACTTCCAACAGTTGTGTGTGTGTGTGTGTGTGTGTAATCTTTAGTGTATTCTAATATCTGTGAACAAAGACAATTTTACTTCCTTTCCGATTTGGATGCCTTTTATTTCTTTTCTTGCCTCATTTCTCTGGTTCAGATTTCTAGTATTATGTTAATAGAAGTGATGAAAGTGAGCATCCTTGCCTTGTTCCTGACCTTAGTGGTAAAGTTTTGTCTTTTACCATTGAGTATGATGTTAGTTGCGGACTTTTCATATATGACTTTTACTAAATTGATGTCATTTCCTTCTATTTCTTTTTTGTTGAGTGTTTTATCATAAAAGGACATTGTATTTTGTCAAATGTTTTTTCTGCATCAATAGAGATGATCATATTATGTTTTTGTCTTCATTCTGTTAACGTGGTGTATTACATTGGTTGATTTCTATATGTTGAACCGTTTTGCACTGCAGGAATAAATTCTACTTGGTCATAGTGAATAATACATTTAATATACTACTGAATATCAATTGATAAGATTTTGTTGAGGTTTTTTGCGTATTCATCAAAGATATTGGTCTTTAATTTTCTTTTCCAATAGTTTCTTTGTCTGGCCTTGTATCAGAGTAACACTGACCTCATAGAAGGAGTTTGTCTTTCCTTCTCTTCAATTTTTTGGAAGAATTTAAGGAGGATTGATGTTAACTCCTCATTAAATGTTTGATAGAATACATCAGTGAAACCATCTAGTCCTGGACTTTCTTTGTTGGAAGTTTTATGATGCCTGATTCAGTCTTTTACTAGTTTTTAGGTCTCTTCAGATTTTTTATTTCTTCATAATCCATTCTTGGTATGCACCTTGTTTTTCATTAACTTAATGATACACTTAAGTAAATTCTTCAAAAATGTACACACAAATGACTTTGTTCTTTTTGATAGCTATATAGAGTGCCATATTATTTTTAGCTATAATTTACTGCTCTAACCCAACTCCTTAAGTCCCCTTTCATCTGCCTTTAAATTCATTTTTAAGTCAGGTTGATTGAGATACAATTTACATGCAATAAAAATCACTCTTATTAAGCATAAAGTTTAATGAGTTTTGACAGATATATACAATTGTGTCATCATGCCCACAGTCAAGATATAGAACATTTCCAACACCCCAAAAGTTCCCTTGTGCCGCTTTTCAGTTGTTTCCTTCCCCTAGGGAACCACTGATATGTTTTCTGTTCCTACAGTATTGCCTTTTCCAGAAAGCCACATAAATAGATCCCAGCAGTATATAGATTTTTATGTCTGGTTCTTTACATTTAACAAAAAATTTTTACAAGATCCTGTTATGATGTTGCATGCATTTCATTCCATTTCACTGATGAGTTATTCCATGGCATGAATGTGCCACAGTTTGTTTATCCTGATAGGCATTTAGCTTGTTTGCGGTTTTGGTCAATTATAAATAAAAGTCCTAGGAACATTCACATATAGCTTCTTGTGTGGACAAGAGTTTTAGTTTTTCTCTGGAACAAGGTTTCAGGATCGTAGTTAATTGTATGTTTAGTTCTAGTTCTCCAAGCTGCTGGCTTCCTCTTTAGCAACATGTGAGATACCCTGTTCTTCTACATCGTCGCTAGTTTTTGGCGTGTCTTAAAAAAAAAAAAAAAAACAACTGAGCCATTCTAGAGGGCATGAGTGTTACATTACTGTGGTTTTAATTTGCATTTCCCTATTTTCCATTGGTATATCTTTTATTATAAACGTATCTGTTCAAATTTTTTGCCCATTTTTAAATATAGCTTTTATTTTCTAATTAGTGAGCTGTAAAGTTTTTCTATATTAAACATGCTAATCCTTGATCAGAAATGTATTGTGGAAACACATTCGTCAGGTCTGTGACTTGCCTTGTATTTTCTTATTGGTGGTGGCTTTCAAAAAGCAAAATTTTTTGTTTTGATCAAGTCCAACTCACATTTTTTTCTTTTATGGCTTGTGCCTTTTTTACCCTATGTAAGAGATTTTAGCCTAATTCAAGTCACAACAATTTTATTGCATGTTTTCTTCTGGAAGTTTTATAGTTTTATCTCTTATATTTAAGTCTACGATTCATGTTTAGTTAATTTTATAGGGTATGGGATAAGAATTAGGCAAGAAGAAATAAAAGGTATCCAAATTGGAAAGGAAGAAGCAAAGTGGTCTGTTTGCAGATGACATGATCTTACATATAAAAAGAACCCTAAAGGGGCGCCTGGGTGGCTCAGTTGGTTAAGCGACTGCTTTCGGCTCAGGTCGTGATCCTGGAGTCCCTGGATCGAGTCCCACATCGGGCTCCCTGCTCGGCAGGGAGTCTGCTTCTCCCTCTGACCCTCCCCCCTCTCATGTGCTCTCTCTCTCTCATTCTCTCTGTCTCAAATAAATAAATAAAAAATCTTAAAAAAAAAAAAAAGAACCCTAAAAATTCCATGTGCAAAAAAAAAAAAAAAGCATTAGAACTAATAAACAAGTTCATTAAATTTGCAGTGTTCAAAATCAACTTACAAAAATCAGTTGCATTTCTATGAGCTGACAACAAACTATCCAAAAAAGAAATTTGGGAAACAACTCAGACTCAAGGATCGATGAAAGTTTACTTTGGGATACAAAGTGCAATGAAACCGAAGAACTCCTTCTCTTCTATTCTTAGTCTTCTAGCTTTCTGAAAATGTATATTTGGGATGCAACATTTACCTCTTGAGCAAAGAGAATATGACATCAAAATAAATTATCCTTAGTAAAATGTAGCTTCAGGCATGTACTAGTCATGCAAAAGGTTTTTCAGTCTTAACCTTATTTACTTGCTATGTGAATTACTGTGTCCTTTGCATTTAAAGTTTCCTCATTTGTGAAAGGGGATAATGATGCAGACCTCTTCACAAGATCACTGTGTCACGTAACGAATTAATACTGTAATTATAAAGTACTTAGAAAATATAATGCGCTAGACAAATGCCAAGTGTTTTTATTGGAATCATTTGAGTGCTCTGCTCATCTAGATTTACTACTTTAGCAAGGCAAATAATTCTAAACAGTAAGAAAGCCTCAACCATACATACTAATTAATCTAATTTAAACATTTATTATGTACTGTAAATATGCCTTGTTAAAATATGCATTTTAGTGAAGGCCACCATTAAAATCATCCTTTAGAAATTGAGTTGCTTGAGGTCTGCATAAAATGAATTCAGCTTTGGCCTTTCTCAGTGACAATTTAGATCACATTTATCTTACAAATAGTTACGTTGTTGATTTATTTGTTTATTTGACTGAGTGCTGATTGTCAGGGATTCAGTTAATATTAATGTTTAAGTGAGAATAAAAGGAGGGAAATTAGCAAACTCTCTTTGTCTCTGTAATGAAAGATTTGAAAAGAGACACTATATTTTTGACTTTTGGTCTAATATCCATTAGGGGACCTGTTCTGAAAAGGAAATGCCCAAGAGTAGAAGATGGGAACATGCTGTGTGCTTTGAGGGAAAACTTGATTTTTAGCGTGCGACCCACATTATCTCTATAGGTTTTATCCTATAAAGGTCCCAGAGTTAATAAAACATGAGCAAAGCTGAATAGAATCTATGTGTGGATCCCTAGTGCCACAGTTCCTCAAAAGGTAAAACACGATGACTAATTCTACATGCAGAATAAAGAGATTTCATGAGGGTTGTTTTTTACTTAAATGAATCCACTATTAAAAATAATAATAATAATAACAACTTGTTCCGAATAACGGCATTTTACCCACCACAGTCAAAAGTTGAATTCTCTTTTACTCTCTTCTGAAAAATACAAGCTAGCTGGTCAGTTGGATCAATATCTAAACATTTTTCTCCACAGAACTCAAAGTAGAATTGCTACTGCTGAGTGTAAAATACATTCCCCCTGTCAGATACTCTCTTCTGATCCTTGTAAGAGTCCTCCTTCTGCCAGTGACCTAAAGATACATATTAACAGTTGTAAAATAATAATACAAATAAATTTAAAAAGATATAACTTGAGGCTTTCCTGACTTCCTTCACACTCACAATTACCATCAATGAACATTTTATTAAACCTCTAATTACTCTACATTTCCTAGTGCAGATTAAACAGCTGCCCACACAATTTTTTTCCACTGAAAACTGTAAACAGACCAATGCATGCAACTATCTCTCCACCTACTGACTCCTTTCTAGCAAGCACTGTCCTGTCACAAAACAATGTACTTTCATAAATGACCACCCACTGGAAATGGCCACCCCTCGACAGCCATAAAGTGGACTTACAACGAGAAGCATCAGAATACACATCAGGAAAGCAAACTTGCGAAAATGTAACTTGGATCCTATTTACCTCTTTGTCTCTTTGTTGCCAGACCCATCAGGTAATTTGCACGTTCTGAGCCATCACGACGAAAGAAAAGCAAACTCTGTCACCATTTTGATTTACAAATAAAATGTATTTTTGAGATTAAAAGGCAATGTACTGGAAAATGTATTACAAAGAAAAATTACATTTTAGGGAAATTAATTGTGGTTCCTAAGTAACAGAATAAACATATTGATGTAATTCCCTTTGAAATATGACACAGTCATAGTGAAAATAAAATATTCTGAAACAAATTTACATTTGTCTTTCTCTGCCCAGCTCCTCCCCAATACATTTATCTCCACATTTAAAAAACTGAGTGTCGGTTAAAAGAGATTGCTCTTGAAACATTGAAATATGTATAAACTAGGGTCACACATGCATTTTTAAATACATTTTAGACCTTCATTGCAAGAGTGAGAACATTAATTATGAATGTAGTTAAGCCCTGAGATCACTGGATTTTATTTTTGCGTTTTATTCACTTTTTAAACACAAACTTACACACCAGCCTCCCAAAGAGCTTCATCTTGTTCAAAGGGTCCCTTAGACAAATTTTTAGTTTGATACAAGAATGTATTAAACCACTTGCGTTTCTCAGCAACCTAATCTCCCCTGACCGCTTTGTAAGTTTAATAATAAGTAACATCTGAGTCATCTAAGGGAGCATTTATCATGAAATTCAACTCCTAATTTGATACATATTTTTAAATAAAAGGCAGAAATTACCATTCAATAATAAAAACAGCTTGATTTAAAAATTACCTATGAGCTGAGAAGTATAAGAAATCCACAGTGTTAAAAAAAAAAAAAACCCAAAATCATATCATGTAAAATGTTGCTGTTTGCAATTTTAACTGTTTGACAAAACACACCTCTGAGCATAGATTGGTTGCGATAAAACAGGTGGGTCCTGAGGAAGTCATGAGGTCTCACGATCTGTCTCCACTTGTCTCCAATGCACAGTATTCTTTACCTGAAGCCATTACTCACCTCGGGATGACTTTTATTTTCTCTTATTTCTAACCCTATTTCCTAATTAAACAAGGACAAATTGGATTATTTTTATAGGAATGTGTCGATCGTGCTTTTTGTTTAAAATGTCCTTTCACGGAGCACTGGGTGTTATATGCAAACAATGAATCATGGAACACTACATCGAAAACTAATGATGTAATGTATGGTGATTAACATAACGTAATAATAAAACTAAAATAGAATAAAATGTCCTCTCTAGAACGACTCAATTGAGATCTATTTGGTACATGGCTTCTGAACACCACAGAGTGATTAGAGCTAGGACTTAACCCCGCCATGACGGTCAGGGTACTGTCAAGCAGAGGGACAGAAAAGCTTCTGCTTGGTTGCTTAAGTTACTTGGTAGCAGTTCCATAGGTATTTGGAAGAGAGCCTAAAGGCAAGTCTGCTAAATCTTTTCAGCGTCTCTGGCTGGCATGGAGAAATTATTTTCGTCTTTCATAGACTTTTCCCATTTACTCTGTTTCTCAAGCAACGTATACCACTCCTTTGGCACCCCATCCCCTCTCCCTATACCAACTGCCCTCCCGACCGGGACACCTGTGCTGTTCCTGGTCCTGACAGCAAAGCATCCCTCCTCCTCTCTTCAGGAACTCTGATAGCTCGGCAGGCACACTTGCGTTTTGATTTCTGCTAGGTTTCCTCCCCCCCAAAATTTTATCATTACTGAGTCTTATTTATTAGCTTTCTACTTCCCTACTAACCACCCCCCTGTGACAAATAAAATATATTGTAAAACATTGTAGGAATAAGATTTTATTCTATATACTGAAATGGGGAACAAATAATTAGAGAAGGCCAAACCTATGGGCAGATAGGTACTCAAAACATCTGAATGAAAAAGAACATTCTATAATGAGAGTTTGGACACTAGGATCTAGTCCGGATTTTCATTTCTGGCACATTGTGAGGGCAGCCAAAAACCAGCTGATGCTGGAGGTTGATGCTTAATTTCTCTAGGCCATTTCTAGAGCAGATCCAAGTTACTCTTAATTACTTCTGGCCCTAAAAATTTCAGAAAGGAGCATGGCAGATGCTGTTACAAAGTAAGGCAACGTGTGAAAATGAACTGAAAAGTGAGGAAGGCTGAAGATGAAAGAGGTCTCCACCTTCTGGAAATTCATTTACCGAAATTAAGGCAATAGTACACGTTGCATAGTATCACCACTCTTTTTTTTTTTTAAAGATTTTATTTATTTATTCATGAGAGACAGAGAGAGAGAGAGAGGCAGAGGGAGAAGCAGGCTCCCTGCCGAGCAGGGAGCCCGATGCGGGACTCGATCCCAGGACCCTGAGATCATGACCTGAGCCAAAGGCAGTCACTTAACCATCTGAGCCACCCAGGCGCCCGGTATCACCACTCTTCAAGAGAGAATGTTGTAAAACTGTAAGGAAGGGGAATCGGTCTAATGGTTTCCCTTTACCTTTTACAGAGTCAACTACGAACATTAAGTACTGAACATAACTTTGATTTCTCAAGAGTACTTAGAAGCCTGTGAAAATCATGAGAGGAATGCCAAAATGTCCTTGAGCAAACTACCTGCTAGACTTCTAACACAGTCTAATACTGCTTAAGCTGCGACCAACTCTTAAATTTCAGGGATGTGCTTTTCCTCCAGGCACATATTTTGTAAAGGGAAGATAGAGCTGCCTTTTGTATTGCTTTAGCTTTGTGTAGCCCTCCCTTTCTGAATGGAAAGTTTTAAGATTTAAAAATACCTTTTTACTTCCTCCTTGCATGTGTTCCTGTAAAACCTACCAAATCCCATTCGTTACTCTTTCTCCACAGATCAGTAGGAATGATTATAGCTACCCAATTACATAAGTCAAGGACTGTAAGCTTTATAAGCTCAGTCAGTTCCCTTGCTATAACAAGTGAAATAAATTGTTTTTAGAGATTTTCTACAACTTTCTACTGGTTTGCCTTCTAGTCTATACAAAGCATCATGAGACTTTATGTGAATGATTTATACCGTTCAAATCAGGTTCTTCCAGAGTAATAGAAAATATAGGAGTAATAATAACAATAGTAATAATAAATGTCATTTTGCCGTTCTTTACAACAGGCTAATTCAATTAAGGTCTGGTTTCATCCTCCAACATCCCTGTCTTTTACTATTATCCTAATTTTGTTTCCAGCTTTATTGATATATAATTGCCATATAACATTATATAACTTTAAGGTATAACATAATGATTTGATATATGTTTTACAAAATGATTACTGCAACAAGTTTGGTTAACACATCCATCACTTCACATAGTTACAATTTTTTCTTGTGATGAGACCAATTTAAAATCTATTCTAGGGGTGCCTGGGTGGCTCAGTTGGTTAAGCAACTGCCTTCGGCTCAGGTCATGATCCCGGAGTCCCGGGATCAAGTCCCGCATCGGGCTCCCTGCTCGGCAGGGAGTCTGCTTTTCCCTCTGACCCCCCTCCCTCTCATGCTCTCTGTCTCTCATTCTCTCTCTCGCAAATAAATAAAATCTTAAAAAAAAAAAAATTAAATAAAATCTAATCTTAGCAACTTTCAAATATATGATATAGTATTGTTAACTATAGTTATTCTGCTGTACATTATATCTCTAGAACTTATTTATATCATGACTGGAAATTTGTACCTTTTGACCATCTTCACCCATTTCCCAATACCCCACCCCCCCAAAAAAATCTGGAAACTAACAATCTGTTCTCTGTTCCTATGAGTTTTTTTTTTTTAAGATTTCATATATAAATGAGATCATATGGTATTTGTTTCTGATTTACTTCACTTAGCATAATGCCCTCATGTTTCATCCATTCTGTTGCAAATGGCAGGATTTCCTCCTTTTATGGCTGAATAATATTCCATTGTACATAAAATGCCACATTTTTTCTCTCCATTCATCTGTCAGCTGGCATTTAGGTTATTTCCTTGGCTTGTGCATTATAAATAATGCTGTAATGAACATGAGGATAAAGATATGTCTTTGAGAGAGTGACTTAATAGCCTTTGGTTTCATACCCAGAAGTGGGATTTCTGGATCATATAGTAGTCCTAATTTCAATTCTTTGAGGAACTTCTATACTGTTCTTCATAGCTGCTACACCAATTTACATTCCCGCCAATAGCATTACAAGGTATTTCTTTTTTCCACATTCTTGTCAACAGTGTTATCTCTTGTCTTCTTGATAAGAGACATTCTTAAAGGTGTGAGGTGATAGCTCATTGTGTTTTTGATTTGCAGTTCCCTGATGATTAATGATGTTGAACACATCTTCATGTACCCGTCAGCAAATAATATCTTCCTTGGAAAAATATTCAGGTCCTTTTAATTGGCCTGATTTTGTTTTTGTTTTACTACTGAGTTGTATATCTTCTTCAAATATTTTGGATATCAATTCTTTGTCAGATATATGGTTTGCCTCTAGATTTTAGACGAGTCTAGCCATGCGTAAAATACTTGACTTGTTATAAGATTGTGAAATAGACTCATTATAAATTATTACATGAAGCAAAAAACACACCAGAAAAACTTTTCTATATAGTCTTGCCTTTAGAACTATCCCAAAAGCTCACATCATAGGGGAGAAATGCTCAAATGTTGGTGATGCAAGAAAGGAGAACTATGTCTAAAGGAGATTTTTTTTTTTTTCATTTCAGAGAGTACAGCTAAGGGACATATGTGTGAAATACTTCATATTAGGGAATATGAAGTAAAATCCTATTGAACTGAAGAAACAAAGTAAAAGTATACAGGTTTCTCAGAACTAATACTGGTAAAATGGACGAGTAATATTGGGATGAACATCAATGAATCCTGAAATGTTTAGCTGAACTGTAATTTACTAAGAATCTAGTCACTTTTTTTCTTAAGTCATAAGCATGAACATTTTAAAAGACTGTCCTATAAATCCCTAGTGGTTAATGGGCTATGCTTCAGGAATGCTTTTTTTATTGTTAGAAAATCCACATCTAAGAATGATGGAAGTATATAAGAAAGGAATGGCCTATTAGAATAATTATTTAATAGATAGGGGTAAAATAAGAATATAATCCCATTCTATTCCAATCTAAAAAAAAGAAATCAAGTTTCAAAAAAATTTCTAAACCAAGTACTTTTAAATTGGATTGAATAGATCATAATAAAGATTTTTTTGTGTGTGTGCCTTTAATTCTAATGATCACTCTGTGTAATAGGTATAAAAAGGCTACAGATTTTTCTTTTTCCAAATACTTGAGGTCTGAAAGGAGAACATGGCTAAGTGGAACTTGATCCCTTCTGCCTAGATGTAGGCCACGGGTGCCCATGTTTCACCCTTAAACAAACAAGAGAAATTAAGTTTTGTCTACTCTAGCCATTCTCACCTAATATTTTGATAAAAATAAACAAATACTAGACTTCTTCCTCTGGAGACCCACTGAAGAGACAGCTAAAGCTCTCCCTCTACCATCCCTTTCTCCTCCCCCAGATTAAAGAGCTCTTTGTGTTAGTCTCAAAGCAAAATGACTCAGAGACTATGAACATCATTCAAGATCAGTTCCTGCCAGTGTGTTCCCTTGATGTTGTCTTAAGCTTGCCTCTTTGTGTGAGTCACACCAGAATTTTTTTCCACTCCTCCACTTAAACTAACTAGTTGAGAAATTATCTGAGCAGGAAAAAAACAAAACAACAACAACAAAAACAAACCTGATTTAAAAAAAAGTAAGTAAATACTTGAGGACATTATACTGTGTGTAGAGATAGAAATAAACAAAACTATAGTAAGAGACAACCCACACTGTTATATTCCAGGTCCTCATGGTGGATTGTTTTCCAGTAACATGAAGTGATGGTCTCTACTCTCTTTATTCTTGTTGCCTTGTCACACTTTGAGGGTAGCACTTACAAACTTTTGCTTTTTTAATTAAATAAAAGAAACTGCCACACTTTTGTTCTCAGTGGTAATTCTAACAGTAAGTCAGTATTTAACACAGCCATTCACATTCCATAAAATAGTTTTCCTTCTGATAGGAAAGTGCATTTTAAGCCTATGTTTTCCAGAGAGTTAGATGTGTAATTCAGAACTCAAAAGATTAAAAGATGTGAAAGCAACAATAGCTCATAGTGAAAGATAAAGTCACAAAAAACTTAAGTCTTAGAAAAGTAGCATTAAACTTTCTATTTAAACATTTAGAAATGAAACATCTACATACCTGTATTAGGAGAAATATAATTAACAAAGCATTCCTTTCAAGTTTTCATTGTTGGCCACTTAAAAGAATTTGAGCTTACAAATTAAAAGAAAGAAATCGACAGATTCTAAGTAGGTGCTTCATAAGTGAGCCTACGTTCCTCCTTATAAAACATGAATATAATACTATTTACTACTTCAGCAGTAATTTCCACATAGAATTATACATTGCTAAATTCAGTAATCAGAGGGTTTTGTTTTGTTTTGTTTTGCATTAAGCACAAAACATAGGATTGTGTAGAATTGAAAACATCTAGATACACATCATTATTACTTACAGAAATTTAAATTAATATTTTATACTAATATAAACAGAAAAATATACAACATCTTTAATTACTAGTACACCCAATATTTATAATTATGTGGGCAAACAAAATCCAATTGTAAGATTCAGAAAGTCTGTTTTCTGTAAGATTATCTCAAAAGCACTGAAGCAGTAGATTTAGGACTTAAAATTTAGAATCAGAACTTATTGCATGGATCATCCATATCCCACAGATACAGAATAGAAATTGTTTCTTCTATCTTTGCAGTCCTCATGTTGTATATTGTTTTACAAAAACTTAGCTCAAAAATATTAGTGAAATTAAACAGTTCTCTATCAATATCACATTTCATACTTGGTGTGGTATAGTTTCTTATCCAATAGCTAAAAGGTTTTTAAATTGGGCTCGGGTATTTTAATTGGGTTGATTCTTTTCCACAAAGAGCATAGCTACCATTCAATTTTTTGAAAGAAAACAATTCTATTGTTTCTTTTCTATTGAAAACAAACCTATTCCAGATAAAAATGGCTTTGAAGAATATACATACAAATGATTTTTACAGGATAAGGTTATAATGAAGAAAACAGTTGAGGTTTTTTTAAATAGATTTCCATGCCACGTACAAATTGTTGTAACCAGGTGTCCACCCAAAACTTATCTTCCATTACCTAACACAGTAATATTTATTATTTCCCCCCTTGGACTCTGTTCTACTCTCAACAGCAGTGATACTCCTCCTCACATACAATTTGCAATATGCCATTCCCTATGTAGGGAATATATCCCCTTTGTATATCTGTAATATTATTAGGAAGGCCCGCAAAGTTCTAAAGGAAATCACTTGAAGGTACGTTAAGTTATAAATATTCTGGTGTCGATTTCATTCATTTGTTCATCCAATATTAACTGAGTGCCTATTATGTGTCCAGCACAGTGGGAGCTGCTATGAAAGCTACTACCAACGAAGAGGTGAGGGGGGAAAACCCAGATATTTTCCCTCCTGTAGCTTATCCCCTCATGGAAGGGACAGACAACCATCCTGATAACAGTTAACTCAGTCAAAGGCCACCAGGAATACCTGTAGCTGAACAAGTTGTATGTATGACTTGTTACAACAGAGGGAGAACGCACCCTTGGGAACTGTGGTGTGTCTCAACAAGGGCAATAGCAAAAGCTTATTATAGCATTTGAGCTTGTTTGGGTAAGGTTGGGGATAGTTTAGGGGTAGATTGGGTGTTGTCATAGAGAAGGGGCAATTCTATCATTGGAGATCTCAATAAATCTTATCTAGAGAGAAGACAGATTAAGGCAAGTTTAAAGCTGTAACTGGCTTTTTAAAATAGTCATTCATTTAGGGAGGGGGGGTTGTGGTTATTTCGTGGGTCGCCCAGTGACCTCGATGATGCGAATGTTCTGTGTGAGACATTATGTCCCGCAGGAGAACAACAGGGCTTAGCTGTAACAGCAAGATCAGTTTGCAACAGCATTGAGGCCTAGGTCTGAGTGATATATCAGTTCCCAGACATCAGGGGTTGCTTCTTTTTTTTTCCCATAGATTACTCAGAAAATAAACAGGATACGATAATAAATATCACTAGGACTAATATACATAATGTGGCCCAAAAGAGACCTCTTCATGAAGATGACATTAAGCTAAGACCTGAGGCATAATGACATGAAGAGCTTAAAAAAAAAAAAAAGACAAACTTACCAGGCAAAGACAGGTGCAAAGAACCTAGGAGAGAAGGGGCAGAGCATGTTGAAAACCAGGAAGACTAACAATGTGGAAAAAAGTGAGGGGCAGGGAGAATAGCATGAGATACAGGCCCATACAGATTATAGTAAGAGGTTTACATGTTATCCAAAGAGCAATGGGAAGCATTAATAGTGTGGGTGTATGGAGTGACTAATCAGTGACTTTATACCAGGCCCACACCCAGGTATCTGAGTGTTATAGGCTGAATCGTGTCCACCCCAAATTGTATGTCAAAGTGCCAGTCCCCAGTACTCAGGGATGTTACTGTGTAATTGAATTAAAATGAGGTCATTAGGGTAGGTCCTACTTCAATATAACCAATGTCTTTATATGAAAAGGAAATTAGGATACAAGCAGATACAAAGGAAAGACCATGTGAAGACACAAAGAGAAGATAACCATCTACAAACCAAGGAGACAGGCCTCAGAAGATATCAATCCTGCTGACAGCTTGATCTTGGACTCCTAGCCTCCATAACTGTGAAAAAAATGAATTTCTGTTTTTTAAGCCACCCAGGATGTTTTACATTGTTATGGCTGCCCTAGCAAACTAATACAGTGTGTTGCTGGTACAGCATCCTTCAGTGTCCAAAGCTATGAAGTCAATGCTAACGGTTCACTGAATCAGTGTTTATTTTGGCTTGAAAAAATAAAAGGTGTTATATAGTAGCGTCACCAAAAATGGTCATCTCTCTGGGGTTCAAATCTATAATGAGGAGATAGGACAAGAAGGCAGCCATATTGCTTCTACTTCTAAAGTCCTAAGATTTATCACACAGGCCATTGGAATCATACTTCCAAAAATACGACTCTGTATTTATATCATATCTTTCTTCTAAGGAGTTCAAAACACTTCAAAGACATTTTCGTATCAAGTCTCAAAGCATCCTGTGAAGGCAGGTAGGTGGGAAATATTATCATTCCTATTTGACATTTCTATACACCTACTCACTTGATTATAAGATCACTTTAACTGAATATATAATTTTTTTTTTTCTGGGAAAAGAATACATGCCCAGAGAAAAAATGATGTTCATAAGAAAAATAGTATAATTTTGGATTAAGATCACACTCATGTGCTGAATGACCTAAACATTTGTAATATACACAATGACCCTTGAGATGTTAATTTAGATATAATTTCTTTTTTTGATATTTCTCTTTAAAAAAGTAGAAGTATTAACAAAATGACAGTCATAGTTTCTAGGTAGCGCCAGACTGAGGATAATTGGTCTATTTTTCTATATATTCATAATACAGTGTCTGTTGCTCTTTTAAGGAGAGCATTGAAACATTCTGAAGTCCGAAAAGCTAAAAATTTGATTATTATTTTTTTCCCTTAAGTAAAATATCACTCTAGATGATGATTTGTAACGAGAAATAGATTATCAGAAAGGTCAACTTTAAACAAAAATGCAATTTAAAACTTTCTAATATTGAAAAAAGAATCACTATACCCTAACTCCTATCTTTCCCCCTTTGAGAGGATAAAGATAAATATCCCTAACTCATGATCTTTCCTTCCTTCAACAGCTTTATCTTGTATCACTTCCTTCATGCTTCCTATGCTTCAGATTCACTAAGTTTCATGCACTCATTTATTTATTCAATAAATATTGACTCTACATCATAAGACATGGAGGTAAAATCAGTGACTCAGTCTTTATTTTGGCTTGAAAAAATAAAAGGGGTTTTATAGTAGTGTCACCGAGAAAGAGACTATATCAGGTCCCCTCCTTCACGGAGTATACCTACAGCAGGGAGAGAAGTAAACAGATAAAATAGTTCTACATGGTCATAAATGCTTTAGTGATAATCCAGTGACATGGATAGAGGGAACTGGACAAAGAGGACTTCTATAAAAATGGTGGTGGAGCAAAGGCTCTATGAGAAAGTGAATTTTTGCTAAGATCTTAAGAATATGGGCCAGTTGTTTGAAGAGTTGAATTAACAACTTTAAGCAGAAATAACTAAATCTCAAAGCTATAATGCTGCAACGGCAGAAGTGGGTACTTGGGATTGGTAACAGAATTTGGAGGGCCCAGACCAAAATGAAAATGCAAGGCCCTTGTTTAAAAATTATTAAGAATTTCAAGATGGTGACAGTAGAGACATTAAGTGCTAGGCCTGTCTGAATAGGGACTCTGTGCAACAGTAGGGTTGTATACCCATGAAGCCAAGCCTGAAAAGGGGTCCTCTGTGGACTGAGGTCTCTATGAAATCAGAGCATGTAGGGGTAGGGAGCACCAGACTGGGGCATGAGCACAACATGGTAGGGATGCTTGTAACAAATGACCTGGAAGACAGACTTTCACAAGAACATGTGATAAATAGGGATGGACAGTCCAAGGAGAAGTGTTTCTTACTGGGAACAGGGATATAGGTCAGTGTCAAGGTGATGCTCTCTCCTGACACCGCAGCTGTGTCCATCCATGGCCCTGGGAGTTGCATAAAGGAGCCATTTTCATTCTTGGTTCTGGGCTTTGCAAATCTAGAACAAACTCCATCCTCTACCCGGACTTCATCATCACTATGAACTCCAGGCAGGTGATGACCACATGTGACTTATTTGCCCCAGCTCTTAACCCATAGGAGATCTGCAATCATTTACTGAATTCATTAATCAGTGACTTGAGGAGTAAATAATTCCATCATGTGGCAAGTGACATTGTTGAAATTTTTGGAAGAAAAGATAGTCAACATCGGAAAATTTACATTATGTTGTTATATTTGGGAAATAGCTTATCAGAAGAGGAAATTCCACCTTGCCACTTTTTTTTTCATCTATTTCCTTTAAAAGTGTATGTAAATAAATGTATTTGGCATTATAAGGGCAGATAGCATCAAATACCAGACTTGGTTCTCTATTCTCATTCTTAGCTCTTTTCTTCCAAGAATAGGGCAGTTAGTAATTAACACAAGATTATAAAAATATTCCATAAGTATAGTAAGAGCTATTAAAATATGATGACAGATCATCAGCCTAATTTAACATTTTTCATGTAATTTGGTTAACCAGGGAAATGCAAGTCACTCAGAACATCTGCTAAAAATTACATAGTGAGTTCAAAGAATGCCCAAATTATTCTTCTTGTGATTTGTGCAAATAATTTGGATTATTCAGACTTTCTGACATAAGCTATGTCCTGACATAAACTACTAACACATAGTTACTACTTACCTAAAAGGAATTTGCCCTCAATGTTGCCTTCAGTATGAGAAATATACAGAAAAGTAAATAGGGTTTATTCAACATGTGGAATTCTGAGTGCTCACAGATATTACAAAAGGGCACAGGTTTGTGTAATAATCAATATGTACGGGATCAGGGCCAGGGAATATATTTTAAAAATCTAATTTAAATTACATTTTATGTTTGGACAATTTGGGGAAAAACTAAGTTAGATTTTTCAAAGCCAACAAAGCTGAACACATGTTGAAAGATGACTGATATGAATGTACATCTGCTCTCTAACCTGCGTTTGATTTTTCAAATATATTTTGAAACACCCATTGGAAAAAAACTAGAAAACAAATTTGCTTCTTGGAGAGGAAGACTTTACCAATAAGCAACAATCAGTTTGTGTTTAGCAATGTCTTATTGGTTAATACATTTGTTTTCCCTACTCTTTGTTGAGGGTTAACTGAGTTCAAATGCCTATGAATGTGTGTTTTTCCTGGATGAATGTAGCAAAGATTCAAAATTCTCTTTCCATACTGGACAGTTAATTTTCTCTGGGCATGGAGGCCTGGGATGCTTATGAGTGTAACTTCTAAGCCATGTGAGAAAGCAACTTGCCATTTCTTGGAAATAAGCAGCTAACTCCATGAATGTTTCTACACAAATATTTTTGAACTACCAAAAATGTATGGAAGAGCATTAGAAAAGTAAACCATACCTGTTCTTGTTCTCCCCTTTTTGCTCTCACAGTCTACTTCTCCTGTCACTGTGTTCAACAGGGATCACACATATGTATTCTGATTAACTCAATACGAAGTTGGCACGGATGTGGACGCATAAATGACATTCATCTTCCTTGCATAAACACATTCCAACAACAATGTTTGTCTTCAAGCCCTTTTTACCAATCAGTCCGTATCACCAAGTGAAGAAAATTCTGGTTCCTTATGTGCCTGATATGTATATGTGAAAACTTCAACAGAATCATATTCTAAAATATTCCCCTGAAACTCCTCCCATGGGCACCCATGTTGGGCAAGACTTGGATGAGCTACACAGTAAGAGTAATTCGTGTTCAATTTATAGACATCCATTATCCATGGAAAATGAGCCAGGGTGAACCCCCAAACTCTAAGTTTCCTTCCTATAATATCCTCCCTAGTTCCAGGTCAGGCACTAATCAAAAGAACTTCATTAGATAGATTCAACCCATGTGTAATATTTTACAGAAAATGCTGACTGAAATTAAGTGTTTTGTCATGCAACAATTACTAGTGAATCTAATATTTATGACAGAGTTTTCCAACAACTATACACTTCTTTCTCTTTTGGTATGAATCCGCGGCACACTGGTGGTGTTGTGACTGAACTTCTGCAATAAATCAATGCACCTGACCTTGAAATACCAACAGTCTGATCTTGTTCCCCTCCCAGCCTTTCCACTTTTGAAAATATACTATTGGATTCTCCCATATCTTCTTTTCCCTCCTCTACAGATGTTCCATTTCCTGTCAATCTATTTCTTGGAAATATTAATGGCCTAACATTATTACAGTCACTGCCTTTTTTTTTTTTTTGGAGGGGGTAATGCAGATTGCCAGGTTTAGCAATTGCAGATTAGATTTGAAAGAGAAGAGATTCAAATGCAGTAATGCTGCCAGAAGGCAGCTCCTTCACTGATTTAGAATCAGTGAAATGTGTGACAGGAAAGACTATGTGTTGGCAATAGGGCTTGATACATGTTTCAAGAGCAAAATTGAAACTATCCTCCCATGGTTTGCAGCTATAGATCACCAAAAAGATCTTATACGCAAAAGGCTGCAGGCCCTGCCTTCTCCTTCATCCTCTCTCAGGGCGGAGACATAGATTTCAAAATTAGATGTGTCAAAGCTTTCACAATTCATTGCTGAAGCACATGCCTAAAACTGTCTCTTATTGAAAAAATATATTAATTATATTTCTGCCTTTTTATCATGTAAATTTAGAGCTCATGAAAGGAACCAGATGGACAGCTTTTGGAAATGAATTCTTCCTTTGATTAAAAGAAAAGAAATAAAGTTTCTACATGCTCCGTCTCTGAAAAGCTTCCTCTTAAAACTTTCAGCAGCACTGAAAGGGTTGGAAATTCTGAATGTTAAGTTTCCACTATGTATGTGTGAGTAATTATTAGTGCTGACAACAATCTAAGTTTTCTAGCAAATATTACATTTATTGGATTCTGGGACCTTTAAAGATAAAGGCACTTTAACTCATTAAATGGCATTCCATACACCAAATGATTTCAAAACTTCACAAAAATTAAGAGAGTATAACTCTAACAAAATTAATTCTTCCTGTTCTGAAACCTCTAAATCATCAGACTGAATTTAATTTTCAATAATTTTTGTTACTAAGTAACTCACCGGACTACTCGAATAGTGTAGTTGTTTCTTTATGAAATAAATATTTACTGAACAACCATTCTCTATTAGCCCTACTGTATGATGTCAATACGGTGTAAATAAAAGTACACTGTTCAGGGGCGCCTGGGTGGCTCAGTCGTTAAGCGTCTGCCTTCAGCTCAGGTCATGATCCTAGGTTCCTGGGATCGAGCCCCACATCAGGCTCTCTGCTCCGCGGGAAGCCTGCTTCTCCCTCTCCCATTCTCCCTGCTTGTGTTCCCTCTCTTGCTGTGTCTCTCTCTGTCAAATAAATAAAATCTTAAAAAAAAAAGTACACTGTTCATACTCTGAGGACATTGACATCTGAGTAGAAAATGCCAAAAGCCAACATCAGGGAAGTGCAAAATGCTAAGTAATCAAACTAAGGAAATAACTTAGGCAGATACTTAACGATGGAGCCACCCAGATTGGGGGTCAGCGAATATGAGAAGGGTAAATAGGAGAATTTGGCAATTTGCAAGCAGCTGATTTAGGTAATCTGATTCAGATAATGGCTGATGGTGAAATACAGAGGTAGTTTAGGTGAGTTGGTAGCATGTGTCTCAATTAAAACTTAGAAGTTCATAGTTTAACTTTGTTCATGAGATGTTACTACTAGATATCTGGAAAGATAAATAAAGAATAAATAAGTCCATGAATAAATGTATTATAAATAAACTATGATAAGGAAGCGCATTAATGGCTAAGAGGAAAGACTCATCACCATGCAGGATATTTTTTTTTTTTTAAGATTTTATTTATTTATTTGACAGAGAAAGACACAGTGAGAGAGGGAACACAGCAGGGGGAGTGGGAGAAGGAGAAGCACGCTTCCCGCTGAGCAGGGGGCCCGATGTGGGGCTCAAGCCCAGAACCCTGGGATCATGACCTGAGCCATAGGCGGACGCGTAACGACTGAGCCACCCAGGTGCCCCACCATGCAGGATATTTCTTAATAATACACTAATACTTAAAAGATTGCTCACATCTTGCAGTTCATCCTGGAGCATGATTTCTATTTCAGTCTCTTTCCTTTTCTGGTCACATTGGCTTTGGGGCACATTCCAACCCAGGAGAAAAGTGCAAAAATAAAACCAAAGACTAGGCGTAAATTAACATTCCGGCTTATTGATAAAATACAACTACTAGCATTACAAATCCTATTGGTTTATCTAATCTGGTGGAAGTTCTGATGATTTTCCTGGCTAATTATTAAGATTAGTTGAATCTAGGATTTTATTTTCAAGTATCGACAAAATGCTAAATTATCTCTTTGGTAGTATCTATTGTGTGCTTCCTCCAGAGACTGGAAACTCAAAGTGTTTACTTGGTTACTGCTATCCTGGGTTTATAGTAAGGTTCAAAACCTTAGTTCTCAAGTGTTAGCTTTCAAAAGCCCAGACCTAAAATAAAATGAATTATATACTTCCTGTTACAAAGTACTCAGTCTGAGTTTTATTCTTAAGAATCACTTTTTCTAGGGGCACCTGGGTGGCTCAGTTGTTCAGCGTCTGCCTTCTACTCAGGTCATGATCCCAGGGGCCTGGGATCGAGCCCTGCATCAGGCTCCCTGCTCAGTGGGAAGCTTGCTTCTCCCTCTCCCACTCTCCCTACTTGTGTTCCCTCTCTCACTGTGTCTCTCTCTGTCAAATAAATAAATAAAATCTTTAAAAAAAAGAATCACTTTTTCTAGATTGATGTAACCTCCATCAACAGTGATTTGAGATGTAACAGCACTAAAATAATAATTGATTTCATATGTTAAAGAATCACTCTGTCTTCTAACATGATGTGGTTTTAATTTTGAAGAGGATTTCATGAAATGTTTCTTCAGCTGAATTGATTTTCATGGTGTTAAGTATAGAAAATTGTACTTCCTTTGGACTAATTTCATTAGCATCATCCCAGAACTCTGCATCTCCTAAAATGTTGCTTGTTTTCTGCAAAGTCCTTCTCTCCTATCCCAAGCCCTTTGGAAGTTCCATGAGAGTAGAAATCCTTGCTATCGTGTTCACCACTGTATTCCCAACTTTTACAAAGATGGGCTCATATATTTATTATTTGAAGGAAAGCTGGGTGAATGAACACATGAAGTGTACGTAACCATAGAGCCTAGAGTGATTATTTTTTCATTATGAAATACCATAAAAATGAACAGGAAATGTTTTTATAATGATGATAAAAACTCGTATTTTTCACTGTGCTTTGATACGTTAACAGCTTGTCCAACATTTTCATTTGATCTTCATAGTCATTCTGTGAAGAAAGTGGTCTATATTTCACCCTTTTATATAAAAGCTGAAACTTACATCTGTGCATGTGACAGTATGAGAGCACAAGACTATGGAAGAAGCAGAGTTGGAAACCACTGGAGTTTTGAGAGAGCCAGTGTAGTGGTTAAGGGCTGGACTCCAGAACCAACTGCTTGGAGTGAATGTTGGCTCAGCTGTTTGCAAGTGTGAGCTCTTCAGTGAGTTACCCAAGCTCTTGGGCTTCCATGGTCTCATCAAGGCGTCAGTGTGAGAATCAAAGCAGTCAACCTCTGTAAATTGCTTAGAACGGTGCCTAGCAAATAGAAAACATTCAACAGTTCTCAGCATTTATCATTTCAAGCCGAGGGTCCTTCCTGCCCTGTGCTAGAAAGAAAGTGCTTTCTTCAAAAATCTTTAAAATTTACCTTCAAATACACTTATGTATTTTATGATTCATTTTAAATCATGGCAACATGTGTATACTCTAAATGCTATATTTAAGTGCTGTGATCCTAATCTTTTATATTTATAGTTTTATTATATCTATCATAATTCATAGGGATTTCTAAGTTACCATGTAATTTAAAATACCCTATCCAGGAAAAAGGAGTAAATGGAGAGAATTCACTCCAAGTCAATGACGACACAGAATTTTCTCAGAAGTACCAAACGAAAAATGGACATTACATCTCTCCTATCAGATAGCTCAGATAAAATGTCAATCCGCACCTGAAGAAACGATGTTCCTACTTCATCACTCAAATGGGAAATAGTTCTTGTCCTAATTTTTACTTGATCTTGGTGATATGTAAAAACCCAGGACTGCAAAATTGTCTGTCAGGAATGAGAATACCCTGCCAAAGATTTATGATAAATGTATGTATTTTTTAAAATTATCTGAAACCCATTTCTGTTACTCCTGAGTGGTATATGTTAACTCCCTAAACTAGTTTAGGGAAGGAAGAGGTTATCCAGTCACTGTTGCTGACACAACTAAGGAGTCATAAAAATAAAAAGGAAAGTTGCATATTTACCACACTACTAATACCAAACTAAATCACAAGTGATTTAAATATTTAAGATAAAAATTAAAATCAAAAAAGTACTGAAAAAAATCTTAAGTGAATATTTTTATAATCCCTTAAGGAGGGAAGGATTTCATAATCATAGCATCAAAAGAAAAAACAATTAAGAGAATTTGATAGATTTGACTACATAAAAATGTAAAGCTTTTATATGACAATCTTCAAGTCAAATAAAAATTTATAAAAAATGCTGCAAAATACATAAAAGGCAAATAATAATGTTAGTAAGTAAATAAATCTTAACTGCTAAATTAAAAACAACTCTATTTAAAACAAAAGCAATGTAAACAAGCAGGCAATTCTCAAAAAAATATATAAAATGAACATATAATATATGAAGAGATGTTGATCTCTCCATGTAGGTACTGCACATTATAGTAACATTATTATAATTTTTAAAAATATTGGCTCGGGTTAATAACGTTGATAATGTCCGTGGCTGCTAAGGGTGAGAGTAAATGAGTAATCTCATTACTTAGAGATGAAAATATAAATTAGTAATATGTTATGGAGAATGATCTGTTAATAGAAAAATAGATATGAATAAAATATATCCAAATACTTATATTTGGATATGTATAATATTTTAGTTGACACAAAAAAACAAACCAATGTATAAAGCTTTATACACACACATATATTAAAGTTAAAAAAATTAGAAAAACAATAAATCAATTATGGTACAACTGTTTAATAAAATACTATAGTCTACCAAAAATAGTGATGTAGCACTAAGCTGAAATAAAAAAAATCTATGATATGTGCTCAATCAAAAAAAAATTATAAATCAGCCTAGAGATTACAACCCTTTTTAATATATGTATTAGAAAAAGTTGGGAAAGCTTTATGCCAACACGTTTGTTAACAACTTTAGCGGGTTTTTTTTTTTTTTTTTCATATCCTAAAGTTCACCTATTTCAAGTAGACAGTTCAGTGGTTTTAGTAACTTTACCAAGTAGTGCAACCATAACCATAAATCCAATAAAATCCCTCATGCCATTTACTGTTAATTCCTTAAAAATGTGGCACTATTTTTTTATTGCTAAATAGTATTCCATTATATAGATCTACTATATTTTGTCTATCCATTCACCAGTTAGTGGACATTTAGCTCATTTCTACTTTGGAACCATTATGTTTATGCCAACACATTAAGAGCAATTATCTCAGGTATTAGGAATATGTGTGCTGCTCACTTCTCACAGTTTAGATCCCAGTTGAATATATTTTGCATGGCAATTATTTTTTAATTTCTTTTTTTTAATTCTTATGTTAATCCCCATACATTACATCATTAGTTTTAGATGAAGTGTTCCATGATTCATTGTTTGTGCACAACACCCAGTGCTCCATGCAGAATGTGCCCTCCTCAATACCCACCACCAGGCTAACCCATCCTCCCACCCCCCTCCCCTCCAGAACCCTGTTTGTTTTTCAGAGTCCATCGTCTCTCATGGTTCGTCTACCCCTCCGATTTCCCCCGCTTCATTCTTCCCCTCCCGCTACCTTCTTCTTCTTCTTTTTTTTTTTCTTAACATATATTGCATTATTTGTTTCAGAGGTACAGATCTGAGATTCAACAGTCTTGCACAATTCACAGCGCTTACCAGAGCACATACCCTCCCCAGTGTCTATCACCCAGTCACCCCATCCCTCCCACCCCACCCTCCGCTCCAGAAACCCTCAGTTTGTTTCCTGTGATTAAGAATTCCTTGCATGGCAATTATTTTCTGTATCCCTATCCCCTTCGGGCTAATTTTATATAGAAGGTTAAAGAACAAAGAAATTTGGAAATTTCCCAAACTCCTCTTAAAAAATAAGTACATAAGGGTCATTTGGTCTATGGAAGGGGGTTGATCCAAACACTGTTTTTTTAACCTGGCTATTGCTTTAATTTTTAATCATAATTACCTTATTAAAATGGGAGTATTTTTATGAAAATAAGTTGAATGCATATACACATATATATACAAATATAATTTAGAGACTACATTACACATAACACAATATACCACAGAGAAATACATAACAATAGAAATGTGAATAAAGAATTTTCTTAACATCTGTGGCAATTTGAAGGATACAGTGATTCAGTTTTATTTGAATGGTTTTGATGTATTACAGTGTTTGTTTGCTTTAAATCAGTTACACTTCTTGTCTCCAAACATCAATCCATCACATACTTACTGCATGTCTCCTATGCTGGGAACTTATTGTGTGATTACAAATCACACAGTTCTTGCTCTCAGGGAACTTTAAAGCGCCCAACTTAGGAGCATTTAACTTTTGAAAACATGAATTAAGGTTAAACAAATAAATACCACCGTTTAATTAGGTGCCACATGTTCTGTGCTGTGCTTTCAAATCAACTGCAAAAACCTAATTCATACAAAATCTATAGGTAAATCAATAAATCCCTCACCCAAAGTAAACTGATCCTTTGTGTATCATCATCACCACCACCACGACCACCACCACCATGTGATCATCATCCCTTTATAGTTTTGGGAATCTGTATATTTGAAGCTTGGGGCAAGGGTTTACTTTGTTTCTTTTGTGTTTTAAAACCTGACTTAATCATGCAACACTGAACTGGGCTATCACTAAACTTCTGAAGCCTCCGTTAATACATTGCTTTTTTTATAAATTAGAGCAATTATACTGATCCCATTAGTCTCTTAATGTAAAAGCAGACATTTCAACTAGAAAATGGGGACACCCCTTCTCTGGGAGCAGACAATGCCAACAGCGCTTCATTTGGGGAATGTGAACTGCAAACTGGACTCATGGGTTATGTTCATGGATGACGGGATAGAACCCGTCATGAGGTGAGTTTTGTGCTGAAACTAGAGAACTGTGAACCCTTGCGTATTGTCGAGAGCCTCAGACCATGAGGCTGTTTCAGAAGCGACCAGGGGGACCTAGGATCAAAGTCCACACTTCAGGAGATACACACTAATGGTAAACATGTACATTACTAATGGTAAGCAAACCAGTACCCGGCAGGATGAGGTTCAGAAGGAAAGCCTGTGGCATATTTAGGCCAGTCTTGTAAGACCGCACTGATAAGAACTGACTACATTGGGTGAGGATGGATATTAAATGAGATAATTTATAAAGCTTTTAGCACTGTTCATGTTAACATAAAGGTACTCAATAAATGTTACCTATTTATAGCCATAGAGTACAGAGAAGAGGCACTGGTGTACTTTGACAGGAATTATTCACCATAAATTATATATGTCATTATACACCAAGGGGGTGCAGAAGCAGCCAGCCAGGCAGCCTATTGAGAAAGTGTTGAATTGAACCTAGGTATTCTACTTTCTTTAGGAACAATGGTATCACATCTGAAATGGTCTCGTACATCTAGACCCATAGATTAGTGCATGAGAAATGCTATTTTCTACCACAACATAATAGCAAAACAATGAGTACAATTTTTAATGCAATTATAATATCATATTAAAATCAAAATGTAGGAAATCAATTTTAAAAATATCTAAACATAATTCCTCTTTCATGTATTTATTTCTACTTTATACCTAAGTTCATTTTCTTCTTACTGTGTATTACGTGACTGTTTATTGAAAACAAAATCAATAAAATGTGCCTCACCTTCAGCTAATTGGATTACTTTGTAAAAAAGCTTTTTCTTTTGAAATAATTTAAACTCACATGAAGTTGCAAACGGAGACGTCCTGGGTACCCATCACCCAGCTTTTTCCAGTGGTGACATCTTACAAAACCACAGTGTCTTATCAAAACCAAAACTTGATTGGCACAATTCAGGTACCTGGGTCATAGATCTTACTCAGATTTCACCATTTTTTACATTTATTCCCTTTTGTATGTTTTTTAAACCATTCTATGACATGTTACTATAAATAAATATATATATCTTAAAACCACCCCCACAATCAAGATACAGAATTGTTTCATCACCACAAAGAAACTCCTCATGCTGTCCCTTTATAATCACACACTCCCTGCCTTCTCTAACCCCTGGCAACCCATTTTCTGTTCTACATTTCTTTGATTTTGACCATTCTTTTTAAAGGAAATAATTTCATTTTAAGACACGCTAGGAAAGATTTAGTAACAATTCTTATCTATCTTTTTTAAATGCATGCAAAGCAGAGAGATTACAGATGCTTCATTGGGGGTGTTTTGGAAATGGGTCCCATAGGTACGAGAATACCTAACATTAAATTTTCAGTTCTGGCAAGAATTCACAGGAATCTAACTTCAGTTTATTAAATAGTGAGGTACTGATTTCACTGACTGTTTGGTTTTCAGTGGTGTGAGTTAATTTTTATGGGCCACCATCTCACACTTGTTACCATCTTAGATTTGTTGTTACTTTGGATTTGCATGGGAAAAGAAAACTGAGGCATTATTTTTCATTTTTGAATGGGTAAAAAGAGACCTACTGCTTTGAAAAACAAATGGAAATCTTTCTGGACTTAACATGAAATCTTTCATTTTTTCAATTATAAATTTCTAATGAGCCTATATGGTTAGAGTTTGAAAGTATGGGTAAAGCAATGTTTAATATTTTAATAAGCATGAATCTGAAATGAGAGAATGGAATGTCTTAAAGTTAGCAAATAAATCTTCAAAAAACAATTTTTAATGGTTTAAATTTTTAATATTCTCAAGGTTTTTCTTTCTCCTTCCCCAAAATGAAAAGTTACTTGTTTGCCTTGTATTTAACACCTCTCTACCACCTAGATTCAACTATCAAGCACAAGTCATTTACCATTTTGAACAGAAATGGCATAAAATTGGCTGATTTTTCACAGCAAGAGCTGTAGGTAGGTTTTAAGGAGCTGAGGCATGAAAGCATGGGACCCAAAAGCTGAATTGTTTGGAAATCTGGAGCAGCCTATTCTAAATAGGACTAAACCCATATGTACAGAAGTACTTAGCTCTAGGGGTCAAGAACCTCAAAACCCCAAATCTTATCTCATCATTAATATTTATTGTGCTATGTGAGCTTTAGAATTTTAGCATTCAAATATCTGAAAGTTTACTTGGAACAGAAGGTCTTTCTTTCTTAGTGGGAACATCTTCATTGAAAAAATAGTAAGCAATTTTTTATCCAGTAATATTCACTCCCACCACATATATTTTTAAATTTTTATTTGTTTATAATCTCACCTCTGCCCATAGAGAATTTGAAGCAGATTTTAAGAAAAGACACATAATAAAAAGTAAAAGAGAAATGGAACATCAGAACCAAGGAAAAGATTATAAAGATTCATTGGTGATAAAGGTCTGCATGACTAACATGATTATGCTTGCTTATAATTTGGATCTGAAGTTTCCAGCAGTGAAATCAAATGGGAAACATAGTTATGTGCCCGCATTAAAAAGGAGGAAAAAATTTAAATTTCTAGGTAGAAGCAAGGATCATTCTTGAAACTTATATGTAGGACACAATTTCCTCAAAAAAATGTATGGCAAAAACAAACATAAATTTTATTTTAAATTTCCTTAAATATCTTCTAACAAACATGATGACATTATAAAATACACTTTTGTAAATATGATTCCAGGGAAGATATCAAACTCTTCCCAGAGTAAGTTTATAGTCAGTTCTGGATACAGTGGGGGCGCAAATTGCTGTATCTTCCTCAAGATGAGAGAATGATAGAGCATTCCATATTTAATCTCCCTGATCTGAACTAATTTCTCCTAATTATATACTCTTCTGGTGGTCTAAAGTAATCCAGGTTTTGAGTTAAAAGTATTTTAAGGAATGATTGAATGCTTCTCTGAACCTGACTTTTGAAAAGAGCCTAGACTGCTATAATTTTGCATTGCTGTTTAGGTTCAAAGCATATGCATCTCTAAGATAGGTGCCAAAAGTTTCTGCTATTGAGCCATAATGATCTTAATTAATGTTCCAACTAGATTAGAAGAAATTTGACTACCGTACAAAGAGGCACCTATAAGCAAAGGTAGCAGTTTCTTGCAGATCGGGCACCCAAAATGTCACAATTTTTGTGTGTTGAAATTAACCAACTATTTCAACTGTAACAATTCACTGTGGCAGAAAGATAACATGGAGGATCACACAGCCCAACTAAAAAGTACCTTATCTGGAATCCAGTGAGTTTTCTTTTTCCTTTTAATTCACAATGTATTTTGTTAGTTTCTGATGGACTTAAAGTTTATAAATTTATTGTTGGACTATGTCTCTTCCGACTCTTCTGTTTCCAATGTTAATTGTATTGATAGTTCTGGATTTACATTCTTTTCATGTTGTAGTCTGGGACAGAAAAGCATTAATTAATTCATGTCTAGGAAGAAAAATGCATTTATTTATGTCTAAATGAAAAACAAAAGAGCAACTCTTTCTTTCACAAATAAATTCATCATTTGGTGACAATACAAGATGTTCTTGCTTGATTTAGATACTAGATCTTGAAAGAAAATATTGAATAATAAGTGGCTGAGGTTATGGAGGAATACTGAAAACAAAACTTCCTTAAAGCTGCTATTGACAGGAAGGTGACTTCTCTAAATTTCACTGGAAAGATTCCCTCTTGTTGAATGTCAGTGAAGCTTCTGTCCCTGCACCCTTGCAAACAAATGAAGGCAGCATGATACCTTCTATACTCAGGCCAGGTAAAGGACTCAGAGGACCTCCAAGGAAGAGCTGTCTATGAAAGTAAAAAAAATGGATGAAACTGTCAGATCTTATCAATAACTTTAGTTAAACAAGCGCTAACACCAACAAACCTTGCCTACACAGAAACATGTGGTTCCTGGACACATGAGCACCCAAAGATTTTTTTTTTTTAAATAAATGAATAAAATGGCTATTACCAGCATAATTTCAGCTAAAAAAAAAAAAATCTAACCTTAAGAAAACCCTTTAAGTCTATTTCTTTTTTTACTATTTACTTTAAGTCTATTTACTTTTGCTTTTCTCCACACAGCTGAATTTTCTTAGTACCCTTTCTCTCTCTTTGGTTTACCTAAAAAGTAGAAGAAGTAATTGAGATATGTGGCCCACAAGTAAAACGATCTGACAGTTTTTGCTTAAAATCTTACAAATATGATTTGAAGTCACTGTCCTACCATAAACTTGTTCTTACTTTGAACAAGTTATTTTTCCCTCGTGGGCCTCAATTTCCTCACCTGTGAAGGCAGATTAACACCTATAGGGCAGGACTGTGGGGATCATCCGGTAACATGATCAAACTGCCTAATGCCTACTAGGTGCTAAATAAATAGTATTATCATTAGCTTCATTTTTCTGTTAATGCACTTCCTATTTCTGGTGATTCAGGAGTCAGTAGTGCTTAAACGAAGTTGCCCTCCCAGTGACAAAAAATTTAACTTCTAAGGATAAGTTTCAGTCAGTCTCTCTTGTTCTCGTAGAACAAAAGCATATTCAAGATCTTAGTTCTTATCACGTATATTCCTTTCCAGAAACAAATTTATACCATGAGATTGAAGGAGCAGCTACATGTGTTTGAGGGCAGGGGGCAGGAACAATAGAGAGGCACGAGGAATGTGAAAGACAATTTACTAAGCTTCCTCCTAGCCTGCATTTCATCTTACCCTTTGCTGTCTATAGACTATTCATCAGCATTACCATTCACTGAAATCTCCTTTGAAATTTTAATCAATTTAACATTGGTGTATCTATAGATTAGATGAAATAACTTTTGCTGTCTCTTCAAGCACCTTTGTCATATGAATGGCTTACAGCTCTCATATTTCTCAGTATGAATTTCTAGATATCCTTCTATTTCAATCTTGTTTTCAAGGGACAAGGTGGAAGATGACAATGGTAATGAAGATTAAATGAAAGACTAATCATTTAGTCACTGGTGGGGGGATGAGGCATACAGCTAAATCTTTCTGTCACGAATATTCATAACTAGTTCAGTTTAAATGCCAGATTTATGAGAGCAAGTGATCCATCTCTATCATGCACCGGATGCTTTATTTAAGGTAGGTTCAGATGAATCTTAATTTTTTATGCAAAGCTATTCCCTGTATATCAGTCCTAAAACATTGCTCTCTTTCTACTTCCCTGTGTGTTATGTCCTGCTTATATTTAACCACAGACATTTTGATTGAATCTTAAAGGATTACTATATACTAGGAATCTCTGTATTTTTTCAACATTCACAAAACAGTTTTTTTTTTCTTTTTAACCTGCCAACAGCCCATATGATTGGTGACAAGTTTGTGTGCCATAAATACAACAAGAAGAGATTGCTAATTAGTAGATTTAATTGCAAAAAGAAGGCATTTTATTTTATACCTACTAACATTTTGATACTATGAATCTTTCAACTGTAGCATATATTTAGTATTAAATTAGCAGATGATTTAAAAGCTGAGCTGGCCAAACTAAGTTAATGTCACAACAAATGTAAAGAAGCCTTAATTGTAAACATATCCTTTGTCAAGTGTGTATAATTATAAACTATGCCCAATTAAAATGATGAACACATCAATTGAGAAGAGCTTTTCTTCCTATGCTTAGATAACGATTTTTTCTCATCTCAGTTAATAAAAACAATCAGTGAAAATGATTCAAGGAAATATCTAGGTTATATGTAAATAAAAATGAAAACTTAAAAGAGTTTAATATTTGAGGGGAAATATCTGTTGCTTCAATATGCATTCCAGACCATCATGTTCCCCAAAGCTATCAACTTGCCAGTGATTACAGATAGGAAGCATTGCTCTTGGTCAATATATATTGAGAACTCCAAGCAAAAATTAGTATTTTGACCTTTCCCTTCAGTCGATTTTGAAGCACTGCTGTAATGATAAAACAGAGTATCTGACAAATAATTCTAACAAGTATTTTTTTTCAGGTAATTTGTTCTTAAATAAAGGAGAAAGATCTCCAATCTGATATTTAATTAGGGCTCATCAAACACAATCCAAAGTTTTATATATAATCAAGCCACATTTAAGTTTGGGATACTTGTCTAGCTACTAAAAGTTGCTGATGGTATTTTTATTAACTGTAATGACAAGCAAAAGAATTCATGGTTCTGCAAGGTGTATAAATCTCCCTAGGTCAAAGAAAGTATTTCTGTGTATGGATTACAGTCTCCTAAAAACTAGGAGTCTCTGGGGCGCCTGGGTGGCTCAGATGGTTGAGCGACTGCCTTCGGCTCAGGTCATGATCCTGGAGTCCCGGGATCGAGTCCCGCATTGGGCTCCCTGCTCGGCAGGGAGCCCGCTTTTCCCTCTGACCCTCCCCCCTCTCATGTGCTCTCTCTCTCTCTCTCATTCTCTCTGTCTCAAATAAATAAATAAAATCTTTAAAAAATAAAAAAAAAAAAAAACTAGGAGTCTCTGAAAAACTGTTACTCCAATTCTGTGACATGCCCGTTCTTGAGCAAGTCATGAGGCCCAGGAAATAGTAATCCCAGTTGATGCCCAAGAAAAATATTTGCAATAAGGCAAGAATTTTATTTTGGGATACCTGTTCCCTCACCCTTTACCTAATACCTTCAAGTTTCTTTACAATCTCTGACTGTTCCCAATGAATCAGCTCTCCTTCATAACTCTAAAGAGTCCTCCCAAGTCTCTCCCACTTCTGGACATAACATTGTTGTCCTCCTCCTTAGCTTGTGGCAAATGTTTACATGGATAATTGACCACAATGCTTTTTCCTAGTGAGCCTCCACATGGCTTTAAGAATTTTTCTCAAACTTGCACTTCAAATGATGTCGCTATTAAAAAAGAACCAGCATTGGAAGATGAAAAGCTTATCCATCCCTTGCCCTACACCACACTGTAATGGGGGTGTTAGACAGGTGGAGGGGGGTTCAGAGTATGCAGTCGGCGATGCTTTTAATATCTCCCAGAGAGGTTGGGTGGTTGCTTACAAATAAAGATCACCTGAACACATGTTGCTTAAACATTCCAAATCTTTTATAGGGTACAGAGGGAGAGGGACAGGGAGGAAGGAAAAAAGACGTTTTTGGAAAGATTTTGCTTTTGGGTTTTAGGTGAGTTTCCTATTGCTGCTGTAGCAAAGTTAACAGACACTTTGTGACTGAAAACAATGCAAAATATTTTCTTACAGTTCTGGAGGTCAGAAGTCTGAAATGGCTTTCATGGGACTAAAATCAAATTGTTGGCATGACTGTGCTCCCTATGGAAGCTCTAGGGGATAATCTGTTTTGTGCCATTTCTAGCTTCTAGAGACTGCTTGTATTCCTTGGCTCCTCATTCTTTTCCTCCATCTTCAAAACCAGCAAGCGTTGGTTGAGTTTTCACATCCAATCACTCTGAGTCTCCTGCCTCCCTCTTTCACTTATTTATAAGGACCCTTATCATTACATTGGACTCATGGGGATAATCCAGGATAATCTGCCCAAGATCCTGAACTTAATTACATCTACAAAGTCCCTATTTACCACATAAGGTAACATATTCACAAGTTCTGGTAATTAGGCTAAGGACATTTTTGAGGAGCCCTTATCCTTCCTACCACAGTCTACATCTACACAGCAACAATAAAAGCCATAAATCAGGGCACAGAGATTTAAATACCTGGGGTGGAGGGACTGTACTTCCTTAACTATCTCTGCCTCTGGTCATTTTTCTAGGAATGTAGTATATTACTATAGTCGAGAGTAGAAAGGAGGGCAAACCATGCCTGGGTTGAACCAAAACCTGTTTACTAATGTACTAATCATGTGTCCCTAAGGGGCAGTCACTGAAGCTCTCTGAGTCTCAGTATTTACACCTGGAAAGGCGATGATAAAAAAAAATCAAAACAAAAAAACAGGCGTCTCAAGGGATTCTTTTGAAGCTTACATGCTATGGTCCATGCAAGGTGCTTAGTACAACCCTTGAAATACATTAATTGTTGCTTCATCTTTCTTGGACCTGTCCCTTAACATATAGCATATCCCACAAACTGCTAAGTCAATGTTGTATGAATGATCTTGCCAATGATGTCACTACTGGATTTAAATAATGATGCACTTTCCTTTGACTCTTCACTGTAGAGCATAGGAAATAGCTGAGAATGCTTCAACTTTACCACTTCAGCCATCACTGCAAACTCCAGGCAGCGAACAGAACCGCATATTTAATTCTATTCTAGTCACTGCCCATCTGGTAAACTAAACGGGAGGTCACAGATACTTCTAGATCATCTGGACCATCTTAATGGAGTTAAACCTTATGTTTTTAAGATGTAATAAAACATTGGTAACTGAGATGCAGTCTTCATATTATTACTTGAGACCTTATTAAAGCTTTTTTCATTATAGGTAGCATTAGCCAGTCAATATTCATTTAGCTAGCTAAAGCTTTTAGAGTTCATGCTTCAGTTTCTTTCAAGATGACATTTTTTTATATGACATCCTGTTCCAGGAAGAAATTTTTGTTTTGACATGTACAATTAATATTTAAAAACTGGATGGAATAAAATTAGCACCTCGATGGCACCAAGGCAAAGCAAATCAAGAGAGGGGAAAAAGAACATCTCGCTTGTCCCTAGACAGGCTAGAGATTAGCTCTAGTCTGGTGACTTTCAAATTGAAAAAATTTTCTAACTTTCTTAATCTAAGCTTTAATATATGCAATTGCATTAGAGCATTTTAGAACAGATAACCAGATCTAATTTTACTTCATGTTTTACTCACAAGCCTTAAATGCCAGCCTAAGGAATCTAAAAGGGCATGGTTTTGGAGGGCAGTAAGGGCAGTATATCAAACAATTATACAGAACTACTCAATGGGATAAAAATAATGGAGTTTCTAGAGCAGACCTGGATCCAATCCAAATACATCAATGTCTATACATCCTGTTGTACTTCACTGTGTTTTATCTCTTTCGACAAATCAAAACTACATTGTGTTCAGCTAGTACATGTTTATTTCCCTAGAATTTTAACTCTTGGGATTATTTTAGGGTTCTCAGTTTTTGAAAATGCTACCAGTAATTCAAATAAATTTCATTTCACTCCAAAAAAAATCATCAAAAAATAATAAGAAGAAATGTCTCAGAGACAAGAAGTATGTTGTGTTGTATCAAGGCTTTCACAGAGAGAAAAAAAAAGACTCCTTTTTTCATTTTGCAATTAAAACAGAAAATTTCCTCAATATTTTCCAGACTTGGAAATTAAATTTGGAAGCTCTTTGTCCAAATGATTTTATTGATAGGTGTACCAAAAAAAAAAAAAAAAACAACCAAGTTTTAAAATATTTCTTTTTAACATTCATCTGATACAAGAGACAAAAACCCACCTTGTTATTTTGGGTTAATACAGTATCTGGTAGCCTTTCTAAGAATTTAAGTGGTGATGTTCTTGATAACTCTAGAGTGCCAGTTGTTGAAAATTCTTACTATCTAAAATAAAGATGTTAAATTCCAACCACTTAATATGAATCTGAATTCCCAGAAAGCGAATCTATCCAAATAACTTTCAAGTTGATTGTATTTGACCCTAGTGAATCTGATTTTGTAGGACTAATGGAAATATGATTAAAATGGAAAATCTAACATATATAAAGCTACTGGAGAATACAAGTTAAATATAAGTCGGTTGAAATAAGATTACTCATATTGGTAGAAAGATCACTAGTTACTGGAAATTTTAAAAAGATTTTTGTTTTTTCACTAGAAAGGACTAAAATTATGTTGAAATTATTTGTGTAAATAATTATATATTATTAATAGATCAATTACACACACGTATTTTTGAGAATTTGACTAAATTAGAAAGTATATAGCTAGTAAGAGCAGTGCAGAGAAACCATGTGGTCACCTATTGAAAAATAACTAATTGATGTCTGTGCACCCATGGCCAGAGATGGCGCACATAGGCCAAGGGTACTACAAGTGTTCTTCCTGCTAAGTAGAAAAAAAAAATCTCATTGGTCACGGAAATTTTTTCTCCTATTTTCCGTTTTCCAGGCAACTATTGCTCATCTATTATATGTGAGATGAAAATGATTTCTCATCTCTGAAATCAATTATCCCAAAAACAATCACCATCAAACCAATTGTTTCTCTATTAATATCTGGGCATTCACTTTGGATTGCTGCCAGTAAACAGAAATGCTATAGAGACAGAAAGCTAAGAGTTCTGCCTGAATGAAACTTACATGACGATTTGGAGAGAAAAACAATTAACCAGTTAATAACAAAATACAGATCTTGTTAGCCTGTGATGTATATAAGGGAGAAAAAGCAGAGAAGGGACTTCTGGCTTCATCTCTAAATGAAATGAGATAAAGAGTTTAGAAGTTGTCACTCCATCTTCATAGCAAGAAGAAGCTGGACATGCTGAATATTAATGACTTTTTTGACCCGTAAGAGAACTGAGAGCATAAGGCAAACTGTCACCTTGAAATCAGTTTGGAAAGGTGCTTCCAGAGAGAGAGCAGATGAGAAGTGCTAATGTAAAGCAGAAGTCAATGAAGCCTTAAGCTAGAAAAAAACACTTATAATAACTTTGGGGGCACCTGGGTGGCTCATTTCCTTAAGCGTCTGCCTTTGGCTCTGGTCATGATCCCAGAGTCCTAGGATCAATCCCCGTGTCCAGCTCCCTACTGAGCAGGGAGTCTGCTTCTCTCTCTCCCTCTGCCCCTTTCCCCTTCTTGTGTATGTGCACACGCACTTTCTCTCTCACTCTCTCAAATAAATAAATAAAATCTTTAAAATAATAATAATAATAATTTTGACAAATGGATGGATCCTGAGGGATCCACTAAGATTCCTTGGTGGTGCAGGCCAGCGAAGAATAGTAACCCTTGTGAAATATATCCATAACAAAGGCCTGCTATCCAGAAAAAAGGATGCTGCCAGAGCTCAACTGCAAAGCCTTATCCCAGCAGTGGGAAGAGAATTCATCCCACTCCATCCTCTCTAGCCTTTGTATTTAGACTCAGGAGGGGAAAACATTCATCACAGGAGGCAAGGCTTCCAGGAAATAGGTGGTGGGCACTGCAGCCAGAGGAGAGATTAGAGGGCAGGAGAGGGATAGTTATGCCACTACAGAAACACCTGGAAAGGATGCATCCCCCAAACACAGCCCATGAAAAGACTGAGATTTAATCTAAAGAATAGAGAAGCCTCCCCTCTCCCACACCTTAGGACCACGCCAACAGGGCTCGAGTAAAATCAGAATGGATTACAGCTAAAAGAGCAGCAGGTTACAGACTATACCTGAGGAGCAGAACAAAGGGAAGCCCCAAAGCAGAGGGGAGACAAATACAAGGATACTATAGGAATTCGAAACCCTCGGCGCTTATAGCTGCAGCACGTATTAAACAGGAGAACTCCTAAACAGATTACCATAAATCCTCACACTAAAGGCTTACTTCCCTCAGTTCCAACATTCTAGCTCTCAAGAAAAATTGCAAGACGTGCTAAAAAGCAGGAAAAAAAAACCCAAAAAACCCTACAGTTTAAAGAGAAAAAATAATCCTCACAACCACACTCAGATATGACATAGATGTTGGAATTATCAGACAAGGAATTTAAAATAACTATGTTTAGGAGTGCCTGGGTGGCTCAGTTGATTAAACATCTGCCTCGGCTCAGGTCATGATCATGGAATTCCGGGATCAAGCCCCACATCAAGTGCCGGTGCCCTGCTCAGCAGGGGCACCTTGTCTGTAGAAGAGCAAGGATAAGAATTAAGTGACTTCTCAACAGAAACTATGTCAAGAACAAGAAAAGAGAGTCAAATATTTAATATGTTGGAAAAAACCCAACTAACCAATCTATAATTTTATATCCAGCAAAACCATCTTCAAAATAAAGAAATAAAGATTTTCACAGATGAACAAAACTGAGGGAATGTCTCACCAGAAGACCAAACTTATAGGAAAGATTAGAAGTTCTTCATGCTGAAGGAAAATTATATAGGTTTAAAGTTGAATCTATATTAAAAAAGGAAAAGTAATGGAGAAATAATAAATGAAGGTAAAATGAAATCTTATTTTTCTTATTCTTAACTGATCTAAAAAAACACCTGTTTAAAGTAATTATAGTAACAATGTGTTGGGTAATCATAGGCTATGAATAAGTGAAAAGCATGACAGCAATGTATGAAGCAGAGGCGTTAAAGTCCTTGCCAGGTAATTCCATCATCTTTGTCATCTTTTCATTTGTATTTCTTGATTTCATTTTCCCATATGAGTTGAGATTTCTATAGTTCTTCCTCTGCCAAGTGATTTTTGTTGTATTGTATTCATTTTGAATATTATCTTATGAAACTTTGGGTCTTATTTATATTCTATGAGAATGATCATTTTCTTTCAGCCTTCTAAAGGCTATATTTCCAATGTCAGTTCCATTTTCAAAGCTTCTGCCATGCTACCTTTTCTATTCTGCATTTGCATGGCCCAGCGGTCAGTCTGGGTGAGAAATCTACTCCTTAGCACAGTTTTCAAAGTATATGGTATACTCTTTAGGATCAGATTCATGTTTACATAGGTCAGGGGCTCTCCCAAGAATTAATAAACAGAATTATTGCTTTCCCTAGATATTTTCTGTCTATAATATCACTGGTACTTTTCAGTGGTATGGTGTTTTGCTTTTTGGTCTTCTGGTAAGAAACTGTCTTCTGTAATTCCACTGCCTTCAAGGCATGAGGAAGAAGGACAGAGGGAGAGGACAAACATCAACAGTTTGGCATCACCCTCTTGGAGATGCAGCTTCACCAAAGGGAAAAGAAGTTTCCCCTGCCTCGGTTTTGGCTGCAAGATCAACTGGGTATGGACGGTTACAGAAGGGAGAAAGAAGAGAGAAAAAAAAAAAAAAAATCAAGAGATTTCCCTCACTCTCTCTGAGCTTTAGGAGTTTCCCTTTCTGTTCCTCCAAACAGAACTAAAAAGGTTTCTCCTTGATCTCTGTGCTCTGAACCATATTGCTCACTTCCGGGTTTTGGTTTGCATTGTGTTCAAGCCGGTAGATACTGGAAGGTAAAAACGGCAAACTCTATTTAGTGGTTCTTCAAATTCTAGTGTTCTTCCCTTTTATGCCTGCTGATATTTATTTTTCCGTGTTCTCAAATGCTCCTCATGTGGTTTGTGGAGGTTTGAGAGCTGCATGCAGTGAAAGGGAAAGGTTGGCATGTGTTTACTCCATGTTTACTGGAACTGGAAGACCATCTTTTCTTTAGTTAACACATTTCAGAACAATTTTAGGTCATCATTAAACTTTAGTCATTTTTTTTCTTACATTTTTTGAAATTTGGCGGGGAGAGCATTTAGATTGACTTCATTTGGGAAGGAGTAATTTAGAAGGATGAGGTTTAACCTGATGGCATACTTGAAGCTCCACGCCAATGCGATTAAGCAATGTGGAATATTTTCTATGATAGATTCTGTCTCCTCAGTTTCCTCAACCCCAAAGACTGTCCTCTTTCATACAATTTATTTCCATGTACATTGTGGAGACTTCACAAATGAGTGCTGTAAAGAGGAAACTTCACAAGTTCTAATCTCAAAACTTTACCCTTCTTTTTTAAAAGAATAAAAAGAAAACCACTTTACTCCTTTTTCCTCTCAAGTTTTACCATTATTTATTTTCAATTATTTTCCTTTGTGTCAAATTTGAAGTAAATTTTAGAGAGGTTTCTCTTCATAAAAGAGAGTTCAGGTAGGCACTAACCAAAAATAAAGAAGTCATTAGGGCCAGCACCTTCTGATATGATTTTTACTCCTATCAGAAAACAAACATATTATTAGACTGAGAAATCCATTAGAACCTTTAATTACAAAGATTTAATCCATTGTCATCCTTTTTTATATATCTCGAATTCATGCATCACAGTTTTTATTTTTGTGTGTGAATTTTTTTGATCACAGGAAACTGGATTTTCAAAGGGCTATGTGACGTGGCCAACATCGTACAGATCCGAATGAAAGTGAAACCAGATTTTAGAGCATTTTACACCAGGGATACAAGTCTTTTCACACAACATTGTGTCTCTTAGAAGTTCAGGTGCAAGGACACTGACTTGTATCATTAGTGTAAAATTGTTCAGCAACATTTCTCCTATGAATAAAATTATGACTGGATATTTATCTTCATGATTTTGATTAGATGTGGATTTTCTTAGGGAATCAAATATATACATAGGAAAAAAAAATGATAAGGTGTGCCTGACTCAGGGAAATGCTAATAACTCAGGTTTAATCAATAAATACATTAAAGCGTCTACTGATCCTGCAACAGATTCCATACATAAAGTTGCCCGACAAATTCAGTAGATGAGTTAAATGAGAGTATACCTTCTAATTTGTTTTTGAATTTAATTATCCATTTATTCTTTTGATTCATAGGCAGTAATTTTATACTGTTGATTCCCTTTTGACCTTGTGCTTGTAACTGAATCCGGAGATCTGGCTTGTGGCCCAGGAATATGTAGAAAATTGTTTATATTAGCAGCAAGCTGCCTTGAGCTACACTGCTTTGATTTAACGTTACAACTGTACTAAAAGTAGCAGAGCTTTTCCCATGTACTCTCTATTCTGTTCAAATCCCTTGTCATTATAACAGATGTTTGGATTATTGTTCTGTAAACTATGTCAGAATTTCAATCTCCAGTATCTGTTTATTATTCTCCAAGGGCGATATTACAAATGTTCCCATGCACAGTTAATACTTATAAAATAGTCTGTCTTATTTCCCATAAAAAAAATCTTGCCAGAAAGTTTTGGTTAATCAGAAGAAATATACCTAATTTGGGGAGGAGTGTCTTAAGTGTATATGAGTAAATGATTTCAGCTAAAAATGGGCAACATTTCATAAAGTATTCCAGTAATTAAAAAAAAAATACTACAGCTTTTCTCTTAAGTCTTATGAGATACTGTTTTCTTTTTAAAAAAATTGATTTAAGTTTATGTATAGTTAAAACTGAAATCCCACAATTAAGTAATTTTATTCTGATATTGAGATACAATTTAATTTCTATTATTGCCTGTGAAAGCCATATCTGCTGATAACACTTCATGCTTTTGAAGTGTGCAATGTTAACAAAATAAAAGAATGATTGCAATAAAAGTATTTGAAACCTAGTTACTCAGAAAGATATCGGAAATGTATGGGGAGAACACCACTGTTTAAAATTTGTTCTTGAGCAGAAAACCTTATTACCTTTTAAAAAAAAGAGGGCTACTGACAGCTTTTTAAAATACACATGTAAAGCCTGAACTATTAGTTTCCTCCTGTTGTTTGAATGAGTTATGGCAGCTTTTACAAGGGCATGAAATAAGATTTCCTAAGGTGACCGTCCAATTGGATGTTGACCAAGAACAGTATCTTTGATATATCTTTTGTTTCTCCTTTACATTTCTGTATTTTAATTCTTGCTCAAAACAGAATTGGTATCTTCTAAATAGAGCCCATGTCAGATAAAAAAGCATTATGCCCGCTTATTACAAGAGACGTAAGCGCACTAATACTCTGAAGAATAATCTGTGTTTCTAGAAAACAAGGCTTGTAGCCGAGTAAGAAATGTTCCTATGAAAATAATTTGCGTCTCTTATTTACTTCACATACATTTTTATCTTTCATGTTATATCCAATTTTTAGTCCTTCTTTCTTTTGAATGTAAAAAAAAATGGCATATAAAACAGGAGAGGGGAGAGGAGCCTACTCTTTGGAAATGATTTAGAAGGTGAGTGACAGAAATCTTCTGGGAAATAAAAGGAGAAGGAAAGGGAGAGTTTAAGGAAAAGGGTCAATTAACTACTCCATCAGCCCCATCAAAGATGGTGCTGTAGCTTTTACTTCATTCATTATGCCTTAAAGACTGGACACAGCTAAAATGGGGTTCAGAGTCTGCAGGAATACCAGTGTGCATTACGTTTGCATTTAGGATTTTAAAAAACGAAGGGGAAAAAAAACACACACACACACAAGGTCAGCTTCGGAAATGATGAATGCCTTTTTGCTGAAAGCTGTACTGAACGTCCTTGAGTTTAATCAAAACTATTTGTTTTTAGTCAGCTTTGCTGTTGTCTCTTTTACTCTTGTCCACTGATAGCTTGACATTAATGACATCATAAATCATGTGAAGTGGCGGCTTGGGTTTGGTAGCATTTCAAGTGTTTGTTGAGATGTCCTGGACTGAGGAGCTGGTGCAAGGTTGGATATCATCCTGCGCTGAATCTTTAGTTTGTGGCATGATTTGGTCAGTAAAAGCACAGAGTGCATTATTAGTATGATGGGCTTTCATTAAAGAATGTCTGACTCTTCGTTAAAGGCACACTTCAGAAGGAGATTATTGAATAGGTGGATTTATCTTTAATTCTGTTTCTTAAATTTTTAAGACCTGATTTTCCAATCCCACATTAAAATAAGGATCTTGCCCTCTGTACTTGTCAATCTCTGTGGTCATTCATTGCTTGTAAAGTAAAGCATAAGAGACCATTTGCACAGTTCACATTTGCACAGTGCACTCTTAATTGAGACTTGAACAATGTGTACAGTTGAGCAACTCTATCACTTACATTTTTAAAAGGCTCTTGTTAAGCAGAAAGCATCATCTGGAAATGTATTCTTTGAAAAATGTCTAGCTTTTATCAGTTTTTTGTTTCAGAATGATTTCACTGGATTATTCTATGTTTTATAGCTTGTTATCTGTGTGACTGTTCTTAGAACATGCTTTTCATTATCATTGTACTCTACTGTTAAGAAAGAAAAGATTATTCCTTAACTATTATTTATTTAATGGCATTTTGTTATAGTACATATATATATATATATAAAATAAGAATAATATGTAAATCATTTACTTCCTTGTCAGGCCAATACATTAACAAGTTAAAGGGATTCACATTTTTGTAAGGCAACTGGCAAAAAAGAGATCTTTTTTTTAGTCATGGAGAAGGACATCATCTTGAAATGTGCATTGCATATTGTAAAAGAGTACTTTTCACAGTGTGGAGATAGTTCAGCCAAAATACAGAAACACTTATCCAGATGTTAACAGGAAAGGCAGTTTTCACCTACATTCAAAGTGGATCAAAATTAGATCATCGCTACACAATCCCAGGGCAAGAAACTGATTACAATGACATCAAACAAAATCAATCATTTGACGACTTGGATAATTTAATCCTTCGGTTTTAAACTGAACTTACAGGGGGGAAAAAAAAACTGTTATGTATAGATTTAAGTACAGATTCCTGAAACTACCTCCCTAGGTATTTATGATTTATTTTTATAGGATGCTAAGAAGTTTTTTCTTCATATATGCACTAAGTTTAAAAAAATACTTATGTGGAAATTATATAACTTGATATAGAATTAAAAGATTTTTTCTTCTCTTCAACAAGATGTATGGACAACATAAATGGGTTTGAACAACATTTGGTTCTTGCTTCAAATAAGACTGGTCCCTGTTGTAAAGAAGGATTTCTTTCTTCAGGACTTGAATGGTACAAATATAACAACAAAGCAAATCACAGGTGAGCTCAATGTAATTAGAGCAATAGAGTTTAATTCATTGTGACGTATACCTTAGCTCTAGAGGTTCTTGCCTAAGGGAATATTAATATGAATTTTTAGACTACTACACAATTTCAGGAAACGTTCAAAATATTGTTATGCAGTTTCATAGTGTCTCTCACTATACTGTGTGGAAAATGCTCCCATGGAGGAGAAAAGTAACTTACATACCCTTTGCCACCAAAACCTCCTTTCTACACAACCATCTCCCCAAAAATGACAAGGCTTTTTTTTTTTCCTCATTGAGTACTCAATAGTCTTCACTTTCTTCCAATCTATACATGATAGCACTGGGCAGGCATTAATTTTCTGTAGACCCTAACTATGTGATAGATAGATAGATAGATAGATAGATAGATAGATAAATAGATAGATAGATATATCAATGAACTAGATTTTTTTCTGATCTGCTTTACTTATCCTAATTTAGATACACCAAATAATTATGGTTAGCCTAGGAACAGAGAGAATAAATAAAGCTTCATTCAAAAAAGAGAGTGCACATCCTCATTCAGACACACCATGTTTGGATCTCCCAGAACGCAGAGAGAATCACTTACATGATTGACCCCGAAAAAGTGACCTCAGACTCCCGAGTGTACAATTTTCAGCTTTCTGCATCTACCTATCTTTAAAACATTTTTAACACATCAAATATATACTTAGCAGATTTCCTTTTCCCTCTTAACAAAAATAGGGCATTTGTGGGCAAATAATGCTTTCCTAGTAAAACAAGGAAAATGTTTGCCCTTTTATTAATGAAGAGCAACACCAAGTTGATTTATTACTTTTGTTTACTTCAGGGTTGGTTCTAAAGAATTTTGCTTTCTAAACCTTAACAAGAAAAAATTGGCAGAACTGCTTGAAAATCTACCTCCTACAGAGCTATTACCCTCTAGAATGTGGAAGCATGTGCTTGTATACACACTTCCTTACACATCCTTGTACACGCCCATGTTCACTGAGACACACAATTATGCCAAGAGCAAGTAATATTACTGTGCTGGATTAAAAGTTTCATTCATCCTGAAGATTTTCACTTTAATTTAAGCTCCTAATGGAGGCCCGATGCAAACCAATCAGTTCTGAGTCTATTCCATGATGAACCAAACTCCAGGTCATGTATAAATAGTGGATGATGGTAATTACAGCAAAGGATGTGAGGTACTATTTATTTCTAACAGACAGCACCTGCCAGTATTCGTACATCAACTTGTTATTAAAGTCCTCTGTCTGGATGCTGAGCTGACTTATTTTACAACTAATTGTCTTTTACAAGTAATCATGAAGTATGTATGAAGTTTGGTAAGTAAACTCATCTAATTCGGCAAGGGACATATTAAAATGAAAGAATTTGTGTCAGAAAATATACTACAGCAGCTTGTTTTCATGATTGGCAAATGCAATTTCATAAATACACCGCCATAAACATCTTCTGATTAACTTTTTTCTTAAGATGAGATTTTTAGAGAAATGCATCCTCAAAATGTTTAAAAAGTGCTTCAGTGGGGCGCCTGGGTGGCTCAGCTGGTTAAGCGACTGCCTTAGGCTCAAGTCATGATCCTGGAGTCGCGGGATCGAGTCCCCCATCGGGCTCCCTGCTCGGCAGGGAGTCTGCTTCTCCCTCTGACTCTCCTCCCTCTCATGCTCTCTGTCTCTCATTCTCTCTCTCTCAAATAAATCAATAAAATCCTTAAAAAAAATAAAAGTGCTTCAGGAAGGGGAGAGACCCCTATTCTTTGAGTTGTTACTTCAAAACGACAGTGCAGATTAAGAGGAGCTACCATAGGCAGAGGTCATTCAAAGGCATTCTTCCGGGCACCTGAGTGGCTCAGTGAGTTAAGTGTCTGCCTTCGGCTCAGGTCATGATCTTGGGGTCCTGGAATCAAGCCCCACATTGGGCTCCCTGCTTAGCAGGTAGTCTGCTTCTCCTCTGTCCCTCACACCACTCGTGCTCTCTCTCTCTCTCTCTCGCTCTTCCTCTCTCTCAAATAAGTAAATAAAAAATCTTAAAAAAAAAAAAAAGAAGGCATTCTTCGTGTATAGTAACTCAAGTAAACCAAGTCCGGGATACTCAGTGCCATTCTCTAAGAGAAAAAAGTTGAATCTGACAGATAATTAGCATTTAAATGTACTCCATAGAAAAATTCTCCTTAATCAGAACTTTCTCCCTATTGTGTTTCTACCATAATTTTATTTGAATTCAAATTTATTCCTCAAAACTAAATACTAAATACTAAATCTGGTCTGTAAGCAACTGGTGGAAAGCAAGCAAGGATTGCTATATTGCTTTGGATATTCATAGAAAGCAGGTCTGCCACATATGGTAGAACAGGTTGTTCACTGTACAAGAATACCTTACAATAAGGGTAAGAGGGCATGAAATCTAGCTCCTACTCCATGTACCCTGGCAAGATGTTTCTCTGTTTTAGATAAATGCAAAAGTTCACCAAGCTGGACATCCAGGGGGTTGTTTTTGTCTAGATGGGGTGACTTTTTTCTACTTCACATATGGTACCTGTGGATTATCAAAGATCTTTCCACAAAGACCTTTGTTTCATTAGATAAAAAAATAAAAATAAAAGAGTTACATCCAATCTCAAAAGTGAGTTTAAACTTGTTTTAGGTAAGAGAAAGTCTGACCTTTAAATTACATAAAACTAGGAAATTTTGGAAGGAATGTCTTCCATAATGCCTGACTTGTGATGATGAGACAAAGCCACTTCCCCTTAGTGACCTCTCTTAACCAAATTTTTTTTTTACTATTTTGCAACTATTTGCCTTTTTCTGATAATCACTCTCCCATTATATTTAAATTCCTTCCAAACATTCATGTATAAAGGAGCAACCAGCAGCTTAGCCACATCCATAAATGGGCTATTGATAGGAAGGCACTCACTTCTACTCTCCTATTCACAAAGATTAAAAACAAAAGAAGAAAACCTCTGTGGGAGAAGAGAATTTCTAGGATGTGCCAAAATTTTCAAAGTGAAGCATTTAAGGACCTACTTTGCCTATTTCCTTAGGTTATCGATGTGTTAGTGCTAATCTTGCACTAGGTCAGGGTTAAACCCAAAGCATATGCTATTGAGCTCTGTAATATCCTTGTGCTCCTTGTCAATAACAGTGTGGCTGTGACTCTGGTTCCCCAGTCTCCATCTCCAGTAGTGTTTTCTGTAATAAATACAGTAAAATAAACATGGGTAGTTTCCAGGCCCTGTATAAAATGTTTTTTTAAAGTTTTAAATTTTTACTGACCCCCTATTATGTAGACATTGGCGTAAAAGGGTTTTCTTGAGAGTTGATTTGATGATTCACCTATCCTTCCCCATCACACGAAGAGATGTCTAACACCAATATGCTTAGTTTCAGCTGCATCTTCTTGTGATACCCTCTTACACTCAATGAGACAGTCATAGGACATTATTTTTTCTATTGGAAACATATTGGATATTTGAAAAGCACCTTTAAGAATATGGAAACCTTTTATGTCCTTGCTTATCTTGAGAGTGCTAGTGAATAACAGAAAATCACAAGCGGTATATGACGTATGGACTCCAAAGCAGTATTTTACTATAAAAGCATGGAACCCTGCTGGCATATGTAATTTAATGTGCACCATGCCTCCCTTAATTCAATCAGGTCTCTACATCCCTTCTTTTATATTCCAATTGGATTTCATGTGCTAAAGCCATCAAGATTTTCAGGATGAAATGAATGCTTGTATTAATCCTGCAATTTCCATTTAAAACACAGCATCGATTTGATTAATAAGGTTTGATGCTGAATAATTATATGGCAAATATGTAGGGTATAGGAAAACCACAGATGTGACCACCAGCAAAAGCCTTGTGGGAGAAGGAGGTCAAAGGGAAGCAATGGCCATGACTGAGGTGATGAATTCTTTGGCTTTTCTTTTATGCAATTAACAAGCAGGGCTTCTATTAATTTGCCACCTCCAGAGCCTTGACTGGTCAGATGTGTCTGGGTCAAGGGTCATAGGGGCAGAGTAGGGGTCAGCATCACAGCAGCCCTGAAACAAAATGGGAAAACTAAAGCAATCTAAATGATATGGCTGAGTATACTTTCTGTAGTATGGAAGGGATAGGAGGAAGTGCATCTCCTTAATGTTAAGATTGCTGTTTTAGAATAATAAAAATGTTCTCTGCACATTTAATCCAAAGTAATCAATCTAAGGTGCAGTGGTTGAGCATCCAATAAAAGAAAATCAATGTGGTCTCTACAAGGGAAGACAAACAATGCTCGCTTTTACTAAAGGGATTATAGGTTAACATTTATTCAGTGTATTGTAATCTGATGTCAAGTGGTATAAAATCAAGCCAACAATCCATTACCACACGTTATAGGCTAGGTGCTGATCTCATGCAAATTGACTTTTCATAGAACTTATTAAATCATTTCTGTGTTCTAGCTATGAAACATTTTTCTATAGTGGCTGAATTCAGTAAATTTAATTTCACATCTCAAATGAAAGTATATCAAAAAGACAAATAGTTGTCACTTCAAAATGAAGATTTTTCACAATTTTCATATGCTTCTGGACATTAATTATATAAAATACTTATTATGTTACATTTCTATGAAAACAAACTAAAGAATTTGGGCATGATACTGGACCTGAATTACTTTCCTCCCAAATCCTTTTATTTCCCTACTACAAATGTCACCGTACAAATTCATCTATTTTATAACGCTTTGAGATAAATTGTCCTGCATTTCCAAATTCTGATAGGATTTAGACTTCTCTAGAATGTAAGAGAATAATTCATGTTATCAGCCCCATGTGCATCCTTAATTTTGAGTAATTTTCTATAAAACACAAGTCTGTATTTCATATCGTACACATTGTGAGAACAGGATTTTTTTTTAATAATATGCCTCATAAAGTGCATTATATAGTTCCACAATTTTGGAATAATTGTTGAAACTCTGAACATCTTAAATGTAGGTAACCTAATTCATTAGTGTACTGGTCTAGGGTTTCCACTATTTGCTTGGGCAATAAGGATTTCCAGTGATGACTGCCTTCCCTCTCGAAAACGTGGTGAGCTTTGGAAGTATTAGAAGAAGTCAGTGATCTTTCATTAAACATAATAAAAAAAAAGGCTAGCAAACCTGTCAAAGTTAACATTTTTCCTGAAGCAACTGTGCTTATTGTTAGAATTGGGGCCACTTTTAAGTGTGAGGAAAATCATTACCACATGTCTGAAAATATTGGTGATATTTTGCAGATCGCATTACTCTGCAGCCTGGTGCTACTTCAAAACATTTCAGAATTTCTCGGTAGTAGAAAGGGAAATTGAATTTGACACTATTTTTATTATAAAAGCTAAGTTTAGTTTTACCACCCTTGCTTTGATGAAACCTTTTAGCTTTTTATTTGTTGGGAAGTAGAAGTTGGCCTATTCTGTATACAAGACATAAAGAAATGTAAAACCTATTATTTTAAAGCTTATCCACAAAATCTAATATATATATTATGTATATTCTATACATACATATATGTAAAATACACTATTGTATTATTAAAATATTCATGTTAGTATTTTTAAGATTAAGATTTAAGAAATTTGTAAATTTTATCACAAGAATGGCTTCCATTATTATCTTTCTTAAATATTGTGATTTTTTTCCTGATATTTAGACCAAAATATTTGGTCAGATTTATCGCATTTACATGAAGCACTCTGAACTGACCAAACTGAAATCTTAAAATCTATCAACGACCTTGTAACATAGTTTGATATGACCAGATATTTTTGTTCAAATATTGAGTTAACCTTAAAACAACAGATTCTTTGTATTTAAAATTAAATTGAAAATAAAATGGAAGTCTGGTGAAATAGGTCGAGATATACTTACTTATATTCAGAATGTGAATTCTAAACCTGGATTCTCTCCAGGATGTGGATTTTACCAGCATTTTTCATGAGCCCTTAATTTCTTGTCGCATTTGTGTTATTAAATAAGGTAGAAGCACTTGCTCATTTCTACTGCGTGTAAGTTGCATTAGTTATCCTGCTTCTCATCTCATAGCCCAAAACAAAAACAAACAACAAAAAACAAACAAAACAAAACAAAAAACCCACAAAGCTTAAAAAAAAAAAAACAAGAAATAATCAGATACCAAAAAAACCACAAGTGAGCCTCATAAAAAAAAAATTTTTTTTAAAGTTTTCTTTTCATTTTTATTCGTAAAAGATTAGCTTGCTTTAGGGGATCTAAGTAACACAAAATCATTTCACAACCAGAAACGATGAAGAGATGAACTCTAGGCTAACGGTAATGGCAAAAATAATTTCAAACTGAAGGCAAAACCACTTCATTTTGTGCACAATGTCTGAATGCCTTCTACTGGACTTTAAATAAAAAATGGAAAACATTTTAGCAAATCTAAGGAAGCACGGAGTCTATGGCACTGAGAGGCATTTTTGATGTTTTTGCATTTTTGTGCGGCGAGAGCCATAAAAGGTTGCCAGTGGGGTATTGTAAGAGCAGAGTTAAGAGTGAATTTTAGATAGATATAACCAGTTAAAGGTGATTGAATATCAAGGGTTGAGTAGTGCTTATTATACCTGCTGTTGGGAGACTTCAATTCATTATTGTAACAGAATGAAAACAGCACTACTGCTGTCCAGGACATGCTTGTAGTATTGATTGGGCTTCTCCAAAGTCTTCTCTTAGGATGCAGAGTGCAGTCAAACATGCACAAACATCACTCAGTTCCCCTGATTCTGTCATATGCTCCTTGTACCTCACACTAAAGCAGCCTTAAGACACAGGAAAATGCCTCTTTATTTGAAGGCAGACAGGGCTCTAAGCCTGACTCCAGGGGCTATGCAGATGTGGTGACCTTTCTTCCAGAGACCAGATTTCACACTCAAATTGTCATTAAAGCTTGATTTTCCCTAGAGGTTCCCGTCAACTTGTGTGCTCTCTCCATTAGGGTTAAAAGTCAGAGTGGCACCATGCCCACTATGCATACTAAATCAAATGGAACATAGATAAAAGCGGGGAATGACCTTCCCTCTGGAAGGAATGGCATCATCCACGATCCCGCCAGAGGTACTCGGGCCTGGTCAAAATTGCACAAATCCAGGATAAACACTTGAGCCAGAATTTCATAGGATCCTATGTCTCTGGCAATGTATCCCTGAACTAGGATATTATTCCGTCCTTTTAATTTTTGGAAACAGTAACAACTACTGACTCAGCCTATGTAGATCTAGAAACCCTCCATCTTTCTCATACCCTCTGGCTGTATCCATAAGCTTGAGGTAATTAATCTGATAGTTCAGGAACAAAAAGTAAAAAAGGAAACAAAAGGAAAAAAAAAATCTATAGTCTGTATCACAAAAAATGAACCGGTTTGGGGCCTCTAATTATCAGAACGGCAGAGTAAGTGTCTACATCGATAGAATTAGTTTATAAAATAGTTTTGTTTCCTTGTCTATGTAGGTTGCCTGAGGACAAAATGGCCTTAAAAAATGCCATGATCTCTCAATCTCATAATGCAGTTCATTTTAATCTTGTCTCATAAATGAAATTTAGAAAGAGGAAATTTCTCTAGCGTCCCGAATGAATCAGCCTAACGTTGCAGGGCTGGGAGGTAGTGTTGACCTACCGATATGCTGTATTTGCCCCCACAGACCCATGCCAAGAATATGCTTTACCAAAGTAGAAGCCTTTCTGCTTAATTAAGTACCTCTTGATCTGAAATGCCAATGCAAACAGCTCCATTTTCTCCTTAAAAGGGGGAGAGGTGGTGAGAACTGAAATTGTTCACAGAAACATTTCTCAGGACTTTAGGCAATCCCAGTATAGGGAATATGAGAATCAAGCAGGCTAAATCCCAATCCTATCAGACCTGTAGATTAAAATACCAGCAACAGATCTGCAACTGGGATATACTCCAACATCTAAACATGTGATCTAGTCATAGTATCTGGATTTGGCATGATGCTTTTAGCTTTCATCTACAGGTTTGGGGCAATTCTTTCATTTAAAATGCTGTTTTGGGGGCGCCTGGGTGGCTCAGTCAGTTAAGAGGCTGCCTTCGGCTCAGGTCATGATCCCAGGGTCCTGGGGTTGAGTCCTGCATCGGGCTCCCTGCTCAGCGGGGAGCCTGCTTCTCCCCTGCCTGCCGCTCCCCCTGCCTGTGCTCTTGCTCTCTCTCTCTCTCTCCCTCTCTCTCTGTGTCAAATAAATAAATAAAATATTTATTAAAAAATAAGTAAAAATAAAAAAAAACTAAATAAGATGCTGTTTTGTATCTGAGTAAAGATGCAGAGTGTACCCCCTGTGTATGTTGTAGGAAGACTGACATCAGAAGACATCAGTTCTAGCCCTGACTCCAATATTTATGGTGTAACCTTGAACAAGTCACTCGCTCTCTTTGAACTTTTTATTTCTAATCAGCAAATTAAGGCTGACATATGCTTTGACTATTTCTCAGGATTGTTCTCAGATTAAATGACCTAATTCATATGAAAGTTAATTGGAAAATTATGAAGATGAGAGATAGATAGATAGACCCTACTATTATCAATTTGCTACCGAAAAGTTCATCTATCTAAGGTGAACACAAATTCCTCTCGCTAACCTTTGGGCCAATTATGGTGTCCTAGATCCCTTTTGCCTTTTCCTCTGCTCCAAGTTTCCCAGAAACAGATTCTCTATCAAGGTGCCAAAACCATCTTTAAGGGGCTGGTTCCCAGAGTCAAGGTCAATCCCCTGGTCTTTCGCTCCAGGCCTTACCCTCTGTGGGATTTCATCTCCTCATAACTAGCCTGACATCCTTCACAACAGCCTAAGTGAAGACAGAGATCCTGAATTCTCCCCTTTGAGTAAACACTCTGCTCATTGCTTTTTTTTAAAAAAAACACTATGATCTCTACTCTGTTCCATAATACACTTTTAGCTTCTCTTCCCTTCAGTCTGAACCCTGCCTTTGATTTCATAGTAATGAAATCAATTACTGTTTTCTTTCTCATAGTGCTCAGAATCACTCAGGTATTTTAAACTTTTTTTTTTTTTTGGCCTATCCCACTAGATTGTAAGCTTATAAGTAGAGGAGTGTGTCCTATTCAGGTACTGAGCTTAGTACCACAAATGCTACAATGAACCAGTCCTAGCTTTATCATCTTGGGATGTATGCAGTCTCTGTATTTACAGTGAATTTAAAGATAACTCCAAACTTCTCACATTTTTTCCCAGGGCACATGACTTACCTCGGCTGATGCTCCCGAGTTCTTCCGCATTCTCACTGACCCTCACCTCCCAGCCCTGTCTTGTTAACGTAAACTGGTTCACACCCATGGAGAATAAGTAAAAGTAGTTATCTTTTACTGGTGAAAGCCTGCTATGATCAATGCCCCTAACACACATGATTTCCATTACTCACCATAAACGCATTTTGCAAATGAGAGAGTGGAGACTCAAAAAGGTAAATTAACTTTATTCATACCATAAAGATAGTAAATATCTGAGTTAAGAATTCTTGAATTCCTTATCAGGTCATTCTGACTGAAGACTGTAATATATCCCCTCACAGCTCAATATATTGACATCCTTCACTATGTATTGACTTCCACAACCTCATTTGGGGGAGCTCATTTTGACATAAATCTGTATTCCATGATGCCTCCAAAACTCATCATTGCTCATGTTCTAATTCATAATAATTTCCTGGGATCACATTATGCTTTCTAGTTTCTCAGAGCCCTTTTACGTAAATGATCCCATTTGATGCTCATGGGAAATATGAGGAATGCTGGACAGGTGTTCTAACATACATTTTACCATGAAAAATAAAGTCCTTAGGTTAAAGGATTGCTCAAGTTACCACAATAATAATTAGCAACAAAATCATGACTAGACTTTATGCCTCCTGACGATACTCTCAGAGCTCCAAACTCACAGTGTCACATATTACTATGTGGACCTGTAATTACAGTTTAAAAGTTATTAGTACAGATTTCACAGTCAAGAAATTCAGGGGCTCGGGGTACCTGGGTCGCTCAGTCAGTTAAGCATTTGCCTTCAGCTCAGGTCATGATCCTGGGGTTCTGGGATTGAACCCCATATCGGGCTCCCTCCTCAGTGGGGAGTCTGCTTCTCCCTCTGCCTCTGCCTTCCACTCCCCCCACTTGTGCTCTCTCTCTCTCACTCATTCTCTCTCTCAGATAAATAAATGAAGTCTTTAAAAAAAAAGAAAAAGAAATTCAGGGGTTCAAACTCCTTCTTTTTTGTCATAATTGGACTTAATTTCTTCCTTAAAACCTTATTTCTGCCTGAGAGTACAAACAACATAGCCACACAGGGAAATGTAGTTAAATTCCTGATTACTCAAACAACATTTGGGAGTAAATACCTTTTAAAAAAAAAAAAAATTATCCCTTCATTTGAGAGAGAAAGAGAGAGAGAGCATGAGGGGAGGGATGGGCAGAGGGAGCCCGATGTGGGGCTCGATCCCAGGACCCTGGGATCATGACCTGAGCTGAAGGCAGACGCTTGACCAACTGAGCCCCTCCTGCGCCCCTAGGAGTAAATAATTCTGACTGTTCCTCGTTTTACTCTGGGCCTTTCCTTCTTTTACTTTTCCTCCCTGGCCTGGTGGCCTGTGTGAACCTCCTGACATAAGGGGCAGACGGTTGACCCAGGTTTACTGGTACCTGCTCACACTGGCCTCAGGGAGATGTGGCTTAGCAAGCCTGGGCTTTGGGCACTGACCTTGGTCTACACCGCATCCACTGCTTACTCATGAGGCTCTTCTGTGGCCACACAGTCCATTATGCACCCGCACCTATTATGGCCCTTTGGGCCCAACCCAACTTTTAGCCATGTCTCTGGACTTCGTAAGAACAGCATAATTATAGGATGTTCTCTTGTGCTGCTCAGGGCGACAGGAGGCTCGAGAGCTGTCTCAGGCCTTCTTATTGTCTTGAATGTTCTTTTCTAGGACACATCTCAGCGCTGTCCTGCATTGGTGTAGAGGACCTCTGCATCAGGCTTGTTGCCATCCCAGACCCAAGGTTAGAAGAAAGCTGGGAGTTCTCTCCACTATTGAAGACCAGCAAACCCACCAAGCGTTCTTATTACCCAGTGCCCCTCTTCCAACAAGCCTTGTTCAGTATCAACTGCACTCATTATGTATTTTAACAAAAGTTTATAGAGCACTTATTCTCTGTTCTAAATACTACTATGACTAACTCTATTTTATAGATGAGGATATAAGCCAAAGAGAGGATAAGTTACCCACCCAGAATCACACAACTAGTAAGCCGCAGAGCTAGAATTTGAAACTTGGCAGTTAATAATGACGGATAATAAGTGATTCACATGAGTATATTAACCATGCCAGAGTAATGAGGGACCTCAACAAGATGCCATTTATAAAACTTACTCAAATGGTCTCAGAGACATAAGGTGCCTCACATAGACTCGTGCATTACACTTGCCTGGACTATGTGATGTCCCTAAGAACCTGTCCTTTTGGGCGTGGTTCTATTTACACGTCAAGAGATATAGACAGCTCTTTCCGAGTGGGAAGTGGTGATTCTGTTGTATCATATTCTAAAATGTAACAGTAGCAAGGCCACGTGTGTGTTCCAATAATAAATATTTTGTTTAAATTCAACACAGTCATGTGGATGATTTCAGTATAGACAGCTGTTACTTAAATATATCTGACATTAATGACAGAGTTTTTGAAAAGAAGAAATAGACTATTTCAGAGAATATATCTGAATGTTTCTTCAATAACACAGAAAAATCAGTGTTTCATCATCTCTAATATTTTGTGAAATTAAGCTTGGGTCGTAGATATGCTTCACAATTAAATTCCTTTTCCTGACACATGAGGTAATTTTTCTGGAAAACCAAAATTCTTGAAATATACTTAAAAAAAAACATGCATTGTAATAGATAACTTCATCTTCTGAGCAAAATAAAGTCACAGGGCCAGAATTACCCTTCTATATGAGATAAACAAAGAAATGGACAATTGTTTTCAAGACACTGGGCATCAGGCAAAAAAGGAGAGTGATCTCTGATGACAGGAAACAAATGAGACAGACCTTTTGCCCCCATCATGGCTATGAGAGAGTTTCTGGCCTTTGGTGCAGATATGGAGATTCAGGGGAAGTCAGCAAACTCCCTGATTTACAAAGATGGGACTGAGACACCAGAGAGACAAGGACAGCTAAAGTTCACAAGACAGAGTATGAGAGAACCAATTCTCTTCAGGGGAGAACTGAAGAGAGAGAGAGAACCCTGGAGATCCATGGAACAGCGGCCTCAAGTATCCCCTTGGGTGCTGGGCAATTCACGCTCTGAGGAGACTAGACAAGGCTGGGGAAAGAAGCATCCAAGAGGGTTAGAGGTAACAGTGCCCAGCACGCCCACAGGACCAGGCTGGAAAACCAAGTTCACAGGGCATTGGGCAGAATCATTACAAGGATCTTGCGTCAGTAGCAGGTTTCCTTATCTGAGCATTATTTGGGCTAATAAGTCTTAAACGAAAAACATCAAAAGACCAAACTGTTTCTAAGTAACTTAGCTACATTACAAAACAAGACACAAGAATATTTATAGGAAGACAAAAATATCCAGCAACCAACAAAGTTAAATAATGTCTGGCATCTAATAAAAAATACCAGTCACATGAACAAGGAAGAAAATAAGACCCATAAAGAGGAACATCAACAATTGAAATCAACCCTGAGCTGATACAGAAGCTAAAATTAAGACAGTTTATCATAACATATGTTCAAAAAGTTCAGTAGGGATATAAAGATAGAAGAATACCTGAATCAAACTTATAGAGATGAAAAAAGACTTAAAAATGAACATCAAGTGTTGGCAATTATTTGTAGGAAAAGGAATTCTCATACACTGTCGGTGGGAATTTAAATGGTACAATCACTTTGGAAGGCAATTTGATAATGTGATAAAAAGTTAAAAAATACCTACCATATGATCCAGTCATTCCATTCCTGGGTTCATCTGAGAGAAATGAAAGTATATGTCCATGCAAAGACATGGCAACAATCATTTATAGAAGTTTTATTTATATAAACTCCAAAATGGAAACAATCCAAATTTTCATCGATATGTGAAAGGATAAAGAAACCCTAGTATATCAATATGGAATACTACTCATCCATAAAAAGGGACAAAGTATTTCTTTCCTCTACAACATGGATGAATTTCAAAATAATTATGCTAACTAAAGAGGCCAGACAAAAAATACTGTATGATGCTATTTATGTTAAACTCTAGAAAATATAAACTAATCTATAGTGACGGAACACAGATTTGGTTTTCTGGGGTCAATGTGGAGGTCAAGGAAGGTTGGGAAGAAGAGATCACCAGGAGCTATGAGAAAATTTGTATCGCTGATGGATAGGTTCATCATCTTGATTATGATGGTAGTTTCGTGAGTGTATACATGTGTGGTAACTTTTCAAGTTGTCTACCTTAATATATTCAGCTTATTGTATGTCAATTGAATATTAATAAAGCTGCTTTTAAAAGCTACATACACAAAAAAGGAATGAAAGAAACAGTTTCACACGAGAAGATTTTCTAGCACACAATAGGAGCAGTTAAATTTTATTTAGCCCTTCACCTCTTCTTATACTTTGCACTTGTCTTGTTAATCATATAAAATCAGTTGTATTTAAGGAAATTTGACAGTGAATGTGATATTATTTTCCATTATATGGAAAGTAAATTTATAGGAATTTTCTCCATATTTATTTTTTTAAGATTTTATTTATTTATTTGAGAGAGAGAGGCAGAGTGAGAGAGAGATCACGAGAAGAGGGGATAGGTAGAGGGAGAAGTAGACTCCCCGCTAAGCAGGGACCCTGACGCAGGGCTCGATTCCAGGACCCTGGGATCATGACTTGAGCCAAAGGCAGACGCTTAACTGACTGAGCCACCCAGGCGCCCTCTCCATATTTATTTTTAAGTAAATAATCAAATGTGCTCAAGAATAAATCATGCTCAATATTTTACATTCAGGCCTTTCCATCAGAAGATAATGACCTAAATTTCCAGGATCACAATATGTATTCAATATCTATGCCAGAACTTATTGGAAAAATGCATAATGTAATTTAGTAATGTATAGTTGAAGAAAATGTTTTTAAAAAGTAGAGTTAGGGCATAATGATCAGATTTCTGAGAAAATTTTGAGGTTTGGATATTCTTTTATGGTAATTTTTTCTCTATAATAGAGCATTAAAGCAATTTAGAATTTTACATTATCTTGGGACAATAGGCCTAGGCATTTGTGGAATCTTAGGTGTGAATTGTCACTAGGGATTTTCATACTCTTTACCAGAAGATAATGTTGTGGAAAATGATCAGCTTCAGAGAATATTTCCAATGGGTAACGGAATCACTTCTACAAGATCAGTGAGTATCCTATCATGTGAGAAGAGGCTCCTAATAAGTTTTTCCTTCTTCTAGTCTCTTCTTCCTATAGTTCATTTTCATATTGTTTCCAGAGTTCCAGAAGTAAAGATTTGACCACACCACCCTTATATTCCAAAACCTTCCATGATTGTGCAGTATTTAAGGCCTTAAAGTACATGCATCATTACTTTTCACGACTGCCTCTACCTCTTATGCATTCTGATTTTTAGCTACAAAGAACTTAGAAATATTATTCTTTTATTTATAAACACATGTATTCACATTATTCTCACTATGTTTTATAAAGACCACACCTCTGCTGTGTTGGGGAATGGATTAGAGGAGAGTAAGAAGGAATAAAAGAAAACCATAGCATTAGCCCTTGTGAGAGATGATAGTGACTTCAGGTTGTCTGATGGCAATCAGTATATAGGGGAACTCTCTGCAGACAGACAGCTCTCCTTCCATTTTCCCACGTAAAGACTTCCTCAATAATATTCAGACCCTACAGCAATGTCATCTCATCTACAAGTTTTTCCCAATTGCCAAGACAGATTCCTTTTTCCTTTCCACTTTGCTCACTTATTGCTCTGTACATACTTCTACATAGTACCTACCCCAGTTCAGAATAATCGTTTCTGACCATGCTTTATTTCCCATAACCTTCTCAGAAACTGGAATAAAGCTACTTAATATGTTGGTCAGGGTCCCCTCGGGAAAAACATGTCACACTCAAAAGCAATAATTGAAGAGGGTTTAACCACAGGACTCTTACAAGGTACAAATAGAGTTACATAAAATCAACAAGGGTTAGGGAAGCACCATTAGACAATCTTAAGAAGCTATTAGTCTTCTAGGCCTGAAGGGGCAAGGGAAGGGGGCAGTTACCAGAATGCAGGCTGAGCTATAGCTATGATGCCTCCTAGTAAATTCTTTAGTAGAGGAACTCAGCCACTGACAAACTTCTCTTGGAAGGGACCACAGAAACATAAATGCTGACTTCACTCTCCACTGGTCTTCTGAAGGCAAAGGACACTGGTAGACACAGTTTTTGAGACTGGTTTCCTGGGCACAAGCTGGGTCAGACAGGTGGAGAGTGGACCTGCAGAGTGAATGCAGAGCCACCAGCAGTGTAGGACATGGAAAGTGGATGAGTGTGATTGAACTGACAAGTGGACACATGAATCCATGCTTGGAAAGAGAATAGAAACTTGGAGAGAGTTTTCATGTGGATTTTATTGTCTGAATACAACAGGGCACAATGGCAGCTAAAAATTAAGTTCTAGGGGTGCCTGGGTAGCGAGGTTGGTTAAGTGTCTAACTCTTAATTTCGGCTCAGGTCATGATCTCAGGGTCCTGGAATCGAACCCCATGTCCAGCTCCTCACTTAGCAGGGAGTCTGCTGGAGATTCTCTCTCTCTCTCCCTCTGCCTCTACCCCCAGGCTCGTGCTTCCCCATTTTCTCTCTCTCTCTCAAATAAATAAATAAATAAATCAGAAGGAAGAAGAAGAGGAAGAGGAAGAGGAAGAGGAAGAAGAAGAAGAAGAAGAAGAAGAAGAAGAAGAAGAAGAAAGGAAGAAAGAAAGAAAGAAAGAAAGAAAGAAAGAAAGAAAGAAAGAAAGAAAGAAAGAAGAAAGAAAGAAGAAAGAAAGAAAGAAAGAAAGAAAGAAAGAAAGAAAGAAAGAAAGAAAGAAAGAAAGAAAGAAAGAAAGAAAGAAAGAAAGAAAGAAAGAAAGAAAGAAAGAAAGAAAGGAGATTAAATTCTAAGTCTCTGGAAAATCTGTGTCAGAACCTCATGAAGAGTTTTCTTAAGACCACCTACATCAGAACTGACTGGATCACACAGAGTTGTAGACACTATATCAGGCCTACTGAATTGGAATCTCTAGGGATAAGACCTAGAATTTGAGTTATTAACAATCTCCCCAAGTAATTCTGATGCATTTCTCTTTTTTGTTTTGTTTAGAGAACCACTGATCTTAAGCTTTTTAGAGTTATAAACTGCAGAAAATTGGAGGCAATTTTCTCCAATTTATCACTTTACATTGGTTTTAACTTTTTTGATAAACCCTACCCCGTAGTTAAGGTGTTAACTTTATTCTGGAGATAATGTGAGACAAGCAAAATGCTCATTGCAAAAAATTTCCAGCCTCTGAGCCCCTTGGGGTAAACGGTCACTGAGATTGGAAAGAAATCTGCATCGGAGAGGTGATTTCTTTGCCTCTTCTCTTTCTGTGCAGTGTAACTCAGGATTGTCTCAACTCTTCAGCCCTTTGCCACAAACAGGTGGTCTGGACCCAAATTTAGTCCTTACTATGCACCCTAATCCCAGAAGTTCCACAGCAAAGCACGCTCATTTTCAAGAAGCTTAATGTTGGTGATACTTCATCAGGTATTATTAGCAAATGGCTCCCCTACCAAACACATCATTAGAAGCAATGTCACCGAAAGCAGCAAGTACCAACTTGAGGATGACAGCCCAGCTCCCAACAGGGGACTCTTTATGAGGTGGTGGGAGAGGAGGATGAAAGCACAGAGGGCAGGCCACCTGTGGGAGCAGAAGCAGCCAGCCCCTGGACCATGGCTCTGCAAACCAGTTCACTGACAAAACAGCCAGGGTGGGAACTGGAGCTGCAGGCCGTCAATATCAAAATATCAGGATCTTTTTCCTTTTTGCCACCTAGACAGAAAGAAAAAAAATGTGTGGAATTTGTTTTTAACATCAGGAAAATAGAATCTATGCTATCAAAGAAATAGCTTCCTCTCATGATAACTGAAGCACCAATAAAATTATTCCATACCTTACTAAACCTACTTAGTCAGGATGTCCTTACATGTTATCTCAGGGGGGCATTCTGAAGGCCTGTGAAATTAACTAGTGCTTGGGAATATTTTTCAAACGTATTAGTAGGATATAATAGTAATATCATTACCTGGTACATATTGAGTAGTTACTGTGTTCCATGTATGTCTTACTTCATTTAATTGTTTTAACAACAATCTGATGTTATACGTGTGATCCTATTTTTCTCCTATTTTATAGATGAATAAGCTGAGACTTATAAAAACTTTGGCTTAGGGGCGCCTGGGTGGCTCAGTCGGTTAAGCGACTGCCTTCGGCTCAGGTCATGATCCTGGAGTCCCGGGATCGAGTCCCGCATCAGGCTCCATGCTCAGCGGGGAGTCTGCTTCTCCCTCTGACCCTCCCAACCCTCCCCCCTCTCATGTGCTCTCTCTCTCAGTCTCTCTCTCTCAAATAAATAAATAAAATCTTTAAAAAAAAATAAAAACTTTGGCTTAAATTGTCAAGAACCCATAGTTTGTAATTGCCAGAGTTGGAATTCTAACTGACAGATCCTATCTTTTGATAAAAAGTCATTCTCTACCGTGCGATATGTATCAACTTTAAGTTCTCAAAGATGAGTTAAATTCTAGAAATGTTTACACTGCCTTTTAAATAGACTTTCAAAGTAATAAGGGGAAAGTTACCTATGTAAGAACCACGGAGTAAAATCATAGTTTGGAGTCGAACTCCAAATATATGTCAATTTACCTTCGACTTAAATTAAATTTTTACTCTCTCGTTGAAATTGTTCAATTTGAGGCCACAGCTCAAGACAGTGGTTGGAGAAGCAGCTGTGAAAAATGACTGTATCAGGGGAAGTACAGGTGTGCTCTTAGGATGTTTAGGTGGAATGAGATGCAGTTAAACAGAGCTGAGGGAGTCAAGAAGGGACTTTGAAACAATGAGGTTATTAATGTGGACCTAGTGAACCAATGGGAGGATGATGTCAAATGGGAGGAGAGAAAGATTATGACCCATGTATTGAAATCACCAAAGCAGATAAGGGTCGTTGGAGTCGGTGGACAAGAGCAATAAAGATAAAGGAAATCATTAGCTGAGTTTTTGGAGGACCGAAAAGAAGTTTGTAAGCAGTGATAGGAAGCAAGGGGTATGCTAATTACCTAACCCAGGTAAACCTCACAGGCCTGTTTTTCCGCCCTTGGATTCCCAAGTTACGCTAGAGAGAGCTCTATAACAAAACAACTCGTTCCATCACGGGCTCAGCAGAAACCAGCCCCTCAGGGCTGACTACTGTTCAATGCTCTCATTTGTCTCTGAATTGATTGAATTTGCATAAGGTTGTTTCAGTCCCTTAAGAACAGATCCCCAACCCACAGCTATTTTCTGCAAATAATTTCACTTTCTACTTAAGCGAGATCAAAACGAGTGGCGGTGAGCTTCCTCAGTCTCTCCTGTTTTTCTCCAAACCCCTCAGCTTCTTCGGCTATGTTCTCCTCCCTCCCTCCCATCGTAGGTGAAGAAGAAGTAATTTCAGGGCTCATTCAACTGTAACCTCCTTCCATCCCTTCCACATTCTCCGAGAGCTTGTCCCCAGATCTCCTACCTTTCCTCCTCTCTGGCTTGCTCTCTCGCTCCCGCTCTCGCTCCCCCTCCCCTAGCCCCTCAGACTGGAAGACAGCAGCCCTGCGGACAGGTAAAGCTCCCACCACACCACCGCCCTGCCCCTGTGCCCCTCCCCTGCTAGAGGTCTCCAGAGCTCATGCTCAGAAGAGGAGCCTCCATTTCCTCACGTTTTCTTTTCCCGTTTGCTCCACCGATCTACAGAATTGCTCTCTCAGAGGTGTGATAATAATCTGCCGAATGGAAGATATTTCTCTTCCTTCTTCACCTTCACCTTCAACTGCTCTGCAGGATCTTTTTCATCATAGCGCTCCTCCAGCGCCTTCCACGCTGCTTCGCTCAAATTGCTCCCTCCCTGACTGCTCTTTGGGTTGTTATTTCTCTTCCTGCTCCCTAAACACATGTTTCCAATGTCTCTGTCTTCAGTCCCCTTACCTGTTCTCTCTATCTTCTTTCCCTGAAAAGCCACCTGTAGAAGCCTGACTTTAATGATCATTTTTAAGCAAATGGATATGTTGACCATTACCTACATCACAAGCTTTCTGTCACTTCAGAACTCCCTTCTGATCGTCTCCACCAAGATGCCCTATGAGCACCACACACGGACCCCATACCCTTCTCGCCTCACCAGCTCCACAACTCCTGGGCTCTTTGGTTGCATACATAGCTGCTCTTCCCTCACATTCGAACAGATGCTAAATCCTGTGGATTCTACCTCCCTAATATCTCAAACAACCACTTCTGTTTCTGTCAGCACTCTCTTCACTATCTTTCATCTGGTAGCAGACAATACCTTTTAAACAATACCTTTAGAAGTGGGGATGTAAATTTAAAAGTTTAGACTTATGAATAGAGGTAGGCAAACAAATCTTCAAAACTGGGGTTCCCTCAGGACACCTGGGTGGCTCAGTCGGTTGAGCATCTGCCTTTGGCTCAGGTCATGATCTCAGGGTCCTGGAATCCAGCCCGGAGTAGGACTCCCTGCTCAGTGGGGAGCCTGCTTCTCCCTCTACCCCTCCCCCTACCCCCTTCTCAAATAAATAAAATCTTTAAAAAACTGGGGCTTCCTCACTCCAACATCCACTTTGAACTCCTTTCCAGTCTCTGACTCTAGCCAGCCATGAACAGCAAGCTTTCAGAAGTATTGAATGGAGAGAACATACTTGAGATGCCTAGGACGTTTTTATTCTTTACCTACTCGGCAACATTCAGAGACTCTCTTAGATTTTATGTCACTCTCTGGCTTCCCAGAATCTCCCAGCCAGGACTGCCCTCTCCAGGCACTGTCCCTGACTGCTTCTCTAGTCCCTTTTTAATTAAATTAAGTTTGTTTTTTTTTTCTTTTGGAATCATATTATAGAAGGAGCTTGAGATTTGGAGCCAAAAAGGACTAATATCAAATTTCGTCATGGTTTGCAATCTACGGACTCTGAGACTTTGAGGAAACAGGATGTAATATTCCTGTTCGGGTTTTTGTTTGTTTTTATTTTACAACCTGTGAGAAGGGATGATAACACCTACCTGAGGTAGGTAAATAACACCTACCTCCCCGATTGCTGAGGATCGAATGAAGTAGTATGTGTAAGACACCTGCCACACAAACCCTCCAGAAACACTAACTCCTCCCAAGGTGACATCAGTTTGTATGAATATAATACAACGTCTGGTACTATTTGACGGTTCCCCTTCTGGAGTAACAACATGGTCTTTCAGGCCATAGCTGAGTGAAGGTGCATTTCTGGTGAACACAGTTGTCAGGCAAGAAGGTTCTTCCTACCACCCTTTAAAACAATGCCTCTTCTGCTTCTATCTTTATCATTCCCATGACAAAATGGATAACTTCTGTTATGTTCAAACGTTTTTTATTAAAAAGCTTCAAAATGTCATTTTTTTCCTAACCTCACGAAATCAGGAGCGGAAGCAACTTGGAAAGAAGGACTCTGCCAGTCAGGTTGCCTGAAAGCTGGAGGGGTGGGTTTTGGGTGAGAGGTGGCAACGTTGTCAGACAGATGGCAGGGGACAAACTGAGAGGCACAAAGGATGGGCTGGCAGCCTCAGGTACCCCTTTCTCGTAGCCAAGATTCAGGGAGATTTGGGGGTGTGAAGAGGAGTGAAAACCCAGGTGGGCAGTCTTTCTTAACTAGCACTAATTAATTAGTCTTGGCTGAAAAATTCCCACTTTTACATAAAAGAACACTGCCGATCACGCAGGGCTGTTTGTTCAAAGATTTTGGATTCAGTTTGGCCATTCCCGGCAGCAGTGGGCACTATGTGTGACACTTTTCCATCTCAAAATTTTTGTTTTGAATGTGAGCATCCGATTCAGAATCTAGGAGCTTTTTACCACCGATAAAATTCTCTGAAACTAACGTGGACCCTGTTGAATTCCAGGTAAGTTACATTTCTGTAATTCTATCTTTCTTTATCACTTACTATTTTTTCTTCCTCAGCATTGTGTTCCAAATGTGACCTAACCTAGCAGAGTCTTTGGCATGGTGGTCAGGACATAGGCTGTGAAGCCAGATGGCTGTCTAATAGTCACTCGGCCACTTACCAGCCATATAACCTTGGGCATGTCATTTAACTTCTCCCTGCTCTAGTTTTCTCATATGTAAAATGGGAATAATAATACCAACTTCACAGAACGATGAACAAGATTAAACAAATTAATATATCTAACGTCCTTAAATCATGCCTGGCAAATAGTTTTAAGTTCGCCCCTAGGCTGGCACAGAGTAAATGCTATACGTCTAAGTGTTAGCTACTCTTGTTGCTAGAAGCTGTCAGAGTAAATTCCACATGCTCTACTATTACTTTAAAAACAGTAAACTGATCTATCATCTCAGAGGGGTTTATTCAAGTGTGCCAGATAAATGTCTAAATACACTTACTCATCAAACGAAACATGAATTTACTCTGTAAGTTGAAGCGAAGCACAGCGAAAACAAACATTTTATTTTTTAACAGAAAATTGTTTAAATTTCCACAACTTGATATAGAATTAAAATAGCTTATAAAAGCATTTGGCAGACTCTGCTGTTGATCAAGTTCAGAAGCAATGTGAGAACAAAATAAAATGATTATTCAATGGATTATTGATTCACTCAATAAGCAATTACCATATGCCTTGCCCTGTACCAAGGTTTGAAGAAGACACAGTGAAAAAAATAAGACCAATTTCCTACCTTTTTGGAGTTATAATCCAGTAAAGAAATGTCAGATAGATAAATAATTTAAAAATCACAGTACGGGCACAGTGATAGACAGGTGTGCAATGATGTGGGAACATGGGAAGTGATTTGTGTATGGGGGGTGTTTGCTCATGGTTTGGGCTGGCTGTTAAAGGCAAACATTTACCCCTCCCCTAAGCTGGATGTCTGTGAAAAAGGGAAAAAAAAGAAACCTTGGCATCAATATTCTTTCATTCTCATACTTAAACATTTTTCAGTCAAGCCTGGGAAAAAATACAATAATATAATATCAAGCCTTGGCTTGATCCCAAAACACAAAGCTTTCAAAGTCTTCAAATTTAGTAGGAAAAAATTAATTATACCAAGGAATATTAGTGCATTATATCAATACAACATTGTAGTTAATATTTTGAGTGTCTAGGGAAAAGAAGTTCCAAAACTTTACTGGCAAACTGTAGGCAGACCTTCAGGAAAATGATATGAGAATATTCTCCTTGATTCTTATGTTCTCTCTGGACTAATGTGATCTATCAGGGCCCCTGTGTAGTAATTAGTGCCATAGAAATACACAGCAGACACTCAGTGAGATAGGAAGATAGATCATTCCTAGGAATTGTTCCCACAGTAACAGTCACTCAGTCTCCTTCACACAACCATTCACATCCTTCCTGGTCAAGGGAGAAGTCAGGAAGCAGAGACAGCACCTGAGTCTCATTCAACATTGTCCAATCATGATGAATCACCTCTCTTCTTCTTCAAATGACAACCTGCAAGAAAGTAAGTTCAAAAAAATATAATACAACTTGAACAATATTAAGTGGATTTTTAGAATGTATAAATACCTTTTAAAAGTTTCTTAAACTTGACTAGATGCAAAACACAAATTAAGGTGTTTGTTAAATAGCAGGTTTCATAGTACAACCTCAAGACATAAACTGCCAGTAGACATAAGTATTTTATTAAAGCTAAGATTTATGGTTATCATCAGGTTCTCAACTCTGACACTTCCATACTAAGTGTGAGCTTAGGAACTTAGGAAGATAGAATCCTGGGAGCTCAATCCCAGGAAATTTTGAGTAGCACCCTGTGGTAATTGGCTCACCCTGATCCTAACAATGGCACCAAAGCTCAAATTATAGATATCATAATTAAAGTAGTCAGTCACCTACCATAGCCAATTAGGAAACACAATGCAAAGAGAGATCCCATCCATAAAAACAAAATTATAAAATACAACGGAAGAAATTTGACAAGAAGTGGGCAAGAGCTAGTATAAGGAAAACCATAAAATGATATATATGTATTTAACATAAACACTCGAGAACCGGAGAACTTTATCATGCTCTGTGCACAGTAGCTAAGGCATCATCCTTCTCAATCCTGCTATGCCCGTTGCTATCTAAAAGATCAGATGCAAAGAAATATCTTTGTCTGAAACAACCAAATGTCTTATTTTCTTGTTTGCTTACTTATTTTATGCTAAAATAAGGTTGTGAAAACAAGTGATTTGTCTTTCATGTTTACTCCTGTCTGGCACACTCCTAAAAAGCTTTAATATATAAAGAGTTGCTAAATAATAAATATGCTAAAATAAGGTTGTGAAAACAAGTGATTTGTTTTCATGTTTACTCCTGTATGGGACATTCATAAAAAGCTTTAATATGTAAAGGGTTCTTATAACACAATATATAAGATGAATTCTTGTGCAGAAAATAATTAAAAGCATCAAGACTCATAAATAATAAATAAAATTTCTAATAAATGAAAAAAGTTAAACTTCAATAAAAAGTCAAAATATAAATTGAAAATACATGGAATAGAATTTGGGGCTCCAGTTTTTGTAAATAATTTGGTAATACGTATCGTGCTCGCTTCAGCAGCACAATACTAAAATTGGTAATACGTATCAAAAGAATATTAATTTTGATTCTCTTTCAGCCAGTAATTCTACTTCTTAGGAAGGAATAGGAGATTCACAAAAAAAAAAAAAAAGTATGTTTAAGGATCCTCAATACAGAGTTCTTTCTGAGAGTAAAATGGAAAAACCACCTAAATAACCACAAAAGGGCTGCTGAGTAAATAAGTCATGCTACAGCCATACAAAGTAATAATTTGAAGCTATTAAACATTGTTTTCAAAGAATATGAAAAGTCTTAGAAATTTCTGTCATCAGAAAATTGATGACAAAAAAAAATCCCCCAGACAGAATGCAATATTGCCTATGTAGTATTATCTTAATTTGGAAGTATCTGTGTAAAAAAAATATTAAAAAATTGGAGGCACAAAGACAAATTAACAATGATTTTCCTAGGGTGTTGGAAATTTTGTTTCACTTCATTTGCTTTTCTTTATTCTTCATAACATCTACAGTAAAAATTACATTAATTTTATAATTTTAAAAGTCAATTAAAGTTATTTTTAATTGCCAGTTGGCTTATTTAAAAATATAACCCAGAACTTCATCTGCTCAGATTACAGAGGACATATTATAAAAAGGAATGTTGTCTGATATGTGTAGTCTAATTGTTTCGTTAGAGAAAATTCATTCTCATATTTCTACCTCGTTTTAGATTGAACCATGATTTTTATATTGTCTTCTTTTTTTTTTCCTTTTTTGGGGGGCACATTATGGTAGTCCATTTAATTCTTCCATATGTTAAAATGCAAGCATTTTATTAGCATGCTTTGTTACTATGTGCCCAAATTCTTGCTGTAGAAAGAAATAGTAAAGTATGATCCATGAACATGGATGGTAACTGAATGCTCGGTTAGTCACATTAGAGTTACATTTCCTCAGCATAGAACCCAGATATCATTGTTGCTTTAGATCTTCTGGATGTCAAAGTATATCTACTCTCAGGTTCTTGATGATAACAAAAGGTAATCCTTGAGCATTTATGCTCAGAAGAATTTATCTCGCGTGCCATACACCTTTTTTTATCATTGATACTGGATGAACCTACGTGAACCTAGATACTGTTTTAAATGTGGATTCAATGAGGTAAGTCACACAATAATAGAAAATTTACTTATCCTTTCTGTTTTAACACCTCACAGGCACTTTCATCCACTAAATTACAGACCTCCTTCCAAACGTCATTGTCCATGTCCGTTCTCATCTCTGAATTCAGTATAAAGGACAAAGTTCTCACCACATTCACCTCACTCCACATAGCCACACTTGGCATCACCATGATCTTCCCGAAGCCATCTGTGGCCACTGCTGGGATAAACCAAGATTTTTAGACATAAAATAGCCCTGTCTAGTAGAATCCAGATTAAACCCATTTCTAATCACATGGGGGTTAAGCTCTTCACTGAGTCTCAGATAATATATGTGATATCATCCTCTGGGTTGGAAACCACAATTCTGATATAATCTGGACTGTGCTATGCAACTATAAACATAATGAATTTGAAGGCCGTCATTTTTCCCTAGACCATACTGAGGAAACTCTCTCTCCTCCTGCCAGAATCCTGGTATTACCACCACAACCTTAAAATTGGCTTCAACAGAGTCATCTTTTCAGTCATGATTTCAGGTGTCTGAAGAAATAAGCTCCTATTCTGCAGATTCATATAATTTTTTTCCTTTCAGTTTATCAAAATAATAGCAAAACATTAGCAAAACTTTTCTCCAGAATGCTGATGGCTCAAGCTATACCAAGTCAGCTGATGGGGAAACAAGTCATCCCACGTGGAAAGTGTCATAAACTGGTTCTTCTAGGTAGGGAAGCATAAGGCAAGGATTAAGGTGCTAACACATTTTGAGAGGTGCCAGCTCTGTGGGGAAGGTAACAGGAAAAGTGAAGCCAAGCAAAGGAAGGAGCAAGGAAGTGCACCACGATGTTGTTACTATACTGGTTTCTGCTTAACAATGAACCATAGACAAGTTGACTTGTCTTTGTGTTACTTGGCACTCAAAACTTGTCTGCAGGATTTGCAAGAAGAAAGCAAGTCTCTGAGGAGTCAATGAAGAAGAGGAAGAAAAGGAAAGGAATTTTATTTGCCCGACGCCTTCCAATCTCCTTTTCCCTTTTGTCAAGGGTCACATCACCGACAGCCAACTCCTCAGGTGTCAGTCTGCATCGTACAACTTTTGTTGTTTTGTTTTGTTTTTTAAGATTTTATTTATTTATTTGAGAGCGAGAATGAGAGAGAGAGAGAGAGCATGAGAGGGGGAGGGTCAGAGGGAGAAGCAGAACCCCCGCTGAGCAGGGAGCCTGATGCCGGACTCGATCCAGGGACTCCAGGACCATGACCTGAGCCGAAGGCAGTCGCTTAACCAACTGAGCCACCCAGGCGCCCTCGTACAACTTTTGATGGCCACCTGGGAAGCCGTGTGGTGAGGATTTTCATCTAAGTCAGAAAGCAGAGGAGAAAAGAACACAGAGAGAATACTGATAAAGAAAAAAAAGGAGGGCGCCTGGGTGACTCAGTCGTTAAGCGTCTGCCTTCGGCTCAGGTCATGATCCCAGGGTCCTGGGATCGAGCCCCGCATCGGGCTCCCTGCTCCGTGGGAAGCCTGCTTCTCCCTCTCCCACTCCCCCTGCTTGTGTTCCCTCTCTCGCTGTGTCTCTGTCAAATAAATAAATAAAATCTTAAAAAAAAAAAAAAGGAACATGTATGAATCTGAAAAGTGATTGTGAGATTTGTGTCTCCAAATGAAGACAATGTCATCTATATAGTTTTCTCACATGCACAAACTATAAAATTTCATGTTTAAGTATTTGCATTCCAAAACTGAATTATATTTTGTGTTAAGCATATTAGAAATACAGGAATTTAAGATGTAGAAGAAATGGAATAGGAATCACCTATCTTAATGAAGTATGAATTAATATCTTAATAAAAACCCATATATAAAAATACAAATTATACCAGTAAAAAATATTTTCTTTTTTTGGATAGAAAAATTACAAAAGTGTTCAAAAATACTTTTTAAGAAATGACAGCAAATCCATAATTTTTCTATGAAATCTTGTATCTAAAATTATATTGTTCATGTCAAAATATAGTTTTAAAGTAAAATTTTAAATTTATAGAATAAAATATGTTGAATTCGGAATTTCTGATGTGCTCTGTTATGCCGCCATTATTAATACGATAAGTAATAGGAAAAAAATGTTGCTTATTGTATCAGTAAAATAAATCACTTTATATTTTGTGTCTTCAGTTATAATATATGCAATACAATATTAGTTTAATAGAACTTGGAAAATTTAGAAAGGTATAAATAAAGCAATACAATAACCAACCCATACTCCAACCGATTATAACCCTTCTTAATATTTTGTTTCAATCTTTTTATTTAGGCATACATATTTTACATAATATTTAAGTTGATATTAAAATTCATGTATAATTTTGAATCTTTCTTTTTCACTTAACATTATATGCTAAGCATTTGCCCATATATTAATCTCTGAAAATAACAATTTAAATGGTTATGTAATCTCTCTCCATTATACTGATATTCCATAATGTATTGAACCATTCTCTTGTTAGATACAAATTGTTTCTGTGTTTTTATTATTAGAAGTAATATTATGATGCACACTCTTGTCTGAATTTTGATTATTTTTTAGAGATCAATTCATAGGAAGATAAAAAGCCAAAGAATATTAATTTCTGAGAGAATTATTAATGTATATTGCCATGTCTTTTCTGAGAAATAGTATTTGTATTTATATTCCTATCAGAGCACTGTATGGAAATGCCTCAGTGCAAAGGCAGATCCCACAGATTTTCATGTTACACTTCCATAATAAAAGTCCAGTTAATGAAGTATCACCTAACTCTAAATTTTGATGCAAATTTAAGTTTCTCCCCAACCCACTGAAATCCTGGAATAGGAAGGAGGAATGAACTGAAAGATTTCTGATTTTTCCTCTCACAGGGAGTTTTGGGGCTTTCTAGAAGCCTCTTCCAGTTAGCTGCCATACAACCCTCCCTCCCTTCAGCACCACTGTTAGCGGTAGTTTGGCCTCTGCAGTAGCCCTGTGCCCTGGAAGTGGTTCTGTGAAATGGTAGAGTCTCTTGTGAGAAGACTAAGGCAAGGCTCCCTTCCTCAGGGTTCCCACTGGCCCTTAGGACCACACACAGTTGCAAGTTACTCTCTGCTGGGCCCTCTGTCCATCGCTATGCTGCTTGCAGAATTCTCCCTACAGAGGGCAGTGGCCCCTTCCTATGACCTTCAAACTCCAGGCAACTGTAAAACTCTTCAAACACTTCTCTTGAAGGCAAACTTCCCTGGAAAGGAGGTAAGGGAAAATACCATAAAGCGGTGGTGATGGTGGGCAGGGGGACTGTAGGAGTAAATAGCCCTTCCTTTTTTTTCTCTTTATATCCTAGAGATGTGCAACAGACTAAAGCTTGCAGAACCAGTTTCACAATCTTTTGGCATGTGCTGCAGAAACAGTACAGCAACTTTCCGCCATGGGGTTGAAAGGTTCGGGTGCTTATGGAATTGAGACTTCTGCTTAGATCCCAAGACAACAGAAAGCGCAACATTTAACATTGTCCTAGATACATGTACAGTATGTATTTACATATACATGACACCCCTGTACCTGTACGTTTACACATGAATGTATTCAGAGTTTGGTGTATTTATATATCATAATACAGAGACAGATACATTTGGAAAAGGAGACAGATAAAAAGGACAAAGAAAAGTTATCTAAACCCATACAATATTTAGAGCCTAGGATACAACTTGGGATGGAATTAAATCTCAAATTTTAACTTTTACATGTATTAATTATAAGGTTTTGAAAGTTTCTGCCCAGTATCTCTAACAGTAGCTACAAGTCTCACTCATCTTCTAGGACCCATCTGAAGATGCTAACTTCCCCATGAATCTGTTCCTCTGGCCTCAGTTCTGATGATATGCAGAACCACCTTCTAAGGATACTTCTTTAGATATTGATTCAAGTTACGAAACTGGTATGAGAAATCTTGAGGAGGCATCATCTACTAAAATTTCTCTCAAGCTTTGGATAAATTCAGTTTAAATAACTAATTTTTTAAAGTCAAGAGAAGTATTTTCCATGAGGGTCTAGTGCCTATAAGAAAATAACAGTGTAGGGACATTCTGAAGGTTTGTATCTGACCTTTCTTTGGTTTTAATCACTGAAGTTCTCGACAGCTTAATAAGTTGAAGGCACTGGGTCACCGTCTAACTTAATAAGGCCCGCCACTGAGACTTGGTCACCTCTGATTGCCCCCATAAGTCTTAACACATCTGGTACACTGTCCTTGGGTGAGAAATGTTTTCCATAACTTTCTTCTTGTTCACTACCCTGCATATAAATTGTTTTTATTAACCTGAGAATGATACAGCACTGTATATTTGTGTGAGCTTTTGCCATTTTCAGCTTTATCCTACAGAAAGAGAGTTGATTGTTTTCTCCAAAATGGAATTAAACACTGTTTATCACCAATGTCTTCTTTTTCATTTTTCTACCCTTATTTAATATGGGTCAAACTAACCTTCAGTTTGACATGAGATTAAAGAAATAAGCATTGTAACTAGACTCTTCCAGACAATTTACAATATGCCATAGCTGTGGGAAGAAGGAGCCAGATAACGATAGACTACTAGTAAAGATTTTTTTCGTAGGACAACATATCCAGATGTAAGTATCTAGGAGTAATCAATTGTATATGGAAATATATATAGTTGGATGATTGGCACATTCCTTTGTCCAGAATGACAAATAAATTGATAGACAATCTATTCTGTCTTATTTCAGTATATTTTACAAATCTAATGAAAGTCATATTTCTGCTTTCTTTACAATTTCCCATATGGATAATAGTAACATGAAAGTTGATCCAGATGAATAAAACCACAGTTTTATAGGATGTCTGTATCCTCCACCTTAACCTTAGTCATGGAGAATGCTTCTCAGGGCCATTATGGTGAAGTGAAGAAAATTGAGTGGACCAAAGACAACATGTCTATATTTTTATTAAGAGAATTCTGCAGGTGGAAGTAGTTTGTGCTGGAATCCATCCTATCTCCATGAAAACAAAAATATTTGCATACTGAAGTCATCTGCCAACCCATCATTGACACTTAACGTTTTTAAAGATTTTTACTTATTTCTTTGAGAGAGAGAGAGCACAGAGGGAGGGTGAGAGGGAGAAGCAGGCTTCCTGCTGAGCAGAGAGCCCGATGTGGGGCTTGATCCCAGGACCCTGGGATCATGATCTGAGCCGAAGGCTGATGCTTAACCTTCTGAGCCACCCAGGCGCCCCGACACTTACCTTTTGAATGAAAACAGTGTTTGAGGGCACCTGAGTGGCTCAGTTGGTTAAGCGACTGCCTTCTGCTCAGGTCATGATCCTGGGGTCCTGGGATCCAGTCCCACATTGGGCGCCCCCTGCTCTGGGGGGAGACTGCTTCTCCCTCTGCCTCTGCCTGCCACTCCCCCCCCCCCCCGCTTGTGCTCTCTCTCTCTGTCAAATAAATAAATAAAATCTTTAAAAAAAAAAGAAAATAGTGTTTGAAATCTCTGATTTAATCCTGCCTAACCTGAATTCGTATGCAAATACCATATTATTCACATAGTATTTCACCAAAAATATGAAAAGAAGAGGAAGTTGCTAGATAGTGTCAGACGATAGCCAGCAAGTCATTCTATTACACACGAGGTAAAGACCAGTCTGGTCATAATTGAGTCCATTCCATGACAGAATAGTTAAGAATTTCTCCTGAATCAAGCTAATAGCAGTTTTGGAAAGGCTAAAAGCAATGTTCTAGTTGTGGTATTTTTAATTTGCATACTGAAATGTTGAATTAAAAGCTAAGTTTTCTCCTAACCATCATTTTATATGTCACTAATGTAAATCTCTACATGATACATGTCACTAATGTAAATCTCTACATGAAACAATAGTTTTGTCATGTCACTTCAACATTAGCAAGACTAAACTATTACTCTTCAATCTCTTCAATTACATACTGTAATTCCCTCAGTCACTGAAAGGCTGTGGGGGGGAGGGGTTGGTTGTGGTTGTTTACCTTGTATTAATTTCCTTTAACTTCGCATCATACAATTCATTTGTAAAGGAAGTTTCATGTGACTCCAATCTAAGATGCTTAAATTAAGATTTTAAACAGCTTTATCTGCTCACGTGAATTTATCTACCAGATACATGGACATGCAGAGATCAACAAAATCTACCTGCTGTTCCTCACTTTCTCTCTCCTTTGGGTCCAGTGGAATCCCTCACTATAATATCCCTATTAAATTGCAACTTCTTACAGTTCTTCCCTATGCCCTGTAAGATCATCTTCTCTATCACATTTCTACAAGCTGATCACTTAGCTAGCTATCTAATCACTTGCACATCTAATCATTTTATTTTATGTTTTATATAGCACTTCCCACACCTTGTGAATCTATCTTTTGTCAAACTTTGAGGATGCCTCACTGGGATATTCACAGAATCCTAGGGTTCTAATTTGCAATCATACTTGTATAATGATCAAGCCTGAAAGAGGCTCAAAGACCTTCTATTCCATCTCTCACATTTGCAGCTAAGGAAAAATGCTCTAGGTGGCAAAGACAGGATTAAAACACCAACCACTAGATTTCAAGTTCACAGCTCTTACTGCAACAGCTTGCACTTACAACCCATAAGAACTGCTGCAAATTAGTCCTCTGCAAATTAGCAGTCTTAAAAATGTCACTACTCTCTACACTCCTGTATTAGTCAGGGTTCTCCAGAGAAACAAAATCAATAGGATATATACAGATAGAAGTAACAGGAGATTTATTATATGAATTAGCTCACATGATTACGGAGGCCGAGAAGTCCCAGGAGCTGCTGTCCACAAGCTGGAGAACCAGGAAATCCAGTGGAATAATTCAGTTCCAGGCAGAAGGCCTGAGAACCAGGAGAGCTGATGATGTAACTCCCACTCTGAAAGGGGTGCAGTGCTATCAGTCCCAGAGTCAGAAAGCCCAAGTCTCAAAAGTTCCAATGTCCAAGGGCAGAAGATGAACATTCCAGAGATTATTTGTCCTTCCTCTGCCTTTGTATTCTTTTGGGGCCCTTAACCAATCGGATGATGTCCACCAACATTGGTGAGGGGATCTCCTTTACTCAGTCTACTGATTCAAATGCTAATCTCTTCTGGAAACACTCTCATGGACACACCCAGAAATAGTATTTTACTAGCTATCTGGGCATCCCTTAGCCTAGTCAAGTTGACATAAAATTAAGTATTACAACTGTTCAGGTCTCTCAGCAGATTCCAAGTAGATATTCACACTGCACTTCCAAACTTTTCAGAATTCCATGCCTCATTCTTTACCTCATTATCCCTCATTTTCTCAGGCACCCTTGATCACTTTTATTACATCTCTTGAGTCTGTTTTTGCCTAAAAGCCACCTCTTAAGCCTTCACTTCCAGTCTATACGCCATTTTAATTTCATCTTCCATTTAAAAGGTTTCTGAGATTCTCTTCCTTAACTTCGCAGAATAGTTAACTTTCCCCATTGCTGTTGATGGTATCATGCTCCTGGTGATATAAGCCACAAATATTATTAGTGCCTGCTACAAGTCAGCCACTATGGAGACACTGAGGGTATGTATCAGGGACTTCAAATGCACACATCTTGTCCCAGTGCCCATTACACGACTGGCTCTGAATGGACTCCGACCAACTTTATGCCTGACAGTATTTTATTTCACGCTCATATATCAGTCCTCCTTCAACTAACTACGGCCTACTGGAGGTGGGGATTTTTTACAATCACATAGTGAAGAAAGAAACTTGGACCTTTTCATGTATGTTGGTGGTAGCTAAAACTAAACTACGATTCCATTATATCCCCACTTAAATTTGTCTAAAGGACAGTGTTAAAGGAAATCTTACTAGCAGGCAGAGGTAAGAGCAGTATACTGGGTCATTCACCTAACACAGAAGGACAAGTAATCTGAAGTATGGTTATATATGGACTTATGGATAGCGGGAAATGCCTTGGCTGCTCAGTTATGCGCCAAAGAATGCCCATCAGAGAGTAAGCACTGAATAAGAAGATGGATAGAATGACTTGTCTTGAGGATATCAGCCAGCTTGTTTCCTCTGCTACCCCAGTGCCTAAATGTCCTTGAGCAATGGGACTATGAAAAGAGTGGCCAGGATGAGTGGAAGCTGTGCATGGGCTCCTTTTTACCAAGGCCGGTCTAGTTACTGCCACATCTTAATGTTTACCAGAGGCTAAGACTGAACCTAAGTCTGTGGCAGATCACCGTTTCTTGAAGCAAGCAGTCCCTTGGTTGGTGGCAGGTGGATTACATCAGACCTCTGCTCCCCTTAGGGATAAACAGTGATTTCTTATCAGCACCTACGAAGGGAATTGGCCAAGAGAAGGAGGTGAGAGAAATATTCCAGGTGGTAGTACCAGTATGAGGGAAAGTTTAAAGGTCTGTTTCAGGAACTGAAAATATTTAGGTGAAAGTTAGGAGAGGAGGTAAGAGGTAAGGCTGAAGAGAAACAAAGCCAGATGAAGAAGCCTTACACACTTCCAAACTAATAAGGAATTTTTGAGTTTATTGTCACACCGGTAATCTGAAAGAGGTAGATCTTAGTTTTCAGTGGGCCTTTTTCTTAAAACAGCATTATATTTTAAGATACCTACCGAGATTCCTGTGTTTGAAGGCAGATCTGTTTTCAGCCCTCAAGGCATTAACCTCTTCTTTTGCTTGTATTTTCTGCATACCTCTCTACATAGAGGCAATATTAGAGACCTGAAGGATGTACGAACTACTGGAGGCTTTTATCATAAGTGGCCTTCATAAAGCCACTCACAATGAACTTGAAAATTAGAAGCTATTTTAAAAGACATCTAGTTCAACTTTATTTTTGGTTTTCCTATTTTTTAATCTCAAAAATGCACTCTTTTTCTTACAAGAAATATAAAAATAAAATAAAGAAAAATAAATATCAAACTGAAGCTTTCATATAAATTGAGAGTCTGCCAAAACTGAGTTATAAACATCCATAATTCAGGGATTGGAAACCCCATGTCTTCAGTTGCCAGACAGGTAAAGAAAATGAGTAAAATGGAATTTGCGTACAACAGTAGAGAGTGACATAAAAATATGAGTTAACCAGATGGAGTGTGCCTCTTTTAAAGACTTTTTTTTTTTTTTAATTGAGCTCCATGTCTGTGGGCTCATTTGTGGTTTCTGAATACATTGTACCAAGCTGTAGATAGTTGGTGGTTACCAAAATTAGGTGATCATCAAAATCATTGGGCAATCTATTAAAACACTCAAATTTCTGGATTCTACCTAAGTTTCCTATTTTTATGTGATTTGTCTTTGTTTTGGTCTTATAGTTTGTCTCTTTTTGGTCAGGGAAATCACTGATTTAGGTGCATTTATTCAGCAAATACTTTATCTAATGTTTAATATTTGTCAGGGACTGTTCCGGGTGCTAGGAATATTATATTGAATAAGCCTGTTTTCCTAATATCACAAAGTTTACATTCTGTGTAACATAATAAAAATGGGCATGTCTCTACTAATGATAACCTAATAAACTAAATCCTGTTTACTGTATTAGAGAAGGGTTAGGTAAGGTTTAAATTAATCGTTTAATCAGAAAAGCTACTGATTCATCCATGAACAAAACGAAACCATAAAATCACAATATTCTTTCATTCTCTTATTACGTCCAATATTTACAGATAATAATTCCACTAGATAGTCCATTTATGAGTCAGCTCTATAAATCTAGTTTTATAAAACTATGAAGCTAGAATAGCTTACATAAGGTTTACTAAATTAATGTTAAATTAGTCATTGAAGTTTCAATGCCATTCAAAATGGGATGAAAACAAAACAAATTAAAATATCTAAGAGATTAGATCCCTCTATTTTCTTTATTTGATGCACTTGACATAACCTTAATATAAGCTTTCCCTTTCTTAAAGTACTCTCAATGCTGTCTTCTATTTAGTCTCGATTTTTAAGGGCTGCTCACAGGAGGTAGATTTACAATCTAGAGTACAAAATAAGTTGTTTAAGACAAGTATTTCATGGCCTCCTGCCATGATAGAATTTTCCCCAAGAATCTTGCATTTTTTTCTTTTGAGTCACATCAGATAGTCTTTTCCACTTCCACCCATCCTGGTCTCACCCACTGGGTGGTCAGCATGCTGTCTGCTTAAAAACAGCTGGGGAGATAAACTGCCCTAAATAACCTCCATTTTGATATAAAAATTACAACTCTCAAGAGACTTGAGGCATTGTAGTCCTGACTTGCTGACCTTGGCCAACTGTTGTGGCTGCTTACAAATGAACCCACCAATAAGGAAATTAGAAAAACTGGAATGTGTTCTTTTGGCCAGAATAAACTCATTCTAGAGGGAGGGAAAGACACTGTCCATTTTATTTTCCAGGGTAATATCTATCACATGGAAGTCCTAATGAACACTCAGATTTTTGTTTCTACATTTTTGGCTGCACGCTAATTCAGGTGGACACTCCTTTATTCAAGGTTCTTTGTGGGCAAGCAGCTGCACTGTGGAGTTATTCTGACAGTTAAACAAAAATAAGATTTTTTTTTTCTTTTAAGGCGATTAAAGTAAGATTCTTTAGATATCAAAGGTGGAACCATGTAGCACTGGCTAGAAATATTCTCTTATTACACCTAGTTCTTTCTTCTCATCTGCTTTGTTTATTCAAACATTTTATCCAATACCTACTATTTGAAAAACGCTAGATAAAGTGCTTCATTTGTTTGTTTGATATAGAAAAATGAAATCCTTTGCTAGCTGAGTAATTCACAGCTATTGCATTATCATGAAACTTCTTCCAGGAGATTACCTGGATTTAGGGAAATTTTTATTTAGGGAAGAGAATTTGTTGGATAAATTCAAATGCATAATGTACTTAAAAACTGGCTACTCCATAATCACATATGGAAGGAAAAACCTCGAGTGTTGCCAGAATTAATAACTCATATATTTCACAGGAAAAAGTTTGTTTTTAGGTAGCGAAAGCGTAATAATTCCTAATGATTTTTCTTTCACATCTTTCCTGTGAGCACACATCTGCTCCTTTTGAGATTTAATTGTAGATACTGCCTACATCGGCCAAAAAGAAAAAGATCTGTGCTCTCTTCAAAACACCTCTCATTTCACATTTAATCAAAGGCCTGACTTCATTTGATCTCGGTCCCACATTGCTGTTCTTCACACTTCAACTTAAAGGCAGTGAGCTTACAGAGTAGAAGCACTCGCCTTTGGAGTGATGGTGAGGAGCACATTTCCTTGCAGTGTCGAGCAGAGCGTTAGACTGGTGTGCTCATCTGCCTTATTGACTTGTTTGCCAAGGAAGTCCAGTCCATGATAAACAGACAAATGTCTGAGATCACCGCGGCTCCGTCTCTGATGAGGCAGCCGCCTCCATGCTGTGTTTGTTGTTCCAGGATATTGTAAATACTATTATTTTATAAGCTCTGGTACAGTTTAGAAATGAATCCCATAAACATAATTCACTAATTCCAAGTTTCCCAAAACACACAGCCTGGAACAATCTTACTCGAGGTCAGCCTGTGGATTGGGCTTTGGGCTCCCAGTCGCTGTGATGGGCAGAAGACATTTGGGATGTGCGAAATCTCAACTAAACCTGTCTTTCAGAGAGACAGAGAAAGTCTGAATTTGCATACACATAAAGTAACAGAATAGAAAAGAGTACCTGCATTTAAAATTTATAGTAAGTGTTATAACCCGAAATAAGAGGACTGGTTTGCAAGACAGGTTAAAAAAAAAACAAGAAAAAGGTGTTGATTATTAAAAAGTCACCATGATGACTTGTTTTCTTTTCTAGCATCAACAAAGGACGTGATATCATATTGCATGCAAAGTATCAATTGAGGGTATTCTGCTAAAACACTAAACAAATTGTCACGTTCTTTTTGAATTCTATCCCCTTTGGCAAGTTTTTGGATCTGATCTCTATCGGTAGTCTCTTTCTCCCTTATTTCTATGTTCTCAGAACCAAGCCTCTGAGTCTTCTGCCCATTAACCACTTAGGCTTGCTTTGTAAAGAAGTACCTATTTATATAGTATGTTTAACAGTCTGCCCATTTCCTAGAAATGCAAAAAAAGAAAGAAAGAAAGAAAGAAAGAAAGAAAGAAAGAAAGAAAGAAAGAAAGAAAGAAAGAAAGAAGCCAGCTCCCTTTTATATACCAGAGATTGGCCTGATTAATTTTATTAGATATCTTCGTGGGTACATGGGCAAATGCAGTAAGGACTGAAATAAAATCCACATCTTAAATCATGGCAACCAATAAAAATATATTGATTAATACACAGCTAAAGCAAATACTATGTAAGAGTAATAAAGTAGATGAAAATATTTTGTAAATTCTTTAGCACTGTACACACATTACTGTGATTGTTTTTCCTTTAAGACATTGCACTGAGAGTGAATTAAATAAGATGCCAATTGCCTATTAAAAACGTAGCCTTAATTAGTAGTTGGGAACCCCCCTCTTTGTATTAAAGGGCAATAATGATGGAAAGACCTGCTACATGTGGGATCTTTCTTTTCTTTATCCGAAGTCGGTGATGCTATTTGGGTAATAACTGATGAAAGGACTAGGGTGCCAACCAATTTGCAGTTAAGTGGCTAATTAAGACCCAAAGCAAAGCTGCCAGGAGGTTGGTTCTCCTACTTTAAAGTGACACATAAATGCAATTAGAATTGGGGCTGGCTTTGCTAGGACATATTTAAATTTGGACAAAAGTTTGGGCCAGTTATTATTTTATGTTAATATATTCCTCCATAAGACAGCATCAGAGAGAAAAATGAATCATTTAGGACACAGAAATAAATTAGAATATTACTTGGATTCGCTGAACCTCAGATAGGAAAAAAAGCAAAACCATAAAATCATTTCTATGTTTGCCGTCCTAACGGGGTACTCTATGTAATTAGATTCCCTGCTCTTAGAGGAAATAAGAAGAGGTGCATGGAGCACGGTTATCCAAGAAGAGAAAATCTCTTAATCTTTGGGTCTGTTGTCATCTGTCTGTCATAGCGCCTGAGGGTGACATCTAGCCCAGAATGGCAAGATTTTTAGAATTGTTATATTTTAACTTGAGACAATCCAGTGTTAACATTTAAATATAGCTGCTCTAGTCACACAGCGGGGAAAACAGATTCTCTCTGGGTGTAGAAAGAAGGTTTGAGGTTGATGAGGAGAAGTAAAGAGAATGGGAGACAATGGAAATTATAACACAAATTATCCACGTATATGGGAAGGGTGGTTGGGGAGAGTAGACAACCTTTAAAATCACAGCTCCAGTGGCATCTTAGAGTTGTGGGGAAGCCCAGTCCATTTATACCTTGCTCTTGTGATTTATGATGTCACCATTAAACCCCCTGATGGCATTATATCCTTGTAATTTGCAGTTGCCTAGCATTTTTTCTATGTACAACTCAATAACTCATTGTGTAGCTATTTCACACACACATAAACACACACATTAGTGGGAATCTGTCATCAACGGAAACCATGATTTTTGATGTACTAATAAGTTGGATTAACAAAAGGCAAGAAATCAGGGGCTGGATGCATAGCCACTATATGGCCAGTTTCCCCGTGAGGCATCGTAAGGAGATGCAGCACCGCATGTTGCTATAAACAGATTTCACTTTGATTGTCTATATATTTTTTTTTAAGAATTAAAGAAGCAAAACTGTTTGTGAGCGGTGGCCAAAAGCCATTATTGAAGGAAATATGTGAGATTGCACAGAGATAAAGACGGAAATATATGCAATTCACCTCAACATTTCAGTAATAGGATTAGAACATAATACGATTAGAAATATTAAACCTTCAGGGCTAAATGCTACTGCCCCAGGAGATACCTGGTTGGATCTCTTCACTGTCCAGGGAATCTGTTTCCTTCCAGAGAGTCTGGTCATGGCCAGTAATTGTGACACCATAAATCTGAGAAAGAGAAGGTTTTGGAACCTTTGCTTTAAGACTATAATACAACTAGTCATTAGCATTTCTGTGGGGGTGAGAGGTGGTTTTCAACATCTCTTATGCTAGCTTTGAAACTGACTTCTGTAATTATTCTCCAACGGAAACATGAATGCCAGCAACTTTCTGGGGAGTTATTTTTATTTCTATTTGAATATTTTAGCTACAATGCTGGATATGCACTGCTGGATCTCTGAGAATGCTGTTCTAAAATGCTATATTTATAAAATGACCAAAGAGCACATGCTGCCTGGATTAAATTTATCCCAAGATGAGAGGTTTTATCTCTAATCATCTGCTTGTTGAGTAATCTGGGTGCCTCTTGTGCAGGTTTGATGGTTGAGACGTAACAGGCTAAAGTGATCCAGATCCTAAAGGGGTATCCCTTTGTCTTTGCCTTCCTGAAAGATGAAAACAATGAAGGAGGCTGTTCTGAATTCATCACACCTTAGAGTAACATCCTCATTGAATGAGACTGCTGGTCTGATAGGAGAAAAAAGTGTTCTTTCTAAAGCAGCATAATCTATAAAATCACAAAATTATGTAGTTCTCAGGAAAACATTTTTAAAAGATGTAGGGTAGCTTTTGCATGACACATTTAAAGCCCACATCAAGTATAATTTTGAAGAGTACTTGTTTCTATGGAATTGTATTTCTTTGATTCTGTGGCCACATTATCATGTTGTTACTTGCACCTGAGTGTGATATACTAGACTGTGAGCTCCTTGAAAAAGGAAACCTTTTCCCACCATATTCATACTCCTAACAGCATCCCACAAAACTCCAGGGACATTGTAAGCATTCACTAAAATACACCTTAAGAAAGGTTGACTACTGCTTCTCCGTGTTTAACACACTTAATGGTGAGCAATATATCCTTGTTACCTGCAGTCACTTCTTCCATGGGACTGCTTTTTTTTGCATTAGGGTTCATAAAATTCTAAATTGGGATTAGATCCCGTGTCTTGCCGATCTGCCTTCCATGAGGTGGGGGGAAAAAGTCAGTAAGAAGGATATCCGTAACAAGCTCAATATCCTAGCCTTTCTCTTTGGAAGCTTTTAATGCCAGCAAAGAAAAATTAATGAATGAGAACTAAGATACAGAGTTTTGGAGTGAGCATAGAGTCATTTGCCTTTCTACTATCCTATACCAGGGCCTATCAAAAATTGTAAGCAGCTTTTCTGCTGGCTACATTTCCCCCCATGGGTTATTTCCTTTTCTATTAAGTAATTCCTTAATGCTCAGGGAGTTAAAATTCTGTTGAAAAGAGAGTTCTTAGCATCTTCTAAGATTCAAAGCCTTACTGCAGTGTTTTTCTTGATTTTGTAATTTTTAAAGTGCTACCTGTATAGTTAAATGTCTCTTTCATGATATATTTATTTTACGATATTTCTAAGGTTCTATGCATTTGTATAGAGGGATGTTGTGTAATCAGAATCCTACTCTCAAGCACTTTCCACCTCATTTTGATGTATTATCTCATACTTTTGAGAAGCTATCCAAACTCTTGGCCTTTTCTAATTCTCATCTCAGTATGAAATCATAGTAGTAGCCAAAGAAAAAGGGAGAATGGAAAATATGCCAATCCCTGTTCTATTTTGGTTTCCCCTGAGGCTAATATAAGCATTGTCTTTCCAGTTTCCAGCCAGCTTTTTAGAGGGGCATGAGAATGCTCCCCCCAAAATGGGGCATTTCAAACACATTTTATGAATGATTTAATATTTCTTCACCAGCAAAAGCATGCATTAGTCATGGTCAAGGCAGAAAAAATTATTTTCTTGATTTTTAAATGAGATATGATGCAATTACAAAGTAGTCTTCTCTTGAGATTAGTATATAATCAAAGAGAGCTGATTCATTTACCAATTATTCCCCTCCCTTGCTTTTGATAAAAATCATAGATGATGGTCTTTGAACCTTTGCTAATCCAGTTGTCTCATGTCTTACTGGCCTTGCTCAGGGTGGGAATGGCTTTGGAAATGATATGCTGCTCCTCAATCATAGTGATGTATTATCTGAAAGCCAACATGGTTTTAGCAGTTTGGCCTTTTAAAGAGAGTTGCTAGAATAGATATAGCATACAGAGATACGTGTGTGTGCGCGCGCGCCCATGCGCACGTGCGCGTGCACTCACATACCATGCGCACATGCACGCGTGTGTCTCTAATCCTAAAATGAAGAGACATCTATTCTGCTAATAGCCATGTACTAGGACCCATCTACAGTTTGACTGTAAATCAGTTATGATGTGTCTCTAACAGGAAGGATAGCGATTTTGATGAATAGCTAAAAGGTAAGATCATTCTTAAAGGTGTGAGTGATTAATAATGGCCATGCATAGATTCTTTTCTAAGAGTGTAAATAAAATATATCATTCACATGAAGGGCAGGAGTTTGGCAGAATGATTCATAGTGCATTTGAGAGCATAAAAAGTCAAACCTAGGGTCTCTTCTAAGTGTGTCAAAGAGGAAGCTGGTTTAACCACTTGAAATATTCAAGTAGACGTTGGAATATTTGAGTGGATTATAGAAGTCTTATGCCTTATGAGATACTGAAGACAACTAATATTTTTAATTACCACCAATTAGACAAAATCAAACATTTCTCTTTTAGTAGTGAAAAAGTAATAGTTTTACAGGGATAAATGGATAAAAGATAAAAGTGGCATTTCTCTACCATGGCACCTGGCCCATTTACTTCAATCCAATCAAGATTTACTATATAACCTTTAGATTGGAGGTTCCTGTGGGCAGCTGTTGTATTAGCGTAAAGCTTGGTTCTTGCGTGGTCAGCGTTCATACCAAAGTACATGGGCCCTATTAAATTGCTAACTAATGCAGTAAGACTGACAAAATTGTTATTTGAAGATAGAAGATTTATTCCAGTGGTGATAATAAAAGTACAATAACAAACAACCAATATGGTTGGTGTTGGTTTATTCTCTACCAATAGTCTAGAGCTCATGACATTTTCACAAGGCCTAAGAAAACAAGCCTCTTGACAATACAATACTCCATGGCATGCTCCCATATGGCCCAGGACCCCAGAGATTGTGCATGTCACAGAAAGAAAGAGTCTCAGGCCTGGGGTCAAGATGAGATTCAACTTTTCTTCTACAAGTCACAGGTGAATGGAGAATACTGATTGTTCCTTTAGCATGAATTGAAGGTAAAAAAAACAGATGACTATCAAAATAAAATGTGTAAAAAGGAACACTGAACACTGTCTACGATCAAATGCTCATACCCACTGGAGATTAAAAGCAAGAATCATTGTTTGTACTCTTTTAAGAATAAAGTCAAGTCACTGAATCTTTTAAAGAATGTATTGACTTAATGCTTATAAATGATTTTATGAATGTAATTATCCTCATTCGATGCCTCTCCCTCTGAGGACATGGGGCATACATCCTGGGCATGATAGAAGGCACAGTGACATTCTCTCTCTACAGTTATCATGGCCTCCCTCCTGTGTTCTTTGGCTGCCAATGTTCCCTGAAAGTCAGGACTTGTGTAAACAAGCCAAGCATGAGGCCTATTGATGGACAGAGATCTGACGAACACCTAACACCATCAGGAGCATGACTCTTAAATCTGAAAAGCAAAAACATAGGAAATACCAAAGGATCATGTCACAGGTGAGACTTCACTACATCAAGGTCTTCATAGTATTTTTGGAAACTAAACTCCCTTTGAGAAAATCTAAGATGTAATATGCTTTACTGACTTGAATACCACAGAGTCTGTCATTCCCACTCTTCTAATTCTTTCTTTCTCTCAAAATACACATGCTGAGGATCATTCTGCCTCTGGGTGTGGGGGTGCAGATATGTGTGTACATTATAGACATAGATATGAATATCTTGAGCTTCCTGGGCTAGTAGGATTTAAAATTGGTTCAGTTCTACTATTTAATACATTTCAAGATTGGGAAATTTTTGGATAAATGTGGAAGATGTTGCTTATAACACATAACCAAATACAGAATTCAAAGGTGTGTCTCCAGAACAGAAATATTTAAATAATTGCCTGTTATTTGGTACGCATGCTAGTGAGACACAATCATGTGTTGCAATCTAAGTGCTAACTCCAAATTATAATGTCTTGGCAAATAAAAATCAAAGCATCAAGTATCTCAGAGAAATCAGGAAGATGATGGTTAAAAAGGTAAATAATGGTATAGATGTATTAAAAAGGCTGTAATATATTGCTCTACTCCAAAGTTCCTTTATAGGATATGCCTATTTGGAGATTTCATAAAATCACATTTACACCAAATATTAATAAGGGCACATTGACCAGTATAATGTGGGTCAGCATAATGTGGGTCATATATAAATAATCACTTTGTGGTCTATGGGAAAAAGAAGTATAATAATTAGACAATTAAACAACTACTTTGAAACTTTCTCTACAAAGTTTGCTTTTTTCCTCTTGACTTTCCTCCCAAAGGTAAGGGTGAGCAAGTCATTTCTTCCTTTGTTTTTCCTCATTTGTCTGCTATGCTACAATAGAGTGAATGAATCTATGTGGTTGTCTTCCTGATTTTATGTGGCCTGGGTGATTAAAGATTCTGCTGATTCTCTAGACTTGTGCCTAATGGGATCCTTCCCAGGCTTCCCTTTTCCCTTTCCTTTAAAGGAATCTTCAGGGAGCAAGTGGATGCCACTAACCATACAATGAGTCCAGAGGTGACTGTGCCTTCTTCCTCTTAAGCTGGTTGTTGTTGTGGCCAAGTGGCAAAATGAGACTCATGGAATAAGGACAAGTTGACAACCAGATGACATGTATATAATTCTAACATGAAAGAGAATCAAATAATTGACGTGGTAAGACATACAGCCATACTTACTTTGGGTTTCCCTGAAGGGCACATTCTCTAAAATCTATCTCTGATTTCATGCCTTCTGTGATGACACAGAGGTTCTTTCATGTACATTCATTTTCCCTTTTTATCTTGCTCTGACCATCACCACTTCTCTTCTGTTCAACTCCTCCAGTCTTCTGAATCTGGAAAGACTCCAGCTTTGCTTGGGCAAAAGACTTTCTAAGCTGAGGTCCCTGACTATGGTATTATTAATGGTTGTGAGATTTAGAACATGATTGTTATTCTTTTCTTTTCTTTTACTTCCTCATTCTTCCTTCATTGCCATAGTACCATTTGCAGATTAGCTCTCATTTAAGAGCCAACTAGCTCCATAACTTAGCAAATCAATAAGTCGTTCACCAAATGACCAACAAAGACACAATTTGGTAGAACAGTAATATGAGGAATTAGTCTCTTCCCACTAAATCCCGCCTAGTTCTAGTTATCAATACAATATATTGTACAAAATGGGAGACTGTTTTTCCTTGGAATTGCAATTAGCACCTCCATTCAGAATGTAGTCGTACTTTAGTTTTAATTGCTTGTTTTAAATGCATTTTGTTTGATTCCTTTAACTCAAAATATACACAATCAGACTAAACAGGTGTTTTAGTGAGCAGTGTTTATAGAACAATTCAGGTGAGGTATTTCCAGATGGACTGGATGCGATTTTAATGACACAATCATCCTCAAGTGTGTGCTAAGTCCTACCACATTCCAATGACTTATTTATCAACATCACAGAGTGCAGGAGGATCTTTTTCCCTTTACTTTAAATATTTTATACTGACTATTTGAAATCACTAAAAAAGAAGGAAGAGGAAGAGAAAGAGGGGAAGGCAGAGGAGGAAGGTGAAATATTCCAGTGAAAAATAATGAAATCACAGGAATACATTCCAATGATGCTAAACTTCGCTTCAATTAAATTTAGTCCCTTCTACTTCCAACTCACAAGCCTCCTTTGGCGTCATCAGGCTCCAATATAATTTTCAGTAAGTTCCAAAGAATCCATAAGATATAAAAATTCCAGAAAAATTATTTGTTGGAGACCAAATGTAAATAGATATATGTTCAGCATCTGAATGTTACAGAAAACTTCTCCAAAATGGCCCATATGTTCTTCTAGAAAAAGCAACAGTCCTGACAGTGAACCATGAAATATTCTGGAGGCAAATGGCAGAGTGCCAGTGTCTTAAGGGACAGCATTTTCCACTTTAAATAACAGACAAAATAAAGCTTTAAAACGCTCTTGGTGATGTATGATTCAGTAAACCCTTCAAGGCAATGTAAGGAAAACCTTTTCTTCCTAAGAATGATGTTGGGATGAAACAGACAAAAATTAAGAATTGCTCTGCCAAGCAGCATAAAGAATCAATTGGTGACTTTCTGAAATTGAGGAAATTCAATGAATCGATGGACTCTTAGGAACCAGGCCACACACACTGAAAGTGATTCTTTATAAGTACAAGATACCAGACATAACACAAAGCTTTTCTGAAAGCACTGAGCACAAGCATGCACTAAAAGAAACTAAATTGTGTACTAGCAGGAAATGAAAACAGCTTATTTTTTAATAGGCATCTGCAAATGGGGACATTTGGCAAGGGTAAACCAATGCTTAATTGTAAGATAAGCAATTTACAGGTAAATATCAAACTTTATTTTTTTCATTTCTCATTTGATTTTTGTCATTTCTAGTTCACTTACCCTGACTCTAAAAATGGCAAAATCTCTATCACAAAATAATTTGGATTTAATTGACATTCCCCAAGGCAAGCAAGCTGGAACTATAATTCTTTTGAAAGCAAACACCTTTTGATGACTGCAAGAATCAAGTATGATCAGAGAATTTTTCCTTATCATATTATAATGGTCTATCCATCTTTATGTGGCCCATGACACAAAAATTAAAATGCATAAAATGGTCCTTTAAAAATTATAAATAATCAGTGGGGCAGCTGGGTGCCTAAAAAAATTCTTTTCATTATGATGGGAGAAACATTAGACTGGATCATTTATTTCATCCATGATTTTATTTTAAATTATTTAAATTACCATTAAGACATAAGAAATGGACTCGACTGAAATCATCACAAATACTTTCTTAATGTTTGTTTGTTTTTTTAAAAAGAAAAGTTACAACTATGAAGTAAAGGAAAACAAGGAAGGTTTTTAAGATTTCCTGAGCAAATTGAAAAATTAATTATCATAAATTAATCTTAAATTTAGAGTTATTACTACTAAATTCTTGGTTTCTTGGTATTATTATGGTGTTTATTCACTATTAAGCCAGGACCATAAAACATGCAGAAAACATACAGTTTTAAATTTGTTGGGTGATAATGTCTTAGATTATGATTTCTCCTTGTTGCAGGATTTTAATTGTTTCTAAATAATTTTAGGGAAAGACTCTTTTAAATATTTAGGACAAATAAAATTTAAAATCTGTGAGAAGCAGGAAGGTGATGGAATGGGAGTATCCTGAGCTCACCTTGCCCCCTGGACTCACAGAGAAACAATTTTATCTATACAACTAACTCTGAAAACAACCTGAAGACTGCAGAACAGATATTCCACAGCCAGTCATAGAGAGAAGGCCACATTGAAAAGGAGAGGAGAGGCAGAGACACCATTGGGAACCATATCCCAGCATGACTAACCACAAATGGGAGGGATATCACAAGTATGAAGGAGTGAGAGGATCAGACTCAACACCGGGCAACCCTGGCACTGGGGACACACCTTGGGAGAAGTCCCCATTCACATCTGGCTTTGAAAATCATTTAAAAAGCAGATATCTAAACTCTGGGAGAGCCAGAAGATGGTAGGAAACCAAGCACCTGCCCTTAAAGAGCCAAAATACTAAATAATGGCCTGAGACATAGCACAGAGCAAGAGTGTGAAAAGCGACTGGGCATACTTGAAGACTTATTAACTAATCTTAAAAATGTGCCAAAGGGGGCAGAGATATAGAAGAGATTCCTCTGGGAATAAAAGTGCTTGTAGGCACTGTTTCTCTTCTCATTCCCCAACCTAGATAGCCAGACACTTTAAAGCCCACATCAAGTATAATTTTGAAGAGTACTTGTTTCTATGGAATTGTATTCCTTTGATTCTGTGGCCACATTATCATGTTGTTACTTGCACCTGAGTGTGATATACTAGACTGTGAGCTCCTTGAAAAAGGAAATCTTTCCCCACCATATTCATACTCCTAACAGCATCCCACAAAACTCCAGGGACATTGTAAGCATTCACTAAAATACACCTTAAGAAAGGCTGACTACTGCTTCTCCATGTGGGAGCTAGCCCCAACACTCTCCATCTACTTTGCTAGCACTATGTGCCCACCCCAGCATTCCCCCTGTGGACCTGCCTCACTCAAACTGTCCATGTCAGCAGATATCTCTCCAAAGTGGCTCCTGCCCCCCCCACACCTGGCAAGGCAGCCCCATCCAGGTCAGGGTCACTTCAAAGAGACTCCTGCCCTGCAAAGACAGGGAGATAACCCCATACACCAGTGTGCCTGCAGTTCCTGAAGCCAGGTCTCCTAGCTGGATGCCTGGGAAGCAAGCCCTGCCATTTGGGGCACTTGCAGCTATGGCACAGAAGCTAGTTGCAGACACCTAGGCTGACTGCCAGACCTGCCCACCAAAGAGCTCACAGGACCTGTAGCTGGGCCTCTCAACAGTGTGGGGAGAAAACCCTTCCCAGCATACCCAAAGCAGGTAAAGTTGGTTATTGCAGCCAGCTGGGCTAAAAGCAGTTACAATTCAGCCATAACAGGAGGGTACCCACTGCCCACACATTGGATACTCCTGGAGCACCTAGTTCTGGCGACCAGAGAGAACTGGATTATAGAGCACCACAGGGCCTCTTCTAAACGAGGTCATTCCTTTTAAGACCAGGAGACATAGGTAACCCACCTAATACATAGAAAAAAAAAAAACTCAGAGTTAGACAAAATGAGGAGACAGAGGAATATGCCAGAATTGAAAGAACAAAACAGAATCACAGTAAAATAGTTAAATGAAACAGAGATAAGCAATATGCCTGATAAAGAGTTCAAAGTAATGGTCACAAAGATATTCACTTGATTTGAGAAAAGAGTAGATAAGCTCAGTAAGAACTTCAACAAAGAGATAGAAAATATGAAAAAAAATGAGTCAGAGCTAAAGAATTCAACAGAAATGAAAAATATGCCAAACAGAATAAACAACAGATTTGAGGAGGCAGAAGGAGAGATCAGTGAGCTCGAAGCCAGTGTAATGAAAAGCAACCAAGCTAAATGGTACAAAGGAAAAAGAATATTAAAAAACGGGAATAGGTTAAGGGAATTCTGTGACATCATCAGCCATAACAACATTTGCATTTTAGGAATCCCAAAAGGAGAAAAGAGAGATAAGGGGCAGAAAACCTATTTGAATAAATAATAGCTGAAAATTTCCCTAACCTTTGGAAGGAAACACACATCCAGGTCCAGGAATTACAAAGAGCCCCTAACAAGATGTACCCAAAGAGGTTCATATCAAGACACATATTAATTAATATAGCAAAATGCAATTATAAAAAGATAATTTGGAAAGCAGGAAGAGAAAAGAAAATAGTTACATACAAAGGAAACCCCATAAGGCTATCAGCTGAATTTTTGGCAGAAACTTTGCAGTCTAGAAGAGAGTGGCACGACATATTCTAAGCATCGAAAGGAAAAAAAAACCTACCATCAATACTGAATCTGAAATCTGAAAAGTTTATCATTCAAAATTGGAGGAAAGATAAAATTTCTCAGACAAACTGAAGTTAAAGGAGTTCATCACCACTAAACCAATCTTACAAAGAATGTTAAAAAAGAATTTTTTTAAGTGGAAAGAAAGTGCCATAACTAGAAGTAAGAAAATAATGGAAGGAAAAAAGTACACAAATAAAAGGAAATATATAGTAAAGGTAGTAGATGAATCACTTACAAAGCCAGTATGGAAGTGAAAACACAAAAGTAATAAAATTAATTATATTGGCAAAAATTAGTCAAAGGATACATAAAATAAAAAGATATAAAATATAACATCATATGCAAAAAAGGGGAAGAAGTAAAAATTTAGTGCTTTTAGAATGTGTTTGAACTTAAGTGTCCATTAACTTAATATAAAATTCTATGAGCATAGGGTATTATATGTGAACCCAACAGTAACCACAAATCAAAAACCTAAATCAAAGACACACAAAAAATAAAGAGAAAGGAAACCAAACATAAGACTACAGAAGGCCATCAAACCCAGTCCAGGAAGAGAGTAAGAGAAGAAAGGAACAGAGAAAACTTAAAAACAACCAGAAAACAATTAACAAAATGTCAGTGAGTAAATACCTACCAAAAATTATTTTACATGCAAATGTACTAAATGCTCCAACCAAAAGACATAAGATGACAGAATGAATAAAAAACCAAGATCCATCTATATGCTGCCCACAAGATACTCACCTCAGAATTAAAAACACATATAGACTGAAAGTGAAGGGATGGAAAATGATAACCCACACAAAGGAAGTGGAAAAAAAAAGCCAGGTACATCAGACAAAATGGAGTTTAAAACATACTGTAGCAAGAGACAAAGAAGAGCATTACATAATGATAAAGGAATCAATCCAACAAGAGCATATACTGATTGTAAATATCTATGCACCCAACATAGAAGCATCTAAATACATAAAACAATACATATTAACAGACATAAAGGGAGAAATTGACAGTAATATAACAATAGTGGGGGATGTTAACACCCCACATACATTGATTTGGTCAGAGATCAACAAGGAAACAGGGGCTTTGAATGGCACATTAGGCCCAATGGACCTAACAAATATATACAGGACGTTCCATCCAAAAACACAGAATACATATTCTTTTCAAGTGCACACAGAACGTTCTCCAGGATATGTCCATGTAATGCCACAAAACAAGTCTCAATAAATTTAAGAAGATTGAAATCATATCAAGCATCTTTTCCAACCACAATGTATGAAAGTAAAATTTAATTACAAGAAAAAATTCTGGAAAAAACACAAACTCATGGGGGCTATACAACATGCTACTAAACAACAAATGGATCAATCAAGAAATCAAAGAGGAAATAAAAAAAATATATGGAGACAAATAAAAATGAAATGCAATGGTCAAAGATATTTAGACACAGCAAAAGCAGTTCTAAGAGGGAATTTTATAATGATATAGGGCTATCTCAAGAAACAAGAAAAATTGCAAATAAACAACCTAACTTTACACCTGAAGGAACTAGAAAAAGAAGAAAAAGCCCAAAGCTAATATAAGGAAGGAAATACAAAAGATTAGTGCAGAAATAAATGAAATAGAGACTAAAAAGAAAAGATTAATGAAACCAAGCACTGCTTCTTAGAAAAGATTTAAAAAAAATTGATAAACCTTTAGCTAGATTCATCAGGAAAAGAAAAAGACTCCCATAAAATCAGAAATGAGGGAGGAGAAATAACAACAAATACCACAGTAATACAAGGAATTATAAGAGATATTATAAAAAATTATATGCCAATAAATTGAACTATCTACAAGAAATGGATATAGTCCTAGAACATACAATCTTCCAAAATTGAATCAGGAAGAAAATAGAAAATTTGAACAGACAGATTAGTAGCAACAAAATTTAATCAATAATAAAAAACTCTGAACAAAAGTCCAGGACCAGATACCTTCACAGGTGAATTCTACCAAACATTTAAAGAAGAGTTTGATACCTATCCTTCTCAAACTATTCCAAAAAATAGAAGAGAAAGGAAAACTTCCAAATTCATTCTGAGTCCAATATTATTCTGATACCAAAACCAGACAAAGACAAAACTACATGCCAATAATCCTTTTTTTTAAATCTTTTTTTTTTTTAGATTTTATTTATTTATTTGAGAGAGAGAATGAGAGACAGAGAGCATGAGAGGGGGTAGGGTCAGAGGGAGAAGCAGACTCCCTGCCGAGTAGGGAGCCCGATGCGGGACTCGATCCTGGGACTCCAGGATCATGACTTGAGCCAAAGGCAGTCGCTTAACCAACTGAGCCACCCAGGCGCTCCACCAATAATCCTTGATGAAGATAGATGCAAACATCCTCAACAAAATACTAGCAAACCACATTCAACAATACATTATAAGGATCATTCACCACAATCAAGTAGAATTGATTCCAGGGATGCAAGGGTAGTTCACTACCTCCAAATCAATCAATGTGATGCATCACATTAACAATAGGGAGGATAAAAACCTTCTGATCATCTGAGTATATAGAGAAAAAGTATTTGACAAAACACAATATCCATTCATGATAAAAAATCTCAACAAAGTGAGTGCAGAGAGAACATACCTCAACATAATAAAGGCCATAAAAGTGGGGCACCTGGGTGGCTCAGTCGATTAATCATCTGCCTTCGGCTTAGGTCATGATCCCAGAGTCCTGGGATTGAGTCCCACATAGGGCTCCTTGCTCAGCAGGGAGCCTGCTTCTCCCTCTGCCTGCCATTCCCCCCTGCTTGTGCTCTCTCTCTCTCTCTCTCTCTCTGACAAATAAATAAATAAAATATTTTTTAAAAGACCATATATGAAATAACCACAGTTAATATCATACATAATGCTGAAAACCAGAAAGCTTTTCCTCTAAGATCAGGAAAAAGATAAGGATGTTCACTGTCAGCACTTTCATTCAATGTAGTATTGGGAGTTCTAGCTGTAGTAATCATCAGGAAAAAGAAATAAAAGACATCCAAATTGTAAAGGAAAAAGTAAAACTGTCACTATTTACAGATGACATGATACTATATACAGAAAACCCAAAAGAATCCACCAAAAACTACTAGAACTAACAAATTGAGTAAAGTTGCTGAATACAAAATTAATATACAGAAATCTGTTGTATTTCTATATACTAAAAACAAAAGAGCAGAAAGGGAAATTAAGACAACCCCATTTATAGTTGTACCAAAAAGAATGAAATACTAACAATAAATTTAACCAAGGAGGTGAAAGACCTATAGTCTAAAAATTACAAGACACTGATGAAAGAAAATGAAGACACACTAAAAAAATGGAAGGATATATAATGCTCCTGCACTGGAAGAATTAATATGATTAAAATGCCCATACTACCCAAAGCAATCTATAGATTCAATGCAATCCCTATCAAAATACCAATAGCATTTTTCACAGAACTAGAACAAATAATATTAAAATTTGTATGGAACCACAAGACCCCAAATACCCAAAGCAACCTTGAGAAAAAATAACAAAGTTGGAAGCATCACAACCCCAAATTTCAAGATACACTACAAAGCTTTAGCAAACAAACAAACAAACAAACATGTAGATCAATGAAACAAGATGGAGAGCCCAGAAATAAACCAGAAATAAACCCACCCCTATATGGTCAATTAATTTAAGACAAAGAGGCAAAAATATACAATAAGGAAAAGATAGTCTTTTCAAAAAATGGTGTTGGGAAAACTGGACAGTTATAGGCAAAGAATGAAACTGGACCACTTTCTTATACCATACACATAAACAAACTCAAAATGGACTAAAGATCTAAATATGGGACCTGAAGCCATAAAACTTCTAAAAGAAAAGATAAGAAGTAATCTCTTGGACATTGGCCCTAGCAACATATTTATGGGTATGTCTCCTCAGGCAAGGGAAATAGAAGCAAAAATAAACTATTGGGACTATATCAAAATAAAAGCTTTTGCACAACAAAGGAAACCATCAAAAAACCCAAAAAGACAACCCAATGAATGGGAGAGGATATTTGCAAATGATATATCTGATAAGGGATTAATATCCAAAATATATAAAGAACTTATACAACTCAACACCAAAAAACAAACAAACAATCTAAAAAATGGCCAGAAGACATGAATAGACATTTTTCCAAAGAAAACATACAGAAGGCCAACAGACACATGAAAAGGTGCTCAACATCACTTATCATCAGGGAAATGAAAATCAAAACCACAGTGAGATACCACCTCACACCTGTCAGAATGGCTAATATCAAAAAGACAAGAAATAATGAGTGTTGGTGAGGAGGTGGAGAAACGTGAACTCTTGTTCACTGTTGGTGAGAATGTAAATGGGTGCAATCACAGTAGAAAACAACTATGGCGGTTTCTTAAAAAATTAAAATTAGAAATACCATATCAGCCAGTAATTCCACTACTGGTTACTTACCCAAAGGAAATAAAAACACTAATTTGAAAAAATATATGCACCCCTATGTTTATTCCAGCATTATTTATAATAGCCAAGATAAGGAAGTAACTTAAATGGCCATTGATGGATGAATGGATGAAGAAGATGTGGTGTATACACACACACACACACACACACACACACACACACAATGGAATGTTACTCAACCATAAAAAAAGAATGAGATCCGGAAACCTGGGTGGCTCAGTCAGTTAAGCATCCACCTTTGACTCAGGTCATGTTCCCAGGGTCCTGGGATCGAGTCCCACATCAGGATCCTTGCTCAGCAGGGAGCCTGCTTCTCCCTCTGCCTGCCGCTCCCCCTGCTTGTGCTCTGTCTCTCTCTGACAAATAGATAAAATCTTAAAAAATTAATTAATTAATTAATTAATTAATTAATTAAAAAGAATGAGATCTTGCCATTTGCAACAACATGGATGGATCTAGAAGTTATTATGCTAAGTGAAATAAGTCAGACAGAGAAAGACAAATGCCATATGATTTCACTTGTACGTGGAACCTTAAAAAACAAACAAACAAAAAGTACTCTTAAATACAGAGAAGAAACTGGTGGTTGCCAGATGGGAGGTGGAGGAGGATGGGTAAAATAGATGAAAAGGGATTAAGAGGTACAAAGTTCCAGCTATAAAAAAAAAAAAGGACAACATAGAGAATATATATAGTCAATAACATTGTAACATGTTTGATAACAGATGGCAACTACGCTTACAGTGGGGAGCAATGAGTAATGTATAGAGTAATGTAAAGAATTAGTATGTTGTATACCTGAAACTAATACAACATTGCATGTCAATTATATCTCACTAATAAAAAAATTAAAATCTAACATTTACAGTAAAATAAAGTATTAATTAAAACAATAATTGTGACAGTTACTCAAAGAAAAGTTGCACTTTCTACAGTAAATTCTGTCACAGGAACAAGATTAATGTGTGTATTCCATAAATTTGAACAATTAAAAAATATGTCTAAATATGTAGCATGGAGCACCCAGTGAGTGACCAATGACTATGCTGAATTTCTGAAATATGTCTTCTACCTTGTGGTTATATGGATATGTTGGTGGTATTGCCTTATGTTGGCAACAGCAGCTCCTCACCTAAGGCCAAATTTTGGTAGCCAAAGAACAGCAGTATAGGTATTCAAGGTTTCAGTAACTCCCTTGAAGTTTAAATACCTTTCTAAATTTTTCAAAACCATATTCAGATGCTCTCTTATATTAACATATAATGTAAACAGTATCTTTACTCCTTGATGTTTCATGGCCCAACAGTCCTAATCATCATTAACGACATTTGCCATTGACTATGCAGCAGATGTAGTGGTGGAATATTTACCACTGAATCAAAACCATGCTGTGAATTTGACTACATTGCATCTATTTTCCTATTTGTTTTTTACTCAAAGACTTGGGCAATTTGTACAAAATACACTTACTGGAATGCTCTAGTTCACCCAAATTTTTCTTTTCAAGGTATGGGTTTCATGGGATCATCAATACAAAACAAATAATGGAGACTGAACTGGAACAGGCCTTCACCATAAATCTGAGTTGTTTAACTGCGCTGAGTTTGTATTCATTGTAGATGGTATGATAAAACACTGGCTTTTGTTTGTTTGTTGTTTTTTAAAAGAAGACATTTCAAAATTATGAGTATGGGTGTTCATCTGGCAGAAGATGCCATTCTTTTTTTTAAGATTTATTTATTTTATTTTAGAGAGAGAGAGAGAGCACCATGGGGAGGGGCAGAGGGAGAGAGTGAATCTCAAGCAGACTCCCCACTGAGCATGGAACCCAACACGGGGCTCCATCTCATGACCCTGAGATCATGACCTGAGCTGTAATCAAGAGTCAGATGCTTAACTGGCTAAGCCACCCAGGCACCCCAGAAGAAGATGCCATTCAGAGCCAAGAGTCTGTTGGTGTAAGAAACCACAAAGTCCAGCATTAGGAAAACAATGACTCTGTCCTGAGGAAATCAAGGATGATAAGGCTGAGAATTCCCTCAACACTATCCTTGATATAGTCTCTTCTTTGATACATTTATCCATTCCTAGTTGTGAGATGCTCTGAACAAATATTTTTGTCTATATAAACAATTAGATTTAAAATATATTACCAAATACATGGGTCCCTATGAGGTAGAAATGAAGACTTAGAAGACTTTGAATGGGTAGAGAAGAAGAAGTTACATATTTGTTTATTGCCCAATCAATATATATAAAGATTCTTCTTAGTTTCCAGACACTATCTCTTCCTCTGCAGGTTCAGAAACAATTTCTTCATGTTATTTATTGTCTAATATGTCGCTTTCTAAATAATTTCATACCTCACACTACATGAAAAAGGTAGCAATGCCATCATTATTCATAAAGCCATAGCTCTTCAGAATTCATTTGTATCGAAACGAGATAGATCTTTCGCTACTGCAGTTCCCTAATGCCATTTATTTACTTATATCATTACTCATGATGCTGTATCACCCAATGGCTTCTTTGCACTATCAAAGGTTATAACTGCACTTCGTTGATGATGACCACAAATAAATGCAAGTCTTACCCAGAGTATGCAGCAAAGTAGGAGTTATCATTCATTTTCTGTCATTTTAATCTTATGAGACATAATTTTATAGTTTAACCATAGGATAACACATCTTCCAAATATGTCTTCCCTCAAAATATTTAACCAAAATCATGTCATTCCTAGAATGTAATACCTTCCAATGTCGACCATACCCCTACCTTCCATATACTGCCTCCAATGGGGAGGATTGGTGAGAGCCCCTGAGCTGAACAAGAGGAATGGTCCTATTCAAATAAGAAATGTCCATCCCATTTCCAACAAGGCTTAAGACTAACCCAGAGAAATGCAAATCAAAACCACAATGAGATACCACCTCACACCATTCAGAACGGCTAAAATTAACCACTCAGGAAACAACAGATGTTGTCAATGATGCAGAGAAAGGGGAGCCCTCTTACACTGTTGGTGGGAATGCAAGCTGGTACAGCCACTCTGGAAAATAGTATGGAGGTTCCTCAAAAGGTTGAAAATAGAGCTGCTCTATGACCCAGCATTTGCACTACTGGGTATTTACTCCAAAGATACAAATGTAGAGATCCGAAGGGGCACCTGCACCCCAATGTTTATAGCAGCAATGTCCACAATAGCCAAACTATGGAAAGAGCCCAGATGTCTATCAGCAGATGAATGAGTAAAGAAGATATGGTTTATATATACAATGGAATACTACTCAGCCATCAAAAACCCGAAATTTTGCCTTTTGCAAAGACATGGATGGAACTAGAGGGTATGATGCTAAGCGAAATAAGTCAATCAGAGAAACACAGTTATCATATGATCTTGCTGATATGTGGAATTTAAGAAACAAAAACAGAGGATCATAGGGGAAGAGAGGAAAAAATGAAACAAGACTAAATCAGAGAGGGAGACAAACCATCAGAGACTCCTAAGCATAGGAAACAAACTGAGGGTTGCTGAAGGGGAGGGAGGTGGAGGGATGGGATAACTGTGTGTTGGACATTAAGGAGGGCACGTGATGTAATGAACACTGGGTATTATAAAAGACTGATGAATCACTGACCTCCACCTCTAGAACCAATAATATATCACAAGTTAATTGAAATTAAATAAAAATAAATAAATACCGTAAAAAAAAAGACTAACCCAGGAAAGTATGTCACCATATCAATCATAGGGCAAGGGAGAACTTTGATCAGAAGGGTTGATTAGCAATGAGAAACAAGGTTCTGGAAAACCCTCAGAGGAGACAGGCACAGCCAGCCCCAGAGATCTGCCTGACGTGCAGTGCAAAGCGTGTGGCAGGAATAGGGTAACCGTCCCAGGTTACCACAAAGCAAAGGGTGCATGCTGCCACCGTGCCACCATCTGGTGCTTGTAGATCAGAGGAGACACATGTTCCAAACACAGAGAGGTGAGAACTGACTGTGTGGCCCACATACACAGCTCAAGTCTAAGGGTCAGAGGTGGACTATTAGTAGCCTAGAGCCCTGAACTCATCCTGTGTCCAAAATAAGTAAGGTTCACACAAAATCACTAGGTCAGCACTGTTCTGTTGCTCAGGCTCATGTGATCGCATGAAAGCCATACTGTGATCTGAACTCAGGGTGCCTGGCCTGGATGATGCTCCTGGATCCTGTAGGTCCTAGCCTCTAGGGACAATCTTAAAAAATTTGGTGGAAGGAACTTTAAAGTGCAAAGCTTCCTAAGACATAGGCCAGAAGCAGGGCCTCCTAGTTGCTAGGACTACGGTTTCCTCCAATTTTTAAAAAGCCCTTAGACACAAGCTAGGTCTTCCTATAGCATGTCCCTTTCCGTATTACTAGTAATTGTATTTTCAAATATATTGCCAGAGAGTAGGTTACCCAATAATATTAGAATAGCCTTGCAGGAAAGAATCATCTCTTACATTTCTGCTCTGCTCTTTAAAACTTGGCCCAAGGCTAGTCACATAAAAGTCAACAAATACTCCTTGGTTCATAACAGCTATTTACCAAATGCACCAAATACAGTTAACAGGTAAACTACAGAACCGCTAAACAAGAGAAGTCAAGAGTCACTGGTACTCTAAAAGTAATTGTTATTGGAAAATAAATTCATAGTCAGAGCCGTCATTCTTCATCATAAAGATTTCAGCCTAAACAAAATAGGGCCATACACCAATTCTGTGGCTGAAGTCAAAGTGCTGGGTGGATATGGCATTTCCTAAAATTATCCACCAAATTAAGTCCTCAATATTATTCCTCTTCCCTTTCTCTATTTTCAGTATTGAGAGCATGCTTATCTTCTTCCTTTTTTACTAAAACAGGTTCATTACTTCATTTTATGTTGAATCTGATAATGACCTTTCTCTCCGCCTAACCCTATCCCACAGTGATCTGTGATTTAGAGTTGAAGTATCATTTTGTATATATGGTCTATATCACATTGATTCACACCTATATGTGTAGGAATGTGCAAGAGCATTGTTTGTACATAGGTATAGTGCATATTATTTAGATATATACATGCATGTCCCATCCCCACAGGGAAATTATATACTTTATGCTAATGAGCATATTTCTTATTAAACATGAAGCACTTTCCCAGAAAGAGTAGGAGCTGAGAAGCTTCCTACATTTGATTAAAGTTTGATCCCACCTTTGGATGGGATATATGTATATCCAGCCTTTGAAATCTTTTGAGAACCTTGAGGCTCATTAGAATATAAATGAAATTTAAGAGTGATAGGAATCAATAATTATCAATATCACATTTAAGCAAATCTGTGGTAATAGATGAAGTGAGAAATTAAACTAGTGTACCTTTTCCAGGTGATATATATACAGGGCCCAGGTGACATATTTTCTTCCCAATAATTCCTCCCCAACACAAACCAAAATCATCACCAATCATTACCACTATCTACCACTAATACAACCAGTGCAACCAAACATGCTAGATTATTAAGTCTTTGGGAACTGAAGCTATATGTTAATCATATTTCTATGAGCAAATAGCACATAGTAGAGCTCAATAAATATTAATCAGGGAATAAATGAAAATCTACATTATTTTACCTTCTTAAACTGATCTGGCCATATCTGAGTCAACACATAAAAGCTAACCATGTAATTCCCATTTTTCCAGAAATTTTATCAGAAGTTGTGTGGCCTTAATAATTACCCTGACAAAGTTGGGAACATTATACAGGAAATCTCTTCCATGGTTACGAGGCTGCACAGCTCTCTGTACTCATTCTTCTGAAGGGAAACTTAGCAAGAGGATATAGATGGCTCTTCTTTTCAATCACTGCTGTGGGTGGGAAAAAACAATACAATCATGCGTCACCTTCATTTATGAAAATATTACATCAGGCCAAAACAGGAACAAATGACCTTATTATTTAGGAAAAAAAGAGATGAATAGGAATACACTGGAAAATGTATGGGTGAAAAGAAAAAATAAAGTGAACATGCAAAATTTATAGTTTGTGGTAAAATATTAAGTCATTACAAAAAGTTCTCAGCATTATCAATAAGTGGTTAGAAAATGGATACAAGGTAGTTCAGAGACTGACACTCATATGCTGTTTAAAATTTAGAACCCCTTTAGAAATGTGGTAGCATCTACCTTAATTTGTATTTAAGCTATACAAACATGTGGAATAGAGAATACTATGGCTTGCAAGGCATGTTCTGATTATACAAAAATAAAAAGCCATCAAAATAAAAAGATACTTTTCATCCCTATTTCCAGTTCAAAACAAGATAATCTTCCATAGCCTCACCATCAGGTGGATTCTGGGAGATAATTATTTTGCATGCTCAGTTCAGGTTCTTGATTCCAACGCAGGAGGTTACTACAGGTTTTTAGAGGAGAAAAGAGCCAAGATACATAAACTTTATTGTTATTGTGGCCCATTTGACAAGATGCTGTCCCAAATGAATGGACATTGGCCATTCAGATGGAAAACAAAAGCCTGTTTATCAGATGGTTAATTGCTTTCAAATATGAAATAAGATTCCCAGCAGTAAAGCTCCTTCACCCTTCTATTCCTCACCTGAATTATAAACCATCTGAGAACAGAACCATTTCCAGCATCCAAGTGTTTATCAAAATGAAGTACATCTACCACAGATGACGGCTGACCTTTCGACTCTGGTCAGCATTTTGGCAGCTGGTATCATCCTGCAAGTTTCCTGGCACTCTCATCTCCCCTTTACTTGGGTAGGTTGATTGGGAAATGAGGAAGTAACCAAGTAGAGCCAGAACACTGAAAATATTCCTGACACAAAATGAGTCTGGGGAATGCATTTACTTCTCACCAAATTTTCTGGATTTGGGGAGGACGGGGTTTTTTGTTGTGGTTAACTCATTTTTATTAGATTTTTGCCCCAACTTAACAGCTGGATGGATTATTTATTGTATAATTGTTTAAAAATGGTGACTAATACTTTAGCCTGTTTGATATCCCCTAGATCATCAAAAAATCACCAAAGAGTCTTAGCTTGCCAATGGAAAGAGATTTGTCTTTCCTCTGGAATTTTTGGAAAAGCTGGGTAATCAGTCAATAAAGGGCAAACTTAACAAAGGCAAATGTAGGACACCCTGCCTCTTTTTTTTTTTTTAATTTTTTAAATTTATTTATTCATGAAAGTCAGAGAGAGAGAGAGAGGCAGAGGCAGAGGGAGAGAAGCAGGCTCCCTGCCTAGCAGGGAGCCCGATGCGGGACTCGATCCCAGGACCCTGGGATCATGACCTGAGCCGAAGGCAGACGCTTAACCATCTGAGCCACCCAGGCGCCCCGACACCCTGCCTCTTGCATGAGTGGAGAAGCCTGAACTCTGATAATAAACCACTATTAAAGATAATTATAATTTATTAAATAGCTTTAGTAGATCCTGTTAACAGCATTATTATATCAATTCTCTGTTAATGTGTGGGCCTTTCCAGCTTTTGCACAACTTCAGGGCACCCGGAACACAGGCCTTACAAGGTAGCCTCCTGGGTGGTTCTGCTTACCTGGCTTTGATGTGTTCGGGCAACAGAATAATTACTGTATTCATACATACATGTAACCCAGCCATATAATTTTAATAAATATTGATATCATCTCTTCCTCCATCCCCTTTTTTCCCTTCCTATCAGCAAATATCTGGCCTTCTACCGTCCAAGACTTTCGTGGCCCTTTTAACAGATGAAGCAGTACAAAGGCATTTACCCATGCTTCAGAAACTAGTCATCGAGTCAATTTAATAAAGATGGCTGCTCCACATTCATGCTTCTTCCTATCGAGCCTTCAATTTCCTTTTTGGAAATCCCCTCCCTCTCTTTGTGTGTGAATTCCGTGCCACTCCCCATTCTCTTCCTTCTAGAAAGGTGAGGAGGGTCAAATCATTGTTTTTTCTGGAACACTCGTAGAGCAGGAGGTTCTGTCTGTAGCCTAAATCTGTCAATCGGCTCTTCACTGCTAAGACATCGGGAGGGACTTGTGTGACTCAAGAATAACCATCCCCATGATTATATTCTGACTACTATTTCAGCTAACTGGAAAGTTACTATGGTTGCTACCTCCTAAACCTTCCTGAATTCTCTTGGATCATGGTCTGAAGCCTGCCTGGTCTACCAGCTTCCTGTTAATTGTGTGAGCCTCCATCCTCACCTTGATATTCTTCCAATTAGCTCCCTTTCACTTTGGTTAACCAGAGTTGGTGTCTGGTACTTAAAAGGAAGAACCGTCACTGACATATAATGCATCTGATTATGAAAGACAGTTTTTAAAGTAAGATAAATGTGATATTGGGAACGGCACAGACAAAAATCCCAATATGTCTTAAGAAAGGAAAAGCGGTGGCGGCATCAGCTAACCAGGAACGGATAATAGAGATAGTGACACAAGGGCTTCAGTAAGTGTGGTAGGAAGGATGATAACCTGTAGGCAGGGGGAAGGGGCAGAATGTACTCAGGGGACCATGGGGATTGTCTCAGAGGGTTCTTGCTGCCACAAACATTTGTTTAGTATTTTCTACTGTTGGGCGCTGCTGGAACACAGAGTGTGAAGGTCAAGTATCTGCTCCTGAGGAACACAAGGGCCAATCATCTCTTCAAGTACAGAGGGATACTCTTGGAGTGAGTTCATAAAAGATTTTTGACTACTGCCCCGAAGCTGTTCTCTGAGGAAAGAGCGTTTTCTCCAAAGTAGGTTTTTAAGGTTACCAAAGCATTATTTACAGGTAGAAAAGGGAAAAAAATGCTAGATTTAAATAAACGCATTTAAAACTGTAATGAGCAGACGTTTGAAACCTTCAAGGGTAGCACTCCATGAAAATTGTGAGAATTTCTAGCTTCAATTGGTTTTCACTTTAACACTTAAAGTAAGTGTAAAAGCATTCATAAAAAAGATATATAACCTATATGTGAAGAAAAGTTTAATTTTACAATTGTGATAGCTTGATATAATTTTCTGAAAAATCCTTACTCATACCTCCACTTCTTTCTGACAGATGTTAGCTAGTTTTTATTATTTTTTTTTCCCTTTAGGGCACAGGTAAAGCAAAGTGACTTCTATGGACCATCTTATTTGAACACAATTTGTATCTTCTTTCTATATCTTGCTCTACTATTGGTATTTAAAATACTGTTAAGTGGAAAGAGCAACTTCCTACTTGGTAACCAAACCGAAGCTTCCCACTGGAGGAACGTGGGTGGCAAACAGCCATATATACCATAGTAGAACAGCTTCCCTATCTGACAGAGCTGAGGAGATACATGTGTTTAAACATCTCATCAAATATGAAGTATGGACTACCCACACAGACTACCTGTGCAGAATCTCAAGGGCTGCTGATCAAGAATCACTGCTCCATTTCACCCTAACTTAGAACAATTGTCAGTAGAGATAGTGTTTCACGGTTGGAATTAAGCAATGATGGCCATCTGGATATAACACAATTTACTTAATCAATCTTTTACAGTTCACATTTAGGCTGATTCTATTTTAATTACCTGGATTGTCTGATCATTTATTTTGGATAAATTCCAAGCAGTAAAATCATTAGTATATATACATTTTCAAGGTTTTTGACCTGTAGGGCATTTAACTTTTTCCTTCAGAGGAATTATACCCTTATCCGGAAACAGCACTGTGTGAGTCATTGCTCCACTGTCTTTTGAACTTCAGTCCTGAAGCCCAGGTGAAGGAAAAACATGGTTGGGTCATTCCAGTTGTTGCATGAATGTCTAATCTGAGTTTTCCATTCTCACACAGAAAGGTGATAAAGTTTAAATTGCTAGGTTTTCAAATCCCTCTTTCCTTATTTCTCAATATTTGTTATACTAAGAAAAAACATCTCCTTCATAAATTTTAATGGTATAAATAGAAAATAATAAACTTCACTAAAATATCATCCTAGAATTTTATTTCCCAATATGAGGTTCTCCATTCAGCATCTACCTATTCAACTATCTATCGATCTCTCTGTCTGTGCAAAGGGAAATCCAGGGTTTGGATATTTTCCACCTATACTCATCCTCACATCTGTGTCTGCTCACTTCATTCCTTTTCAAACAAGCCCTTTCTCCTCTCCCAGACCTATCCTAAACCTCCTTTCCTTCAATCTAGAGTACAAGCCGCATCTCTGCCATACCACCTCCTTGGCTACCTGGCTCTCAGTAATTATTTGCTCAACTCCTCAGCCCTGACACTGCATCATTATAACCTACAAGATGAATATTGGCTAAAATACAGTCAGTAATACATTTAGGCTGAACACGATTTCAGAAGGAAAGCATTAATCACCTACTATTTAAGAATGACTATCAGCTGGGTATTTTATCACTTGAACACCTTGCTCTTTGTCATCAGAGAAAGAAATTAACAGTTTCCATAAGAATAAATAGCTCAGAAAATAATCATCATATTCATAAAATATATGAGCCTTTCTATTATTTCATGATGGTGGTGATCCACATAGGTCCTTATATTTTTAAGACCCTGAGTGTTTCCTTGAACTCTTACCAGGAATTGTCAAGATATGGCTGACCCATAGGTCATTATTTTTCAAAATAATTGGAATTCCTCAACTGTATAGTAGGTGTCTTATTAAATATAAATGAAATGAAGAATTAAATATCTTCATTTTGAAAAGGCTCTAGTATGAAGTACTTACTATTCACAACATAATTCTTCCTACTTTCTGACTATCATTAAGAAAAACTTTTCACACAGCTACTGAATAGTAATCCTTAATTTGGGGTCATTTGAGCTCTCCCCCACCAAAAAAAAAAAAAAAAAAAAAGAGAGAGAGAGATTTGTTCTTTTAACATGCACATATTTAATTTCACTTGTTAAAAGTTAAAAGTTGGCCTCCCGTTCCCTCACATATTAAATCCTTGTCTCATATCGGTGTCTTATATAACTTCCATGCCCAGGAATTTCCTAATAACCAAAAGCAATATTAGACTAATCCTGTATTTTAAAACAACTTTATCTGTGACTTTCAAGTTTAATAGCTATAAACCTGTCAATATCAATTATGACATAAAGATTTTTAAATTTATTGTTTACCTTAAGAGTTTTTTCATGAAGACCATTATAAAAGGCAGTAGAAATATAATTACTACCAATAAAGACTACACAAAAATGCTCTCAGGTGTTGGATATAATCATAGATGTTTGGCCTTCTGAAATAAATGTGCAAATGTTGCAGTTTAAGTTGTACCCACTGTAAGGAAAAAATAAAAACAGAATCCAGAAATTTTGTTCACTTATTTGTGCAAACATATTTCATATGCAATGAGGAAAATTCTCATCATGATAAGTTCATTAAATACTCTACACATAGATTTCTTGAAGACTAGGTTGAAGTCCATGTAAGATGACTGTTTTCCTGTCAAGTACTCTGCATTTCCAAACTCAAAAGTAAAACAAATTATTGTCTCTATTTCATTGTGAAATACACAGCATTCTTTCATGTTCATCCTTTTAAGATTTTTTTCTTCTTTCATAGCAAGCAAAAGAAAAAAAGTATAACTGGGAAATTAACTTCCTCCTGTTTTTCTTGCTTTATTTCACTTACGTGCTCTCCCTTCTCTCTTCATTTCTCTCAAAAGATTTGGAATGTATCGAAACACCTGCTGGGGTAGTAACAGCAGTTGAGCTCTGCCTTAATGGTGTCCTGTGAGCGCTCAGAGTGACACAGATCACTGTCTCCATACTCCTGCTCATCACATGACCATGCCTGGTATCAGGAGGTTGGCCACCATGAGCCGTCTTCATGCCCACCATGACAAGACCTAGAAACTTGGGGCTCGAGGCAGTTGTGTCTCTTCCCTAGCCCAGTGGAACTGAGAATAGAATCTTTGTCCTTCCGCTACAGATGGTCAACAGACTGGAGTGTGCCAGTAATCTGAGAAGAGGCCAGACTTATTTTAATTACAAATTACTCCGTCACTTCACGTTTGTTATCTCTCTGTACCTGTAGTTCATGCACCAGACAACTTAATGCACATTATTTAAATAATCATCAAACCCTTCCCTGTTTCAACACTTTCCACCTTTCTCTGGAAAGCCTGCCCGTTTGTAGGGATTTATAACCACAAGTGCCTGAAGTCAAGTTTCAGTTCTAGCAAACACGTGGGGGAGATGTGACTTTAAAACAAACTGATCAGACATTGGAACAACAAAGACGGGAGGATTAAGGCAGTCTCTGAAGATGAAAGTGTAAAGAGATCTTGGGGGAAAATCGCTTGAGAGGAGCCTTTTAAAAATCAAACAGAAAAACTCTCATCAGTGGGCTCTTACTCCGTTTTTTTTTTTTTTTTTAATTTTAGCAACATGTGCAAGGAGTTTTATTTATCAAGTCAGATCTCCCAGTCTTTAAATAAATTTTTTTAGAAAAGAGGGAAAAGCAGGTTCATAACCCTTCAGCAGTTTCCTTGAAGTTATTTAGCATTGTTGTCACTAGAAAAACACTTCATAATTTCAGAACATTTTCCAGCAAAAATACATGGAACTGAAGGGAAAGCCCTGTGCCCATGTGGAAGTACTTAACTGCTTCTCCTAAATTGAACTATGTGCATTCAGAAAGAACGCATGATGGATTTCCTTGTTATGTATACACTTTTTGTGTTCAACAGTGCCAAAAAGTGATAACTTGGAGACAGAATTATACTGACAGTCACCTGTCATTCATTGTCCTTTATTCTGACAACCTCAGGCATTCAGGCATGGATTTATGGGGTTTCCCCCCTTTTGCTTTATTTTTAAAGGGGCTGGGGGATGGGGGAGAATATCAGAGGATTCAGTCCTGAATAGACTTTTGTTTTCCTCTTTCTTTTACCTCTTGACTGTGTCAAATGCACTGTGTCTCTCATGCAGTTTCTCTCTTTAGAGAGCCTCGGCTAGGCCAGCTAGTTAGTATTCAGAGACAAGGCAAAGAGGATAAAATTCTTCTCTCTGCTTGCTGAGACCGCAAATAAGCAATTAGACTAAAAGCAACATATTGGGGAAAGAAGGCCATCGCCGACATCATTGTTGACTGGAACCTGCCAATATAACTTTAAAATGGTAAAAACTTCATAGCAGGGAGGAATAGTCACTTAGAGACACATAAGTTGGTTAAGACACTAAGTCAGTATTTGCTACAGACATTTCTGCTTCGTAATGTACTCTGTGAACTGGAAGGTTTTCCATTTAATCTTGTTTACTTATTGTAATGAGAAACAAATGGGTGAAATTAGCAATGGTGATAGAAAATTCAACCTTTTATTGTATTGCATGTTATGAAAATGTTTTCTAGATTGGCATGTTACTCCCATTTTCATTTGAGCTCACTTTAAAGGACTGTAATGGAGGTCTGAAGGTTACAAACTGTTTTATGTCTGACCAAGCAATACCATATATCTCTGCTGAAGAGTTAGATGAGACGTTGAAAACAATATATGCCGCCCGCCTTTTGCTAGGTATCAATGATAGCACGTGAGGCAGTTCTCAAGACTCTTCTTCTTCCCTTTAACACAGAGATTGCATGCCAGGTTCCAGCAACTGATGCATTTCCTGTGCAAATGCTCAAATGCAGCTACTCTGTTCGTTACATTGGGATCGCCTAATTCCATGTTGTGATAGACCAATCTCCAGTGAACCTTCAAGATTGTCCAAGTGGGGCGCCTGGGTGGCTCAGTCGGTTAAGCGACTGCCTTCAGCTCAGGTCATGATCCTGGAGTCCCGGGATCAAGTCCCGCATTGGGCTCCATGCTCAGCGGGGAGTCTGCTTCTCCCTCTGACCGTCCTCCCTCTCGTGCTCTCCATCTCTCATTCTCTCTCTCACAAATAAATAAATAAAATCTTAAAAAAAAAAAAAAAAGATTGTCCAAGTGATGGGAGGTAGCAAGTAGACCTTCCTGATGTGATATATTTAATCCATCCCTTTTCCTTTTTCCACCCCCATCCTTCCAAACCACATTTCCCAAAAGTTGAGAAATGCTAGCCTGATGAATTTATTTTTACATTTTCTAAGCCAGGAAAAAGAAAGGAATCTGGATTATTGACATTCTTTACCGGAACTACAGTAGACTAGAGTTAGCAGAAAAAACTGCTAATCATCACAGTTTTCGTGTTGGAAGCAATTTGCCTATAATTAGTAAGTTGATAAATACCAACAAAATGGGTGCTAAAACGAACAACTCTTGTGCTGAGAGACATTTGACTCTACATTACACTTTGCATTTTTATATATGCAGCATTACATTTTGTTACAAAGAGCGGCAACTTTAGTGGCAGCTGAAGCACTCTCATCTGTCTTCCGAAGGAAAGCAGACATACATCTTAATATAACAACTTCTTTTATAAAACATATCTTTTTTTGAGGAGTAAGCAATGCAAGGATAAGGAAGGAGTGGGTATTTTATTTATTTTATATAAAATGGTAGCAAAAGATGGAAGACTTTTTTGCTAGATAATGAAATGCCATAGCACATAGGATTAAACGGTACCAGGGACTTAGGGTGTATTCTACATTGGTAATACCAAATTCACGCTTGTTCGGAGATAATTCTTTTCTACACTTCGTGTGAAATGATCATTGTGGGAAATGTTCCAACTCCCTTTAGAATCCAGCTCATGGCCATTCTTGTTCGATTCAAACAAGGAAATGTGCCTGGTGTACTAATACGTGACACAAATGTCTAATCCAAATAAACAAGACATGGTATACTGTATCTTTAAAACCAACTGTATTTATATGTCTGAAACGTTTTAATAAAGCACTAGCTTTTGCAAGGGTCTAAATCACAACAGGTAGGCTATACATAATAAAAACAAGAATATGATAGCTTTATCAGGGGAATGCTGAAATTCTGATTCTCATTGTTATCAGAAAACAAAGTATCACAATAAACTCAACCTAGACGATCTGACAGAAGAGATTATCCTAAAAAATTGTGAGGATATAAATAAAAAAAAATTCTTTATGTGAATGTGATTGAGAAAATACTACATCTTTCTTAGTGCCTTTTAGAAGTCTGCCATTTACATCTGTGACACAATTTCAGGAGCATTGTTATCTACAGCCACTTAATAGGTAACTTGATTAGCACATGTGGCTATCAGAGATCTTGTAGGATGCTTAGACTCACAGACGATGTGGGAAATGGATTGATTGCTCATTATCAAGCATCTTCTAGTCCAACCTTTACACTATATTCCTGTACCTTAATACATTTGACTAAGTTCGTTTTTCCTCTCCTTTTAAACAATACACCTTTTGTATTCCTACACACTGAACGAGGCAGTAAGAAATGACCCACTGGCAAAACAAATGCATGTTTTCCTTCCCCTCTTCAGAACATTCTATAGTGGGTGGTAAAATATTTAAGCCATTTCAAAGTCATGTAAACTATCCCAAATATGTCAGGGAAAGAAGCAGAGGCTGCAATTCATTATTTTTCTGCAATGAATCAACATGAAAGAGAACATTTTAAAGGCCCAAGTAGCTTTGTTTTCATTTACAGTTCAAATCAATAATTTCATACCATGAGTATTTTGCTTATTTGAGATATAGCACATCTTTGATCAGTAACAGATTGATCATTATGAAAGAAAAAGGCTGACATTTTGAGGGAGTGTATAATGCAGTTATTTGTGGAGGACATGTACCATCTCATTTATTATTATTATTGATATTATTATTATTTTTGTTATCATTACTGTTTTCCTTCATACCCATCCCAGTCGAAGCTTGGCCTTCAATTCATTGGGCATATATGGTTTTAGTGATGATTTATTATAAGACAGGATCAAAATTCATTTTGTAAATGTAAATTGTTCATGGTATGCGACCTGATTTAAAAAAAAAAAAAGTAAATATTTTCATACTGAAATTCAATCTTACAACTCCTTTTTCAAAGCCTTTCTCTTCCCTATTTTCCAAGATCAAGAACAACAAATTTAAAGAGAGTCTGAGATTAAAGAGTGGAGCTATGCAATTTGGATCTGGTCAATTTTGCTGCCATTTTTATCACCATTATTATTTCATTTATTATAGGTCCTCCTCTCTCTATGTATGACTCCATTTAAGAGATAGCAGTATTTTGCACATTGGCACTTAACCGATCTCTGTGGAATGTTTATTCCTTTCTAAAACAAAGTTACATATAGCGAGCTGCAAGTGTCTTTCTTTGTGCTTGGTTTAGTCCCAACCTTTTTTTTGCCATTCAAAAACAATGCTGACACATGCATGAAATGCCAAATAGCATTAGTGTAATAAAGGAGTTAAAGCAAACCCAAAGCACGGTCATATATTAAATTGTTTTTAAAAATACTGACCTAAGCACCTTTATGAGATGTTATTAGTAAAATTTGAAGAAGAAGAAAAAAGACATTTGGAAGTGAGATGTGCTCTCCTTTGTAGCCTGTATAATTGCTGATTTGCCATCATGTTTGCTTGCGATGCCTTTGTCAGATATTATTTCATGTCTCTTTGTCAAAGGAGAGGTTTTGAAGCCTTTTTTCTGCATCTGGGCAACTGCTGTTCAGGGCTCAGACCAAGCCTCCCAGGGCTACAGCGATGTGTCCAAAAAGCTTTTGGAGAAAAAATCTTTTAAGCAGCCCCTCATTTCCACTCACCAGGTCAACGCATATGTTTTACCAAAAGAAAAATTCTAACATTTCAACATCGGCTTCGAACACGGTAAGTGGAACTTCGTGACGATTTTTCATTAACACCTAGTGTTGAATAACTCTTGCTCACCCCCAGACAGAGGGAAATCGAATGCAACTGTTATGTCATCTTCCCTGGTAAGTGGTGATTGCCGAGAATGGGATGATTTATCAGGCTTTTCTAAAAATAGTTGGCATTTCTAAGTAGATGCTTCCCAACACATAGTAAGTCCATACGGAGTCAGAGAGAGTAAAAAGAAGTTTATTTTTTCACCCATTTACTTCTTCCTGGGGAGTTAAGCAAAAAGGCTATGTGGTAAAGCGTTTCATATCAGCAAGCAAAACCGGGAAAAGAAATCACTGTAGAACATACAATAATAGGACTCTTTTCTGCACAAATCCAACTAGGAGGAGAACTATTCAATTAGGCCTCATGGTTACTTTTAATGAGTGTTGTTGTGGAATAAAGTGGAAGCATCTGTTACCCATGAACCACCACAGTGGGCTACGCAAGAAAAAGCAGTTCTCTCGTCTATTGATTGGGACTGGTCTTCACGGAACATTCTTATTAGTATGCTTAGAACAACCATGCAAATCTCTAAGCCAAATTAATTATTCTTGGCATTCCCCAGAGATAATCCCACAGTCATTTTTTACCAAAGTCAGGGAGCAGGGGAACCCTTTTTCTGTACATATTTTACTATGGTTAGCGATGCCTAATTGTCCTACTGTACATTTCCCTATTTTACCAGCTACAGTCTGAATTCATTCCCATTCTCTCCTTAAAAGTTTGAAACCCCCTAGTGACAGGAATATTAATGTGCCAACACTGTCATATCTATTTCAGCTCATACATATGCAATGTCTTTGTTTTCAAAGATTTATGTCAGACTTTGCTGAAGTGAGGTATTCTACCATTTTAGATAATAGCATGCCAAAGTGATGTTATCAGCCACATTCAGCACTCACTCAAGCAAACAGGAGGAGCATCCATTCCTTCATGGCTTAAACTCATAGAAACTGTTATTTATCCTTATTTGATGAGAAAATCTTTCAGGGGGAAATGGTGTATTTTTAGAAGAAGATTATGGCCATCCTGTGGATTATCTTTTAATTAAGAATGGATGATTTGTGCCCACTCTGCTGTAGCAAACGTCTTGCCGCTAATGAAGTTAAAAAGACTTACTTTATTTAATTACAGCTAATCACCAGGGTAAAATGTGGAATTTTCTTTGATCCTACATGTATTGTGGTAATCCCTTTGGCAGATAGCATCTCCTCAAAATATTTTGAGTTTTTTTGGCGGTCACATCTTAGCAGAAGGTGGAACCACCTTACACTGAAGAATTTCTTTCATTCCCTCTGTAGTTGCCTACCCTGGCATAAGAATTACACGAAGTTTTCTTACAAGTTGAGATGGTCCTTTAGACAGACAGTGTTGGAGCTGTTGAGTATTTGAATCTTTTACTTTGTCTAATATCCAGAATTGGGTGCTTTGCTCTTGTTCAATGATTTAATTCAACCAACGTTATTGGGCAATGTTAATGTATGTGCCCAGCACTGTGCTGAGCGATGGAACTGGAAACATAAAGAGAACACAGACCCACAATAAACCAACCTTTACAGATGAATTGTGTTCACTTTCTACTGCATTCATTCAATGTGGACATAAATATGTAAATGTGCTTTAAACCCAGGGGTTGCTTTGTCTTTGGTTTAAAACCAGGAATTGTTTCGCCTTTGGTTTGGTTTGTTTCTAATCATCAGATTAGAATTCGCTTACTTGAGCCTTCTGAGATAAAGCAGGGCTATCCTTTTTATTTTGTTCCTCTATCTCTTCCTTTTGGAAACAAGTACAATATGTGACCCCCTTTATTCCTTCCTAAATCTCAAAGAAAATTATTTTTAGGAACACATATTAAGCCGGTTCTAACTCTAGGTGATATCTGTCTCCGATTTTTCATCATTCTAAACACCAGACTTAATTGCTTCCACTAAAAGGAAAAGGAAAATCTTGGATATGCTCCTTATATTTACTCTTTTGACTATAACTTATTTTTTTGAAGGGCGAGCCCATCCCCCAAACTAATTAGCATGGTTTATGTTTTTAATCTCAAAGATGTCATCCTTTTTTTCTTTCCAAAAATTACCTTTTTCTCCTTTTTCTATGTTTTTATCCTGTAATCTTCCATCCTTTTGATGCAGACAATGTAGGTTTGTTTGGCATAAAGGCCCCGAAGGGCAAGGTTGGCTCCCTGAGGAAGAGAATAAAAACTGCCAGTGGGCGGCAGGAGAGGGTACCCGCCTGACCTACTCCACCCCAACCGCCCACACTCACTTAGAGATGGGGTCAAAACAGCATCGGAACAGAGCAGATGGACTGGTTTTTTTGGAAAACAAAACTTTCCTGGAAAATGACTGTGTCTAAACTAATCAAAATGAAAGAAATACAGGTCTTGGTAGAACTTGTTCGTGACTTTACGATTGGCTGGCTTCAAGAGCATAAAAATGAAAACCCAGCAGGCCCCCCAAACAGAATCCTCACCAAGGCAAATAATCCCTTTTGAAACAACACAAAGAATCTATTAACTTGTCACTCTATCATTTTTAACTTAAAAAGAGGAAGAAGTCATCTGGGCAGAACAATTTGCTCACATCTCCAGATATTTTCCACTCGGCTTAAAAATTTGCGTTTCGGGGCGCCTGGGTGGCTCAGTCGGTTAAGCGACTGCCTTCGGCTCAGGTCATGATCCTGGAGTCCCGGGATCGAGTCCCGCATCGGGCTCCCTGCTCGGCGGGGAGTCTGCTTCTCCTTCTGACCCTCCGCCCTCTCATGCTCTCTGTCTCAAATAAATAAATAAAATCTTAAAAAAAAAAAAAAGAAGGAAATCTGGGCACCTGGGTGGCTCAGTTGGTTAAGCGACTGCCTTCAGCTCAGGTCATGATCCCGGAGTCCCGGGATCGAGTCCCGCATCGGGCTCCCTGCTCGGCAGGGAGTCTGCTTCTCCTTCTGACCCTCCGCCCTCTCATGCTCTCTGTCTCAAATAAATAAATAAAATCTTTAAAAAAAAAAAAGAAGGAAATCTGGGCGCCTGGGTGGCTCAGTTGGTTAAGCGACTGCCTTCAGCTCAGGTCATGATCCCGGAGTCCCGGGATCGAGTCCCGCATCGGGCTCCCTGCTCGGCAGGGAGTCTGCTTCTCCCTCTGACCCTCCTCCCTCTCATGCTCTCTGTCTCTCATTCTCTCTGTCTCAAATAAATAAATAAAATCTTTAAAAAAAAAAAAATTGCGTTTCTACGAATTCTTCTGGTTTGCCAGGACGGGAGCAGATTTCAAGTAGGTTTGTTGTGAAATCAGTGCAAGGTCTCTATTTCACACCCAGGGTTCCATTATCACACAACAATGAGAACTCACGTCCCACTGTCTGCATCTGAGCACTCACACAAATCCCTCCCTTGCAGCCTCCACACTGCCCCGCCCCCAGGTGGGATTTGCTCTGCCACTTTACCCAGAGTAGACATTTAGACTTACAAAGTCGTTAAGATGAGAGGAAGTTCTTCAAAAGTGCAATTCGTGTCTCAAAAAAAAATTAAACACTATGAAGTCGGAGAAGCAAAACAGAATTTGTGGTTAGTTCCTGTAATATATTAAACATCTGCAGTTTTGTCTCTATTGGGATGTGGGGTTGTGCTGAAGTCACATCCTGATAACATCTGCACATCACTGATAGCTTTCGCTTTATTCTTTCTGGTCCGCTGATGAGAGATTCTTTAACATCCCTTCAGTCATCAAGACCCCAGTTGAATTTCTTTGCTTGTGACAGCCTTAAAGGTGGTCTCATTTACATTTGCGAAAATGTCACAATATAGAAAGATATTTTCAGTTTGATGTTTCATCCCTTCCTTTTTTTATCCGGATGCTAGTTTTAGCTTTTCAAATGAATGTCGATCTCAAAATAGATTTTCCATGAAATATATTTTGTCTGATTTTTGAAACACCATGTCTACAGCAGAAGATTTTTTTTTCCCAAAAAAGTTTTCCACGAGGAACGGCACCTCTGCTTGTGCTTGCGCTGCGGGAACAGCTGGGTGCCGCGGAGGGGCTAGCTGGTGTGACACCCAGTAATGCAGCATGTACCAGCTATTATAAAAGGTCAGGTATTGACAGGGTCTGATTTCTTCTCCTTCCCTAATGACCCCAATTACCTCGGAGCTGAGTAAATAGTCAATAAACAATGGCATTAACATACGTAGAAAAAGCATTTATTTTACATTTCCAAGATGATTGGCAATGTCCTCTGCCACCCCAGGGGGTCTGTGAGATCCTAGCGCTTTTAAAGGAAGATGGGACCATGAAAAGTAACATAGAGGATTTACCTAAATAATCCAAAGATATCTGGAAGGATTATTTATAATGCTGAATGCAACTTCTTTGATGCAGCCAGCCATCAGTTAGTGGAAATATACAAAATAACTTTACAGAGCCCTCTTACTTATAAATTTTAAAAGGATTACTTGGTTTTAAGTATTAATTTTCTTGATCAATTTAGTGGAGATTTTTCTTTACCTACCTGGAATTCATAGAGTTTTGAATAAATTGTTTTGTTGGCATTCTTTTTAAGAGTTGATCTCTTATTCATAAAACATACCCTCTTTTAATTTCAAAATATTTGGAAATTTTTTTATATCATTGATTTCTAATGTAATTCTATTGTGGTTAGAGAATATACTCTGTGCAATTTTCCCTTTAAAAAAAGTGTTGATACTTATATTTTTGGTCTATGCTATTGTCTACCTTGGTCAGCTTCCCATATGTACATGAAAAGAATGTGTATTCTGCAGTGTTGGGTAAGATGTTCTATAAAATACTGTCTTGGCCAAGACTGTTGACAGTACCATCCAAATGTTCTCTACCCGTACTGATATTTTTTTGTCTGTATGTTCTATCAATTCTTGAAAGTGGAGTATTTAAAATGCCCAACTATGATTGTGGATTTAAGTACACCTTCTTCGCTTCACAGATTTTGAGACTCTTATTAGACAAATACATATTTAAGATGTCTTCCTGATAAAGTGACCCTTTTATCATTATGAAATGCCCTCTTTATTTCTGGCACTACTCCCTGTCTTGAAGTCATTTAGTCTGATATTAATATAACCACACAGCTAGGAAACACAAATTTTATTTTTAAGTGTCTGGCTACATTTGTGGGCCAAATATTTAGAAAGAGTGCATCAGCTTCCCTGTCACCTTGCATTCCCATAAATATCAACCACAGGGATGAATTTACCCTTTCACATCGGTAACACATAGCCTTCTGAGACAGGAGCAGCTAGGGAAGGAGAAATTAAACTAAATGAAAAATGAGTGAGAATATGATACAAAATAAATCAGAATGTAGTTTTTATTACTTTGAAAACTTCAATCTGTAATTTTTATAATTATTTTAACGTTTCCTAAAATTTTGAACTCAGTTATGAGCTGTTGTAGGTTGAATAGCATCCCCCCCAAAATTCATATCTATTCAGAGCCTCAGAATGTGACCTTATTTGGAAAGAGGGTGTGTGTGTGTGTGTGTGTGTGTGTATATATATGTGTGTGTGTGTATATATATATATAAATCAGGTGTGTGTGTGTATATATATATATATAAATCAGGTGTGTGTATATATATATATATACACATATATACACACCTGATTTTTTTCCCTACCCCCTTAGATAACATTCTTCTTGCCTTTAAACTCACACAGAGAAATATCTTAATGGATTAAAAAAAAATAGTACTGTGCAATATGTTCGTACTCTTACAGTGATTCCACCTCAAGTTTGGCCAAAGAAGTATTTTAACTATCAAGTGACCTTGATATATGTAAGAGAGAAATCATAAAATTATAATATTGACAACAATATTAATAAAATGCAAGTCACTTCTAGAGATCTCCTAATTTTGTACGGAAAAATCTCTTCAAAGTAGATAATCATGTATCATATGACCTCACTGATAGGAGGAATTCTTAATCTCAGGAAACAAACTGAGGGTTGCTGGAGTGGTGGGGGGTGGGAGGGATTGGGTGGCTGGGTGATAGACATTGGGGTGGGTATGTGCTATGGAGAGCGCTGTGAATTGTGTGCGACTGTTGAATCACAGACTTGTACCTCTGAAAAAATAATACATTATATGTTAAAAAAAAAAGAAGAAGAAGAAGAAGAAGATAGCAGGAAGGGAAAAATGAAGGGGGGGAAATTGGCGGGGGAAATGAACCATGAGAGACGATGGACTCTGAAAAACAAACTGAGGGTTCTAGAGGGGATGGGGGTGGAAGGATGGGTTAGCCTGGTGATGGGTACTAAAGAGGGCACGTTCTGCATGGAGCACTGGGTGTTATACGCAAATAATGAATCATGGAACACTACATCAAAAACTAATGATGTAATGTATGGTGATTAACATAACATAATTAAAAAAAAGTAGATAATCAAGGTAATATCTCCAGAATATGTAGAACACAAGTACCCAAGTCTCAGGAGGGACCACCTGGGCCCAGTTCTTCAGTTTCTAGAAAATTCGAGTTCTTCATGTGCAGTTGAGGGACATAGCCGACTTCCAGATATAACTTTGTCTTGTCGATTTTTAGTTGCACCTAGTGGGAGACAGAGGCCAGAGTTGCCCTGTTAATGCTGCTGTAGTGTTGATTCTTGCCGTGCAGGCTGGTGTGATCCCCTGGAATGATAAGAAAGTTGGCATAGCCTGCTGTCCAGTTTCCTTGCAAATCCATTTTCTGTCACAACACTTATGAAATAAAGCTCAAACTCCAGTTACGAGTGTATGTCTGTGTTAGGTATGTAGTCCACATGTCTTTTACCTCGTAAGCACTTGGATTAGCTTTTAGATTTTGCTCTCATGTGAGTAATTGAGATCCCCTAATGCCAAAACTTGCTAACAACTATCACCATTCCTGGACTTGATTTTGAGTATTTGGCAAGTCTTTTCAAGGGCTCTTCCATTCTCAGAATCTATAGCCCATATCCGTGATTCTGCCGAGGCAGTCTAAATGCATTCCTCTAAAGTTTAATTGGGGATTGATGGTTCTAAACAAACCTACAGATATTCTGGGAGATAAATTACCTGTGTTATTCCTGATTCTTTTATGAGAACATTTACATCATATGCTCTATCTTTTACTGTCATCTATGGTGACCTGTTCTGATCTAAATACTAATTTTTTCCCCTTTAGATTGCTGGTTTCAAACAAAAATACTCACAAATTTTGATTTCAAATTCTCCATTTCTTTTGATAATGTCCTATTTGACATTTTCTCTTTACCAGGTTCCTTTGACCCCATCCATAGTCTCCTGATCTCTTCTTGCTTCTCTGATTACTGTTGATTCTTTCTCTGCATTTCCCTTTTTTTCCTTTCCCCTAAGATTAGGTTTCCTCTCATAGATAGATCTCTCTAGGCTATTTTCTCCCTTTTATAGTTTTGACAATGACTTTGGGGATACCTCAGTGCAGATGATTCCCAAATCTATACAGTGGTCAAAAACTCAACCATTATTCCACATAAATCTTTTCTACTTGTGCTTTATATTTCTCCAAAGTACATATTTCAGCAAGCCTCAAAGCCTCGTACATCTCTGAATCACTATTCATTCCCTTACATTCAGCTTTTGCATTCTGTAACATAACCTCCAAATACTTTTTGAAAGCATTGCTTTCTCCTCATTTTTACTATTAAGGTCATATTGCCAGCAGTGTGCAATATGTCATTCACCCCCACCAAAAAATGTATATGTATATATATGCACATGAAAACACACATATATTTATTATAATTGTTATCAATATGAAGGATGTGTAGCCCACAATTTAAAAATTAAAATAAAATATATACTGTCTTTGTTGTAAATTTCACAGATCCAGTTCATTCTCACACAATGCATTTGTTGATTTTCACCGCACTCTTATGCCCACAGCCAACCAACCAACGGTTGCAAGTGATGAACAAATGAAGTTCTGATACAAACATTCTAAAAAAATAAAGACATGTTTTGTTAGAACTACACTCATTCTATAGTAAGATGGGCAACTTCTAGATAATAAAATCTTATTAGAAAAAATCTTATGAATTTTTGTGCTATTCCCAGTGGAATGACTATAGACATGACATACTTTTAAGTTTAATCTTCATTATTATAATTTTATTCATTAATTATCTTAAATCTAGACAATAAATGCACCAAAAAATCAAGTCAGGACTGTAGTAGCATTTGCCAATCACTGTAGGGTAAATACTCTGTCATGATGAATTTCAAGCTACCCTCACAATGTCACTAAAATTGAGTTGGGACAAGATGTGCAAGAGTGCATCATAGCTTATGCGCACAATGCGGATATGCATAACCTCAAATGCATAGATAATAGTTAAGGATGAAGTGAGTAGTTCTGAGTATTTATTACCTGTATTTTTAATAGAAATTACTCAATTGTAAGTTTACTTTTAATAATTACTGTATATAAAACTGACACAAACTTCCTCAAAACTTAGCCATTGGCTCTCATGAGCAGGCACAGGCCAGCTCCAGAACAGCACTGTTGATTTTTCATCTAGCCTGTGCAATGATCTCCTAACTAGTACTTTTCTTTTCCTTTTACAAAGCCATCTCCCATGTAGTTTTCAGATGACACGTAGATGCATGACTCCTATTCAAACACTCAGAATATTTCCCATCCTTAAGAGAATAAAGCCTGAACTTTAGACTGACATTCAGGAATCTAGATCTGGACCTTCCAAATATTCCTCACCACTCATCTTCATGTTATAGTTCACTCTCCCACACTTAAATTCTCACTGTTTCCAAGATACTTTCTATATTCTTTAGCAGTACTTTTTGTCCAAGATTTTTTTCTCTCCATGCTTATATGTTCAAATCCTATACATACCCCAAGAGCAATTAAAAATTCAGATTCTGTGTGAATTTTCCCCTCTTTCAATCTGGAGATAACTTATCCCATTGCTTCTCTCTTTACAGCACTCATTTTTCTACCTTGACTTCACTTTTACTACATTTTTTTTTTTTATGTGTAAGGGAGTATTTTCATTACTCGGGATATTAAAGGAAATACAGACTCTCTGTTCTAATCAAACTCAGTTTACAGAGGAAGATAGCAAGTCCACAATTACAATAGAGTATGTTAACTGCTATGGTAAAGGAATGCACCTTAGGCTAAGAGCCAAGCAGACAAAAAGGGGAAAACATTGTAAGAGGCTCAGCCAATTTCGTCCATCTCCTGTCCTGAAGGAAAACAGTATATATGATGCACAGATATGGCAGGAGTGAAGGCCACATAGAAGTAAGAGTCAAGAAATGAGGTGTGAAAGCTAGGCAGAAACCTTCTATGACAACAAGCTCGAACTTCAGTCTGTAGGAAATTGAGAACTTTCAAATGATTTTAAGTAACTATCACATTGACAGCAGTATGGAGGGTGGATTGAAAAGATGAAAGATGGGGAAGGGAAGATCAGACAGAAGTCTTTTGAAGCAATTTTGGAAAGGATTGCTAAAGCACTGAATTCAGGCAGTGACAGAGAAGTGGGAACTTAGTTAAAATGAAGATTATTTAGTACTGGATGTTTGACTGACAAGAAGAGCCAAATGACCTTCTGGTTGATGTCTTTGTTCAACGGATGGGCAGTGATATCTTTATTTAAATAGGTAGGATAATCATATAATTGACCATTCAAACCAGGACAGGTTTAAGAGCTAAAGAAGATGCAAAAACTAGTGGGAATTTTAGAATTTTAAAATTATTTTGCTTTGGCTAATTAGCTGTTGTTATTTTATTGGTGGGAATATGTAGTAGATCTACTCAAAAGTAAATTTCCAAAACAAAATCATTTCTAAAACAGTACCACTTCTATTTTGATGAGTAGAACATATCAGTTCATGTGGACGTAACTATGAGTTATATGTGCACAATGACCAAATCTGCATATATATATATATCTATATATATATAGATATATATATATCTTCTCTATAACTTTCTTAGTTTGTTAAAAACATTGTTTTTACTATGATGCCACACTACTCCAAATTTCTTTTTTATGATCACTGCAAAAACAAATAATTTTATTCTCAATGTTGCCCTTTGTAAAGAATTTACAATTGCATTTCCAATAATGTCACGCATTTCATCTAAGAAAAAATGCACTTCCAAAAGATTTACTTGGATTCTGTAAATTGGATGGAAAAAAGTAAACCACTTTTGGAATTAATTAATTTTCTACTTGAAATATCTGACAACACCGACATAAAATTGACATCATTTAACTCTTCATGGAGTTCTTTGTGAAGTTTTTCTTCTACCAATGGGTCAAGAGTAAAACCAATCACTTCATTTCTTATATGCAAAAGAAATCTTGGGATCAAAATAAGTGAAATTAATTGAGATGAGCAGTCATCTGATCGAAATGAAAACTCATGTTTCAAAGAGTGATAGATAAACATACTGATTATAGTGCAAGTGTTAAATAGTTTACTTTGGACTCAGCCTCCAAAAGACATTTCTTTTGTACTATATATTGATGGTGCTTAGCAAAGTGTCATCTTCTATTTACATGTACAGTTATGTCCCCTGAGGATACTGGATAGTAAATGTCAGCTAACCTTTTGTGCAAGTTATATAGTCAACATCAAAATATCTTGAGACATGATAAACCAATATTCAGTTGTTCAACAAACATGCACTTTTGCTTTTTGGTTTAATTTTTTGCTTAAAAGGAAGTGTATTGCAAAATATAAAAGTATTACCAAAAATAAAAATAGTTATAGATTTGCACCATACAATAAATGCCAAAATCACTTTAACAAGAGTATTTTAATTCTTATTTCTGTTTCCCGTGGCAGGCTATGTTCAGCCTTTATTACCTGCTTATGTTTCAAGTATACACAATTTATAATTTCCCATTTTCCCATCGACTCCATGGATGGATGACTCTAGCAGCTCACAGACCACTGTATGGACCCTGGCACAGCTGGTTAGTACACAGAATACCATTGGGGCATCAGAGTAGAACACCCCTCTCATTACCACATGGACACCACATGGAATGAGCTGCTTCAGATGAAGTGGGAGGTTAGCCACACTGCATCTGGAAAACCTAGAAAGAGAGAAATGGTTTGTCACTGGTGAGAGAATGAAAACTCTGTTCACCTTGCATAATACTACACATTCTGGATGAGCCCATGGTAGAAGCTAGTGGAATTCTACTGAGCTCATGTAAGACTAGTTCAATTCAACTATTAATAATATTCCATTAAAAATAAAACATTGGAAACAAATATAAAACTAGACAGGATCCTGGGCCAACAAGAATAAATTTTAACTGTTCAGGAAAACTGGGATGTGTAGTCACTCTAGTACCATCTTCCTCCAATGGCCAAATAAATTGATTTGAATTCCCAAATTACATGTTGTTTTCAGACTATGTGTGGGCACACATTTTATTAATGTGTGATATTGCTGGCAGTTTTCAGATTTTAATTTTCTATTCCAAATTCCAAGATGTCCTTTTTGTATCCATATTTTTGCCTCTAATGAAACTGATTTGCCAACATTCACCATGGCTTTTACTGTGTATTTGACAAACATATATTCATTTTTACAGATTAAAGACTAGTGGAAGAGGGACAAATTTGGGAAGGAAGATGATTTCAGTTTTGAGCATGTCAAAAGTGAGGTGTCTAAAAGACGTGAATGGAAAAATAAGTAAGAAGATGGATGTGTGGATCTGAAGGTCAGGAAAGAGCTCTATGCAAAAAATATGATTTGGGAATCAAACTTATAAGGGCAATTTGAAAACATAGGTGTACATAGCATGTCTGCAGGGAGACTGAATAAAGACGCTTCAAGTGTAGAACACAGAGAAACAATCTACATTTATATACATATCTAAAGGCCCTAATACTGCAGGATCCAGTTTTAGCTTGGTTATTTACCAAGTCTGTAATAAACATCCCTCAGAACTGTTCTATTTAGGCGTGCCCCCCACAGTCATGTTTTTTCCACATAATCTCATTCCTGGCCATGAGGGCAAAGCCACCTCTTGGGACTGAAGATCTATTTTGAGCCAATTAGAATCACACACAGTTAAGAAGTATAACCCAGATTGTAAAATCTAAACTCCAGGGTGGTAGACAACAATATTCTCTAAGTGAGCAGAAAGAATGCAAATGGAAAGGCAAAGACATGACACAAGGAAATTGACCACTTTCTGGGTTTCCTGCTACAGACTTTTCTGTTCTTGGTTCAGCCCTTAATTTATTTTACAACTGTCAATCAAGTATCTTCTACAACTGTTAATCAAGCACTATTAATCGTGTGCGAGGTACTGAGACAATAGTCATGGCCGCAGTAATAATAAAGGAATCAGTTCTGTGGCCTCCTGAAGCATCCCTTCCTGAGGTTTGGTATACTCTCTTGCTTAGAATGCCGTATTGCCTTATAAGTCTCCCCTGGATTCAATGTTATCTTCAGCTGGTTTCCATTGATAGATACCAAAAAGTCCAAGCCTTTGTATGGGTAATATTTGTATCTTCTTCAAAATAAATCATGGTATCTTATACTCTACCTCTCACTGATACTCAATAAATGTTTGTATAATTAGTGACTGAATTAATTAATGAATTAATTGCTATTTATTTTTAAGAATTTCCTAACACCCACCATAACTCTAGTGTTAGCTTCTAGGAGCAAGGCATCTTGTGGCAAAAATGTTGCTCCCCCCACCCCGCCAGCATCCTATCAGGAGTCTGGCCTATTACTAATCTGAGCCTTCTAGTTTGTTTTTCTTCAGGAAAAACAAAATCCTTTAAGTTGAGAAATCCTGAAAAGCAGATTGACATCAAACTTGTTTGCATGTTCCAAAGTAAGCATTTTAAGCATGTGGCTCTGCTTGGTTTCCTGTGGAAAAGCCATATTCCATTTCCTGCTATATTAATTTATTATTATCCATCTTTGAGGATAGCTTTGTACAATAGTCCCCATCCCATGCTTCAATTTGTGACTTACCCTAGGACTCCACACAACATGAGAAGCTGCTTCGTATCTGCATTCAGGTGTTAAAATGTAAATTGAAGATAGCTATTGTCTCTTCCCTACAGAATCTGTAGTATAATACCCTGTTCTTCAAACATAATCACATCACTGATTAATCATCTGTAGATTATATTCTTTGAATCCAATTCCAGTGGAACTCAATTGAGACTGAACTGCACATTTGGTCTGGCAATGAGAAGGTGATTGAATCCATGAAATATACAATGCTGTCTTCTAGGTTCCCAACCTTCTGTTTATGTTCTTCTTTCTCCATCTCAATCATAATCCCATCCACACTGCAGAAGCATTGAGTTTTCTAAGTTTCTTTCTACTATCTTCCCCACCACACTCACTCATCAAAAAGGAAGAGATCTAATATCTGCCGTTTATAGATGTTAACTGATTGATTGACTGATGACACTTGAGTGTGAATGAGATTCTGTAAATGCCTAACCATAGTCAGGCTTGTGTATTTTAAGCCTTTTGTCTCTAATTATGGAATGAAAGAGTGTATTCCTGTTAAAGCAATTTCAGGCATTTGCAAGAAGAAAGGCTAGACTACTTCTACAAGGTAGGGCCTACACTAAAGGTAAATCTACTTGACTCCTCTTAGGATAATTTACATATATTCTGAAAGAACATAAGGCCCTCCTTGAAATGGCCTCTTAATCACTTGACAAGAATGAATGGGTTCAGAGGGGGCTGTCAGATGCTGGTTCCTGGGTGCCCGGTTGCTACTGTTTTCTGACTTCTCCACAAGCCTGCGGCCATCTTGCCCAGGACAAGTGTGTTTGTTGGCATCTCTTCTATAGATTCCAGATCAGGTAAGACAATGAGACTAGAAGGCAAGCCTACTAGAGCACAGTAGGTAATCAGAAGGAGCCAGAGGTAGGCTATGGTGCAAGTTAAGACCAGCAGTCAGCACAAAGACCATTCCAAACAAACTTCCAATTATAAAATAAATAAGTCATAGGGATTGCAAGTACAGCATAGGGAATGTCGTCACTAATATTTTATTAACCATGTAGGGTGACAGATGGTGACACTTATCATGGTGAGTATTGAACAATGTATAAAATTGTTGAATCACTATATTGTACAACTAAAACTAACAACACTGTACATCAACCATATTTCAATAATACATTTTTTAAAAAGATGGTGAGTGGAGATTTCAACTCTCTGGATTAATAAGATACTCAAGGAGACTGGAGCAAACATTAGGCAGAAATCCAAGTCATCAGCAGAAGGATGTAGAGACACTATCTTATAGATCAGAGTCCCAGGCAAAACTGTGGTCTTTGGGAAGGACATAGCAGACTGAAAGTGCTGGTTTGGGAACCAAGACTAGATAAATCACCAAGATTCTAGTCCCAAGAAATAGTTCTCACCCTTGGACGTCGGCAAAAAAACTCCCCCACTCCAATTCCTGTACTTCAGAGAATTCTTCTGGAGCCTTCTTCCAGCCATGCTACTTCCTATGGAGCAAGGAGTACACTATGCTAAAAGACATGCCCATCTGAAGCCTGCACCCAACCTTCTAAACTCTGCTCAAATGACCCTGAGACTGCTTCTAGGACCTGAATAGGCCCTTTCCTTGTCCATTTTCTCAGTAACTAACAGCATCAGCTGTGTGGGCACCATGAGGCTATAAGGTATCTCTGCGGAAAAAGGGAAGATGGACAGAACTTATAGTTGGACATGTGGCTTTAATGCCCACCCATGTGTCCTCCTCAAGGTACAGAATGAAACTGGAAGTGAAAAGAGAGAGGAAATGGCCAGGGGACTTCCATTTGTACTCTTGGCTTGGTGCTTCTTGAACTTCCCTGACCAAAGAAAAAATTGACCCCAAAGCATAAGCTCTCCTTGAACTTCCAAGTAAGAATTGAGAGGGTAGAGGTCACGTGGTTACTGAGCTCCAAAGGTAAAGAATTCAATAAAGCATTGCATTACTCTTCCTCGCATAGCTGAAGGATAAATCCCCTACTCTACTTTTTTTTTTTTCTAATCATAGCCTTTTCTCAAAAGAATAACCATAATTCGCAAATGTATAGGGTTTTATTTATTTAACTGATGCTGAATGTGTTTGAAAAATTCCAATTTGGGGATTACAAATTCAAATACCTTGGAGCTCAGGAGTGGGAAGAGCCTGTGGTAGCTTCAGGGGACAGGAATCACCGAATGGCATTTACATTTTGAAAACAAATGAACAATTTGAAGACAGAAAAAAAATTTAAGTGAATGGGAAGAATTTAGGCCCATTAGTTTGCCACCTCTAAATAAAACTTCTTGCTCTTCTTGACTTCTTAGAATATATCCTTATGCTTTCTTTGGTATTTCTGTAAGTAAACTTTCTGTCCAAAAAAGAGTGTTATTAGAACGTATATTTTTATTAATTAGCATAATATATAAATACGTTCTTAGTTTACTGTGCTTCTCATTACTAAATCTACCAGAAAAAGAATACGTGTTTAACGAGAATGTTGTTTATAATCCTATATCTATCTATGATATGCTATGCTCTATATGTCCTAGAATTAGTCTGTATAAAACATATAAACACACACACACACACACACACACCCGGTCTTCCTTTGATATAAATGGTTTTTCCCACAAGTAACATGGGTATTTTGAAATCACACAGGAGATATTTAATGTATAAGACTGGTCACTTAGCAAGTTGGTTCTTAGAAAAAATAAAAGGAGTACAATTATTAAATAATAAAACCAAAATTTAAGATCCAAACCAGAATATATACAACAAAATTAGTGTTGCCCATTTCAAATTGACTAGTTCCTTTAGGAGGACACTTAGTCCACCGCTAAGAATATTTTTTGAAATCCTCTTTTGGGAATTTTTGGCTACCTCTGGTACAAATCCTTTGAAATATCCTTAGTGATGGTGAATCTTCACCAATTGAGGTCAGATTTTATTTTTAGAGAGAGCAAAAAGCCAATCAAAGTCAAGCTTGCTATATGAAATGAGTGATCAAGCTGCGTTGTTCCACTTCTAATCAAAATCAAAGCATGCTTATAAATCCCAGAGTGGTGTGTTTATGTGGCTTTATAAGTTTCTACTGGCATTGAAGACAATTTTAGATAAAAGTTACAAATATGTTCAGAGTATCATTGGACTACTTCCTAAGATAAAATATTTTCCTAAGATAAAAATATTTGAGAAAAATTACATTTGGATGTGTAGATTTTAATATATGTACATTTTTAAAAGTAGAAAGACATTTTTTTCCCTCACACTAGACATCAAAATGAATTCTAGGTAGGAATTAAAAATGTTCGTTCTAAGTTAAACCATAAAAATCTAGGAGAAATTATAGGTGATTCGCTGACATCATAGCAACAAAGTAAGAACCCATAAGGAATATATGGATATAATTGATTGTTGAAAAACTAATACATCTGAAAAAAATGTAAAAGACAACATATGGAATAAAGAGATTTAGTAAATTCACACTTCGTAAAAATGGGATTTTTTCACGTTGGAAAAAACTTTAGATTGCTATCCTCAGTAAAAACGAAGAAGCATTCCCCCAGGCTACGGGAGCATAAACTGGCACAACTGTCCTCTAGGGCAAATTGGTCATATGAAGAAATACCAGGAAAACATGTGTACTCTTCGACCTAGTAAGTCCATTTGTAAGAATTTGTTTTAAGAAACTTATTACGAATCTGCAAAAAGCTTGTATTTAAGTAAGTTCTTTGTACTAATGAAAGACAAGAAAACAATCTGATGTCCAACTATAGGGGATTAAAATTAGTAAATTTTGGTATTTCTATATAATAGAAGAAATAATGACAGGAAAATGTTTATAATATACAGGTTGTAAAACAATAACACATCTACAGCCATTTTACTTCTTTAGACAGACATTTACTCTATTTTCAAATAATCTCAATTCAATCATTTAATGAGAAACAGACCATTGGCATTGTGTGTGTGTGTGTGACAAATTTCTGCTTTTGAAACACTCCTATGGTGGCTATGTTGTAAGCTCTTCATTTTTGGATAAGTGTCACCTATTCATGGGATGTTTCTCACTAGCAATACCATACACTTTACGCCATCTTGGAACAAAGATGCACAAGAACATTGCTGCTCACACAGTGCTGCCTTCTTTGGTGGGCACATTGTGTTGCTTTACTTTTTCCTTTTAAGAGATGAGGTTTCTACTTTTGGAGATATTCAGAGTAGATGATTTAAAGCTTGTATTTATCACTTCAGGATCGAGTCTGTTTTTAATGACAACTTAAATCATAGGGAACAACACTACCAATCTACTCATACCCCTTCTATACCAGATGATCACTTAAACCCTATCTTTCTGCAGATCTTCTCACCTTTTCACATGTGTTTTCTTTTAGTCACATCTAAGAATATGATTTTGATTACTCATTTATTTTAGTGTGTTAAAGCTCGAGTTTCCTCATCGTATTTCAGGCTTGTTTAATAGCTTATAGGGGTTAAAATACCTTCAGTGAAATAACTAATCCTGCCTTGAACTACATAACAGAGGATATTTTCTGAGTACTTGAGAAGAAAATCCCCCAAAGGTACCTTGTACACATGTTGGTATGTCTCAGTTGGGGAAAAAAAAAAAAAAAAGATTTTTAAGCTAAAAAGAGGCTATTGGAAAAGAGATGATACTAAAATATTGGAAACTTTTTAAGGTTCTATTTTTCAAAGATCACATTTTGTATGATTTTTCAAAAATATTGATAAAATAATTTTAATCACTAGATATATATTGTGGACTCAAGAGGAGTTAAATACATACCATCTTTGATTTACTTACTAAAGCTCTAGAAAGTTAAAGAAATTATTTTGAATTTTGTGAATATGCTACAGGTAAAATACCATTATATTTCTCACTTTAGTGAAAGTCATTTCGGAGGAACAGTGTGGAACAAACATTAAGGTACGGCCTTCAGAGTCAAACATAATAATCCACTGGAGCCATGGTCCCACCACACGCTATCTGTGTCACTTTGGGCAAACTGTTCTATCTCTTTCAGGTACAAAGGTATAAGGATAAGTATCCTGAAAGTTCATTAAAAGATAAGTGAAATAATATAGAAAAGACTTTGTAGAGCTCTTGGCTCATAAGAAGCACTAAATTAATGGTGATTATTGTTTCTGCTACTAGCACCAGTTAGTATTAGTTTTTTAATACCAGTTTTAACACTCACTAAATATCACTGTGGTGTCCTCTCTTGAGCTGCCCCCTCAATAAATTATGTCGTCTCTCCAAGATCCATTCAATTCTAACTTTTTCCTAACACTTCCTTGACTTTTCTGGTTTTTATTGATCTAATTGCTTCATGAGTGATCCTTACCCCTTAGGCCAAATGAATTGTAAACTTGTAGAGATCAGGATAATGCCTTCTATTGTTTCTGAATTGCTTAAAACTTATTTATTATATCCTTATTTATTATATCCTTATTTATTATATCCTTGTTCTGGTTATTTATTGCATTATAATAAACACCAAAACTTAGTAACTTAAAACAACCATCTTATCATGTCTTGTGATTTCTCTGGGTCAAGAATTTGGACAGGGTTTGGCCAGGTGGTTCTATTGCATGGGATGTGGACAGTCACTCTGTGGTATTCAGCTGCTATGGAGGTATGGAGGGTCAAAGATGACTTTGCTCACATTCTGGTGCTTTGGTGAGGCTGATAGAAAGATTGGGCTCAGCTGGGACTGTTAACAGGCATGCCAGTGCCTACATGTGGAGTATGCATGTTGTCTCTCCTGCATGGTGGCCTCATGGTGATTGCTGGGCTTCTTACATGTCAACTGAGGTCATCAAGTGCATGACCCCATAGGGCTAAGAAGTCTTGTGGCATCACCATATTGGTTGAAACAGTCACCAGCCCACCTAGATTCATGGGAAGTGGTCAAAGATCCCAAATTTTGATAGGAGGAGTGTCAAAGACTTTGCAGCCATGGTTTAAAGCTGCCACAATCCCCTATGACACAAAGAGTCCTCTGAGAATAGTTTCTATGTCTGGTCATATTTATATCACCAATGATGTCTTATGGGTCAAGAGATATTCAATAAAGAAAGGAACTATAAGAAATAAACTTTTTAAAAAAATTGTTTAAAAACTTAGCCTTTGTGGGGCACCTGTGTGGTGCAGTTAGTTAAGCATCTGACTCTTGGTTTCAGTTCAGATCATGATTTCAGGGTCATGAGATTGAGCCCCGCATCAGTCTCCATGCTCAGTGTGGAGTCTCTTTGGGTTTCTCTCTCCCTCTCTCTTTGCCCCTCCCACAGGTGCTTGTGCTCTCTCTCTCTCTCTCTCTCAAATAAATAAATAAATCTTAAAAAAAAAAACAACCTTAGCCTTTGTTCATATTTTCTATAGTAAGAAAAATCAAACTAATTATTTTGAAGTTCTTCATACCAGAAGCTAGCCTTACTAAATTTTTCTACTACAAATTGAATATTTCCTTATAACTGTCTCCTAAGCCTTATTAGTCTATCTCAACCACCCTTCTTTTTCTTTTCTTGTGTGTGTGTATGTATGATTTGAAGTCAGAAGATGTAGTGGTTTCTACTACTAACTCTGTGTAAGCCACTTCTTTTCTTCAGAGCCAAATTTTCTCTTTTGTAAGAATAATAATTATGATGATAACAATAATAATAACAAAATAGACAGTATTTAAGATTTCATACAGCTCCAGAACTCTGCAACTGTGGGTTTACTATTTTTATAACAATAGCAGAAGAGAGGTAGAGAGTGGTAGAAAGATGGCCCGTGTTGGAAAAAATAGGACATGGATTTTTGTTTCAGACCTCCCATCTGCTAGTGGTGTAACTTTGTCCCTCTACTAAGTTTTCAAGGTCTTGGTGAATTTGGTGGGATAATATAAATGAAAAATCTTAAGAAACTATAATGAGTTGCATGGTTGGGAAACATCTCTCAGCCTTTTTAAATGGGTAAAGAGAAAGGAGCAGGTCATACCAGACATTGGATAGGTTCTGTACTAACACGAGACAGTTTGGAGCATTTCTATGAACATGCATCTATGCTGGAATATCTCCAGCTCCAGAATCTGACCAGCCCATGTAAATATCACCCCCTTTTTCTTACTTGGAGGCCGCATTTGTAATCATTGAAAACATGCATATTGCCAGGGAAAAGGCACTGATAATTCAGCTGCTGAGCCAGTATAGAGAAGTTATTCATTACTGGGTTCAATCCAAGGTCAAAAACATCAAACTCCAACCATTAAGCAAAATGGTGACAGGCTTGGTAGTGATGACCCAGAGTGAATATATTGCTCATAGGAAACAAGGTCAGGAATACAGCAGGCCTGAAAGGGGTTGCCAAGTCAAAGTCAGGAACAACCAGCCTATAGTCCAGAGGTCCATGTGAAACAGCACGTTCCAGCTAGAGTAGAGGGGGGCAGCAAAGGGTAGGCCAGCCACCCCCTGTTTCTGTGCTGTTACAGGCTAGGAAATCCTCAGCGTCCAACTACATTTACAAGTTTTGTTTCTGTGCTTCGAAACTCCTTCTTCTGGGGTCTAGACCTCCTCACCTTGACAAATCTGGTAAAGACATAGAAAGGGATACACACTATCTTTCCTGCTGAAGACAGCAGTTTGTTTGGGCTTCTAAAGGCTCAGAGCAGGGTCTGGGCTTACTTCTTAAAATCCGTCTCCTCCTCCATCAGCTTCAGCCTCACTACTGTTTTAGACAGATTATACTTGAACATTCCCTTTGGAAGGATGCTGAAATCTAGTAGGTTTAAGAATGTTGAATTTTTTAGAAGTTCGCGCTTGTGTTCTTAGCAATGAGAATTGTCTCCTATCTTGTTTCTTTGTCTAGGCTTCACAAAAAACATCGCTTGTATTGGGGGCAGCATATAAAATGCAAAGCTCTGTGTGTAGTTCTTACACTGAATAGAACTGGAAGAATTTGGTTATGGGGCTACAATGGGTCAGAATGTATGAAACTGCAGAAAAGAGTGGCTGGTCTGGGCCTCCTACTCTCCACAGAAGCGACCACAGACACCCACCCAGATACCAAAGTCAAGAAAGGGTCATACTCCGCCTTGCCTTTGTGGAAGACACCTTCTGAAAGCCCACTGCTTGCCGGCCACTGCAGAGAACTCCCCTGCCGCTCGGGGTGTCTGGGAAATGCCTGTTTCATTAAGGCTCCTGAACGCTATCATGTTACACTTCAGAAGTAATGACCAGCTTACTTAAAACAAAGAAGCTTTGACCTTTCTCCCCTTCTGAAACCAAAAACAGATGAAGTTAAAGTGACTCATTTCCGGCTTTAAATATGCTCTAAAAAACATTTTTTCAAGTAGTTTTGGACCTCAGGGTTTGAGGGGCTTTTGGGGGGGGGGGTTGTTTTTCCTTTGCCTTATTTTTACATAAATATATCTCAGATCCTTCTTGTCAAGGTCAACATATTTATTATTTATATTCATGGTGCGGCCCACTATACTTTTTTTTTTCCTTTTAGCTTTCTTACTTTCTTCCTTTTTTTTTTTTTTTTAATCTGTGTTGTTTATAACCACGACCCTTGATCCTCCAAGTCTTAAAACAGCTTGGCTTTCAGCAGCTAAATCTGACAAGGTCAGCATTTTTCTGTTTATTCTGAGAATACTATTTACCCTCTGGGGTTTTTAAAAGTAATTCTGTAAAACATCACTTGGAAAAAGTTTGTAGCATTCATAGAGACTTCCATAAAGTCAGATAACCATAAATGACAACTTCTTGCTCTGATTTTTGAACTCTGGGAATATCATCACTACATTTGGTGCCTAGGCAGTTGTATTAACCAAAATTTTACAAATAAAATTATAGATTTAAAATAATCTCAATGTATTTCACTTCTGACACTTGCCACCTTGAATCAAACACTAATCAAATAATTCTTGTGTTTTGCCCTTTAGAAAAATATTTTCCATTAGGAATTGTATGATACATTATATTATTTATTCGAAGTTATAAATTAGGATAAAGAGAGGAAGTAGACCTTTTCAGTAGTCAAGCTCTAGAACAAATCTACTTTTGATCCAAAGGTAACTTGTGAAGCAGTGTGGGGGATCATGACTTGTGCTTAAGGAGACAAAAGCTATCTCTGAACTGGCAAAATTGAAAGTGTTATTTGAGAAGAGACTAGCATATTTGTACAAGGTTCAAAGATAATCCATCAGGCCTGGCTATAGTTCTTCACTCACTAGAGCTAGGCAGACTCCTTTGTTTCAGCATGAGCCCATCAGATCCCAACACTCTCAGGATCAAGCTGCAAACACAACTTTCTGGCTACGCGGTTTCAGTAAAGAACATGTCTCCACTGCACACAGACCTCCCCACCAATAGGCTTGCCAGTAACACCAAAGTTTATAATACACTCAAATCTCATTGAGAAGTTTATCCACTAGACTGCGAGAAGAAAACATTTAACTCTAGCAAAAGCACTGCCAGTTATAAGGCCCTGCACAAGCAAAGAGACCTCATTTTGGTGGTGGATGAGGGTCAGAAGGAGGTGAGAGGACACTCACGCCATTGGGAATGTTTTGTGGTTTCTTCAGGAAGAGTAAGGATACTTGAATCTCTGGCTCAGGATAATCAAGGAGCAGGTGGTGCCTGGGAGGGTAAACACTGCTAAGTCCGCATTTATTCCTTTAGCCCTAACTGTACATTAATTCAATAAGGAGGTCTAATAAAATAATGCATTTTTCAAAATGCTTAGCTGGCATTTCGGGCAGGGTGGGCAATTTTTATTATTTACCAAGGAATGCATCTTGAAGGAATTGGTGAATTGAGCAAGTCCGCGCTGTAGGCTGCTCTGGCCTCCAGGGGTCACCCTTCCCTTTAATGACTCTACAACAATACTCGGAGACCCCACCCTGAGGGACTTTCGTCTTTTAGCAATTTCTTGTGCCCTAGTAACTCTGAGAATCCCCGAGATTGCTTTTATGTTCAAGAATGTGTGCTGGTTGTCACTTTCCCCCTCAGCCAGCCATCTGTCTCTGTCTGCTGCCACACCCTTCTGCCTGCAACCTCTTGCTGCCGGACTCTGACTTCTGCCATTTCTGCACCCCTCGTGCCATTTTGTGCCAAGTGTGGACATGGGCTTATCTCATTTTTTCCCTGGAGCACAGCCAATAGCAAGCTGAGATATTTAGCAAAACTTCGTTGAAGGCTTAGGGATAACAGAAGGAAAGAAATCACAAGGGAAAAATATAAAGAAAGAAAAGAAATAGGACAGGATACTAGATTTGTGTGATTCCTCCAGAATGTGTATACCTCCACAGGGAATCCCTACTAAAGTCTCTTTTACACACAAACACACTCACACTCAAACACACACACACACACACACACACACACACCCTTCTTCCTTCATGTTGCTATGGCTAACTTACTTCTCTCTCATCTGGAATCTAGACCCTCAGATCCTCTGTGATTGCCAGAGGGGAATATTTATTTTCCTAAAAGGAAACCTGATGTGATCTTCAAAGAATATAATCCTTTATATTATCATATATGCCAGCTTCTCTCTGAACATTCTCTTTCTTTCCAATGGCTCAAACTTTCTCAGAATAAAATCTTTGCTTTGTCTTACTTTATTTATTTAAATCAAGAAGCGGGGGCAGGGAGTTGTGTGTTTAAAAGGCAGGATGTTTCCGGATTCTACTCATTCATTTTCAATCAAATATTGGCATCCACCTGGGTACCCTTTTCCACCAGGGAGTTAGCAACTAAAATGAAGCACCCAGTGTGATTTAAGGAGAAGTCCTGGTGGCTTGAGATCACTCAGAATCAAAAGATATAAGGGTACGGCAGAGTCTCAAGCATAAAAGGAGAAGGCAAGAACTGGATCCTGGAGGCTGACAGGTTAATCAGTTCAGATTTTAGACTGTATAGACTGACAGAGGAACTGCTAGGAATTAGACAAGACGCTGACACTTTTGGTGGAAAAGCGAAGACCAGAGGGATTGTGTAGGGAGAGGCAGGAGATGGAAAAGAAAAACTGCAAAGCTGATCTCAGAGTAGGATTTTTAATATACTGTATCTCCTCGGTGAAATGGACTTTCTTGTTAAAGGCTGGAGAATGATTAGAAAACCCAAGAAGACTAACTCTGGGCTAGCCAGGAGCAAAGACCAGAGACATGACATAAAAACCTCTCTGAGGTCTGCCATTGTGATTTCACCCGCCCTCTTCTCCAAGGACTTAAATCAGGCATTTGGGCAGGGAAATAATCTGGTGCCCCTGCAAACTAATGTAGTTAAAATATTTGTTCACATTGAATCAAAACAGGATTTCATGGGGCACCTGGATGGCTCAGTCAGCTAAGGGTCTGCCTGCAGCTCAGGTCATGATCTCAGGGTCCTGGGATCAAGCCCCGTGTCGGCCTCTGCACTCAGCGGGGAGTCTGCTTGTCCTTCTCCCTCTGCCCCTCCCCCCCGACTCTGTCTCTTTCTCCCTCTCTCTCAAATAAATAAATACATCTTAAAAAAAAAAAAAAAAAAAAAAACAGGACCTCATGAGGGAAAGATTAAGAAAGAAGATTCCTATTGGTGGCAGCTTAAACCACTGACCCAAATTTGAATACTTCACTCAGTAAATCAAAGACATTTCTGAGAAGATATTCTGGTGACTAGCTAGCTATTATTATTTGACCAGCTCAACCCCACCCCAAGTAGCCTTCCAAAGTATTTCTCCCAACAGTATATAACTTTTCTTGGAAATTTTCCAATAAATTGAATTCTTCCATCTTGTTAATTTCCCAGTGATGTCCCTTAGAGACAGGAGCCCTGGGCACCGTCTAGCTGGTCCACCTCTCAACACGAATTTACCAGTCTTGTGGTACTGCCACCTGGAGCTACGGACGTCAGCACCACTAAACACATGACTCATTCCCTACTTATCCACATGATAGAAAACAAACAGTACATTTCAGAGCACAAGATCTTTCCTTGCGGGGACGAACACTAAATGTTGTTGAACTGAAATGAATAGAAGTAGTGGGTCCCAGGGCACAGAGAACAGTAGGAATGGAGGCCAAGATGCAGAAGATGTAAATCCAAAATGTTCAGCATCAGTCATCTGGGTGTGATAAGTCAAATGAAGTTTGGGGAGATTTCTTTGTGCTGCCATGTCTTAAGAAAACATTTAAGAAATTTCCTGAGAAATATGCTCCATTCTAGCTTACGCAATAAAAAGAACTTGAGACTTCTCAAGCCTGCCATTTCATTAACATGTTTTGCATGTAAACTTCCAATTGGTTTCTTTATACTCACTTTTAAAATTAATATATCTTTCTGCATTAACATTTTATATAAAATCATGATCTAGACATGTACATGTACTGCTAAAATTAGATCATCAATAATCACTATCTAAAATGAATTACATTCCAAAAGCTCTGGCTAATGATTTATCTCTTCGTCATGGAACCGATCTCTATCAGATTGATTTATGTAGCAGCCAATCATGTTTCAGTAAACTGCAGCATGCACATGCATCTTTAAGTGATGATAAGCTGTGACTGTCCATTTATTTATACAACACTAGCAACAAAAAAAGAAAGTCCCAGCCTCTTTCAAAAGCTTCACAGGGTGACCAAATCCTCTAAGAAGTGATAATAGCCAATTCTATATAAAATTTCAGAACAACTGATATAGTATCAAACATATACAAAAACATTCACAAAAACAGTAAACATTAAAATGGTGACATCTGATATAGAGAATTCTTTGCCTTTGCATGTTTACATTATTTGCTTTGATAGCAAGGTACCTTTTTGCACATTTACATTATTTGCTTTGATAGTAGATGCTTTTGTTAGTTGTTGAAGTGATTGACAACCTCATGCTGTTCTATTTAATTGCCTTTTCTGCAATGCAAGGTTCTGTGTTTAGAAGACGCTGTTTCATAAATAAATCCAAAGTGTATGTGTGTGTATGTGTGTGTGTGTGTGTGTCTACTACAGAGATTTTGTTTCTCAAGCCAATTCTGTAACTATTCAGCTACAGCTGTCGCCATATTTATCTGTATTTACATTAAGGTTCATTCTTATCCTTCATGTTTTTTGCCTTTCCTATGGTTAAGGAGATTAATGGATCTCCTTAAGAGAATAAAAAACCTTTTCATACAGCTCTTCATATTTAAAGGAAGAGTGAGGTATTGGACATACAATGCTTTAGCAAAATATGTAATAAGTTCCAACTTTAAAGGTTTAAACAATTATTCCCTGCAAGCCTATTTCAAATATGTAAAACCTGTAAGAATTTTGCATTCTGCCCGAGTTTACATACCAGCTCTTGCATATGTTCTCTCAATAAAATCCAAGTAGCAAACTTTTTCCTGTTAACAAAATCTCATATAGAAATTCCAAAGGGTTTCTCACATAATGATTTCAAAAATCTTCTCTCATTACAGGTTTGATTAACATTGTTGTGGTAGACAATATATGGAGCTCAATATTGTAAAATCTCAAGCAATTTTTTTTTTTTGCTTAACCTAGAAATTAAGTTCAAGTAATTCTTAAAAGTAAGCTATTACTATACTTGTCTTCAAGATACATTTCAAGGTGGTTATTCTTGGTTTTTGTTTTTGTTTTTTTTTAATTTAATCACTTGTTATCTGTTACAGGTCTAGATGATTTTAAACACATTTGATAAATTCTGCAGGGATTCTACAGGTCAACACAGATGGGTGTAAATACTATGATGACTTTTCCCCCAACCCCCTGTTGTGAGCATAAGTCAAAGAGAGTGATTTTAGAGGCAAAGAGATGGAGAAACAAAGCTCAGACTTGTGCTTTCAACTGGAGTAAGAAATAAAAGTTGGACAAAGTGATTGTTTCGATCATTAAATGAGGCAGAGTGATGCAGAGAAAATGCTTAAATTTAAACCCTGACACTACTACTTGTAGCTGTGTAATTGTGTAAATCCCTTAACCATTCTGGGTTCCTTCTTTATCTGTAAGATGGAAATATACAAAATCTACTTCACAAGAAACAAGCAACACTGGATGGCCTGGAAAGGAGGGAGCCAGGGGAGGGGCTATGTAGCCCCCACTCACTACTATCGGAGTCTCAGCTCTCATTGGCCAAACCCAGCCCAAACCCAGAGAGCAGGAAGGCCAATGATGCAGATCACAAAGCAAGTCTCCAGGGCAGAGAGCGGTGGAGAACGGTGAAGAGTAAATTATGAGGGATAAATGGAAATATCAGGATAGAGATGAAAGAAAGGAATATGACCTTAAAATAAAAGAGAACCCAGAGAGAATCATGTTTTGACGACATAGAGCAAGACTTGAAAGGAAGTAACACATAGATGGAGCTCTAAAGAATGAGAAGTAGCTAACCACATAAAAAAAAAAAAAAAAAAAAGGCGGGGGGCACCTGGGTGGCTCAGTCGTTAAGCGTCTGCCTTCGGCTCAGGTCATGATCCCAGGGTCCTGGGATCGAGCCCCGCATCGGGCTCCCTGCTCCGCGGGAAGCCTGCTTCTCCCTCTCCCACTCCCCCTGCTTGTGTTCCGTCTCTCGCTGTCTCTCTCTGTCAAATAAACAAATAAAATCTTTAAAAAAAAAAAAAAAAAGGAAAAAAGATGGGCAGAGAGAATTCTTGGCAGAAAGTTGGTATTGGCAATGGCCCTGAGGCAGGAAAGAGCTCAATGTATTATATGATTTGAAAGACCCATGTGGCTTCATAAGTCAAGGTAAGGAATTTAGACATAATTGGTTGTGTAATGGATTTTAAACAGGCGAGTAGTATTTAGAAGGGTCATTCTGGACGGTGTGTGAAGAATATATTGAACAAGAAAAAGGGGGGGTAGGGTGGTAAAGAAAGAAAAGGAAAAAGAACAATTAAAAAATTAAACATACAATAGATTAGATGTCACAAAGCAAAACCAAATGTTTAAAAACTAAGGAAGCCATATAGACCACAAAGCTCAAATGTGTTCAGAAAAAGGACAGTGCCTTTCAACTTGAGTTAGTAATGAAGGTTTTATGGAAGACAGAACTTAAGCTATAAAGGCTTAATATAGCTAATAAAGGCTAATATAGAATTAGAGCAAATAGAAAGAAAAGGGGTGCCAATTCCAAAATAGGAAGAAATGGAAGTCAGGTAGTTACAGGAGTGTTTGGGAAAGAATGAAGGAGGCTTTTTTGGGAGGAGCAGAGGGAGATGGAACTGGATATAGGAAGAGGAGAACATACATGTTTCTGGGCATTAGTGAATTAATTTTCTGCTTTTCCAAGATAAGGTTTTAATTCTTAACCAGGTCTTTCAATAAGTTTGGTGAGATTTTCAGGTACTTTGGACACTAAGATACTTTTGGATTTGCCCCCTCAAGTCATACCACATAACCAAGTAACCTGCTATTGATCCAAATTATGCAAGGCTGGTTCTGACTAATCATTTCTCCCCAAAGCAGAAATACCTGAATTAAAACACACTTAAAAGGAGGTTTGCAAAGCTAGTCACATAAGCATTGCTTACATTATCTGCTATTTAAAAGTATACATCATTGCTTTCTTGGTGCAGAAATTGAGAAAGAACTATATATTTATTTGTTCTCAATATTTTTAAACCAGGAAATCTGATATCATTGATGATGGAAAATTAGCTATCTTTTCATTGGCCTACAAAATACCAGGAAAAGTTGAAATAGCATTTATACAAATTTCTTTCTTTAAAGATTTTATTTATTTATTTACCAGAGAAAGAGAGAGCACAAGCAGGGGGAGCAACAGGTAGAGGGAAAGGGAGAAGCAGGCTCCCCGCTGAGCGGGGAGCCCGATGCGGGGCTCGATCCCAGGACCCTGGGATCACGACCTGACCCAAAGGCAGATGCTTAACCAACTGAGCCACCAAGGCATCCCATAAATTTCTAAGAATATATGTTTAGTTTTAAAAGGTTATTGAAAGCTATTTTGGAAGGACATTAAAGCTTCAACCTCATTCTTGTACTATGCATGCATACTTCATATTGAAATGTTTGGTTATTTTTTTCCCTAAAATAGCACAGAACTCTCAAATTGTTGTGGTTTTCAATTCCAGAATGCATTTATTCCTCTTAGTGTAAGGAATGTAATTGGCAAAATACTTAATTCTATAAACAATTTATAATCTATTATAGTCAATATCAGTGTAAGGAATGTAATTGGCAAAATACTTAATTCTATAAACAATTTATAATTTATTATAGTCAATATCTACCAAATAATCAATGATAAAAGTATTACATATTCACATGTGCATCTGAAGAACCAGAGCATCGAAAATACTTGCTCAGGGTCACATAACAAGTCAAAGGCACAAGTGAAACTCGAATTGAGAAACAACTGAGGAAAATCATTTTCTCACATCTCTTATTTGCAATACTTTGAACCTCCCTCTGAGGGCATCAGAGTCATTAATAAAACTCACAGTAGTCTTAATTCCCCTGTAAGGAAGGTGAACATATGTACATATGTTAGTATTTCACAATAAAGCTAGTAACGACCAAGTGAAATTCAGACAAAGATAAAGTAAACTAGGAACCTTTATCAAGACTCATGTTACAAAGTGGCTAACTTATAGGACCCAAACATTCTTCATAGCTTGTAATGTTACTGTCTCTGTGATTGATTGTTTGATGCATGGCTATCTCTCCAACAGATCACAAGAAAATGAATGATTGGATATCAGTAATTCAAATGGATTCATTCTTGAAATGCTTTTGGCTCCCTTTCTGTCTATCTGTAACCCACACTTTATTTAAGGCCCTCCTAAATATCCCCCTATCTTCTTGACTATAGAGGTCATTATCTATCCCCCTTTGTTGACCACACTCTGTATAACTTTTGGGCAGAAATTTTCTCCCAATGAGTTCAGTCTTAGGGAGATAAATTCAGGTGCTTATCTTACCTCTAAGACGTAAAAGCAGTTTTGGCTCCTCCTGCCAAAACTTTATTTTTACAGCTCTTCACTTAAGTCTGGCCAACTGGATTCTCTCTACTAGGACTTTGCATCTTGAGCAGAGTATTATAAGAACAGAATACAAGAACAGAAGAAAAGACTAGACACAGTCATTTTAAAAGACCACTTCAGAAGCATATATAGGAATTCAATCAATATCTACTGAATTAACTTGAATGAGAAGAGTACATAAGAAAATAATCATTGAGTAAGAAAACTGTTCATTGAGTTAGACTTTCTTAATAAGATCTGAAAACATCAAAATGCAGACTATTCATTAACCACAAAATCATCTATAAAATGAAGCCTCATTCATGTTGAAATTCTACCACTTTTTGTTAACACTAGACTGAAGACTTTTATCTCATTGTTAAAGTTCATTAAGACCAACAGAAGAGAGAGGAATTGGAATTAATAGTCAAAGGACAGTGAAATAATAAAATAGAGTTCACTATGCCCCATGGCCTTTTCTACAATATTTTAGTACATTCCTTTGATAAGCAAATACCAAGATCACATTGCATTCATAACACTCTAGGAACTTGCACAAATAGAGATTGATTTCATTTTTTATTATTCAAAAATTCTAAATGATTCCCTTAGATTGCTTGTGAAAAGCATAGTTTGTGGTATTTGGAAAGTTCATTGTGCTGTCAATGATTTTCACAAATAAAAGAATACATAAAATGCAGAAAGCAGTGTATAGGGGTGTAAATAAACCATAGAAGTAATAATAGTAATACAGCCTACTGATATAGAACTTTACTGTTTAAAAGCACTTTAATGATTGTGGCTGGAATGATTTACATTATGCGAAAGGAATTACATGGCAGAATTTAATAAATGGTCTTTAAATACCACTCACAGATACAACACTCAGAGACACAATATTTTTAGAAAAATATACACCTTATTTGCAATATGTAGTATATACTATATATATAATATACATAATATAATAACATATATTATGTACGTATAAAAGTTTTTTCAATTTAATTTTGGCGTAAGGATATATTTCATTTTTTCCCAGAGTAAGTAACTACTGGCTTTTTATACACAAAGGATGATAAGGATAATGCTGAATTATTTCTTTTCACAGTAATGCTTAAAGCATTTGGCTTTCCTAAATAATTCATGTAATTTTTCCTCTGTTAATACCCATTTGTATAACTGTATATGATGAAAGTTAAGAAGTGCCCCATCAGGAGGGGATGAAAGGCTGGCAACACTTGAAAAATTATAAACTAAACAGAAGTGATGGTTATAGTCCCCCTTTCACATAAAAAATCATAAAGTATTTCCTGTTTTGTCCCATTTCTCAGTTGGAACATACTCTCACAGAGGGAACATGAATAGATTAAAATCTAAATTTTTTCTTCTTTAAGAAAACATAAGCATAATCACTTTTGATTTCTTTTAAGTTAGTTCAATAAACAATGAGTACTATTTTAAAACTAGAGGCATTCCATGGGAATCTCTCTGGAAAGATATAACTTACGTTGAATGTCATTTTATGAGTTAAGTTTATGGAAAGCTATAATCTTTTTGCAATATACAGTGCAGTAAAAACTAATTCATACATGTCCCTTTTCATCCAGCACATACAGGAGACCCAAATTATATCTGTCGAAAATGACCTAAGGTGATTTTTTTTTTTTTGCAAGGAACAAAGGGATATTAAAATTGCAGGTACTTGTCAGGAGTTTCCTTAATTTACAAAGGATCTGCTATACACTGAGCACACTGGGATGTCGCAGTTTTGTCCTAACAGGATTCTCAGATCATCATCCATAATGAGACAGTTTTATGCCATAGACAAAAAGGGTGTGGGGACAGGGAGAGGAGAGCAAATAGGAGGTTACTCAAATCAAGCTCTTCTCTTCAAGAACTAGAAAATTTTTATCAAGATCTTAGAAGCCCGGGGCACCTGGGGGTCTCAGTCGGTTAAGCGTCTGCCTTCGGCTCAGGTCATGATCTCAGGGTCCTGGGATCGAGCCCCGCGTCGGGCTCCCTGCTCCGTGGGGAGTCCGCTTCTCCCTCTCCCTCTGCTCGCCGCTCTGCCTACTTGTGCTCTCTATCTCTCTGTCAAATAAATAAATAAAAATCTTAAAAAAAAAAAAGATCTTAGAAGCCCTACCCAGAGATAAATAAAATACCAAGGATATAATAACACCCCCAAGACCTTCTAAAGTTAAAAGCTAATGAGAAATTGTGATGGGCTAGACACACATATACTTCCTTTTGGACAAAGGGCCAAATATGCCAAAAATATACTGATGTATCTTGAGAGTTGGTAACTTCTCTAATGTGTTATTTTCGTTCTTTGTGTTTATTTCCAGGTAGCTCTTAGCGACAAAACCCTAAAAAAGAGAAGGACAGCGCATATTTGTTTCAGGGCTGTGTGGGAAGAGAACTAGAGAGGCTGTATCCTGTCTGGAGGTGTGTAGGGAGAAACTAGAGAAGATCTAAATGTGTTGAGGAAGCTAGAGAAAAAGATGAGTGATCTTTGTGATCTCCCAGAAGAAGTAATAAAGGGGAAGTGAGTAAAAGGTACGGAATGGATACTATCCCTTTATCGATAATATTTACTAACATTTGTTTTATTTTATCTCTACCTTTCTAGGATTCTAAGTTTCATAATGAGTAAGAGTACATGGTCAATAAGCAATTGATAACTTCATGCTAGAATAATATTTTGCTTTTATACTCTACACATTTGCACATGTCAGCTGATTTGCTATTCAAATTCATCAGCCACATTTATGAGTAAAAAAAATGAGGCTTAGAAATACTAGTCTGTAGACCTATTAATTGTAGAAACAAGGACTAGAAACTGAGTTTCTAATTGTGTATTTTACTTTGAATAGTATAAATGTGTTTGAATACAACTCTTCTGAGTAGAGAAGAACAGTAATGATTTCCAAAAGCAATGCTAAATCTGAACTAGTGTGGTCAGTATGTGTTACATTATAGATATTTTAGCATAAACAATTAGGGCTGCCCTGTAGTGACCTGCTTTTGCTTATCCAAAACAATCAAAAATCTTTAAAAAATAACGTTGACACATTTTTTTTTAAATAGGAGGATACAGGTATTGATGCGTTGCTTCATCCTAAAAATGTTCTGAAAGCTCCTTTAGATCTTCTTTTTCCTCAGTGCTCTATACACAAGACAGATGCCAAGATTTCTCTCTCTCTATCTCTATTTCTGTCTCTGTCTCTCTCTCTGTCTCTCTGTCTCTCTCTCTCTCTCATTCCTAGCCATTCAGCACAATATTACTCCCCTCTGATTTCCTCCTTCCAGACCCTTGCTCCCTACCCTACCCTCCAAAGTCCCATTTTTCCTATAGGTGATCCTCTCTGCCTCTCATGTCTTCAGGAATTATACCCTCATCCTGCATTCTAACATCTTTCAGCTTTGGGAAAAGCTCCCCAGAATTCTGGTGGAAAAAATTCCCCTTCCTCATTATATATACCACTAAATGTCTTTCCATTTTTTTCTAATCCTTAATCAATTTTAAGGGTGTAGTACATTCTTCTTGGGGGCAGGTGCATGATTCATGATGGTTCTCCCTTTCCAAAAATAGTTTCTTGATTCATGACTATAAAACCAACCTCTTCCTCTAGAATATAAGTGATTAATTCAGTATAGGTGATGGATTCAAGGGTAGCTGATTCAGTTTCTCCTTTCCAGAAACTTGAAAAATAAAATCTAGAGATAGATTATGACTACTCATCATGGTGAGCATTGAGTGATGTATAGAATTGTTGAATCACTATGTTGTACACTTGAAACTAATAGAACATTCTATGTCAACTACACTTCAGTAATTAAAAATATACTAAAAATAAATAAAATAAAATCTAGAGACACAGACTGAAATGTGGTAGGGCTCATGTGAGCAGGGATGTAGTGAGAATAGTCACAAATCAAATTCCTGCTTCTGAGCTTTCCAGAGCTTTCCTGCTTCCTTCCTTTCCTGGGTTGTGGTTCATCGTTGGATTCAATGATATACTGGCATTAATCTAGTAAATCTGCAAGCCAAAGTCTGTTTTTGCTACTGGAGAAATCCATTTTCCAAAAGAAGCTTAACCAGGAGAGATAGTTGGTTAAATGAAAAAGCTGTTCCAGTGGGAAATTATAAAGGTGATGGACACTTTAAACCCTTTAACTTAAAATACAAAAATGTATATATTTACTTCTAATTATTTTTATATCTTATACTTGGAGTTTCTACTATTATTCTTGTACAAGCCATAGCCAAAATACAATGACCATGCTTTCTAATTTAACCTTCTTAAAGGTGAAATAGAGTTTTAAGCCAAATGTAAAGCAATCTGGGTATATAAATCTTCCAAATTTTAAAGATCTTTTTTCTGGATTCATAGTTGTCTTACCCACACCTGATTCTTGAGCAATATTGTTTTTTTAAGTTTTCGCTTTAATTCTAGTTTGTTAACATACAGTGTTATATTAATTTCAGGTATACAATATAGTAATTCAACACTTTTGTACGTCACCCTGTCTGAGCAATATTGTTTTAATGATTTGCCCTTACCAAGTTTTCCCAAATATTTCATTTAGTTTCAACCCACAACTACTCCTTTTTACCCACATTCATCAGGACACAGATACTAAATTAAATTACATAATTATAATACTACAATAAACACGAACAGGTTTGGAAACAAACATCATCTACTCTTCAAAGCATTCAGCTTACTAATAGAAAAAAAGGTGCAGAAGAATGATAGAGAAGAACTTATATCTAACACTTGTATTTAGGAAGCTGTGGGCTTTAGTGCATTTTATGGGGGACAGAGAGGGCGTCTATCAACCTAGAGAATTGGTTAAGTGAAGGTAGATTAAATGAGTAGCCCCTGGACTTAAAACCAAAAGAGGCCTGACTCATGTAAGTAGGACATTAAAATCAAGCTAAAGGAAAAACTTCAAGCAAATGAAAATACTGCGTATTTAGCCTTCTTCACAATTTTACATATGCTAATAGTTTGATACTAAAGAGATAGCATGGCTCATTGAAATAAATCAAAAGTTGGCATTTGGGTTTAACACTTACACTTACCCAAGCTGAACATATCTTAACAGACAAAACAACTACATTTGTCAGGCACCAAACAACTAGATACTTCATCCACTTTATTGAAATGAAGTAGAAAAAAGAGTTTTGAGGAATCTTTTAGATTCTCTGGAAAAATGTATCGTGCTGATCTTTAAAATTAGAGACTACACTTCTCAACAATAATTCTTACCAGTTTCTTATTATGACTGAAAATAGCTTTAATCAGGGGCGCCTGGGTGGCTCAGTCAGTTAAGCATCTGCCTTTCGGCTTGGGTCATGATCCCAGGATCCTGGGATTGAGTCCCACATCGGGCTCACTGCTCAGCAGGGAGCCTGCTTCTCCCCCTCCCTCTGCTGCTCCCCCTGCTTGTGCTTGGTCTCTCTCTCCCTTTGTGTCAGATAAATAAATAAAATCTTAAAAAAAAAAAAAGAAAATAGCTTTAATCAGTAAGGGGTCATTGGGAGAATGAGATTTTTAGTTTACAAAGAGAATATATATATAACACATATGTAAATATATATAAATAGATCGATTATACAAATGGCTTATAAATTATATATAACTATGTATTAATATGTTATATTAATATATTTATAAATAATAAATATTATAATACTGGCTGAAGTTTATATATGTTTATAGCCAGTATTACTAGACACTCTGGTTATCAGTGGTATTGTGTTGCTGACTTGGAATTAGTGTGACCCCTAAATTGGATGTCAAAATGACACCAGAAAGTGAAGTGTGCCTTAGTTGACTATATTAGAAGATATGATAAAGAACATGGAAACGCCCCTTGAAAATTCATCAGATGCTCTTTCCTATCATAAGGTTGTGAGTTTCTAAAGTTCCATGGCCATCAATATGTACTGGCTAATCCCCAGAAAGAGAACATCAGCAGTTATAGATTATTTGTGAAGTGTACATGGTGTTGCTCATCATAAAGCCAAAGGAGATAATATATCATGCAAACACAACAGAGGAGGAGCATATATTCAGAATACCTACAGGCAATTCAGGGCTAACGAGAGCCTTTCAAAAGATGCATTGATACACAGGGTACCGAACTGCTAATTCCTAACAAATGGAATCACTCCAAATTTCTTGACTGAGCCAGCCCTGCCCAGAATGGCACTTCCAAGTCACATCCTAGTTCAGGATCTCTTGTGTTTATTTTGCCAGTAATGACGGTGTAACCTCAAATGACAAGAAAGGGTCACCAGCACTGAGTTCCTACTCTGCAAGCCAACTGGCATCAAAGCCAAGCCTATTACCACCAAGGACTGCTGAGCTAAGAGTGTGAGGAGAACCAACAGAGACAGATGTGAAAGAAACAGAGGAAAAGGGAGCTGAAGCCATTGATCACAAGTGATAGGGATGCTGTGAGTCACCACCAGAGGCAATGTGGAAAAGCTGTCATTTTCTGGGTAGCAACAGGAGTGCACGCTGGCATGAAGCATTCAGAATGGGGTGGCTCACACTAGAGGAATAATGTCACGCTGCCCAAGAGTAAACACACAAGTGGGATGCTAACAGCAAAAGGATTGCCCACCAGCAGATCCTAGGCGAGGAAAGGACTAAGTCATTCATACCATGCCTGTGGAACTCTCTGCAGGGCTCCATTGATCTTGTGGTCCGCACTCATGCACATGGCTTGAAATACCTTCAGCTCTGTCATCTATAAACACAAGCAAAGATCACTCCCTCTCTCTGTTTTAGGAAGGACGGGGACAATGACTGCACAGGCTCTGCAGGTAGGTGCAAGTTGGGGCAATAATTAAACATTATCTTTTGTATATCTCTCCTCTACCCGATGGGACCAAAATGTGAAACCATAGTTTTAGAATGTATTGGGATGGAGAGGGGTTATCTCAAGCTGATCAAGTCTCTGTACATGGGATACAAACTTTTAGTGGATATCTTAAATGACACATTCACTAACGCCCACCCTAAAATACAAGATGCTTGTCTTTGAATCCCAGTGCTTTATGGGTATTTGTTTCATAATAGTTATATTACTCTACTTTGAAATATAATAATTTGGTCATCTACTAATTCATCCATTCAGCAAACATTTTTTGAACACCAATCATGTGGCAATCACTGCTGGTGTTATCTTGCTAATAAACAAGACAGAAAAGGTTCTTGCCATTATGGAGTCTCATCTCACCATAGAGATTTTAAAAATTAAACAAGTTATTGGGAAAATTACAATTCAGATAAAGATAGGAAGAGATGCCAGTTGCCTAGACTTTAGTGCCCCTGTCTAGGCTGACTTGTCTAGTCTATGTATATCCAGTAGCAGTCAGGACTATGCATGGCACAGAGCAAATGCAAATAACAATAGTTTATTAAATTGAGCTAATGAGTGTAAGAACAATTTCTGGTAAGTTTGTAAGAACAATTTGATTTGTGAAATTTTAGAAATAACGTCTTTCCCCTCCCATCGGTATAGTATACGCTTTTCATTCCCTAAATAAATAGTAATGGGAAGTTTTTTAAAAAGTATTTCCAGGGGCGCCTGGGTGGCTCAGTCGGTTAAGCGACTGCCTTCGGCTCAGGTCATGATCCCAGGATCCTGGGATTGAGCCCCGCATCAGGCTCCCTGCTCGACAGGGAGCCTGCTTCTCCCTCTCCCACTCCCCCTGCTTGTGTTCCCTCTCTCGCTGTCGCTCTCTCTGTGTCAAATAAATAAAATCTTTAAAATAAATAAATAAATAAATAAATAAATAAATATAAAAAGTATTTCTGATACAGGCTATTTTTAATGTGCCAGATTTTCAGATTTGAGCTATATTTTTGGAAATTTAGAGCAAACATTTGGTGTAGTTTACTGTAACATTTGAACCTGATTCAGAGGTTCCACCCTTTTTGATGCATAGGCTAAAATCTTATCCTGCTTCCCTCATTTTAGGTAAGGTGCTTATGAAACCTACATTAGCTATTTAAAACTTTCAAATATACTTTTGAGCAGGGTAGAGGAGACCAGAGAGAAAAATGAGGATGCCTGTTGATAAGCCTTAACATCTGGAAGATTCCACTGGCCTGAATCAATGAGGGACACATCCATATCTACAAGACTCACTCATAGGGAAATTGTTTGGCTACCCAATGTAAGCTAAGTATTATGTACCTATGCCTTCCTGAGCTTAGCTTGTCTCTGATCATTGTACTTCCAGGACTGATAATGAGTTTCCTATAGTCAAGGAGTTAATGTCTACCATAGTAGGGGACCCCGAACTCCATGCCAGCATTAAAGACAGGACTGGTCAGTCCGTATGGAACTATGATTGTAAAGTATTTGAAATTTTACCCATGGATAAATCCAAAAGTATCCTTAACCCAATCCTAGAAACTTTAAAGAATAATATACATCCTTACTATAGGTTTCCTTAATGAGTGACACAGGTTTACACATGCATTATCTAAAAGTCCTCTTCTGGGGGTGCCTGGGTGGCCAAGTCCCTTAAGCATCGGACTCTTGATTTTGGCACAGGTCATGATCTCAGGGTCATGAGATGGAGCCCCACATCAGGCTCAGCGGATAGTTTGCCTGCCTCTCCCTCTGCCCCTCCCCCCATTTGCCCGCAGTCTCTCTCTCTCTCTAAAATAATAATATAAATATAATATATAATATATAATATAAAATATAAATATAAATAAAAATAAAATAATAAATAAATGTCTTCTTCTGTTTGTGTGTTTCATATTTTCTTGTTGCTTACGACCTTCAGAGACAGATGATCTCTGGCAAGATTAAGGGCCAGAAAGAGGTAGTGAATGGTTTTCTAATAAAGATTTCAATCTATATTTAAAACTGTAATTGCCCCCTTTACTCTTCACAAAGGGGTGTGATTCAATTTACTGAGGTTTACTCTACTCTAGGACGCAAATATACATTGCATTTACACCCTCAAGGAGTTTACATTTCGATGAGAAGAAACACATCTTAGGAGGGCACAGAGGATGAAAGGGGGGGTGGGATTTGGAGGCAGAGAGACAAGCCCAGCGTCAGTGGGCAGGGGAGCCCAGTATTGAACTCTGCACGTTGTGATACCAGAATGGAGGGACGGGGTAAAGGCACTGAGGAGGCAGAGTCACACATGATGGGCTTTGAATACAGATGGGGGCGGCAATGAGCTAGAGCCTCGGATGGCAGGGGCTCTGTAGCAGACAGAGTTCACCCACTGGATGTATCTAACCTTTGTAACGCTGTATCTGCGGGGATTATTTATTTAGTTTAGGTTTGGGACATTATCCGTGTAAGAATCCAGATGCTTTGGTACATTTTATCTTCAGAATTTAACAGAAAAGTCTACCCTTGCCTAGGGTAGCATTTGCTGCTATAAATCATGACGTGCTGGGTTTTAGCTGCAGCTGTAAGCTGAAATATATCTTTTTTAAACTTCTACTCTGTGGTCCCAGTTCTGCCCTCAGGAACTAACACAGATTAAGTTGAATCCCTCTTCTGTGTGGCAATGCTGGAACTGTCACTAGGAGGGCCCCCTTGCCTTATCTCCCCAGGTCCTCAGGTCCTTCTGCTATCCGTGTCGATATGGACTCTGCTCTCAATGCCACCCTGGTTGTCCTCCTCTGCACATACTCCAATTTGTCACATCTCTTGTATAAGACAGGAAACCCGGACAGGACCCGCTTCCAGAGCTGTGACAGCTGAGAGTACACAGGCCCTGCCCCCTCCTCCTCCTGTGTGCTCTGTGTTTATGAAGACACCCTCAAATTGCTATCAGTCTTTTTAAGCAGCCCTTCATACTGTTGGTGCCTCCTGATGCACCAACACTTGGAGACATTTGTCCCACAGACTTTGTAAATCCATCTGTCCCCACACAACTTCCTCTCATTTAAACTCAGAGTCAAACTTTACATTACTTAATAAAGGAGCAGCAAAGATGTCTGTCACATTTCCTGGGGAAAAGGAGAATCTATAATTCCTGTTACAAAAACTCCCAGCATCTATAGAGCTATCACGATGTGCCAGAAAATGTGTTATTCTTTCTAATGAATTATATCCTTAAAAAAGTTAAATTATGGATTTTATCATAAAAATAATATGAACAAAGAGCAAGACATCAAACACTATAAAATGACATGATATGAAAAGTCAATCTTACGCTCCTATCTTACCTTATTATGTTTTGTATGTCCTACCAAAAATTTTCTGTGCATATCTATTATACATCATGTTTTTATATAATAGGTATGATACTCTCAGTTTGGATGTTTTAAATCTAGTGCTTGACAATCATTTTGTAAAATCACATCCAGGGCCATCTAAATCTTTCCAGAAGCCACATGTATTACCTTGTGTGAAAGTACCACACCTGGTATCTCATTCAGTTCTAAGAACAATCTATGCATTGGGTCTTATTATCTTCAGTAAACATACAGAAAACTGAGGCTTAAAGAAATTATTACCTTGCCTGATGCTACACACTTGAAAAGTAACTCAGTAAGGGTTCAAGTTCATATCTGCCTGACTACCGTGTTTAACCCTCTAAAAAACAGTTTTCTCGGGTGGGTTTGATAATACTTCACAAACAGAGTTTTTAAATGCATAATAATAGGTCTTCCTTTATAATTTCAAATCAGTACAATAAGATTAAAATATGGCTCAAGCATCTTATCATGGCCAGAAATGTTAAAATAGCTCAGACTGTACTGACCTAGTTCATCCTCTGGAGTCCATGGACACCAACAGTGATTTGCCAGATTCTAATTGTAGAACAAAATTATATAGTCTATATTCATGAGTACTGTTAACTTCTTTACAATTTCAAATATTTCTTATAGGTGCCTTTTGTTTTGTTTATGTTTAGCAGAAATTATTACAGCATCCAGAAATATCTCAAGTCATGTATTAAAAAGGTGTGCTTTATTTGCTAAGATTTTAATATGTTTGTTTACCTCATTTCAGAAAGCCATAGTTGATCCTATCTCCTGGACTCATATGCCATCGTTGTCTCTTGAATAAAGCTGCTAATTGCATGCGGGAAATATTAAAACATGATTATAATTTTGTTAAAAGAATAAACATGTCAGGCACCTGGGTGGCTCAGTCGTTAAGCGTCTGCCTACGGCTCAGGTCATGATCCCAGGGTCCTGGGATCGAGTCCCAGATCGGGCTCCCTGTTCGGCAGGAAGCCTGCTTCTCCCTCTTCCACTCCCCCTGCTTGTGTTCCTGTTCTCGCTATCTCTCTGTCAAATAAATAAATAAAATCTTTAAAAAATAAAAAAAAATTTAAAAATTTAAAAAATTAAAAAAAAAAGAATAAACATGTCAAGTGTCAACAAAATACTGTAAGTCTGTTGTGAGTCAAAATAGAGGGCTTAAATTCGTTCTTCTCAGTGCCTGTTTGAGAAAGTGAAGAAGATACACCTGTTATATTAACACATTCACTGTGCACCGAGGCTGTTCATCTTTACAATAAACAAATAAAGATTTTGGGTCTTCTTGCAATTCCCAGTTCAATCCGACTGACTCTGGCACCTTCCTAATCAAATATATCCACATGCTATTATAAGCTGTATTATAGTACATTAATAGCTTATAAAGTAAAATTGATGCAGCATGATGGACTGTATTCCTAAAGCAGTGACAAACTTATCAATGATAGATGCACTAATAGATATGTGGAATTGCAATAAATACAAACGCAGAATAGCAATTGCAGAGCATTAAAAATGTCATCTTGTGAGTTTAGGTATTTATGAGGCTGAGCCAGCTGGAAACACGAGTGGTGCGTTCCTATGAGCCACTACAACTCTGAGGTTCCAAGGAAAGCAGAGGCCCTTTCATCAAATAGGTCAGGCCGCCGGCAAATTGTTGTCACAGCTGTGCCATTGTCAATTAGGCCTCCAATGACTCAGCCCTTTGTTTTTTCCTGCTTGTACATCTCACCCCACCTTTTCTCCGGGCTTGGGTGCTTCACTCCTGCAACCTTTCCAACACATTTCCCCTCAGTGACTCTCCTCACATGTTCTGATTCATCTTCCAGGCATTGATCTAAAACTCAGAGAAGTGACATCAGGAAAGCATCTCAGCTACTTCAAAAGGCTCTGCTATTCCTTCTGGGCTATTTTGGTATGTCAAACCCAACAGGCCAAGCAGAGATGCTCCACATTGTTGCACGTTTCCCTCTGATGTGTCTGTCCAACCTTCCTGAACCCTAAAGATTTTGTTTAATGTCAGCAAAATCCAGCAGGACAGTGGGGTCCAGGATGCAGTGGGGGACAGAGCACCTCATACGGTGTTTCACCATGTTCCCACAAGAACCACAGCATGAGGACCAAGTCACAGACACACTGTGTGTTATGGGCAGAATGCAAGTGGACCTAGAGGTATGTTGTGGGGGAGCTAGTGGTTGATCAAAGAATTTTGTTTAAACACACTGGTGTGGTGGATTAAAGAAATAGCAACACTTTTGTATGTGCCAATCTCAATCTCAAGTCTGATCATGGGGTATGCTTTAGTGACCCAAATATGGTCCCTTCATTTCTTGGGGTTTCATATGCACCAACTGTTTTCATCAATTGGTGCAGATTTGTTGTCAGCATATCTAAGTAAATTACTCAAGACTTTTTGGAATCAGGTGTCACAACACTCTCTTGATGTTCATGGAAGATTGTCAAACTGGGGTTCTTTTAGAAGATTATTAGATTTGCAAAACAGATAAATTAATATTTAACAGTTATAATTCAGCTTAATATGATAATAAGTTGTTTGTTTGTTATTGATCCTATCTTTCCTCATAAAACCATGATAACTAAACTCTGTATTATATTTTAGTGGCAGTCCTCTGTCATTGGTTATTCAATAGAGATAAACCACACAAGTGACAACACTAATGAGAAAAGCAATATGCAACACAATAAAATAAAAGTATGCCATAATATTTTTAATCTAAATATTATATTCCTCATTTAAAAGACTAGACATATCAAATCAAAAGTAAAGGAATCTTATCAATGTGACCCTTCCGTGTATTTCTGATGGGTTGTTTAATCAATTGTGAAATATTTAAAAATCATGTCAGCCTTTAAGTCAAACTCCAATATAATGCTAAAACTCCCTAAAACTTGTATGAATCATTTTGATTTTTTTAATAGCTAAGACAAAAATTCAAGGCCATTTCACACCAAATTAGCAAACAGAAGGACAATGTGAAAGAAAATTGTGAGAGTTAAAGAGAAATAGTTTTATTGGAATCCCTCCCATTATTACTAGCCCTCAAATTCAGTTAAACAACTCTTTATTAAACATCAGTTTCAATCCAAGTAACTTTTTAACCGCTGGTGATGAAAAAGTCATCCGCTGTGTGAATATTCATTGGATATCTATTATGTGTCAACCCAGGGGTAAAAAGGGAACAAGCAAGAACCTGTACTCACAGGATCTTATGTTATGCCAAGGTAAGGGAGAAGATTTTTAAAAAAACACACTTTTTAAAGGTAAACAATAAAAAATATTAGATACTGATGAGTAAAATGCAATGCAAAGAATTAAAATAGGGTACTGTCAGGTGAGTAATGAGCTGCCTTTTTTACAGTGGTCAGGAAAGGCCACTCTGAGGAAGTTGATATTTAAGTTGAAAATTACAAATGATGACAAGAAGTCAGTCATGTGAAAATAGAAGAGCATTTCAAGTAGCAGAATAGTTGGTACAAAGGTCTTCAGGTAAAGACAAGTATGTCAAAAAGAAGGCCAACTTGACAGAACCATAGATTCTTTGAGCTGAAATAGTTTTATTCTAATTATGCCATTTTTCTTTAAAGAACTTAGCGCTTTATTAAAGATTAAAAAAAGTCACTGCCATAGTATATCTCAATCTCTTTATAAGTGGTGTGTGTGTGTGTGTGTGTGTGTGTGTGTGTGTCATTTTTCCCTCAGTGGCTATCTATCAAAGTCTTAGTTACTGTGTCCTTGTACTTGTCTCTGTTTTTTTTCTCTTGAATTGCCTTGGATCTTGAGCCACTCTGGGAGCTGACTCTACTCAAGGCCAGTTCTCAGCTGTAAGGACACCTAGAAGGATAAACAGCCTTAAGGACATCTAGATAGGTTAACTTGGGAATATGGAAACCTGATTCAGAATAGACATGCCAGGATGCTCTGAGCATACTGGCTCTCTAAAGAAGAGCAAATACTTAGGTCTGTCTTCTCTTGGTCAATCCCTATACCTTGAGCTAGCTGAGACAGAAAGCAGGCTTCTTTTTGCCATATACTAGAATACATTTACAGTGTCAGAATTGTCATCAAGGGCATGACAGGAGATATGGCCCTCATGTTCTTTGAATACAGGACCGTTCTGTTCCTTGGAAAGAATTTCTAGCTTGATGAATTCCTTGTTTGAAATACTGATAAGTAAATCTGTTAACTGAGTGATAGTATTGCTGCCTTTTATGTATCCCTAGATTTTAATGAAGTCATTAAATTCATTTTTAAAGGAAGATAAAGCCAGATATCAACCCTGACCTTGAGTGTCTCATTGACAACCACTTTTCATATAATAGAAAACATAACTTTGAATGAAATTTTGGTTAATTTTTCCATGGAAAAAAACCAATAAGTTAACCTCAATATGACTTAGAGGCAGTCTTCAAAAAGTGACAGTTTGGGAGATCCCAGAGTGGGGCCCAGAGGCTCCTTCTAATGACTGTCCTCCCATTGAAATGTCTCTGAGAAACTGAATGGTCAGAGGATGGCCTTATTTTCTGAGGCCAGTTCATTTTTCTTCCTAAAAATGAAATAGAATCTACAGTTTCTCCAAGTTGCCTACACATACCACATAGTCCAATTCTGTTTAGTATACTCAAGTATTCATCAAGATTAAGTATCTACTATGTCCCAAGGATTATGCCAGGTCGTGGAACCACAAAGAAGCAATTAGTGAATTCACTATGTAGATTCATTTACCCAATGACTATAATTTTAATTCAAAATATTGGTACATAGTAGGGGTGCCTCGGTGGCTCAGTCTGTTAAGCATCTGCCTTTGGCTCAGGTCATGATCACAGGGTCCTAGGATGGAGCCCCACGTTGGGCTCTCTGATCAGTGGGAGTCTTCTTCTCCCTCTCCCTGCCACTCCCCCTGCTTGTACTCTCTCTCTCTCTCTCTCTGTCAAATAAACAAATAAAACCTTAAAAAAATTTTTAACAATATTGGTACATAGTAGACCTTCAGTCAATATTGTTAAAAATAAAAATAAAAAACAGTCCTCGGTACCTGTCTGAGTAAATCATAAAGATTAAAGGATAGAAGGAAAGCTGATACTTCCATCAGAAAGTAGGATAGCTTTAGTCTAATTCATGATTATTCTGGCATAACCCATTGGCATAGCAGTTTATTTTGGGGTTGTGATATTTTCATCCCAAACCAGCTTGTGACACAGTTGTTTTTCATAGTAAGTAAAGGACCAACAAAGAAAACCCCTGGAGATTGCACAGCTGCCTGACAAGTTTAGTGCTAGAACAAGACCCATACAATTAACTGGTGCTGAGACTTGGTTCACTACACTGTACTGAGGATCGAGAACCTGAAAAGTGAGGCTCTAAGCAGGGTCATGTCCACATGGGTGGCAAAAAAAGCAGGGGCCAATGCTCTGCAGCTAGCCATGGAATGAGCAATGCAGCAATGAGCACAGGCCTATAATGAGATGTTTCCCTCTTCTGCTGCTCTTGTTATATGAGCAGGAGCAGAGCCCCCTAACAAGTGCCAGAGGAGAGGGCAGGAAAGAACCTGGGGAGATAGGCTCTTGCTGTAGTTTGAAAACAGTTTTTTTTTCAAAGCACAGAAAATTCAAAATTGGAGCTTCTAGAAGCAGCTTACTAATGGTGCAAAAGGGATCACATCTCAGTCATCCACATTTGCTTATTCAAAAACATGCAAACCACATGAAATCCCAATTCATATTCAAAATGTCAGGGTGCGTGAGAATTTTAAGAAGAGTCTCATAACACAGCTTCATTATTTCCATAAGCATTCTGAATTCATTCGTAACAACACAACTTGCCTAATAAAATATTTTGTGTGTATTAATCTTGTTTTCTAAGACCACATCTTTACGTCCAGACTGATAAAATCATTCTAGCAACCATTACAATCTTGACTTCCAAGCACAAGTTTCAACATAACTCCTCTAAGAGAAGAGCAAATGGCAAAGATCCAGAAGTTTCTTAGCACCACTTTGGTAATACATCAGACCACCTAGTTTGATTAAAATATATATATATATATATATATATATATAATTCAACAAAAATAATCCATTCTTTACTGCCAATGTGGAGTTTTTAAAAATTACATTTAAAATTAAAAGCACTATAGCTGATTCTCTTATTCTAGCTCTGCAGCATAAAGGATAAAACAAGAATGGCCATTCTTGCCTTACCTCTTATGGATCCATGTGTTGATGTCAGTCCCTCTGCATGACATCAGTACCCAGGAGACAAACACACTCGTAAAAAAAGAATCACTGCTCCAGGCCTGCTCCTGAGGAGGTTCACTCAACCTTTTAACATTTATTATGCACCTTCTGTGTGACAGAAATTGTACTAAATTCTGGGTTAATGATAAAAGATATAGCCCCTGTTTTCAAATAGTTCACAGTCTTTTGAAGAAAGTGACAAGCTGACAGACTGGAAAACTAGAGCCCAGACAGACCTATGCACAGTCCTGAGTATACAGAGGGGTGGGTGAAGGTGGGATCAGAAAAGTCTTCCTGACAGCTTGAGCGGAGTGTTGAAGGTTAAGTTTGAATTAGCCGGGGGGGGGGGGGGGGGGGGGAGGAAGGATTTTAGGCAGAGGAACCACTATGTGCCAAGACTCAGAGGTGTGAAAAACTGCCAGGAGGTTGAGAGAGAAGCCTTGTGGTCTGTGGTAGGGGTGTGGGTCTTCAGCCAAAGGTAAATGGAGTGCCACTTTGGGAAAGCAACAAGATCAGATTTACACTTTCTAAAAGCTGTCTTTGGTGGCTTGCATGGCATGCAATAAAGACATCCCAAACTGGACAAAGTTAAAGGCTGATGCAAGAATTCAGAAAAGGCCCTGGAAAAGTCTGAATTTCTTCAAACATTCTTCATCATCATCATCATCATCATCATCACCATCGCCATCATTAATATTTGTGAGGGTTTATAATCTGATAAGTACCGTGCATACCTTATCTTATTTGATCCACACAATAATAATAGTGTCATTTATTCTACCCACTTTTTAGAGCTAAGGAAAGTGGGTAAGAGATTTACCCTCACAAAGGAGTAATTAGCAAAGTTAAGGCTGAAACCAAGGAGGTTTGATATTAACATCCTTCGCTTAAATACAACCCCTCATTGCTGCCCATGATTTATGGAATCTGAACAGTAGTCACGTTACCAAGTTTTGGTTTCTATCACTTCTTTGGATATAAAGCATTCAGGTGGTAGGTAGGCAGGGAGGAAGCTGTGGCCACACCTCTTAATGATCAGGGAGCCTCACAAATTATGTGTTCTCTAATCCCATGTACTCAAGAGACAAATAAAAGGGGGAAAATATTCAAAATTATATAGTATAAGAACATGTTTTGTGACCAATACATGAAGATTAAACACATCAAGCTCTTAACTAGAAACCTAACACTGATTTTATCTGAAAGAAAAAAAAAGTCAAGAGTAATCAGTTGCTCTCTTTGCTCACAGACCACTGAACTATTATCTTAATGCTCCAGATTTTATTCCTAATAGTTGTATGGTACTTAATTCCAATTTATGTTCCCTCTGACTAACCCATTCTCTATGAAAAGAATATTATATTTGTACTTTTGTACATATGTTACATTATCAAAATATTGACGATTGAACTTAGTATTTTATTATTTTGAGAAGATATGATGATCGTGCTCTATAATAAGCACATTTTATTTGAAGTGACAGTTTCCAGACCCATTCATCCAAGCAAGAACTTCATTATTTCTGGCAAAGATCCCAGAAAGGATCTCCATAACTCAAAAACTTAAATATCACTTTTGTTCAGGACCAACCATTGTAATACTGCCAAAAATGCTAGAAATGCACAGATCCCCAAATCAATCTTAGGATAAACAATGGATATAGCAGGTAAGAATCTTATTTCCAATTTCCAATTGACTCTCTATTTAGAGAAGAATCCTTATTTAGGGATAAGTCTTTGATCACACACAAAATGCAGTATTTGTAGATCTTCAGTAGAATTTGAGTCTACATTTTGTGGCACAGTAATTCTTTGTTCTTTTCTACACATAAAATTAATCTATTCCATGTTTTTTAAAGAACCACAAACCATATTTGATGAAAACACAGGAGCAGAGTAAATGATGCCCATCTCAGCCCTTGCTAATTTAAACATTTTTTTCAGATACTAAAGTACAAATAAAATCAATGTACGAAAAGTCCTGAATTATAATACTAACACAGACACTTCCTATTGCTATCACTTGACTTCTGTTAACCTTAAATTCATGTTGGTGAAATAATATTTGTCTTTCAACTTATTTTGAAGTGGAAGGCAGAAGTTATGTGCCATGTAATGGACTGTAAGCCCTTTGAGAGCAGGGACGTGCACATTCATTATTTCATGACTAGCCCAATAATACCCTCCAGCTAAACAGTGTTTGCTAAATATTGGTTGAATGAACGAATGAATGGAAGAATGAATGAAATAATGAAATAAAAATAATTTAAACAATATCTTGATAATTCAGGCAAAACTGATTGTTTTGTTTCATTTTGTTTTGGTGTAGGAGAGGAAGGAAGATTCAAAAGCCAGTGTTATTGAACTTAATTGTCCACTACAATTGAATTCATAGAATAATTTGACTTAAATTTACAAGATGATTTCTTTCCAATTACAGACACAATAATCTGATATGGGCACAGGGCCAGCATGAACACTGGATCACTGTGATCACTCAGAACTAACTCTGTTTTATTTGACTTTGTTATTCTTTCCCAGTAGATAAAATTATTTCTTGCCCCTGTTTAGAATTTATATGCATGTCTGCTCATCTCCATTTCTCTAAGTAATCAATGGGTTAAACAAAATGTCTCTATTTTGATCAGGACAAAATAAAATGGAATTAAATTCTGTTTAATCCTGATTTCTGATTAACAATTTCTTATCAGTATTACTGGTTTAAAAACATTTACTAAATTAGGATGAAATGTACCTTCTTACATGTTTATTTCCCTGACATTTAAAGATAAAACTCTCTTTCTGACTTAAAAAATCTAAAAGAAAAAACACATAACGTTTATCTTGTAGTCTAAATAAATCTGTGATTTTTAAAAACTCTGTGATATTTTTATTCTACCTTTATGATCAACATTTTTATCTTAAAAAAAGGAGGGGGGACAAGCCAATCACAAAGGATATGAGGAATAATTATTGTTAAAAAACACCAAGTGGTACCATATAGGAACATAGGTCAGGGAATTAACTAATATCTATTTAGAATCTTATAAATTAAAGTATCTTTTCCTGACATGATTCTAGGAACTTCATGAAATATTTGCCCTTATTAATAATTCTTATAACTTTCACGGTTGTATGGTTTTTAATTATTTCACAGCATGGCATGAACCTAATTCTCTAGAGGCAAATACTCATGAGCCCATCTTGATTATTTTTTACTCAGTATTTTTTGGAAGAAATAAGTAAAAACAGTGTGTTAGTAGGTTTCTTATAAATAAATATCTCGGATATTGTCACAAACCCCAAAGATACAAGCTTTCAAAAACAAAAAAATTACATTCCCACTTTTGCTGAAGTTTGATTACCTTCTGCAATTTGACTCATCAACTTCATATTCATTGTTTTACGAGTACCCCTGAAATTCAACCAGTGATGTCATTGTCTTTGAACTACAGAAAATTCTCAGAATCCGATGCAACAAAGTTTAACTTACCTTAAAGAGGTTTGTTTTCATGAACTCTTTTTCCTATGACCTCGGTTCTCCAGCCAAAGGCAACGCAGAGACTTCCCTGTCTGCTCTTCCTTTCAACTCAGTGGCTTGATAGTTCCCTCTCTGTGATGAGCGCCTCAGAAGACTCTCAGAGTTTCTCTTCACTCCTGATGCCACACACCTTTTCTTGGCGCTTCATCTGGTCCCAAGGGAAAATTCCTGCAGAAATTTCCTTCTCCATAATCTCTTGACAGATGGCTCTGCTGGCAAGAGCCTTAACTCTTAGGAGCCCTTTAATAGGCTTTTATTCTCCCGCATCGACACCTCACGGGTTTTATTATTTAATGGCACATTGGTTGATGCCTCAGTGTCCCGAAGGACCGGGAGCATCATTGTCTCCTTGTAGGACTTTCAGCTAATCTCCTTTTCTGTTTTTGATCTCAGTAAATTTGTGAAGCTAGTTGCCTTTTAATATTTCATTATTTTTCTGCCTCTATACCTTGAGGCAATTGGAAAAAAGACTCAATTATTTACTTTAAAGCACAAACTGAATAATATTGAACTGTTCAAATACAAATAAAGTAATTGTGTATGGGCATTGATAAAGTTGTAAACCAGAAAAAAAAAATCTTCCAAATATCAGCTTTCTTGACATTATATGTATTCTTCTGATAAATGCCTTTGTTGTGTATACTCCCCCCCTGCCTCTTTTTCTCCCTCTGTCTCTCCCTTTCTCTCTTTTCCTCCTTTCCTCCCTTTCTCTCTCTGTCTGTCTCTCCTTTTCTCTCTCTCTCTTCAGTCTTTCTGGGAAAATAATAATAAAAAAAAAAAACCTGAAATTAAAGTTCAGTTGCCATCTAGAAGATGTTACTTAAGATAGTAAACAGAATACTCATTTCTCAATTCTATCATCCTTATCCTTCAAAATGATGAAAATAGGGATGATTCAAAATGGGATAGCACACTAACATGGCTATAAATCTAGGCAAGGGATTTGAGCCAGGTATGAGATGAAGTAAGGGGTGGTGGGAAGCATGGCCAACTGGAGCAGGTGCACCCATTTACAAAGGACCGGGGCTGCTCATCTCCAGCTAGTCACTGTCGGGTAGGAACTCAAACTGCATGGTGACAGCTATCTGTTTTTCAAGAGAATTGCCATATCTAGATTTTTATGTGAAAAATCTCATGCTTTTTATTTTTTCTTTCTTTTTTTTATTTTATTGTTATGTTAATCACCATACATAAGTTTTTGATTCATTGTTTGCGTATAACACCCAGTGCTCCACTCAATATGTGCCCTCTTTAATACCCATCACCAGGCTAACCCGTCCCCCCACGCCCCCTCCCCTCTAGAACCCTCAGTTTGTTTCTCAGAGTCCATAGTCTCTCATGGTTCGTCTCCCCCTCCAATTTCCTCCCCTTCATTTTTCCTTCCTACTAGCTTCTCTTTTTTTTGTTGTTTGTTTGGTTTTTTTTGTTTTTTTAACATACAATGTATTATTTGTTACAGAGGTACAGGTCTGTGATTCATCAGTCCTTTTTTTTTTTTTTATGTTATGTTAATCACCATACATTACATCATTAGTTTTTGATGTAGTGTTCCATGATTCATTGTTTGCATATAACACCCAGTGCTCCATGCAGAACATGCCCTCTTTAATACCCATGACCAGGCTAACCCATCCTCCCACCCCCCCTCCCCTCTAGAACCCTAAGTTTGTTTTTCAGAGTCCATAGTCTCTCATGGTTCATCTCCCCCTCCAATTTCCCCCCCTTCATTCTTCCCCTCCTGCTATCTTCTTCTTCTTCTTCTTTTTTTTTTTTTTTTTTAAATCTCATGCTTTTTAAATGTTAGAGGATACTTTATGGGAGCTAAGCCCCATCCATACCTGTGGCCCAGCCTCAGCCGGACTATTGCCATATGATGACTTCTGATCTAGAATATACCAAAATGAAACCAATGTGAATGCAAAGCTCTGCCCCTTTATTAATTATGAGCCCTTTTCTCATATGTGAAAATGATGATAATAATGTAGACTAGTTAACTCAAGTAAAAACAACCTACACTAATCTTTATTAAAGACTTTAGGCAGGGCATTAGCCAAAGAACCGGTAAATGCTGTGGGCAAAGAGTAGCTCAAATCTGGATGAGAAGGACCAGGTTTACAAAAAAATAATAACAAAAAGTAATTTAATGAAGAAAGAGTGAGAGATTTTATTTGATTTGGTTTTACCTGGATTTCTTTCTCATTACCTAGTACTAAAATGTGCAATAATTACTGTGGGTTTTTTTTTAATTTTTTATTTAAATTAAATTTAGTTAATATACACTGTATTATTAGTCTCAGGGGTAGAATTTAGTGATTCATCAGTTGCATATAACACCCCATGCTCATTACATCAAGTCCCTCCTTAATGCCCATCACCCAATTCCATCTCCCCACCCACCTCCCCTCCAACAACCCTCAGTTTGTTTCCTAGAGTTAAGAGTCTCTTATGGTTTGCCTCCCTCTCTGTTTTTATCTTATTTTATTTTTCCTTCCCTTCCCCTATGTTCCTCTGTTCTGTTTCTTAAGTTCCACATATGAGTGAAATTGTATGGCATTTGTCTTTCTGTGACTGACTTATTTTGCTTAGCATAATACCCTCTAGTTCCATCCACATCATTTTAAATGGCAAGATTTCGTTCCTTTTGATGGCTGCATAATATTCTATTGTGCATATATACCACATCTCCTTTATCCATTCATCTGTTTTTTTCTAATTATACAATTCATGTCAATGAATGCTCAAGCAGAAAAAAGAAATTCTTTAATTCTTGCAATTCTATCACCAGTAAAATATTATTTTATAATCTTCTAGACTATGTCTATATATACACATACATATATTTATACATAAGTACAGATTTTATATGCATGTATTTCTGCATTACATATATACTTACCTTTCTTTATAAAAATTATATACCAAATATATTGTTTGATATATACTAATAATATGCTAATATATTATTAGTCTGTTTTTTCACACAATACTAAATATAGTATCAACTTTTCCCTATTTCAACAAATAATCTCCCACAATGTGATCTTTAAATGGCAACGTAGCATCCCATTGTTTGGATATAACATAATTTACCTGGCTAAACCCCTATTACCAGGTACATCTTTCCAATTTTTTCTTTACAATAAATTATCTCTAATTAACAACTGTTCCCTTATCTTTGTGTATATCTATTATAACTTTTCACGTCAAAATATATGCATATTTCCTTCCCAAAAGGTTGTGCCAGTTTACAATCCTACAACTATGACAAGTGAATTCATTTCCCTGCCTTCTCATCAAAATTGGGTATAATCTATTTTAGGTGGAAAATGGATCATGTAATATTCTAAACCTTATAAAACAAGCTTTTCTTCCACATATAGCAGCAGAATTACTATTTTCCTTAATGATTTTTCTCTTGATTGACTAGAATGATAAGTTTATCTAGCACTCCTCAGCATCAGCAAACTAACACAAGGCAATGGGAACTATCCAGAAAGATGTCTGTGGGCTCACAGTTAAAGTACCTGGACACCAGCCAGCAGCAAAGGTCCTCCCCCCCTTTTGGGTCCCTGACACTTGGTGCTAATCAGATGCTTCATGCATTGGTACTTGGGATGGTTAATTTTATGTGTCAATTTGACTGGGTCACAGGGTGCCCAGATATTTGATTAAACGTTATTTCTGGGCATTGCCCAAAGAGACTAGCATTTAAATCAATAGTCTGAGTAAAGCAGCTTGTGTTCTTCCCCAGTGTGGGTGGGTATCAGCCAATCCACAGAAAGCCAGAATAGAACAAAAAGGCAGAGGAAGGGAGAATTCATTCTTTGTGCCTAGCTGTTGAGCTGGAACATCAGTCTTCTCCTGTCCTTGGACTAGGCCTTCATGCTTGGACTGGAACTATCCTATTGGTTTGCAGCTTGCAGGTGGCAGACTGTGAGACCTCTCAGTCTCCGTAATCATGTAGCCAATTTCTCCTAATAAATAAATCTCTCTGTCTCTGTCTCTGTCCCTGTAGATAGATAGATGATAGAGAGAGAGACAGAGAGACAGAGAGACAGATAGATATCCTATCGGATACGTGACCAATACATTATTAATTAAGATGTGAAAGTGGGGGGATTTGTCAGCTGGTAAACTCTTTTCAAAAAATTGACTTTTTAAAATCAAGGACTCATTGTGACATATATGTATCTGTAAAGAGAAATGTGATGCTAAGACTAGTGCCCATTGCAGCCTTATTCAGAGTACAAGAAACAGAGTCAGAATAAAACATTCTAGATATTCTGGATAGAAACATCCTTGTACAAGATGTGATTTTGGAAGGACCTACAGGCTCAGTAGTTGCCATGTGCTGGGTCCATTATAACTGTTCTCAGGAGCTAATACATTTCTTCTTTGAGAGAGCTCAATCATCACAATCATGAGAAATGATTCCTCTCGATGGACCCAGAATCACTGAGTGGCACTGGACAAGTCACCTCCTGTACTTCAGTTTCCTATCTGTTAAGATGGGAATGATAATTGTAGTACTCATCTCATATTTGTTATCATAAAAGATTAAGTATAAAATGCTTAGATGATTGCCTGGCATAGATAGGACCTATATAATTTTTTCTTACTGGTGTTATTGCTCTGCTTTGTAATATGATTCTATAGTTTCACAAACCTGGGTATATTATAATAATTTATATCTTTGATGTATTCCCAAAAGATGAATTCCTTGGGATCAAAGTCTGTTTTCCTTAGTTTTTATATCACCAAAATTAACACATTGTCTAGAAAATATTAGGCCCCAAATAAATAATTTTTTAATGGTGGATAGGGTAAGTAAATGGAAAAACAAATACATTTTGCCAAAACATCAGGTTGGATTTTCCCTATTATAGTCCCTCTTTCTGTTTTCTGCTTCTGGTTCCTAGCTTCATCCTTTAATTAGTTGCATGGTTAAATTAGAATCAGTTAAATTAGAACCAACAAAGATTATACCGAACATCAATAAAAATATATGGAACCTCAACCATAAACAAGGCTCTTATTTTTTTAGGGCAGTTTCCTCACTAATGGCATGTTTGTCACAGAAGACCTAAAGCATGAGGACTGATACTATAATTAGGACAGGCAGAATATTATTCTTAACCTTGAGGGGAATATATTTAGTTTTGTGTGAAAGATCATGATTTAGTGTCTAAGTAAGAGCATTATCAAAATGTGATCATTAGGAACTAAAGCTGCTGTCTATAAAACAGGTTATCAGTGTGAAGGTAGAACCACATGACCTAAACAATTTAGCTGCTGTGCTTCAGAGACCTGTGGAAATGCCAAAGGCTAACAGAATTCTCGTGTGTGATCCAGATTAATTTCAGAGCAGTTTTTAAAGTTTAAGAAGAAATTATCTTTTCTTGTTTCCTCCTTTTCATCAAGGTATGGACTGTTGATATCACATATTAATAGTTCTGACTTACTGCACAGGTGTCATTAATGTGAAAAACAGCCCCTTCTGCATGATTCTGAAAATGACAAATGCAATCTAAACAATGAACTTTCACAAAGGTCAACTGCCTTCAATTGAAATTAACACTGAAAATTACCATCCATATAAGCAGAGAGAAGAATGAAGGGGAACTGTACCCTCATTGCAGAAAGGCTATAGTGATCTTTCAGAATGTAATTAAATGCTAAATATAGAGAGAAAAATGATTTTATATAATCATTGTTTGATTTTGTATTCAAATTAAAAGAGAAAAAAAGATTTTAGTCAGATAGTCTTTAAATATGGTTGGATGTGTGGGAAAAAATGAGTATAGAATTATCGAGGACAGTTTATATGTCCAGAAATTGGTCATACTGTTTCTTTTCCTACACATCCTAAAAGATGAGTTGATTTTTACTCAATCTTCTATTAAGTGTCAGGCAAAATAAGTTTTTTATCGGTACTTATTTATTTAAAAAAAATATTTATTTATTTATTTATTTATTTATTTATTTATTTATTTATTTATCTATCTATCTATCTATTATTTTAGAGAGAGAGAGAGACAGAGCACATAAACAGGGGAAGGGGCACAGGGAGAGGCAGAGATTCTCAAGCAGACTCCACGCTGAGGGCAGAGCCCGATGCAGGGCTCAATCTAATGACCCTGAGATTATGACCGTGAGATCATGACCTAAGCTAAAACCAAGGGCCAGACACTAAACTGACTGAGCCACCCAGGTGCCCCTCTTATCGGTATTTAAATAGGAGTAGAGAATGTTAAATCTTAAAGGGAACTTAGAGCTCATGGATTCAATTCCCTTCTTTTTACTGAAAAAGAGGGGGCATCAAAATCAAAGTTATTAAGAGATTTCCTCAAAATTATAGTTAATAACTGATACAAACAAAACCCAATCCCAAGTTCACTGCCTTCAAAATATAAGAAAACCTCCTGCAGATGAAGGTAGCCTTTGATCACCATAGAGTTGAGAACCTCAATTTATAAAGATCTAAGCTTGGGGCACCTGGGTGGCTCAGTGGGTTAAGCATCTGCCTTTGGCTCAGGTCATGATCCCAGGGTCCTGAGATCAAGTCCTGCATCAGGCTCCCTGCTCAGTGGGGAATCTGCTTCTCCCTCTCCCTCTGCTGCTCCCCCTGCTTGTGTCTCTCCCTCTCTCTCTCTGTGAAATAAATAAATAAAATATTTTTAAAAATTAAAAAATAAAAAGATCTAAGCTTGATGTGGACATATTTCTCTAGGAATCACCATGGAAAATCATACGCCATCCCAATATTCCTTCTTATGAATCACACTGTGTAAATTGGAAAGGGATGATAATACCTGAATACCAGATTTATTTTTAATAAATCGACTGTGAGTACACTCTCACCCAAGACTAACACGTACTTACTTATTAAAGTATTAGATTAATTCCATACTAACTGAAGTCCCCCATGTACACACATTGGTGCCCTCTACTGGGACCCCAGCCTCCCAATAATTCCACAACCAAAGTATTGAATAGTAGCATGATAGGAATCTCTAAGCCCCAACTTTGAAACTGGCTTCCATTCATTCATTGGTGATCACGGTTGTTTTTGTTTTTGTTTTTGTTTTTTTAAGGTTTTATTTATTTATTTGTCAGAGAGAGAGAGAACAAGCAGGGGGGAGTGGCAGGCAGAGGGAAAAGCAGGCCCCCTGTTGAGCAGGGAACCTGATGCAGGACTCAATCCAGGACCCTGAGATCATGACCTGAGCTGAAGGCAGACACTTAACCAACTGAGCCACCCAGGCGCCCAAGTGATCATGGTTGTTAAATATGTTGGTATCATCCCTAGATCCACCTCCTCCATTTCCCTTCTGTAAATATTAAAAGGCAGCCTTTAAATCGGGCACCCTGATACCTTCCTGTTTATCTGGAGATAAACTAGGCATAATGAATAAGCACTATTCAGTGCATCAATGAGAATTGGATGTTTAAATATCTAATGTTCTATTGAAAAGTCTGCTAATGTGCTACTCTGAAAAAGTCTAGGATAACTGTTGAAAGATTAAAAGACATTTCCACTTAGAAATAAGACTCAAAGCAGATAGTCTAAGGTTTCCAGCACAAATTACTTTCTTGTGGTATAACACTGTGCCCTTAAATAGTGCTATCAATACAAACTGTCCCTGCTTCAATCCAAGAGAATGACGGACAAGTTAGAACCTTCAAAGGTGGAGAAAGAGTCTAACTCCTGCTTCCAGGATTGCCCCCAAACCCTGTGAAAACTTGGCCCATCAAAATGATGAAACATTTATCTTAAAAAGCAGTCAAAATTTGTAGTGGAAAGTAGTCAATGAATATCTCCCCCTGTAAAAAAGAAAGACAACAGGGAAACCAAGTTGGTGCCTGAGATAAAATAGAAAGAGGAAATGAGGACCATAACAAAATATTACATAAAAGGCAAACCAGCAGAGAACAAATAAAATAATGCAAACAGGGAAGGATCCAAACCAATACAAACAACTGCAAAGGGTCTTACTGGCACACTGTCAGACTCAGAATTTGAGGACGACAGAAATATTTAATTGTAGAGTAATACTTAAATGATGTTTTACCTCAAGAAAATCATCCCAGTGAAGAATGTGAAAACGGTTGGGCAGCTGTGTCCACCCCTTCTAACAAAAGCCCAGCTGCAGGAAGAAAAGCCAGAAACAGAAAGGAGACAAAGAATAATGAATGAGAGGATGAAATCTAGAAAGAAAGAGAGAAATTAAAATGAGACAGTGAAAAATTAAGCTGCAACTCAGAAAGATAGGCCAGAAAAAAAGCTTTAAACAAACTGTAGTAAATGTAATTTAGAATGTTTTTAAACTCAACTACTGAAAATAAGTCTTTCTGGAAACTAATTTGTAAGACTGGCAAATACTTGGAATTCTTGTCTCAGTGTAAATGACTGAAAGATGGCCCTTTGCACAAACCATGTGGGCCCTGGCTTGGCAAGAGGGACTCATGAAGTGCCCATCACTGAGAAAATGGGTGAATCTTTGGCTATTTTTCCTCTGGTTATTGGTCGGAAACAAAGTACAAAGCCTCCACGGTTCTCCAATATAGCAAAAAGGAAAAGACATGATTTGTAGCTTAGCAAAGCATATAAGAAACTTTGTGTTGAAATTATCATAATGGTCCAGGGCGTTACAATTTTATGGTAAACAGATGAAGACTAGGAGAGGCAATTCAGCCCAGTGCAAGCGGACTACTTACATGTTAAATCTGTTCTACCCACTTCCTAGCTTTGTGTCCTTGATGAAGTTCCTTAACCCTTTTGAACTTCAGGTTTCCCAGAACTAAAATGGGAAAACAACGATGCCTTACTCAGAGGTTTATTAGAAGATTAAATGAGCTAACCTGTGTAAAGCCATTAGTACAGTATTTATACCAAGTACTCAAATAAATGATAGCTCTCACTATTTTTTGTATTCTGCGAGCCATCTCTGCTACACTCCAAAAAGGTCTGCTTTGGTTGGTTTTATATTCAGCTTGTTGTTAACACATATATTTAGTAAATCAGTAACTATTACACAGCCCAATATCATGCCTACAATGAGTTAAAAAAAGGAATGCATGTTGAGCACTTTCCCTGAGCACTTTCCCTGGGCTTAGCAGTGCCGTGCATAAGGTACTTACTTTTTTAAAAAACATTTATTATTTATTTATTTGAGAGAGAGAGAGAGAGGGAGAGCACGAGCCAGGGGAGGCACAGAGGGAGAGAATCTCAAGCAGACTCCCCGCTGAGTGCCGAACCCAATGTGCGGGGCCCGATCTCACAACCCTGAGATCATGACCTGAGCCAACACCAAGAGTCAGGCACTCAACCGACTGAGCCACCCAGGCACCCCCCAAAGGTACGTATTAAGTGACCAATTCCATAGAGTATAGCTTTATGTTGAAGTAGGTAGTACCAAAATCTATAGATATTCAATAGATCCTAGAATGCAGAGTAAATCAGTGAGAACCAGGGTAGTCAGAGAAAGCTTTGGGAGAAAGTAGAAACAAAGTAAGCCTTGGAGGATGTGCATGATCAAGACAGGCATAAAGCAAAAAAAAAAAAAAAAAAAAAGAAATGTGCTTCCTACTAAGAGAAATAGTATTAGCAGGATTATGGGTGAATGTAGAATACAGTTCACCCTTGAAGGACATAGGGATAGGGACACTGACAGAGTTGAAAGTCTGTATACAATATTTGACACCCCCAAAACTTAACTACTAATAGCCTACCATTGACAGAAGACTTTCCAATAACATAAACAGTCAATTAACACATATTTTTACATGCCATGTGTATTATATACTGTTTTCTTACCATAAAGTAAGCTAGAAAACAGAAAATGTTATTTAAAAAGTCATAAGGAAGAGAAAATACATTTATAGTATGTACTGTATTTATCAAAAAAAGACCTGCATATAAGTGACTGAGGCAGCTCAAACCCATGTTGTTCAAGTGTCAACTTTACATTTGAGACTGGCCGGACTAAAGTGAATGGAGATTTTTGAATGGAGAAAAAATGAGCAATGGGTCATTTTGTAGAGTTGTGGTAGACTGTGGAGGGCTGTAAGAGACAAAGGAGTTTTTTACCTGAAATAGTTTAAGATAAGGATTGAATGCTATGAAGTAAAGTGATAAAAACAGTATTTCATAAAGACTGGTCTTGCTAAGGTATGCGAGCAGATCACAGTCAGAAGAGACAGGTGTAAGAAGGCTTGGAGGTTATTGCAGTTATCTAGGTGTGACACAATGACATACTAACTTAGTTTGGAGAAAGAGAAATGGAGGTTTTACTGTGAGTGAAATGGCAGTCACTGGAGGGCTTTGAGCAAAGGAGTGAAATTATCTGATTTATTTTTTGGTAAGTCTCTCTAACTGCTCAGTTGAGAATACACTGGAAGGGTCAAGAGGAGGAACATGGAAACCTGGTTGGACCCCATTTAAATAGTTCAGGGCGCCTGGGTGGTGCTGTCGGTTAAGCGTCCAATTCTTGGTTTCAGCTCAGGTCATGATCTCAGGGCCATGAGATCAAGCCCCATGTCGGATTCCATGCTCAATGTGAATTCTTCTTGAGATTCTCTCTCTCCCTCTCTCACTCCCCCCACTCACACACATTCCCCTCCCTCTAAAATAAATAAATAAATCTTTAAAAAATGATGGTGTCTTGGATCTCACATAAGTGGAAGAGGTGAATAGTTACAATCATTACATTGTGAACAGGCTTCATAGGTGGGTATCTTGATCTGTCATGCAGGCTCCACCTCTGATTTAATGCTCTGTTGTCATGGTCTTGAAATTCTTAATAATTTTTTAATAAACGGCCCCACATTTTTATTTGCACTAGGTTTACTCCAAGGTGTTTGGCCTGAGTATTTGGAAGAATGGATTTAGTGAAATGGAAAAGACTGTGGAAAGCATAAAATTATGGAGGAAGGACCAGAAACTCAGTTTTGGACATATAAATTTTGAGATGTTTATTAAGCATCCAAGTAGAGATATCTGGAGTTCAAAGGGGTGTTTCAGGGCAAAGGTATAAGTCTAAAGTGATCAACAGTATTTGGAAGCCATAAACCTGAAAGAACATCTGCATATGGAGTATAAATATGAAAGAGAAGTCTAAGTGTTGAGCCACAAGGCAGTCCAACCTGCCAATGGCAGGTGATGGGGAACCAGCAAAGGTGACTAAGCAGGATCAGCCAGAAAGAGAGCAGGACATTCAGAAGATGGTGTTGTACTGGAAACCAAAGAAAGAAAATATATCCAGAAAAAGTTGATGATGGCTCAAGTAAAAAGAGAGTTGGGATATGAGCACTGATTTTTTTTTTTCATTTTTTTTATTCTTATGTTAATCCCCATACATTACATCATTAGTTTTAGATGAAATGTTCCATGATTCATTGTTTGTGCATGAGCACTGAATTTAATTAACAAGATAGAGGTCATCAGTGAAAAGAGCTATTTCCATGGAGAGATAGGGACAAAAGCCCGATTACTTTGGATTCAAGAGAAAAAGAGAGGTGAAGACTTGGACATTACAAATATAAACAACTCTGAAAAATTTTGCTATAAGCAATGCAAGAGGAAGCTGGAAAGAGACGTCGAGGTTGGTCCCATGGAGAGGGCAGGAAGTCTGGATGATCCAGGGTCAATAAATGAAATGTGATTTTAGAATAACACCTCGATTTTAGGTACACGGAGTCTGAGACTGTGGGGAGCCAAATGGAAATGTCCAGTGGACATCTAGAATATAGGGACAGATATTGTCTGAGAAGGTAGAATTGAAATTATCCATAGTTTAGATTTTATTCACACATAAGTGCAATTTGGGGCTATAAAAATAAATTTGCCTGGAATAAAAGTGTATGGAGAACAATAGAGAATTGAAGAAACCAATATTCTGAGTAAAGTAATAAAACAAAATCAAAAGCACTGGGCAACCTTCCCAACTTGCACTCCATTTAGGTGTAGTTGTATTTCCACTGGCAAATTAAGGTAATTATCTGAATAATTAAATACCCATACAAAAGCTTTAGTCCAAATTAGCTGAATATTTTACACAAAAACAGGCTCTATGATATATGAGAAAGTCTATTATTGGATTCACTTTTTTTTTTTTTTTTTTTTTTGGTTTTCTCAGTCTACATAGAGAGTTTACAGGTGATTCACACTCTGTAAAGAACACTGTTTAAAAATGAAACAAGCGGGCGCCTGGGTGGCTCAGTCGTTAAGCGTCTGCCTTAGGCTCTGGTCATGATCCCAGGGTCCTGGGATCGAGTCCCACATCGGGCTCCCTGCTTGGCGGGAAGCCTGCTTCTCCCTCTCCCACTCCCCCTGCTTGTGTTCCTGCTCTCACTCTCTCTCTCTCTGTCAAATAAATAAATAAAATCTTAAAAAAAAAAAAAATGAAACAAGCTAGGGGCGCCTGTGTGGCTCAGTCGTTAAGCGTCTGCCTTAGGCTCTGGTCATGATCCCAGGGTCCTGGGATCGAGCCCCGCATTGGGCTCCCTGCTCTGTGGGGAAGCCTGCTTCTCCCTCTCCCACTCCCCCTGCTTATATTCCCTCTCTCGCTGTGTCTCTCTCTGTTAAGTAAATAAATAAAATCTTAAAAAAAAAAAAAGAAACAAGCTAAAAATCACTACCTGCTAACTGATATCAAGAACCTCATCGTCTACCTGCATTTCCATATCCCTAAAATTGGGGTTTTTAGAATAAGATGAATGAGTAAACAAGACAACATAATTTGGGCGAAAGTATACTATTTGTCAAAATGTATGTAGGTATCAAGGAAGGAAACTGAGCAGCAATGATTGCTTTTCTCTAAGGCTTCAGCAAAATCCTCACATTTCTGGCCTAATGTGCCTTGTAACCTTTAAAATCGAATCAAAGGGGTAATAGCTTTCCAAGCAAAAACGCCACATACACATGCACACACACGAAAGAAAATGAAGGCCAGGCGAACAGCCGTAGAAGTGGAATGAAAATTTGGGCCTTGTTCATAGCAGGGGAAACGCAATCAAGTTCCTCCCCGAAATGACACTGATGGCCGCCGACTCACACCTCAGTGGGCGCATACTGCTTAGAGCAAAGGAAACACTTCAGATTTGGGGTGTTGGATGCTCATGTTTCTCTTTGTTTTCTAAGATGATCCCGCTGACAATGATTACTGTCTACGGATTATAATCTAAGAAGCATTATATAGAAACATAAGAAATGTCACTGGAACTGACAAACGAGTCTTATTATGGCTCTGACAGTGGCACCAAGGGACGTTTTGTGGCAGAGCATGAATGTTACTCTAGCAACCAAAAGAATATTATTACTTTTTTTACCTCAAAAAGTTCTCCCTCCACTTTTTAAGGCACTTCAGTAAAGAGCTCAAGAAGACAACCTGGGAAACCAGCCAGAAGAATGTGTGCAGCCTAACCCTGCTTCCTCTGGGCCCCCAAAAGGGGACAATAACAGCTTCCCATCAGCACTCTGGGGGAATGCCTTGGGAAACAGGGAATTTTCACCAGGAAAAACCAGCATATCATAGTTCTTCTGAACACAGTGTTCTCTGTAATATCAACAGCTAAGCGTAAGTGGTAGCTATGATTTTTTAGGTATCCAACAAGATTCTGCAAACCCTGATTTCTGCTCACCTCTCTGACCTGGGCCTGGGCATTCACAACACCTGCATCCAGACTTTCTCAACCAGAATTCTTCATCTGAGTGACAGAAGTCAGAAAGTAATCCAAGAGATAAAATCAGCACCTTTATGGAAGCAAGAGACAAGTTCATTTATTACATACATTGGATGTTTTTAGGCATAGGGCCTCGCCTGAGACAAGCTGACTGTGATTGGGGCTGAGAGGGGAAATCCCAGAAGACTTAATCATGGATGTTGGGAAACAGGAGCTCTCTTTCCAGGTTGGAATAAGGAAGCCTGGAACCAATGGTGAGTAGGTTCCTAAGCTGCTTGAAAGGTGTCTGTCTGCATAGGAGGGAATGAGACCACTTTACAAGAAGCAGGATAGACCAGTGAGAGTGAAAGCCAGGGCCAGAGGACATGAGAGACTTGATAATACCATTAGAGTCTCTGAACTCAAGAGAGCCAACTCCAACTCCACTCATGAATTAACTGGTTACATGAGCCAATTTTTCCTAAAAACTACTTTGCAATGGTTTCTGTCAATGCACAAAGTGTCTTGAATAATATCATAGGAATGTATAATAACAGTCAATCAACATAAAAAAATTTAACCTGTAAATGTTAAAATGATCTGGCAAAAACAACAAAGATGTACCTTTTTTCCTCCTCTCCCAAATTCCTGTTTATTAATACAAGTAACTATAAAATTGTACAGGTACTCTGCTAGAGGTTTTATAATACTTAGCCTGTGGCAACCCTGTGAAGCAAGAATTGTATCCATTTTAGGATGCTGGAGTTCAACGAGATTACCTAATGTGTGTAAAACTATAATTCTAGCAGGTACTAAACTGAGGTGAGATTTGGCTCAAATTTTATCTGAAATCTAGGCGCTTTTTTTTTTTAAGATTTCATTTGTTTATTTAGAGAGAGTGCAAGTGGGGAAAGGGGCAGAGGGAGAGAGAGAATCTCTCTCACAAAAGACTCAGAGATGATGACTTATGCTGCAGATTTACAAATGGATGCACATATAACCAAGATGTCGGAGATGGAATTCAGGCTAGCAATTGTGAAGACAATGGCTAGAATGGAGAAATCAATTAATGGCAAAATAGAGTCTCTAAGGGCAGAAATAAAAGGTGAATTGGCAGAACTTAAAAATGCTATCAATGAGATCCAATCCAATCTAGATAATCTAACAGCTAGGGTAACTGAGACAGAAGAGAGAATAAGCGATCTGGAAGACAGTATAATAGATAAAAATGGAAAAGAGGAGGCCAGGGAAAAACAACTCAGGACCCATGGAAATAGAATCAGAGAAATAAGTGACACCATGAGGCGTTCCAATGTCAGAATCATTGGAATCCCAGAGGGAGTGGAGAGAGAGAGAGGGCTAGAAGATGTATTTGAGCAAATTGTAGCTGAGAACTTCCCTAATCTGGGGAATGAAACAAACATTCGAGTCCTAGAGGCAGAGAGGACCCCTCCTAAGATCAAGGTAAACAGGCCAACACCCCGGCATGTAATAGTAAAACTTGCAAATCTTAGAACCAAGGAAACCATCTTAAGGGCAGTTAGGGGGAAGAGATTCCTTACGTACAGAGAGAGGAACATCAGAATAACGTCAGACCTATCCACAGAGACCTGGCAAGCCAGAAAGGCCTGGCAAGACATATTCAGAGTACTAAATGAGAAGAACATGCAGCCAAGAATACTTTATCTGGCAAGGCTTTCATTTAGAATGGATGGAGAGATGCAGAGCTTCCACAACCGGCAGAAGTTGAAAGAATATGTGACCACTAAGCCAGCCCTGCAAGAAATATTAAGGGGGGTTCTATAAAAGGAGAAAGACCCCAAGAGTGATCTACAACAGAAATTTACAGGGACAATCTATAAAAACAACGTCTTCACAGGAAACATGATGACAATTAATTCATATCTTTCAATAATCACTCTCAACGTGAATGGCCTAAACGCTCCCATCAAATGGCACAGGATTGCAGACTGGATAAAAAGACAGGACCCATCCATATGCTGTCTACAAGAAACTCATTTTGAACCTAAAGATACATCCAGACTGAAAGTGAAGGGATGGAGATCTATCTTCCATGCCAGCGGACCTCAAAAGAAAGCTGGGGTAGCAATTCTTATATCAGACAAATTAGATTTTAAACTAAAGTCTGTAAAAGAGACACAGAAGGACACTATATCATTCTTAAAGGGTCTATCCAACAAGAAGATTTAATAATTGTAAAGATCTATGCACCCAACATGGGAGCAGCCATATACATAAGCCAACTGTTAACCAAAATAAAGAGTCACATTGATAACAATACGTTAATTGTAGGAGACCTCAATACTCCACTCTCAGCAATGGACAAATCATCTAAGCAGAAAATCAACAAGGAAACAAGAGCTTTGAATGATACATTGGACCAGATGGACCTCATAGATATTTACAGAACATTCCACCCTAAAACAACAGAATACTCCTTCTTCTCGAGCACACATGGAACTTTCTCCAGAATAGACCATATACTGGGTCACAAATCAGGTCTCAACCGATACCAAAAGATTGAGATTATTCCCTGCATATTCTCAGACCACAATGCTCTAAAACTGGAACTCAATCACAAGAAAAAATTTGGCAGAAATTCAAACACTTGGAAGCTAAAGACCACTCTGCTCAAGAATGTTTGGGACAACCAAGAATCAAAGAAGAACTTAACCAATTCATGGAAATCAATGAGAACAAAACCACATCGGTCCAAAACCTATGGGATACTGCAAAGGTGGTCCTAAGGGGGAAAGACATAGCCATCCAAGCCTCACTCAAAAAAATAGAAAAATCCCGAATTCACCAACTAACTCTACACCTTAAAGAACTAGAGAAAAAGCAACAAACGACGCCTAAGCCACACATTAGAAGAGAAATAATTAAAATTAGAGCAGAAATCAATGAATTAGAAACCAGAAACACAGTAGATCAGATCAACGAAACTAGAAGTTGATTCTTTGGAAGAATTAATAAGATTGATAAACCACTGGCCAGACTTATCCAAAAGAAGAGAGGACCCAAATTAATAAAATTATGAATGAAAGGGGAGAGATTACGACTAACACCAAGGAAATAGAAACAATTATTAGAAATTATTATCAACAACTATATGCCAATAAACTAAGCAATCTGGATGAAATGGAGGCCTTCCTGGAAACCTATAAGCTGCCAAGACTGAAACAGGAAGAAATTGACAACCTGAATAGGCCAATAACCAGTAACAAGATTGAAGCAGTGATCAAAAACCTCCCAAAAAACAAGAGTCCAGGACCTGATGGATTCCGTAGGGAATTCTACCAAACATTCAAAGAAGAAATAATACCTATTCTACTGAAGCTGTTTCAAAAAATAGAAACAGAAGGAAAACTTCCAAACTCATTCTATGAGGCCAGCATTACCTTAATCCCCAAACCAGGCAAAGACCCCATCAAAAAGGAGAATTTCAGACCAATATCCCTGATGAATATGGATTCCAAAATCCTCAACAAAATCCTAGCTAATAGGATCCAACAATACATTAAAAGGATCATCCACCACGACCAAGTGGGATTTATCCCCGGGATGCAAGGCTGGTTCAACAGTTGCAAATCAATCAATGTGATAGAACACATTAATAAGAGGAAGGAAAAGAACCATATGGTCCTCTCAATTGATGCAGAAAAAGCATTTGACAAAATACAACATCCTTTCCTGATTAAAACTCTCCAGAGTATAGGGATAGAGGGAACATTCCTCAATTTCATAAAATCCATCTATGAAAAACCCACAGCGAATATTATCCTCAATGGGGAAAAGCTGAGAGCCTTTCCCTTAAGATCAGGAACACGTCAAGGGTGCCCACTCTCACTACTGTTGTTCAACATAGTACTAGAAGTCCTAGCAACAGCAATCAGACAACAAAAAGAAATAAAAGGTATTCAAATTGGCAAAGAGGAAGTCAAACTCTCTCTTTTTACAGACAACATGATACTTTATGTGGAAAACCCAAAAGACTCCACCCCCAAATTACTAGAACTCATCCAGCAATTCAGTCATGTGGCAGGATACAAAATCAATGCACAGAAATCAGTTGCTTGCTTATACACTAACAACACAACTGTAGAAAGAGAAATTAAAGAAACGATTCCATTTATAATAGCACCAAAAACCATAAGATACCTCGGAATAAACCTAACCAAAGAGGTAAAGGATCTATACTCTAGGAACTACAAAACACTCATGAAAGAAATTGAAGAAGACACAAAAAGATTGAAAAATATTCCATGCTCATGGATCAGAAGAATAAACATTGTTAAAATGTCTATGCTCCCCAGAGCAATCTATACCTTCAATGCCATCCCGATCAAAATTCCAATGACATGTTTCAACGTGCTGGAACAAACAATCCTAAAATTTGTATGGAATCAGAAAAGACCCCGAATTGCCAAGGAGATGTTGAAAAAGAAAAACAAAGCTGGGGGCATCACGTTGCCCGATTTCAAGCTATATTACAAATCAGTGATCACCAAGACAGCATGGTACTGGCACAAAAACAGACATACAGACCAATGGAACAGAATAGAGAACCCAGATATGGACTCTCAACTCTATGGTCAAATAATCTTTGACAAAGCAGGAAAAAACATGCAATGGAAAAAAGACAGTCTCTTCAATAAATGGTGCTGGGAAAATTGGACAGCCACATGCAGAAGAATGAAACTCGACCATTCTCTAACACCATTCGCAAAGATAAACTCAAAGTGGATGAAAGACCTCAATGTGAGACAGGAATCCATCAAAATCCTAGAGGAGAACATAGGCAGTAACCTCTTTGACATCGGCCACAGCAACTTCTTTCAAGATACATCTCCAAAAGCTAGTGAAACAAAAGCAAAAATGAACTTTTGGGACTTCATCAAGATAAAAAGCTTCTGCACAGCAAAGGAAACAGTCAACAAAACAAAGAGGCAACCCACAGAATGGGAGAAGATATTTGCAAATGACACTACAGATAAAGGGCTGGTATCCAAAACCTATAAAGAACTTCTCAAACTCAACACCCAAAAAACAAATAATCAAGTCACAAAGTGGGCAGAAGAGATGAACAGACACTTCTCTGAAGAAGACATACAAATGGCTAACAGACACATGAAAAAATGTTCAGCATCATTAGCCATCAGGGAAATCCAAATCAAAACCACACTGAGATACCACCTTACACCAGTTAGAATGGCCAAAAGGGACAGGGAAAGAAACAACAAATGTTGGAGAGGTTGTGGAGAAAGGGGAACCCTCTTACACTGTTGGTGGGAATGCAAGTTGGTACAGCCACTTTGGAAAACAGTGTGGAGGTTCCTCAAAAATTTAAAAATAGAGCTACCCTATGACCCAGCAATTGCACTCCTGGGTATTTACCCCAAAGACACAGATGTAGTGAAAAGAAGGGCCATATGCACCCCAATGTTCATAGCAGCAATGTCCGCAATAGCCAAATTGTGGAAAGAGCTGAGATGCCCTTCAGTAGTTGAATGGATAAAGAAGATGTGGTCCATATATACAATGGAATATTACTCAGCCATCAGAAAAGATGAATACCCAACTTTTACATCAACATGGATGAGACTGGAGGAGATTATGCTAAGCGAAATAAGTCAAGCAGAGAAAGTCAATTATCATATGGTTTCACTTATTTGTGGAACATAAGGAATAACGTGGAGGACATTAGGAGAAGGAAGGGAAAAATGGGGGCGGGGAATTGGAGGGAGAGATGAACCATGAGAGACTATGGACCTGAGAAACAAACAGGGTTCTAGAGGGGAGGGGGGAGGGGGGATTCATTAGCCCGGTGATGGGTATTAAAGAGGGCACATACTGCATGGAGCACTGGGTGTTATACGAAAACAATGGATCATGGATCACTACATCAAAAACTAATGATGTATTGTATGGTGACTAACATAATATAATAAAATTAAAAACTACAAAAAAATAAATAAAATAAAAAGTAATAATAAATCAAATGTCTACAAAAAAGGATTCGCAGTTCACATAAATTATAGCCATATTTACAATCATGATGTGTGCTTATGATATGATGTGATGTTTGGTGGTCGGAAAGTACCTTTGATACAAGAAAGAGTAAAAGTGAGATACAAAATCTGTATATAAATATAAAATTTTAAAACATTTATAAAAATAAGGACTTAAACGAATGCCAAAATCTGACAGAGTTATTTTTAGGATGTTAGGATTGGGGGGGTGGAGGAGGGTTGTAGTAGGGCAGAGTTAAGAAAACATTTAAGAGGGGCACCTGGGTGGCTCAGTCGTTAAGCGTCTGCCTTCGGCTCAGGTCACGATCCCAGGGTCCTGGGATGGAGCCCCGCATGGGGCTCCCTGCTCGGCGGGAAGCCTGCTTCTCCCTCTCCCACTCCCCCTGCTTGTGTTCCCTCTCTCGCTGTGTCTCTCTCTGTCAAATAAATAAAAATTAAAAAATCTTTAAAAAAAAAAAGAAAACGTTTAAGAGCATTATTGTTATTTTAGAAGAATCCAGTTTCAATTAATTTTATTTTTATTTTTCTTATTTGCATTAAAAGTATGGTTTCCTTTTCTCAAAAGGTTTCTAAAAATATTAATCACTTACATTTATGATATTGGCCCTAAAATTCCATTACTACCCCTACCGGACAGGGAGCTCCTTAAAGGACCAAATACATTGTAGGGGCTCAGTAAATACTTAATGAGTGAATTTAACCATTCACTATATATATATATATATATATGATGGCCACAGATGGTAAAATCAGAAAAAAAAATTATATTAAGTTATTTTCTTCAGGTACTTCACCCAATTAAATGCATAATTAGCTAAGGGGATAGTTGGAAAGTATGGTATCTTCAAACAGCTCTACTTTTCCACAGTAGTCTGCGATATTTCATTCATCAAACATTTATTGATTGGAAGATCATACTATTATCCTGAGACACTTGTGAAAATTAAAGGAGGTGCAATTAATAGTTAATTCTGAGACCACAGGAGTAAACCAGGACATATGGTCACCCCATTTACTGATTATTTTTTGTGCAGAAACTGAGGTAGGCACCGTGAAAGTAATTAAGACACGGTCCTTCCACAAAAAAAGTTCTATTATTTATATTAACATATGTTTTCTTTATTATAAAACTACTTTCACAAGTCATGTAATATCTTTCATTTTTTTACTCGACAAATATTTTTCATGTAACTACTCTATGCCTGTGAGCCTCTAGAAACTGGAATACAGCAATAAATGAAAAGAAAATCCTTGTTCACTCCTACATAAATTGATAACAAAAGAACAAATAAAAAGCAAAGCAAATCTATTGACATTAGTGTTAAGGGGTTAGGAAGAGCAAAAGACATGGAAAAGCATAGCAAATGGGTGGTGGAGCTGGGAGGTATGGTTTTAGACAGGGTAAGCAAGAGGGAGCTAACTCTGAAGAAGACATTCGGGAAGAGAGCTAAAGAAAAAATGAGGAATAAGTCATGACTATAGGGAGTAAAGACATTGCAGGCAAAGGGAAGAGCAATTGTAGAACGTGACGAAGGGTTCCTTTCCAATGTATGTGTCATTTTGCCCCGAGGCAGCAAGGAACGAGGAACACTGAAAAAAACCAATGTGAGTGAAGCGATCAGCAGCAACAGTGAAGTCAGAGAAATAACCCAGGATTGGGCCATCAGGTAGACCTTTATGTAGTACTGAAATTTATTGAATAAATTCAGATTTACCTTATCTATATGTATGTCTTTTATATATTTCCATTATAACCCAATTCAGCATTCATCTCCCCAGACTCCTGTTCTAATGTTGTTGGATTGCCCACTGATTATTTTAATTGCCAATTTCAGAAATTTTGTTTGGTCAATTTTGGATTTCCACAACAAAACTGTATGTACTATTGTAGTCTTCTTGGTGCATGTCCACCATGATTTTATAAATGGGACAGCAACCACAACAATTGCTTAGAGCTTTGACAAACAAAAGACATTTTCAGGGAGAAGAATTTTTTCAATGGCTTTCTTCTGAATTGTCAGATCAGCCTGACTTTTAATTAGTTTTGTTTTCATTTTTAATTCTATAACCAATGCCTTTCGTATTGCCTTCACCCAGGATGGACTGCCCTCAAAGTTCACCCTTGGTGTGCCACTGTATACAACTTTTAAACACCTTACTCTAAATGTATAAAGCTCCACCTTTATATATTTAACTGACTCCTTAAGACATGTCCACTGGGTCCTACCACATGCACTCCAAATTCCACAAATTCAAACTTACTTGATCTCATTCACCTCTCCCACCAAATCCACCGCAAAACTCCTCTCTTATTCTGAATCATAGGGGGGAAAAGGCATTTACTCAATTGTCTGACCCAGAAACCCAGAAGTCAGGCTCACTTCTCACTCTTGACTCACCTCCACGTGTAATCAACCCCAAACCTACTGACACCACTTCCCAAAATGTTCACATCTACTCGATTTTGACAGCCATTAGGACACACCTGGACAACTCAGTAGCCTCCTTCCCAGCCACCCAAAGTCTAATTCTTCTCACCCAATTCCAACCTTCACCTTCAATTTATTTTTCATTCTATGGCTAAAGTGATCTAAGTATGCAAATCTGAGTATGAAATGTTTGCGCGACTTCCAATGACAACAGGCTCAGTGACGCTAACAATGCCATGGAGGAGCCCTGCCCACCTCTCCAAACCATTTCTAATCATTTCCCCCTCATGCTTTAAGCTCCAACCATACTAAACTCATTTCTCACACACCACATGCTCTCCTGGGCTTTTGAACATATTGTTCCTTCTATCTAGAATGCAAAATTAGGAGAACTTCAAGTCTTAATTTCAATGATGTTCCTGAAAGGATTCTCCTTCCAAGGGCCCCTAGCCCAGGGCTTATCTTCTATTCCCAGTCAGTCTTGTCTGTTCTGTAAACTGGCAGCTCCTTGAAGGCAAGGGATGTGCCTCTTCCTCCTGGTTTCCCAGAACCTACCTCAGTACCTGACACAATTATAATCAGTGCACTTTCTGCTACCAACACTAAGCTATCAGGCTTATTTATCCCAGAAAGAGAGGGTAATTTCAAGGAAAGTCACGGGGAGGGCGGGGATAAAAAGAATATAACAGAGGCAAATTTTCACCTGAAGGGAAGACAAAGGGAATAATCACTTTGGTTCAAGGGAGAGAAGAAAAATGTGAGATCAGGACTAAAAGACAGGCTCCCCACCCAGGGTCAAACTCAGGGGCTCATAGAAATATCTAGATATAGTGAGTGGAGGTCAACTGTGATAGGACACTATCATAGAAACCCCAGATAGTCTGAGGTGACATCCATGACATTCAAGAGAGGTGTGTCCTCTCCTTAGTGCCCCATCAAGAGCAGAGAGAAAGAATGGCACCAGTGGAAGGAAAAGTTTCAGTAGATGATTCTGAAATGACACATTAACTATTTATATTGAAATGTGTCATTTTTATAGAGTGACAGTAACAAAGATTTCTTTCACAAAAGGAATATAAGAGAATTGGGTGGACAAAACTTAGGGAAAAAGTTGTGTTTTTTTCTTATAAAATAAATAAAGCATTAAAACAGGGAGGTAAAACCATAGAAGACTCTCCTAATACACAGAAAAAATTCTGGTTGAAAAACTCCAGCCACCATTTTTGGCCATGATACATGTTTGAATTCTAGGTCCCAAGCTGACATTTCAGAAAGGTTTATGTCATAATGGCTACCAGAAATCCCATGCATGCTTGAATCATATTTATACATATAAATCATCATTTTGCCACAAAATTACTAGTACAACTAAAAAGAATTGGGAAAAGCCAATTACATTATGTTATAAAATATTTATGACTTACTTTTGGATCACCCTATGTATTTTAAATATCAGCTGATCTAAATACTCTCGGTCCCCATCTGATGAAGGTATATTTGATGTCTGATTAAAACCAAACCAGAACATTCGCTTTAAATTTTCCAAAATAATTTCTATACAATTGCATTTTCTTCTAATATAGAAAAGAGCTTTTTTATGTGATATTTTGCTAGTTGTTTGAAATGTGTTATCAATTAGAAATAGAAGTGTAATTAGTGAGACTTAGAAGAACAAGCAGAAAATTTTTTCCCATCCCAACCTAAAATTATGAAGTTTTTTATTTAACTAAAGTAATATCCAAGTAACCTTTTACTTGAAGTTGTCTGATTCTGCAATCAAACCTAATTACTTTCTTATGCCCAAAAGCTATATTGACATCAGCAGTTTTATGAAAATTTTTGTACTTCCAAAAACAACAGGTAACTTAGAGATTGATCACTGGGAAGCTAATGGCCATTTTCTATAGTTTTACATTAAAAAAAAAAAAGTGCTGTGCTATCCATAAAGCAAAACAATAAAGTCTATTTGTAACACTCTTATTTCCAGTGCTCATTCTTTAAGCCTGTAGTGGACATTTCCAATGCCATTTAAAATATTTTATTATTTATAGCATTTTTCCCTTCGATATTTGAAAGCATGATAAGAAGGCTTTATTTTATGGAACATTTACTGGGCTAAATAGTATTTGAGCTCAGCACAATTCGCTGTCCACTTAAAAAAACAGTGTTATGTAGTATTGATGAGCTGGTTGTTCCTTAGGATCTCAATCCCATTTCTCAATATAAATCAGTCAGAAGTCCATGTTTAGCCAACAAATATGACTGAAGTGAGTATTGGCATAAATGCCTTTGTTTAGCTGTGTTGAAGTCTTCAAACTTTATTGGTAAAAATACAGTGTGCTGGTGGATAGGGCTGGAATGTTGTACTCTCAGACTTGGTACCAAATTGAACATTTCATTTTGTTTGGGGAATTTAAATAAATAATAGAAGACATTAAGATTTTATTTAAGTAATTTATTTTATACCTAAAAATGTTTAACTTTTTTTAAGCCTTTTATTTGTTTATACTGTGTACATCTTTATTTTACAATGTCGAGTGATGTGAATGAGCTGGCCACACTGCATGTTTAAGGATATTATCCCAAAAAGAAGACAGAAAAGAAAGTTCTCAGTTTAACTGAGACATATGATCCTTGTTTAATAGTTCCAATACTCTCCAATGTAGTTAATATTCTTATATTTCTGAGGGGATAAAAGGGGAAATTTAGGAGAAGTTAAATTATTTACCAATGGCCACATAAACAGGAAGTGACAGAGGGACACTCAGGAGCTGGTGGTGTCTGGGTCTCGCCCTGGTCTTTAACCTCCGACCCACGTGCTTCAACATGGAACTGGATTTCCTATTACACTTTGGCCTTCCTCTTCCCTAGTCATTCTTTTCAATTTGGCCTTTTCCACTTCAATTCTGGTTTTTCCCTTTTTGTTTCCATTTGGTTCCTATCAAGATAGACTATGCCATTCAGAAGTAGCATGCAAAAGTCAACAAAAACTAGTTGTGAGAAGAAACCCTTATAAAACAACCCAAAAAAATTAAAAATAAAAAAACAACCATGTCAATGAGCCCTTGCCATAGGCAGAACAATTTTTGATAATCCACTGATTTGAAAGTTTTTATTAGGGGTAGGAAAAGAAAAAAGTTGGACCATCAAGAAGTACCAATCACACACCACTCATTAAGGGATTACCTAATGCCTGGCACTGAATTTAGCCGTTTATAGACAGTATCTAATTTAATCCCCACCACAACCAAATAGCATAAACATTATTACTGGTAATTTACTGAGGAGAAATCTGAGGCCTGGAGACATTATGCAATTTACCTAAGATTATACAGTTTAACAGGTTAAGCAGAAATTTGGACTCGCCTTTGATGGATTACAGAGATCATGCTACAATAACCATTTGGGTGAGCTGCATCTCGGCCACATGTGGGCACTCTTTCTTGAAAGAGTATCTTGAGTAGAGAATAAGATTGACAGTTAAGTGATCCAAGATTATTTTTCCAACACAGGTATAGCAAATTTATAGTAATGACTTCCTAAAAAAAAAAAACAAAGATCAAAGAACCATTTCTTTAAAAGAAAGAAAGGAGATCCGTTCTTTCTTCCTGGGTTGGTGGTCAGACCCAAACTCATGAGGCAGATGAGCAGGTGGATTATGAAACCACAGCAGAATTTTCCTTTTGCTCCAGTGGAAGGAGTTGTCTTCCCCAACATTTTCACACTTTGCTTTTTCATTATTTCTGTCCATTGATCACCGAGTCACTGCTTGAAGCAGAAGCGGAAGTCAGGGAAAATGCCAGAGGCAAGGGCCACTTTTCGGTCACAAAGCAATTCAAGTGGTAGCTCTCCTTCTCTTGCACATCCTGGCTGGGCCCCACGCCAGGAAAGCACTCCTCGATCCTCAGGATGGCAACTGGGCCTGAATGCGGTGTAGAAAGCTTTCACTTATCCAATCATTCTGGATTGCCTGTGTCGACTCTGACTGTGGATGAGAGGGAAGAATAATAAGCACAGCCAACTGCCAGAAACTTCTCGTTGCCTCAGTGCATATCTATTTTTCAGCTGGATGACTTTTATTTTTGCATTTTTAATTGCTTTATTTGCATTGCCCCTTTCCTCATGGCAATTTCTAAATACCACTTTGGGGGTTTTTTTTATGTTCAGAACAGTGACAGTACCACCGAGATCTCAAGCTAAGCATGAAAGCCTGGATCTAATATCTTCTCGCTGCTTTCCTATCTAATAGGCCTGCTTGTGAATCTCGCTGCTGGGATACCAAGACCAAATGGATGTTTACTGAGGAAAAACTAGGAGTTGCTGAAAAGCGGACAGGAACGGATGACTTGTCAGAACGCCGATCTGATGACTCATCAAATTGCACCCACATCCAATGGTGAAGAGCGCACCCGGGAAAGAGAGATCCAGCAGACTGGCTCCCAAACCCGTGTGGCCAGCTGTGTAATGCTCTCCAGCAAGAAAAAGTAGGTAATCACAACCACTCACTTTTTATTCACAGAGAGATGAGAATGAATTTGACCATGTCTGTGGAGTGCTTTGAGGCCTTTGGAATAAAGGCATTCTACAAATATATATTTCTATGTGTAGTTGTCTGTGTTTGAGTGTGTGTGTGTATGTGTGTGTGCTCTTTCTCTTGAGTAATAGGACAGAAAGAGAATTTCCTACGTGACATGCCAAGTACATTTCATAGTCTCTGTGTGCTGTGTGATCATATATCTAAACATTTTTACAGGTAAGTTGCTTTCTGTCCTATGAAAAACATCTCTTGGTTGCATTGGGGTCTTAAATATCCATGGTGCAAACTGGCAGCTTAGTGCTTTTCATTCAGTATCTAGCAGACGAGCAAATCGCAGGACTGAGCTATTGATCCAACTGAACTCACAAGCAGTATGTCCTTATTCTTCTGGTTCAGTAGCCTTGGATGTAGTATACAAAATAATTTGCCACATTCTTCAAAGCGATTTTCCCTTGGGGTAGGAAAAGCACAGTTGGAAAGATGCAAAGATATTTCACTGCATTCAACAATAAAAGGAACATTTTAAATAAGTTTACTGACATAAAGAAGCCTACTTGTTTTGTTTATGTTTGATGTTGTTTTCATTTTATTTTATTCTGTATTTCCATAAAAAAGGCCAAAAGAGTGCAACTTTAATCAAAGCCCTTTTAAAATAATTTTAACCTGCCCACCATAAGCTAATCTCTTACTCTTTTATCACTCAGGGCTTGGGGAAAAAACTTAATTTCCAAATCAGCTTTTATTAATGTTTATCACACTATTGTTTCTTGACTTTTAATTCCTTTTTGTTAATTGATGTATCATATCATTGCCAAGATGTGAAACAATATTTTTCCCTTCCATATGAAAGAAAATGAAGAAGAGAGATGACAGAGAAACAGTTGGTGGTCACCATGAAAAGAAGGAACTTGTCAAGGTCCTTATTTATTAGTCAACTCTTCTTTTAGAGACACAGGGTTTGAGGGCTCAGGAAGATAATCTGGATGCTTAGTCCAGTGAAGACTTTGAATTTAAAGCAGAACTTGATCAAGACCTAAAAGCTAAGTGATCAGTGCTGGTCTCTCTACGGCCCAGTTTCTCCACCTGTAAAATGACCCTACATCATAAAATCAGTGTGAGACTCAGGTTAAAAAAAAAAAAATGTATTGAGGGCATTTACCACAATCCTAGAACATAGTAAGCACTCAAAAATAAGTACTTAATATTACGAATGGTAACATCAGTAGCAATAATGGCAGTCATGGGGACATAAACTGCAGATCAAACTCAAATAAGTCAAACTCTTAAGAAAAATATTTACTACCCAGCACAGATTAGCCACTGTCTTAGACATTGTACTAGGCACTGGGGGATATCAATTAAGAAGAATAAGGCATGGTGTCTACCCTAAAGAACTAACTATCTAGTTAAAATGATACATGGGAAATATATTTAACACAAGACAATTAACTATCAAATGAATAATAAAGGCAATCAAATAGGGGGGTTAGAGAATAGAGTTCATAGAATGGAATAGTAATAGCATTCATTATCAGACAAAAATGCAGAAATAAGATACATATACATATATAAATATATTTAGAGAGAGATTATTTCTTCAATATTTTTATCCACAACTCACACTCATGCAATACACATAAAAAGTAAGCTGTCAGACAACACAACCATTGCACCACCATTCAAATATTAAGTAATTCTAGGAAATCAATCTCTATTTGATGAGCTGAAAAAAGCCAATCATAAAAAGTTAATACAAGGAACAATTTGAATAGCCTAAGTAACCCAATGTCAAGTATTACCTTTCAGTTTGCCTCTGGGAAATTAACATAGCTTATATCAATAAGAAATGAGGGAAGTGGTCCTTTTTTTAAACAAAGGCAACAATTGGGCTGTAACCGTATAATCAATAGTCTTTTTTGCAGGTGTATGGATAGTGCCCAGAGCACTGAATTGAAGAAGATTTTATGTACATGAAGAGTGAAAGAATAATTGTCTAATAATCATCTTAGTGATGATATCAAGTGTTAATGAATTATTAACGTAATATTAATTATTATTAGTTTTTTATTACTATTCACAATTTTGTTAAGTTTCAGGGCACCAAGATAAATTTATACTCAGAATGTTCATACTTATTGCCCAGTCCCCTGTTTTGCTGATATTATCTCATACTGATGAGATTTGAAAATAAAAACTATTTTAAAAGAGATCTATATAGAATTTAAGTTTATTACTTCAGATTTACTTAAATATTTATTAATTCAATAAATATTTTAAGATCTGGAGACATCACTCTGCATTTAACATATATAGAGAGACAAATCAATACATATAATAATTATAAATTACATATAATAGAATTGTTAAGTCATGAAAAATGGTATTAAGAAGAAGAAGAATACTACATGGATAGGAAGTCTTTTTAAAACTCTCTTAGGAGATCAAATTTGAGCAGAGACTTCAGTGAAAAGAGAGGGTGAACCAAGCATGTGAAGCGTAGGGTAAGATCATTTTAGAAGGAAGGAATAGGAAGTACAAGGCCATGATGCTGAAATGGACTTAAGTTATTTTTAAGAACAGCAAGAAGGCCAGTATGTCTACAGGCACAGAGAAGTCTAATACATTACCTGAAATTTTGCTCTAAGTTCTGAATATAAGAATTTTAATTTTTATATTGCACGTGATTAACTTAGTTTTATGTATCCAAAACTGCCACTAACTGTGTTCTTTTAGAACATAGAAGAAAGCAGGTTAAAATTAAAGTAGTCCCAGGATGGTAACCCCAGGACCCTGACACTGTTAAAAGCAAAAACAAACAATAGTCAACAGACACAGCAAACTGCAGAAGTAAATCTGCAATGCCTTAAACTACTTGGAATTATTGGACAGAGAATATAAATACTCTATAAAAGACTCCAGGGCCAGAATGACTTCCCAAAGAGTTCTTTAAATTTAAAGAGAAGATAACTCCCATACTAGCAAAACTACTTTATGTGCATTCTTTAAAATGTTACTTAATTATAAAAACCGTTGAAAAGTAACACAAAAATTAAAAGTATTTTTTACAGGAGTGTTAAATAGGTTGTTTCAGTTTGAGCAAAATGTCTATCTTTTGATAGTTGCAGTCTGATTGATGTGCTGAAATGATTCCAAAACTTCATCTGGGTTTAGTTAGCATCATCTGCTATGCCATTTTAAAATCTAAGAGGAGCAAAAATTTTCAACAAATACAATAAATATATTGAGACCTCTTTCAAACCAATAATCAACTTTAACGCCTCCACGGGAAAGAGAAAAATGGGCAAATAATGTACGGTACAATCTAAAGAAGCAGGAATATAAATGACCAATTAGCAAAAGAAATATGTAATTTTGTTAGTAATAAAAGAAATAAAAATTAAATCAACCATGGCACCCTGTATTAGCCTAGCAAATGAACAAACAAATAAGAAAAAAAAAAAAAAATCACTCCTCCTCAGCACTAACGACCGAGTAGTCAGATAGCCATGATCTGGTGACACATAGAGCATTTCCCTAGAGTTTCCGATCTCTCCGGCACGTATAACTTACCAAATCAGTTCCCTGCATAATAAGAGGAAATGTTCCACAACTTTACCATTATGCAGAACAAAATCATTTTAATGTGACTCCTATCAGTATTTTAGTCTCTAGTCGATAAAGATTTAATTATTATCTGGGTTACTTTCCAGTATCCCAGAGAAGTGATGTGACTTTTTACAAATTCACTGAAAAGAGAAATCTAAAAGACATTTCTCTTTATCACCACTGATAGAATAGTGATTTCTCAAAATGAGACCCAGTGATAACCTAGATCCTGTCCAGACCTATCTGAACCTAGGAATCAGGATTGGTAACAACCTCCCAGGAGCTGCCGATGCACATGAGTCGGAGCCTCACTGATCCAGAGGAAGCAGACAAAAAGTAACGCAGACTGGCACACAGCAAGAGTCATAGATGTGCCTCAGAGACACCCATCTGCAAAGCAGCAAGCACATGAGGTAAGGCATTGCCGTGTCTAAAGGCCCTTGGAAAATCAGCCTGGGAGTCCAGAGAATGGCCTCCAAGAGTGGTTCTTATGTTTGACCTTGGCCGCTGACTTCCCAGGCAGTCCTATGCACTGAGGCTGAAGTGAATGTGGTAGGACAACTCCAGGCAGCTCTACTCTGCAGCCAAGCCTGGTAAGGGCAGGGGGAAGCCAGCTGTGCCACTCCCTTTTGGGGCATTGCACTTATGGCCACCCTTTCGGCCAGCACAGACCCTTTAGCTTCAGCCTTTTCCCTAATTCTCTCCAAGGTTACAATGGGGCTAATTTTCTGACTTTCTGCTTTTTGACATATCGCCATCTTCAGGGACCATGAATCACATGCCAATAAAAGATGAGAATGCATTCAAAATAGGCAGGACAGAATAAACAATGCATTCAGACTTAAAAAAAAAAAAAAAAAAAAAAAAAAAAAACAGCTACGCGTGAGAATCTTTTTTTCCTGCAAATATAGACAGATGAATGGAGAATATGATATCTGACACGATGGCGGCACTCTAACGGCAATAGAGTATTACTGAGTATCTGTCAGCCTGCTTGTGGCTTGTTTGTTCACACTTAGGGCCAGTTTCATGAAAGGGCAAAACAGAACTGTGTTCTTCCATTTGTAGAGCTGTAAAAAGGAAATGCCATTTTTATTTGTTATATGCATAGTTTCCAGTTGTTTCTTAGGTTCTTTGAAACCAGTTTTTAAAAATATTTCTGAGAACGTTCCTAAATTTTCTTAATCAAAAAATTGTGCTTTTATCTACATTTTCAGTTTCTCAATATACAGAAAGGACTTGCAAAATCACTTCAGCATTTCTGCAAAAGCCCAAATGTAAACATGGAGTAACTACAAATGCCAGGAGTCTGTTAAAATTCGACAAATGTGCCCTTTACCCGCTCTGCTTTGCTTGAATTGGGTTCTTTGTGTCCCCATTTCCCCTAGCCTTGGCCAAGTGCATCTTGCCTCTCACTAGTGCCCTGATGGTGATGACACAATAGTATGCATTCATTGCAGTGGCTTGTGCAGAACTATGGTTCAAGGTTCCGTCATAGTTTCCTCAGGGTAACCATTCCAGGGAGTGAGTTGTACTCGTCCTTGAGGATGAGCACTACAAAATTTTGACTCTCTCGATGGCTAAAAATCTCTTTCATCCAAAATAACGTTTCATGTAACCATTTTTCTTATTTAGAATATAAAAATAGTGCATGAACATACAGCACACTTTAAACAGTACCTTAGGGGAAAAAAAAGATATTATCTTTGCTCTCCCCCACCAAGGTGTTCATAGATTTGGAGAGTTTGGCTAGTATTCACTTTTATTATAATTATTGTGAAGGAAAAATTGAATTCAGAATCTGTATGAAACAATGAAGTAATTCCAAATAACAGCTGTGTCCATATTCATCACTGATCACTAAATGGGACTGATTATAAACGTACAAGGAGACTATCAAGAAGGCACTGTTGATTTACTTTACATAGATAAACAAGCCACATAAAAAATGAAAGTACAATGCTTAGTGAATTGTAAGTGATTAAACATTAATGACTGCAAAGCTTAGTCAAACACTGGAAGTCTTAAAGTCTTCCACAGTACATCATGTTGAGTGTCAACAGATAAAACAGAATGCCAATATTAGTTGGAATGTTCTTGAAAAGAGTTAAGCTTTGTCAATAGCTATAAATGTACATGTGCCAATATCTAAAAATCTATCAATCTCTACACACTGTTTGTAGAGGCTGGATTAGTTTGACCGTACCAAAAATATTCTGGTACTGGCTGGCATCAAAAACAAACAGATCTCTAAGTAAATTTTAAATGCACTTATTTGTTTATTTTGCATCGTGTGTATGGATTTTGGTATGGATGTAATCAAGTATTTATTATGTACACTAAAAGAAAGCAGAGATAGAATGAATAAATCCAATTTTTCTTTTTTTTTTTCTTCTGAGCCTCTCAACAAAGTGGAATGCTATAGCAAAAGCAAGTTTAAGCCAATATCTGTCAAATATCAAATAATTATTAAAAAGGAAGCACAAAAAGAGTCAGACATCCTGTTTTTTATCGTCTCAAGGAAGTCCCCAAACTCTGTCCTCAGCCACTTTGGACAGTTATCTTCTAGGAACAATAAATTTGAGTCCAGGATGGGTGGCATGGTAATTCCAAAGCTCTGTTTTGTCCAGTGCCCCTACTCCTGTCACAGATGAAGTCATTGCCTTATCTGACAAAAACAGTTGTTTGATCCTGCTATTAAAAGTTCATTTCATCAGGGGCACCTGGGTGGCTCAGTCGTTAAGCGTCTGCCTTCAGCGCAGGTCATGATCGCAGCGTCCTGGGATGGAGCCCTGCATCGGGCTCCCTGCTCCGCGGGAAGCCTGCTTCTCCCTCTCCCACTCCCCCTGCTTGTGTTCCTGCTCTCGCTCTCGCTCTCTGTCAGATAAATAAATAAAATCTTAAAAAAAAAAAGTTCATTTCATCAGCTTCAAAACAACTCTTTCACACAAGGACCCAGGGGAGAAGAATATTCCCACCAATGTGGGAAATCCCTGCTGGTAGACCATTCAGCAAGTCAGAGCATCATCAAAAAGGTACTGAAGGACAGTGTGGATGGTGCAAAGCATAACTGGGGGCATATCTGGGAATTGAAAATGGATCAGGCATGAGATGATATTCAGGAATTAAGTTTTAGTTTTGTTAGGTGTAATAATGTTATTTTCATAATAATACCAAATTTCTCATGGCAAATAAGTAAAGCCTTTAAGAAATGAAAGTCTAATTCACTGATTCTTAATCTCTTTTGGATTATGGAATTCTGAGACACAGAAAAAAAGCTATGGGTCCTTTGACAGAATAGTGCACATATGGACCTATGCACACATTTTTTAATGTAGATCAGGGGATTTTTAAACTCCTATTCCAGTTAATGGAAGAAACAGCCAAATTCACTAATGATTACAGTAAGTACTATACTTGCAAGACCATGATATTTACAGGACCTGAAGTAAATTATACATATTTTAGGATCTGGGAGCACTTTGTGATGACTGTAGAGATAGGATTTAAAAAAGTGTGGGGGAAAAAAAGCCAATCAAGATGGAAGAAAGGATTCAGAGATACCTAGGGGCAAAGACAGTCTTTTTCATGTTCTATCCCTGGAGCCAAAAAGCCATCCCTGGCATATGTATGGTAGGTGCAAAATCACCTTTGTTGAAAAAAGCAAAGGTCATGGATAAGCCACCAACTAAATATTCATCCTTACAGTTCTTTGCCTGATGCTAAATGGTTCTTACACTTCTAAGGTAAAGACTCCCCATTAGATTCACCCCCTTCTTATTCCCTAACGCCTCCAGCAGGGTCTGAGTAGCCATTGCATTTCTCCTATTGGTAGGAATCAACCCTGTGGCCATTAGACCATGATCTCTTTTGTATTAAGACAAAATGTTAGAGCCTAAGGATTACTGGAAAATGAAATAATATCTTTAGCACTGCATTTAAAATAACAAACTGCCCAAAGGCAAAATTCTCTTCCCCTCATCACACGGTGAATCTCTATTTCAGATTCTGCCTTTGTTCAGTGAGCAGCCCTGTCCCCAGACACTGCAAGGGAGAATCGTGAGAATGGGATGAATGTAGAACCCAGGAGAGACAGGCAGTGCAGGAACAAAGCGTATGTGGTGAGATTAAGGAGAATTTGGCCCAAGAGCACAGTCATTAAGAATGCACTGTATTGATGATGAAGGTGGGGAAGGCAGACTGGATAATGCATTTTGATATTTTAAAGACAATCCTCACTTCACCCTTTTTTCTAAAGAAAGGCATTCTTACCAACAGGAGAGTTTCGCCTTTGCAGACATACTATTTTGGGTATGTCAGAGGGAATCTACATCATATGAGTTTAAAGACTAGAGAAACTGTATTACTGATATATTTGAAGTAATTCCTGGAAAAATACCCTGAATTCTTTGAGATCTTGTGTTATTTAGAATGAAAAGACTTTGGCTTTAAATGTGTGTTAAAGAAAAATTCCAGAAGGAAAATACATGGAGTATTGTACCTGGTAGTATTTTATCTGAAAGTTCATTGGAGAAACATTTACCTAGAATCATTCACTTTGCAGCAATGTAGAAAAGCTAATGCTTTGTTGATAATTGTCCGGACCCCCCACTGCTACCACCACAACAACTTCAACTTTCTGACAGAAGAGTATCATGTATAAGTAAGATATATGATAGCAGTTCTTGGACTGTTGTGAATGAGTACTGGAAGTTAGAATTTTTAAGTCCACCAATTAGAATACATATATAAAGCCTTATAGATAAGATACTCTTCCATAAATTATAGCACAGCATAAAATAAGAAAGAAATCCCAAGCTTGAAATGATCATATGTCTGAGGATAAGCACATGTTTTGCGACATGAAACCAGGTTTTAAAAGCTTACATTAGGAGTTCATAAACTAGGGTCAGGGATCCAAATCTGGCCCGTGGTCTGTTTTTGCATGGCCCTCAGGCTAAGGATGGCTTTCAAAATTTTTCAGGGTTGCATAGAAAACAAAACAACAAGAAATATATGACAGAGACCATACTAATTTCCAAACCCTAAAGTATTTATTACCTGGCCATTTGCAGAAATATCTTGCCAATCCCAGGTTTAGATTCTAATGTACTAGTGGCTAGTCTTGAGGTTCAATTTTGGATTCAGTTGGAAATGCCACATTATTAAACCAGAGATATCTCTCTTCTTGTGCAGCAATTTGTGCCAGTTTAGAGCCCCCAAAAGTTGAAAAATTTCACTAGCAACAAATCAAATTCTCAAATTTCTTATCAATTTAAATCATACTAACTAGATTTGGCTTCCTTATTAGAAGTAATGCTTTAGAAATAAAGTTGTCCAAAGAAAATTTTAGAATTGCAAAAGTTTTTGACATATTTTGAAGAAACATGGATCTGAAGTGCAAAACTCAGACTTTCTGGAGGCACTGAAAAATTCTTATACCCAACTGTAATATTCTTATTTATGAATTCTTCTTCAGAAAAAGCCATATCTCTCCATATGTTTTTGAATATGCAGCTTCATGTGAAGACACTTAGATACTTTAAGAAATTTTCAAATGTATTTATTCAATAACATAAAATCCTTTTAAAATATTTGTCTTGTGATCTAACTCATACAGTTCAGAATTCAAACCCAACTAATACAATTCTATCATTAAATTGATACTCTTTTCAAATTCTGTGCATGAAAATATAACTTATTACGGTATGGTACCAAAAACTAAGACTGGTCTGGCCATGAGTAAAGATTCCGGTATTATAAGCTAATAATATATTTCAGAATGGTCTTTTACATTTAACAGGAATTAATAATATACATCAAACTAAGTTATTTTCTCTTTTTAAATAAGTTCTGCTTATAATGCAGTGTCCAAGATGTCTTATTTCTTATAATGTGGAATTACTAATTGTGGTTATATCTCTACATATGAAAAGTGGTATAGAGAGATAGAAGTACCATGAAAGGGAAACTAATGAGAATGTGTTCTCATAAATGTAAGAAAAAAAGCAATATTTTTCTTATAGTTCATTTGAAAACAATTACAACAATTAAAAGAAATAAAATTATAAAATAAATTATAAAATTACAAAAGAAATAAGAACTTCTCCCCTATTTAAAAGCTTTTATTAATAAGTAGACTATTTGCTCCTTGCCATAATTTTTGTTTGAGAGGCTCACTCCAAAGGCCCTGAGAAATAGTAACAATATTCAGATCAAATGCCTACCTATGAAAAAGTTTTCGAGTAATGAATTACTGCTATTTTGCCTAGGGGAAAAAAAATGTGTTTTTTGGTAGTCTACTTTAAATCTTTGACAAACTCTACATCAAACAAGGCTAAGCCACAAATAATGCCCAAGATCAACTTTAAGATCAAGTAAAAATCAGTAACTTGTAATATGGATTTGGAAGGATGTGAGTCAATGTAAAAGCTGCAAGATTTTTTTCTTCATTCTTTTAAAATAAATGCACATCTTCTGTGGGTAAAACCCAAAGCAATCTCTTTTAAACCATCTATTACGAAAGATAAAATACCTCCGAAACAACAAGCCTTTGACATCTGTGACACAGGAGACATGCAGAAGTCATTAAGGGTATCCCGAGGGGGTTCCAACAGTTGCTTCACTTTAGGGTGGGTGTGAGAAGACTTAAAATTAAATTACTTTAAAATAAAGTTAAAGCACTAAGCAATTTCCTGCTTTTGACTCAGTAGGGTTTCCCGTGAGAAAAGAAAGTAGGCAAAAAGTTCAGACAGACAGACAAACATATTTACCCCTAGGTGGAAGGTACAAATTAAATTAGCCTGCTACAAAAGGGAGATGTTTTCTCCTTCTGTTCAGATGTCATGGTAGTGAGGAAACATAGTCTGGGGCCAAGAAAAATGGCACAAATGCATTCATCTGAGCTACCATTCATCGTGATCCAAGGACTAAACAGAACACATAAAAGAACAGCACTGTTGAAGGACTTCCTCTCCCTAGTTACCAAGTTGAGTCTTGCAAAGGAACATGGGAGCAGGGGGTAGGGATCTTTCCAGAATGTTTCAGTGTTGATGGAAGTGTCAGAGGATGTTATGGAGTTAATGACTGAATCTGAAATCACATCAGTGTAATTTCATTCCATATTTCATAGAAAGAGCTGCATTTTATGGTACACAGTATGGTGTGTTTAAAGGTACATTGTGAACTTTCTTTCCCTCTGTAGCTGGAAACCAATATAGGCACTTCCAAAGAGTCAAGTATCTATTATAGTGCCTCATTAATATGCATGTTTTTGGCACTCAGTTTGGTTCAGCTGGTATGCTTTCCAGTATCTCATTCTTTATTTATATGAGACTAGGAGGTGTGACCTATGGAGCCAGTTGGCTGTCATGAATTGGAATATTCATTAAGCCTCATGAATTATGCATTAGACTGCTTATAATACTGAGATCCACATTTGATCTAGCCAGAACTCTCAACTGCTTCCCATTCGATGGAATGATCCACATTTTGGTCAAACTATACGTGTGTTCCATATACTGCAGAAAGAGTATTTGTGTCTTAGTGATTTTGCTACTCGTGTCTGACTAAGTAGGTTTCCTATTTTTTTCATGTTTGAAGGGCATAGCAGACATGGTTCTCCTCTGGCAAACTAGGTTTGAGTAGCATTCTTCTCTACCCTGATTACTATTTCCATCCATTACTGCCCTTGCCTATAAAAGTCACCAATGACTGGTGAGCAGCCTGGATTTACAAAAGATATGTAGCTATCTCCTGGTGATCCACACATAAAAGCAAAGCCAAATATAGGACAGAGAGAGTGCTTTTAAGAATTTCGTTTCTCTTATCTAAAATAAGGAAATCCTTTTACTGATAACCTTATCATTTTTGTTGCTTTTTTTTATGGATGGGTATATCCAGGCCACATAAAATCTAATTTGTAGATTTTGCTGATGTCATAAGATTTTTATCAAGATTCAAAAACAGTACTTATTAGTTAGGCATTAAATATTCCAGTGTTTAAAATATATGCATCAATAGTAAATTCACATCTTTAAATCCACACCTTTTGAAACAGAAAGACAAAAACAGTTGAAAAGATCAGCTGGTAAAGATTAATATAATCACTTGAACATATATCAGCAAGCTCAAGTGCTAAAGGCATTTCACTTTTTTAGATTCATAGTACAAGCTACCCGAGTTAAGACTTCTCCCCCAAAAAACCTATTCTTAAGTAAAAATAAGGTTTTTTATAGCATCGATCTCAAATCTTTGGTAACCATCCACTTACAAAAGTTTCTACTCTCTCTTCGTGTAGACCTGCCTTGGAAGGATCTCCTATTCAGGGAAGTAATTATTATCAGGTGAAGTCTAAAACATAATTTGAATTTAGTCCATTCTATTTGCTATATTCTGGAAGACTAAACTAAAGAATCTATAGCCAGCTCTACAAAAGGTCATGGGTGAGTCCTGGGTAAAATAGCATTGTTTACAGATTTTTTTAGTGAAGAGATTAGCTGTCATTTACTTTCACATACCTAACTGAGGAGCTTTAGTGGTTCCCAGCAAGAGTGTGTTCTCGTCTCTTTCTTAGCCTGTCACATCCTTGTCAGTTTCAATAAAATTACTTACCTGAATTATGCAAATGAGGTTTTGTTATGTCCAGCTCCCATTATTGTTCATCTCCACTACAGCTGAAAATTCTAGCGGACCCCTTGCTTACACTGTCTGATTCCAGGACTCCTTAGGTCAAGACCTTTCAACCTCAGAGCTTGACTTATGCCACAACCATTTGACAAATCGCCCAGACCCTCACAAAAGCCGGTTGAGCTCCAGAGTGGCTGCTCTCTCTATACACCACTGTTTCTCTGTTTTGACATTTCCTTCTCACTTTTCCTCTCAGTAATTAGACAAAGGGAGAAAAAGACATTTGTGTTCAAAGAATGCTTTCATTTAGGACTGTGATAAATGGCTCCCCTTTCCAAGAAGCTGCAATCCCACTGCAGGACAGAAGGTTCCTTCACAAGGGGGCCTGGACAGCGGAGGCCGCCCACCAAAGCCTTCCCGGACGTCAGCTTTGCCTCTAAAAAGGCTGCAGAGAGTGTCCAGTGATCTTATCTGTGTTTTCAGTAAAACCAAAAAAGGGAAAATGTGGCATGAACTACCCATGTTAAAACTATCAGAGTTGTAAACACAAGGACATTATGTATTTCTAGGAATGTTCCACAAATCTGGAACACAAAGGCATTGTTATTTTTTAAAGTCACCTTAGTACCATTAAGAAGTCTCTCTTCAAGTACTAAATTTCAGATTATAATATATCCCGCTCCCCACTATGTTTCATATATCATTTTGAAAAAGAATGAATTAACAAAACGATCAGAGATCTGACATTTTAGTGGCCCATGACAAATTTGGAATATTTGTGGGGATGTTTGATCATGTTCTTTTAAAAATAAAATACAACTCTAACACGTTGCAAAAGGGAAAACTAGCATTATAATAAAAAAAATTTTAATAGAGAGTAATTTATGTCAACCATGTTTTCATAAGCTTCTTTCACAGTAATGAGTTAATGTTTATTGTTCCACTGAGGAAGAAAGATTGCCAAACATGCAAAATAATTGGAACTGCATGTGACTCAACTGTTGAGAGTTTCAGTGAAGAATTAGCATGTTCCTGTTCATGCTATAGTTAATCTGTCGCCTTTGCTCATGGTAGTGCATTAATTAGAAAATCACCAAATGACATTCCCAAATGAGGCAAATCACCTCTATGATCTGATATCCCACTTGAATTAATAAACCAACAAATCTACCTTTGAAGTTTAAGGTATGATATGTAACTTTATTTACAAATTAAGGGGAGAAAATCAAGAAAATGTGGGATTTTAAAAAATATTCATTAGAAGTTGGCTTATGGCATTTATCTGATTAATGGAGCACTGCCTTTAGACTCATTTAAGTTAGCCCTGTGAACTTAGGCCAGTTTAAATATTTGCAAGAGAGTATTATTTTTATATTATATGAATTTTAGTAATTAATAGATCTTAAATAGTACCTACTAATGGATTTACAATAACATTTTTTTAATAAAAAGGAAACCTGGCACATGATTTTTAAAAGACAGTGTCAATTTATGTAAACAAACTATTTGTGGTGTCTGCTTCCTTGTGTTTAGCTGGGGGAGCTAAAACAATGTAAGAGAATAAATATGTCAGAGCTTCTATCTCCAAAGTCAAAACAAAGCCAAAGGAGGAATCAATTTCCATTTGGATTTTGATTGAAACCTTTGTGAGGGAACAGGGTCTTTAGATGTTTCCCATGCAAAAGGCACTAGACCAGGCAGCCTGATATGCTTGAAATAATGTACCCTCAGGCCTAAAGACCAGGATGCATTCCCCTTCAGAGAACTTTTCCAACATGAGGGAATGCATTTAGTGAGAAAGGAAAACCATGGGAACTCATTTGGTAAACCTTTAACTGGTACAGTATATACTCAGTTTATGGTTTCCATTCATTCCGTGAATTGAAGAGAGCAGAGGTGAACCTGCCAATGCACAACGGAAAATGAATATCAGTAAAACCTCACAGATCCAATATTTAAAGAGGAGCATAGCTTAATGTGAAAGAGAGTTCATTATCTTTGACTAATATTAAGTAATAATTAGACATATAAGTCCTCATTACGGTACAAGGAACTAGAACACATATCCCTAACTGAAAATGTGTATGTGTTATACGATTCTGAAGATTTCCTGGACATCTCTTTTGACTAGATTTTTTATGCTCCAATATTAATACACTCAAGTTTTTTAAAAGTTTGTTCTATTATTTTTAGTGACTTATTATATGCTTCCATTTGAGTTCTGTCAACAAAGTATGTCTTTATTTTTAAAACAAAAATGCCTGCTTTTTCTGATGGATCATAATAAAATAATTTTCTCTCTTAATTTCAAAGAAGGAGGATCTGGTTTAATTCTTTACTTAATATGATCTATTTCAAAAGATGGCCATAATTATTCAGAGAAGTCACAGTCTAAATTTATCTCCTCCCTAACACACCATTTCCTTAAAGGCAGTAATAATATTGTATTTCCTAAACACTCAGTAAATGTCAAAAGACTATTTTTAACTGAGCAACTATTATATGTTACTCATTTCTGCTCCTGGGAAGCTCACAGTCTAAAAATAAAAGCAAAAACAGAAACAGTATGCAAAATAATGATAAAACAAAGAGGAAAGCTCAAATGATTTATGGACAATGTTATAGGAAATTACTTACCATGATGATTATCAGAGAAGTTGGTGGAGAGGAAACATACCTATCATTGACTATAAAGTACCTACTAAATTCTGCTTGTTAGCCTAAAGAAATAATATTCTGGCCTTAGGTTAGATGCCCCTCTAAAATTTTAGTTGCATTTTCCATGATTCTGAACAACTACTTGTGTGGTTCCAAGTGTAATGTAATTCTTGCAGAAGTCACAAATTTCCTTACCTAATTTTGAAAAGATGGTCCCTCTTTTATCAGTCAGGAAGTGAAGAAAGGAAGTGTTTAACCTATAGCTATGTTTCCATCACCTATTTTCTTACCCTTTTAACCAGGTCTTCTTACTCAATAATTAGCTGTATAGGAGATCCAAAAACAGAAGTTCTTTCTGGAGTCACCATAGCAGAGTAGAACATGACATCTTTATGAAGGCTCATGGTCTGAAACAAGAGACTGCATTTGATTTTGAAACTTAGCTATGATCATGGTTTCCAATTTTTATTCAAGAGTAGAAAATTATATAATTTGATTTATTGCAGCAACTTCTTTTTATACCTTTCTTTCTCCATATAGTAGGTTTTAGAATACTTAAAAAAAGAAATACTTCTTGATTTTTTTTTTGAAATATACAGGGTAAAAATCATTATTGTCTTTCCCCCTCTCTCTCCAAACATAACCTGTTCTTCCTGCCCTCTCGGTCCCCATTTCAGTGGTTGGCACTATCCTCTCCCTTGTTATCAAAATCACAGAAACCTGGAACTCATTTGGATATTTATTAATTCCTATATGCTCTCACATATACTATATATATACACAATATGTGCACCTTGGTAGCGTACGTATTTGTCCCTTAGTTCACCCCTTTGTCACTGCCTTAATCCAGACCCTCCTAATTCTCACCTCTACAAATGTCTTAGCCCCTTGCCCAGCTTCTCTGCTGTCTCGGACATTCCACTCAACCTCCCCTCTACAGTGGGAGTCTTCAATATAAGATGCAAATCCAAACATATGGCAGTTTAGTAGCCTTCAATAACTCTCACATAGATTTCAGGATAAAATCAAATGCATTAGCAGAGCCCACCTCTCCACAGCAGATTCACACACTGCCTCATGGATCCTTCATGCTTTCACAGGGTGTCCCTATGGCTGCAGCATTCTTCTCTCCCTCCTCCTCAATCACCACTTCATCTACTTCAGCACTATTCTTGATTCCATCAACTTGTCCCAGAACATTCCTCGACCTGGTGTCTGCTTTATCTGCCTTTCTGTGCTATTAGCACTCTGCCCATTTATTTGTCCTAGTTCTTGTCTGTTTATACCACTAGACCTTGAACTCTTCCAATACAGCAAATTTATTCCACTTTGTTTCTTTCAGTTGCCTAGAATTCATTTAGCTTTTGATTACTATCCAGCAAATGAAGAGATTTCCAAAACAGAAGAATGGAGCCGTACGAAGTTTCTGATGATTGAATATTTTGTTTCCAATAAAAACAAGGGAAAATATAAGAAAATATAAGAAAAAATTACAAGAGTCGAAATAATGATGGTGTACATCTAGCATGTATCGCTGAGGCTACGCATTACATTCAGAAGAAAATTAAAATTAGCAGATACAGACTTGCGGCTTCAGCTCCGAGACAACCCCCATACCCCATTCATGCAAAAAAAAAAAAAAAAAAAAAAGCTGGCCAATCTGAAAATCAGTGGTTTTTCTTGGATTTTGCAGAGCACTGACGTTGCAGGGCAAAATGTCACCCTAAAATCAAGAGAACAGGAGCATCTTGAGATACTGCAACCAAGATGTGTTTATTTTGAACTATAACCTGGTAAGAACACTTAAAGATTAATTTTTACAAACTGAATTTGGATTGTATGAGAATAAGAAACTGTTAGGGACTACAATCTCAGGGAAGCCTTCATACTTTCATGGACTTTACTTCCAAGAACCCTACCAGGTTCTCATAGTAAAGATCTATGACAGACAGGCTCATGGCTCTGGAAGAAGGAGGGGAAGGGGGATCATTGTGAAATTTCCCAAAGCTTTCTCCATAACAAAGACATACATAGGTTAGAGGGAGAAAGACTTTGCCAGAACCTTGTCCCAGTTAGGGCCAAGCAATCATTCTACTCTCATTCCCTATAGCTTTTCTGCTTTACTAAGGAGAAAAAACCATATTCAGTAGGAGTCAGGGATACAAGGAAAAGAGTGGGAAGTCTGCAGTCAGAAAGGAGATGGGGGGTAGGGCGGGGTGAGACAACTCGAGACACACGTTTGATGGTCATAGCCGCAAGACAAAGGCCCATCAGAACATGGATATTTAATTGGAAGACAACAGAATGTTTTCCTTCCCCCATATCCTCCCACCATACCAACAGGGCTCCAGTATAATAGTGGATTATAGCTGAAAGAGGTGCAAGGCACTGGTTTCCTCTGTGGAGAAGTATTAGCGAAGCTCAAAGTCTAGAAGGAAGAAAAAATAAAGGCAAGAGAGAGATTTAAAACCTCTGTTACCTATAACTACAACAATCATTAAACACAGTCAAATTCCTAGCCAGATGTCCATAAATCCTTGCAATGAAAGCCTATTTACCTCAGTTGCTATTATCCAATGCAATATGCTTGGCTTAAAAAAAAATTACAAGATATGACAAAAATAAAGAAGAAAACACAGTGTGAAGAGAGAAAGCAATCATCAGAATGAGACTTAGAAATGACACAGATGTTGGGATTATCAGAATTTTAAAATAATTATGATTAATATGTTGAGAACTTTAATGGAAAAAAAACAGCATTCAAGAACAGGTGGTTTATGTAAGTAGAAAGATGGAAACTCTAAGGAAGAATTTAAAAGAAATGCTAGAATTAAAAACATAGCAAAAAATGAAACATGCCTTCAATGGACTCATTAGGAGACCACCATGCCAAGTACAGAATCAGTGAACTTGAGGATAGCTCAATAGAAACCAAAATGCAAAGAAAACCGTGAATGAAAATGAACAAATGAAACATCCAAGAACTGTGGGATAGTTTCAAAAGGTATACCAAATACCTAACTGGAGTATCTCTGATGGAGAAGAAAGACAAAACAAAGCAAGAGAAATATTTAAAGTAAAATTGTCAAGATTTATGATAGAACTTAAAACACAGATTAAAACAAAACAAAAAACCTACCTAGGCATATTGTAGTCAAACTGCAATAAATGGAAGACAAAAAAAAAAAAAAAAAAATTCCTGAAAGACACCGGAGGAAAAGACACCTTATCTAGACAGAAATAACAAGAAGAATTATAGTAGACTTTCCACCAGAATTCATGGAAAGAAGATTATGACCTGAAATATTTAAAGATCAGTGGAATAGAACAGAGAGTCCAGAAATAGACTTACACAAATATGGTCAACTGATCTTGGACAAGGGTACAACTTAATGGAGAAAAGAGAGTCTTTTCAACAAATGATGCTGGCACATAGGACAGTCATACATACAATTGAACCTAGATAAAGACCTCATGCCTTTCTCAAAAATTGCCTCATGTTGGATCATAAACTTAAATGTAAAAGCTAAGGTTGTGAAACTTCTGGAAGAAAACACAGGAGAAAATCTAGGTGACCTTGGATTTGGTGATGAGTTTTTGGATGCAGCACCAAAAAGTACAATTCATGAAAGGAAATATCAATCGGTTATATTTTTTCAAAATTGAAAACTTCCTTTTGAAAGATAGTATTGAGAGTATGAGGGAGCGGGCCATATCTTGGAGAAATATTTACAAAACAAATCTGATTGTACCAGAATAGAACACAAGAATGAAAGAAAAGTTGAATGGAAAAATGGGCATGAGATCTAAGACACCTCACTGGAGAGAACATATAGATGGCAGATAAGGATATGAAAGGATAATCCACATAATTGGTCACGAGGAGAATGCAAACTACATTCCTGGATGAGTTCTTAGAATAGAAAAAAGAACGATAGGTAAAAACCAAGAGAATCTGAATAAAGTATGTCCTTTAGTTAATAATACCAATATTGGTTCATTACTTGTGACAAATACACCATACTAATGCAAGATGTTCATAATAGGGGAAATTGGGTCTGAGGTATGCAGAAAAAACTCTCTGTACTAGCTTTGCAATCATTCCACAAATCTGAAACTATTCTAAAATAAAAATTTTATTAAAAATTGCTATAAAACTCGATACACATCCTTCAAGTTCACATGTGTACATGGATAAGGGGAACTTCAAAGTCACTTTCAACCCTGTATGTGCCTTATTTTTACACATAGTCCTTTTTAACATACACTATAATTCATGATTCAGTTAGCAAATGCTTCAAAGGCTCTTCAACAATTCCTAGCATACAGCTTGACCTTTAAGAATTCCATATATTTTGCCATAAGAAAAAATGTTTCCTTGTAATGAGCTTGATCGTCTGCTGTACTGCCTATGACTGTGACTAACAAGGGCTGACAAGAAAGTGTTCTCTGCCCTGCCTCCCTCCCCAGCACCAGCCTGCCGTCCCAAGGTCCGCCTCTCCCCCACTGCTTACCGCCCCCCCATGAGGCTCCACTGTGAGATAGTACATGGAATCCCTCCCGGTGAGCATGGTTGAGGCAGCCCGGGATAAGACAGCAAACAGGCATTGTCCTACAACCCCTGCATCTATTCTGCACTCCGGAGAAAACAAGTCTACAGTAGCCACCATGGACACTAATACTGACATTGGGTTTCAGCAAGGGAACTCTAGAAAAAAATGAAGTGGAGTAAGGCATCACTTAGGAACTAAGGTCTCCTATTTGCTAAATGATCAGACTTGAAAATGTCCCTCACTTCATCTCCTAATGAGAACAAACCCTAAGGAAAATCCTAAGTCAGATGTTCATCACAGACTCCACTATGCAAGGTCAGGGTGATGCAGGTACTAAATTACTCCCCAGAGATGCAGGTGCTGAACTACTCCGGAAGTCACATGCTCCCAGAATGAAATGTTCCTAGCCATATCCAGACCCTCTGTTCTCCCCCTCACCGGGGACAAAGGGAGGTCAGAAGAGGCCCCTGGAGGGTAAGAGTGGGAAAGAGATGTGTGCAGTCTTCCCCTGGCAGACAAATATTCATTTTTATGCATTGGAAGCCTCCGGCTCCCTCCCTTGAATCAGGGCCTGCTGCAGCTCAGGCTGCTGCACGATGTATTTGTCTTTGCCTGCACATTATTATTTTATTGTTATGACTCTCATTCCTTCCTAACTGTGAGCCAATGAGCAGAATTATTTTTATTTACTTTGATTTTTTGGATGCTTGAATGTATTACTTCAATATAGTTTATAATCCCTATAACAGCACATAATGGTTATACTTTAGACATTTAAAAGCAATTGGGCACATTCAATATGCTCATGACATATAACATTATAATGCCCTATCTCTTTCTGTATTAAATATTTCATGTTAATAAATTCTAGCCTATTTTGTGTGTTTCGTATTTGAGTGTATAAACTCATAAAAATAATAATAACTGGCATGAGTTTCTCTGGTAAACCTACAGTGTGAAAATGTAATGGAGAACAGTTGATACCAGAGGTAAAGCTGTATAATTGAGGAAATCAAGTAGAACAGAAAGATATCCTAAAATTCAAATTCAATAGGATTCTGACCAGATCCAAAAATAACATCCTGGAGATGCAACTTTTCTTAGCGCCAAGGAAGCAATCTATTTTACATTATGGTCAAGGGTGGTCTGTGTGCAGATGAACCATCCTCTATTTGACCCAGACTCTTGACAAAGAGCAATTTTCATTGTAATCTTTATATCATAGTCGCAATGTCATCTGCGTGGTTAACACAACAGTCTTCCAAAGACACGGGCTCTGCCTTACAGAAGCTCTGCAGCCTCTCTGTTTGACAGGTCTAAAGAGAAAAATGAATAAGTAAAAATGATGGAGCATGACGACATGCCATCATCCTCAGAGGTGACCCAAGAGGCAGAGGCAGACCAGAGCTTGTATCCCTGGGGCACATTATCGTCCACTGTCACAGCGGTTCCTATCGTCCTATCCGACATGTGCGGGGTAATGGAGAGAAGGCATGCTTGAGGTGGGAAGAAGGGGCCAATCAGCCTTAGAAGTCATTTCAAGTAGATCAGACTGTTCTTTATTTTCCCAAAAGAAACTCATGTCTCATTGCACACACCTAAGGAAAGTAGAGTGTGAAACTGAGAAAGAAGGCACTTAAATAAAGTGACCTGAAGGGTTTCAGGAATTTAGTAAGTATAATTTTTGTAGCTTTAGGTTCAATCCCTTGTGCCTGCCCAAGCTAATCCTTTATTTTCATGCCAAAAGATACTCAGCAGCTTCTCTCTCTGACTCCTCATTGTATATATTCATCCAATAACAACATTCCTTTTCTCTAAACCTAGGCTGACTCATGAGAAAAAAACAATTTTCCATCAGGTCCCTCTGTAGGTAATGGCCAACTTTGGTCCAATGTGGTAACTCTGTTTCTGACTCAGACTTTTCTTTTTTTTTTTTTCTTTCCTGAGATAACTCCATTCCTTCTCTCTTTTGTTTTCCCTTCCATGTAAGTTCCTCAGTACAGTGTTCAAGGAAAATACTACTAGGTATTATATCAATTACCTGTCATAAAAGAGTAATTAGCTTCCAGTAGGTGCTCAAAAATGGTTGTTCCTTGACATAACAGGTATCCATTTTGTAATGGTTTGATGTGACTTTCTGGACTTTTAAAAACTACACTAGCTAAAATCTCCTCAGTTAACTTCTGAAGCAGAGTTACATCATTATAGAACTTTAATAGCAATTTCCCAGGGATACCACACAATTTTAATGGAATCTTAAACATACCTTTTTCCTATTTCTTTTTCTATTGAAAAAGGAGGCTAACTTACACTGCTTCTGGAGTATGTGGGGTCAAAGGATAAATGTAAGATAAGAAAAAAATAATAAAAAGAACTATTTCTAGATTGAATTTTTTTTTTACTTTCAAACTTGTTGCTTTGGAAACTATAAATCATTTAATCAAGAAAATCATGTTTTACCCATTGAAATCATGTTGTAAAGAGAGAGATAATTTGGGTGCCTGGGTGGCTCAGTTGGTTAAGTGACTGCCTTCGGCTCAGGTCATGATCCTGGAGTCCCGGGATCGAGTTCCGCAGCAGGCTCCCTGCTCAGCAGGGAGCCTGCTTCTGCCTCTGACCCTCCCCCCTCTCATGCTCTCTCTATCTCATTCTCTCTCTCAAATAAATAAATAAAATCTTTAAAAAAAAAAAGAGAGAGAGAGATAATTTGACAAAATATCTTTCCCTCAGGAAAATTGAAGTGAAAGAAATAAAGCCCTTTTATAAATACACAGAACAAATTCTTACTTTTTTGAATAATGGCATTTTCTTATGATTTTAATAGAGGCAGCAATACTTTTCTATTTAATAAAATTTAACAAAATATATACACATTTTTAAAAATTTAAATTACAGGTAATATTTTTAAAGGGACATTAACATTTAGAGCTGCACATGTTAATCCTCTATAAAGCATAAATGGAGATGTTTTAAAACTACTAAAATATGAATCAGGAGTAATGATAATAGCATACATATGCCTGAAATAAGAAAATAAATGTACTAAATGTTTACAAAGTATCGATTTGAAAATTGAATTTGTAGGGCCAAATACCACAATAGAGCAACACCAGACTTAGTTAAAAATCCAAGTTTACTCCTAACCCCATCTGGTTTACTATGTGATCTGAGCAAGTCACATGATTTGTCTAGACGTCAGTTTCTTAATCTTGCAGAATTGATAAAAATTTCTGTATTCCCTTTTTTCCATCTACATTTTGGGAAATTATGCACTCATTTCCATTATTTTAATGGCTATCTTCAAAGATATTTTGAAGATAAAATATCAACTGATATTTAGCCAGAAGACATCAGAATACAGTGGTGGCTTGCAGACGTTATCCTTTCTCATTGGTCAGTGTCCCTTCATGATTAGCTGTTGGCCAGACCATTTTCATCGTCCAGTGTTTTGAATTACTGCCTCAAATATTTAGCATGCGTTTTTTTTTACCCCAAATCCATCTTTAACAATGTATCTGAACTATTTTTCAAACATTATCAAGAACATGGAAAAATTTAATTCAATCTTCTCTTTCTAGCTTCCACATTATTATTTAACAGTTAAGCCCCTCATCTATTTTAACCTCCCACCTTCCAAAAATGGATTTATCTTCTGACAAGATTGCTAATATATATTTTTAAATTAATTGGTCATTGATGCTTTTATTATTTTCATTCCCTCCTCTGTGGTTGATTTTCTTCTTACTAAAATGTATTCTTTTAAAGTTCTCTCAGTGTGTCTGTAGTATAAATGCCTTATCTTTCGTGTCTGAAAAAAATCTTCATGTTGCCATCATCCTTACATGGTAATTTGGCTGGGCATAGAAATCCATGCAAAAAATCATTTTCCCTAAACCTTTTAAAGACATTAATCTACTACCTTTTGAGAATAAGTGTCACCCATTTGTAAGTAATCTGTTTTTTCTGTTTGCATTTAAGATTTTATCTTTATCATTGATGTTATGCAGCTTCAGTACTATGTGTCTTCATGGGGACTTGTGTGTTTATGATACCTGAATTCATCACTATGCCTTCACAAATTTTGGATTTGAGTGTTCAGACCTTATTATTTTGAATACTTCCCCTCTCCATTTTTTTCTCTGTATGAAACTCCACTGTGTATAGTGAACTTTTTCAATTCACCCTCCATATTTCTTTAATGATCTCTCGTTTTTTTATCCATTCATTTCTCTATTCCCCATTTTGGGTTTTTCCACAAATGAACCTTCTACATCACTAAGCTTCTCTTCAGCTCTGTCTAGACCTATCCATATAGTTTTGATTTTTTAATCAACTATGTTGTTAATTTATAGAAATTGTTTGTTTTTGTGTTTTTTAAATGTACCTGTCTTTTTATTCAGCCTGGGAAAGGCTGTCTAATACTGGAGTTCTGGAATAAAGGGATTATTGTTGTCCTACACTTAAACTTTTTCCTCCAATTAATATCATTAATAAGGTCATAGTTTTAATCTCCTATTTCACTCCTTAATTAGGTCCCAGTATATTTTTTAATAAAATGAATTACATCTAGAAAGCATGGAAGAATATAGGAGTCTTAAACACAAATGTCTTCAGGAAACAATGCAAATAGCATAAGGAAGTGGAGCTAACCATTGGAAACTACATCAGATTGGGGAGAAAATGGCCAGTATAAAGCAAATAGCTGCTACTCAGCTGCAGCCAATTTTTGCCATGTGGCATGTAAACCTACAGTTGCCAGATTTTCTTTTTCAAGAGAATTCAAATATCTTGTTTTTTTGCTATGAACTCTCTCCAAATCTCAGCATGAAACGAATTCTTAGAATGTTTCTGGTGACCATAAAACATGTCTTTTGGCCAAATTTCAAGCAACGATTTGGGGATCAGACATCTTGATTGAGATTTTAGCTTTTGGAAAACAATTTACTTAACTTGTCTAAGCATTAGTTTCCATATCTGTAAAATGGAGACCATGAACTGTTATGATAATTAAATGAGGAAAAGATGGTAATGCGTCTTAAACAGTACTTAATACATAGTAGTAGTCATTTAATAAAGTTCAAGAGCTGAATAAAGTTCTTGAGGATTGTGGATATTAAACTGTAATCCCCAGTATCCAATCCAGAGTGGTACTTATTAGTAGTATTTATTAGTGGAACCTACTAATAATTCAAAAACTGTTAGGTGAATGAATGATTACTGTTAGTTGAATAAGTTTTAGTTTACAAAATTGATTGCATTCCACATGTATTTAATATATAGTACTATAGAGTTAGCTGATAATTTTCATAGGGTTTATGAAATTATTGTAAAACATGAGTAGCTATGAATCAGTTCACTAAACTTGCTAAGCTAGTCACTGAAAAATAGTTAGACAAAATTATACATTGCAGAAAGTATTTAGATCTCAGTAGTTTTATTTACTAGTATCCTTTAATTACAAGTATGTATGAAGTAGTTTACGTGTACAAAGATTCCAGGATCTAGATTCTCAAAAGAGAGGACAGAGAGAGAAACAAAATTGACATTGTAGACCATTTCCCTGGTTCAAAGGGGCTCATGGTTTGGTGAAAGAGAAAATAGTACACATATAATACAAAGGGAAAAAAAGAAAAATATGTTTAGGGGGAAGAAGAGGGTTGGTTAAGGCACAAATCATAGATAAACACCTCAAAGTCTCCAAATAATGCACTGGTTTTCTGAAAAGTGCCCTTTTAAGTCCTCCTCCATGTGCATGGTTGTTGGAAACATACACTAACTAAATCTCAAGGCTGAGGAATAAGCTGCTGTTAGGGGAGTCTTTTAAATCCTATCTTAACTTCATGGCTGAAGGTCATGGTTCTAAACCTGTTCTAGGCTTAGAATTCAGGAATATTTGGAGGCTCATTTATTTTCTTAGTTTGGCTCTATTTTGAATTGCTGTTCATTTGTGTTAGAGTAAAAGAAGCACATTTTAGGTTTAGTTCTGGATTCAGTAAAATTTTGAAGTTCAATGTCAAGTTCTACCATTTCTTCACATGTTTAGGTATGTATTTGGGTAAATTTAAAAATGAGAACCCTGAGATGAGCCAGGGCTCTCCCCAGATGGTCTAGTCTTCTCAGAACTAGGCCACTCTCCTAGATTCTCTTGGCGTGTGGCTTTGCTGAATACCCTGAGAGGAATTTGGGCACTATCAGCATGCCTTCTCTAGTAGCAAGAAACTAAATTAATAAATTTTACTTTGTGAAAGGTCTATATAATTTTCTTAATTTATTAAAATTAGTTTGAATAGTTTCATTTCTCATTCAAAACTTTGGCCCAAAATATATGTAATTGCCAACAATTTCATAATGTAGATGGCTAAATGAAAATAAGAAATAAATACATTTTCTCCACCCCATAGCTATTCTCCTATGTGTTGAGCTTCCATCTGTTTGCCTTTTGTTTTTGTTTATGTGAAGCTTTACATTTTGCCATCAATATGTTATGTTGTGTTGTGTTAACTTGTAAGCTGAGACAAAGATAATAAATTACACATTTTCACTGACATTTAGTTGACTGACTACTAAAATCTAATTTGAAAACTCAGCAAGGATGTAATAGATTTAATAGATTGCATTAAAAGTATTTTCTGAGGACAAACTCCTACAAGGCAAGAACTGGTAATTTCTTAAAGGACAAAGACCTAAATGATGGATGTCTGTGTCATAAGCAAGAAGTGAGTATACTCATGGTATAAGAAGTCCAACTTCCAGAGACTTAGTCCCATCATTGCCTTTCATTCTACTCTCTATGGAAAATGCCTCCAACTGATGATTCTCTAAGTATTTGAGCTAGTCGAAGGGTTTCCAATATCTTTACTTTAAAGTGGGCTATAAGAGGAGGAAATGATGCAAAGAGCTGGTAACACATAAAGAATGAAGGTTTACGCATACAATGACAAGCAGATTCTCATGTTTTAGAGATTTATACAAGAGGTAACTAATTCTCTATATAAATATTTTTATAGAGTGTAGCAGGTAACAGACATAGTTTATCGTGGTTTTATTATTTGCCATACTCATAGAGATACATCGTCATCTTCTTCAGGCTCTTTATCAGCATGGATTTGTTCTGCAGCTTTAAGACTAGTTATGGGCCATTTTAAGGCCAGATTTTTTAAAAAATGTTTAACCCTACTGTAGCCAAGGAATGATATTATCAAAGTAGTGTCATTGCCTTCAACAAAAGAATGCACAGTGCAGCCTAGAAAGGCTTCCCAGAGCGGATGGCACCTGTCACCTCATCTAAGTTTTTCCACCTGTTCAATTACAAGGTCTCCCCCACCCCTTTTTCATTTTTTGTTTTTTTCTATTTTTCCCCATATTTCAAATATTTTTTTGAATGCTAAGTATATTGTATTCAGTAAGTAAAAATCAGTTTATGATTTCATGGTATCTTCATTAATAATCATATAGAGAGAGACATCTTCTGTGATTCTGATCATTGCACTGCACTGGACTATTGCAATTCCAGCCAAAGTGTCAATTTAGCCCTCTTAAACCATCTTAAATTTTATATATATCCAATTTTTATTTGACCTTAAATATATATGCACTGTGTGTTAAATATAGTCTTACAAACCATTTTTGTAGACCCTCTAAGCAATACTGATTCCAAGTTACTTTAGATCTAATTCAGATTCACAGGGTCCCTTAGCAGTTGTGTATAAAGGACACTTTTCTCCAGGGAAAAGAATCTGCAAAAGGGAATAATACTTAGGGAAAAATTTATATATATGTGCTGAAACCATACATATATACATGTCAAAAACAACAAAAATCTATGAGTAATCTAAAAACAGTATCAGGACACCAAAAATTGGCTATGATTTTAAAACATTTTACAACAATCAAACAAAAAATGTCTAGAAAGGGTTAGGACTCACAATGATCAGCTAATGAAATTCAATGCTTTTGACCACTCCACACAAAGAGGTTTGGATATTATTTTTCACCAAGAAAATAAACACTTGTCTTTGGACTGACTCCCATGTGGCAGAACCAGAGCAAGGCATTTACTGCTATTCTGCAGCTCTTTGAAAAATCAATCTGAAAGAGAAACTCTGTAGAAGACCCATCTTCTTCGTGTTTCTCTGATATGTTGCACTCTTAAAATGAACTAAAGTAAAAGAAGAAAATGAAAGAGGCACACAGAGTAGCAAAGACAAATGATGGAGAAAGCAAAACCAATGCTTCCAAACATCAAATCAGAATGTTGCTCTTGTCCTGGAATTCCCCTAGAGTTACTTAGGACAAAAATCTGGTCCACCGAGATCAAAGCCAGGAAGAACAAAGAAAGTCAGAGTGATAAACAGCCTACTAGGAAGAAATCCCAAACAAACCCTGACAGTTTGTGGAATGACTGGAATAAAAATCAGCTGTTCAAACTAATCTCTCATTTCGTCCATCAAAATAAAGATGGAGCTTTCTGTGTCCCTGACAAAAGCTGGGCACCCTGAGCCTGAGCACTTTTCTAAAGTGAGAGAACTGTAATTTTTTAAACTTATTTATACTCACAGTCAAACCAGGCCTTTCTTGCTTCCCTCTCAAGGAATTATTTTGAAAGAAGTCACATCCACGCTCACTGTAGACCTTCTGAAACGATGAATGGGTTAGAATGTTTGAATATTATCAACCACACTAATTGCTCCATGATCCTAAGGCCTTTCTGTAGTAGGCAACACTGGTCATGTGTAATATTGATAAAAAGTCTCCTGGATTTGTCCCATTTCCTAATTATCTGAACAAAGATAAAATATAATTTAAAAAGGGTCTCAAATATAATTGCATCCCTATGTGGAAAGAAAATGTCTTTATTTTTCTATAACTGACCCAATCCTTTAAAACTTCTTCATCCTTCCTGGTAATGAAGATAGAGTTAGAAGTGACTATAATTTAGTCCAATTGGGTAAGCTTAATTCAACCTAGTAATTATAACAACCTTTATAGATAACTATGTTTCTGACTGGGCAACCCAAGAAAATGGTCAGTCTTATGAAGTCCTACTCCCTACCCTTGCTCCTATCTGCGAAGGCATCTTGGTGTATAGGGCAATGTTGGCATGTAGCCTTGTGTCAGGTAGGGAATGAAAAGAGTTTCTCAATGTGCATGGTTCCCTCAGGATTTTTCCAAGTCCCAGGCTGCAGAGTGGCTGAACCAGCTGCTCCCTGGACTGGTGACACCTGAGAAGCTACCACAGCCATCAGACTCTCTCATTGTGATGCGCTGGTACTGTAGTACCAAAATTATCCATACAAGATGACCTCTTTACTCTTAACCAAGATCTGATGGCCCACAGTCATATTGGCATCCATTTCCCCTCACTGGGGCAAATATGGGTCACTGAGCACTGTGTTCATGCCACATGGAAGGAGCAACACTGTCCCAAGCTAACAAATCTTTCCCTTTCCTTCCCCTTCAGTGCCATATTGGAAGTTTCCAGGTTTGAGGATTCTCCTGAAAGGTAGCAGCATGTTTGTAAAAGCACACCCCTAGTATGCCAGTAAAAGTACACCACTAGTTCCTGTGTCCTAAGGCTCCCCGTGAAAACTCATCCTTCCTGTGGAACCCACCAGTGATTGTGGTATAGATAGACAGTACTTATGAATGAGAACACCGATTTATTGCCACTTTTTTTTCTCTCTGTGTCTTCACTTTCTCTTGCCCATAATCTCTGGAGACCATAAGGGGCAGGTTTTAGTTCTAGCACATATTCTTTTTACTCCATAGTTATCAGCCTCATGGTGAGGAGTCCTAGCCAGAAAGAACATAATTTCTATACTACAGAAAATACTTTATGGTCTGGATTCTGAAGGCTTGATTTGATTTACTAAAGAAATTTACAAAATTACATCTCACCTCAAAAGACTCGTTTTCTTGATGTGTTCTCAAATGAAAATCTAAGTGGACAGTAAATTCTTAACAAAGACCTTCTTGTTCTGGAGATTATGTACTATTCCCCTGCAATACAAAAACTCAAACCACCATTGGGTTGGAAGACTCAGAGAAAGTAAGTGATAAGATACAGCAATACATCTGAAAATACTTTTTGAAGATTATCCACATTATACTTTGGACCAAGATTTTTAGATACATAAAAGTGTTCTAAGGTTTGGGCACCTGGGTGGCTCAGTTGGTTAAGTGACTGCCTTCGGCTCAGGTCATGATCCTGGAGTCCCTGGATCGAGTCCCACATCGGGCTCCCTGCTCCGCAGGGAGCCTGCTTCTGCCTCTGACCCTCCCCCCTCTCATGTGCTCTCTCTTTCGCATTCTCTCTGTCTCAAATAAATAAATAAAATCTTAAAAAAAAAAGTGTTGTAAGGTTTGATATAATGACTTTATCTTCTTCACAACACCTTCTAGGTTGAAGACAGTTGTGAAACACATGATCAATCACCCTGTAATGGACAGTAGACATCTGGAAATTCTTTTGTAAAGCTGCGCTGTGCCTCCCAGAAAGAGACAGTGAAACCCTAATGATTGAGAGAGACTTATTTAAAGCTCAGGAAAACAACTGGACTGCTCAAAAGAATGAAGCATGGTTATCTGCACTTTCAAATAAATGATTACATGAGATGGTCACATGAAAGGGACTATGGGCAAGTTGCAGCAAGAGTTCTTAGAAAGCACTTGGTAGTCAGTGTTGGCTTCTCTCCATTACCCTGTTCTTTCAAATGCCCAACAAGAGGGTAAGTCATGAAGTTGAACAGTGGCAGGTAGAAAGAAGGAATTGTAGCAGATATTCAGGACCCATAGATACAAAACTTGGGTAGAGCGAAGAGGAAACTCTTTTCAGTGATGTTGCTAAAGCCTCTAGACCATTGGAGTGTAGCTACCTGCTTCCTGAGGAAATCAATTTACAAAAATTTGATATTGCAGAGAGGTACTGTCTCTGTATTAGCAGGGGGCTGGGGGTAGGGTATAAAAAGAGATACCAAAGTAATGTCCTAGGATTCATAGGCATTCAGAAGATCTGATGAAGATCTCTTGTGTTTCTGATAGGAGAAACCCTACTTGCCTTTTACTCATTTTTCTAGAAAGTTGTTTGGCATTTAATACAATTACATGAATATCTTTTCTCTCTTCTCAAACAAATCAGGATACTACGAAGTTACATTTATGGTCATAATTTATTTCATTGGTCTAAGTGGGCTCTGAGTCTCACTAGTTCATAGTCAATATTGGCTGAATTTGGCTTCCCCTGTACTTCTCAGAGCCCCTGGTTGGCTGTATGCTCACAGGAAATAGGAAAATGATGCAATGGAAACAGTCTTTGCCTGGATGAGGAGAATTAAACTGCATATCTTCAAAACTAGAGGAAACAAAAGTCCAGTTATCCTCCCCCTTGTTTCCATTCATTGTGAACCTAAGAATAAGAACCCTTCTTTGACAGTTATGAACACAGTCATTCATAAAGTAGAGCTTCATGAACAAACCTGTTCTGGAGCATCTAGGAACTGGACAATATTAAGTGTATAGAACTATTTCAAAGAAACCTAGATTCTCCTCCCCTCTCCAAAGTGAAAATATTAGTAATACATTTGATAATTGAATTAGCCAAATATCAATGTCCTTGGAAAAATGCATATAATATATCTCAAACATTTGGGTAATTTTTCCTAGGGCAAATAATTATTATCATTAAAAATCATTTAAAATCTAAAATCACTTTTTGCATTTATTCATCAAACACTTATTGAGCAACTACTATGTGTCAGACATTCCTCTACGTTTGAAGGATTCAACAATTAACAAAACATAAAACTCCATGCCCTGTTAACATTGATGGTGTTCCTTCATGATTGCTGCTAGAAGGCTTACAGAAATATTTCTACTCCACTTCAAGCAACTGTATAAGATAGTTTCTTAACTAATCTCACTTGTGGCTTCCTCTGGTTTTCCCAACTTTATTTTCTTTTTTGTTACATTTTTATTACTTATTCACAATTTATTTTGTTATTCATAAACCATTGAAAATTCTCTCTTGGGAAAAAAAATGAGAGGCAAATCAAATTTAAAATTCTCTTTCCTAAGGCATTTTTCATGTGCTTCAAATCTGCAGTTTGGATGTCTACTCTTTGGTGCTCCATAAGCATGTGAAGTTACAAACACAACATCAACCATCCTTTTCCAAAATCCTTATATTCCCTGTTATGTTAAAGCCACCAACCTCTACCAAACTGACCAATACAGAAACCTATATATCACCCTCAAATTCTTCCTTTTCTTTGTCCGACCTATACTATGAGTTCTACACTTGATATTTCTTTTAAATCTATCCTTTTTTATTTAGTTATTACTGGCACTATCTTTTTTAAAGACTCTCAATCCTGGTTATATAGATTCCTACATTATGCTGTTCACTTCTTTTCATACTTTATATTTTTCTAAAGATTTTATTTATTTATTTCAGACAGAGGAAGAAAGAGAGAGACTGAGTGAGCACAAGCATGAGCAGGGTGAGAGGCAGAGGGAGAAACAGACACACTGCTGAGCAGGGAGCCCGATGTGGGGCTCGATCCTACCCTGGGATCATGACCTCAGCCGAAGGCAAACACTTAACCAACTGAGCCACCCAGGTGCTCCTTCTTTTCATTCTTTAAAAATATAAGTCCTTTAAAATATATTTACAAATTTCATCAAGTCATTTTACAGCTCATTATTTCATTGAACATATCCTGCCCCTCTACCATAAGACCTCATCTTTCTCTCCAGTGAAGTTATATGTAAATGTTTTAAGCTTGATGCATTATTTACAGGTGCAAATTTAAACATGTTTAAACTTTTATTACCAACATTTTAATTAAAATCTCACTATAAATTCATTAGAGAAGTGAGGGATTCAGAGAAAAGGTGGTAATAGAAGATTTTTTTTTAACTTATCAATACATGAATCATGGTACCTTCCTTTAAAAAAAAATTATTGTAGCTAAATTAGATCAAGTTCCACTGGTGATAGTCAAGTGTAATAAATCACCTTTAAATCAGTTTTTACTTTCATATAAAAGCTAAAAATAGAATTATAAAAATCAATATGTTAGGAAAAAAAGATAAAAATCAAGAAAACAGAATAATAGATATGTAAGATTATGTCCGATGGAGTAACTGAGAAGAAATACTTTTAAAAGAAGAGGAAAAAGCCATAAAGGAAGCAATTCAGGATTAAAGAAATAGACATTATCTTACATTCTTTTTTGTTCTTTTACACATTCAACCATAGTTTTGACACCTCAAAGTTGTTTAACTGAATATAGTTGGCATGCACTCAATTTTGTGATTCATCTCACAAATTTCATATATTTAAAATTATGAAGTTATTACTTAATGTAATTTTCACACTTAAGCCATATTTGAGAATCAAATATTTTAAATATAATACCTACATCTAACAATTGTTGAGAGTGACAGATTTTTGTGTACTTTTGATTTTTATTTGTGGGGTGCCTAGGTGGCTTAAGTTAAGCATTGGACTCTTGATTTTGGCTCAGGTCATGATCTCAGGGTTGTGAGATCGAGCCTCACATCAGGCTCTGTGCTCAGCGGAGAGTCTGCTTCTCTCTCTCTCTCTCCTCTCTCTGCCCTTCTGGCTGCTCGTGCTCTCTCTCTCTCTAAAATAAATAAATAAATCTTTAAAAAATATATTTTTACTTGTCATTAGATACTTCCTGGGTTGTCATTTTCCTCTAGATGACAATTTTACTGAGTTGAATAGTGTCTCCCCAAAAATCATATCTACCTAAAAACTCAGAATGTGACCTTATTTGGAAATAGAGTGTTTGCAGATGTAATTAGTTACAATAAAGTCACACTATAGTAAGTTGGCCCCTAAACCCAATGACCAGTGTACTTATAAGAAGAGATTTGGACAGAGACACAGACATACAGGGATAACTCAAAGTGACAACAGAGACAGAGATGGGAGAGCTGCTTCCAGGAAACACCAAGGATTGTCAGCTACCACCATAGGCCAGAAGAAACATGAACCAGATTCTTTCCTAGAGGCTTCCGAGGGAACAGGGCCCCTGTCGATCATTTGATTTCAGACTTCTAGACCGAAAAACTGTGAGAGAGTAAATTTCTGCTTTTCAAGCTACCCAGCTTGTGACAATTCATTATGGCAGAGCTAGGAAACTGATACAATTAAATTACTCTGAGATAGAGTTGTAGAAGAGGTTGTGATGACTCTGCTTGCAAAAATCAAACACATTTTTAAAACATATCTATTTAAAAGTATGATTTTATATAGAAGTGGATCATCAACTCCCTCAACTTTATCCTTTTCCTTGCCCTAAAACTGTAAAAAAAAAAAAAAAAAAAAAAGTTTTTTAATCAGAAGACGGCTTCTAATACCTATATAATTGAAACAGGATAACTGGGTAGAGTACTCAATCCAAGGATATCCTATCCCTTTACCTCTCTCCAATTCCCACCCCCCACCCCAAGGAAGTGGGTAAAGTCCACAAGGGTCATGAACCAGACAGGACTCAATCCCAGGTCTGAGCCACTAGTAACATCACCAGAGGCTCTTTACTGTTGTCTGTGAAAATGGGCTAAACTTCACTCTAGTGAACTACACTGGAAATATTTCAAAATAAATAACTTAAAATGGACTAATTTTTCAAAGGAAGAAGGGACCTTGGAAAACATCTGTTTCATTCTTCTCATTTTAAAGACAAGAAAACTAAGATCAAAAGAGCTCAAGTGGCTTCCCTGGTTACACAGATAATTACACAGAACCATAGCTTGAACCCATACTTCCAAACTTTTCTCACCCCCATTGGCCTTCCACTCAGCCCCCACCTAGTATCTGGCTTTAATCAGATGCTCACACACTCTCCCTCACCATTTCTCACATTACAAGAAGTAGTCAAATGCACTTTCTTTAGTTTTGCTTTTGTGAAACTGCTACATTTAGAGTCTTCACACAATATTTTTAATATGGCAAAATGTACTTACAGCTAAATAATGCACTGAGCACAACTCCTTTTTTTTCATATGAGAATTAGTGTTTGTGGCAGATGCTAGATTGACAGACTTGAAGACTTGTTTTCAAATTATTACCGGAATATTTAAATCATAAAAAAAAAAGTAGAGCAAATAACTGTATTTATGTTTACCAGCCTGGAATGATTTTTCAATATGTCAATGGATTGAGAGTAAGTTCCACAACAGAGATTGAAGATGGTTACAAATTATATCTATATCCAACAGAGATGTTGTAATGAAACACACACACATAGAAATGTGATAAACACACACACATACACACACACCCCACACACACAGAAACACACACGTATATAAATGACAAAAGCAAAACTGGCTTGAGAAACAGAAATGTTCATTAAGAAATCTACCATAAACTTGAAGTTGTAATCAATGGCCAAGTTCTGGTCACGCTTGATGCCAAAAAGAAAAGTAATGGCTAAGCGAATACAATTAATCACAGTATTTACATAACTATCATTTTCCTATGTAAAAAGCTACTCTGGTGAGTGCTACAACACTTGTCAATTAGTTCTAATTAGTGTTTCTGCCTCTAAATGCTTGACTTCACTTTCAGTGAGAATTGTTTCCTTGCCTATCTTAACAACTGCTATACTAGATAGGCTGGCATGAGGTCTGCTACATTTTAAGTGTCAACTATCCAGCCTCAACACCCTTACTCAGGTAAGCAGTGCCATGCTGCTCTCTGCATAGATAGAGCAATTTCTTGGACTTGTTGTGGGCATCCAAGGAGGACCCAGTTATTGGGCGCCCTCATGAAGACAAATTAAGCTTCTTCCTCAACCTCCTGAAACAACCAAAAATTTCATTGCAATAATTTTGCAACAACTCAGCCTTTAACTTGGTCATGGCTTAGGATATCTATAAACAGCTCTGAAAGCAGAGGTATAAGAGATGACTGAATGCAAAGACATCTGTCAACAAATGACTTGAACATATAATATGGAATAAAATTTCTCCTTCGTGAGTATATCTGAAATATGTGGTGAATATCTAGAGATGTGAGTAACCAGAGATGTGTATTTTATACATTTTTCTATGTTTGTCATCCTGTCAGAATTCTGATTTTCTTAGAGGTGGCAACATGCACAAATCTTGAAAATTTGTTTTGAAAGTATGAATGTTTAGGTATTTTCTCTTATGAGATTTCTTTAAAAAGACAGGGTGCCTGGGTGGTTCAGTCAGTTAAGCATCTGCCTTCAGCTCAGGTGATGATCTCAGGATCGAGCCCCTCCCACCCCCACTCAACAGGGAGTCTGCTTCTTCTTCTCCCTCTGCTCCTCCCCTCTGCTGGTGCATGCTCTCTCTCTCTTTCTCAAATAAATAAATAAAATCTATTTTTAAAAAAGTCAAATTATCCAGAAAACAAACTTTCTCCTAAGTAAAGGTAATTTCTTTCTGACTTGTTCTGACTCTCCCATAGAAATTCACCTGTGCCTACAGACTCTGCTCTTTTAGTCTTGTGGAAGCTGAAGGGACAGTGTGGCAAATAGATGGAGGTGAACAATGTTCCATTCATTCTTTTAAGGATCTTGGAGTGAAGGTTTGTCCGCCATGCAAGTGGTCATGGCCTTCTGGGAGACTACTGATAGTGCCTGCTGCATGGCCCACAACAAGGCCTGCACAGGTATCTGCCAAGAGAGACAATAAGACCAAGCCTTCCAGTGATTCCAAAAGATTAGCAAATATTCCCCCATGGAGAAGGGAAAGAGAAACCCATCAATTTTATATACCAGAATGGCAGCTGTATTTTCGATCCTAAATTAATCACTTAAACCAAAAAATATCCATAGGAAGTTAAGAAGATTCATAATCTTTCTTTCAACATGTGGTGATGGTAGAATTACTTCTAGGTTCAAATATGAAAGGTAGGAAACCAGGGACGCAGGGGAACTGGTTCGAAAAAATTAGAGGAATGTGATCTTAAGTAGAGATGTCTCATGAGAGGATAATAGCCAGAAAGTCTTCTGTCATCTCTATTTAGAAAACTTTCTCTAATTCCTACGTAGAGCAGTTTTACTCTCTTACATTTGAAATGAGAAGTTGAATAAAGAGTAACAATTCCAATGTCTTAAAATCAAAGTGTAATGTCAAGTTTGCACTGATCAGGAAACTGAATCAATAAAGGACCAAGGTCTCAAAAACTGCATTGTATGGAAAAGCTGATGAATTTCATATATATCAAAGTATTCCTGAATCTAGTTATACAATATGTTCTCACTGCTTTTTTTAAAAATACAAGCATCCAAGAAATTTCCTTAGGCTTTTTTTAATTTTTAAAATATAATTTATCTGTCGAATAATAATTATTATTAGCTAGCGGTCAAAGAATCATTGGTGAAAGTACAATCTTTATTCACATATATAACCCAGAAATCTTAAACATCTATTTGAAAAAAAACAACAACAACAACATCTATTTGAGGAAGTAATAGGTAGAATTAAGTGATTATGGGACTACTTTGCAGAAGGTGTTGGGGGGTGGGTTTAGACTTTCAGCAAACTTAACTATTCCTTTTATCTGTACAGAAGATACATGGGCACATATGATATCTTTGAGATACTAGCTTTTGTTTTCTTTGATGAAGAACTGCACCAAATTATGCCTTAGGTTATAAATTACTGTAATAAAATTGTTAAAATGGTATTGTAAATTGATTCACTCTTTTTGGAGGAAAATTTCTAATTTCTATTAAATATATTTAATAACTATCATTTATAAAATGCTCATCATATGCTACATACTGTCCTAAGCACTTACAGTCATTCTTATAACAATTCTATAAGGTAAGTACTAATATATTTCATGGAATCTAAAAAGCCATTAATTATAAAGGTCACCTTTATAGTAAACAAGAGAAAGAAAAAAATAATGAATTATACTACGTGCAACATTTTCTTGCCATTTATAACTTTATTTTTAGTTACTCAAAGAGCTCTTCTACAGTTAGACCTGAAATTTTACCATATATCACTCCCATGGATATACAACACTGAATATATAAATTAAATCAATTGGTTGAGATTCTTCACAGTTGGGGTCCAATTCTTCCTAAATACTTGTTTTGCTCAGAGTTAACAATGTCTGTGTTTTTCTGCCAACTGTTATCCACTAGTCCACCAAGATTGCTGGTGATGTGATATTTCTTTAAAGAATTCTCTACCAATGTTTCTGTGGTTTTCTACTAGGCTTTAGACATCCATTTGGCAACTTTTGTTATTGGCACTCTTTTTATTAAATGAAGGTGTCAACAGAAGGTTTTCAGACACAACCAGGACTCATATTCCTCCCTTCAAGGGACTTAAACAGCCTGTTGAAGAGTTACAAGCATCTAGTCATGGAACCAGTAATAACAACCTAGGTGCACATATATCAACAATGACGTCTATGTCATGCTGTTATCCAGCTGACAAAGATTATTAAAATGGCATTAACAGGGAGCTGGATTCTGACCTCAGAAATGTTAAATTACTAGAATAAATGAAATACTAGGAGACAGAAATGATGAGAGACAGCTTTGTATAGCGCTCTGTAGCAGACCGCATGAGTGCTGTCCTCACACAAGAGACAGGTATGCAACCTAGATCGGCTACTCACTAGCTACCTGACTTTGCATAGGCTATTTAACCTTTTTACTCATGAGTTCTCTCATCCATAAAATAAATATAACGATAGTAACCTTGCCTTGCAAGATTATTTTGAAAATTAAAAGCAGTAGTAAGTGATACACGTCTGGGTACTTATTCAAGAGAAATGCTCATAAATTAGAAACTTATATAAATCTAAAGATAAAGATATACATACGAATGACCACTGTTTTTAAGTTGAAAAATTAGAAACACCTAAATTTCTATCAACATATTAGTTATATAGATTACAGTCTATAAAGGAGCAAAATACTACAGCAGCCCCTTATCCGTGGCTTCGCCTTCTACGGTTTCAGTTACCCCTGGTCAACTGTGGTTCAGAATCTAAGGATCCTCTTTCCAAGGTTTTGGCAGAAGGACAATAGTAGCCCAGTGCTGTGTCAGAATGCCTACATCATGTGCCTCACTTTGTCTCACAAAGTAGGCATTTTATCATCTCACATCATCTCGAGAACAAGGGCGAATACAGTGCATTAAGATATTTTGAGTGAGAGGGAGAGAGAGAGACCACATTCACATAACTTTTATGACAGTATATTGTTATAATTGTTCTATCATATTATTAGTTATTCTTTTTAATCTCCTCCTGTGCCAAATGTATAAATTATACTTTATCATAGATACGTTCATCTGGGAAAAAAACATAATATATACAGGGTTCAGAACTATCTGTGGTTTCAGGCATCTACAGGAGTTGTGGAACATATCCCCCGTGGAAAAGAAGAGATTAATGTAAATACTATTAAAAATAATGAGATAGGTCTACATGTGCTGACATGGAACAATAACCATGATATATTAAACGAAAAAGCAAGTTTTTAGAATACAATGATTCCACACTTAAACAAGCAAATGGGACATCATATATATGCATGTTTATGTTCATATGAACATATATATGTGTTTGCATAGTGTTTTTAAAATGCCTAAAAGCTTGTTACCCAAATATAAACAGTGGTTGTTTCTGAGAGATATGATTATCTATGCTTTATCCATTTCCCTATTTCTTGAAATTTTGTACTGAGTTATAAAACACTTATAATCAGAAAAAATTAAAATTACTGTGGGAATATATAGCTATATATTACCTACTTATTTAACTTATACACTTAGGTATATATTAAAAGAGAAAACTATGTACACCAATAAGATGGTGGAAAATAAAAGGAATGTCACTGGATCTGAGCAATGATTTTCCTGAACATCAAAAATAAAATTACCTAGGTCAAATTTTTTTTCTGTCAATCAATATTCACTACATCAGTGTATTCTTTCAACATCTTTTGACATTCCCTACTTAGTCTTCACATCCTTTCCCTGCTTTAGATTTAAATGGGGCGTTCTCTAGCTAGCCAGCTGTAGCAGACACCCTCAACCCTCCTAGTAGAAGCAGTCCTACTAAAAAATGTAGCCCATTTCTGAGTTCATTCTCTGAAATGTGAATCCAACAGCTACCTGTGATCTCTTGCACAAGTGAGGTTTAGGAAACTGCTCCCCTTTCTGGAATCCGCTTTTCCTGTGTCCCGATCAAGGAGACAGAGCCTTATATAAGGGTTTTTGGTATACAAATGCTCACTTCAGAGCCAAGCCATGGACCTTATCATTAAAAACACATTTTCAATTTGTATATGATTTTCAAGCACTTTACTTCCAGATAAGCAAAATTCATTGCACAGAAGAAACAAAAGTAATAGAAGCCAACAGATGAACAGAGAGATGAGGTGACACACCATGCTTAGAAAATATTTATGTATAAATGAGAATATATGCTAGCTCATATTAATTCATGAAATATTTTGTGTCCTGCCACCAAAGAAAAGACATAAAACAAGAAGCTTACAATGACCTGCCATCCTCAGCATTTCTGCATCTCCATTTCATTAAGGCATCTTGACTATCAACTAAGGGGTTTTCTCTCAGGAAGCCAGGCATATTCCTCTTTATTCCTCTTTAATTGATTCTTTTGTGCAGGTCCTAAAAGGTAAGCTTCTTAACACAAACGTCTTGTCATCTTTATTATTAGCACAAAAGTATAAATTGGTACAAGGCTTTGGAGAGGTAACTAAGAAAAACACTCCTATGCAGATTTCTGAATTAACCTCGAAATCATACTTCTAAGAACTAAGAATACTGAATTCTTAATATGGGTCTGGAACTTTCCTAACTGGTATACAAGGATTATCCAGTGAGGTGCTGGCAAACCTGCACTCCAGGAAGGAAAAGGAAAACTCTAATTTATAGCATTTGTCAATTTCCGTGGTATAAATACTGTCCCCGTGGCTGATTTTAAACTACCAAGATTTTAATACCCAGCTCTCAAAATTCCTGAATAATTAACAATCGGCCAGCTGCAGTACATCATTACATTCTATCCTCAAAACAAAACTTCAGATTAGAAATTATGACCCCCCTCTTACAGATGTTTAAACCGAGACAGAAATTAGTGACGTAATTCTCCCAAATTCACACTGTTAGTGAGGGGCCAGGGGCTGTCTTTCTTTGCTTTATGCTTTTGCTTTATGCTTTATGCTTTCTAATCCATCTCAAAGAAAATACAAGCTTTATGCTTTCTAATCCATCTCAAAGAAAAATGCAAATTAGCAACCAAAGAATAAACTAAATCAGAAAGAAGAAAACCCACAGTCAAACTTTCCTCTGGTGTGCTATTTGCCTAGAAAAACCTGCCATGGTAATGGATTCCAATGGGGTGTATAACTTAGCAGTTTAAAAAATAAATAAATAAATAACAACTCTAGCCTGAAAACAGAACTGACAAAGCTTTCATACATACTTGACATCTTTTTCTTAAGATGTTTTTCAAGGTTTAGGAGCTACAAAATAAGAGTTAATCAAGGGCCTGAATTTGCCAGATCCATAATGTGGTGATATTTAGTTGGGGAAAAGTGAATACCTTCTCCTTTAATTATTATTCATCATTTAGTAACAACTCTCATTCTGCAATATTAATATATTTCTGTAAAAGAATAAAAAGAATAACTCTTAAGAAGATGTAGAAAAATAGGCCAGAGAAAAAGAGATTCAGAAAGAATGGCATGGATGATTTTTCCATATTAATAATAAGCAGTATCCTTTCAAGGAATTCATGGAAATGAAAGAGATCTAATGTAGTAGAAAGAAAAAAAAAAGAAAGAAAGAAAAAACTGAGCATGTAAATCACTGGGCCCTGAAACCTGAGTTTGAATCTGAGTATATTTTATACCTGTGATCTGTATATCCGTGAATAAGTTGTCTGGTATTTTTCTGAGCAAGAAAATAAAATAATTCTTGTCCAGATTCAAGTGATACGATGATAACAGTAGTTAATTTTTTTATCAATTTGAATATGCCAGGTCCTGTGCCAAGTGATTCACATGTACCATTTCATATAATCCTCTCAGCTCAACGAAGGAGCTCCTATCTCATTTTACCGATGAGAAGCTCCCTTGCTTAAGACAAAGCTATTAACTGGGAGAAGAGGGCCTTGGAGCCAGAGCTTCTAACCAACAAAATTTCTCATTTATCATGCTACGTTTTGGATGTGTGTCACGAAAGGGGATGAGCACTTCTGAAACTGACATGGTGTCATCTCCTCCAAAAGGTTGTGATTTCATGAGATCTGGACCTGTCATTTTCCTCTGTCTATCCCCAAGTATAGCAACATACGAATATGTGAATGAATACAGGAATGAATGATTGTGTTATTGGAAATGGCTGAGCATCATCAATACTGTAGTGTGTCCACTATCATAACCCAGAATCTCAAATATGTGCATGCTTTGTTAACTATTTTGAGGAAACCTTCAAAGGGTTTGGGTTCGAGCAGTGATTGTTAAGGTAATTGATAAGATTTACCACCCGTGGGCGCCTGGGTGGCTCAGTTGGTTAGGCGACTGCCTTCGGCTCAGGTCATGATTCTGGAGTCCCGGGATCGAGTCCCGCATCGGGCTCCCTGCTCGGTGGGGAGTCTGCTTCTCCCTCTGACACTCCTCCCTCTCGTGCTCTCTCTATCTCATTCTCTCTCTCAAATAAATAAATAAAATCTTAAAAAAAAAAAAAAAGATTTACCACCCGATTTTAAATATGCCAATGTATTTGTAAGAGATTTATTAGAAGCTATTTTTCTGCTGAATGGTCATTGAAAGACCTTTGCTTTGAATGCTTTAGAAAACATTTCTTTTTCATATCATCCTTTTCCAGATTTTGAAAATATAAAAACTTGTCTTATTTCTGCCTCTGATGTTACCTACATATAGATATTTACCTTGACAGGGACTCACAATGAGGTATTTAATAAAAATAGGAAAGTATTAATTAGAGATTTCCAGATTAATTTTTATGGTCCAAAAGAGCTACATTTTGCTTAACTTCATTTCCTTGTTTGATTTCTTTCAGTTTTTAGAGTTGACATTGATTATTTTGAGCTAATAAGACCAGCATTGCTAGGATAATCTCTGTTTAGAACAGTTACTATTTCTGCTACATCCCACATATATGAAACCTTATGCTCCAAATCACAAGGGAATGAGTACAATTCATTATCTCATAAAAACAAAAACAAAAGATAACAAACAACACATGTCCTACTCTAATGGATGAGAATGTCAAGCTTCTTTTTTACAGGGCAAAAAATACAATCTTCCTCATTATAAACTCTTCTAAGCTTTTAAAACAACTTTTTGTTGTTGTTGTTGTTGTTGTTTTAAAACAATTTATCCTTTTTAGAGTATTTTGTGAAAACTTCCTTTCCTTCTACATAGTTACTTTCCAATATGATTTCTGGTCTATTCATTTCCTTACTCTTCATATTCTACCCTTTCATGTACATTCTCTTTTTCTTTCTATTCATTTTATTAGATTTTGGACAGGGAGAGTCACCCACTTTTCTTCCTTTCTCTGGCTCCTTACACAGTACATGGCCTATAATGGGAAAGCTTAATATATATTTCTGCTAACTGTTCAGTCATTCAATTTTATTTTCACTATACAACTCTTCATTGTATATCCTGGTATTAACAAAGAAGTCAGTGAGGGTGATGGGGGAGGGCAGAGTGAGAGAATGTGTGATCCATTTTTTCACCTTTAAGAATTTTTCTAGTTTTTCTAGTATTAACCTGAGCACTGTCAGTCACAGAACTCCCAGTTGGGTCAAACAGAGTCTTTCAAGAGAGTTTCTGAAGAGGATTTAAAGGAATTTTTTTTCCCCTCAACAATTAGCAAGCATAATTTATTCACTGGAGGGGGATAAATTAGGATAATCCATAGAGATTCTTATATCCTGTAGAACCGGCAACACATACACCCCCTAATCTTCAATATGTAATCCAGTAAGTATGTTCACCCACTACATTAACACAAGAGATTAACAAGAGTTTCTTAAACTTCTTAAAGATGGACCTTATAGATGGACTGTGACCCAGAGATTTGTGCCACATCTTTCTTGATACACTAGACCATGAGCATTCTCATCATAAAACTCTTCCACAGTTGGCACACCTAACAGGTTGGCTTTGACTCAACAGATCATGAAATTCTATTACAGCCTAATATACCCATAATCTGGGTACTCCTCAACAAAGAATTTCATGTTTAGCCAGTTCCAACCCAAAAATAACATAATTACAATTCCATTTTTTTTTAACTCAAGTTCACTAGATTAAGAATTCTGAACTTTGGTTTCCCCTAGGACTCACTCCTCAAAGATTTGAAATAGCTTAGAAAAGACAAAGATTGGAGGTAGTTGGGAGGGAGTAATTGCAGCTTCCATGATGTCTTTGTGGAGCCATTTGATTCTGTCAGCACAGTAAATAAAAAGAGTGGAATGGAGAACAATTGGGGTATTTTACCAACCCCTTAGAGCTTAGACTACTAGGGGTAACTGTTCTGGGAAGGAATTCAAAGGAGGCTGAAAAGATTGCAATGAGATTTCAGTCCTTCCTACTCTGCCCATTAAAATGACCATCCCACAGGCTAAGCTTTGTGGGGACTCCAGAGAAGAGAGATATCTCTTCTACTCTAAGGGTCTCTGGATTTTAATATGGCCAAAACCCCAGGCATTAAAACTGCAATCTGATGAGAGAATTGCAAAAGGATGATTCCCATTTTAGCAGGTTTGTAAAAGAGCATAAAATGTTGTTGTAAGGAAAACATCCTGGCTGGCTGGCTGGCTGGCTGGCTGATTCCTTTCCAGACTCTCCTTGTAAGATGCTGTTCACCAGACTAGAAAGGATATAAATCTGTGAAATGAGCTTATTAAAGTAAACCAATAAGTGACCCAACAAAGGACCCAGCAGAACAACATGCTGGAAATCAGTTCTCCCGGAAGAGAACATACAAGAGTGGACTTCGTTTGAACAGCTCCGTTTACAACTGTAGTGTTAGGGGACCCATTAATGGCAATGGCACATGAGACATTGGCACAAGGGAGCAGTGGTATGTGAATGACAGGTTTGCTTGGTCCAATCAGTCGATGCACTGAGGCATCCAAAAATACTTATGTGCTTTGTATGTGCAACACTGATGGGACACACTTTTCAAATTGCTACATCCGAGCAAAGCAACTAGCTATCGTGTACTTTATAAAACAGCATTAGTGAGTAAATGAACAAGAATAAAGCTAATGATGTTTTAGAGTGGGCAGAGATCATTTACATCAAAAATCTTTAGAGAAGGACTCATGACTGAAGTAGAATCTGAGCTGGTCTTGACAGGTAGCTACAGAGACACAAAGGATGAGGAAATGCGTGAAGTATGGCCCAGATATGGTAACAGAACACGGAAACCTGGAAAAGCAGGAACACAAAGCATATTTACAGTGTGTGTGAGCATGTTGAGCATGTATACAATGACATAGGAATACAGCCACACATAGACATATACACACGTTGAGATATATAGATATAAGTAGATAGACAAACACATAGAGAAGCAGGTCTACCTATCGATCCCTGCCTTCTCTTTTTGTTCCCGTTACGTTTCCCTCCTCTTGGCTGCAGCACCACTTACTAGATTTATGGCTTTCGTTTGGTTACTTAACCTCCCCTAGACTCCGTTCTCTTAAATGCAACATGGAAATAATCATCGTCCTTAACGTAATCAGTTGTTGCATAAATGAAAATGAATGCTAATAGGCTTGAAATAGACACTAGACCATTTCAAGCACTCAAAACATGTGTGCTGATATTACGATTTTTATTGCCATCTTTGCCAGGCCATCTTTCCTTCATTTTCTTATAGTCTTTTCACCAGAATTTGAGCTCTTTTGAGGGCAGAGAGCGCCTTATCCATTTCTGACTCTCAATATCTAGTACCTTCTCAGTAGAGTAGGGGCTCATAACTGTCTCTTGAATGTTGAACTGGTTCCTCACTCTATGTACCTATATCCACATTTATGTATCATAAAGTCTCCAACTTCACATGCTCACGTTCCCAGGCCTCCTCTTTCTAGACTGCTCTAGGTTCTCCTTCCTTTCCTGATGCTATGGGCAATGCTTCTCTAGGGTTGTAATTAGCCTAATGGTTGTTACAACCTATGCCGTTAGTTTCACCTACGGAATTTCAGAGCAGATAGAAGTAGTAATCTGCAATTAGTAATCCATGATTTTGACTTCTGACCTCCCAATGTCATATATCCAGCCAGTGAACTCAAATGTAAACACTAAAAGAACATGTATCTAAAAAAAATACCTAGTTAACATGCCCTGTGAGTTCCACTCCCAGTAACTTATATATCTGCATTAAAACAATTTGTTTTCTAGAGGTGTAAAGTACCATTACGCTGGCTTACATTCTGGAAAAAAATCTGTTGACATCCACACACTCTAGAGGGTTAAGGCTAAGTTAAAAGATTATTCCCTTCCCCAGCTACTTAGATTACCAAAAAAGATAGCCATATAAGATTACTTCGCCTTTTCTGACTTTAAAAAGTTGCCTGCTTGCTACCTTTTTTTATCTGAAGCCTGTAGGCAGATTCTAATTTGGCCCTGCAAAAAAATCTGTTTGGCCCTGGGCTGAGGGAAGATGTTAATTTTCATGACTGTTTTAGAACACATCAAAATTCAGTATGCATTTTTTCAGGATTTCAAAGCAATATGCTTAAAACATGCAATTTAGAACTAGAACATATAGAGCATTTAAAAATATTCAGGTTTTACCAAGAATCCATCCGGTCTATTATTGCAATAAGTAGGATACAAAGATATCTTTATCTGGTTGTGAATGAAACTCCATCTACTTAGAAAAAAGTTCGAAATAAAATTTTAGCTCTTTTAATTCTACAGAGGTTTTCTAGCTTTGACAGTAGAAATTTGGTGTAGTTGAAAAGAAAGAGATTATAAAATTGAATATGCATTAAGCATTTCTCAAAAATAAGTGTAAAAGAAAACGGTTTCTAGCCTTTAATATTTATCTTTATTATAGCTTAAGGAACAGTCTCAGCTTAGTCAACAAATGTAACAAAAAATGAGTAAGAACATGACTCATTCCACCATGAAGGTCTGTTAAGACCGGCACATTGGACCACAGGATTTGTGCTTTCTTATGTCAAGCAGTGGTGACTCCTTCCTGAGATCAGTGGGTAAAAACTTTTAAAAACAGTCCAAAGGAAATGAATTGGTAAATCTCCACCTCACACATGGCAGAATGCACTTCTAATCAGTCTTAGCAAACTTGTTCCTTTGGGGTTTGCATTGCCCTGTCCCTCAAGAACGTCAGAAGTTGGAGGCTGCATGGAAAGGTTACAGATGTTAAGTCTTTTTTAGCAGAACCAAATGAATGTTGTTGAAATGCATTCAGTTATTTCTGTTCCTCCCACCCAAAGTCCACATATTTCTAGTATCAAAATGAGATCAAGAATGAAATATTGAGGGACACCTGGGTGGCTCAGTCAGTTAAGCATCTGCCTTTGGCTCAGGTCATGATCCCAGAGTCCTGGGATCCAGCCCTCATCGGGCTCCCTGCTCAGCAGGGAGTCTGCTACTCCCTCTGCTTCTCACCCCTCTCATGCTCTCTCACACACACTCTCTCTCTCTCTCAAATAAACAAATAAATAATCTTAAAAAAAAAAAAGGAATAATAGCTTGAACAGCCTCATACTCATGTAAAGACTTCAGAGGCTTCAGTTGAAAAAATCCAAAAGCAAGAGAGAAATGCTTCATTATAACTCTTAGGGCCACTTTCTTAGGTAAAGACTAGCCACTGGGGGTTTTGGCCCCACTCAAAGATAAGGGACATGAAATTCACCTTAACGTCCCTTCTGAAATAAAGCAACAACTTAGCAGCGTTTTGGAGGCAACTAGTTTTCTACCACGTATTTTTGGCACAAAATTCAGCCGCTGTTGAGGTACATCGTTGCTTCCTCGAAATAGATGCTCTATGATCACAAAGGTTAACATTACTTGAGAGTCTACTGTGTGCCAGTCTCTGTGCTAAGAGCGTCACATATCATCTCATTTAATGTTACAATGACTTATAAAAGGAACACACTGAAAGCTCCATGTTGAGAAGGAAGCAGAGTCTCGGAGAGGTAAGCAGTCCAACCAGGCACAGGAAGCCACAGGACGGCATGAGCACAGCTGAGATCTGAACACTGACAGTCCAACCCCAGGGCCCTCACCAACTACCCTGCTACTTTCAGTGAAAGTGTAAGAAATTTAGATTACGTGCTCAGTACCATAGCAGTTAATACTATAACCCGTGTAAATATCATTTCAAAATTTTAAAAAAAGTAACTAGACAAATGGCAAGAAATCCTGCTTGCATGTTGTTAAGATGCAGTTCTATCAGATTCTCTTTCGGTAAATTCCAACAAAGCTCAGCTGAATTGTTTCACTGATCTTTTACTATAACATTTTTGCAAACCACAGTTTCTGATCAATGACGCTTGGGCTGTGGAACTGAGCACATGGTAATACTTATCCCGCTATACTTTGAAATCCAGCCCTCTATTTACCAAGCATAAAGGCAAATGCCAGTTAAACTACTCTTAGTTCCATCTTTCTGATGTTCAAGTGCAGGAACAATTATCTCCATCAATATTTAATGGCCTAATCCTAAACAGACGGTGCCACAGTGTAGGCAATCGTCCTGTTAACATGCTGTTAATTTTCAGGCATAGAGGCAGAAATGGACTATACAGTTACTGAAAATGCACAGCAGTACATTTCCCTAAGGTAAAATTCTCTTCACATTCTCTGGTCTACCTTCATTGATAATAAGGGAATTAGAAACATTTCAGAGTTGTGTTCAGTGGGTTAAGCTTGTGCACTCTTTAAAATTCATGGAAAGAAGAAAGCTTTCCCAGTTTTCCAGTTTTTTTTAATAACAAGGTTTGCAACTCTCCTACTTAAACCTAACATCTCTCATGATCCCACCTACTTGCCATTTTATTTTGTTTGGTTTAGGTTTTGTTTTGTTTTGTTTGAGCTAATGCTTTAAATTGCTATTATTATGTAACAAGAGTCATTGCCTAGGTACTTGAAATCCAGACCACTGGACTTTAATGAGAAATCTTTCTATGAAATATGGGATAAGAATGCCAATATAATATAAGTCATAAGAAATTTTAATGCAAATAATTTTTACAATTTCAACATGGATAGAGAGTACTTCCACCGCCTAAATAATTTCATTGAGAAGATCACAGTGTTGACTGTATGATTAGTTCTCTTTCTCTTTCTATTTTTATAAAAAGATTGACCACTGGGGTAGAAGGATGTAGGAGGCAAACTGCCATGTAAAACCATTCTTTGGAAAAAAATAATTTAAAGGAAATGTGAGCAGAGAAATCATGTAAAGATTCAAAGAGCCAGAGTAACAGTGGAAGAAACAAAGGATCCTTCTTTATCTGTTTATTAATAGGCTAAATACATTCCTGGCAGCTGTACTTGAGAATAAAGTCTGTATTATCTTCCCCGTGACTTTAAGTTCGACCCTAAAATTTAGCTAACCTCCTCTAAGTCTGATACAATTGGTTTTGAAACCCCACTTAGTTATGATTTTTTACTGAATAGAAAATTTCAGCAAGTTTTCCTTTCAAGGTGGCATATTACTTAGAATACTTTCAAGACACTTCCATTATTTTTTCTCCCTTTTTTGTACTTTATGAGTATCCAGATTTGCAAGTGTTAAATATCAAGTACCTTGTCGATTTTAAAGGACAAAGTTCAAATACGTTTCTCCTAAGTATAAGGTAATAAATACCAAATTTGTCAATGTTGTCCAACTGGAGTAAAAGCAAGGAAGTTTTTGATCAGTTTGGAAATCTGGTAGATTTGGGTGAACATGGTAATAGAAAATTTTTACAGATTTGAGAGGATGGGACTTTGTGTCTTTATACAATTCTCTAGTTCTTGTAACACAAAGTGCAGAATGTCCTTGTGAGACGATTTCTTATTCCTTTGCCAAATACAGTTCTTAAGTATTATGTTTATATAACCATCTGCCATGTTTACGTAGCAGAACTCAAAGGCAGAAATCTCTCATTTGTCAGAATCATGGCCATGCCCATAAGCCTATCTAGCATATAAATTATTTTGAAGTAAATTAGAATGTTTCCCCATTAATGTTCATTAACTTAAAAGCAGGATCAGGCCTAATGCATAGTGGAGGGGTGGATGGCTTTGTCTTAGAAAATCCTGTCTCCCTCCTGTTGCCCTCCATCGAGAATCTAGTGACTGCTGATTGCCTGGTATTTTCATCCCATACCTCACCTAGACAATGTTTCTGCCCACCTTCCTCCCTTCATCCATTCAACAAATATTTATTGAGCACTTACCACACGTCATCAGGCAGTGCTCTAGGTAAGTACTGGAGTTATATCAATGAACCAAAGAGAGACATCTGGCCCCGTGCGGCTTATATCTAAGAAGAGAAACAGAAAAAAATAATAATATAATAAATGCATGAATTATATATGATGTCAGCAGATAATATGGCTATGGAATAAAGAAAAGCATGGTAAGAGGATGAGGATTGTAGAGCTGGGGGAGTATAGGGAGAGAGGACTGTACTTTCAAATAGAGAGGCCAAGATGGGCCTCATTGAGAAGGCAGCTTCTGAGTAAAGAAGTCAGCCATGTGGAAGTACGAAGGAGAGCTTCGACGAAGAAAAGGCCAATGCCCAAAGGCCCTAAGGTCAGAGTATGCTTGATGTGTTTGAGGAACCACAGGGAGGCCACTGTGACTGAAAGAGAGTGAACAAGGAGGAATAGGGGAAGAAGTGAGAAAAAAAAGGTGGGGGGAGGGATGGGTATTAAGGAGGGCACGTATTGCAATGAGCATTGGGTGTTATATGCAAATAATGAATCATGGAACACTACCTCAAAAACTCATGAAGTATTATATGGTGACTAGCATAACAAAAAAAATTAAAATTAAAAAATAAAATAAAATTACAAAAAAAAAAAAAAACAACAAACAACAAACAAACCAGGCTTAGGGAGGAGTGGGCATCCAAATAAGTCCCTAGGAAGCTTTGGCTTTTAATCTGTATTAAATCCCATCCCACAGAGTTCTGTGCTTTGTTAAGACTCAGAGTTGAGCAGATTGATGATATATTTTTTTACTCATTCATTTAATTCTTTATTTATTCATTCATTCAACAAACACCTATGGAAGGCATAATACATAATAGGTCTCATGATAGGCAGTGAGGCCCTAAGAGTAAGCAAAAGCAGACATAATCCCTGTCCTCAGGGAGTTTATGATCTAGTGAGGAAGACAGATAGTAATCTGACAATCATGGGAGAAGCGCTGTGAGGAACAATCCAGCAGAGGTGCAGAATGCTACAGAAGTCCGGAATAGGAAAATGTGACCTAGTTATGAAGGTCAAGAACACTGCCCTGAGAAAAAAAGCAATTAAGTGGCAAGTGAAAGATAAATAGGCATTAACTAGGCAAGCTAGAGAAAAGTGCCTAGGGGAATGGCAAGTGGCAGGCAGGAGGAGGATGATGGCAGGAGACTAAAGGAAGGTGGAGTGGTTGGAGCCCTATAACTGGAGGAGTATCATGGGGGTGAGTCTGGACAGATGGGGCAGAAGGTGGGGATTGAATGTGCAAGGGCTCAAAGGCCATAATAAGCAGTTTGTCTTTATCCTAAGCCCATAGGAAAGCCACTAAAAGATTTTAAGTAAGGTGGTGACCTGATTGGATTTAAGTTTTAAAGATCACTAATCCATATTGAATATGTATTAATGAGTTTATGTGTCTATCCTCTAGATAATTTGTTTGCATTTTAAAAGGAGCCTTATAGAGGGAATCTTGAACCCAAGCAGATGCTGGTGGGAATTTTAAATATTGCAGCAAGCTGATGAGAAAAAACAAGTGAGGTAGGGAAATCATTGAACAGCCCATCAGTTAAGTCAGAGAAAGAAGTCAGATTCTACATATTAAGCCTGTAAAATATGGCTTTCATTAAACTATTAAGATGTCAGCGAAGAACAAAATATTGGTTCTGTGTGAATACTAAATCCCTTTCATTTCTTTGATAAGCATTTTGAGGACTAGCAATGTTAAATGACTTTCCCAAGGTCACAGAGAAATTTCATAGCAGTTCATCCAGTGTAAATGACTTCCAAAAAAAAAAAAAAAATGGGCAAATTAATTTAAGTCTCAGACTAGAAGGTGTGGACACCTTAATGACTCCTAACTCTTTTGTTTTTACTTCTAAAACATTATGGAATAGTTATGTCCACACAGCCTTAAAAATCCTGCTGTTCTCTGGGCACAGTTCATAAATCCCAGTCAATAGCCTCATGTGCAATATCTTCTTCACAGTTGTGTGTTGAGTCTTCTCAAATTAGTCCTCAGAGGGAAAGCTGTGCAATGAGTACCCTTCCTCTCCATCCTCAGCACTACCCTTTCCCACTTCTACCACTGCCACCCATATCTGCCTCAGTCAACAAATATTAAGAGAACATCAACTATATACCAGACAGCCTGCTGAAATATGAAGATTTAAAAAAAAATCCCTATTTTCCAAAAATTTAGTAGAGTGAGAACAATTGGCAAATAAATGGTCAAAAAAAAAAAAAAGTCACAGTTTCTCTTTAAAGTCGGACACAGGATACTGTGGAACAAGACAAATGTCACACCTAACTCTGCCACAGATGAAGGAGGCTTCACAGAAATGACATAAGTTGCCAGTTTTGAAAGGATATGTTAAAATCTACCTCTGGATTGAGCAAAATAAGAAGGATTTTTTTATTTTTTTTTTTAGATTACATGGAGTTGACACACCTCAAATTAAATTTACTCAGCTGTCTTTTGGTATGATGTTATTGGCCTATATTGAGGGACCCAAAACAAAACATTTCAGTGAAACTCATCATTGTTCATATAGGACCTTATCCTGTGATTAACACATGGTCCCTTTGCGAAGGCCCATCTGGTACCAACATGAAGAGTATTTGAACTTCCTCAGAGTTCCCACTGATTTTTTTCTCCTTTAGGGACCTTGTAAATTGTGTAACTGAATAAATTTCCTTTTTCCCATTAGAAAACCTGGGGCCAGATTTGAACCTAAATACTTAAGACTTACTATTCCTTATGTGTTGCATGATTCTATGTATTTTAACACATGTATGGACCATTACAATCAGGACACAAAACAGTTTCACCATCCGCAAAATAATGACATCCTTCCTCCACCACCACACCAGCAACCTCAGCTGTTCTCCACCACTATATTTGTCTTCTCTCAAATGTCATATAAATGGACTCATCTATTAAGTAGCCTCTTAAGGCTGGCTTCTTTCACTCAGCATGACATCATTTGTGAGACTCATCTAGGTTGTGGCATGTATCAGTAGTTTGTTCCTTTTTATTGTTCAGTATTCTTTCACAAGCATGGGCATACCATAGTTTGTATACTCACCCATTGGAAGGCTTTGGGATTTTTTTTTTCCAGTTTGCAACAGTAACGTTCAGAACTTCTATCAACATTCAACTATAGACATGATATCAATATAAGGTTTAATTCCTATAGATAAAAATCAGGGGTGATATTGCTAATTCATATGGTAGGTATATGTTCAAATTTATAAGAAACTGCCAAAACTGTTGAGAGTTCCATTTGCTTCAGTCTTGTCAGCACTTGGTATTGTCAAGATTTTTATTTAAGCCATTCTAATAGATGTATGGTATTATCTCACTGAGTTTCTAATCTGAATTTCTTTAAAAGCTAAGAATATGGTACATCTTTTCATGTACAATTTTTCCTCAGTCCTTTTAATTTTAAGTCCACTTTTGCTTTTCCTTTTTTTTTTTTTTGCAACCTCTTTTAAATTTATGACATAATTCTGCTTTTTCTCCATGTTATTGAAGAAACTTAGGGCATTACTGGCATAAGTGTGGATATAAATGCCTAAGTTAAGTTAAATACAAAATAAAGTCACAAAAATGTAACATTTCAACAAATTCCAATTTAAGTTATTATTTTTGTCTTTTCCTATATGTGTTTTATGGTCTGTGAAAGGTATAAAGCACTGTATTTTTTTCTTCTTATTTCTAAATCTGATATTTTCTGAGCTCTGGAATAAAATCTAGAAAAAAAAAAACAGTAAATCACTGAAAGCAGACAAAATAATGCTTTCAACAAAGAACCCCATGGAATTGTCCTTTGGAAATGTTATTACATTGTCTCTGTGTGTATTTGGCTCTGCCAATTGCATTCTGCAATTCCTGTTCTCTGCCAGATCTGGAGAAGGACAGAGCCAAATAACTGTGGGTTTTTTGATCTACTTGTCACCAAAAAGTTTGACAAAAGTCTCTTAAGCATTAGAACTATAAAAAACATTTACAACAGGATCCGAGAAAGCATGAAGTTTAACTCAATTGGTTCTGCATTAAACCCATGGTTTAGACCAGGTTCATTAAAAGCACAAATCTTGTTGCAAACCTGGGATTATTTCAAATGAAGTGATTCATGATTTGGATAGCTGCCATAAAAGTTCGGTAAAATATGATAGTTTCAATTAACTTTTTATTTGAAAGTGTGCACGTAAAATGCACAGCTAAAAGCAAAACACTAGAATACTATATCACACTAACAAAAATGTCCCGTCATTCCCTTAAGAAGTTAGGGCAAGTACTCTTCCAGTTCATACTGGGAAATCATTGTACTTGGTATACTTTGAATGAAATGCTTGTCTGCCAAGTCTATGAATCTAAGCCTCTAAAATCAAGAGGACTTAGTAAAGGCTTCAGAGAGATCTGTGTGTGTGTGTGTGTGTGTGTGTGTTTTAAGCTTCTCCAGGGGATTAGCACTATCTGGTCCTTGTGGAGTGAGTGACTTCCTGACCCTGTTGGTCTCCCTCTTCCCAAAATGGTTAAAGACGATTTACCTTGAGTCCAGTCTGTACTTCAGCAGAATTTCAAAAGTAAGGAGAAGACCTTGCAACTCCTCCATTTGTTTGCTGAGGTCTGGACTTTTTTTTTTTTTATGATTTATTTATTAGAGAGAAAGAGAGTGCGTGAGCAGGGGAGGGAATCCTCCAGCAGACTCCCCACTGAGCATGGAGCCTGATGTGGGGCTCCATCCTAGGACCCCAGGATCATGACCTGAACCAAAATCAAGAGTTGTATACTCAACCAACTGAGCCATCCAGGAGCCCCTGGACTTCATTAGGAGAGAAGGAAGAGAGTTAGGGACAGTGGAAGGAAAGAAGAGAGAGAAAGAGACAGAGAGGGGGAGAGAGATGGAAGGAAGGAAGGAAGGAAGGAACAAAAGAGGAGAGGGGAGAAGGAAGGAAGGAAGGAAGGAAAAATGGCTTCTGGATACAATAGTCTCAATAAATATTTGTGGAGTGAATGAATGAATACAAATTTCTTAAAAGAAGATATCACAATGTAATGGATTTAGTCACTGGATAAATGATAAATACTACATTCTTTCTTGCTAGTTAAGGTGTAAATGGTGGCAGAGAAGTAAGCAGATGGATGAAAGACTGCTCCTGAATACAAGGGAAGGGTACTGGGAAAGGACACTAAAAGGTGTCGAGTAGCTTGCCTGATTTTCCCAGTTTGACTTTGTCTCTAGGTAGATTAATTATTTGATGTAGGATGGAATGTTCGTAAGCACAGGTTCCAAAGACAGATTTCCTAAGTTGAAATCCTGTCACCAATTACTGACTGTCCTTAAGCCTCACCATTTCTGTGCCTCAGTTTCCTTATCTGTTCAATGAAGATAATAGTGATACCTATCTAATATTGTCACGAGGATTAAGAGTTAATACAGGTAAAAACACTTAGCAAGCATAGTTAAGCCTTAATGTATTGGTTCTTATTATTCCGTCAGAATAAATGATGAAAAGTGTATCAACCTATTGTCCAGGCTACATAAAGAAAGAGTGAGGATATTGTCTTTGTGATTGTGGACCTTCAAAATATTGAATTAGTATATTAATAAAAATATTTCCATTGCAATCATTAAATTGGTTTTCCAGGAAAATTAGCCTCCTATCAGTTTAAGCATTTCTCCTTTGTTAGGCAGTCTCTTCGAGATAAGTTAAATATAAGATTCAAGAACTGCAGAGCTGAGAAATACACAAGGGGTGAAATCATACTTAAGGTATCCCAGCCCCTGTTGGTGACCCGCAGCTGTTGAAGAAAGCCAACTGCCAAGCATGAGAGTAAGCAACTTGCTGTGTCTCAGGTCTGGAACACAATGGCCAATTATTTATTGTCGTAATGCCTCACAGCAGACTAAGAAGACAACCATTTTCTCCCAGTAAATTTATATTGCTTGCATTTTGGAAAAAGCAAATTGCATGTTGTTTGAATTGGAATTTGGCCATAATACCTAAAGTTAATGTTCTTAAGATTGCAAAAATTATTGGTGATGATAAGAAAACAAGACCATATTTTTATATTTTAATTTTAACCCAAAGAGAGAAAACCCCAGCAGAGTTGGCAGGAAAAGCAATTGGAAAGGACTCAACTCTTCCAAATATTCGTCAATATAGAAATGGTTTCGAACACAAGTGATGAGGAAATCCCACAGACTGAGTTGGCATGGATTAAAGAAATAACACAAAAAGTTGAAGAGGTTTAGTCCATGCAGAATGGGAAGGACTGAACTGCCGTTAAGAAGGCCATACTAGAGTACACCAAATTCCTAATTCATTACTCACTAACACGTTTTTGGTGTTTATCTGTTTATTTTTAACAAGGTCATCCATGAATCAATCAACAGTTAGTACCCAGGGCAAAAGACAAAACTGCCCATTGACTGCTACAAGAGCTTTCAAAAATACTAATTGATCAATAGTGATCATTGGTACGGTGAACCTTCATTCCTTTAGGGATTTGCTTAACCACAGACTTTCTCTGGAGCCAGTCTCATAATGCAGCCTCCCTTTGGATCTTCAGTAACCTCATTAATGGCTGCCCTGTACTCCCTGTCTACTTTTAATTTCTTCTAGTAATAGAAAATACTTCATAATGGAAGATTTAATTAACTGAGTTTCCAAAAAGCTATTTACAGTGAACTGGGAACATTAGCTTTAATTTTTATTGTTCAAGAATGAAGATATCCTTTTTACAACAGAGTAAATGCAGCAGGAAAACAACATTTTAACCACACTAAAGTGTGGGAACCCACTGGCAAAAGTCAATTGTGCTGCTGAGAAGACAAAGGCTATGACAGTCTGATCTGAGAGGAGAGACCCTGTTCAAAGCTTCTTGTTCTTTCCTTAACTTTCCTTGAGTAACTCTTTTAACAGGCCCCATTCGCCTCCAGAAGTGCTCTAACCTGGGTGAGGATCAATTTTCTACCACCAGAAGCAAAACATTATAGTAAGGTGTGCAAGATGGTGGGTCCTTTGCTTCCCTCTGTCCCCACACGGTAGAATCTTACATCTTTTCAAAAAATATACAAGAGGCTTTTCTAGGCCTGTTAAAGATGTGCCTTTTATAGCCAGGTCCTATTTTCAAGAAAATTCATCATTGGGTAGGTCAAAGAGAGAGAGAAAGAAAAATCAGTGTGACCTTGATAAAACAAAGTGGTCTTGAGGTCAATCAGCTAAATATTTCTGCAGAAAAGTTTTTCCACAGAATTTATTAATTTATAAGCTCTCAGCTTGTCCTGACATAAGCTTATATACATAATTTGGTTGGCTATTAGCTACCCAACCAATGGATAGGTAACTCAGCAAGTCATCCCATTCACACGCATAAACACCTAGTTGGGGCATGCATATGGCTTGTTTAAAGTGTGTCTTTAAAACCCTCACAGAAATTAGCTGCTGAATGTTACACATTAGCCATTTTTCAAAGTGAGGCTCTTTCCCAGCTTTACCTTTTTCTCTCATTTACCAAATGAAATTAGACCACATTACAGACTAATACCTCATGAGTTGCATCTATTAAATCAGAGCCAATTTGAGTTATAGACGCATATGCACCCAGAAGCACTAAATGCCCTGTGAAAAAAGCAGAAAGGTAGCTTAAAGGTTTATAGCACCAAGTAGCTTTTCATCTGTAAAAGACCTGGGTTCAATTCTTTGCTTTCAGGCTGAGTTCATGGCTCTATCATGAGTTGCATCACGAAAACCAGATTGTTGGTTTGTTAACCAATGTAGAAGCCGAACAAAAAAGGTCACACATTGCAAATTTCTGTAAAAGTGGAAATCCTGAGTCTTGATCTGTTTCTGACTCCACTGTGCACAGACTAGGAACAGGAACTTACCTGTAAGAGCTCTAAAATTTACTCTTTAATAAAAACAGCATAATTTTCATGTCTATATTATCCAAAAAATGACTTGATATGGTTCACAAGAACCAGGCTTCAAAGACAAACACAAATCCCAAAATATTTTCTTTGGAAAGGTTTCAATATCGTAGCTTTTATTGTGTTTGGACCTCCGAAGCAACTGATTTAGGAGTTAACTTTTGTAGGCGTTTACTGCTCCCCCAAATAATTCATTACCAATGGTTATTCTGCCTTTGCAATTAATCAGGTTTGAAAGTGCTTCATTTGGTGCATTTGTATTGTTTAAATAAATCTGGAAACACTAACCCTGTCACGTTCAGGGGTCGAGTGTGGGAATGAATCTGTAGACACAGAGGGTAAAATACTTCAAGGCATATCCCCAAGAGCTTTCCCGCTGGACAATCAGAATTTATTTTCCAAGAGGAGGGTGTCCCCGTGAAAGCGAGCCCCGTGGTGTGTTTTAAGGTCTCCTTAACCTGTCTCGGCAAATCGCATAAATCACAGCTATAAAGTCTTCCCATTCAGCATGTTAGGGCTAGAGAAAGCTGACCAGCTTCTGACCTCTTATTCTGGGCCCCAACTGACCCTAACTTAGAAGTTCAAGCGGTCAATTGCAGGTCACTGAGGGCAGTCTCAGAATCTTTTTAATTCCACTTGGACAGCAAGGTTAAATTTATGCAGCACAGGTATTTACCCAGGTCTGGGGATGTGCTGCTTACGGAGTCCACACCTAGATGACCAAAAGAGAAAGAAAAAAAAGGAGAGAAAGAAAAAACAAACTTTAAGTTGGTGTCCTCCTAAGCAGCTCCACTTTGGTATCATGCCACGTCGGTCGTTTATCAGTATAATGGATCTACAGACAGCCTTAAACAATTGTCAAACATTCTTTTAAAAGCCATTAGTTTTTCAACTAATATATATCTGTTTTGTGCATTTGTTGAACCCTTCACTTGTCACTGAGAACAGCCTGTTAAGCTAAGCAGAGGCCTGATCAGTTTTCAGTGAGCGCTGAGCCAGAGGGTTCACCTGGGTCAGCCACAAGATTTATGAGGCCCAGTACCAGTATCTGATTGGGACTCTTAGTGCTAAAGAAAGCTGACACTTCCTCCCTTTCCCTCCTCCTCAAGCTCGACACACAAAGTCCAGTGACTTAACTTGTACATTCCCACTGGCTGCCTAAGAGGCAGCAAAATTGATGACCTGTACAGACACCAAAGTGGACATCAATAAAAAAAGATGGATGTGAACGAGTGGAGTGACATGCCTCATTGCTGAGGGGACTGAGGAGGGGAGAGAAAAGGTTAAAAAAACACTAGAAAGTTATCTATATAAGCTTCAAGGACAAGGATTTTGTCACTACTTGCCTAAAGATTTGCTCTTAAAATATTCTTTCCTCTAGCTTCTATCCTACTCCAGTTGGCACAAAAGAAAGAAAAAAAGAAAGAGACAGAGAGAGAAAGAGAGAGAGGAAGGAAGGAAGGAAGGAAGGAAGGAAGGAAGGAAGGAAAGAAAGAAAGAAAGAAAGAAAGAAAGAAAGAAAGAAAGAAAGAAAGAAAGAAAGAAAGAAAGAAAAAGAGAGAAAGAAAGAAAGAAGGAAAGAAAGAAAGAAAGAAAGAAAGAAAGAAAGAAAGAAAGAAAGAAAGAAAGAGAAAGAAAGAAAGAAAGAAAGAAAAAGAAAGAAAGAAAGAAAAAGAAAGAAAGAAAGAAAGAAAGAAAGAAAGAAAGAAAGAAAGAAAGAAAGAAAGAAAGAAAGAAAGAAAGAAAGAAAGAAAGAGAGTCAGTCAGTCTGGGGACCTCTGGTAATTACAAGATCTTTTTATTTGTTGGCTTAAGTTCTGAAACTTTTATTACTCTTTTTTGGTCACAAAAGTGTGACACCATGATATGGATGAAAACTCTTGAAACATGCAAAAAAACATAGGGCAACATTCTAAAAAGGAGCCATGATTGACTAAGCATTGCCTTTGTGCTTTTTAATTAATAAGAATGGTTAAAAGCTGAGCGGATGACATTTTCTAGAACCTATTTGGATGTGAGTGCTCTGAAATAACATGCTCATGTTGAAGCATCTCCCAAGGAACTTCCCAAAAACACTAGGAATTATACTCATGAAGATGGAAGCCACAGACTAGTTTACAAATGGGAAATGAGTGAAAGTAACTGGATTAGACTTTAGTATACTGGATGCATTCTTTTTGAAAGGGCTCGTGAGAGGGGCGCCTGGGTGGCTCAGTCGTTAAGCGTCTGCCTTCAGCTCAGGTCGTGGTCCCAGGGTCCTGGGATCGAGCCCCGCATTGAGCTCCCTGCTCAGCGGGAGGCCTGCTTCTCCCTCTCCCGCTCCCCTTGCTTGTGTTCCCTCTCTCGCTGTCTCTCTGTCAGATAAATAAAGAAAAAATCTTAAAAAAAAAAAAGACAGGGCTCGTGAAAAAAAAGTATTTGGTGGCTTAGCTTGCGCTCCAAATCGGGGATCCAAAAAAAGACGAGTAAAATGAATAAAATAATAATTCTCAGTGTTTCTTCTTGTTCTCTCTTGATGTGCTCATTTGCCCTCTAGGATGTTTTCTGCATGCTTATGTATTATGCAAATGAGGTCTAAACCTAAAATGTGATCAGCACGGTTGGGAGTGATTATGTACTCGGCCATAGCAGAAGAAATGGCAGACTCCCTAGATCACAGTGCTTGCAAGGAACTGTTCCATACTAACTCCGCCTTGATTTTGATGCTCCCAAGAAAACTGCAAAAAATATGAAATGAATTTTTAATAATTTCTGGTGTTCCAGATGATGATACTGTCTTTTATATTGAGATAAGCCCTTATTAGATTCCAAATCAAGAAAGTAAGAACTAACGCTGTCACACGATCCCTTTTGTGTGCAGAGACTGAGATTGACATCTTCAAGAAAGGAGTTTGAAGTTCTTACCATTTCAGCAACACTAAGATGGGTCAATTTCACAGTCTACAGTCTAATGCAGCTCGTCGCTCCTGAGAGGGCAGTAGAGTGTGCTTTGCACTAAATCACAACGGAACTTGTGACGGAGTGGAGGAAGTCCTTAACCCTGGTGACTTTGTTTCCTAGCTTAGCATAGCCATCCCGTCCAGAATCAAAAACTCTTAAGTGAGGGGGTCTGGGAGACCCACACTCTCTTCTGCCCAGTTCCTGACCCTCTCTAACTTCTCATGCACTGCCTTATCAAGTATTCATACAGCAACTTCTGAGCATGAAGGTTTGCTGTTAAGGATAGAGTGATATCAGCCAGGTTTGGTTAGTCACTATTCCCGTTCTAAAATAACAGAGTTTGCCATCAAAAAATCTGTCAGAGGAGGCCTTTTCCAACCCTGCTACTTTGTCTGTTCCAGCTCAGTTTTAAAAAACCCATCTCTCCACGTGAGACTTCACATCTTTGCCCTTGGGATTTTCACAAACTCCTGACATACCACTGGCTTTTCTCCAGGCTCAATAAGCTACCCCTTATTTCTATAAAAAGAGTCAAGTGCCCACAGGGACTTCAGTGAGATCAGGAGGAATGATTTGCATCGGCAGTCTCAAGCTCAACTGATGACCTAAAGGTAACTGCCAGCAGGAAAATGATAGGAGTTTATAAAATCCCTGATCCAACAGCATGTTAAGAAGGGTTTTAAGAGTTTGATTGTGACTTTTAGGGGCGCCTGGGTGGCTCAGTCGTTAAGCGTCTGCCTTCGGCTCGGGTCATGGTCCCAGGGTCCTGGGATCGAGCCCCACATCAGGCTCCCTGCTCTGCGGGAAGCCTGCTTCTCCCTCTCCCACTCCCCCTGCTTGTGTTCCCTCTCTCTCTATGTCTCTCTCTGTCAAAAAAAAAAAAAAAGTTTGATTGTGAGCTACTTAGTTTTACTTCCTTTAACATCAAATGTATTTTTGTTTGTTATGATCACTATTATAGTCATAAAGTACTTTGGGTTTTTTCCCCTTTCCTTAATGAAGACATGATAGAGTTGTGAGAATAACCTAGCTAGTGCTTGGCATCAAGTAACTTTTTAAAATATATTTTAATTGATCTTCCCAGCTCCCTCTGGTCTTCTTTGCTGCTGAGCCATCATCCCCCTAGAGGATGGACTTTCAGGTGATCTTAGCCAAAATATACAGCTCAGCATTTTGACAAGTTAATAAAGAAGTCCTGAGTAAAAAGCCTCACTTTCTCCAGAATATCTAAGAAAGCCTCTGAAATGTCCATCTTAGATCCTAATGGCTCCTCATCTTCATTTAGATACACAAGTATCATTGGAGACGTTGTCAAAAGATGGTTGAGAAATCATTGTTACATTCCCTGGACCTATCACTACATATAAGGCCATTCCAAAGGGTAGACTGGGGATCCAAGAATGGCACTTCCAAGGGGCTCAGTGCCATCTATTTGAGAGAGAATTTGAGCTCTTAGAGGGTTAAAAGTAACCCCGATTCTTCAATGGCTAATTCTGGATCCTCTATCTGCTGAGACACTTCTGATCTTCTTCCAGTAAACTGACAACATAGATTTCCCATTAGCATCAGGCAGCGATATTCAAAAATTTCCTTAAGCTGCTCAGGAATGGAGTCCACTGTGCCATTTGCTCTAGGACCCCTTGACTGAAAAAAAAATGTCAAGGAGACTTATTTCAGATTATCTGAGTAATGTGGAGGAATTCTTAAATTCTTAATTCAGGGTCAATAGTATGTGAGAAGATTCTCAGACCACTGGGGCTGAAATGACCAGGCTCTGCTACCCAGATGCACCTACAAGTTTGTGGTATCAAGCTCTGTATTCAATCTGATGTCAGGCATCTCTAGGGGTTGACCTTGGACTTCTCTGAGCTGGAAATGGATGTCAAGGGAAAATAACTTCTTCTAGCCTCACAGGATTCTGGGAAGTGACATTCCAGGGTTCCTCCAGCTTGAGGCAAATAATTGGTTCTGCCTTACCTGATCTAAAAAAAAAAAAAAAAGAACATAGTTTAAAGTCTCACTGGTCTCTCTTTATGCAATTTAAAACTTTCATCATCCCTTAAAAATCAGGGATTTTGCCAAAGAATGAAAGCACTTTGGATATATAACATATATAACATATATATATATAACAAACAGATTAAAAGCATTTTTATAGATAAACAAACACTAAAAGTTTGCCAGTTCTGAGATTGTTTTACTAGTAGTTTTCTTTCCATGAGGCAGAGAATCATAGTAAATGAATCAAATTACTACCTTTTTATCCTTTGTTGATTTTTTTTTTTTTAAGATCCTATTTATTTATCTGACACAGAGAGAGAGAACAAGTAGGCAGAGAGACAGGCAGAGGGAGAGGGAGAAGCAGGCTGCCCACTGAGCAGGGAGCCCGATGCGGGGCTCGATCCCAGCACCCTGGGACCATGACCTGAGCCGAAGGCAGACACTTAACCAACTGAGTCACCCAGGCGCCCCACTTTGTTGATTTTTAATGTTACTTTTTAGTTTAAAAAATCATCACTTTTATGTTTTTAGTTTAAAAAATCATCACAATTATGCATGAAAACTTTTAAAAAGTTACTAAGAATTAAATTAAGAAATGAACAAATGCTGATAGTTTAATGAATCACAACTAAGTGAACCTTCTTGAATTCATTAATCAGTATAGATGTCACAATTGAAAAATTGAGTTGTAAAGTCTCTATCTCAACCTAAATCTCTATTTTATGTAAGTATATAGCCACATACTTTATATTTTCCTTTATGAAGACAGATCATAAACTATCAATACCAGATATGCTATTCAGGTGTCTCCCCATAAGATCAAAGTGTTCTAGACATCTTAATGATTTAGCATATGCACTACACCATTCAGAAGGTCTCTCAGAATTAAAATTGCAAAAAATCCATTGTCAAATTGTGTCATTAAGAAAATACGGTTTTGTCAGTCTTTAGCCATTGACAAATTTAGTATTGTCAGGACAGATCAGCAGAGAATGCTTTTGAAGCTTTTGCTGTATGAAATGTTTGTTTACTTCCTAATCAGGCAAATTCATGGTAACAGTCTGCTCAATTTCTAATGATTAGACATCGCTGGCACGAAAGAACACCTTGCAGGGACCATGGGGCTAGTCCTTAACAGCAATGAACTCTTTGTTGTGCTCACACAGCAAGGTAGTCTTTTGCCACAATGATCAAAATTTGTCTTTCCACTCAAAAACACATCTGAATAAAACAAACATTTGGTTTGTAAATTTCTTCTTAACCTATTTGAACTTTACCAAGTGAAATATTTATTTGGTAAAAAATTATTATTTGATAAGGAAAATATTTTCCAAGGTAGATGCAATTGAAGATAGCCTGTCTACTTTTTAAATGGAAGTAAAATCTTAGTTACTTTAAAAGAGAAACTACTACTATTGCTTATTATTTATGATCATCATTATTATTATTACTTCTGTAGGAAGGAAGAGGAGAGGAGGATGTAGAGGAGGAAGAAAGAAGACGAAGGCATCTCTTTTTTGCTCAGAATTATCAAAGACTTTTCATCAATAGACAGTAAAATGTGCATCTTACTTCTTCCTGAGACTCTGTAAGTAGTTCATGGAAGCCATCTGATAATAATTTGGGGCAAATAATACAACCAAAGTGAAAAGATGGCACTCACATGACTAATTTAATTAAATGGGCACCCACATTGGTCCAGTAAAGAGATTCATATATAATTAGTAGGACGATAGATTGACCCACTCTGTTCACATAATCTGTTTGACCATCTTCATAATCAACGTGGACCATTCCACTTAAATTTAATGTGCAGCCACTCATAACCATTAAGACCTCTGGGGGTGACAACAGCCTTCTTGGCCATGCTGACATCCAGTTTGTACCTTTCCCCCAGACATAGTCAACATTCAAAAGCCCAGAAATTTCTCTTTTTAAAAAAATTACTTTGGGGGCGCCTGGGTGGCTCAGTTGGTTAAGCGACTGCCTTCGGCTCAGGTCATGATCCTGGAGTCCCGGGATCGAGTCCCACATCGGGCTCCCTGCTCGGCGGGGAGTCTGCTTCTCCCTCTGACCCTCCTTCCTCTCATGCTCTCTGTCTCTCATTCTCTCTGTCTCAAATAAATAAATAAAATCTGAAAAAAAAAAAATTACTTTGGACTACTTATTCTATTCTGCTGTAATAAAACAAAAATCTATATTGCAAATTGTGGTAATACTTTGCATTGTCTATTCCCAGGATGACTTGTCACATATCTGTTGTGACTCCCAATTGTGCAGATACTCATTTGACAAACAAAACTTACACCTCAATAAACAGCAAGTCTGTATATTAGATGAGAAAAGAATATGCAGAAAAAAAAATTTATTAAAAAACGAGAAAAAAGAGAAAAGCCTGCAGCACAAATTAGAGAAAAGGATTTTGCCCCTATTCCAAAGGGTTGCTTCTGTCACCACGTTTTTTCTCATTTCCATGAATTTTTTTTTTTTTCTATTAAGATCTGCTGGGGAAATAAAAGCAAAGGGTAGAGCAGAATTTGCTGGAGATGACAGATGGCTCTTCTTCAATCACTTATAAAAGAAAAGTGGCATCTCAAGTTTTACATTATGGAACACAGAAGGAATATGCTAAGCAATGCTATAGATTTTATCTAGCATACCCATTTTGCTTATTTGTGGAAATATTGTCATTTTACTATCATGATTATTGACACATTTCTAAGGAGCATATCTATTAAGTTCTTTTATCCTTTATAAATTATTATTAAGGATGAATGTCCTTAAAGTGAAGCGTCTGGTCAGTAAAAGGGGAAATTCACAACTAAGTGAACTAATTGTAGCATATATAAGGGAGTTTTCTTCAGCCAAAGGAATTTTCCATTAAGAATATGGAAACTTAAGTTTGCTGCTTTATGAAAGGTACTCTATAAAATATTTCTTATGAAAATTAAACAAAGTATATCTACCTCAGTGAAGTTACAGTTTAAAAAAAACACAAGCACCTGTTAACATACTTTCATCCATTCTACACATAAAATTACTTTTTTTTTTTTTTGATGATACACATTCACTGAAAACAAACAAACACTAGAAAGGCCAATATTAACCATAAGTAAAATTCTGGTGCACAACTTCCAGACAGAATATATATATATAAAGCTTCTGGATCAGAGTTTTAGTTAGAAGAACAGGCCCAATTATATTTTCTCATTTATCCTACTGAACCTCTAAACTTTTTTACATCACTTGAAAAGATTAGTGTTTAATTTTAAATTGATCCAACTCTATACAGTGTGTTTTGTGTGAGACAAAGACCAGGAGACTCTCTTTTCCTGTGTCTTTAAACTAGTACATAACTTCTGTTTAAGGGCCTAGTGACAACTGTAATGGATAATTTACAACCTACAGGGCTTCTGGATTAAATAACAGAGGTTCTGTAAACCAACAGGCTTCAGACTTCGGTGAAAGCACCAGTAATTTGTTTATTGCCCTTTCGCAGTTCCTCAATTACAATTGATCTCTGCTAAACAGTCTAGTGTTGCTAATTGTTGGGAAAGGGGGAAAATAACTTAATCTTTATAGGCATCTTCTAGCCTAGTATCTGTCCTTATTATTCCATGCCATAATCTCACCTAAGCACGGATAGATGGAATCCGTACACCTAGCTGAAACAAGTACTTTCAAATTTAATTTATAAACAACCAAAGTTGAAGGAGCTGTGTTTGGAAGAGAAGAAAGGGTGACTGATTGTATCTGATATTGAGCCAATGACAGACAAACAAGAGCACTTGATTAGAGCTCTTGTCCTACCAGATCACGTATCTGAATTCTACTGATAGGAGTTTAATCAGGACTTAATCTCCTTATCATGTCTAGGTGTTGACCAACTCTAAGTACTTAACAAAATACAGAACCCCTACAGGCATTTCCACTTCAAAGCCTAAAGTACACGTTAGGTGTCTCCTAGCTTATTTTTTTTCCATTAATAGTGTTGAAAAGAAATACTTGTCATCATCCACTAAGCATGTCCTAATTTAACCTGTTTAACTTCTGAATTGTTTGTTTTAAAAAGGTTTGACTTATTTATACTAAACCTTCAGTTTCTTGACCTACCCTGTTAGAAATTGGAAATATACTTTACACAGGCATGTGTGTATGTGTGTAAAGCATGTCCTAATTTACACTGTTTAACTTTTGAATTGTTTTAGAAAGGTTTGACGTATTTATTCTAAGTCTTTGTTTTCTTGACCCAACATTTTCAAAATTAAATATATATGCACACATACATACATGTGTGTTTGTATAGTATGTACTTTAAATTCCAGCTTCTTGTTCTAATACAGTATATCCCTTGAATGTCCAACTGAACAAGTAGTACATTAAAACACAAAGCAAAATCATCCTTCAAATCCTTCCAACATTATACATTACAGGTAAAGTTCAATGACAACTTTTGTCTATCACTCCCTGACTTAGTGAGCAGTCATTCCACTTTGCCATATTAAAGTTCTTCCTTTAATCTTTACAGCAGCCTAATGAGAGAGAGGAGAAATGTTTACTGTTCGTCGCCCTAAGTTAAAACTGCTTATTTCCCTCAAAGGTATCCTCCTGAAGACTATCTACCCATATTTTTTTTATTGCCAAAATGTAAATACTTGCATGTAAATTGTCTTCATGTCTCCACTATGGACGTCAATTATTTTTTTAAAAAAATTAAAGTAAAATTAATGAAATTGACAATAAAAATAATTAAAACTACACAAACCAGATATTATAGATCATATCTGTAGTTTTAAAATACTAATTAGTATTTTAATTATTTCAAGTATTTGATAGTCTACTTAATTTCTATGGCAGCAAATATTCAAAATAATGCATAATACCTCTATTTTGTCTAATGTACTTCAACCGGAAGATACTAGTCGCAGAGACAAAAGATATTTTACTGTTTGGAATTATCAGTAAACTCAAATGTTCAACTCAATGTAAATTAATCCTCTATACAAGAAATTATTTAGAACCAAATAGATTTCTTCAATTATTTTATTTCTTCAATTATTTTGTTATTTACATTTTGTTCAACTCAAAACACTATACTTTGGGAGCTTTATTTTTATTTTGTCTTCTCTGAAATAAGTTTACTCCTTTCCAGTTTTCAATGGATCCATGAGACTAAGTCAAATGCTGAATATCTAACTACACCTGGTGCAATTGAATGTGAATGGCTGATTTTAGACGATATTCCCATTTGAAATAGAAGATTGAGACCAACTATATAGACAGAAGATAAAGAAGACAAAGGCATTTTAAATGTTGCTTCAATTTTCATGGAAGGCTTTTCTGCAATTTTTTTTTAATTTCTACAAATATCCATAAACATTATAGTATCTCACTGAACGTGGAAAGAAGGTGATCTATGATAAATGCCCCTGTAATGTCATATACATAATATTGTAAAAGATAAGTTAGATTGTAAATAAAACTAACCCTTTTTAAAAGATACATATTAAAGATATTTTAGAAGTGCATTTTAATAATGTATTTTAAACAAATATGTAACAGAAAACTTGATTTATGCAAATAATGTTCTAATCTTAGAATTGCTTTTAGATAGGATTCATTAAATTTAAGTTTGGAAAGATCGTGCATCTCAAAAAAATGGGTAATACTGAGCTAAATAACTGTTGGCTAAGCAGCACTGAGGCATAAGCAGGGAAAAATAAAATAAAAGCCTATTATTTTTTGACTATGAATGCTTTCTAAAGTAACTCAGATGCTTCCATTTTATTTGAATATTGCTTTTTGTTTCCTCTATTAAGTAGTGCTTAAAAACCACAACTTCAGTCAATCAGTAAACAGGATCATTACTTCTAAGTGTTTCAGATTCTAAATCAAGGGTTTCATTTAATTTTCCTAGCAGAATAATGCATATAGATGAGGATGTCAAATTGCAAATAACCTGTATTAGAATAGCGTTTACAGTGCTTATGGTAAGTAATCAACATTATTGACTTAGCTCAGGGATTTAAAATGCTGAAAAACACTAACAGAATAAATTGATTGGAAGAACAGAGAAGTACATCACTGTGTTAAAGATTTGAAATGAAAGTGAAACACATTATATGATTTCGTAGTTTAAAAGTACATGTGCATATATAGATATGCACGTAGATGGATAATGTGGGCATTATTGATTTAAACTCTATTGGGATTAAAGGGAGAATGCCCAGTTTCGTTTCAATGGTAATGTTGGCATTCATTATCAATATGATAAAATACAAATTGGTAGCTCTGTAATACAGATTTAATGCCCCTGCTGAACTTTTTTCCATTAGCAGCTAATGGCTATTCCTGTTTACCTTCTATGACTCCAAATGCTTATTCCATCTTCTTTTCTGTGATCATAATGGTTATACAGGAAATGATTTTGCTAAAAATGAAATCTTATTTTATTTTAAAAATGATAGAACTTGCATCTGTAAACATGACTTTAATCTATGCCTTCCATGATGTGTCAGCGTTCTCAAAAAGAATCTTGTTCTGAGTTTATAAAATAGAAATGAAACATCTCATAACTTGAAATAGTAAGAAGAAGACTTGTTGCAATTATTAAAGTGAAACATTTTGCTCTCAGAATAGCTTGTATTTTTTAACATATACACATAAAGTGAGCATTTCCTTTCCATTATTAAAAATCTTTTTATCAGGATAAACAAATCTATTCATTGAATTGCTTTTCTCTACTCTATATAGCAACAGTTTATTTTTAGGATGGCTTTCAACTAGTAAGTTGGATTTAAAGAAAGAAAAGTACAAAAACTCTTATTAATTTATTTTAATTAAGCCCATTACAATAATCCCTGGGGAGAAAACAATTAAATTGAATAAGGAACAATAAAAATCAAGTTCATTTCCTCTTTGCAGTTGAGTTCCCTTAGTCATCTCTTTTTCTCAAAATAAAGCCTTTAAGTTTCGTAGGCTTTTCAGTGAAATAGCATAATCTTAAATGAGGTTATAATACTAATACTTAATATTATTGCACATCTACTGCATACCAGACACCATTCTAAGTACTTAATGCACTCACATAATTATCTCAAACTTATGATATTAAAGAAATAACCCAATTTAAACATGGACAAAGGATCTGAACAGACATTTATCCAAGGACATACAAATGGACAATAAACACATAAAAGATGCTCAAGATTACTAGCTACCAGGGAAAGGCAAATTAAAACCATAATGAGATACCACTTCACACCACTATGATGGCTATAATCAAAAAGGCAGGTATTAGCAAGTGTCGGTGAGGATGTGGAGAAATTGAAACCCATGTACACTGCTGGTAGGAATGTAAAATGATGCAGTATTTTTGGAAAACAGTCTGGCGCTTCCTTGAAAGATTAAATATAGGGTTACCATGTGATCCAGCAATTCCACTCCTAGGTATATACTCAAGAGAAATGAGAATGCATGTTTACACAAAAACTTAGAGAGATGTTTATAAATAGCCAAAAGGTGGAAATAACCCAAATGTCTATTAACTGATGACTGGGTAAATAAAATATAATATATCCATCAAAGAAATATTACTTGACAATAAAAAGGAATTAACTGCTGATAAATACTACAGCATAGATGAACCCTGTTAATACTATGCTAAATGAAAGAAACTGGACACAAAAGATGTATTTCACATGATTTCATTCATAGGAAATATCCAGAATCAGCAAAGCTATTAAAACAGTAGGGTAGTCGCCGCCTATGACTGATTAGGTTGGAGGAACAGACAGTGACTGCTATTGGGTATGAGATTTCTTTTGAGGGTAATGAAAATGTTCTAAAATTGGTTGTGGCAAACATTGCAAAACTCTGTGAATATATTTAAAAGCCATTGACTTGTACACTTCAAATGGGCAAATTGTATGTGGTGTGAATTCTATCTCAATAAAGCTGTTTTATATGTTTTTACTATATTTATATATGCAGAATTTTAGACAGCAAGGACTATATAGAGAGGTTAAACAATTTGCCCAAAGGGACAGCAAGGGGTATCCTGAAATGAACCTGTGGCATTTGGTTCCAAAGTCCACACATATCCCCACTAAGCTTACTGACTCCGCTGATGGTAGTTTTGCTCCTCATGTGATGATTGATTTTATTTAATAAAATATTTTCTTTAAAAAGTCACTCCCCAATATAGCTCCAAATGGAAGTTTTCTCAGTTAACACTGAAGGGCTGTTCTTTCTATAATAAGAAAATATGATATATGATAAATACTAATGTTGATTATGTCATTTCAAGGTATTAATACGGTTTATTCTGAATGCCCATGTTCTTAAGAAATCAGGACAACCTGCAAAGAATGGAGCATATTCAGTAGCTCCACAGATACTGAGAGTTTACATTTTTATTACTTTAACCCCAAAGAATTGCAGTTATTCTTAGCCCAGAAAAAATGCCAAATCTCAAAACATATTTGTTACGTTATTGTAGGTAATCTCTCTTTTCACTTAAGGATTTTGTTGAAGGGCTTGTGGAAATGCAGAATGGATTCGTAGTACTTTCCAGCTAAGGAAACCGAAAGACCTTCTAGCAAAATTGTACAACTGGAGAAAACAACACTCAAAGAACTGAAATCATTTATAAAGTCACTAGATTCTATAGCAGCTAAAACTAAAGGCATCATAATCAACATCTGCACAACAATCACAACAGAACTAATCAGCACTTACTGAAAATATCTTATGGGTCAGGCAGTGCAACTACATGTCTTACTTCATTTCACCTTCAGAGCAAGTGTAGCTACTGTGACTATTTCTATTGTACAAATAAGATAATTGAGGTCTGGGGAAGTTAAATAACCTGCCCAAATCATAGAGATGCCGGTGAACCGGCAATTGAAATCCCAGCCTTTCTGATCTGTTCTTAAACACTACACTATACCTTAACACAATCAATTCAGCAATCTCTTTTTTATTAAAAATAAATATTAGGAAACCTAGCACATTATCAGAAACACCCACTAAAATATGAATCATATGATGAAAGTGAATCATAAAATAATTATTTGTTTATATTATATTTATTATATTCATTTGTTATTACATTTATTACATTTATATTTTATGAGATAAAATATAATACAAGTGAAGCATAAAATGAAATTTATCATCATAAAAAGAATTAATTAGCCAGAATTTGGACTCAAAGAGATACTGTGACAGATTGTAACCTTCATCCCTAAACAATATATAATGGCAATAAAAATTCTCATCCTGCTGCATAAATCAGGCAGATTTATACCAGAGAAATACACTTGCGGTAAATAATACACAGTTAATTTAATACCTTTTTTAAAGTTATTGGTGTGCCTTTTAACAAAGACTGTGCCTCCAAAAATGATGAAATCAAATTACTTTCAAGACCCAAAGATAAATTACTCGTCACCCGCAACATGGAGACTGCTGTGGGAGGAGACACAAGAGCACTCTAGTCTTTTTAGCTGTGGGCAGCTCACCTGGTCACCCAACACTCCTCTCCGCCTGGAATGACCCCTCTCCTCTCCTGCCCACCCTCCTACCAATGTCCAGTCCTCTCCCCTTATGATTCTGCTCCTCCAACCCTGAGTCCCTGGAGACAATTATGAACTAGAGTTGCCCTGTCTGGATTTCAAAGACAATTAGTTAGAATCAACATCACTCATGCCATAACTTACATACTAATCATATGTAACTAATCATGTATCTTACTGACTGGAGGTTGTCTTTACATGTTTGTTTTTTCCCTCTGCCTCAAAGATCATACACTTCTATGAAGAAAGACTCAAAACTTCTAATGATTCATATCTAAATTTCACCTAAGAAAGCTACATGTGCATGCTAGAACGCTTGCGGAATTTAATGTACGTGACAGTGAACAAAGGCAAAAAAAAACCTGTTTTTCCATTTTTTTAATTTCACATCTATCTCCCAGAATCTTCCTAGAGCATGCCCTCTGGGTCTCTGCCAACTCCTGGCATGTCATCAGGCTTCAGACTCCTCTGCTTTAAGAACTGATCACAGCCATTTCCGACAGAAAATCTGGTCTAAAGATAACAGGACCATATAATAATAATAATAATAATAATAATAATAATAATAATAACATATTAATATATAATAACAATATAATGGCATTCGTATCATTATTTTTCCCTTTGGGAAATATGATCTATTCACTTACATTTGGATTGATAAGATTTGTATGTTTATTAACCATAATTCAAAAATCTTAGTTTGGGGACCAGTAGCCCTCCCCTTAAAGAAATATGATACTAGGGCTGTAATAGCCTTTATTTTTTTATGAGACTTTTTAAGCTTTTAGATGGAACTAATTATGTTCCAAATTGGCAGTTCTGAAACAGTGAAGCCACTTCAAGATCCATGGAATCTCTACCATACACAGGTAAGTAGAGAGCAGTCATTGAATCCCCCTGGTCCATATATCTATAAGAAAAAAATGTCGTTTGCCCATTTGATCTTCTTTCACTTAAACCCAAGGAGTATTCAGATTTCTATCCATTTCTGTTGGGATTGAAAAACATCACTCTTCTGCTGCAGGCTAGACCAGGGAGATGCTCCATGAAGCAGCAACACAGAGCCTCTTTCTCATCATGTGTTATTGCCGCGGCTGCAGATGCTCAGAAGAGCTACACTGGGGGTGTCTCGCATTGAGCTTATAGGCATTTATTGGGGATCATTACCCCCAGCAGCTAGAGGATCCCTGTCTACATATCCTGCAGGATCCCCCAGGAGACACAAGTTTGTATGACCACTGGTGTGAGCCTCCCGTTCATGATGAGGGCTCCATCCACTGTGTGGTAGGTGGGGCTCTTCCTGTAAGTCCTGTTCAGACCATGTCATGCAGCTATAGTATCACACTCAGTTGGGCTTTCTGTTCTCCTACCTGCTAGTCATCTTTATATGTTTTGCTTAGTATCCTTAAATAATTCCTAATCTGAAGAGTTTATGTGCGATACAGAATTTGATTATTCTAGATTAGGGCTAATTGTCAAAAAAGAAGAAAAGAAAGAAAAAGAAAAGAAAAGAAAGGAAAGGAAAAGAAAAGAAAAGAAGGAAGGAAGGAAAGAATTGGAAGGAAGAAGAGAGAGAGAGAAAGAAAGGAAGGAAGGAAGGAAGGGAGGGAGAGAGAGAGAGAGAAAGAAAGAAACAAAGAAAGAAAGAGAGAGAAGGAGGGAGGGAGGGAGGGAGAGAGAGAGAGAGAGAGAAAGAAAGAAAGAAAGAAAGAAAGAAAGAAAGAAAGAAAGAAAGAAAGAAAGAAAGAAAGAGACAGAGAGAGGGGGAGGGAGGGAGGGAGGGAGAGAGAGAGAGAGAGAAAGAAAGAAAGAAAGAAAGAAAGAAAGAAAGAAAGAAAGAAAGAAAGAAAGAAAGAAAGAGAGAGAGAGAGAGAGAGGGAGGGAGGGAGGGAGGGAGGGAGGGAGGGAGGAAGGAAGAAAGGAGTGCGCCTTAAGAAGCTCAAAAGCTCTTGTGATTTCAATTAGATTGAGACTGGGAAGAATTTTGTGCACCATCCTAAGACCAAATTTAGAAAAAAAGAAAAGAGGTATATTAAGTAGATTTTCCCTCCAGGTATTTTTGATATTATTTTATTGAAATAAGAAAGTGTAAAATGTGAACTGCATTATAGTTTCATTTGACTCTAAATATCAGTCTGCATTTGAAATGCATTTTATCAGTACTACAGGTTTCCAATCTTAATCACAATTCTAAAACCCAAACAGATCTGAAAACCAAATATTTTCGTAAGATAATTCCAAAATTCCTGTGGTTGCAAAATGTGACTCAAATCACATGGGCTTATTTATCCATTTAGTGTGAATGCTCCTACGTTTTATTTTAGAAATATTTGTAAGTTTGATTTCCGGATGTTGCTTCAGCCCCCACCGGCAATGCACATAATACATGGTATACCCACTCTCCAAATGCTAAAAATTCTAAATTATGATAGCACATATGGCCTCAAAGATTTCATATATGGGATTACAGATTGATAACTCTGTAGCTAAATGCTAGTAGTAACTTAGAAGCTGTGCCTAACGTGTGTGTGTGTGTGTGTACGCACACAAATGAAATAACAAGATTCGGAAGAAAAATCAAGACCATATTAAACTTCAATCTGTAATGATCCTTGCATTATAGAGAAGGAAACTGAAAACATAATAAATGAACAAAAGCAGGGTATTAGCTCAATATATTCAGGCATGTCTGTAAGAGAGATCCAAGAAGCCATAGAAAGGACACTACTGTGGAGTATTTGGGGACATGGAAATGTTCACAGAACATTCTTAAGGGAAAAGCAGGTCACCGACAGCTCGAATAAAATGCAACCTTTATAAAACTGTATACATTCATGCACAGAAATTAATGTGGGCAAATATGTAATAAGAGACCAGAAATGGTTATTCCTGGATGATGCTTTTTTAATGGTTTTTATTTTTCTGCCCTTCGGTTTTTCTTTAGTTTCTTTTTCTACCATATTGATCCTGTTTTTTTAAGCTTTTGTTTTATTTGTAAGAAAGACCAAGTGAACATGAAACAAAAGAAACTAGACAAATACTTAAACACACACACACACACACACAGAACGATGATAACTGAGCCGCAGACACTGAATAATTGCTTGCCCTTCTCTGGTTGTGTATATGAAGAGCTGGTGTGGTGTTTGTTTGCTCTGGTGGGTAAGAGTTCATTTCATGAAAAAAGAATTACCCGGAAAAACACAGAGAAACTTTAGCATTTATGGGCTGTGCTTTGTAGACAAAGATAATGCTATTGACTCCCTGACACCGAGGAAACATCAGTATTTCTTCATGGCTGCAATTACCTAATTTGGGAAATGAACCAGACACTTCATCGAGATGATAGCTGTGGACATAAAGTGCTGTGGCTGCCATTTTTTTTTCAGGTTCTTTTTTTTCCTGCAGCAAAGCAATAATGTACAGTCCTAAACGCCCATGCTCTTCAAATTGTCTATGTTCTTTAAATAAACAGCATTTCCAGTTAGGAATGTAAATCTCACTCTCAGCACGCTAAGCGTGGCATCACCTTTGTGGTTATAATACAATATTCTGATAAACATATAAAATACTGTTGAAACTGCTACAAAACAGGACACATTTTCACAGTGAGAAAAAAGCCATCAGACTAGAATTTTTGTGAATTTATATCCTCAAACTTTGAAGGCCAATCTAAATACTGATCTAAACTGCCCATACCGATCTCCAGGTCTCCAGGCCACATAACTCTATGCAGAGTAATTCCTTCTACTCTGGGGGTTTTTAGTCAAGGTTTGAAAGTATTTTGTTAATGTATAGGTAAATATCTACTAAATCTCTTTAATATACGTAATCTCTCCATTTTTTTAAGCCCAAAGCACAGGTCTTTCCCTGTTCTTTGAGAACTTATTATAGGTCTTGGGAAGAACAAATACTCATTTCAGGAAAGTTAAATCATAATACAAAAATTCAAAGTAATGTGAGTCAAGAGGGTTCTCAAGGCTGCTCATGATTAAATGCCAAATGTATGCAAGTCCTTTTTAAGTCAGAGCATTGTTGATTCCTGGGGTTTGGAATGCATAATGCAAGAGCATGAAGAAGGCAAGGCTGTGAAGGAGGCAGGGCTTCAAACATGCCTTGAAGAAATTGCAGGGGATGAATGAGCGGAGAGGAGGATGCACATGCCAGATGGGGAAAATCGTGTAAGTCAAGATCCAGAGAGTTAAGAACAGGGATAATATCATAGCTAGTGTTCCTTGGGGGGCCACTATAAACCTGGCACTGTTACCTCATTTAATCCTCACAGAAACTCTATGACATTAGTACCACCGTGAGCCCATTCATGACCACCCTGTCTAAAAATGGCCTTCCCACCACTTCTGTCCTGTCTCCCACTCGCCTATTAGTCTGATTCATTCTCTTCACGACAGTTTCATTATGGAAACCTATCTCACTTATTAACTTGTTTACTTCTCTAGTGCAAGCTCCAGGAAGGCTGAGACTTGTTCAAGCACAATATCCCTAGTGCCTGAAAGAATTCCTGGCTCAGAGTCACACAAAAGATGTATTTATGAATCATCTCCTTTTCAAATGAGGACTCTAATGCAGTGAGAGGTGGAATAACCAGCCCAAAGTCACACAGCCAGGATTGGAACTCAGGTCTCTCTTTACTCCAGAACTACAAACTGCATAATCCCTGCCGCCCCCCACTGAATCCTTAGAAAACAACAAGTAGGCTCCTTTTGGAGAACATACAACTTTTCTTGGGTTTCTTGTTTTATTTATTTATTGTTCATTGCATTCTATTGATAAGAAATAAAATTACAATGGAAGTTGAGTGTCAGACTATAAAGGCACTGATTTCCAGGTTAAGATTTCTGAATCATATTATGATAAAACATTATAGAATGTAAACAAATTTGGGCAAATTAGTGTATACCATGTTTATAGGTTAGAAGAAGACCAAGCCTAAAACCAGAACTTGAAGAGATTGCCACAGCCAGTCGTGAGTGTATTAAAATCTAGACTAGGTTTTAGCAGTATACAGGCAGGAGTGAAAAAATACAAGAGAAATTACAGAGAAAATCTAATTTTTGTCATGCAAGTCTCTGTCTGCAAAGTTTCCCACCCCCTTCTCAATGGGAATCTTAGCCTTCAAAACTTGTGTACATCTAGACTCTTCTGGGATTCCTTCTTATGGAAGTCCTCCAATAATTCTAGGCCCAAGGCCTTTGAAACACTTTGCTCATATTCATACAGTGTCACACTGGAGTGTTATATGGTTAACGACACAGGGAAGGAAACCGATGTGCAGGTCGGAGAGTTCCTTGAGAGCAGGAAGTAGATTTTATTCATCTGTTTGTCTCCAGCATCTACTCCAGTCCCAGCTAGCTGTGACACTAACTTTCATAGCAAGGGCTAAGCAGATATCCTGAGGTTCTCAGGCCTGGGTGGGAAGGAGAGGTGGCCATTCTGACAGAAATAAACGCTCCGGGACTGAGCTGGAACACTAGCTTGGGAGTTACTGACAGAGAGGGATGCCTGAAAGAAGAGCCAGGAAGGACAAGTGCCATTTTAGACACTAAATAAACTGAAGGGATAGCTGGGAAATCAAGCTGAAATGCTCCTCTAGAAGCAAGAGGTAGGAGACTGAAGTTGTGAAAACCAAGGTTGAGAATGCGGGATTTAAGTATTATTCACATAAAGATATAAGTTGAAGATGTAACCCCTAAGTTCAAAGCAGCTGTAACAACAAGAGACCAAAGAGCTAAGAGCTAAATTGTGGACTAACCCCACATGGAAGAAGCAAAGGGAGACAGAACTACCCTGTGGAGGACTCCAGAAGGAATGAACACAACTAATTCATCTAATTTTATGCAAATTCATTTTACAAAGCTTCTCTTTGCAAGGAATACTGTGTTTACTTCTTTTTATATTCAAACTGCAGCTTCTTTGAAAGTAAATATTGGTAGACACCAAGTTTCCCTTGCCCTCTCTGTCATGTTATTATCAAATTGTGAGTATTTTTGGCATCTAAATGTGTGTTGGTGACTGTCAGGATACGGTTTACAGCTTTCCATCTGATCAGATATCACATACATACCGCAAATCAGAATGCACTGATTAAAAGGACACTGTGCAAGCTTCAATAATTTCTCTTGATTATCATTAACCATACATATTGCATTTTTTAATTATTCTAACAGATATTCAGTATCAACAGATTGTAATTCACTAGCAAGGTATAAAATAGGCATTAAAACTATTTCTAAACTATCATTTAGGATGATGTATGAAGCATTTCACATACCAGCAGACTAAGTATCATAAAATATTAGTCAAGTACTAACATAGTCATTAATACTTCTCTTTAACAAAAGGCAATTTCACAGCCTCATTTACCAACTGGAATATCCCAAGTCTACTTCATAATTAAGCTTTTTATTCATCTCTGTAAATTCCATTTAGTGCTTTTTGGTAATTTCTTAACATAAATGCCCTAGATGTTGTTAAATTGGATTAATAGCTTTATAAGTAATATATATTATATGTATATATTTAACTGTAGGTGATTTGACTTGTAGCAATCACTTTTTTTAATGCCTTATTATATGCTTAGAATTTATTTTATTGCAACTAATTTTGAACCTCAATATTTTGCAACCTCTCTTTATGATGTTAGTTTTATAAATAGAAGGATATGGGGAACTGGGGGTTGTGGTCAGCCTTAGCTCTTCTCACATTGTTTTGGCCTGAGGCATGCCTGAGGATAGAATCATTTCAGGTGGATTAGAACCCAGATAAATAACCATAAAAGTCTTGCAACAGTATCTCCTCTTTAAAAATATATATTTCCAATTCTTTTCAGTGTGGATGGAGTATCAGAGTAAACAACTTCATTAGGCATGTGAAAGCACATTTTAGAGAAAGTACATTTGGCTGAAAATTATAAGCATCTTTCTGCATCAGCCTTTTTTGAATTTAAGGACAATCTTTCAATTAACTAAGCCTGCTGCTACATACTAAAATGCAGTCTGAGTTAACAGCAGTTTGATTGGACATTCAGAATTACAGCTTCTGGAAGTTCTTAAAAGGTCACCTACTCCTTCTCCCTGCACTTAAGCAATTAAAATTGCACTTAAATATGGAGTAAAAGGACAGAAAAGGAAAAGCAGATTTATTGAAGACAAACAATAGGCCAAGCACTGTTGGTTCCAAGATGAATAAGTCAAGGCCCCCATCTCAACGAGTTCACAGACTACCTTGGTTTATGGCTATATAAACAACTGAAATAATGCATGTATAGTCTTTGCATAGTGCCTGGCACATAAGTGCTCAGTAAATAGTCCTTATTTTAGCTCGTAATAAAGTGCTCACCAAGTGCAGCAAGTCATCAAACTAAGGTACAAAAGTTCAAAGAAAACATGCTCACATTTTAGTCTGGAGGATCTCAAATCAAAATGATTCCATTCATTCATTCATTCATTCATTCACTCATTCATTCCTGAAAGGCATTAATTACAATGTGATGACTAAGAGAACTGACCTTAGCAACTGGCATCCAATCTAAGCTCTACCACATAACCAGCTGTTCCCTCATCAGTAAAACAGGGATGTAGCTACTTCTCAAGGGCATTTGGAGGGTTGACGGATTTCCATGAATTGATACATGTGAAGTGCCTAACTCAGAAAGAAGTGCTTAAAAAATACCCAGAGATTATTATTTTCATCACATATGTATCAAATGTTTACAGGGCAAAGTAGTAGGTGTCCTTGGGGACCAGAAAAAGTACACCCTTTGCCCCAGCCACACCCTCACTGTTCTACCCTCACTCTCTGCACTACTCACACAGCCTTCTCTGGCATTCTTGACCTTGTTACAGTTCGCTCCCCTAGCCTGTGACCTTCGTTCATACTGCTCCTACTGCCTGGAAAACTCCTTTCTTTTTCTATATAATTCTTATTAATTCCTCATATTCAGGTTAACTATCCCTTTTTCTGAGAAGTCCTGAATGTTTAGTTTAAACCTTGTTTCTTTGTTACCTGGTATCACAAAACTGGGTTCCTTCACTGCACTTATGTCAGTCTAAATTATTACAGGATACTTTGGTCAATGTCCATCTTCCCTACTAGAGGATAAGCTTGATGAGGGCAGTCATCTTGCCTGTTTTTCTCAAGCATATATCCCAGTTCCTAGCGCAGTGCACAGTGAAGTGCTTAGTAATCCTTCAGTAAATATGTATTGAAAGGACTGATGAATGTACTCACCATTTTCTGATTTTTAACAATATAGAACCTCCTACTTTACATCTTCTATAACAAAGGCAAAAGTCAGGTTAATGAGGCTAAGAAAGCAGCTGCATGGATCCACTATCTCTCGTTCAATTTTTAAAACAACCCTATGAAATTAAGAGTACCATATGCATTTTTCTTTTTTTTTCCTTTTTTTTATTTTATTTATTTGTCAGAGAGACAGAGAAGGAGAGAGAGCACACAAGCAGCAGGCAGAGGCAGAGGGAGAAGCAGGCTCCCCACTGAGCAAGGAGCCCAAAGCGGGACTCAATCCCAGGACCCTGGGATCATGACCTGAGCCGAAGGCAGACACTTAACTGACTGAGCCACCCAGGCGTCCCCCATATGCATTTTTCTAATGAAAAAGTTAAGCCTAAGAGAATCTAAGTAGCACAAGAATTCTAGTGAGAAGAGACTGGAATTGAAACACAGATATAATTACTCCATTCTTTTCTGCTTATTACGGTTTCCTAGAAAAAGTTCTACTAAGATAGACAAGGCCTCATTTGATAATGCATTTTGGGGCTGAAGATAAAATTCCAGAAATTAATAATAAGTAAGATCAACTGAGTGTAGTATTTCATCTTCCCTTTTCATTTCTGAGCAGCACAATTGTGATATTGGAGTAAAAGGACAGAAAAGGAAAAGCAGATTTATTGAAGACAAACAATAGGCCAAGCACTGTTGGTTCCAAGATGAATAAGTCAAGGCCCCCATCTCAATGAGTTCACAGACTAACTTGGTTTATGGCTATATAAACAACTGAAATAATGCATGTATAGTTTTTGCATAGTGCCTGGCACATAAGTGCTCGGTAAATAGTCCTTATTTTAGCTCGCCTAAAATAAGGTGGTACCACTCGCCTTCCACATTCTCATAGCCAGTGAGAGTCTCTGCATTTCTTTTGCATAGTTTCATGGCTGCATTTGCAACAGTCAAGGAAATGGCACACTTTGTCTACAGAATGTGCTTTGGTTTTGATCCAGTCTCTCATTCTCTAGCCTAAGGCCATAAACATAATGTCTCATTCAGCCTTTGACTATGTGCCATCAGCTGAAAACCTGTAGATTCTATATGATAGCAAACCATAATCTAGATCTCTTGAAGAAGAAGCCTCTAGCCTTCTAATGATTTCTACATTGACTGCTATTTTGTTAGAGGTAAATCCTCAGCCCTTAAAACATTGTTTTTTTAACCTATAAAATTGTTTTAAATTATAAAACCATACCAAATATTCAAAATAGTACAGAAGAGTATAAAATAAATACCTGTATGTTCCATTCCCAACCATCTCCTATTCCATTACCAGAGGAAATTTCTTTTTAATAATTTGTTTTTATTTTTTATGTTGATTACTTTTAAATAAAATGTTTATAACTCTATGTCTTTATCACTTCCAGATAGCATCTAGTGACGTCCCAACTGTGAAAATAAAGAATTTAAACCAATTATATCTCTCACCTCTCTCTTCCTCCCATTCTTATTTTTCTTGGTCATGTCACATAATTTCAATTTTTCTATATTTATATTTTCTATGTTTCTAATTTTTCAATAGCACATTTTACCATGAAATATTAACCTCAACCCTCCACTTGGTCTTTATCTATAATTGGTAAGCAATATATATTTACTACACACTATTTAAGATAAGGAAATTAACACATCTACATCTTCATCTCTTCTGCCTATTTTCTATCAACTTCTATTGGCAAAACAATTGTTCATCTTTTGGGGCACCTGGGTGGCTCAGTCGTTAAGCATCTGCCTTCAGCTCAGGTCATGATCCAGGGGTCCTGGGATCGAGCCCCACATCGGGCTCCCTGCTCAGCGGGAAGCCTGCTTCTCCCTCTCCCACTCCCCCTGCTTGTGTTCCCTCTCTAGCTGTGTCTCTCTTTCTGTCAAATAAATAAATAAAATCTTTAAGAAAAATAATAGTAATTGTTCATCTTTTGAATTGTGTAATATTTACATTCTATCCTATATTTATTTTTGCTTTCCACATTTTGTCTACAGATGGATTTAAAAATTTAGAACAATGTATAGTATTTATATAATTACTATTAAGTAGATAATTTTTGCTATGAAATTAAGTTATCAGAGAGTTTCCAGATTTCTGTAGGATAATGGTTGTCCCCAAATTTCAATCACAGACATCTTCCAAAACCCATTTGGGATGAAAAGAAAGCACATAATATCTATAGCCCATGCCAACAGCTTTACTAGGAGACAGGAAAAAAAATTTCAATTTACATGTAAGTGGGAAAACTAAAACCTGACACCAGCAGAGGTAGCCTCTGAGCATCCTCCAGTATGGAATCAGTGTTGGGAGACAATTCCCCATGAGGTCTTGAGTTTCTGCACATTTTGTGAGCAAGGATTGAATTGCACTTTGTTCCAGATTATCTTTTCGATGATGTTTGTATAGCAAACAGCTGTAGAAGACAGAGACAGTATTTCCCCATGGGGGCAGAAAAAAGTCTGGTTTGCCTTGGAAGATAAATATAGTGTCACCATCTGGAATGTAGTGTAGCCTATTTACCGCCCAGTATAAAGATTTGGGTTTGCAAAGTTTATGGTCCCCATCCTATACAACAACCAACTTCATGTGCAGACACACTATGGCCTTCTTTACATTGCTCTGTGGAAATTGGGCTTAGAGAACCAGCACAAAAAAGCACTGACACTCTAATCATTGCTATTGTTATGACTAATAAAAAAGTCTTTCATCTCTGATCCAGGAGTCTTGTGTCTTCTACCAGCATCCATAAAACTTGCAGGTTAGCTTAGGAGTAGCATAGAATTTCAGACTCTTCATTCTTAATACAGGCAGGGACTATGAGGAAGGGAGAAGAGTGTTTTGGGGCCCCAGTGGTGACAAAACAAAGATAACTTCAACTAGGATTCCACCACAGAAAGGAATGCCCCTACCCTGTGTTGGAACTACAGGTCTGAGACATGGTAGATCCAAGCAAATGGTTGCGGGCGGGGCCGGGGGGGGGTGGGGGGAGGAGGTGTCCTTGTAAATTATGTGTGAATAGATATGGCACCCTGGGGAAAGGCAACACCCTGGAAATGGAGGTATACAGCAGTTAGAGTGTCCCCTAGAGGTGAGTGGAAAGAAGTAAATAAATTAGCATGAGTGCCCCTTTGAAGAAAGATTGCAGGAAGATTAGGAGACACACCAAAAATAAATAAAGTAAAAGGTAAGAGGGGTACTCCTTAAAAAATTAAAGCCCTTCCTCCTCCACTATAGCAGCAAAGGAGGGAACAATTAAAACTGAGAAACCTAGAAGGTCTCCATATCCCTCCTGCATCCAATATTCTTTTCCAGTGTGTATGGAATACTAATAGGTATTAGACCACAAAGAAAGCTTCAATAAATTCCATTAAGTAAAAATAACAGAAAGAGTATTTTTTGATCAAAGTACAATATAATTAAAATTAATAACAAAATCATAAACAAAAACAAGCCGCCTTTCCACTTAGAAAACTCTATTATAAATACCTCTTGGGGAAAAGGGAAAATGTGAACATAAATTACAGAATCTCTAAAATAATATTACTATAAACTACACAGATATCTAATCCATGGGCTACAAGTAAAACAGTGATCAGAGGAAAATTCATTGCTTTCAATATTTATGTTAATAAAAAAATGATACAAATAAATAAAATTAACTTCTAACTCAAAAGTAGAAAGAAAACAAAAATTTAACTAAAAGAATAAGGAAAATAAGCAAAAATTACCAAGTTAGAATTAGAAAAATAAGACACCTAATCAATAAAATTGGTTCTTTGAAAATTTTAATAACATATACCAAACAGCAGCTAATCTAAACAAGAAAAAAACAAGTAAGTACATGTAATCAAGAAATGACAAGGACAAAATAATCATTTAAGTAGAAGAAAATTTAAAAATCTTTGCACAACTTTATGCAAATAAATTTTAAAACAAAGGAAACTACTGCAAAACAAAAAATAGAGTCCAATTTTAAAGATTAAATAAAGGTATCCAAAAGTTATCCTCCAAAAAGCACAAGCCCCAGATGATTTCTCAGGGGAAATATATCACACTTCAAAAATCAGATAATCCCAGGGCGACTGGGTGGCTTAGTCGTTAAGTGTCTGCTTTCGGCTCAGGTCATGATCCCAGGCTCCTGGGATCGAGCCCCACATCAGGCTCCCTGCTCCGCGGGAAGCCTGCTTCTCCCTCTCCCACTCCCCCTGCTTGTGTTCCCTCTCTTGCTGTGTCTCTGTCAAATAAGTAAGTAAAATCTTAAAAAAAAAAAAAAAATCAGATAATCTCAATCTCACAGAAGCTATTCCAGAACATAGAAACAAGGAAAAATTGGGGCGCCTGGGTGGCTCAGTCGTTAAGTGTCTGCCTTCGGCTCAGGTCATGATCCCAGGCTCCTGGGATCGAGCCCCGCATGGGGCTCCCTGCTCTGCAGGAAGCCTGCTTCTCCCTCTCCCGCTCCTGCTGCTTGTGTTCCCTCTCTCGCTGTCAAATAAATAAAATCTTTAAAAAAAAAAAAAAAGAAACAAGGAAAAATACATAAGTACCTTTTTAAATGAAATGACTATAATATAAATACCCAATCTGAGAAAAAAAAAACTGCACAAGCAAAAGCAACCCAAATCAAACATCACTTTTATATTATTATCTTTATATTATATTATATTATATTTATTATATTTTAGTTTGTTAGGGCTGCCATAACAAAACGCCACAGACTGGGTGGTTTAAACAAAAATATACTTCCTCACAGCCCTTGAGGCTGGAAGTCCAAGACCAAGGTGCTGACAGGTTTGGTTTCTTCCGAGGCCTCTCTCCTTTGCCCACAGATGGCTACCTTCTTGCTATGCCCTCACATGACCTTTTCTCTGTGCACAGACACCCCTGGTGTCTCTTCCTCTTATTAGGACACAAGTCAGATTGGATTAGAGGCCCACCCTTATAACCTCATTTAATCTTAATTACCTCTTTAAAATCCCTGTCTCCCAATGCAGTCGCGTTGGGGGATAGGGCTCCAACATACGAATTTTGGAAGAACACAATTCAGTCCTTAATAAACTCTTAAATAAAATGTTATCAAACAATTCAATAACAGAAAAATATAATTATATACCATTCATTACTAAATAGAGTATATTTCAGAAATGCAAGAATAAAGTTACCAGCCAAAACGACAGAGGCAAGATCCTTTTGATTTAGGTAGTTTCACTTCTAGAAATCCACATAAAGATATTTCCTTACATACATAAAACAACATTTGCACAGTTATTGATTACGGTAGTATTTTGTAATGACATTAGACTGCAAACAACCCAGATGTTCATCAATAGGAGATGGTTTGAATCAACTATGGCACCTCCCCAAAATGCAGACATAAGAGAGGTGAGAAAGATCTCTACATACTGTTGAGTGATCTTCAGGACATATTATGACATGAAAAAGTAAGATACAACACAATGTGTACAGTATGCTGCCTTCTGCATAAGAAGAGAAGAGAAAAATATACACACGTGTGTGTATAAGAAAAAAGTATAGAGAGAGAAATACCCCTATTTATATTTTTATTGGTATTTTATTTTTTAATTTTATTTTATTATGTTATGTTAATCACCATACATTACATCATTAGTTTTTGATGTGGTGTTCCATGATTCATTGTTTGCATATAACACCCAGTGCTCCATTCAGTATGTGCCCTCTTTTATACCCATCACCAGGCTAACCCATCCCCCCACCCTCCCCTCCCCTCTAGAACCCTCAATTTGTTTTTCAGAGTCCATAGTCTCTCATGGTTCGTCTCCCCCTCTGATTTCCCCCCCTTCATTTTTCCCTTCCTACTATCTTCTTTTTTTTCTTTTTTGATAAAAGAAACAACTATGAATCGTGGGAGGAAAACGAGTGAAGGCAATAGAGATATAAGTGAGACCTCTCTGAATATGTCTTTAAATATAATTGTGACCATAAAACCATGTAAATATGGCACTGAATAAAAAACTAATTAAAAAAAAAGGAAAGAAAAGCTAACTCTAAAGCTGAAAAGAATAAAACAGGTAAACCCAATTCTGCATTAAATTGGTAATATCATCTAGAGGAGAGATTTATTCTAAGAGTCTTTTGAGTAAAACCTTCTGCACATCTTTTGTGGGATATATTCTAAGAACAACAACAAAAAAAATCCTAAATCTCACTCACTAGTTTTATTTTTAGCACTAATTATGATGCTATTATTTGGGGGGTTACCAGAACTAATCTCTGAAGTTGCTTAGGAAGCTATGTTCAGTGAGTGTCAGATTTAAAATCTGGCATTTCCTCATAAATGACAACTTGATAAGGTATATTAGAAGACAACTGGGGAAGAAGGGCATAAGACTAGAAGTCATAGTAGCCAAATCCTTAATATAAGAAAGAAGAAAAATCTAGTGCCCTTTCTTTTTTACTTTAAGTGAACAAGGTAGCAATTGTATGTAATTTAAAAATTTTCACTCAACAAATATTCAAGCTTTGAGGTTTGAGAAGTTTAAAACCTTCTCTCAGGCCATAATTGTGTTTATGCTATATACTAATGATATCTGGGGAATTGAATGAATGTATTACAGTATTTGTTCTGAAGGATACTCCATGATGCCATTTCCTGGCTACATGAAATTAGTCTGGCCCAGAATGACACCTCTTATTTTCCTAAATAAGATGAATGATAAGATTTAAGCAAGTTTTCCACATACTTTTGGATATGACATCCAGAAAACAATCCAAACTTTGGGGTTTCTAGGGAGTCATCTTCCTATCTTGAAGACCATGCATATCACACAAGACAGTAGAGGAAGTGAGTGTTTCGAAAGATCAAGCTTAGATGACAGAATAGGATGAAATCCTAAAAAAACAAAGAAGATTCTATGTCATTTTGGAAATTAAGTTCTACAAATTCAAGATGGGAGAAACCAGGCTTAACTGCTATTAATTTTTTTTTGGTTTTATTTAATTTTACCTTATTAATTGGGGGAGAATTGACCACACACATTATGATGTAGGTGTGGAAAGATGAGTATAGATAGTCCTAGACTTTAAGACGGGAAATGCCAACCAGAACAAGAGAAGTGTTAACTCCCTTACTCTATACACTGCAGACCAAATCTAGACACTGTTTCATTCTAGGCAACTCATTTTGAAAATGATATTGATAAAGGATTGATGGCTTAACATTCTGACCTCTTAGTTTATTGATCTTTTCATCTTCAATGACCTGCCTCCAGCTTTCCTTAGCCTCCCCATCCCATGGCTAGGAGGAGGCAGAGTGGGAAGGAATCTGTACACAGTTTATCTCTGTTGATTCTCTTGTCGTAAGCTACCAGTTCCCAACTTTGGCTGCACGTTAGTATTACTGGGGAGGCGCTAAAATATATTCGTGTTTGAAAGCCACTCTAGAATAATTAAAACAGACTTGGTGTGAGTAAAGTGAAGAGATCTGGGCAATTTTAAAAAGTTCTACAGATTTTTCCAATGTGCAGTCAGGGTTGCGAATCCCAGTCCTAAGCAGATTCTGTGGGCTTCGTGGATAGGGAGCAATATTTCCCTGACAGTGATGGTGAGATCTGGAAAAGGTGTGCTTTCTGAGCTCCTGGATGTTAAGATTCTGATTTATTAGGACAAGGTGGGAAAATATACTAAGCTACTTAGGCATTATATTCTGGGTACTTTCTCGAAACATAAATTTATGCCCCAAGAATTTATTAACATCATATATCAGAGAAGGGAGAAAAAATACTTGGGCAATATTTTGATAGAAGCTTTCAAATCCAGTACTGTAAATAGAATCGATGAGATGTTTTTTTCCAGGTCAGATACTAAAAGTGTCTGGTGATTTACATATAAACATTTCACAATAAGAACATGACCTAGTAACTACCTCAGTGAAACACTTTTTTTTTTTTTCTTAAGAGAGCTGTTTTAGCATGATAGTTTTGAATTATAAACATATACTATACGGTTGGATGTTTTAGGGGAATGAGGGAGGAAGTTAGTCTCACATGCATAGGCTGATAGAAGAAGACAGAAAGGATGTAATTAAATGTAAAATAAATATATACTTTGTTTTCTTAAGAATGAAGCAAGTGGTAAAAACTGTGGTAGATCTGTTAATCTGTTGCTATGCCAACAGTAAAATTTTAAATGGATCCAAGAAATGGGACAATTTTCAGGAATATAAGCACATCCTTTTTTCAAATAAGTAAAATCATATTCATATCATCCCCCCCAAGGGGATAGAGTCTTGAGGGAATTAGTGCAGAATTAATTGATCAGGGTTGTGCGTTTTTTTTTTCCCCCTGTAACCACAGCAGGCATAAGGAACAGAATCTCACGCTATATTTTTCTGAGATCTAGATCTGGATTTAGGTTAAACTTTTTGAGGATTGTGGGCAGCACTGTTCCCCAGTGTGTAGGTAGCATGACAGCATGTTTCTACCATTTTAAGACTGATTAACATATAACCAGAGACAAAAGTCAATAAATCTTCACCTGCATTTCTCAACATAATAGCAAGATGATATAGTTTTCAGATATAGTTAATAAAATACATCTCATATGCAAATTACCAGCATTCTTTCCGAGTCAGACAAAGAGAGGCGTTATTTTTCCTAAGGAGAAACAAAGATTAAAATGAAGGATGACCTGAAATCTACAAATTATAGAAATTTAAAATTATAAATTCATTCAAATTCTATTCATATGAGATAGGATTTTAACAAACGACTGTTCAGTGCAATGACCAACTTCTTCACTTCACAAGTAAATACAAGCATTTGGCTTTTTGAGGGAAAGTTGTTCTGTTTACATTGTAAAAATACATTTAGGAAAACATTTTAGTACATCCAGAGGGTCTTTCCTTAACTATAGAGCAAGTCGGGAATAGATTGTCTCAGCAAAATAAGATGAAAATTTAGTTCAACTGCCTTTCCTGAAGTATTTCTGTAAAGAAAGAAATAGATAATTCACAGTAATTAAAAAGTATTTTCAATTAAATGTGTGTCTGTATGGGTGAGTCTGCCTTATAGCCTATGAGAGAAAAACCCCGTACTTCAGCTTCTTTTGAAATGTTTATTTTTAAATGAGTTAATTATCAAATGGAGGGACTGTGAACTTCAATTCCTTATTATATTATTTTTTTATTCTGAAGCTGAGAAAACATCTAAAAGTGGGTAGCATGAGGGAAAAAGCTGTCTTCCTTTTTCTTCCACAAGGTTTCGATCATCTATCCTTCGTTTTTGCTGTACTGTTTAAACATGTGGCATTGACAGATCCACAGATACACTGTTGGAGCTCATCTTTAAATCCTGAGCATATTCGCATAGAGAGAAAGACTGCCCGTTAGCCCTTGGAGATCAACCCACCTGTACTTTATCTTTGTTTCCTGAACAGTGGGCCACTACTATTACTTACATTAATATTACATGATAAATGACAGCTTTATCATTACATTAAGGCCCTCTAGCCGTCAGCTAACGTGACCATGCATTTATCTAAGAAATATAAGTTCCATGTACACCTGTTTCTATATTTAGTGTACATCATTTCTTGGAATATCTAGATATCATGGGGTATGATTGTAGCTTTGTGAGTTACCAAAAGAAATATGAGATTTGGTGAACATACATGATCATCATATTCTTAATCAGGCCTGATTGTCCAGTCTTGTACCACAAACAGTGTCCTTCCAAAAACAGTAGCATTTTAGAAACATGCTAATGACCATGGTCAAATACATACAGGAATATCTGATCTATACCACTGACATTCAAACTTTTAAATGACAGAATACCTTCTTTCTGAGCAGAGCCCCACGTAAAAACCAGATAAACGAACAATGAGCCTCGTTCCTGGCTCTCCCAGCCCCCTACATGCCTCCGAAATCTCAGGACTCTGCTAAGAATATTTTGAAAACCACTAGCCTTCATTTGCATCATATTCTCTCAATGTGTTTTTTGTAAGTCTTCTCTTTCAATATGGAGTACTATATATTTCAATAGGCAAACGTTTGGCAACTCCCCCACCACCTCAGTTGTATTAGTCATGTTTTATTCAACTTCTCCATACCTCTGTTTCCTCATCTGTAAACTGGATGTTATAGTAGTACGTAGCTTTTCTAAGTATTACATTTGTACATGAAGTATAACATATAATAAATGTTAATTAATAGTATATAAGCATATTGGTATATTATATGCTTGTATAATACAATAAAATATATTTTCATTTATATGTAGAAAGTACTGAGGACAATAAGCAATAAATACAGCATTTATCAAATACAAAAATAAATGATTACGTGGAGCTGATGCAATTTTATCAGCATGGAAACAATGTATTTTTTTCAAAAGGACAAAACACTATCTTCTAATTTGTTTCTAGTTTGGTTTTACTATTTTATTAGTCCCTATATTGTTGATTTCCACATTAGAGTTACACCAAAAAGGATCTGAAGTAGTAAGCAAGCGCTGAACTTTTATTTTCCATAAACAGAGATTTCCAAAAGTCCAGAGGCTCGGCTATACATAGGAGGATATTTGGGGTTCTTTTTCCCCTCAGTCTTGCCCCCAATCTCATCTGCCATTTGTCCGGTTCGCCACACTGTAGCCTCTTCTCATCAGTGGTCCGTCAAGTCCCCAAGGAGCTAAATATCATCTTTAAACCTAGTGATTTCAATGTTTACTCTCTTTTCAGAACATCTCTAACATGTTAAATATGGCAGCAGCCCTGGGCCTTCAGAGACGCCTCTGCTTTTACTTCTCTCTCCTACATTTTCTTTACTTTCTATCTTTTAATAAGGACTGGGATCCTGCTTGGTTTAACTCTTAGGATGATTCCAAGGATCTTTTTCTTGGAAACAAGTAGGAAGGAAGAAAGTTATTTGTGTCAAAAATTCCTTAGTGGCAAAAAATAAATAAATAAATACATGAAAGTAAAAGGCCCAAGGCCAGAACAAGGGTAAGTGCCTGGCTGCAAGAGATGTCAGATTATCTTTTCTCCCTGCGTTTTTGTCATAATTCTAGGGTTTGTTTGTTTGTTTTTTTTTCTTTTCTGTTCATCAAGCTATCGCAGGGGTATCTAGTACCCTTGAAATAATTTTGAGTACATTTAATTGTTGCTCAAGGTATCCCTCATTTAATAACAGAAGCAGTTCAGACCACAAAACTAAGATTTTGAGGGATTCCTGAATAAAACCAAAGTTTTGTGTGAGAACACACAATGAACTGCCAGAATTTGGGGGGAAGCTCACACCAAAATCATATTCCTGAAAATGTTATAACTGGACCATCCATCTGGTATCTTGGAATTATAAATAGAAACCTTCCTACTTTCTCTATTCACTCAAAGGGTAAAAATAAAAACACAACAAACGTTTCAAAGCTATGAGTCCTACTTTAATGTGCTTAAAAGAATATTTTTTTAATAAACACACTTAAAAAAAAAATAAAGCTTTACTTAGAGAAAACATCCATGATTGAATTGCCAAACTAGGAATTAATGAAAAAATGTCTAAATCTTTGTGTGTTAAATTTTACTTAAGGGGAGGCACAAGTAAGGTAAGACCTACAAGTTTTCTTACTATATTCTGTCTGAAGGCATTGTATGGAAATGCTAAAATTTTAGCTAATAATTTGAAGTACACAATTAATTTTGATTCAACAAATGCTTATTAAGCATCAACTAGATAAAAGTCACTGTGCTAGACAATGTACCAGACTTTGTGGGAGGTGCAACACTGTACGAATCATTTTTAATATCATTTCCTCAAGGAACAAATAATCTAGTGAAGAAAATATTATAGGTCTATAAGTGACTGTTTAATAATATTATCCAGCGCTTACTAAGCACTATGCCCTAAGCACTTTACCTCTATCAATGCATTTAATCCTCACCACAACCTGTTGTAAATGAGGAAACCAAGGCACAAAGACATTGAGTGACTTGTCCAGAAACCACAAAGCTATTAATGATACAGCCAGAAATGAACCCAAACCGTCTGGCCACCAGGTCCACACGCTGAACTATTATCCCTTTCTAAGCAAAATTATATGTTGTGTCAAATAGAAGTTAGTGGGCAATGAGAATTAAGAAAGGAAACTAATAATCAAGTGTCCATAGGAAAGAACATTTCTCACCAGGGTTGATTAAGTTCCACTGTGATAAGAATTTGCAAGAGGCCCATAGAAGTTTGCTTTTCCTTAGAGTTCTTTGTCAAGTGTTAAATTTTTATCATCTCAGTCACTGTAATAATTATATTCTCTGTGTATATAATCCGTGTGGACTGCACTGACAAAACACCATAGCCTGGGGAGCTTATGAACAACAGTGCATAGAGGCTGGAAGTCTGAGATCAGGGTGCCAGCATGGTTGGAAAGGGCCCTCTTCTGAGTGGCAGACTTTGCATGTAAACTCACATGGCTAGCTCTCTGAGACCTCTCTTATCAGGGCACTAATCTCATTCATGAGGCCTCTGCACAAGGCCCTACCGTCTAATACCATCACCTTGGGAATTAGGTTTCCAATGTATAAATGTGGGGAGGACACAAACATTTAAACCATAACACTATGTTTCATAGTAGTTCATGTTCACTTACTAAGCATAGGAATCATTATTTCCATTTTACAGGTGAAGAGACAAAGGCTCAAATCATTTAAGTATTTTTCCAAAGGCCCAAAATAACTTAGCCGCAGAGAAGAGTCTCAAAGGTAAATATTGAGTTAGACCTTAAAGACTAGTAGTATTTCAATAGATGACAATATGGTGGAATTTTAAGGAAAGGTTGAATGAAGCACAAAGATTCAAGAGCAGGTAGGGTAAAAATCTTCAAGGCAAAGTCATGTGTAAGTCTCATATGGCTGGAATAGAGGATTCATCTAGGACATAAGCTTTGGCTTTGGTTTCATAAATGTTCACTTTATGATGATGGCAATGGTCTCCGAGAGAAAAAAATCCAACAAGCTGCAGGAAATACAAGTATGTGGCTCTGGGGAGTTGGTGCTGGCAATAAAAAAACAGGAAGTCATCTTGTGGGAGTGATCATTGAAGCTGTGGGAACAAACAAAATTACTAAGGGAGAGAATGTAGAGCTGGGTTTATAGTGGGGATGCCAGGGGACATGTCAACATGCAGGGAGGGAGAAAGAGAAAACCATGAGTAAAATAGAGGAGAAACAATCCTAGGACCAGAGAGAGAATAAGATAGCAATGTCCAAGAAGGCAAGAGAAGATTGCAAGAAGGACCAGGCAGTCAGGTCAGAATGTCAAATGCTATACTTTATAACATACAAAAAAGAAAAAACAAAAACAAAACAGCTTGCAATTTTAGACAAATACAAAAAATTAAAATGTCTATCTGCTTTGATTCTTTGAATGTCATTTACTTAGAATCAGACAATCCATCCTGGGAAACATTTCTGTATTTTCTCTAAAATAGTATTTTCTCTAAAAATAGAATATAAGTATTAATAGTATATCATGTGACTTGGTCTTCAGATATATGCATATACTCAAGTCCCATATTCAGATAATTTTTCTCAAGTGAGTAGAAATCACCTTAGGTAAGAGAACTTCAGCCCCCGTCGTCTCAAAGTTTCTTTTCAACAAAAAGAGCACTTGGAAAAAAAAAAAAAAGCCTGTGAGCCGATTGTCTTCTAGAGTTTCTGGTTTCTTTCTAACTCACACATACTCACACATCCTAACACCCCGATGACTTGCCGAATCCTTAGCAACTTGAACACACACACACTGTATCTCAGATATTAAAATTATATTTACCAAGTTCAAGAGAATATACTGAAGGCAGAACTGAAACACTAATTATACATCTGATTTTTCAATATCTTCTTCTGTCCTCTGTGCAAACCTGAAATATTATTCTCAAAATGCCACCTCCTTTCTCTCTTTCCTACTTAACCATCCTCTCCCTCCCTCCTTCCTCCTGCCTTTGTTTTTCTGCCTTTTTTATTCTGTGTAAAATTGAACATATATGTCACATTGATATTTCCCTCCTAATGATAGCAACCTTTATTCCTGGAGGGTTTCTTAGCTAGCCTATTTCACCTGTGGTGGTCTTAGGTAAATCTCAGATTGGAATTTCTCTACCAATCTAAATGGATCCTTTCTCATCTTGCCCCTAGGCCTCCGAGGTATGGAATCCATGGTGTGTTCCGATGCTATTCAATGATAAGGCAGGAGCAGAGATTAGATGTGTTCTGAACTGTATTCATGTTCTTTTTAGTTGCCTAGGAGAAGGAAGAAATCTTTAGAAAAATATTTCAGAAAATCTTTTCTGAATTGATATGTAGTGCATTTTGCCTTTTTTATACAAGGTGACAGTGTGTGCAAGATGTAAAGATGAGTTTGCTCAGGCAATTACCCCTTGTTGATAGCAGATTATTTCCTCTGGCAAACTCGAAAATAACTTGTTGGTGTATAAGTTACTGCTGTTCTGGGGATGTAGTAATTTACTCTCCTGCCTTTTTTATGAGCACATTTATTTTAATCAGTAGAGTTCAGAATAGCTCTTTTTCATCAAACTCCATCTCTTTTGGAGTTATGCACCTTCTAAAGTATAACGAAGGAAGGTCCTTCTGCACACACAGGAGAAAAGAGGCATGATGTATTACTGAAAAAATGGTCTTTGCACAGGAAATCATATCTCATGATCTTTCTGTCCATGTTAAAAACACAATATTCATTCGCAACAGCTCTAGCCCAGTTTTTTTTTCTTTTTTTATGACGAAAACAATGTCTCACGCGTGGAGCAACTCAATGTTATCTTTCATTCTGGGGATTGAAAACAGAATAGTTACATATGTTAGGATGAAGAAATACATGGAAGAATTCTGGTTGGCAAGACGGATACAACTTTTTTTTTTTTGAGGTATAATTGACATACAATATTGTATTAAGGTGCACAACACAGTGACTTAACATTTGTATACACTGTGAGATATTCACCACAGTAAGTCTAGTTAGGATCTGTCACCTTACAAAGTTAATACAATGTTATTGACTGTCCCCCCATGCTGTACATTACATCCCCATGATTTATTTATTTTATAACTGGAAGTCTGTACTTCTTAATCCCTTTCACCCATTTTGCCACACATACCCCACCCCCGGAAGCCCTCCCCTCTGGCAACCACCAATCTGTTCTCTGTATCTATGAGTCTGGGTTGGGTTTGGTTTAGTGTGTTTGCTTGTTTTAAAACTGATCCAGCTTTTAAGAAATAATGTGGGTGATATACTTTACTGAACGTCTGCAGAATAAAAGCAAACTGGAGAGTTTTACTCCCTTTACCATTTTGCAGATGAAAAGGAAGAGTCAAGAAAAGAGAAAAAAGGAACTGTGGCATCCAGGAACTTTGATGGGCATCAAACAAATATTTTAACTATGATCCCTTGCCTCTCCTATTCTATGGCCTCTCCTAAGAGGAACCCTTAGTCATTCCCCCTGCAGAGTTCTTATTACTTCTAATAGAGGTATAGAGAAAGCAAAATTCATTTTCTAATATTAATCCCTGGGTGGCTGAGTATAGAAAAATCTAGAATCTAGAAGTCTAGAAGAATGCTTTACTTATGTTGAATGTTCAGTACATGATAAAGAGGTGGATCATCTATTTTCCTCTGCTATATAGTAACATCAACAACATTAGTGACTCTACCACTCGGGTCTTTCCTAGAGAAGGGCAAAGCTTGACTGATGGAGCAAAGACACCAAAAGCTGAGCGCATGTCTTCTTGACAGTATCTGCTTCTGATCACCTACGTTTTTGTTACTCTCTTCTCCCCAGTCATAAAACACTAGGTAGTAATTTCCCTCTCAAGAATTATTAAGAGGACAAAGCAAATCTAAGGAGCATTTGGCTTTCTTGAAAATACAGAGAATGTACTTTGAAAGCATTCCTTCCTTGTATTTATTCCATGTAAAGTTTTCATTCAGTTGAAAGCAAAATATCACAAATAATTTCTTTGTTTAGAAAGAAAATTGAGAGAGAAAAATCAGGAATTACAAGATTATTTTACAGATAGTTCTGTGACTCTTTTCACACAAAACATATCTTGGCAAGTCAGTGGTATATAGGAAATCACCCATGCAAACTCATAAAGCCAATTCAACATAGCTCCACCTCAGCGATAACATTTTCACCTAGAAATCGCATGCTTTTATGTGTTCAATATATTAATAATTAAACAGAATAGCAAAGGTTTTTATGTTTTTTTGTTGCTGTTGATTAAGTGGAAACTCTCTTACGTATCTAGCATCAAATTTGCTTCTCATACCTTAGGTGATTACAAGGAGACAGATCAAATCTATACTGAAGCAAGAATCCATAGCATACATTTTTTAGATTTCATGAATTTGCAAATCTATTCTCCTTAACAAACTGTTGTTTGTTGTCAAATCTGGAAATATATACTAACTGGACGCTCAGTTTTCTTTAATATAAACCCTCTACAAGAGAAAGCAGAGAATAGTTTCATATATGTTGATCTATAAATATCAATAATTGTATTAATACTGTATTGATATATATCAATAATTATGCTTGTAACTAACTTGTTCAGTAAATATTGAATATTACACAATTTTAATCACATAGCCTTTTCTAATTTCTGATGAATACAAATAATTTAAATTTTAATGTATTACAAATGCCACTCCTATTATGACTGATATTAAAAGTAATGAAATAGTGAGAATCATTTTAGCGATATAATTGTCAAGCACTTTGCCAATAAGAAGCACCATACAAGTTTCAAATAATTAAGAGTACCTGAATTATTTAATGTGGAAATTATGGGAAATTAAAATTTCTGGAATATTTTATTAGGATTACCTCACCAAATGAAGTTGAAAAAAACAAAAAAAAATATCACCAAAAGAAAAATAGAACTTCCTCATAAAGATCCCAGGAAAAAAATTGATGAAACAAATTAAAAAAAAAAACATAAAAAGCCACAGACTGATCGTTTTATCACAAAACACCATACCACATCTCATTTATTGAAAAATATAAAGAACACTAAATCATCTCTAAAAAATAGCTTCTTTTCTTCCATTCTGGAAGTGGTATCTACCCTGATACCACTGTTCTGAGCAGTTTTGCCAAGAGAACTAGTTTAATTCCATCCCAGCTTTATAGAATGTAACAATTGTCAATAGAGTTAATATTGGTCCCAATATTGTCGATATGCTAATATTGGTCCTAATATTGTCAATATCCTAATATTGTCAAGAGTTAAATATTGGTCCTAATAAAACTTTAATGATATAACTGGCTGGACAATTTTCTTGTATTTAAGCATATCAACTTACTTAAGGAAGGTATTTATGTATAAAAATTAAAATTATGTAAATTGAAAAGATGCTTCTACATGACAAGCACTAATTTGGAATACTTAATATTGTCTCCATCAGAGTAACAGATTTAAATACCATTAGTTACATTATGATCTGTTGAAAAGGCAAGTGAGTTGGGGGGAGTGGGGTAGGGAGCAGAGTTCCGAAAGTTATACATGGTACATCTTGTATCAAAGGAGACCTTTATGTAGCAGCAGTTCGGGCAGTTTGGGCGAAGCATCTTCTGAAAAAGAGAATGTATGCAATAGAGCTTCACCCAGGGGCTACATGATGAAGAACTAGGCTCTCTATTGATACTTTCTCTTCCTGCCGGTTGCGGTTGACGGATGGTGCCAGGAAGAAGTAGAATCAGCTTCAGGAAAAGCTCTATCTACTGGAGAAAAAGAAACTCCATCTACTTAGTGACTTAAAAAAAAAAAAAAAAAAAAAAAAACACCTCTCTGAAGCCAGGCAGCTTGGGTTAGAATCCCAGGGCCACCCCTTACCAGCTTGTGACCCTGGGCAATTTGTGGACTATCTTAGCTTTGGTTACCCCTTCTATGAGGGGAAAAAAAAAAAAAAAAGGAGAAGGGGAGTGGGTAGAGGAGAGGGTAGAGGAGGAGGAAGGAGATAGCTGCCCAGCTACAAAAATGGATAATAGCCTCATTTGAAGATTACATACATTATTACATATAAAACACTTAGAATAATGGCTGGTAGAATAATTTCTCAACAGATGTTCACTAACATCACAAAAGCAAAAAATCAGGCAGGAGAAACCGTGGTGGCAGCAGCAATAATCGACTTCCAGAGAACATGACATGATTTAGTTAGGAGGGGCTATCTTTGCAGGAGGGAAGTTAACATACTGGAGAGTCAAAAGAAACCTGGAAATCTCATCTGTCCTGGTTCTGCCATTACCTTGCTGTGTGGCCTTGGGTACGTCACGGAACATTGGTGCACTTCATTGTTCTGCCTTATCTATTTCAATTTGAGAATTTCTAGGCTCTCTCTCAACTCGAAACATCTACTTATCTAGGATACCTAGGGAAGAGCAATCTGCCTGCCATTGCATGGTGTATGCTCCTAAGGGTGAGTCCTTTTCACTTGTTCGTTTCTACCTCTTAAAGGATTCAGACAAGCAACCAGGAGCATGTAGAGGGTGGGATATTACAAGGAAATAGAATCAGGCCCTCAGATGGGATGTCATTTGACTCCCACGCTCTCAGAACTACCTGTGTGTGTATTCTTAAGCAACTGTACCAACAAATTATATCTACTAAAGAGTGGTATACCTTACTTTGGTGCTCTGATAAAATAAATTCCCACCACATAGTAAATTTTTAAATCAAGACATTTATTCTATTTCATTATAATGTGTAAATTGTTACTTTACACTCGAGTGCCCAGAGGTAAATTGAAGATGCATATACAAAGTGAAGCTACTCTTCTAATAAAACCACTGACATGTTAAGAAGGTTCCCATTTTAGTTATTTATGCTGTTTTCTTTCATTTTTAAAGATGACACTATCCTTTATTACACATTCTGAATATGTGTGTTATACTTGTACAACATATTTTCTTTCCATGACCCATTAAAGTAGCATAATGCTTTCTATATTCATGCATCTCTTAGCACACAACCTATAGTTTTAAATATTTTTGCATTCTTTCTCAGAGGAAAAAAAATGAGTTTTGTAGTGAAGAAAAAAACTTGGCCAATTATGTCATTTTTATCTCAGTTTCAACTTAGCATTATCTTAGGCTTAGTAGTAACAAATGATAAAATGACAAATAAATTCTGACATTCCCTGCATAATCTACATTCTTGGCCATCGACTCTTCATTTTACCAGCCTCTTAAGAAATGTTTTTTAAAAAAGAGAAAAGAAAACCTCACACATGACTGCCAATCTAACCCATTCCATTATGTGTGTCATGCTGCCGAAACGAACTTGGAATCTAGAAGTACCAAGTGCCACAATTCGTCTCCTTGTGACTCACAGCACCAGATGACAAGCAAGCCTCTGTCCTCCAACAGCACCAGCAACAGTGGAGGATCCGGGTGGGTGTTCGTGGTGTTGTGAATAGACCTGGTAGGAGGCAGGAATCCAAGGCTCAGGCTTCCGGCACGTACCACCATGCTGACAGATGGCATATTCTTGGCCGGGGTCCAAGGACCCTGGTCACCTAGTGCACTTTCCCTGACTCCATGCTATGTCGATATCCCAGACATCCAGCGATACAGGCCTTGCTTATGAATCATTCTGCTAGAAGCTGCCTCTATGTGTGTTTTTTGAATGTTTTCTGAATGAATGTTTGTAAAGGTATTTTGCCTTAACTAAATACGACTCTTTAGCACTTTGTGTCATAATTACTGTGGGTTGTATCAACAGAGAAAGTGTGCTTTATAATTTAGTCCTAATGAATTTTTTGACCCATAAATCAATGAACCTGTTACAGATTGAATAATAATATTTGCTTCCTGAAAGCACGTTATGATATCAACAAGGTCGCAGTTTACTGTCATTTTTAATAGGGGGAAAAAATGTACTCAAGGGGCATTTAACATATTTTGACAAGGTGACCCACAATTATCCATTAACATTGTATTTGTCTAAGCCCTACTGCATTGATATGCAGGGACCATGTAATAGTTCATTGATGTCCCACTTGGGGGTGGAGAATAAGGCAAGTGGGACCTTTCCAAGGTCTTTTACAGCCAGAATGTATCTTGCTACTGCTGTATTGATTAAACATTTAGATAGTTAATCAACACAGCTCAGCCCTTTTAACCTGCCATATGCAGTATACAAAAAAGGAAGGAAGGAAGGAAGGAAGGAAGGAAGGAAGGAAGGAAGGAAGGAAGGAAGGAAGGAGGGAAGGAAGGAAGGAAGGAAGGAAGGAAGGAGGGAAGGAAGGAAGGAAGGAAGGAAGGAAGGAAGGAAGGAAGGAAGGAAGGAAGGAAAGAAAGAAAGAAGGGAGGGAGGGAGGGAGGGAGGGAGGGAGGGAAGGAGGGAGGGAGGGAAGGAGGAAGGAAGGGAGGAAGGGAGGGAGGGAGGGAAAAAGAAGAAATGCCTGGAAGAGAAACCATGAGGATATATTTTTCTTATTTTCAAATGTGGCAGATAAAGTACGTCTTTCCAGACAACAGGACCATCATAAAATATTACAGTGTTCATAGTGGTCTTGAATTGAAAAATATCTGGACTTTTTGGACTGTTCTTGCTTGACTTGATTTTTCAGCATTTTACATGGGTTAAAACCTCACACTCTTTGCCAGCTTCAGGTTGTGTTCTTTACAGTCAGCTAACTTAAGTCCATGCTTGATTCCTCTTTAGATAGAATATTCCTGAAATTCAAAACAGACTTAACTGGAGCTCCCCATTTGGGACTCACTGGTCTGTTTCTATTCTTAGATTTGCCTTTCTTGTCACATATACCAATATTCTGATATCTTATTCCCTTATGTCCAATCTCACCATCTCAGCGCCTCATTTCCTCAATGAGGTATATAAAGGAGTCTGTATCAGTTTTTCTAGGTATAAAACACTCAGTTTTGCTTTTTATTTATTTCCTCTCCTATATCTTTGGCCCTTGACTGATTTTTTTTTTTATAACTGAGCAATTATAATCCTCCTGTAAATCAGCAATTCCTGCTATTATCTTCTTCAGCTTCTTACCAACTGGTAAGGAACAAGGCCATAGACCACTCACCTCACATTCTGCTGAATAAATTTGTTTGGGATTTTAAATGATGCCCTCAGTTTGACATACATAAGAATTCATGTACAATCGTGGTTAGTTATACTCTAATTTACTTCACTTGTTTATTTTGCTCAGCGGTTTCTAACATTGAAAACATTTTCTCCCAAAGTTGTCTGATCATAAGAACTACCAACTCTAATCAGACCTACCTGATTATAATCAAGGACAGGACTTAGGAATGTGTACCTTAACAAGGAACTTAGGGGATTCTTAGGATCAGGAAAGTTTTAATCCATTCTTCATCCATCTGTTCTATAAAACCATAAATAATCCAGCTTATTTTTTAAAGATTTTAGCTCAAAAATGCATCTGTAACAAGATTCTTATCTGATTCAGAACACTCAGTGAGCACTTTCTATCTACATAATTTACATAGATAATCACATTCACCTTGCTGCTAAGTTCATTCTATCTGATTTTTGTTTTTTATGGTCGAGATGCACATGATCATGGATATGTGATTATTATACAGATTGTAATGTCTATTTTGAGAGAAGATTCCCTCTCTTTTTCTGGTTCTGATGAAGCAAATTGCCATGTTGTGAGTTGCCATAGGAAAGGGTCGTGCATCAAGAAGGAGAGGGTAGGTCTCCACCAACAAACAACAAGACACTGAGACCCTCAGCTTGGCAGTCTACAAAGAATCAAATGCTGCCAACAGTCATGTGAACTTGGGAATGGATTCTTCCCCAGGCAAGTATCAGATGAAATCGCAGCCCCACCAACACCTTGATTGTAGCTGTTAGACCATGAAGCAGAAAACTGAGCTAACCTGTGCCCAGATTCCTAATCTACAGAAACTATGAGATAAAAAATTTATTGTGTTCATTGCTAACTTTGTAGTGATATTATAACACAGCAACAGACAAGTAATACATAGTACTTTATGGTCTTTGTTGTTTTGAGTCCCATGCCCTTTGAAATATGGGTATTCTAATTCACTTACATAACTGGCCAGTGCTACCATTCCAATTTACCATCATCTGTGGATTTATACTACATTCCAACATATACCATATGAAGTAGTATTTTAACCAGTTGTGCAAAAGTAACATCGCTGTGTATTCCTCACTTGCACTTACTCCTAAAAGAAACAACCTCATCATTCATAAGTTGGAATAGCACAAATAGCTTGCTTTCAGAGGTTTGAGTTAAATGAAATAAAGCAGACTCCCTGTTTATCAAATTTAGGAAAACAGGCTATTTTTTGTATACAAAAATGACATTGCTGATCTAGATAATCGGGCTAAATTACTTTCAGAGTACTTTTCCTAGAATTCTTTCAAGTTCATCAGCAGCCTCTATGTGCATCATAAACCCATTATGACCAGTGGGTGTGTGCATTTGTAAAAACTGCTTACAGACAAAACTATTGACATAATCAGGAAAAAAAAAAAAAACAACAACTAGTTATCCTCTGTGTAGTACCTTCATCAGCCCCAGCCAAAGAGGGGGGTACAAGTAGTGGGTAGATATAATACCTAAAATGCATATGATGCAGCAAACTCATGATCACAATGGACACGTTCCTCAGTTTGCTAAAAATAGAGATCCCTTTGTGTGGTAATTATCTCCCTAAGGTTTAGAGTAATATGAGACTCTTTCTCAAAAATAGGTCACCATTAACTGGAAAATATGATTCTAGTCTTAAAAAAAAAAAAAGACTAGAAAATTAGTGGTGGGCATCAATTTCTTGTTATTTATGAAAGCACTATGGGAACAGGGTCCATTGAGTCTTATTTCCTTTTTATGGAAACAGACACCATTATTCAATTTTGTCCTATCTTTTTATTAATAGGTGTAAAACACCCTGAGGGAGTTCCAGAGCTGCAGCAGAAACCAGGAACAATATAATAATTCTACATCTACATGCTCTCACTCAGCCTAGGAGTCCTCCAAACCACAGGGAGCCCAAGCAAGTCCGTTAGACTGATTCTGCCTTCTGAAGGGACAAAATGACAATATTATTTGAGCAGTGACCCCTAGAACAAGAACTTATCACAGTATCTCACATTTTTTTCTTTTAGGGTTTCCTTATTTTGTCTTAATAATGCCTGCTGTAGGTACTTCCTTTAAGACGCACACTTCTGTTAGGATAATGATAACGTCCCAAACTGAACGTGCTTATGGAAATAATTTTTTAGATTCCTATCTTCTAGGGTCAAAGTATGAGTCAACAGAAGATAGTGGCTTATTGGATGAAGAAAAGAAAAACCAAACCATAAAAAAAAAAAAAATGGGGCGGGGAGCCACAGAAATCACTAGAGAAAAATCATAAAGGAAATTTGCCTGTCTTCACTCTGGACTAGCCAAAGAGATAACAAAAGATGTTATTCATATTTTACCTTAAGAGTCTTTGCTGAAGTCAATCCTTTCAAAACACTGGTTTCTTTTGCAGGGTTAGTCACAGACAACAAGTCTGATTCTGATGTTAAAGTCTACTGTAGTCACGATATATACTAATGAATAAAACTTGTGAGGAAAAACTCATACAGCATGTAAAGATTAAAACAGAATAATTCCCATGTAGCTATGTTACTAGTTGAGAAATCTTGGATCCCAGATTCTGAGCCAGATAAACTGGCTGACCTTATCTACTACTTAATGAATTCTCCCTGATGATGAATTGGGGCAAGGTAAGCAGGCAGCCAACAATCTAGAACCTTGATCATAAGGAGATAATTTTACTGAACTACCAAAGTTCAATCAAGAAGATAAGAAGCTGACCTTCTGTCTCAAGAGGTTATTATTTGAAATTTTAAGGATATCAGTCAACTTTCTCCCTTTGAAGCAGAAGGAGTAAAAACAGGGAGTAAAAACAAACAGATGACAGTAGCATGGAAGGAGAAGAGGAGAAGAGATTGAAAAGCGATGAGAGTAGAACAGAGATAATTTGGGAGAAATCCAAACTTTAAGATACTTACAAATGTTCAGATTTTATTAGATACTTATTATGTGGATTGCATTGAATGAAGCATTATTGATGATATCAAAGAAGCATTAGCTGATGTGACATCTGAACCAAAGAAGCTGCAATCTTACTGGTGTGATGTGAGACTATTATTAATTTTGCTGTTAAAATATATTATCAGAACTGCCATTATGCCACATGGCCCAACCAGGAGAGAACAAACCTTGATGAGATACCATTTTGTAATGGATGCCTCATCCTGATCTGTAACCCCAGACACCATCATTTGAGTCCACCTGATCATAATAAAAATGAAATGTGAAAGGCTATTTATCCCGGGAGTTGCTTTTTAAATGATTTTTTAAAAAATGAAACAAGACGAAACCAGAGAAGGAGGCAAACCATAAGAGATTCTTAATCATGGGAAACAAACTGAGGGTTCCTGGAGGGGAGGGCGGTAGGCAGATGGGGTGGCTGGGTGATGGACATTGGGGAGGGTATATGTTGTGGTGAGTGCTGGGTGTTGTGTAAGACTGATGAACCACAGACCTGTACCCCCGAAACAAATGATACATTATATGTTAAATAAATAAATAAATAAATAAATAAATAAATAAATAAATAAAAAGCTAAAGGAGAAAAAATAAAAAATAAATAAAATATGTTGGTTAAGGTTGACCAATAAATATGACAAAATGAACACGCTATACTTGACTAAAGGGTTTAACTTGTGCATAGCTATGTACCTAAGAAAACCACAAAAAATACAGATTATTGTTTTGGTATTAATTTAAGGAAGTAAAAACCTTAGCCACATATAATTAAGGGATGCATCTCTGTGGTGACTTAGCCCCCTAAATTTTCTGATTTCTTAGTCCTGTTTCATTTCACTCACTGATAGTTTTAAATAGGCCCACATATATGACCTAAGTAGTTCTATGCATTGTTCCATGTTGTCCTGTGTTGGAATATTGCTACTCTCTGGTCTCACTCTCCAGGAACAGGACAAGCTAGTGTGCAAACAAGGCAGGCCAATGCCAAATGTTTTAAGAGCTGAGTAAAATGAGAGGAAATGCCTAATGGCATGAAAATCAGGAAAAGCAAAGTCTGTAGTTACACCCAGGTAAGAGTGGGGAAACAAACATGGAGACAAATGTCAGAGTCTAAGTCAAGGGGAAAACAGCTAGAAGCACACAGCAAGGACAGGAGCATTATAAGAAGTACAGAAATGTTACCACCAGTAAGTTGCTGTCACTGGCCCCTGGTCACATGGTGTGAGACATGGTATATAGCTCAGTGGTTCACAACCCTGGCTCTGCATTGGAATCCCCGAGGGAATTTTCAAAATCCCCATTCCCAGGCACCACTCAAGACACCTTAGGTCTTGGGGCGCCTGGGTGGCTCAGTCATTAAGCATCTGCCTTCGGCTCAGGTCATGATCCCAGGGTCCTGGGATCAAGCCCCGCATTGGGCTCCCTGCTCTGTGGGAAGCCTACTTCTCCCTCTCCCACTCCCTCTGCTTGTGTTCCCTCTCTCCCTGTGTCTCTCTCTGTCAAATAAATAAAATCTTAAAAAAAAAAAAAAAAAAAGACACCTTAGGTCAGAACCCCTGGGATTTGGGACATAGGCAAGCAGTAATTTAGAAAGTAGCTGAGGCGATTCCAATGTGTAGCCAATGTTGAGAACCAGTGGTATAAATGGATATACAAAGTGGATTAGTTTCTTTTACTGGGAATTAAAAAGCAATTAAAAAAATCTCAAGTCTTTCTGCCATTGTTTTAAGTTCACACTTGAAACAGTCTTCAACATCTGGGCTTTTATGGCTCTTCTGCTACTGCTTTCAATCTACTACTTGAAACTTAAAGATTATTCCCCCTCCAATGCACACCCTTCAATGCATGGCTGTCATCTGTTATGTAGGCACAGGCTCTCATTCCTTTCTTTACACACTTTTCTGCAGCATCAGGAAGAACGGTATATGCAAGCCAGTGTTTTGGTAAAAAGAGAGCAACCACGTTGAATATCACTCCTCCAAAATATCTCAGAATGAGCCTCAATTATAGCCCTCATGCTACTTACTGCATTGACCAGTCAAATATCCTCCCTGACAGCAGCCAGCCAGTAATAGATGGTTGAATCATGTGTACAACCATAGGTGGGCATTCAGTAACAAAGTCACACATAAACAAGTGGCCTCTAAGCGGCATATACCATATGCATAAATTCTAAATACAACAAAACCGGAAGGATGATGAGAAGAGTAGCTGGGAAGGGAGAATCAAAAATGATACCTGAAATAAATGGTAAATCTGGGTCATTCTGACAAAGCAAGAGTTACTAGCAATGAACGGTAAATAGGCCACCCTTTGGTCAATTCTCTGTGCTCGGAAACCATAAGACATTCACTTTTCCTCTTAGCTTTTGCCTTTATTGAACAGTCCCCAATCTGTTTATATTGTTCTTAAATTAAATCATAGAGCATCAGCCTGCTCCATAATCCTCTATATTATGTCATTTACATACTGTAGTATCATATGGGGCTCTATCCAGCAGGACTGGTATTTACCAGGTTAGCTGTATTTAGCACATGTCATATTTGTCTGTCCTTGCCCCTCTTTCTCTCATTTTGCCAACTGCTCAAACCTCACTTGTTAGGCTACCCAGTGGATATAAACCCAATCATTAATGACTCCTCTCCTGACTTTTCAAGGTCATCTTGAATTATAAGTAGATCTTCCAAGGTTCTTGTTACTTCTCCCAACTTAGAGTCTTCCATGAAACTTTATGAGCGTGTTCCATATTTTATCATCCAAGTCACTGATAAAATGTTAAATATTACCACCCTAGACAGACCCTGCAGAACATCATTTGATGTGTCCTTTTAGGTTGCCTCTGAAACATTAATAACTTCTCATTGAATATGATCCTTGAACCAACTAAGAGCCAGAGCTGTATTTCCCTAGATTGATAGCGCTATTTTAAATCTATATGCTACAACCCTGAGGAAGGAATTTTGTACTCTTCTTTTCTCTCAGAGAAAAGATTTTTTAATTTTAGCAGCTTAAAACTGACCGGTCAACATATGCCAAACAATAACCCAGGATAATTTAGCACTGTTCATAAATGTGATATTTTCAAAAAGCCATAAAAAGAACTCCCCATTTATAACTCTGACTATAAAGGTTCATCGTGGGCTACTATTCTCACCTCTTTGAACTTAATGACAACTCAAGTCAATGCTCTCCTTTTTTCCTTTGTTGCAGCTGCTATTGGGGTGGAAAAGACTGTTGTTGGAAAGGACTGTTGTCCAGGCTCCAAGAAGTCCAGACAAGGTCTCCAGAGACTCTCTATTTTTCCTCCAGATCCTTTTACTGACATTAATGATGAAGCAGCTTTGTCTGTGTCTCTGCCTTGGTTAGCAATGCCTTAGTGACAGGGCAGCTCCAGATGCATTAGATCAGCAGCTGATGCCATCATGCGAATGTCTAACACTTACTTTAGGTAGGTGACACTTCTTAATATTCAATCCTGTCTTCACAATGTCGACTTGTCCCACCACTCACGGGTGTTCTTTTTATCATTTTTATTGGGATTGTTAATATTTTTGCTTGTGATTTCTCTACAGGGCATATTTAAAAAAAAAACATAATTATTTATAACCTTTAACGCCAAGAGGGCAATATAGTATGCCTGGAAGAATATGCATCACAGAGTTATTGTTTAGAAATGGTAATTAATTTTACAGTCAACAGTAGTGTGACACACTGTCTCTGACTAGACGTCCACCGTGGCTTCCTGCCAGTCCTTTGTAAGAATATTAATTGACGTCCAGCACTAAGCAGCCTCTTTGCTGTGTTTTTGAGTGAAACAACATGCTTCAGATGAAATAAACACATTCTAAACTCACAAATTCAATATTGGGTTCTATACCCAATGTCGCCCAAATATAGTTTGTTTATATCGTTATTTTTTCTCTTTTGTCCCCAGCTTTATTGAGGTATGATTAGCAAATAAAAATTGGGTATTTTTAAGGCGTACGATTTTATTTTTGTGTTACTTTTCCTTCTTTTCTGTTTCCTTTTTGTTCCTGCTCTTTCTTAAAGTGTCCCTATTATTTACTTTCCCTTAATTTTAGCTCACTGCTTTTCTTCTAACTTCTTACAGTATCTGCTTGTGGGAAATCTTCTGCAGCACATACTCTGTGTCTCCAACAGCAATTGGCTCCTAGGTTACTGCTCTTTCTCTTTCCAAGGTTTCCCAAGCGACAACATTCAACAATTTTAGGAATATTATGAATGATGTGCTCATTAACATGCCAAGAATGCCAGATTAGGTGGAATGGCCAGTTTAAAAAAAAAAAAAAAAGATTCAAATTCCAAATGACCTTGACAGGTTAGAGAATTGGGCACATAAGCGGGATTGAGTTTCATGGGAGAAAATACATGATCATTCACACTAAGAGGAGAAGAACACTGAACAAATGGAGGATGACAAGGAAGGGCCAGTTAGCTACAATGGGTGTGGAGTGGGGAGGAAGTGGGCCGGCTTCTACATAAAAGCCAATTGCCAGGGTGATGAATTAGTGGTGAAGAACCCAAGATACCAGGATGCAGAAATTGGAACATCACGTAGACATGTGAGAATGATACAATCTCTAATTCATGAGATCTCTGTTAGGTTGTTTTTTTGTTGTTTTTTTCTTTTCTAATATATAACATTTAAGAATCCACAGCTTCTATGATAAGATTGCTGGAAAAACATGAGATGAATAAATAGCATTTAAAATTAAGGTTCAAAGGTACAAGTATATGCTCTCCATGTTCCCACAAAAATCAGGTGATAGAGTTCTTAATAGATTCATTTCTTAGTTTAAAGCAAGCACAGCAGTCCTCTGTAATTGACATGGTTTCTTTTGGAGAGAATAGAATTTTTATGAACTAAATTATTATACCATCTGAATACATCATTCACATAATAAATATAATTTTAGACCTGGCTGTGAGTACCTTTCTTTTTTTCTTTATACAGCAGTGGAAGACTTTCTTCATTTAAAATCTTAACAGGGACTCTCCACATTCAAAAAGAAAAAAAAAAAAACTGGTAGGGGATCTGGAGCACAGCCAGCAGAGTCCTCCTTTCCACGGTGAAGAAAAAAACTGGTCCAAACGGAGGTCAGAAATGAAGATGAGCTTCCTGAGGGTCGGAACTAGTTAGTGCTAATGACATTATTTGAACCCAAGTCTCTGGGGCACCAATTCAGGATTCCTTCCACTGAACGACACTGCCTCCTGAAAAACAAGTCCTATTTCTGAGGCATTCTTGTTTATCACAGATTTGTTTTACTCCCCTTTTTACAGTCTTTTAAATTTCTTTTCTCATGTTCTTTCACTTATTTCCCAAAAGCCATTTGTTATGTAACAGATGCATATGTGTTCCTGTTTATAAATATTCTACAGTAAGTGAAGAAAATATGGGGAAATGTGGGGGGAAAGGCGACCATAACCCTCAAACCCTCAAACGGGAAATGTCTGGGAGTATGCTCTGTGCCTTGGGGGCAAAGGTCGCCAGAGGATGCCGCATCTGGGATGCGGGATCTGGTCTTGCACTGTTGGATTCCATCCCACCTGTTCTCCCCCTCCATTTTCAGTCTATCCAAAATTAGGATGTTTGGTGTTATAGAGGATCACCTGGGGAAAATCAGTAGGGCACCAAGTATAATTCTGTGATGATATTACAGTAAACAAGAAGCTTAAAATCAAATTCATTACCAGGGAAATGAATCCGGGGAACATGAGTTCATTAAAAAGTATGACTTTATAAATAACTACACATAAACAGACGGCTTTGCCTTAGAGACTAATATATTTCAAAATTATTATCTACTTAAAATATTTTACCTAAAAGAATTCACAATTAGCTTTCAATATTTAAACAGTACATTAGAAATGGAATGTTTATAAATATCAGAAATAAAAGCCACTTCATTACGGTATGAACATATGCTAACACACCACATACTGGCTTTTGAATTTAATACTGATATGGTTTACTGTATCTGTGGGGTTTTTTTTTCTTAACTGACATAAGGGTTCAGATAATAGCTAATATAAATATGTGAAATGTCAAATTTAGAAGATAGTGTTTAAACATTTGTCTTTTGGAGAGTACTGTTAAACTTAACTTTTATTAACTCGGAGAATCAAAGAGAAATATGGTGATGCTAGTGAACCTTTGAAAATCTTTTATTTTATCACTTTTAATGCATGTTTAATATTTAACATCCATCTTATTACAGACAGGAATTGTGAAATGCTTGTGCTGTCTCTAAACAGTTTTAAAGTTCAATGCACAGTCACAATTCAGAGGGGAGATTTCACACATTTATGGAAAATAAGCCATTTTTGCAGTAAAGTTGCAAAGTGTGAAAGAATTCTTGTTTTATCTGCTTTACTTATCATGTTTATGAGTTATTTTGCCTGGAAGTAAATTGACAAGTTGTCAATGAACAATAGACAGTGCCCCAGCTAGGCTTTTCACAGGTTCAGATGCCTTTGGGCAAAAGGGCTAAATCTGTAGTTGCAATCTAGCATATGGAGCACTGAAAAAAGTGGCAACAGGGTGAGAGACATTCCCTGCAAAATGCATGTGGCTCTTGCTCTCTCACCAATCTGCTTGGACCACGGTGCATTATGAATTCATGTCCCGTCACCTTGCTGTCCACAGAACAACTCATTTCTGTTATATCCCCAGTGCGCTTTGGTCCATTTTGTCACTTTAAACCATTTTATTCCTCTAAACAATTATTATTAAATATTCATCTTTAATAATAAAAAGCCACTTCCTCATTTTAGGGGGCTCTCTATGGGAAACTTCACACAGGATCTCACAGGGAGAAAAACAGTGCCGGAGTCCCTTTCCTCTGTGGTTCAGGGTGGACCTTGACTTCCACCTTTGGTCACCACATAGTAGAATGACCTTATTATAACATGTCATATCTTTTCCCCCCATGTCAATTTTCCAGAATGCTATTTTGAGCCTATTTTGTGATAACTCATACAGCTAAATAAATGACTGGAGAGCTAAGTGGTCTTTCAATAGATGGCACTCTTTGTTCTGAATCAGCCCAAAAATGTTCTGATGCTGTACTCACAGGCCAGTGCTTTGAAGCTCCTGCCCTTCAGGTATACCATTCTCTAGGATATAGTTAGTGGTGTGCTTTGAGGTGAAAACTAGGGCTGAGATTTCTACTCCCAAGAAACCAGGAGGACCACAAGAAAAGACACAGCCTCATCGGTAGGAGTTTAATAGAAAAAAAGCCAAGGTAGGAATACAAGGGAAGTCAAGGTATGGCCAGCGGCGGATGGTGGTTGGAGTCACAGAGCAAAGAGTTTGAATGCAGATAGGATCAGAGAATGTCAGGACGAAGCTGTATGGTAGATAACTAGGAATTTATTGTAAAACCTGAAGGTGATTACTACTAACCTGTAAGGGCCAGCCAACGCAATATATTCCTGCTCTCTAGTGGCCTCTAGGTTACCATCCACCCCTTCTCCATCCTATTTTCATATTCATTGAGAGTTTTGGCACAAGGTTTGCAAACTTTTCCCAATCTCCAGCCATCATCCTGAGTCACTTCCACACCAAGTAGATGAACCCTTCAGCATTTATCATTCTTCTTCCCAGGGGAATCTTCTTTTCCTGGGTCCATCACCATTCCATCTCAACAACCCAATGTCTTGTGTACACCCTGGACCTTGTCCCCACTTCTGATGGGATCTCCTACTGTCTCCACAGTGTTCTAACTTACCTCTCTTGCTATTGTATGAAAATGCACTCCTCAAATTCAATAAATTCTCCCCATTTCATATTTTTGTTCCCAACTCCACCTACCTTGGTAGTGAAAACATTACCAAATCCCCAAATTCACTTGCTCTCTACAGGCAAAGCATAAAGGAAAAGAATACCATCTTCTTCTTTCAGAGAGACATGGGCTCAAAAACTGGCTTTTGCCACTTTGGGAAAGCTGCTGGGCCTCACTTTGTTCACCTGTAAATTGGACCCATCACCTAGCAAATACTCTGTTGAGAAACTACTATCTCCAGAGATTGCCAACTGAATGAGATAACACAGATAGATCCTCTTCAGATCAGTCTCTTCCTCTCCCTCTCCTTCCCTTACTCTTCTGCTCTATCCGCCCTATAAAACCCTCATCAGGGATGAATGCTTTTCTCCACTTTTACCTGCTCCTGCTCCTAAGTTGCTGAAAGCACCTGGAGAAAATCACAGACTGCACTATTAATCTTGCAAATTTAGGAACGCCTACAAATTTTTCAATACCACCCACAATGATTGGATCTTTACTTGACTCCCCTTCCTCATCCTCACACCAGCTAATCCAAACCCTTCCCATTCTCCAAACCTCCATTGGCTCAACTCTAAGAAAAGTGGCTATGCCTCTTCCTTTTCAGAAAAAAAATAGTCCATGGAGCATCAAGTATCTCAACATCCAACCCATTCCTCTCTCAATATGTATCTAACTTCATCCACCTTTACTGTTTCCCTTTTTTTGGAGGTAGTGCCCTAGGCTAACTCTGCCATCTATGTTCCTTATACCTATGCAGAGTTGTTACATAGAATTCACAAATACATTAAGATGCTGTCATTGTTATGTGGGACCAAATTTAATGCACAAAGTAGGAAAAGTCTTATCTCTTCTCCTCTGTAGCTTAAACTTTTCTTGGTCTTTGCTTTCAACATCTGCCCTTTGCCGGTTTTTGCAAGAGTTTATAGAACTGAAGTGAGTTATATTTTACTTCTCCCCCTTATCTTTCCTCTGGAGGTTGGTGCTAATAAATAGAGAAATGGCCAGGAGGAAGGAAAATGCCAAGCAAGGAAGAGAGGAGTTTGTCAAGAAAAACCTATAAAATGAAATATGTAAGCCAGATAAGCAAAGTTGAATTTTTTTTTTTTTAAGATTTTATCCATTCACTTGAGAGAGAGAGAAAGACAGTGAGAGAGAGCTTGAGTGGAGTTGGAGAGGGAGAAGCCGGCTTCCCGCCGAGCAGGGAGCCCAACATGGGGCTCGATCCCAGGACCCCGGGATTACGACCCGAGCTGAAGAGAGATGCCCAACGACCGAGCCACCCAGCCGACCTGCAAAGTTGAATATTAATCCCTTTGAAAACAAATATACTCTAGGATGATGTCCAAATTAAGACACTAGCAAGTAGGATTATAAAAATATGTTATTTCCCCATTAAAATAGTGTTATCCAAGGTGGATAGATTACCAAAGTGCTATAAATCTTATTTAATCTTTACATCTAAAATACAAAAATTCATACCATAATTTTATCTCGGCCCTAAAAAAGGCATTCCAAATCCTGTCTGAGGCTCCAGAAACCCCCATGCAGGGAGTAGCTCCTTCAGGGAACTGAACAAAACTACGCTTTAGCAAAAGTAGCTTTCCAGAAGCGTCAGTGGGGAGAAAGGTGATTGCCCAGGTGTCTGTATTTATATCCCATGTGCTACCTATTATGCTTGTCTTTTTTATCTTTTTCCTTTTCTCCCTTTATCTAAATATTCCACTCCTGTTTTATTTGCATTTGGTTTTCTTCTCCTTCTCCTCTTTCCTTTTTATTTTAGCCCCATTTTCCTGTTTGCCTCCACTGACTGCAGAAAGCAAGGAGTTAAGTGAGATTATATGGCTGACTCTCTTACTTTACAAATGAAAAAACTGAGACCCAAAAGGTTAAGTGACTTGCCCAACATCTCATAGTAGCTGGAAGCAGAACCCCAAGGCTAAACTGAAAGTCTTTTGAAACTAACCCTACATTCTTTCCATTACACCCATAATCTCTGCCAACTCTGTCCTTGACAGTGCAAACTGGCTTTCAGACCTTTCGGGCATAATGAAAATACAAGCAGTGAAGGGCTATAAGAGTGGCAGGACATGTGTCTCAGACATGTTTGCTGAATGCAATGAGCTCCTGATTTGCCCACTCTTTCCCGCCATAAAAGTATGTCAGAAATCAAACCAAGCAACTTTGCTGTGTCCCACTTGCATATAACTTCCTCTTTATTAGCACCTCTGTCCCCCCTCACACTGCTCTACACACGCATGTACAGACCCACCTCAGCACCCTACTAAATACCACAAACTGCCCTGCCCCCCTCCACTCCGAGTTCCCCTGCCCTTGCTCTTCTTATTCTCCGTATCTCTTTATCACCTTGCAAAACCATATAAATTATGAATTTATTACATGTATTGCTCATTGTCTCTCTTTGAGAATATAAGCTCCATGAGGGCAGAGATCTTTTTCTCTTTTATTTATCACTTTATTCCAATCACCTAGAACAGTGCCTTGTGTATTGTAGGTACTTGGTATTTGTTAAAAAGATATATTGAATGAATGAGCCAGAATGGCACACATAATGGCTCTTCTTCAGGACTTCCAGAGACCCAAGGGTATGATCATAACCAAAACAAATTTAATATGCAAAATAATTAAATTGTCCAGCTTATCTGCTCTGCTTCTGTAGTGTGTGCGTGGGGGGTGGGGGGCAAGAGGGAGAGAGAGGACTGAAGGGTGGTGTTTATAAATCATTTATATTGAAAATGGGGCAATTTTTAAATGATGTATTTTTAAATTTTAAATCATGAAAGATGAGTTTTTAGTTACAAAAATTTTTAGTCCTTGCTGTCGGGATTTCTGGTACTAATTCATCAAATCTGTTTCTTTAGAAACAATTGAGATTTGGCAGGTAGGTATAAAAAGATCATATTTGTTTTATTTTATTGCTGATAAAAATATGTTGGAAAACATAGTCTGGAACTAAGTACAAATGAGCTCCCTACTCGTAAGTCCGTGTCAGAATTTCCCAGGTAGTAACAGGAAGAACAGCTGAACAACTGCTGACCTTCTTCTGTGGAATGGATTCAATCTACTGGACTCTCTAAAGAGAGAGAAAAGAAGCTGTGTCACTGGCAGAAAGATCTGAGAGAAACCAAGAGCCGGAGGTACACATGCTCAGTGATCTTTCCTCCAACTCTGTGGGAGAGAGAGACTGGAAGCTTTCCTCCAAATAATACTTCCAAGAGGGCAAAAGTTCCTATTTAACGGACCATAAATTCCTGAGGTTCCCCATGACATTTCACCGGGTCACAACTCTAAAAAAAAAAGATTCTACAGTCATAAGGTGGCAAGATCATTTCAACAGTTGACCTCAGGCCAAGTCCATGTCGACCTCTTGATCCCCACCTCTTCAAAGGAGGAAACTGGAGCCAGAAAGCATCTCTTTACAGACTTTGAAACAACCCACTCAGTCCCACTCACGAGCCATCTAGTAAACCATATGTTTGGAGAAAGCATAGGTAACACTCCCTTCCATAAATTACAGAAAATAAATAAAGGTAAAATGCAATCATGACATCACACCTAAGAGAAAAACAAATATCACAAGTAACAGGTGCAAAATTATAAATGTCAAAGCAAAGCTAAGAGATGAAACCAGACATCTCTTCAGGAAATAGTTTGCAATCATTGTAATTGCCATTTTGTTTCCAGAACAGATCTTTAAAAGTCCGCAAAATTTCTTGACCACAGCATCTTGGTCACTATTATGAGAAAGCATGTGGTTTGTTTGAGTCCAAGAATTATGACACCAGAAGTGTTCCTTTGAGTATCAGATTCAATTCCAAGACCCAGAATTTCTGTGTTAATTCACTCATGGTTCCAATTAGCAGATACCAGTAGCCTTTAGTAGGGAGCCATAGGAAAATCAGTATGCCCTAGGATTCTGGGATTCAAGATAAACCCAGCATCACAAGGTGAAATGTTTATGGTTTAAACAAAAATGATAATTTATAGTCACTTCAAAACCTCAGGTACTATTTAATGTTTTAAAAATATATATTTATACATATGTGGTAGGCTAAATAATGGCCCCCAAAGATTTCTACATCTTAATCCCTAGAACCTATAAATATGTCACCTTACATGGTGAAAGGGACTTAAACTTAGTTTCTTGAGACAGGGAAATTATCCTGGATTATTGTGGTGGGTTCAATATAATCACAGGGGTTCTCATAAGAAGAAGATAAGAAAGTCGAGAGAGGAGAAAGTGATGTGACTATGGAATCAGATTGGAGTGATGCTACCATGAGCCAAGGACTTCTAGAAGCCAACAACTTCTAGAAGCTGTAAGAGTCATAGAATGAATTCTCCTCAGGAGCCTCCAAAAGGAACCAGCTCCAACAACACCTTGATTTTAGACTTCTGGTCTCCAACTATAAGAGAATACATTTGTGTTGTTTGAAGCTACGAAGTTTGTGGTACTTTGTTATAGCAGAAATAATAAACTAATACAACAGGAAAGTAAAATTCAATAGAAAGTTCTTTGGGTTTAGAAGTTATTTTTTCCAGGAAGAAATGAATTACTTTAGGGACAGGGAGAAACCTGATATGAATTCAGTAATTACAAGAAGTCCTGAAGTTCTTGATTTGTGTGTTTTAGAAGAACAGAAGGATTGTTGGAAGAAGGGCTGCACAAATAAAGATACATCTGGAATTTCCTAACTTTAATATGCCAATTAAAACACTGGCATACCAGAGTATCTTAATCTCTTCCCAGTAATCCATTTTTGGAGAGAAATCCCTCTGAAATGTCCACTTTCAAGCCTATATCATTAGTAAAGTCTTTATTGAAAGACTCGTAACCTGATCCTAATTTAAAGACTATCTTGGAAACTGAAGACAACAACTATTGCGAATCTTCTTTTGAGAAAATTAGGTGGATATATGCAACCATTATGGATTCATTGAAATTGAAATTGATTGCATCTTGCACACACAAACCAGTATTGTTAATATTGCCATGTCTTGGATCTAGAGTTTGGGCGTGGTGATCAAGTCAATAATTAAGAATGCCTCATACAACAGTGACTCAACTTCTTTTTACGGTGGTGAGTTGAAGAGTTCCTCATCTCTGTTTCTATGGCTTTTGTTGGCTTTCTTATACTGTAAATGTCTAATTTGGTTCAGTTAAGAAGTACTATTGGAGAACTTCATCATGAGCTCCAGATAATAGAGCATTCTATACACATCATCTAAGAAATCCCCAGCATGGCAGAAATGAGAGACATCAGGTAGCTCTGCAAAAAACAAACAAACAAACAAACAAACATGTCCACATCTGGCAAATGTACATCTCTGAACAGCGAATAAAATATGTAATAATTACATCCCATTTTTTAGCCCATGAAGACAGAGTGATAGCCCCTAGCAGGGTTTATGTTCAAACCTTACAGGCTGGCAGGAAGTCAGTGGGTTTTTAAGAGATTTCCATGAAAACTCTTTAGTTGAATTTATGTCAGAAAATGTGGATTGGCATCCATCTCCTCAGTCATGTACCCATTCAGTGAACTTAGCAGTAATGCAAATCTTATTTTTGTTTTAAAAAGAATTCCCTTGGGGCACCTGGGTGGCTTAGTCAATTAAGCATCTGCCTCCTGATTTGGGCTCAGGTCATGATCTCAGGGTTGTGAGACTGAGCCCTGAGACAGGCTCCACGCTCAGTGGGGCGTCTGCTTGAGATTCTCGCCCTCTCTCCCTGCCCCTCCCCCTGCTCTCATGCTCTCTCTCTTTTTCAAATAAATAAATATTTTAAAAAATAAGAAATAAAAAGAATTCCCTTTTTATCATAAACAGGTATGAGTAAAAGCAAAACAGGAAAAAAAAAACATGAATTCAACAGCTGTTTACCAAATAAAATTGTGGAATGTAGACATTAAAAAATCTTCTATGGGATCAAATAGATCTTGGTTTTAATTATGGCTTGCCAGATTAGTACATGTACTTACTGTGTGATTTTAGGAAAGTTACTAAACTCTCTAAACCTTGTTTTTCTCATCTACAAAACAGAGATAAAAATATATAATTTATAGGATTATAGGATTATATAGCCTTGTAAGGATTAGACAGTACACATAAAAAGCTTAGCATTGTATCTCTCACATAAAGAATACTGAAAAAAATCATAACTATTTTAATTGGCAATATTAACAATAACATTTTTTAAATATTATTAAGTCTGCTGGACTGGCTTCTAAGCAAATTAGAAATTTTAATTTTGTCTCTTAATGAAAAGTCCAGGGATAGGGAGACCAGGACCAATGTAGCAGCCTCAATGTCCACAATGGCCCAGGCTTCTATCTTTCTCCTCAGACACCCATAGAATATGACTCTTGTTCTCACGATTTCAAGATGGTTCCTTCTCCCTCCCCACTCCCTCTTCTAATATCACACCAACATTTCAGGCAAGAAAAACAAAAAGGCCCATGAAAGTTAGATCTACAACCCTTTTTAAAAGTTTTGAAAAAGCCCCACCCAGTGACTTCTACTTATCTCTTATTGCCAAAACCATATCACATAGTCAGATTTAGATTCAGAGAAGTCTGAAAGATATAACTTCAGAGAAGGCTAGGAAAAGGGTAGAGAACTTTTGAAATCAGCATATTGCCACCACCAATAAAATCAGGGTTCTATTAGTAAAAAAAGGGAAGCAAATGAATATTTGATAGGCAATCAATAGTTACTGCTGTAGTATTTTGATGACTTCATGTCATATAACAGAGGAATCCAGGTGTAACAAAACTAACAGATAACCAAAGCCTCCCCATCCCCGTCATGTTATTAACACTCTTTTCCTCAACCTTTCCTTAAGCACTGATAGACTATTTTCCATATTTTTGTGGTTTCCTTGCTAATTGTTCCATTTTTTCTTCTAAGGGACTGTTTCAATATGGTGGCCCATTAACATTGAACAGTAAGGTTCAGTCATGGCTCTCTGAATTTCCCTGAAGAATTTTGCTTATCCAGTTTCTCATTGTGTGCGACTCTGGGTTCATATTTGTTGCTGTTTACAAAATATCTCCATTGAAATATCTTTAATTAAGTGTATCTAAACCGGTTTTTATTACTATCCTTCTACCAGACTACCTCATTAAAAGAAATAACATGACCTTTAACTTCTTAAATCCTACAGACTTTCTAACCCAGTTTTGTTTTCTTTTTCTTTTTCTTTTTTTTAAATTTTACATTGATCTCTCACCAAGTCCATTACTTTAGCCTTATTCTGGATCCCTTCTTTTCCCTCTCCTCTTCTCCAACATCAAATCAATTGCTAGGATCACCGATCCTTTTTCCTGGTTATATAGCTAGACTTTCCCCACAACTGCCAGCCTACACCAAGTCACCATTTTGCCAAAAATCCTACACTGCCACTTTAGCGTCCTTCTTTCAGTTTTGCTCACCTCCAATCTAGACTGAACAGTCTTCCTAAAATGCAAACTTGATCATAATGGTGCTCTTCTGCTTAAATCTCTCCAAAGCCTCCATAGCTCTCATGGGATAGACTCCAGACTCCTTTATATGACATAATAAGCCTTCATGGTCTCCTTTCTCCTCATTCACCACCTCATTCTTTAAATTCCAGTCTTAAAAAACTTCTTCCAAAGCTCCATGTCCTTTTACTTTATAGCCTTTTCATATGTCAGTCCTTCTACCTGTAATATTTTCTGCTTCCTCCTTCCCCCCTTGCCTAACACATACTCATCCTTTGAGACCCAGATTAGATGTCACTTTCTTCAGGAAGCCCATAGCCACTACCATGACCTAGATGTTCAGGAAGCCGATAGCCATAACTGTGACCTAGACCTTAACCTCAGTAGACCTGGATGGTTAGTATTTCTTCCTAGCCTGATTTCCTACATTCAGTTTTCCTTCAGCAATTAAATAAGTCTTACCTTAGTATTATTTTGATGACTGCATATTAGCAACCTCCAGGAGTTTAAAATTTATACCCCAAAAGTAGGAGCAAATTTTTATTCACAGAGGCCAAAACTCTCCTTGTCAATTTGGAAATTTCCCTATATAGCATTCCTAAATTTGTCTAACTCAAGCAGGAAAAACCAGTACTATTCATTGCAGAGCTCAAATCCTCTCCTTTCTGGATCTTCTATCATTTTATATGTGTATCCCAGGATGTCTTCTCCCACCCTGCTCCCATCCTCAAACATTCCCCATTGTTTTAATATTTCATAAGGCTTCCTTCTCCACCAAACTATCCCATGCAAACTTATAGATTAAGCCATGGTGATCATTTCGGCAATAATAATATGAAGTAGTAGTTGGTTACATTTATATAATCATTTTCTTTTTTTCCTATTTTAATTTGTAGTGGATATCTCCTCCCTCACCGAAACTCCCAACAGGAGATATCTCATCTTTTATATACTTTATTGTATAAAATATATACTATTAATAAAGTCAGCAATAATAAGGCTTAAAATAATGTCCTAGCTCAGTTGTTATGCTAAAATCTTGTTTAAAATTATAGTATGGCATGTATCTTCACGACTGAGAATATTGTTTCTTTAATATGATCCAGGGATCTTTAGCTACCAGAAATGCCAAAGTTGTGTCTTAAGAAATATTTATGCAACCATGAATTAGAGAACATGATAGTAATCACTTAACCTAAGAATCGAATAACAGGGAACACTAAGACTTATGATAAATGATGTATGAAAGAATGCTAAATTAGACTTGTTATCAGACATAATTAGAAGACAATTGTGCTGTTTCTTGATGTCAATATCTTATAACTGACAAGGGTAGGTTACCTCTATTAGTTGATATCATCTAAACCAAAAGGAATACAGTTAAGCGAGAGGAGTTATGTAATGCTCTCAATGGATTTGAGGAAAATAATGAACACGTTATATTTTAATGTCTTATAAACTGCCAAATTATTAATGATCTGGAGAGACTATTTGTACTTTCTCATTTAGAAGTTGTTCCGACTTTAATTGAATATCTTCATGCAACAATGAAGCACTCTTTCTAGTTCTCTGCTGTGTGCATGTGAATTAATGGGAGAAAAGCCGAGAGAGTTCGGATTTTCACAGAAGTCGCAAAAATGGCTCCAAAGTAAAACGAGTGTGGTGATGGGGTCAGGCCTTCAGAGGGGGAGTTAATGCTGAAGAATGTTGAAAAGAAGAAGACAGAGTACGGACTCCTTCCCGAGCAAGTTATTCTCTGAAATGGCTCACAAAAAGCACTTCAAAATATAAACTGACAAAGTTCAGGATGTCTTGTTTTCTTCTAATTACTGTTGACCAGGCTTCAATGCTGAAAGTAGTTAATAATATGGACCTAGGTGTTTTTGTATCACATGTGTTATTCTCCAAAACCATGAGTCAGCCATTTCAGAAGATGTAAAGCTCAAACTGTTGGCAGAATCTTAGAGAATATTTTTAATATTTTCTCTCTGATTCTTTTAGAAATGAATTTCTCTTGGATATCACTGTCTGTGAAGCACTGAAATATTAAAACGTGCTTCCTGAGAGTGTAAATTATAGATATTTTAAAGTAAGACACCTAGTAATTTGATTAAGCTACATTGCTAAAATTAATTTAAAGCCAGCAAAAATTATAAAACATTTTGCTCTAGCAATTACGGGAAAGTGTATGTATCCTTTGACAAGTTTTCAAGCTGAACAGAAATATCTGCCTTGTTAGAGATTTTTTGAATGTCCTGGCTAAGTTTTCCTTAATTATTTCTCCCCTTCTGTCAGCTGTGTTATTGCCCTACTGGTTTAAAGGTTAAACAAAGTACTAGATCTGTCAAAGTGAGTGAAACCAACTGGTGAGGAGCTATCACAAGGTAATCAGGGCTAATAGGTACATAATGGCTAACAGAGTCCTGTTTGCACTCAGATACATCACCCACAGACAGAACGCAGTTTTCACTGATGTTCCCGTTAAAGAAAACAGAGCAATCCAGACATTCTGTGGTTAAAACCAAGTGAGGAGATAGATCTCATTCCTCTGCCCCCACCCACAGGATAAAAAACTGATAAAACTCAACTGAAAGTAGTAGATCAAAATGTGCATTTGGGTGGTGAAACTCTTACTTCAGAGCAGAAATTGCCAACTGTGCCCTTACCTTGTGTTCGTTTTAAAATTAACAGGGTGCTGACAAGAGACATAGGTTTTTTTCAAAGACACCCGATAATCTAGTCTCTCTCACAGGCCCTTTTGAAGTGGTATTTACACCAATACCTGATTTAAGCCAAACAAAATCAGATAAAGAGAGAAAACACGAAAGCATAGGCAAGCACAGCTTGTACGGTACTTAGGGCATAAAATTCTTCCTGCATTTTTTTTTTTTTCTTTTCGGCACTCATGATAGCTTTTCATAAAATATTGCTCTCCCTAACCAACTAGCAAACTAAGTGTAAGCTCTAAGTCTTACTAGCTGTTCCCTAGAACAACATCTCCACCATTACTGCTGGCTGTGTGATTTTACTGCTTCATCATTTTGACAATTATCTGTTGTGGCTTAAGTGCTTGCAAAGCTTAGTGTAAACAATAATGCAGGGCATTAAAGCATTTACTTACTGTGTGGTGAAACTAATTCTTCTTAGTAGTTCTTGCAATAGCTGACAGGAAATAAAATCTAAGATACATGCAAGAAACAATGGGCTGCTTACAGTAATAGTTTAATCTCTTGGAGGCCAGTGAGAGTGAGCTTAAAATAAAGGTTTATTTTTCAATTATATGTATCCACGCATCTTGGAATTTAACATAATGGTCATGAATAACACCAGCACATGTATCTTCTACTTAAATCAAGTAGGGTCCATACAGAATGCTCCAGAATTGAGCTCACAGTCTGCAGAACTTGGGACGGGGCAGTGCAATGCCTCTCAGCACAGAAAGCCTTGGGAGAGTTCTCCCATTGCGTTGCTAATGCCAGAAAACTTTGTTCAGATAAAATGATCTAAACAAATCAGAAGCCAAAACAAGTAATAAGAGGAGAGAGAACTCTTTCCCATCCTACCCCACCACATTTTTGGGATTGCAGAAAAACATATGCGAATTAAAGCTACAATAGCTTTCATTTGTCAGCCCAAGTCCTTAGCTTCAGATCTCTCTCCAAGTCAACAGATTTCCAAGAGGCATGTTTTCATAGACATTACCATCCATTGTTGTGTTGTATTTTATAATAGAATTGGAACCCTAAGATTCCCTCTTATCAGTTAAGCAGAACTTTTTTTTCAGAACTTTTTAAAATATATTTTGTTCTGTTGTGTTTCCAAGAAACTTCCACTTTGTTTGAAACCTGATTTAAATTAGCCTTTCCAAGCATCCTCACAAGGTCTAGATCTTTAACTCACAGCAAGTTTGGGGATTTTTCTTGTTAGAGTCACTAACAATTCTCCTTCATCAGATCAAAACCCCAAATGACAGACTGATTATTCAATTCTATACTTACACAGTATAAATTTCTTATAGAATAGAATTCTTATGAGATGCACCAAAAAAAAAAAAAAAGCACCTTGGGTCAGCATTATAGACAAGTGTAAAAAATACTGCCTTGCGAAAACAAAATTTACCTCATGTCTTCCCCAGGATATAGAAAAAGTTCTAGATTAAAACAAGACTGCTCATTATGGCTATCTTATTATTACTGACCAAATACACACAGGTGTTTATTTCCCCCTCTATGCACCAGCAAGTGTTAGGTGTACTTGCCTGAAGGTGTGTGCATGCCAATGAAGGACAGTCCTAATATTTATGAAGAATAAAAAATAATTTTCATGATGGAATAGAAAAGACATCAAACATCTGTCTATTACACCAAGATATCTTAAGAAGGAGGCTATTCTGGTGCATGAAAACCCCACTCACTTTATAGGATTATACCCATGATCTTTTGAGAGCTATTGGTGATATTCAAACGTATGTTCCCTGCGAAATTGATCACCCACCTTCAACTTTGGCATAAATTAATCTACCAATTGCACAGTTCTGAGGAAATGGAATCACGACAAATATGCCAGGGAAAAGTCAAGAAAAGAAGATTTTTCCCAAGGGTGGTGGGCATGCACCCACCACCTCACTGGAAAGAGGGTGCAGGTGTATAGTTTTTCTTCCCTCTTTCTCTCTGCATATGTATCAATCTAGATATATACATACATTAATGAGAAAATAAACCCATGAATATTTGTGCTTTCACAATATTTTTATTTTCATGATTACTATTTGCAAATATCTTTCTTGATTATACCTGTGAAGTAATTTACATGCAAATAGCAGTTACATTATATAAGCCAATACGTCTATTTCTCTCCTAAAATAATATGCAAGTTTATTCCTAGCTTTCTCTTCTTTTGGAAAGAAATCAGTTATTAATATATGTATGCCAGTCCTATTGACATAAATGCAAGGTTTATAAAAGGTGCTCTGTAAGACAAGGAAAAGGAATATATCCCGAGTTAGATATCTAATACAATGTAACTACTAATACAGAGTAAACATCATTGACTGGTGATTTTTTTCTTTAATCACATCTCAGATATTTACTTATAAATATTAAATTCTCTTAGGAGAACCACCTATTAGACCATTTCATGGGTTTATGTTTCTTAATATGCTAAAGCTATTAATGGCAGCCTACCTTCAATAACAATTTTTTATTTTAAAATATTTGAAATCACTTTGAAATTTTAATCTTCTCAGCAATTCTTTACCATTCCCCCTAACGGATTTCAATATGTTAGAAATTCTGACTTCTAAACCTCAGGGATGGTGGGGAGACAATGATCTCCTATTAAATATTAGGTCGTTTTCCCTAGTGACAATTGCGGTGAAAGTATGTGTAACACAGTATTTTCATTGAATCCTGCCCACTTCCACCACTCTGCAGTGTCTTAAAAAAACAGCAACGTACTGACAATATAACTTTAATACCTATTCAGAGGCCATGTTATATGTCACAAAACTTGTTGAGAATAACTCCTACACAGTATTCTTTTTGCTGGGCTAAGTTCTGGGTGTGCTGATCATAAAAGCAGCCCAATATGTTTCACAGATAAGTCACAGAATACTGGTCAGTTTATAACAGTTAAACAACATCAAAACATCTGAAGAGCCTGGAGCAAAAGAGCTCAAGTTATAAATGGAATCGCTTCCATATATCAAACATAAGAAAAAAAGAGAGCGAAAAGGGCTTTTATGGAACAAAGAAAAGTGAAAAAGGTTTTATTTATTTATTTTTAAATGGCCCTTTCGCTGTCCTTTTTCGATAATGTTCTCGTTAGCATTATCCTCGGATGGGCTTGGAGAAATGTAGTTGTTGTCATTTGGGGGGAAAAAAAATTGCCACCTGTAAGCCATTAGGCCTGGGATGAAAATCAAGCCTGAAAACTGCCAATGGTTCTACGTTTAATTTTAAATGAGAGGGGAACAAGTCAGAGGCAGAAAGTGACTCAGTGGGTCCAGGACCCAAAAGAGAACAGTTGGGACCCCATGCATTTAATCAGTGCTGCCATATTGCTCCAGCCTACACCTGCAGAATGTGTCGCCTTTCTCATTTGTTCTCTTGGAGAATAAATGGAACTTCTGGAAATGAAGCTATAAGGATTGGAACTATAAAACCATAGTAATGTTAATATTTAATCAGCAAAAGTTAATTATATCATCTCTTCGCAGGAAGAGAACATTCATGTATTTAGAAAAATCCCCCAATTTGCCATCTCCAATCATTCAAGCTAAACTTTCAGTATCAAAAGTTTCCATGATTTTTTTCAGCAGATTGGAATGGTAGGGGGAGTTTTAATCTAATGGTGGGATTTTGATAGCTTTTGGAATGCTGAGTTTCTATGTGTGATAATTGCCCTTTCATCAAATATAATTGCTCATGACTTGGAAAACAGTAAAAGGACTATTGTATAAAACATTCATATAGAAATTAAAACAAGTCAGAGCAAAGAGCAATTTTATGGCTTCTCTCATGTCAAGCACTTCAAAAATTGCATTTGCACTTTAATTCTACCTCAGTTGCACTTAGAAATTATGAAATCAGCTTCCAGCCGTCCTTATTATCTAGCATGGGGTCTCAGAGGTGTCCCAACAAAATGGATTTGAAAGTCTGCTAAGTGCATTGCAGGAAATTGATCCAAATTAAATGCCTCTCTTAAGCAATGACCAATAAGTATCTCTCTTAAATTTGTCAATGAAGATTTCAGAAATACTTCTAAATATTCTGGAGTGGGATTTTTTTTTTTCTTTTGCCTCTTTTATAGACAGATACTTCCAAGATTCATTCCATGTTGGTAACACAAAACACATTTGGAAGAATCAATGTCCTCATTTAAATTAAAATATCTGACATACAGTAAAATATCATTCAGTAAAATATCTGACATTTGACCCTGTCTCAAGTAGAACTGGTAGCTACAAACAGTTTCTTTCTTCTATTTCTCACATTGCTTTCCAAGCAAACACTATAGTCTTCATCTCTTCCCTTATCTCCAAAACTGTCCTCCATCAGTTACCCACATCTTTGTTGGTATCTTCTTCCTCTCCAACGGTTCATTCCCCAGCAATTATAAATAAATACCAGCTTCCCTCTTTAAGAGAAAATAATTAAAAACAGGTATTTCAACAAAAACCTGTACACAAAAGTTTATAGCAGTGCTATTCACAATAGCCAAAAGGCGGAAACAACCCAATGTCCATCAACTGATGGACGGATAAACAAAATATGAGACATCCATATAATGAAATACTGCTCAGCCCTCAAAAGAAATAAAGTGCTGGTACATGCCACACGTAGATGAACCTCAAAAACGTTATGCTAATTGAGAGAAATCAGACACACACTGTATGATTCCATTTATACTTATCATCCAGAAGAGGTAAATCCATAGAGACAGAAAGATTAGTGGCACCAGGGCCTGAGAAAGTAGGGAGCAGGGGAAATGGGGAGCAGTTACTGATGTCAGTTATCAATTTGGTTCCACTCATCAAATCCCTAAGAACAACTTTTGTATCTTCAGGCGCTGGACTATAAGTCCCTTCAAAGTGGGGACTGTGTCTGGTTTGTTCACCCTTTTGTAACCCAGGATATATAGCATAGTCTTTAGAAAACAGGTACTTAATATTTATTGACTTGAAGTTTATTAGAAATTTCTTTTCTTGCTTTTTCCGCTCTGCAGCATTTGACTTTATTGAGCATTCTCTCCCTTCTGGACATACATGGTATCACCAACCTCAATTCTACCCCACCCAACACTGCTTATTTTTTCCTTTCCCTGCACCTCAAACCTTGAAATCCCCAGGATCTCCCTAGGTGCTTATCTCATTTTCTTTTATGTGCTCACCCTAAGCCATCTCTTCCCACTTTCATCTACTATTGATCAATCTTAATTTTTTTCACTTCTCACCTTAGTAAACGTTACACTTACCTTTCAGGTGTCAGGTCAGTTGTAGCTTCCTCAGAAAAATCTATTCTGAGGCCCCTCCCATCAGCCTTGAGAGATAAGATTATATATCCTTTTTTTTTTCTTTATACCACTGTATACTCACCCTTTTGTGGATTTACCACATTGAGTGGCATTTGATCATTGTCTTTTTCTCTAACTAAGCTCCATAAATGGGAAGGAGGATTCTATCTTATATGTTACTATACCTTCTGTGCCTCACACATAATGAATGTGTCAACAAATGAATTTATCTGTAGCACCAAGCTCTCTCTTAAGAACTTATGTAATACTTATGACTGCTTATTGGAGCTCTTCTGGATAATGTGCAGGCACTCCAAACTTGGAGATGAACTTAATATGTCCACTCACACCTGCCAAACTTTCTAAATTCCTATCCTAATAACGCTGCCATCCACCATGTTACTTAACCTAGATATCTGAGAGTTATCTTGAGAGATTCTTCAGTCCCCATATTCCAACTTTAGATCCCGTTGTTCTGGCTCCTTTTAAAATCTATTCTCTATTCCTAATTGCTCTGTCACCACACTAGTTCTGATTCTCATCTACCATATATATCTCCCCTGGATTATGACAAGAACTCTTGAAATTTGTCTTCCTTCACTTAGCTTTTACCCCCTCAACCCAGCCTCCTCACTGCCACCAGAGTTATATTCCTAAATAGATCATATTACATCATGGCTTAAAAATCTTCAGTGCTTTCCCATCACCTACAGGATAAAGAACGAACACCTTCATATAACACAGAACATGTTCCAAGACGTGGTTCCTGTTTACCTTCCTAGCTGTATCTTCCATCCCTTCTAATTAAAATGCCTTACCTTCCAGCCCATATTGAATTAGTCTTTGGTTACAAAACCTCCAAAGTTCTTTCATGCTCAGGTGTCTGCACATGTTCTTAGAAAATTTTACTTATCCTTCAAGACCCAACACAAAGACACTAATCTCTTTGAGGCATTTCCCAGCCTTTCCAGAAAGAGTTCCTCCCTCTTTGTTCACTCATAGAGTATATTCACAGTGTATTCTAATTATCACTTTGCACTGATCACATTATAATTATTTGTTTCTAAGGCTTTCTCCCCACCCTCTGAAAGCCAGCTCATTTTGTACAAGTCTCCTTGGCTTCTATTGCAGTGCTGGATATAGACTAGATGCTCAATGAATGTTTGATGAATGAATGAGTGTATGTGTGTATACATACATGTATTTATTTACATATATACATATATATAATACATTGAATATGAAAGTAAATTTGATTATATTTGATTTAAAGTATATTTGTAATTTAATACATCTGTGAATTTCCAAGTAAATGTTACACATTCTGAAATAGTTATTAAAGAATTCACACTATGGACAGATGGTAAAGAATAACTGAGAATCCTGAAGGATACATATGCGCTCACACATTCTCCTTCATTCTCTCTGCCTCGCTTATGCCTTCCTGGCCCCACCAAGCCTGTCACTTTTCATCTTCCCACCCTGCCAATTCCATGATCAGAGAAGGCAAGCTGAAAAGGGTGCCATTGGAGAGGGTAATGGGTACAGAAGGGCCATGTAGTCTTAGAGGCTTAGAAAGTGTACTGTTCTATATAATAACAAGCACATGCTGGAAAAAGCAGTCTTATTAACCAATCCTGACAGCTAATGAGTTTCCCAGTGCCCATCCATCATGTCAGATTATAGATTGAGATGTGCAGCAAACTTCACAGGGAAAAAAAAAAAAAAACACTCCATATTTCCCATCTTCTCTGCCTGCCATGACATAGACATACATGTTTGTTCTCCCATGTAGCACCGTTAGAAAGAGTGGTATCTTTTGTTTGTTTTTTATTGTTTGTTTGGTTTTCCACCTGTGACACTTTACTCACAAAACAGTTGTTAATGATTAAAGTATAAATAAAGCCATATGCCTTGATAATCTTCAGTATCACTCCAAATAATCTGGATTTAAAGGAAGTCCTCTCTTTTTTCAAATAATGAATATTATGGTAGTTATTATAGATGACAAAAACATACAAGAAAAATATTAATGTTATGGGGGATTAAGGTTTGGAGCTACATAAAACACACCAGAAAAAGAAAAAGAAAGAAAGAAAACCTCTACAAATTAAAGGACCTTAACCAATGGTTTTAAATCTGTAATCGAAATACCAAAAAGTCTAAAATCATCTAGATTTGAAAACCCATGGGTTATTGTGGGAGATGAAAACCAGGCAAACGTAATCAAATTATCAGATGCTTATGAGAACACTTCATCACCAATTTACTTGTTATTAATGCACTGGATCCATGGTGGAAAACCCATCTATTTAACAATTTGGATCAGAAAGAAACAGCAAGATTTAGAATAAAAGTATGACTACTCAAATTAATGTCTTGAGAAGCAATTTGGAGGAGTAAGGTAATTGTTACTATGTAATAACTTGTATTGTTAACTTTTTATTCATTCTTAATTACCATCCATAAAAATGAATGAGTATCTTTTCCCTTTTCTTCATTTTTAAATAACAACAGCACCCACAGCAACAACAACAAACACAAATAATCATGACAACCCTGCTCTCCCAAATCCGACGTGGCCCCGGAGTGGCCAACTCATACTTGTGGACAGGACCATAGATCAAGGTGGCGCAACGAGTAAATAAGTCCCACAAATGAGGCTATTAAAACAAATAATGAAAGCAATAAAACTAGATTTATTTCTGAGCAGAGAGAATTGAAAGAGAGAATGACAGGCAGGAAGGAGATGTTGTAAAACTGAATTTCAGATAAACCTATTACAGACGAGGAGGACTTGTTGGCATGTGATCTTTCCTCATACCCTATGTCCTTAACTTCTATTACTGTGAACACTCCAGTTCTTTAAAATACAGTCACACCATTTTTTTCAAGATTAAAATATAAAAGAGTAAAAGACTACTCCTGGGCGAGGACCCTGTATGCTAAGTTTCAGCCTGGAGCACATTTTTATAGCTGAGTTATAAACCTTTGAAAATAGGCGTTTAGAATGGAAATGTTAAGAGACCCCTTACTGTAAAGGCATATAGGCAGCTGTAGTATTAAAGTTTACACTTCAGATAAAGGAGCCTGAACGTGGTCAGGCTGTATTCCACCAGGAATTCAACTGCCCTTCGGGAAAAAAGTTATTAGGGGGAAGGGGGTGGCACTGGGTCAGGGAAAGGGAGGGAAAGAAAGGTTGATGTGTCATTTGGATGTTATTCTTTTCTTGAGGTGTCATGGAAATTTCTTACGACAAACCAAGCCAACTAAAACTGCCAGCAACAAATAATGACGAGAATTATTACATTGTGATGTGTTTTTATTGCTCTTAAATCATGCAATGCTATTTCATGTATTCCTCAAATAAAGTTATGTTACCCTTACAAAAAAAAAAGCACTTTTTGATCCAGAACACATTGTCTCCTCGTATTTTTGGTAGAAAACAAATTTCACATTTGTAGTAGTTGAAATAAAATAATGGAGCATTCAGAATCTTCTACATTGTCTACGTTTCTCTATTTTCCATTTGGAAGTAAATTTTCATTATTCTTAAAAACAGCAGTTCCCTGGTAAGTCTTGACTAGCTTACAATGTTCCTTTAACATTTGCTTCCAAATATGTCTTTCTTCTGATATAATTTCTCTCTTCCCACCCCCTCAAAAAATAATCACAATTTATCTCCTCCCTGAAGTTTCCACGGATTCTCAGAAGGCATAATTCTTTTTTGGGCAGATAATTTCTGGGCAGATAATATAATGATGTGGTCCACAACAAGATAAATCTATGCATAATATCTGAAGACATGATTATTCAGTAAAAGTGGTATATGGTAGTAGAGCCAAAATTAACAATTAGAATTCAAATACTCAAATGACTAAATCACTCACTTCTATAGCCATTACTCTTGCCCAGAGGAAGAAGCAAAGAAGGAGGAGAGAAGGAGAATTCATCTGTCTCCACAGACAGATTATTTCAGATAAATTAAATAGATAACAGAGAAGGCTATCAAGTTACTGCTGGAGTCCCAACCCCAAAGAGAAGACTCTTAATTTCTAGTAGTTGTTACTGACATAGTAACAAGTTAATGGAACTGGTAGGTCCACTGAACACATCCTGGTACATCAATCCTCTGTTTCAACTCGGAAAATACAGATTTGTGAATTCTTGTTTCAAAAATGTAAAAATTCCAAATTATGTGATTGTTGGTAACTATTCAGATTGAGATTTTGCAGTATGCTTTCAAAAACAGAGGGGGGAAATATTAATCAAGTTCTGCAGATATTGGACATTAATCTTTCAAGTGTACATTCACTAATTGGTAAAATCCACAAGACTTCTTGTTTGAAAGTATAGTAAATTCTTCTTATGTAAATATCACATATACATGCAATACACCAATATTTCCAAAACCAACTTTTCAAACTACTTGAAAAATAAATTTTAAAAGACTATTGTCTAACACTATAAATGGAAGAGAATGAGGATGGCATTTTTAAAAATTTTTCTGCCCTTTATTGTTTTATTACAGAGCTGTGCAATTCAAAATAATAAAATTAATAAGCTTTAAATTATCATGCTGTTAATATGCATTTAAAATAAAGACCTAACTATCATTCAGGCATCTAAACATCCTGAAGAGGAGACATAACATTTGTGTTCACTGTTCTGTTCCCAGTGTTACTGCATGATTCACTACTGTCTTCATTAACACACATAGACCCTGAACTGAGACTTAGAAGGTTAAAAAAAAAAAAAATCTTCCAGTTGCACACCTCTAAAATACACTCGTCATTTTTAGGATTCCATATTTATCCTTTCCAGGTGTCTCAAATAGTTAAAAACAAACAAGATCAACATTTTAAAGAAATATGTCAATTCCTCAGTAATTTAAACCACTGTGGATTTTAAGAATGCAAAAGTACTGCTAAAAGATTCTTTTTGGGTCACATAACCATTCTATGGATCTATTTGTGGTTCTTAATATTTAATAATGTTGCTGCAGGAATTCATTCCTAATCAGGAAATGTGTCATTTGCCCTTGAGCATGGTCTATGGAGTCTGAGAATAGTGCCAGGCACATGCCATAGGTCATGTAAGACGGCCACCTTGTTACTAGCTGTTATAAATAAGGGCTCTGGGGTCAACCCTGTCTGTTCTTTGAAGGGGTTGGGAGGTTTCACCCTGAAAGCAACACCAGCCCTCAGTCTGGAAACCAGGTCCCCAAGGAGACCCTGGGCAAGCACTTTCAAATAGCTCAGAGTGAGAGAAGAGGCACAGTGAATGTCAACGTACATAAACCCGTAAGAGAAGAGATGAGAAAATAGTGTCCTTTTTTTTGCAAGGGCAGAAGTCTAACTTTTTTAGAATAAAAATGTGCAAAAATGAGGGCATACTCAAAAATGTAAATAAGTGGGCATGGCCAGTAAATAAATCCAGGTGTTGGTCTGCATTTTAGGTAGACAAAGAATTTGGAATAAATAACCTGCCAATAGGAGAACAGACATGCGGTTGGCTTTCCCTGTCACTGCAGGGGCTGTCTGGGGAGGCTATGGGCTCTTTATACAATAGGGTCAGTAGGAATAATCAGTCCTATTAAAGAAGGTACAATGAATAAATAGATTCATTATAAAAACTTACTACAATGTCATTGATATTTGTAGGAAAATACACACCAAGGAAAATGTATAATTCTATACCCCAAAGGATTATGAAATGTAAATTGTCCGCAAAGGTTAATCTTTTGATGTCTGCCTCTCTTGAATTCCTAAGGTTCAGGACATTATCTCCAGGGTCCTCCTTCTGGACCAGTCCATCATTTCCATTTCATTGAGCTAATAAAATTATTGTCTCTATTACCTCTTACATTATCTGTCATTCTCATGTCTTATTGATGTTTCACACTGAAGCTTTTATATCCCTCTCCAACAATCCTGAAACCAAAGTTTGCTAGACCAGTGTTTAGACAGAGGCCAGACAAGATCATTTAGATTGTCCCCACATTTTTTTGCATCAGGGTCCCACAACATCTTCCATTTGAAGATATATATTTTAACCTACAAAAGTTTCATGTACCCTGAATGGTTGATTTTACATTACTATCTTGAGAAAGTATTGTATGTGTGTGTGTGTGTGTGTGTAAATAAATGTATAGACATATACATATTCACATATGTAAATTCAGTACAACTTTTGTCTGCTATTTTAAACTGTATCGTATTAATCACAGTAGGATCTGCACAAAGCTTAAAGACAGTGTATGCTTGATTATTTTCCTATAGGAACAAGACTTTGGTATATATGTATTTGAGCCACTGGTACTAACTCTGGCCCCAACATCACTACTTAAGAACACACAACCCAGAGTAGCAGAGAACCACTGCCCTGACTGTTGCGGACCCCCCTGCATTTGGTCATTTTCGGGCAATAAATCAGCATCTTCATCCAAAATAAGTGCTTTTACAAGATGGATGGATACTAGCACTAGGCAAATCTGAGTGTCACCTCTTCTTGCTGCCATCACAGCTGTCCCTGCTGCCTTTCAATTGCAGTGCCCACCACTACACTGACCCTTCTTTGTGAACACTGAAATGTACTTGATATGGGTCCCAATTCTTCCTGGTTCTAAAATGGGGGAGAATTAAAAGGTCATTATAGACTAATCCTATAGGGTGAACGAATACTGAGAGGAGGCATCATACCAGATGGGGAGGAAAAAAATCATTTCTGTGGCTCTCAGAATGTGCCACGTGAGCAGTTCTCCATATAAGCAAGTTTGGCCAAAACACTCTTTGTTAGGAGATTCTCCCCGAAATGAGGCAAACTTGAACACAAAGAGAAGTATAAGGTCTTAATTCTTGTCCAGGAGTCCACTAATTTGACTTTGCCCCCACTGTAGGAAAACTCCCTTCCACTGAATGGGCTGGTGCTAAAAAAGAGTTCCCACATTCCAGGAAACCCAATGATTCCCATCATGTTTGAAGCAAGAGTCAGAGATTTTTTGTGTTTCTTTTAGAGTACTCCGAAGCAGATGTTGGGTATCTGCGTACTTACCCATCCTATGGTATTACAGTTGGCAGTCCAACATAACTGCAAAGACTTCTCCTTGGGGTGCTTATGGGGGAGGGGACGCTCAGCTCATACTTTGTTTCCCCATGATAGTCCTGGGCTATACCTGTCAACTTGAAGTCATAATGAATACTCCCTTTTATGCTCTGAAGTATCCTAGTTCAGAAGACAAATTACATATTCAATTTAATTATAAGGTATCCTCAAGTGTTAGTACTCCAAAACATCATATGGAATCACAACGGGCATCCTAATTCAGATTTTCTGGACTGGTAAGAACAGTTCCCTGAAGGTCTCTATAAAATGCAAATTCCCAGGCCCCAAGCCACACACCTCTCCTGGGGAGAGTCTTGGGAACTGGGAACCCAATGCTTAATAGGTGCTGCAGTTAATTCTTCTGAACAATAAAGTCCAATCCTTGCCACTCCCAAGAATTCTGAAGAGTCTTGTCCCATGTGCTATATTTCTATATAACACTGTTCTATATACTTCCTCTTTCTTCTTTGCACTAGGGGGATTTCCACTTCCTAAACTTTTCAAGCTTAATCTTAAATCGGAAGTGCTTTTACACCTAATTTGTCTCTTCCCACGCTCGCACAGACCCTCCCACGTAAGATCCGACTGCCTCCGTGGTATGCTGGAGCTAGCTGGTACCAATGCTTGAGAGCTAGGCGTGTAGATCTCTCCCCCTTCAGTGATGTCATGCTGGGAGCTTGAAATCAGCCATGGTGAGAATATTTACACCATTTGCAAAAGCTACAAATAAAGCCTTCCCCCACCACCCCCTCATTTCCAGAGCCGCTTGTTAAACATTAACCAGTGCAGCATCAGCTAAACATTTATTGCTGATTAGTCTACTACACCTTAGAAAAACAACACAAACAAGCAAACAAAACATCAAACATTCCCCATACAGAACCAGTCTTTGTTTTAGGTATGTAGAGTAAAGCCAGAGAAGAGTCCACATCTGGGGAATACCACAACTGTGCTTTATCTCCTACAGTATTTTCCCAGAAATTTTACTTTTTCTAAATATCAAAAACAGTTGTTTAAATGTAGAAGTCTGACTTCAACTTCAAATTGTTCTTCTCCTGAATTTCAGGCTTATATTCAAATTTAGATATTAAAAGATATTTTTATTAGAAACAAGTTGACTTGTTTCAGTATAAAATGGATGCGTGCTCATTACAGACACATCACGTTTTTAAAAAATCCTCCTAGTTCCGTGTACCCAGAGAGATCTGTTATTAATTCTTCGCTTTAGTAGCTACATTTTCCACTTTATCATAAACATCTTTCTACGTTAGTAAGTACACTTTTACACATAAATATGAGATATATGATAATTTTTTATATGGCTATAATGTAAATTATTTGATAATCTGATTTATCGTTTTTTGTTTAAAATGTAGGTAGTTTCCAAATTTGTATTCTTAAAAACAGCACTAACATGAACATTATTGAAGATATTTTTGTATGCAACTTTAATTGTATTCAGAATAAATTTATTAAAGAATTGTTCTGTTAAATCATATTTATTGTAACACTTTGAATAGGCACCATTAAATTACCCTTCCAAAAAACCCTTACCAATCTGGTGACCTAAGTCACCAGTGATATATTAGAGGACTCATCTTTTAGCACTGTAAAGAATATATTATTAAAATAGACATGAATATTAAAATATTATATATATTACATAATTGTCTTTACAGCCTCCCACTTTTTGGTTCTTTTCTGCAATTCTGCAGTTTGGATTTCTTCAATGAAATGACCAAGTCATTAAGAAAATAAAGATGCTGAACTTTCATGAGAGATTCATTAAAGTGGCTTTGGATTAAATTTGTCCTTTTAATTCTAAGCTTGAACCCCGAACCAAAGCAAATACAGAATTTTCTCACTTATGGTCAGAAATCTCACACCATTTTATGTTTTTTAAGAACATATCCCAAGTCTTCAGCAATAGGGTCATTTACTATTGTTAACCTTGGGAGAGGGAGAAAGGGAAGGAGGGAAGGAGGGAGAGGAAAAAAAAAAAAATTCTATCTATTCTCTAAGACTCCAAGATAGAAAACTAGACCAGTTGTAATTATAGAGTCTACAGTAATGAACATAGTTCAGCCAGTAATCACTGCCTAGTAAAAAGGGCAGGGTATTTTTTCTAACCACACAAAACAACAGCAACCCATAAATTCTATAAAGGCAGTTTAAAAGGCACTTAAGCATAGTTAAGTTAATATAAATATTTTAATCTTTTATATGCATTGTGAGTTTCCCTTGAAATTGAGCCCCCTTCATTTCTTAAATAGCACATCATTATTTTGCCTAGCTGAAGAAGTGTTGTATAAATATTGGTGGTGTACTTTGAAAAAGAACAAGGCTGTTGCTTTTCAAGATGAATATTCAAATATTCTGATATCTTTAATAGCTGTTTCAGTAGGTAAGCTCTGTGTGTAAGAACATTTTACTGGAATATGTCTGGTGATTAAAAAGCTATCATATGTTCTTACTGTGTGTTGCTCATTTAATCATGGAAGAATTAATACACTTCTCATGTCTAACAATTCCTAAGATGCAAGAGATAGTATAATCTTGCCTCTTAGGGACCATACAGTCTGTGGAGAAAAAAAAAATATCCAAAATATAAAAGAGCACTACTCAAAATGTTATCCACCTTTTAGATGCATGTGTCAAATGTTTTCTTTTCCTTCTTGTTTGACCATGACATTTCTGGACCTTTTGTGTGGATTAGGGTGTTATGATTCTTAAAATAAAAATGTGTTAGGCTCATTGAATTTAAGAATGTTAAAACATGAACTTCTTCAGTTTATGAAATTATTCATGCTAGAGGCAAACCCCTTTGTATTTCATGTCAGAGACCTGGTGGGAATCTTCAAATAGAAATAGTAAGAAGAAATGTACTGATTATAACATATTTTCTTTTGAATGAAAATCCAGTGTTTTGTTTACAAAAAGGAACATCTTACATATCAAGAAGAAAGCCTGATCTTAAACAGAACCCAGTAATAGTTATAGCAGACCCAATTAGCAAACCTCTGAAAGGAGCCAGAAGGAAACATTTCGTCTCTCTGTTTATGTCACATTCCTGACTATATCTAAATCCAAACAGACATATTTTTCCATCAGTATTAGTCTACAGAGAAGCTAGCGGGTAAACCAGAAGCTGCAACCTCCAAGACAATGAATTTTGACCTCCCGGTACATCCATTACACAGAAACCTGTAACAGTGAATGTTAAACTGTATAAGCAGTCTTGGGGTTTAATTTCTGATTCCTTTTTAGGTTTATGTAAAACAAATTGCTTCTTCCTTCTTCTTTTCATGGGAACTTTTTCAACCACTAAATTTCTATTTATGATTATATGAGAAGGAAGTTAGCTAGAGGTTACTAAAATTTGAGGCAGTGTGTTAACTCAACTCTGAAACACAAAAATGAAACAGCCGATACCCGATGACTAAATTCATGAAATGGTTAGGCAAAATATCTCTGAATGCCCCCAAATTCTTTCACATGTCACTAATTATAGCCACCGATTAAATTTGAATTTCTATTGGTCTAGGTTCTCAAAAACTGGGGATGACATCAAAGAAACTGGCTTTGAGCATGTAGATTGCATTGACACAAGAGTAGAAAAAACTCACTGAAAACCTTCCATTCTAATTCTTTTTTTTTTTTAAGATTTTATTTATTTATTTCACAGAGAGAGACAGCGAGAGAGGGAACACAAGCAGGGGGAGTGGGAGAGGGAGAAGCAGGCTTCCCGCGGAGCAGAGAGCCTGATGCGGGGCTCGATCCCAGGACCCTGGGCTCATGACCTGAGCCGAAGGCAGACACTTAACAACTGAGCCACCCAGGCACCCCATTCTAATTCTTTATAGAACACGGAACCATGGATTGTTTCTCTCCATCCTTGGTTTTTATCTGCATAATCTGATGAAATAATCTAGCCAATCAGAAGAGATGGCTGATACCCTAATGTCCTAAAAAGGGATTATTTCATCCATAGGAGAGCAACTGGAGGAAGTCAGGGTCCAGCCAAGGTCCCAGCTTATATGGAAACCTGCTCTAATCATGCAAGAAGGGTGATGATGCCAGAACAGAACATAAAGGTGTCCTAAAATGAAGAAAGCACAGCTGTGGTCTAGAGAAAAGGGCACAGATACCAGGCTTAGAGCGATGCAGATGCAGTCTGGTTCTATTTTTGTTACTGTGCAAATCTGAGTAGGTTATATAACATCACTGAGGCTCCATTTCATATCTGTAAATGTGAATAATAATTGTACACTTCTTAGACCTGTTTTGAGGATTAAATGAGATGATGTTTGTAATGAAGTCGACACTATGGTGGAAATACTAAACATGAGCATTTATTTGTATCATTAAACACCCAGCCTATAGTAGGACATATATTTAGAAAATCAGTCCAAATCTTATGCCGTCTTCTTGAGCAGAAATGGCCAGAAATGTTTTCTTATATTTTCATGATTACTTAAGACTTGTCTCTATACTTTTTGCTCCAGAAGGTCTGGAAATTGTTTTTCAAAAGGGTGCTTTCTGGCAAAACAAAAAGGGAGACAAACAAAAGAGTCATCCATCTCCTACCAACTTGGAGAGAGTTGGCTTTACACACCTCAGATATCCCCAGAGTCCTACAGGCTGGGAATCTGTAGAGTGGCTGCCCCAAAATGTGTGTCTAAGAGTCTCTGAAGCAAGCAGTCTTGCTGAGAGCTGACAGGCCATGAGGGAGTGTCATGGGTGAGGGCTCAAAAGGCCCCTTGCCCAAGCAGGGGTCCCCTATCACTGTCTCTGAATATCACCAACTGATTATACAACAAAAGGTGGTTAGGATGCTCAGAACAGGTAACAATTCAGTTATTTAAAATGCATGCCTATGTTACCTGGAAGGGGCCCCCAAGAACAGGTTAGCATAGATGAATTTGTCAGATGAGCTAGCTGACATTTGGGGCCCTGAGGCGAAGAGCAGGAAACGTTCTGTGAAAGGAGCAGAATGGCAGGGAGAAGGGCAGGCACAAGCACCAGAACATTGTAGGAAGGAGAGTCTGAAAAGAGAGGAGAGGAACAGCAATACCAAAGTCCACTGGACCACACTTGACCCGGAAGGAAAGGGTCTCTCTACAGAAGTGCTAGAGAATTAAAATAGATCCTTGACAAAGTCCCAATAACTCAGTAAGAAAAAATAAATCATTAACGGTAAAGATTATCTCCTCCTTACAAACCAGCCTAAGGACCCTCAAGAGAAAGTATTTTACTTATATGATTTCCAATACTTTTTAGTAATATGAATATTCTACAGGAAAATGAGATCTGAAGGTAAAGAATAATATTGTTCTGGGGAAACAAAAGAGAAAGAAATGCATACAGAAAAATGCCTCAGATGCACCATTACACAGCAAATACCAGAGTCTCCCTTTCACCTTCTCTGGCATAGTTTTGGCCACCGACACTCAGCAAAATACTAGGTAGAAAGCAAGATGGTATATATGCCATAATCATCCAGAACATATTCCAAAGAGCTAACAAAATCTCAAGTAATATTAAAAGAGCCACCTTAAAATGTGTAAATAAGTTACTCAACTGAAATTTTATTCATTTATCAAAATGCTAATTAAATTATTGTAGCTATTTTGCATCATCTAATTTCCCACAGGAAACAAGGAACTTGAGAGGTCATTACTGGCCCACTTGCTATGATGTAAATATAAAAATAATGAAAACATGCCCTCCTTACTCTTAGTGAATTTCCCACCTGTGTCAAAAGCTAACAGAAACAATATTTTGGAGCCCAATAACTAGAATTTTGGAGGGGGAATCATGTTCCATATTTGTTTATTTTTTATTCAAATATTTTTCTTTTTCATTTTTGTAAAATTATCTTAAGGATGCAGAACTATTTTCTCAGTAGGAAAAAAGTCTGATATTCAGATCTGAACCAATTGATTAGTTATGAGGTAAGTCAAAAGTAATTACTTGCATCTCTTTAAATACTTGTGTATATATTTGTCATCATTAAGTGAGGCTTTGTCCATTTATCCAAAGCAAACTTCAGCAGAATTTGAGGAGTGAGTCAGAACATCCCTAGGAGCCAAAAAGGCCATTTGCTCTCTCAATCTTTTACACAGTGGAATCCAAGCATAATCAAAGGACAGCAGTATCCTTCACTATTTCAATAAACAAACATGAGTGAAAGCAAAACACATGCAAAAGAATCTAATCACAAAAATCCTTTGCTACATTACATATTCAGTTTTGAGCACTAGTTTTAAAAATACGACTTAGGCTTGGGAAACATTAGTTTGCAGGCCATCTAGTCAATTTCCTACAAATGTTGAATGGCTAATCATTAGAAAAATTTTCTCGGGCTTTTTGTTGAGTTATTGTTGTTTTCGGTCTTCGGTTAAATGACTCACCAATGGAGACAGCAGTGAACATTGTTATCATTGGTATAAAATCTCTCTGTTTTTCATTTGGGAGCATAATTCTGTTATTCTCTCAGTTGTGTTGTTAATGGGTACTAAAAATAATTGTTGTATAACCACTGTTACTCATCACTAAGCTCAGAATTTAGAAACTTACACACACACATTGACTAAAGACTCAAGACGCGAGGAATAGACAAGAGACAAGGTTTTGCAGGTGAGCTGCCCTGCTGTAGCACGTTCACCTTCTGTCATTAGGATACGAAGTCCATGCCCAAATTATACAGGTGACGTGAAAGCATTAATGAACTTCTGCCAAAGTGAGCAACGAATGTGGTCCTTTCTCACTGATAAGATCAAGACCAATCTCTTTCCCAAGTAGTGTTGAGTAACAATGAACTTCGTCATCCTTGTGAACAGAGCTTGACAGACATTGTCAGACTCCCACTCCTGAGGTATCATTGTCATTCACTCTGCATTAACCCCGCTAGGAGCTACTGCTGGATTTAGCCTTCAAAGTCTCCTCATTATTTGACAAGTTAGAAGAGGTAGTGGGACTACTAGTAATTGGGAAACTACAACTCCATCCCAGCAAGTGACCTTGTCCCCAAACTAAGCTCTGGCTGGCCCCAGGTAGAACACCTTAATTGGCAGAGTAGTTATTATCACGGCTCTTCAACAGGAGGATCCCAGGGAAGGAATGGGTGAGAAGAATTTCAGCACAAGGCAGCGTGGTTGAAATGCTGATAATGCCTTCTGAGGCTGGCATATTGTGTGCAAGTGTCACCAGCTTTGGATTTATCTCTGTCACTTATTTTCCATCTCAAAAAAAGAACTTGATTGAGAACTTCAAAAAATCAAGTCCAAATGAATGAGAGGTGAACACAGTCAAAAATCTTCTAAGGAGGAGGTCAAGTTCCCTTCTGTCCTCCTATTTTAAAAATCTGACCCCTCAGCACAGAGTCAGATTGATATTAAGTTGATATTCAAATAACTTTGGTAAAAACTTTTAATTAGTTTTTACACTTTTCAGACCTTTGCGCTCCTAAGTACCATCTGAAGCTGGAAACTACAAATAATACAGAGGCTATTTCTTGATTCCTAATAGTTTGTTTTCATGATCAAGTGGATTAAACATTTTAGATCTCACTAGAAAGCCCTGAGACCTAAAAAGTTTGAATACTAATGAGAAGATTTTCATGAATACCTTAACCTTGAAATGCCTTGTCATAATTAAAAATAAATAAACATGCAGAAGTTCATCCAGCATTTTAATTAATAGAACATCTCTTTGGGTACTAATGTATGAGACAGTTAAGTGCCGTGGAGTATTCTGAACTACTGCTCCAAGTCTGTTGGTTTCCTAAAAGCCACGCCATAGTTATATTAGTCTTTCGACGTGCAAAAACAAATGTGTCTTAATCCCATTCCTGGGGTTTAAAATATTCCTTTGTAATTCAGCTACCAATGGCAAATGGCTCAATTCTCCTCCCACTGCTGCTAAAGACAAGAAGTCCAGTCTCGTCCACTTTATCACCATGCACAACTCGCATAAGTGTGGAATAGGAACATCAACAAAATGGACACCCTTTCACTATTTCCCAGAATAACTCAACATAAAGCAGAAGGTGCTAGTTTCTGGAAGTATTTCCATATACTTTCTAAGGAAAATATGATTTACATTATCTTTTGTTATACTTAATTTACTGATCTAGGTAGAGTTTGAAATACCTACTAAAACTTCATAGTGTTTTCAGAAATTATTTGCATTCTATAGGCAAAAGGGAGGGAAAAAAAACAGAAATGGGACCATCACTCTTACCTTGTGATGGTATGCAGGGCAGTGGAATAAGGGGGAGGGGGCTCATCCAAGCAGGCAATTAACATAATTGAGGCAAAGAATAAAAGATGAAAAATAAACTTACCTTCAAATTTAAAGTATAAGATTATTCAGATAAAGGTAGATATATAAGTTATCCAAATTCACTAGGTCATTTTTTTTAATTTTTTTATTAACATATAATGTATTATTTGTTTCAGGGGTACAGGTCTGTGATTCATCAGTCTTACACAATTCACAGCACTCACCATAGCACATACCCTCCCCAATGTCCATCACCCAGCCACCCCATCCCTCCCACCCCCCACCACTCCAGCAACCCTCAGTTTGTTTCCTGAGATTATGGTTTGTCTCCCTCTCTCATTTCGTCTTGTTTCATTTTTCCCTCCCTTCCCCTATGATCCTCTCACTAGGTCATTTTATAACCTTTGTTTTGCCACTATCAGATAAATGTGACCTGGATTAATTTAGTTACAGCAAATGTATATAAAAAGCAAAACTTTTTGGCTTTGCTTTAAAGCTCAGACATTTATATATTTGAGATCTAATTCCAATTTAACAAGATGCATTCTTCAGTCTCTGCTGGCTTCTATGGTTGGCTCTCAGGAGTGAAAATGGCAGTTGGATTCATGTTTACATTCTTCTTTATTTTACATTAATTGTGTGAATCCTGGACTTTTTCAGGTACAAAGAAAAAACGAGCAGTCTTTGACATGCCCAGGAAATCTTCAACTCCTGGGACAGTAGCTCCAACCTTAGCAGAACACAGGAACCCCAAGTAGTCATGACACAGAGTGACTAACAGTCTCAATTTGCCCAAAACTAAGACAGGTTCCTGGAACACAGGACTTTGAGTGCCTAGCGCTAAAACTGGGAAAGTCCCCAGTAAACCAGAACAAGCTGGTCACCCAAGGAGACAGCACAACTAAACTCCCGTAGGTGTGCTTATCAAACTTTCCCCCAGCAGACTTGTAGCCAAGCCAAAAGAACTTCTCCTCACCTTAGGGAAATAAAGGATGTGACAGGGAATTTTTTTTACAGCGTTGGTCTTAAGAATATAGAGAACGAGGGAATATGAAGAGATTTTGTATTCTCTTGAATGGCCTTTTCTAAGTGTTGTCTTTGCATCTTCTGAAGCCTTGTTCTTAAACACTGCCACGCTTTCGTTACAAGGACAAGCAAGACTGCTGAAACAAAAGAGCTGTGCTTTATAAAGTGGTAGAAAGCTGAATTCGGTTGTATGCTTTCCATGTTTTTTTATCCCCATAAAACACAATAGTTAGCTACATTGTTTGTTCTAAAAGTCTCTTATATTCCATTTTTTTTTTCCTCATGGCTATATGCTAGAGAATTGTTGGAAGGAATCTTAACAGTGATGTGGCCTAAACCCGTAATAAAGTACATATCACAGTACCAGGTAACAGTTCAAAAATTAATAAGTAGTAAGGGTTTGGGCAGAACATCCTCTAATTTCTTCTCAGTAGTCTTTCTAAAACAGCTGAGATACACAGCTATAGCCCCTGCTAAATTAAACATTTCAGCCCAGCTTACGAGCACAATACACAGGTAGAAGTAATAAGTAATAATGAGTTTTGGGCCATTGAACACTGTGAATTTTCCCAGTGAACTGCAATTATAGAAACATCTGTGCTAAATAAGTTCCTACTGAAAGGTAGGAGTGTTTAATAATCCTCACAATTTCTCATTATCAACCCTAATAGAAGAGAGGGTAAACTCTGCACAAGTTTACCATTTTCAAAGAAAATTGCCAGGAATGTGATCATTTCTGGTACCACATTTCCCCAGACGATAAAAATACCAGAGACAATCTCCTTGGAAAAGAACATGAAATGGCAGCATTAATGACATGTAGCATAGCACAAGGCAAATAATGCCACTTGCATCAGCCAGGCCATTCTGGCTAGAGCATCCCCTGTGCTCCAACCTGACCAACAGGAAATGGATGATGCTCCTCAGCCTTCTCTCCTGCTTCTGACAGAAGAGGGCTAGCCTAAAAATATGCACCGCTTTTCTCAGACCTGTCCTAACCACCAAAGCCCCAGCGGAAATTGCTCCACACCAGCTGATTACTTCCCATGGGACTCACTCCGAAACAAGTGTAGGTTTCCTGGCCAGGATCTGAATAACATTAACAACCACTAATGGCCAGCTATGGCTACTGACAGGAATGTCATTCCTCTGGAGAAATGCAAGGGACTTGGCTGTGACTGTCAATGGTTGAATAGGTGCCTCTATAATTAGTTTGGGAACAATACAAGCAGACATTACTTTGAAAGAAGGCAGCATGCGATAGCCAGTGAACATCCGTAGCTGTAACCAGCTTGTGAAGAAAAACTGACAGAGCCCATCATAAATTACGACTGCTTCATTATGATCAAGAAGAGATGGTGATCTGCATCCAAACCTGTCAAAAAAACAGCTGGCTTGAGTTCTATGACTGAAATGGTAGGTAGCTTCGCTAATGCCAGACCAGATGACAAAAACTTTAAAACATGGTTAAGGTGCTTTGGACCTGTGATGGTTAATTTTATGTGTCTACTTGGCTGGGCCACGGTGCTCAGATATGCCGTCAAACATAATTCTGGATGTTTCTGTGAGGGTGTTTTTGGATGAGCTTAATATTTAAATTGTTGGACTTTGGGCAAACCAGGTTACCCTCTGTAATGTGGGCAGGCCTCATCCAGTCAGCTGAAGGCCTTAAAGAACAAAAGACTGACTTCCCTTAACAAGGGGCAATTCTGCCAGTGAATGACCTTTGGACTTGATCTGCAAATTGGACTCTTCCCTAAGTCTCCAGCCTGTTGCCCAAACTTCAGATCTTGGACTTCCCAGGCTTCATAATTGTGCGAGCCAATTCTTTAAAACCAATCAGTCAATCCATCAAACCTATTGGTTCTGTTTCTCTGGAGAGCCCTAATACTGGAACAAAATCAATATTCTGATTCTATTCAATTTTTTTCTGCTAATTAATTAGTTACATCTAATATTTACTATGTACCAAGTACTATGCTACATGCATTACAGGTGCATACAGGATACTAACATCTTCATTTGACAGACAGAGACTGAGGCTTACCGAGGTCGGTCCAAGTCCAAAGTCCAAGTCCAAATAGCTAGTAAGTGACAAAAACAGGATGCAGGCCCAGGTCTGGCCCTTTCAGAACCTGAGCTCTCCACTGCTAGGATAGGATAGACTGCCTCTCCAACACAATAATAGGAAAAAAAGATAAATGATTGCCATTCAAAATATACACATTTTGTAAAGGGAAAGAGTTTTATCCCTAACCACTTTTGTTGCTTGCTTTGCAACAAAGGAACCTGAGTCTGGGCTTCAGCTATCCGGCAATGCTCAGTTCGGCTTGTTCAACACCTGAATGCATCACCTGCCTCAAATTATTTATGCTCTTAGGCCTTTGTCTTATTCATGTCAAAGATAATGACACAGGAAAAGTCCCTTACCCTAACTGGGGCTCAATTTATTTTTATCTATTAAAGGAAGAAAGGGAGGAAGGGAGGGAGAAGGGGAAACAAAGGGAAAGAAAGGGAAAGAAAGGAAAGAAAGAAAGAGAGAGAGAGAGAGAGAGAGAGAAAGAAAAAGAAAATAAAGAGAAAGAAAGAAAGAAAGAAAGAAAGAAAGAAAGAAAGAAAGAAAGAAAGAAAGAAAGAAAGATAGATTAATTCAGCCTAAGTGATCAGTAGGTTTCCTTACAGCCTGGATTAGGTAAGGGAGCCTCAGTTTGAATAGAAAAATATTACTTGCTTTAAAAATTCTCTTGAGAACTAAATAAGAATAAATTTGAAAGTGTGGGAAAAAATGAAAAGGCATTAGGCACATATTTGATCTTCTAAAAATCACTTAAAAGAAAATACTGCCTTGCTCAATGTGGGAATGCAAGTAATAATTTGAATAAAGTTTTGATTCTTGTGATTGTGATTCATGAAGCATTTTCACATGGAGGATTGATAAGCTTGGTTCAAAGAGATTTTTATTGCTTTGTGGAGATGCTGCATTCATGAACTCTTATTATAATTCATTTCCATGAAGTCCTAGTACTAGAATCAACCCAGAATGACCTAGCCTTCTGGTGCCCTCCACCCTCTTCTCCCCAAAAATCTCCCCATCAGTCTTCAACCACCCTGCGAGTATCTGTAACACCACATTGGCTATGTCATTATTTACATGCTTGCCCCGCAAATTCCACTCCCATTTGACAGTAAGTGCCAAGAAGGCAGAAACGATATCTTTAATTCTTCTATGCCCACTGCCTAACATAGTACCCAGCAATTAATTATATAGTAAATGCTTATATTTGTGAAATGAGTAAAAAAATGATTGAGAAGCTTGGCTCAAATTACTTTCCAAAATGATTCAAGTTGGTATTTAAACATTGTTATGATAGCTAAAACTTATTTTCCTTTTCTTTGTGCTGACATGGTCCTCAATGATTTGTAGATGATGTCTCATTTAATCATACCCTATGAGGTGGTGAAATGGGTAGCATTCCAATCACAAAGCCATTAAGCCATTTTCTTCTGTTTTTAATTTGAAGAAGACAATTTTTTTTTTTTTTTTTGAGGGAGAAAGAGAGGGGTGGGGGAGAGGCAGAGGGAGAGGAAGAGAGAGAAACTTAAGCAGTCTCCATGCCCAGCACGGAGCTCAATCTCATGACCCTGATCTCATGACCTGAGCCAAAATCAAGAGTCAGACACTTAAGTGGCCCCCATGAATTTCTTTTTAATTACAGGTTATTGTGATAAGGACGCTTAACATAAGAGGAGCGTACAATACAGTATTGTTGACTACAGGTTCAATGTTGTACAGAAGATCTCTAACACTTATTCCCCCCTGCTTAGCTGAAATTCTGTCTAGTAAATAGTAACTCCTCATTTTGCCCTCCCTTCAGCCCCTGGCAATACCATTCCACCCTTTGATTCTATGAATGTGACTATTTTAGATACCTCATAAAAGTGGAATCATGCAGTATTTCTCTTTCTGTACTGGCTTATTTCATTTAGCATAATGTACTCAAGGTTCATCATGTTGTGGCATATTACAGAATTTTCTTCTTTTTTAAAGCTGACTAATATTCCATGGCATGTATATACCACATTTCCTTTATCCATTCATCTTTCAATGGACATTCAGCTCGTTTCCAGATCTTAGCTATCGTGAATAGTGCTGCAATGAATATGGCAGTGCTAATATGTCTTTGAGATCCTGATTTCAATTATTTTGAATAATCTCAGAAGTAGAGCGGCCGAAACATATGATAGTCCTATTTTTATTGTTTTGAGAAGACTCCATACCACTTTCTATAGTGGCTGCACCATTTTACGTTCTCAACAACAGTGCACGAGGGCCCCAATGTTTCCACATCTTTACCAACCAGATGTTCCCTGTCCTTCCTAAACCTGGTTCTGCAGATTTCTTTTCTACCCTAAGAGCTACCCCAATATTTTCTCCAGAAATATTCCTTTTGTTTTAGTCGGAAAGAGTCAGTTCCATTGCTTACAATGACAGGGTCCTAATCAACACACTACCCTTGCCCCCGGACAGCAGAATCCTCTCTTCCCATCCCAAGCACCTGCTATTATCTTTGTAGCCTACAGGGCAAAAGCATAATAGAAATGCAGTGCACATCTTGGGAAGCATGATGCTCTCCTCAAAAGACTTGTTTTCATCCAGGGTCTGTGACTAGAATAAAGCCAGCAGGCACCTATAGCACAAGATGGAAGAAGGCACTCGCTTTCACGGTCACACAAGTGCAGCCTTCATTGCTGAGACCGTCTCCTAAAATGCAGTGTTGTACACACTTCTTTGTCTCACCTTTGTCCAGCTCTTTGACAGAGGTTTGTGTTTTCTAAGAGGAAATGTTTCTGGCTACAGGCCCCCAGGACTTCATACTGCACCAATTCTTTCCCAGATACTACAATGTCCTGGTTTGGGTGTGAGGATCTGTGAGCAACAGAGGCTACAAAGGACACTTGATGATTTTGAGGGATTGCCCAGTTCACTCCTCAGGCTTTATACATTGTGGTCTCCTGCTGTGATTATACCACAAGTTGCACCACAACGCTGCAAGTTCCAGAATATTCCCTGGCTGTTGCTTCATCAAACAATACTGAACAATCAGGAAGAGAATGTGCTTCCAAAGTCAGCTCACAACCACAAAATATTTTGGGAGGACCAACACCTGAGGCTTCACCAAAACCAGGGAGGGAAATGTAGTTGATCCTTGGAGAACTAATGGAAAATGGAGCAGGAAAAATTTCAACAGGTCATAAGCAGAACTTCTTAAGTAGGGGAGTGATAAAACACAGGAGACTTTCTTTAACTCAATTTATTTAAACCAAAACCAAAACAAAAAAAATTCATCCATCTCTCCCATCTCTCACCTCTCACACACACCTCTGGCAACCATCAATCTGTTCTCTGTATCTATGAGCTTTGTTTTATATATATATTTTAGATTCCACATATAAGAGAGATCACATGGTATTTGTCTTTCTCTGATTTATTTCACTTCACATAATGCCCTTGAGGTTGATCTATAGTGTCACAAATGGCAAGATTTCATTCTTTTTTATTGCTGAATAATATTCCAGTGTGTGTGTGTGTGTGAGAGAGAGAGAGAGAGAGAGGTGTGTGTATGTATATACATATATATGTAATATATATATATATATATATATATATATCACAATTTCTTTTATCATTTATACATTGAGGATATTTGGGTAGCTTCTGTGTCTTGGCTATTGTTAATAATGCTGCAATGCACATGGGTGTGCAGATATCTTTTTGAACTAGTATTTTCATTTTCTTTGGGTAAATACCCAGAAGTGGAATTGGATCATATGAATCCATATGGCGAATCATATGGTGATTCATATGATGAATCTCTATTCAATTTTTTGAAGACCCTCCATATTGTTTTTCACAGTGGTTGGACCAACTTACATTCCCACCAACAATGTATAAGCATCCCCTTTTCTCTGCATTCTCACCAGCACTTGTTATTTCTCATCTTTTTGATAACAGGACATTCTGACAGGTGTGAGGTGATATCTCATTATAGTTTTTATTTGCATTTCCCTAATGACTAGTGATGTTGATTGAATATCTTCATGTGTCTGTTGGCCACCTGTAAGTCTTTTTTGGAGAAATGTCTATTCAGATCTTCTGCCCATTTTTTTAATCAGTTTGGATTTTTTGCTGTCAAATTATATGAGTTCTTTATATATTTGGGGTATTAACCCTTTATCAGATATAAGATTTACAAATATTTTCTCCCATTCAGCAGGGTGCCTTTTCATTCTGTTGACAGTTTCTTAAGCTGTTCTGAAGATTTTAGTTTGTTATCCCACTTATTTATTTTTATTTTTGCTTTTGTTGCTTTTGCTCTTGGCGTCAGATTAAAAAATCCATTGCCAAGACCTTTGCCAAAGTGCTTAACATCTATATCTTCATCTAGGAGTTTTATGGTTTCAGGTTTTGTGCTTAAGTCTTTAATCCATTTTAAGTTAATTTTTTGTATGATGAAAAAACAGTGGTCCAGTTTCATTCTTTTGCATGTGGCTGTCCAATTTTCCCAACTCTTCTTATTGAAGACATGGTCCTTTCCCCATTTATATTCTTGGCTACTTTGTCATAAACTAATTGACCATATATGTGTGGATTTATCTCTGGGCTTTCTATTCTGTTCCACTGATCTGTGTATGTTGCTATGTCAATATCACATTGTTTTGTTTACTATAGCTTTGTAATATACTCTCCAAATCAGGGAGTGATGCCTCTAGCTATGTTCTTTGTTCTCAAGATTGCTTTCGCTATTTGAGGTCTTTTGTGATTACATATAAGTTTTAGGACTGTTTGTAAAAAATGCTATTGGAATTCAGATATGGCTTGCACTGGATCTGTATAATGCTTTGAGTAATAGGGACATTCTAACAACACTGATTCTTCCAATCCATATGCACAGAACACTTTTCCATTTATTTGTGTCTACTGGAGACTTTTAAGAGAGATTTAGAACCCCTCAACTCTTGAGGACCTTATTAAAAAGTATATAAAACCACCTCTCCTATTTGACACTCACTGGCCTTTCTAGACAATTTTGATTCCATAGCTTAAAATTCTCCTTTGGGTGGCTGGCCACATACCTGGTGAGGGTTCAGAAACATTATTAACACTAGAGGAAATAACTACATTTTTTAAAGAAAATAATATATGTAATTATATATATACATATAGAGTATATATACATACATAGCTTCTATAATGTTGAATATATTCTTTGCCTCATCTTTTGTAATGTCATGTTGGTAATAATGTCTATTTCATACATTAGTGGCTTTTATCTCTACTAAAAGAAATCCTACAGCTAAAATGTCCCATGAATTGACAGAGCACATATAGAAGTGAAATACATAGGTCTTGTATCTGTATAATAAGTAGTTTTTTGAAAGAAAGAGGTCATTTCTTCACTTGGTGCGGGCAGCTGGCACAAGCAGAGTAAAAAAATCAATTTATTTCAATTAAAATTTTATAAATATGAGGGGTGCCTGGGTGGCTCAGTCATTCAGCGTCTGCCTTTGGCTCAGGTCATGATCCCAGGACCCTGGGATCAAGCCCCGCATCGGGCTCCCTGCTCCGCGGGAAGCCTGCTTCTCCCTCTCCCACTCCCCCTGCTTGTGTTCCCTCTCTAGCTGTCTCTCTCTCTGTCAAATAAATAAATAAAATCTTTATAAAAAAATTAAAAAATAAAAATAAAATTTTATAAATATGAGTGCATCATAATTATAATGATGCTATAGTGTAACCAAAAATTAGTGTAGTAGCTTTATCCAGAGCTACTATTTCCGTAAAGAGTTAACCGCAATTCTTAAGAGAATCACATTCTTTTGACTCTTTCTGTTACTACATCTGCTTTTTTAATAGCTACATTTGCTTGTCTCCTCAGAGTCATCTTTCATTTCTTTCTTGCCCTTTTCCCATATTCATTCAGTTAACTTTCACTATTCCACTATCTCTCCCAACTATCCGTTCTTTCAACTTTCCCTAAAATAGACTTTAGTGCCTCTCACTTAGATTATTTCAGTAGACCCCCATTCCCTAAAACCTCTCAATCTTCCTTAAGTCTTTTCTTCATGCTCTGAAGGAATCTATGGCTCCCTATTACCTCAAAGACAAACTACAAAACTACAAAACTATAAAACTATTTACAAAACAAAAATATTTAAATAAATATACATTATAATTACAAATAATTATTTATTCTCATAACTTGTGTGCCTGTTAGATCATGTGTCCATCGATGGCAAAATTCCTGACTAATTCATTTTCATTTCCTCACATGGTGAACTATCATTATGCCTTGGTTATAATAGATAATCAGCAAATATTGATCATTATGAATGAATGTATGGAAAACTGGTCCTTGGGCTCTTTTACAATTCTATTTTCTCCCTGGTTTCACTAAATATTAGCATAACTATTACACCATTTATTCAACTGTGTACATATTCAAGGACTGTACATTCTTTTTATGTCTTGCCCAGGCTAATTATTCTACTTTCATAAGATAAGGAAAATCTACTACATCTTTCTCAGCTCCCTTTGCCAGCCCTGGAGGCTCATCTCTTCTAGCCCAACAACAAGGTTACAAGCCAAAGGGTAGTATTCCAGATCTGTGGGGTTGTCCCCTATTTGGAGGACCTCCTGAGGCCTTAGAATCCTCCAGGACTTACCTGGACAAATGCTGCTATGTTACCCTTGTACTGGTTATCAACACTGCTCAGTTTTTTAGGTTATCAGACATAAGCACCCATTTCACCCACAGATGCCATAGGTCTCAGATTTCCAGCAGAAAAATGAATGCAAGAAAGAAGTATCAGGCGCCTGGGTGGCTCAGTTGGTTAAGCAACTGCCTTCGGCTCAGGTCATGATCCTGGAGTCCCAGGATCGAGTACCGCATCGGGCTCCCTGCTCGGCAGGTAGTCTGCTTCTCCCTCTGACCCTCCCCCCTCTCATGTGCTCTCTCTCATTCTCGCTCTCTCAAATGAATAAATAAATCTTTTAAAAAAAAAAAAGAAAGAAGTATCAATGTTTGTTAGACTAATACTAATCTTCAACCTTTCAGACTTATAAAAATATTTGTTCTGCTCCCTTCTGAAACCGGTGAGTCAGAGCTTAAAGAAGAGCTAACACTGAGCTGTGACTACTTCCTATTATATCCCTGTTTGGGTACAAAACACATCAGAGCAAATATGGTCAGTGGCAAACATTTCTTGAAACCCATCAAATTCTAAAGTTTATGAATGGATGCTTTTGTTCTGGATGGAACTGTATGATTTAGAAGGTAAAGCAGAATTTTTAAAAATTTTTTAAGAAGCACTTAATTGAAGAGTCTTCCTCTATTCTAAAATTCCCCACAAAAGCCTTATCTTACCTTTTTAAATTAAATTTTATATTATTTTTAAACAAATATTATCATTTATAATATTTATCCATTCATATAAACAACATAAGAGATCTTTAAGTACTCCCAAAAGACTTAAGGAAAGTATGTATCATTTACCTAGATTAACCAAAATCAGTGAGAGAACAAAAGGAGACTATATATATATTACATATGAGGAAACAAAAATAATACGTAAAATGCTACAATAGAGATCTTATAATGATTTACTAATGATTGTGAATGAACAGGTGTTTTTCGAGGGACAATGAAATTGCTTAGCATATCATATGTCATTATATTATTTGAGAAATATTTGTCAATTGGCTGTTTTCCCTTAATGACATTAAATTTAATAAATACTACTTACCTAGTATTACATATGATAAAAACATTTCCAGTATATAATTATTTTGTGGAAAAACACCTCTATATAGAGTAAAATATCATGTGAAAATTTAACCTTTTTCAAAAGCTTCAAAGTGACTTAAGACTAAAGTTCCTAATGTTAGATCCATATGAATCCAGAGTACCTGATTTTATAGTGAAAGTATTCTCTCTATATAAAGATTTATATATATGTATATATATGTATATATAATGAAGTTTGTATTGAAAATCATAGCTTTCCTCTTTTTTTTAGATGGTGTCCTATAAGTCAGAAATGAGCAAAGAATTTTAGTCCTTGATTAGTCAGGACTCTTGGTTGCAATTGGTAGAAAAATAAAAAAAGACCAGTTCTAATAAAATGAGACTTCACGGACTCCATAACTGAAAAATTCAAGGCACAGCTGACTTCTGCCATGACTGGCCTTGGGGCTCAAGCAATGTCACCTGGGTGCATTTTTTTTTCCATCTCTCACATCAGGCTTCTGCTGTGTTAGCTTCAGTTTCTTCTCCACCTATTGTTTAAATGACCTCATCAGGCCACATATTACTAGTTTTCTCTGTCTTCGAAGTCCTAGTGACAGTTCCATGACATTTCATTTGCTATCAATGGCTCACATCTCCACTCCTGAGCCAAATGCTATAGTTCCAAGAGAATCTGAGGGTCTCATTGGTCAAGTCTGAGTCACATGCTCCTGGAGCTGAGGCTCAAGTCAGCTCCAATAAAATTACAGGAACTGGTTGTAAGAAGGAATAAAATACCCCTACTAAAATGGATGTGGGATATATGGATGACGGGGAGTTTAAAACACAACAAATACATACTCTGAGTTAAAAAAAATGTTAATCAAGGAACCTAGAAGCAATGTTAATTCTCCCAAATCTCTCTAGCCTTGGGCAAGTCACCAACGGTTTACTTCTGGGATCACTGCTTTAGCCTCCTTACCCACATGTATCCTGCTCCAGTCCCTTCTATGCACTGACCCTAGAATAAGGTCCAAAATCCTAAACAAAGCCCTGCTTGATCAGCCTCAGTTTACTTCTCTAGCCTCTTTTTTTTTTTCTTTTTTTTATTTTTATTTTATTCTTATGTTAATCCCCATACATTACATCATTAGTTTTAGATGAAGTGTTCCATGATTCATTGTTTGTGCACAACACCCAGTGCTCCATGCAGAATGTGCCCTCCTCAATACCCACCACCAGGCTAACCCATCCTCCCACCCCCCTCCCCTCTAGAACCCTCAGTTTGTTTTTCAGAGTCTATCGTCTCTCATGGTTCGTCTACCCCTCCGATTTCCCCCGCTTCATTCTTCCCCTCCCGCTACCTTCTTCTTCTTCTTCTTTTTTTTTTTTTCTTAACATATATTGCATTATTTGTTTCAGAGGTACATCTAGCCTCTTTTAGAAACTCTCCCCCTGTAACTCTCTGAGCTCCAAACAGCCAGGTCTTTTAATTTCTTAAGCATTGCCATAACTTACTACAAAAGGACATTGGCCCATTCTCTACCCATTCCCTAGAACTGCCTTTCTCCTTTCTTCTATTCACTTAGTGAACTTCCACTCACCTTCAGATATTAATTCAAACATTATTTCTGCAAACAAGTTTTTCTAACACTATCCCCACCAGGGTCAAATTTCCCCATAATACACTCTCAATGAAACATAGCATTTAATAACACTCACCATAGCTTTTATTTTATATGTGTTTTTGTTATTTTTAATTAAGTTATTTAGTTAATAGTTTTTCCCACTAAAGTATAAGCTCCATGAGGAAAACACTATATGTACTTTCCGCTGTATCCCTGTGCCTAGCACATAGTCAATACTCAATATATGAAGGAATAAATAAAGACACTTCATGACCTGTGTCTTAATTTCTCATCTCTAAAGTAACGGATTGAACTGAGAGATCTCAAATCATTCATTACAGCTCTTAAACTTCTCTGATTCCAATTAAACAGTATAGATACCTTATACTGCAGGGGGGACAAAAAATTTTTAAGTAACTCCTCTGAAGAGAACACTAAAAGAAAAAGTTATTTAGCCAATGGATAATACAGCTAAAGGGTCAATACGAACCCTAGTGAAGTATTGCCATACAAATTATGATGACGAGTTCTCCATTTTTATTGAGATAGGATTAAAGACACATCCTTCACCCTCAAATGAGAGCATTTAATTTAATTTGAAATCACTCTACAAGTGATTATTAAAACCATGAACTTCTTTGGGAGGGGTAGGGCCCAAGTTAACAGTATGATAAGGCAGTAAATTTTGTCCTCTTTTACCCTTCCTTTGGTTTTCCATTTCTCACATTTTGGAACCATGCGCACCCTACTACCTGGAACAAAATACCCAGTTTCTTCTTTCTCCCCATTGGTTATCCCTCTATTAGAATCCTCCCTCCCCTTCCCCCATCTATAGGACCTGAACTACCCCCTACACTCACACTGTGAATCCCCATCTCCTATTTCTCTATTAAAACTTACCTGCCCTTGCTTTTATTTCTTCATATCCCTGATCTTCCCTGGGTGTCAATGGTTGTAATGGTTTATTAACAAGAAAACCCATCCATTCTAATATGCTATCTAGTTAATTAATGTTACCTCCCTCAAGATAATAGGGCATATGTCCTCTTAAAAGCTTTTAAGAAATGACAGCAATGGCGGAAATTTCAGGCACCACTGCAGACTGATGAGGGAGATAGATTTTAAAGCATGGGGGCCTCTCATTGATCCTCAAATTATTCCATGTAGGCAGCTGCCAACTCTGCCCATGAGTAAGCCAGCCTCTCTCTGGAGAACTTTATAAACAGCATGAATTTCACTGTTTGACATGGGTGAAGTATAGTTCTTTCTGAAAATAACCTCTTTTAAGGTATCATCCATTTATGAAGCTATGGCTTAGATGTTCTCAAGACTAGAAAAGCTACCCTTCATTCCAAGATTGAAAAGGTCAGTCTGCCCTAGGAGATAGATGAATTTGGAGGTGTCTTTGAGTAGCCAGCTGATTTACTTATCATTTTCATTTTTTATTCCAATTCAAGCATATACACTGCTAGAAATGAGCAAGAACTCTGAAATCTCAAGGTGTGCCCTCCTAGAACATAATTCCGCCCCCCATCTGTGAATCTCCTGTTGCTATCAGAGGAAGTCACCATATGCAGAGAGGGGAGACACATGCCAGGAAAGGAAAGCCCATTATGTAGTTGAGAGCTAATTTTGCTTAATCTTCTTGATCTCCATAAAGAGCATTCTGAGACCCCACAGGATTTAAACAAAAAAAGATAAAGATGAAGAGGGAACGCTCAAGCAGAGCCGATGTAATACTTATTTATTAATGTCGTCCATCACAGTGTGTTTATGCGCCTAACCAAAATTTAAAACTGTCTGATTGAAAACAGAGGAGGAAAACCAATTGCTGTATCAAGGCAAAACAGACTCACTCCATCCCTACATACTTACATTTGGAAAATGAAATGAAATGATATGAGCACCATATTAAACACTTATGGTTCCATTTAAAATGAAAAGAAAGATAAGTAAAAACATAAATCTGAGACCCTGGGTTTATCCTTAAATAGAAACCTCATCTTAAGGGAGACTTTCTCCATGCTTAAGAGCAGAATTAATATTAAAGGAGCCTTATTCGTCCTGTTACTCCAATGCCTTCTGAGGAGGAGGGAGCTAGGAGAGGGGGGCCAAAAAGGGCAGGGAGAGGGGATTCTCACAGCTTAATGAAACCAACTCTGAGAGTAGAACCATTGAGTCAGAATATCATCATTGGAATATACCCTAAAGGTCTCCTGCTCAAGCTAGAGGTAGTGAATTTTGTGCTTGAATTCTTCCAGTGACAAGAAACTCATTACCACTCAGATATCCCATTCTAGTTTTGTATAACTTGGCGTTATTAGAAATTTCTCTCTTGTAATATTCTGAAATCCACATCCTTGTAATTTCCCCTCATTGGTCTCATTCAGTCCCTTGGAGCCAACCACACAGAGTGAATCTAATGTTTCTTACAGAGTATGGGCCTTCAAATATTGGAAGAGAGTTTTCTTTGAATACCACCACCTTTTCTTCTCTGTTGGCTTAATCTGCAGGTTTATAGCTACAATACTATTACTGAAAGCTTTCCAAACCTCCTGAAGTCTTCCTCATGAACCCAGACTTACCTTGAATTTTTGAGATCTGCCCACTCCTATTTGGGTGGCTGGTTAAACTCTAAGACTGTCTAGTTGAACTAACAATTCTGGATGTTATAAAGTTAAAGGGCATTTGTTTTAAGAGGAGGGTAAATGCAGTTCTTAGGTATCTCTGAAGCCTCTACAGCACTTGCCCTGGCATTCACACACATAAGGGCTTGAAAATGCCTTGAACTAATAAATGAATAAATGAAGAATCCTTGTATTCTAATACTTGTATGGGGTTTGACACTTCACAAAAGAACTTAAGCCATTATTTGAGAACCAAAATAAACAAAAGATCAATGGAAGAGATGTTATTATCCCCATCCCATAAAAATAAGAAAACTGTAATTCAGAAATAAGTACATTTTGAAGAAAAGTCTTTTACTGGGACAAAAACAACTTTGAACTCATGCCACCCTGTATTAGCACAGCTACGCTCATAGGTTCTCAAAAGAACAAGAATTCCATAAAGTATCTTTGCATTATAGACAAATCACTAATTTCTACAGTGCCTTTTTAATTTAATACATTTCTTAGCCAAGAGGGAAATACCTTAAAATATTTTTTATGATGTGATTTAAAAAAAGGCCACAATAACAAACTAGGCTTGCATGAAGAAGACAATTGATCTTCTAAAATCTCAAAAATTTTAACAATGAACATTACACTTATAACCACATAACCTCTCTTTGTTTGATAAAATGTTGGTGGGGGGAATTCCATCTCATTCATCTATTAAATAAATAGTTATTGAGATTCTATTTTGTCCAAAGTATTTATGGTAACACTAATTTTTTATAAATAAATTTTATAAATCAAATGTAGAGTAAAAAAGAAAGTCCCAAAAAAATAAAAGATGGAGGCCCCACCCCATCAGGAAGGATGCCCTAGTGTACATCAGTATGCAAAAATAAGGAGATGTATGTATGCCAAGGGGATTAAATTTTAGAGCAGAGTCTTTCTAGGGAAAGTCTTAAAGGAGTTATAATTGGAGGATGGAGACAAAGTACATTCCAAATAATCTAGATGAGTTGCTTGGCCTTCACAAACTATGTACGGAAATTCAATATGTCTGTGCCCGCTTCACTTTCTCTTTTGCATCTATTTCAGGTAACCTTCATCATAACTAACTCCATGCTGCCCAAGGTCCATGGGTGGAGCACAATGGTGAAAGGAGCACTTTACTCCACAGTGGCAGAGAAGACTTCTTTTGTTACTGCCCCCAGGAGACTGAGGAACTTGCTGATGGTACCAAATGACTGTGATAGCACCCTGCAGAGTCCAGGGGGAACATTTCTGGGGTGCCCCGGAAGAGTTTTCACTGCTAGTTCTCTCGGGCCACCCAGTACCCACAGCTCCCCCCTCCCAGTCTTGGTGCACTGGCTGTCACCCAGCTCCCTGCTCCGCTCTGCCACTGCTCTGCTGCTCCCAGCTGTGTACCTCACCAAAATACCAGACACCCCTGTCCCAGCTGCGCTCAGGCACAAAGAAACCCATCCTATCCCAACCCATCTCCAAGAAACCAATGACTCCTGAAATTTAATAGCCACAAAGAAGCTTGCAATGAGGTTTGTCATGACCTCCCAACATTTATTTATCCATTTTCTTAATGAAAGTCATTTATAAACTACTTTTTTCCCTTTAATTTTTCTTAATTGTGGCAAAAAATACATAACAAAATTTACCATCTTAGCCATCTTCAAGGGTACAGTTCAGTATATTCACACTGTTGTGCTCTTTTCCTTTTTTATTTTTAAGATTTATTTATCTATTTGAGAGAGAGAGTGGGTTCCTCCTGTGAGCAGTGGGCAGGTGCAGAGGGAGGGAGAGTCAAGCAAGACCCCCAGCTGAGCCTGGGGCTCTGGGCTGGGCTCCAGGCGGAACTCCATGCTGGGCTCAATCCCAGGACACTGAGATCCTGACCTGAGCTGAAGTGGACACTTAACCGACTTAGCCACCCATGTACCCCTACTCTTTTCCTTTTTAATTGCTACCTTTAATACCTTTCCAATTGCTTGTTTGGTTATTAAGCCATTGGATTCTCTAACTTTTTAAATCCACCATCTTCCCCAGAAGTCTATAAACTACTTTTCAACTCTCACTTCCTACCTGGTGATCCCAGATCCTTTAACTTTTAGTCATCATGCTTATTTTATAGTTGTTAAAGTATATATTTATGTTTTTTCCCTCTATCCCTGTGAAATTTCTCTGAGTTGAACCTGAAATTCAAACTATGTCCCAGTGTTCTCTTAAAGTCTCTACCAGTACCATTTATTCATGACAAATTGTTGTTTTTGTTCTTTTAAATTCCTACAAATAAAAGGATTTCCATAGCTTCCCGAACACTCCACAAATATTTCATGAGCAATACATGCCAAAATGGGCCTCCTGTTCTGATAAATAGCAGCTTGGCATATGTGACATCAAAGCATTACAGACTTGATAATACCTGTTAGATACCAGGGCACAATGGACTGGTTACTGCAGATGTAGACATGAAGGGAGGAAATTTTAGGCTTAATCCCAGATCCCCTGTATATACTGTGCTGCTGGACAAGCTAGCAAACCCCACATAACAATTTAGTATAACAATATTGTGATCTTGACACAGCTCTTAGGACTACAGAGTACTGAACTAAAAACAAAGGGAAAAAAAAAATTGCAAGAAGTACCATCACCATGAACCTTATGTGAACTGCTATATAAAAGAATAAAAATATACTTAGATTAAATGAAAGAAACCTTTGAATATATCTTAACTTCATATTAAGTCTCCAGTATTATGTAGTTCTAGAATGGACTGTACCATCTAAAGGGTCTTAAAAATTATTTAAAACTGCGAGATCATGGGAGGGCGCCTGGGTGGCTCAGTTGGTTAAGCGACTGCCTTCGGCTCAGGTCATGATCCTGGAGTCCCTGGATCGAGTCCCGCATCGGGCTCCCTGCTCGGCAGGGAGCCTGCTTCTCCCTCTGACCCTCCCCCCTCTCATGTGCTCTCTGTCTCTCTCATTCTCTCTGTCTCAAATAAATAAATAAAATCTTTAAAAAAAACAAAAAACAAAACAAAACAAAAAAACTGTGAGATCATGGGAGTTCTGTGAGCCTTATGGCGACATGAGCCCTTCTTCCTTTCTGTCCCCTTTGATTTACAACTCAGTGGACACCCATAACCAGAAAAAAAGCACTCCTGCACAGCATACCAAGACACCCAAGAGACCCATTCATCTATGCACCTGAAAGTGGGTGGATTGGACTGCAGGAGATTCTGGGAACATGGAAGTGATCAGAGGGAGGCAAGTGGCGGCAGAGCTGGCAGCAGTAGAGGTGGTAATGGCCGATAAGGCAGAGCTGGACTGGCCGCACACCAGCACAAGCTTTCTGGCAAAGGAGGCAGAGGGTGAAGGCGGTAAGTGGGGGACTGCCCAACCACATGTGCTGCAGTTGGAGAGACCACTTGCTCTCTCTAAAGAAAGATGCAGTGACTGGGGAGAGGGAAAGGAAAGACAAGTAGGCAGACAAATAGAAATGAAGGAAAATGGCTGTTGCTGTCATACCCAGGAGGCCAGAGGATGTCCCATGGACCTCTGGGACCTCCCCACTTGGAGATCCCCTTACCATGGGGTGGGCACATCCAAAGTCCCAGGTGCTAAGTATATACCTCACCACCCACCCCTACTGCCAATCTTTGCTTTTTGGGGTTTTTTTATGCCCTCTCTCAACCTTAGCCCAAATTAGCTCCCAGAAGAGAAACCAAAAATTTGTGCTATAGCGCCACCTTCTGGAAGACAAAAGGAAGGCTTTTAACTACCGACCTGTTGAACTGTTAGAATCAATGTAAATAAAACCTTGCCTAATTAAAAAAGGGGTTCACTACTCCAAATGCTGCCAGAGGCACCTCTCATCAAACATCATGAAAAATCATGGTAATATGGTATCAAAAAAAGAAAGAAATGACAATTTTCCAACAACTAAACTCAAAAACATGGACTACTGTTATCTGATCACTTAAAATAGGTGTTATGAAGAAATTTAACAAGCTACAAGAAAACTCCGAAAAGCAACAGAATGACCTTCAACAGTAAAATTAGTGAAAAGAAGTAGCACTTTACCAAAGAGATTGAAATTCTAAAAAAGAACCAAACGACAATTCTGAAGCTAAAGAACTCAACAAATGAGATGAAGAATGCATTAGAATGCAGTGGAAATAGGGCAGATCATATGGAAGAGAGAATTAGCAAGCTTGAGTATGAAAATATAGAAATGATCAGGTGGAAAAGGATCAAGAACTAAGATCTTTAAAAAGTAAAAAACAAAACAAAACAAAAAAACCCTATGAGCACTATCTGACTCAATTAGAAAAGCCAACATAAGAATAACGGGTATTCTAGAAAAAGAAGAGAGAAAGAGCAGAGAATATATTTAAAGATATAATAGATTAGGATTAAAGACCTAAATGTGAAAACTGAAACCATAATATTCCTGGAAGAAAACATAGGCAGTAATTTCTTTGACATCAGCTGTAGAAATATTGTTCTAGTTATGTCTGGCAAGGGAAACAAAAGCAAAATTAATCTATTGGGACAGCACCAAAGTAAAACGTTTTTGCACAACAAAGGAAACTATCAACAAAATAAAAAGGCAACCTACTAAGTGGGAGAAGATATTTGCAAATGATATATTTGATAAAGGGTTAGTATCCAAAATATATAAAGAACTTATACAACTCAACACTGAAAAAACAAATAATCTGATTAAAAATGGGCAGAGACCTGAATAGACATTTTTCCAGAGAAGGCATACAGATGGCCAACAGATACATGAAAAGATGCTCAACATCACTAATCATCAGGGAAATGAAAACTAAAACCAATGTGGTATCACTTTATGCTGTCAGTAAATGTCAGAATGGCTAAAATAAAAACCATAAGAAATAATAAGTGTTGGCAATGATGTAGAGAAAAAGGAACAGTTGTGCACTGTTAGTAGGAATGCAGATTGGTGCAGCCACTGTGGAAAACAGTATGGAGTTTCCTTAAAAAATTCAAAACAGAATTACTGCATGATCCAGTAATTCCACCACTGGGTATTTGCCCAAAGGAAATGAAAACAATAATGCAAAAAGGTGTGTACACCCCAATGTTACTGTAGCATTATTTACAATAACCAAGATGGAAACAACCCAAGTGTCCATTGATAGATGAATAAGAAGATAGTGTGTGTGTATATACATATTTATACATACATATTTATATATACATACACATACATATATATATGATACAAACACACACACAATGGAATATTACTCAACTATAAAAAAATGATATCTTACAATTTACAACAATGTGGATGGACCTAGAGGGTATAATGTGAAGTGAAATAAGTCAGAGAAAGACAAATACCATATGATTTTGCTAATACATGGAATTTAAGAAACAAAACAAAAAGAAAGAAAGAAGAAACAAACAAAAAACAGACTCTTAACTATAAAGAACAAACTGGTGGTTTCCAGAAGGAGGTGGGTGGGGGGATGAGTGAAATAGATAAAGGGGATTAAGAGCACACTTATCTTGATGTACACTGAGAAATGTATAGAATTGTGAATCATTATATTTTATACCTGAAACTAATAGAACACTCTATGTTAATTATTCTTGAACAGAAAAAAAGAGAAAGAATAGCTGAGAATTCCCAAATTCGGGGAAAGAATTGAATATACAAGTTCACAAAGCTAATAGAACACCTTATTATCTCAACACAAAAAGACTTTCTCCAAGACACATCTTATTAAAACTGTCAAAAGTTAATGATAAAGAAAGAATTTTAGGGCACTTAGGGAAAAAAAGACAGTAACCTACAAAGGTACATCTATTAGGGTATAAGCAGCTTTCTCAGCAGATTTCTCAGCAGAAACACCACAGGCCAGGAGAGAGTGGAATGACATGTTCAAAATATTAAAAGATAAAAACTGCAGCCATTATACTTCAATAAAATTAAAAAAAAAAAAAACCCTGCCAGCCAAGAATGCTCTATCCAGCAAAGTTATCCTTCAGATATGAAGAAGAAATAAAAGCTTTCCTAGAGAAACAAAAGCTGAGGGAGTTCACCACCATTAGACCTGCCTTACAAGAAATGCTGAAAGGAGCTCTCCAAGTTGAAATGCAAAGACAAAAGCACACAAACTCTGATTAAAGTTAAAGTCAGAATTAGAATATTGCAACCCATTTTTAGAATAGTATATTAAACTCCTAACTGTTGCATAATGCTTAAAGGAAAAGAGCATTAAAAATAATTATAGCCACGATGCAGGATCTAGTTACAATGTAGCTGTAAAGTGCTGCCTTGTCTTTGCCCCCTGCTCAAAATAAAGCTGTTACCTTTCTAGCCCTGTCCGCCATGGTGCTTAGCAGCCAGGGATGCATGGTCTCAGACATGTTTACCAAGTAAAACACTGACTTGAGGGGCACCTGGGTGGCTCAGTCATTAAGCGTCTGCCTTCGGCTCAGATCATGATCCCAGGGTCCTGGGATCGAGCCCCACATCGGGCTCCCTGCTCAGCGGGGAGTCTACTTCTCCCTCTCCCACTCCCCCTGCTTGTATTCCCTCTCTCGCTGTGTCTCTCTCTGTCAAATAAATAAATAAAATCTTTTAAAAAAAATAAAAAAAATAAAAAATAAAAAATAATTATAGCCACTACAACTTAGTAATAAAATTACAGCATTAAAAGACATCATTTGTGACATCAAAAATATAAAAGGGAAAGTGAAAAAGGAAAGAAGTTTAAAGGTGAATGAAGATAAATTGCTCTTGGCAGAAAAAGAACCATTTTATCTACAAGATGTTTTATGTAAACCTCATGCTAACCACAAAGCAAAAACCTAAGCAGAGACACAAAACATTAAAAATGGGGGAGACTGAGCAAATCACCATGGAAAACCACCAACTTACAAAAGTAGACAGAACAAAAGGAGAAAGAAATGATAGAGAGACAAAATTACCAGAAGACAAAAGATAAAATGGCAGTCATAAATCCTTACATGTCAATAATAGCACTAAATATAAATGGATTGAACTCATCAATCAAAAGGCACAGACTGTGGGGCCCCTGGGTGGCTTAGTTCATTAAGCATCTGACTCTTGATCTCAGCTCAGGTCTTAATCTCAGGGTCATGAGTTCAAGCCCCACATTGGGCTCCATGCTGGGTGTGAAACCTACTTTAAAAAAAAAAAAAAAGGCAGCACAGAGTGTCTGGATGGAGGGAAAAAAAACAAGATCCAACTATATGCTGCCTACAGGAGACCCATTTCAGGTCTAAGGACACACATAGGCTCAAAATGAAAGGATGGAAGATAATATTCCAAGCAAATGGAAATGAAAAGTAGGTAAGCATAGCCATACTTATATCAGACAAAAAAGACTTCAAGCTAAAATGGGTAACAAGATACAAAGAAGGTCACTAATAACAATAAAGGGGTCTTTATAGCAGCAATGTCCACAATAGCTAAACTATGGAAAGAGCCCAGATGTCCACTGACAGATGAATAAATAAATAAGATGTGGTATATAAATACAATGGAATATTACTTGCCATTTGCAATGACCTGGATGGAACTAGAGGGTATTATATATGCTAAGCAAAATAAGTCAATCAGAGAAAGACAATTATTGTATGATTTCACTCATATGTGGAATTTAAGAAACAAAAGAGAGAAGCATGGGGAAGGGAAAAATAAAACAAGAAGAAATCAGAGAGGGTGACAAACCATAAGAGACTCTTGTTCATAGGAAACAAACTGAGGGTTGCTGGAGGGGAGAGGTGTGGGGGATGGGGTAACTGGGTGATGGGCATTAAAGAGGGCATGTGATGTAATGAGCACTGGGTGTTATATACAACTGATGAGTCACTGAACTCTACCTCTGAAACTAATAATACACTATATATTAATTAACTGAATTTATATAAAATTAAATTAAATTAAAAAAATAAAATAAGTTACACTTTAAACAAATAAAGGGGTCAATACATCAAGAAGATGTAGCAATCGTAAGTATATATGCTCCCAACACCAAGCACTGGAATATGTTAAGCAATAAATAACAAATCTTAAGGGAGTAATAGAAAATAATACAGTAATTGTAGGGAACTTCAATACCTCACTATCAGCAATGAATAGATCACCCAGACAGAAAATCAACAAGGAAGCATTAGAATTAAACCACACTTTAGAACAAATGGACTTAATAGATATATACAGAACATTCCACCCAATAGCATCAGAATACTCATTCTTCTCAAATGCAAGATCGAAAGCATATCAACTATCTTCTCTAACCACAATGGTATGAAACTAGAAATCAACAAAAGGAAAGTGAGAAGATCTACAAATATGTGGAAACTAAACAACACAGTTCTAAGCAACCACTGAGTCAAAAAATAAATCAAAAGGGAAATAAAAAATCATCTTGCAACAAATGTAAATGAAAACAAAATATATCAAATATTGTGGGATGCAGCAAAAGTAGTTCTGAGAGAAAAGATTATTAGAAAGATCTCAGATAAACAACCTAACTTTATACCTCGAGGAACTAGAAAAACAAAAAAAGAACAATTTAAGGTCAAAATCAACAGAAGGAGGGAAATAAGGGTCAGAGGGGAAATAAATGAAATAGAGACCAGAAAAACAATAGAAAGGATCCACAAAACTAAGAGCTGGTTCTTTGAAAAGGTAAACAAAACTGACAAATCTTTAGCTAGACTATGAAAAAGAGAGATGACTCAAATAAATAAAATTAGAAATGAGAGGGGAAACATTAGAACTGATGCTACAGAAATAACAAGCATAAGAGACTACTATGAACAATTATATACCAGGAAATTACATAATATAGAATAAATGGATACACTTCTAGAACTATACGACCAACCAAGACTGAATCAGGAAGAAATAGAAAATCCGAACAGACCAAAAATAAGAGATTTGAATCAGAAATCATAAAACTCCCAATACAGAAAACTCCAGGACCAAACAGCTTCACTGGAGAATTCTACCAAACATTTAAAGAAGAATTAATGCCAATGCTCCTCAAACTTTTCAAAAATATTGAGGAGGAGGGAACGCTTCCAAATTCATTCTAAGAGGTCAGCATTACTTTAATACCAAAACCAGATAAAGATACCACAAGAAAACTATAGACCAATGTTCCTGATGAATACAGAAGAATAAATGTAATACATCACATCAATAAAATGAAAGATAAAAATCACATGATTATCCTCAAGAGATGTAGAAAAAGCATTTGACAAAATACAACATCCTTTTATAAAAACCCTTAATAGACTGGGTATACAAATAACATATCTCAACATAATTTGGGCCATAGACAGCAAACTCACGGCTAACATTAAATTCAATGGAGAAAAATTGAAAGACTTTTCCTCTAAGGTGTACTCATATGGTCACCTAATATTCAGCAAAGGAGCTAAAAATATACAACGGGGAAGAGATAAGCTCTTCAGCAAGTCGTGCTGGGAAAAGTGGAGAAACATATACAGAACAATGAAATTGGACCCCTATCTCACAGCATTCACAGAAATTAACTCAAAATGGATCAAAGACTTAAACATAATACCTGATACCAAAGAACTTGTAGAAGAAAATATAGAGGAAAAGCTCATCAATATTGGTCTTGGCAATAATTTTTTGGTCATGACACCAAAAGCACAAACAACAAAAGAAAAAAATCAACAAATAAGACTACATCAAACTCAAAAGCTTCTGCACAGCAAAAGAAACAATTAACAAAATGAAAAGACAACCTACAGAATGGGAGAAAAATTTTTTGCAAACCATGCATTAGATAAGGAGTTAATATCCAAAAATATATAAAGAACTCTGTCAACTCAATAACAAAAATACAATAATCCAATTTAAAAATGGGCAAAAGAACTAAAAAGACATTTCTCTCAAGAGGACATCAGAACAGCCAACACACACATGAAAAGATGCTCAATATCACGAATCACCAGGGAAATGCAAATTAAAACCACAGTGAGATATCACCTCACAGCTCTAGGATGGTTGTCATCAAGGAAACCAGAGACAACAGGTGCTGGCAAGGATGTGGCAAAAAGGAAGCTCATGTACATTGTTGCTGGGAATGCAAATTGGTCCAAACACTATGGAAAATAATATGGAGTTTCTTCAAAAAATTAAAAACAGATCTACCATGCAACCCAGAAATTCCACTTCTGGGTACATACCCAAAGGAAATGAAAACAGAATTTCAATGAGATCTCTGTATTCCCATGTTTATCACAGCATTATTCAGAACAGCAGAGATACGGAAACAACCCAAATGCCCATCAACAGATGAATGGATTAAAAAGATGTGGCACATTGGAATATTATTCAGCCATAAGAAAGGAAGACATTCTCCCATTTGTGACAACATGGTTGGACCTTGTGCACATCATGCTAAACAAGGTAAGTCAGATTCAGATAGGTAAGTGCTGTATATCACTTATATGTGATATCTAAAAAAGTTAAACCTGTAAAAAACAGAGAGTAAAATGGTGGTTCCTAGGGGATGGAGTGGGATATAAGAGTATTTCCAGGTACAAACTTGTTACAGGTAGTAAATAAGCCATAGAGATCTAGTGCACAGTATAAGGAATATAAACAATAATATTGTACTATAATTATGCAAGGCGATATCATTACATCAGCAATCATATTACCATATATAAATGTATCAGAGTAACACCTTATGCACCTTAAATGTACACAATGTTACACATCACATTTATTCAATTAAAAAACACTATGAGATCACGATTTCCTAGATGTCAGCTGCTTGCTTCCTCAGTCTCGACTTGGTTCCACTCACATTCAAGAAGATGTGCTATAGAACTTAATGTAGTCTACGAAACCCTCAAGTAAATGAATCCCCTTCTAGCACGATCCTTGAACAGCATGTTTCACACAGATCTGCTGACTAGAGTACAGATGCTTCTCCCATTCACGCGAGCCCTGTCAGCACTCCGCAATGGGTTACAGTTTTGTTCTCATCCTATTGCCAGCTGCCAGCCCCTGGCTACAGATATTCCCATTTTGTTCCAGGGATTCTCTATGGACTTCTGGGCTCTATTTCCCTTTAAGTACTATCTTTTAAGTACTGTCTTCGTCCACCAGAAATATTTTATTCCTGCCAAAATACTGGCTTGTTCTAAGGAAGTATCTTTAAAGATACTCACCCTTATAGTAGCCTATCAATTTATTAGGTCCGGGGGGGCGGGGGGAATGGAGAAACCAATGCACAATGCTAATAACTGTGAGATAACTTAATGGATATAAATGTTTCACAAAGGTGTTGCATGAGAAGAGGCCTATTAAGTAAATGTGTGAATCTGAAGGCAGAGAAAGAGTAATTCTGTTTAATAAGATGTTTCCAGCATTATCTTACTAATTTGCTGAGGAGCAGGTACAGGCCATACAGCACTTATAAAGTAATTAGAAATCCTTGATAATTGTTTTTTTAATTAACAACAAAATTTGAAGGGGAAAAAAAAAAAAAAAAAAACCCTGCTACTCATTCCCACTTCTCTTCTGGATGAATTGTGTTAGATTCAGGAAAGGCAATTTATGCACAGGAGATTTTTCCATTCCAAATTACAGGGTGAAGATGAGCAGATTGGATACTCTTGTGTAATTTATGAAGACAGGGAGGGCCCCTTTATTTCCATTCCATTTAATGTTCCAAGAAAACCTGCTGATCACTTCTGACATACTTTTGGTCCCTTACTAGGGGAAGAAGATCTCACTGTAGACACTTGCTTTACCCTCAGCACTTAATGCCATGTTCCATCCTCAATTACTGAAAGTCGCTGAGTCACATAAGGCCAACAAAGAGAAGTCTGATCATCAGCAGTGATGACAAGGCCATTGGCATAGATATAATGAGACCTGCATGGTCTATGAAATACCAACAAGAATATTACTGTGATAAATCCAGACACTTCATACCGCAAGCAAATGACTGATCAGATAGCTGGAATTGTACCCCCATGTATTTAGTCTTCTGTTTTATTTCCTATCAGCCTTTCTGCCTCCTCTGTTCCCCTAAGCCAAGATCAAATATCCCTCGCAATGAAGGAAAAAGTGTTGATGAGTGTTCCTCTGAACCTGAATCCTTCTTCTCGATGAGAATCTTACCAAATTTTGAAGCTTACAGTTAAAAGTGTCATCTGCCGGGAAGTAATTTTTTTTTCTCTGAGAAGTTCACTGGCTACTTGGCTTGATGGTACTTTGTGTCAGTTTTTACCTTCTGTATTCAAGGATGAAAAAGATGCTATTTTTCTTTTATTCTATTTTACGCCTAGGAATGGTGAATGCACTTTGCAGTAGGATAAAGAGTGTAAGGAAGATCCCAATCTGTTCCATACATTAAAAAAAGGCAAGTTGGGGAAATGTAAAATTTCTTGCCTCTTTCATGGCCATGGAAGGAGATGGAAGGCACATGGTCACATTGGCAACCAACAGTTCTCAAAATAAAAATATATTTATAACTAAGTGAACATACATTCTCATTTGCCCAAGACAGCCTCAGCTAATGCCTGTGGTCTAGATACAATTATTAAAAATGCCTTTGTTCACTCCCAAAAATGTCCCAATTTCGACAATAAGTTATATGGTGATCCTATTTATTATCAATCAGAAAAGAGAAGCCTTTGAGCTTCTTAAAGTAACCTGAGTTCATACGAGGTTTTTGCTGGCACTCAATCTCAAAAAGGAAATATTTCAAGGATTGGGGTCTGGTTATATCTCCAGTTTTTCCCAAGTTTTCACTTTCAAGAATCAGATCTTTATAATTAAATGCAAAAATCATTTCATACAACAGGAGATAGAGTACTCTAACTGTTTAATCTAGCTGAAATCAACAGAGATTGAAAATATTACCAGACACCTCCCCTATTTCCATCCGTATTTGTAGACCCAAAAGATTTGGCTGAATGCCTCCCATTCATTTATTCATTCAACAGCTGTTCAGTGAGCATGAGGGACTGTGCTAAGGGCTATGGGCCTAGAAATAAACCAGAGATGGACACTGCCCTCATAGACTTCATAGTCTAGCAGAGAAGATAACAAATATATATATATATATATATATATATATATATATATATATATATGATAAATGCCCATGAGAAAGGAAATTGCATTACTAAGTGAGTTCAGTGAGAGAAGAGATGCCTTTTTTATGGAGAAACGCGTGACATATACTGGCATAACCACCCTGGTTGTTAACATTTTGAAATACTTCCAAATTCTCCATTTATTTAGGCTATAAGTCACCTGTGATGCCCCGCCGTGAGCGCCAGCAGCAGGAAGAGTCTAGGCACATTGCTGGTGAGGAGAAAATGTACCTAGCTGCTGCATAGACAGGCGGCAAGGGAAATGGCAGAGGGCCCGCCCACTGCTCAGGAACAGCCCAGTGTTGGAGGGCCTGTAGAGGGTGACACTGGGGTCAATGCTGTCAGCAGGGGCCTGGGCTTGGGCTCTTGAGACTGAGTCATCCAAGGAATGCTGGTTTCCAAACCCATATCCAGCCAAAAGCATGGACTGCACACAAAACATCAGGCCCCAGCTGCCTGATGACTATGTCATTTTATTCCCTGGAGAAGCACATTCATATAATTGCTGTATAGTATTTTTCTCTTGATTTGTACCCAGGGTCAGTGTAAGAAATGACCATATGAATACATTTTCTTCATCTTCTCCAAAGGCCGCTATTAAAGATATTTTCTCTTATTAGAGTAATCTGGGGTTAGATTCCTGTTACAGTTTATTTCCGGGAACATTTTCTTCTTACCTACTAGTATATATCCTTTTATTAGAAAATGAATACTACATGACTCATGGAATTTCTTTATTGGCCTTTGTGACCTGCACAGGAACTCAATGTAATGTGCAGTTGTAGAAATTATCCTTAGCTTAGATTTCAGATCCAGTAATCTCCCCCACTCCTTTATATGGCCCTTAGTAATTCAGCCACATTCTAATATCTTAATGTATATGTGCAACCCACAGCAAATGTTTCTAAAATAAGCAACATCTATCAAGTATCAGTTATCTGTATGTATACATAATACTAAATATTTTGAATCTTAGACAGAATTTTCATGACAGTGCTAAAGAGATGAAGTATTCACCTCAACTATAGAACTCCTTTGTGGATAGTCTCATACAACTCTGCCTTTTCTTAAGTGCCTACCCCAGCTCTTGGCCCATATCTGCCAAATAATAGAATAAGTGAACATTACATTGAGAGAATGTTTTTCTCAAAATTACAATGGGGGTAAAATGCAGGCATAATATACATTTTATATTTAATATATTTTATAGTTCATTTTCTGAACTAAATGTGTAACAAACACTGCTGAAAGTAAATCAATCATTATCTGTGATCAGGAAATGTTTTTTGATTATTTGGACATTTCATGGCATTTGATATATCAAAGATTTGGACTAGAATGCACCTTAAAGAAGATCCTGTCTGCAGCCATAAAGCAAAACTTTGCACTTAGCAGAATGCCCAGTATGTCTGCCTCTCAAGGAGCCCATTCATTTTCAGTTTCCAGGGCTGAAGACCCCCTTTGGAACTACAGCAAATTAAGAGGTGTGTGATTCTTGGAGCTTTGTCTCTCTTACATTAATAAAGACTAATCATGTTTAAACATGTTAGCACAGCAAGCCCAGGGATGTGGAATAGGATGCCAGCTCTAAAGTGAAATTAGTAGTGTGAAGGAAGCTATGTGAAAAATCGTGGAGAGAAATTGATTGAAAATGAAAATGAGGTGTCTTTTGAAGAAGATGGTCTAGAAGCCTGACAGTGTGAACCAACAAAATAAGGTTAAAAAATATAATAGAAAAATCTGGCCTCTAGGAGATTCAAAAACTCTTTTGCCACACTCTACAAGGAACTGCATTTAAAAAATCGTACCTACTACATGCATATTGCACAAGAGAGAGCTTTCAGAAAGTAGTCCAGAGCAGAACACCCTCTGTGTATTAAAGAGAGAGAGAGAGAGAAAGTGAGCACTCTTTAAAACCCGTGAAAACTCTCCCCCTCCTCCTTCCCTCCCTCCCTCTCCCCCCACCTCTCTTTGAGACACACACAGTTTCTACCTTGCTCCCTCCTTCTCTGAAACTCTTGAATTAAGCACACGGATCTCAAGCGTTCTCTTCTTTTTGATGGGACCCTTCCAACAACAGGAGCCTGCCGATTCCCCACCATCCCCGCCACCACCTCTGCATTGGTTCTAAAGCTTGGCTCCTTCTCCTATTACGCTTGAGTAAAATGTTTACATTTATAACTCACTGAGCTATGTACCAGGATGGTGCATGCCTACATCTACCCTTCATGCCTGCTAGGGAGAATTAAGGCATCACCTTGAGGCACCAGGTACTCTCTGCTCATGGTGAGGAATACCCATGTGCCAAAAGAGTGGAACCTGCACATTTTATTTGAAGCGCTTTTTGAGAGGGACGGGAGCACACCCACAGGGTCCACATAGTAAATTAGGCTAGTGTGAGCCCCAAACTGCTTGTTAAGTGTTATGAACAGCTCACAAGCTGCACAGTATCGCTTGCCTCAAGGTAAGTCGTTCTTACACGAGTCCTTCTTACGTACGACGGCCTCTGGGGGCCATACTCATCGTGCCACAATTTCTTCCTGATAGGTAGGAGTTCTTTATTTAATTATTTTTCTTCTCTTGCTATATTCAACTAAGATCAAACATTTGGGGCCAATTTGCAAATTTATATCATGGTAGACCTATTTCATAGCATCGTTTAAATCAGGAGAAAAGAGGAGGGGGAAAAATCATTTATTTCATGCTTTCCAGATGCTAAGATCTTTAAGTGCATTAGCTCACTGGAGCCTCATGCCGACAAAGCCAGGATTATTTTTGTCCCCATTATATAGATTTGTGATGGACTGAGAGAAGGAAATAAAATTTGTATACTTGTGACTTTAAGTGTGGCCATGGAGAGCCAAGGCTTAGTCTACCGAAAAGTAAGCGTGTGTAGCTCACAGATTGCTTTTTTTTTTTTTTTTAAGATTTTATTTATTTATTTGACAGAAAGAGACACAGCGAGAGAGGGAACACAAGCAGGGGGAGGGTCAGAGGGAGAAGCAGACTCCCTGCCAAGCAGGGAGCCTGATGCGGGACTCGATCCTGGGACTCCAGGATCATGACCTGAGCCGAAGGCAGTCGCTTAACCAACTGAGCCACCCAGGCGCCCCACAGATTGCTTTTTTGTAGCTCCCTTGCCCCAAACCTCAGACACTGCGGAAAGGTTCTCACCCACCCAACCATCCCTAGCGATGCAGCTGCTTACTTCCCTTCAATGTTATTGATCATTTTTAATAAAAGGAAAGATAATTAGATATTATCTATTAGCACAGATGCTCATATATCTAAGTATTCAGTTTATTTAAGGATGTCCGTGAAAGTGTTCGATATTGCCAAAAAATTGTATGTCGTGAGTAATACCACCTTTAGCGAAGGGTATATCTCTTACCTCAAGGGTCTGCTTATGGAGCCATTAATCTAGTGGGAGGAACAGAGTTCCCAGGATTCTCAGAGGCTGGACCAGTGACCCAGAGGAATCTGGGGATTGAATGAGAGAAGAAGGCACAACCTAATTTCTTTCACCCCCTCCCCCCGACCCATGAATGGTTGACAAGCTGAATAGCTCATGTGGGTGAGTTGATCAGTAGGAGTCGGGGGGCAGGGGGAGCTGAGGCAGACAGCTCTCCCAAATTAGCTGGCTGCCAGTCTTGGTTCACTGGCACTTTGACACCAACATTAGGACGCAGAGCTTTACTGCAGTGGCACTTTGGCAGGATACCATTTCACAGGGAGCTTCCAGCTCCAAGAATGAGAACAGGCCTGTTATTACCGGATGCTTTAAATTCATGGGCCTTGCAAATGGAGAGATGTGTTTGTCAAGGAGTCCCCATTTAAAGAAATACTTGATGTTGACTTTGCGTGTGGGTGAAACTCACTTAACCCTCTGAGGTCTCACATTTCAGCTAAGAGAGAGCAGTGGTTAGCTGGATTCTAAAGAAGGAGTGATAAGGATTACAAATTATCTTCTAAGACCCAAATTTACTCAAGAATGCACAACGGTAATGAACATTTATAAATGCCAAGAATAAAGCATTTAGTGCGAAGGCTGACATTAGATTGTACCTATTTGTCATAGTATTTCACTGGAAGCCTTTTAAGTAAATTCCTCCAGTTCCAACACATAATTTGTAGGTTGACACAATGCTGTGATGTGTTGCAGATGCCGTAAGCCCTCTGATGCTCGGCTGTGAGCAAGACCAGCAGTGTGACCCCCCACCCGCTTTTTAAGTAGCAAGCAGACAACATGCTCCATGGGCCACAAAGTGTGAAGGTTAAACCTGCGGGATGTAAAGTAAGGAGCCCAATTCATGTGAGTAATGTAAGAAATTGGTCTCACTGCTCTAGTGTCATGGCCTTTGAGCATAATCAAACTCAACTTCGCAAAGTTAACCCAAGACATATTTAATGATGACTGTTAGGGAAAGAAAATTAGCCATATTGGGTAAGTAGCTCACAATGTGATTCAAACCTGTACTACCTTTTCATCATCAAAACATATCTTTCGCTACGATTCTTCCAGTATTTGAAATCAACATGAATGTAACTACACAGTTCCCAATCTTTGTACCAATGCACCCCAAGATGCCACAGCATATTCACCATGGCTTATCTTTTTTTTATTTTAGAGGGAAACACAGAGATATTCTATATCTTTCACATATCCCCACAAACTACCTGCTGGAGGTTGTTCCCAGTTTCAGTTATGATATTGTGCTAGATTCCTTTTGATGACATCATGTCTTTGTGAAACTGGGTTTTTGGCAGTTGCTGTGAGCAAATATCACATGAAAATCATTGCAGAATGCAGAACAGGAACTGAGGCTAACAATGTCTAACCTGATTCCAAAGTTTGAGGAGTTGTGCAGTGCCCAGCAGGCACATATATGCCATTTGTACATAATACTGGACAAGAACAGAATGAAACATTTTTTTTCAACTTATGTTGGCCACTAAGTTGTTAGGACGTAAATGCTTATGAAATTATTTGTACCCAGCCACTTAATGGAACTGTTATGTATTTCTTTTGGCCTAGGAATGCTGTGAGAAAAAATGCTGAGACATTAAGAACACTGTCAACCAAAAAGTTTGAAAACTTCAGATGTAAAGTTTTCCCAGATATATTTCTCCCCACCCCCCTTTCTTTCTCCTTTCTCTCTCTCTCTCTCTCTCACACACACACACACACACACATACACTCTGACACAGAAGTTAAAAGGGATTTGCTCTTTCCATTCCTTTTTTTCCATTCAATAGATATTTACTGAGCTAGGCACTGAGTTACAGGCTAGATACTCAGTGTATTACTTAGAGTCTCTGTTGTCACAAAGCACAAGCCATTGCAGAGACTGGAAGCTAGTGACCAAATTAACAAACCCAAAATACAAAGTGTTCTAAAGAATAAGGAAGAGTTTATTTCTAGATTTCACTCCGTAACAGCAGACTTCCCTTTCCCACTTACCAGTATAAAAAATTACACCTGGCTTCCCTCTGAAAACACCCTGAGAGGTTTAAACCATACATGCCCACCTGCCCACCTACTGGGGAGTAGGCAACATCATAATTCACACACAGGATCAGAAGTAGCATGAGAGAGAATACCAATGAGAAAGGACTCTGGGCTACGTGGTCTTGAGGGAAAGGACAGTGGTGCTTGTAACAAGGAGTTTGGACGAGGCTAGAGGAAGACAAGGGGACAGAGTAGGGACCAGTCTTCTGAGATGCCACATTCAGAGGCAAGGCCCCCTACCTCTGACTAGTCTGCCACTCTAAGAAGCCAGTAGTTCCAGAGTGTGTCACTTTCTACCCAATTGCTCTTCGGAGGAAAGGAGTAAGATTGAGAGTCATGAGGATGCCACTGGAAAGAAATATGGGAGATCTGCCATTTGGTCTAAATCAACTTCTATCTGTCATCAGTTCTCAGACAAATAAAATTGTGCACAATCTCCTGTCCAATGCAGGCTTTGTTTCCACCCCTTCATATTTCCAGTAAGAAAGGTGCTTAATAGAATGCCAAGATGCTACCAACATACCCTAGAGCCCATATAGAGCCCACATGGCCCATAGCTCTGCAGAAAAGTATTCGTGTGCCTTAGGTTAAAGAAATAGCTGTACCTACACATCACTCACCAAAGAAATCCCTCAAAAATTCAAGTAGCAAAGGGAATTTCTACTAGAACCAAATTTTCTACCTTTATGCGTGCATCCTTACTCCAAAAAAGATTGTGGTTTTTGTCAGAGAAGGTAGTGCCAGAACAAACAGTGACCTTGCCTCTCCAAATAGAGTGAGAGTTCGGGACTAGAGTATTTGTCTCCCTTCTTAGACTGGCCTGATCTTAGCAGCAACACTTGGAGAAGTCAGTGTCATCAGGGGAAGGACAGTACATCCTAAGTTACAACTTAGAGCCTATGAAGGATTTTCGTGAGACTCCTCTTAAGAGAGGAGCTCAGAAGAAATGAAATGATCTCCTGCCTACATTTAGCAAATGAGGGTTGGAGAGCGTCCTAGGCCATCAGACTCAGAGCTGTGCAGCTCACCTCCTCCTTTCTCAGCAAGAGGACTAGAGCAATTTGTCTTACATGGGGAAAAGAGTAGACAGACAAGAAGAAAGAGGCCAACCGAGAGGTGGTGCGATGTTCAGCTACCTCGAGATACACAGACAATGCTGCCTGTCGTTTCTGCCCTGCTGCAAGGGTGGCTGTAATTACAGAGCAGTTTGCCAGCTTCCTTCAGCTTCTAGGTAGAAGCTATGCTTATGCCTTCATTGACGCAAGGTGCACAATAATGTTGGCTGAGTCTCTGCTGTCAGGTGTTCTCAACGGCTTGGGCATCTTCTACGCGAGCAACACAAGCGTATTCTCTTTTTTCATCCAAACCAGAACAGTCCTGCACAAGGAAAGCAGGTTTTCAAAAGGAAATGAGGAACATTAACACTTGAAAGATTTTTTTTTTTTTTTTTTTTTTTTTTTTTAGAGAAGAGAGTGAAGTTTTTAAAAAGTATTACCATGTTGTTCAGCTCACAACGTAGCACTTAATTGTATACTGTCTTGTTCTGTTCTCTACTAGAATTGCTGAAGTCTAGAGCTGGACATGAACTTGGCCCTAATGTAGTCCAACCCTCTAATTTTGGCAATTTTAAAGAGAACACTATGGAAAAGTTTTCTGGCAGAGAAAAATACCAGGAGCCAGATTTTCAGATTCCCAGATTGGTGTGTGACCCTCTTCTGCCTGTCTCAGATATCCGAGGAGACAGTTCATTTGGGATTGCATATATACCCCATATCTTCATTAAAAAGCCCAGATATTTTACCCTCAGTTAGTTTTCATTTTTTCTTTTTCCATTTGACTTTTAAATCTATGGAGAAATAGTAAGAAAGAGAAATCCAGACAGAAAGAGGAGTATGAAAGTTTTGGATTTTTTTTTTCAAAAAATCCTAATAATAGCTAACAATTACTTAATGCTTACTCCGTTCCAGGTATTAGGGATATAAAGATGGGTAAAAGTGGAAAGTATTCCTATGATCAAATTGCTTACAACCTAGTAGAGGAGTCAGGCGTTCGTTTTAAAAAATACACACTAACATTTATTGAGGGCTTTCTATGTTCCCAGACACACTGAAAAATTCCAAACTCATTATCTCATTGAATCCTCACAAAAAACTGCAAGGTGCATATTATTCTCTTTACTGGCATCAGCATACCCCATAGATGAGAGCATCAAGTCACCACACGTTCAGATCTGCGAGGTATGGCCAGCGAAAATGGAGAGGTGGGATTTGAACCCAAGGAGTCTGAAGCCTGTCCCCACTTGCTCAACCACCATGCTACACGGCCAAGATGAACTATGGATAGGACGTGTGGCAGGAAATGTATAAAGACACAGTATTACCTTCTCCCTTCCAAAGGACTGGATGTGTAACTTAAAACTCTTAACCCTAAATCATGGGCTCTTTCAACCTAGATTAAAGAGTGAAATCTAATTTAAAATGAGAGAAATTACCAGAAAAGACAATAACCCAGATTTTTTTTAAAGGTCTTTTATAATACTGGGAGAAAACACCTCTCATTTAACTCATGTGGAACACTCAAAAAAAAAAAAATTATGTTACCTTTTTAATGGGCAAATCTCCATGATGACAGCTGCATTTAGTTACTGGATGGGCATTTCCCTTGGGACACCACAAAGTTTGGGCAACTCTACTTCCTGTCACTGTGCTATAAGCTAAAGCACTTTTTCTACTATTCTTACCTTTCTGAACTTGAAGGGAGTGTGACCAACTGTCCCAGACTGCCCAGTACTGAGGCATTCCCCAGGTTTCAGACTTGCAGTGCTAAAATTTGGACCATCCAGGCAACCGTTTCCTCCTACTCCTGCTCGGTCTGGTGTCTGAGTGCATGTGGAGCTCATAGAGCCAGAGTGGGCATAAAAAGGCCCAACCCTGCTCATCTCTGGGCGCCCAACTCTGTCTTCTTTGACTCCCACTGCTGATCTGAGCTGGGGAAATTTGTAGTCCCTCTTCTTGGCAGTGACAGCACACAGAGGCAGCTCTCTGGGGAGCTCAGCCTTCTCTGCTAAGGACAAGCCACACCCTTGGCTCTCTTTAGGCTATAGATTACCTGAGCTCTGATGTGACCCTCTTTTGAGCATCAACTCGAGCAGTCTGCCACAGGTCAGCATGGCCGTCACCTCATTGACAACCTTGGTACTTGGCCAGCCAACAGCCTCATCTGTGTCCCACCCATCTGAGATCATGTCTCAGGTTTGTGTCTGCCTGAACAAGCCATTCAGCCATGTCTCCTCCAATAGAACCACTTTCTATTATGAAGAATTTTCTATAAGAGTTTCCTCCCAGAACTGTAAATCCCAAGTACGCACAGTGTCCTCTGCTGAGTCATCCTTCTCAAACCAAGACCCTCGGTTTTATAACCCCTCCTACTGGCCCCAAGGGTTTGAAGCACAGAGGTAAGCCTGGACACTAATGTCTCAATTCTTGCATTTTCCCCTTGTCTCTTTTCTCTACTGCCCCCTTTCACCATTAGAAGCCTTAATGCTTCCCCCTAATGGGAATTTTGCCTACATGTTCTCCATGTCTCTGCATGTGGAATGAAGCTTATGGAATTTAGAACACACTTCTACTTAAGAATTGAGGCTGCTACCCTAAACTGAACAATGGCCTCTACTCCCAGGGATTCAGATGGAAACTATAAATGCTATTGGTTCAATGGATGAGGAGTTACTAAGCAACTTGCTAAAGACATCAGCAATACTTTCAAAAATATTAACCTCATTATGCTTTCTTAGTTGTCTTAATTTGGTGCTGGCTTTCTTGCTTTTTTTCCTCTATTTTTTACTACTATGATAGCAAATGAATCTATGGCAACGTTGCCTTCACCAGAATGGTACAGGAAGGAAACAGGAGGGCGGTAAGAGTCTCACACCTGAAGGAAGATGATATTTAAAAGATCATCTTCCCCTTACCTTGCCAGCAACAAACTACACCTGAAGGAAGATGATATTTAAAAGATCATCTTCCCCTTACCTTGCCAGCAACAAACTAGCCCATTAAAAAAGCAAGTGAAAGATCTCTATGTGACTACCATTAAGAAGGGTTATTTAAATTGGTTTCCTAAAACACAGGAGAAAACCTGAGTTTTATGTTCAAGTGTAATAAGACCCCTAATTTTCCCCACCAATAACTTCCATTTCAGACACAGTACTGTAGTTTGTGGTGGGTTTTCCACAATAGTATTTGACACAGAAGCACAGAATGTGAGAGCTGACTAAGTCCCAAAATATCATCTAGTCCAGTCCTTTAAAAATATTTTTAAACTAGCAGAATTATGAAATATTTTCTTTCCAAGAGAAATCTTGCCATATTGAATAGGCAATGATATTACTTTGGTTGAAATCAGGATGGAGTCCTGGAGCCTGACCCACAGTGACCTCTGATACATGGCACAGCAGAATCCCAAAGTTAAGCATCTTCTGTTAAGCATTGATGACCACCATTAGGGACCAGGAAACTTAAAGTCAGGGAGGCCTCTCACTGCCAAAGGTCATTACAGGCGTGGCTTATTGACTCCCTCCCCGATATCATGCTTCCATACATTTTGGAGTATTTTAACAAGGGTCTGGTGCTTTAATTAAAGTGGCTTTTTTTGGTGACTATTTAAATGTCTTTTAAGTAATTTTGGGAACTTGGTTTTTTGTTTGTTTAATGGTGATACATCTATAAGCTGTAAAGCAATAGAAGAAAGTGATCCAATTTTCAAAATTTTTAGAGTCAGAAAAGTTACTAATGCAGCTCTATTATTGACCAGCATGTCTGTGAATAGGAAGTTCAAGAACTCAGTTAAATGCTGAAACAAGCCAAATGTACACCAAGAGAATTTCAGGAGACGGCGCTGTCCAAGAAGACAATTTCCCACTTCAGCAAATCTTTTTTTGACATAAAGCAAGTCGGATGAAAGTTGAGGATTTAGGCATTAATAACAAGAATTTTTTAAAAAGTTAGTTTTGTCGTCCAGATCACCAAAAAAGGTGCAAGCCATAGGTTTCTTTTTACAAGTCTAACTGCTGAAATTTGAACATCCAGTAAGTCTTACAATATTTTGGAGGACTCTGTGCAGAAATTGAAACTTCAAGAACTAGGAGTTCTTTAAAAACCACAGAAGATTGATTTCATGTTTTCTTTTACAGCATTTTGATGTGGACTTGGCAAAGAATGAGGTTCCTGTGCTAATTTCCTCTTGCTCTATATAATTAGTCAGCATTTGAAATGAGGTAACAGGATATAATTGTCTACTGACCATTGCAAGCCCATTTGTTTATGACACACTCACCCGGCTTTTAGATGTACAATATTATTACCCACCTCTTCATTTGTGTTGCTGTCTCTTTCCTCCTTTTTAATTTCTCCAGTTCTACTCCCCTCAATCCCCGCTTCCTTTGTGGGCAATACAAGCAGGCACTTTTCCTTCCAGCTGGCAAGGCATTAAGGAGGTCTGAAGGGGGTGTACAGACTGACTTACATACTCCCCCGAGGCCAATTACATTTGGAATCCTCCTGATCTGCCCTGATCAGGGAGTGGGGCTTCCCTTCACAGCCTATTGTGCTAGCCCTGAGCCACCTGATCAGCCTGATCCTACCCAGTATTTAAATTAGGGCATCACCAATCCTGGACCCACATCAGGGCCTCTAGGTAACACTGGGGAATAAATTAACATTCTGCTGTTGTTCCAAAGCCACATGGACACCATTATTAGAAACCCATGAGCAATAAAGAGGACTGTTATGAAAGTCTCGAGAAGAAAGGGGATGAAACAGCATCATGTGATTGTGTGCCATCGCACTGTGTCTTAACGCAAAAATTAGCATGTTGCCTTTGTTAGCTTCAGTGGAGGGGTGATTACAGTTTAACATGGCATCACATTATGTAGCTGGTAATGTAACTTTACTGCAAGCATTTCTTTTAGGGTTGCCAAATATAGCAAAGGAAGGAAGGATGGAAGGAAGGGAAGGTGGGAAGGCAGGAAGGAAAAGGAAAAAAAAGAAAAGAAAAGAAGAAAAGAGAATACACACAACACACACACACACACATATACATAGAATCTTTATGTGTGTATTAACTAGCCTTGTAATCCAAATCAATGACAGGCTAGTGTAAGTGGTCAAGCTAGTTTAGAGGAACACTTGGCATAACAAAGCAATGACAGAAAAGGAAGGATATAGGAAAATGACTAATAGGCAAATTAGCAGGCATCAAACAAACTGGCTCTGAGTAAGAATTATGTGAGAAAATATATGTTTCAAAATCAATAGCAATGCACTTTACAGAATTTTGGAAAGTAAAAAGAAGGACTTTGAATTTATTGAGGACAAATCTTGGCAGGACATCATGATGAAATGCTTTCATTTTACAGCAAAAAAAGAAAAATACATTTCTTTGTTGAGATTTCCTGCATTCTTTTCATTATGTTTTGTTTTTTCCAAGGCAATTTGTGATACTGCTACTGAAATTGGGGAATGAATTTCCACAGTAAGTTTCACAGCCTTTCACATTCAAAATACACACCTATTACGTGATTACACCTATCTATATATCAGCCATTTTACTTTTGCTACTTTAATAACCTTATTACAGTGTCCTGAAATGAACATGAAAGGAAAGAGTGAAATCATATCCTTTAAGTAATTCAAACAGCTTTTCAAATTAAACAAAAATATTTTTAGGTAGAATGTATTGTCATTCTTCTGTCTTGAGAAACTATATATATAACAGTAATGTGAAATAATATTCAAACTGTTACTATTTTATAGACATATAAATCAGAAATAATGATTTTTCACTCTACAATAAAAGGGCAATACATAGTTAATATAACTTTCAGAATTTTAGAAACATTTAAAAAAATTGTTTGCTATTTTAAAAGTCAAAGTAATCAAATTTTATGCTGATTCCAGAGTATATTTTGTATCCTTTTTTTTTTTTTTGAGAAAGGGATCTTTTTAAATTGCACAATCATCTTAATTTTTATTATCTTTCTGCATAGCCCAGATTAAGTAGAAATAGTGAGCAAAACTGTGCCAATAATAAGCAAAATTATTTCAAGAGTATTTTAAATCTAACTCAAATTTATGACATAGAGAGAAACCTTAGACTATGTGAATCTTGTCAACTTGAATCTGTTCCAAAAGTACCTAGATATATTTTATCACAGCTTATGTCTTTAAAAACAGTTACATAATATGTAAAGAGTTCAGATAAACTGATTTTTAAAATAGTGTAGATGAATGGACAAATTAATAAAAAATAAATAAAAGTTTATAGTAAACATGAAAATATTTCAAGCCTACTAGCAATCACATAAATGCAATTAACAACAATAAGATATTTATAACACTCAAATGTACAAGGATTTGAAGATGAAAATACCGATGAAGTTATGCTGATAGGTTTTCAACAATAATGGTGATAGTATGAAAAAGTACTACATCCCTGAAAAGTAATTTGACAATTTGTATCACCAGTCTTAAAATTTTTCATTACCCTTAGCTAGTTCTGCTTCTTGAACTATATATATTAAGGAATTAATAGAAAATTATGGCAAAAAATGTATGCACAGAAATTTTTATTACATATTCTTAACATAATAAAATACTATTATTTGTGTGAAAATAGGATAGTAGCTAAGTCAGTTACATAGAATGTGCAATATCATGTAGCTATCAAAATGAATTGCCAAGAAATTTTTGTGAAATAGGAAAATGCTTGTAACATGCTTTTGAACTTTAAATGGGAGAGTCAAAACTGGGTATCCAGTTGAATTTCAACCACATTTTTTTTGAATATATGCACATCTGGAACATTTGCTCTAGGAATTCAGCCCCCATGCTGTAAGGAAGCTCAAGCAGTCTCTTAGGCTCAGAGAGATAGCTAGTTCACCTGGCCAACAGCTCCAGCTGGGCTGAGTGTTACACAGCCATCCGGTCAAGGTACCATGCATGCAATGAAAGCCATGTGAGAACTTCCAGACCAGCCTATCTGCCAGGTGAATATCACCAAGTGATCTTAAGCAGTACCATGTGAGAAGAAGAAATGCCCATTGAGCCCTGACCAAATCCCAGATCCACATAATTTTGAGCTACAGTAAAATGATTCTTAATATGCTAATATACAGATAAATGGTAGGTATAAATCTAGACACAGGTGTAGATGTGGATATAGATAAATGAAGATGGGTGGATATGAATCTAGAAGAAACGCCTGGAAGAAAATACTCTAATTAAAATATAAGCAGTAGTTATCTTTGGGTGGGATGTTTATCAATAATTTTTAATATTCTTTTAGCCTTACCAAGTTCTTATGGATAAACATGTAATACCTTGATCTGAAAATGTTATTTTTAAAAGAGAAAAATATATTGATCATGACCATTTAAAACAAAATACATCTTTAATATAATTTATTCAGAGAAGTATGGCGAAGAGAGCTTTGGATTAAATTATCTGCTTTGGGATTTAAATAATTTAAATGACCAAGTCATGAAAATTTAAAAAAATGAAAATTATTTTCTTAAATGTTTGCTACTGAGACCATCTTTTAAAGAATCTGATCAAATTTGGGAAGCAGCAAATTACTCCTATCTAGGTGTTAGTAAGCTTTGAGGTCTCCTGTGATGAGGACATACTCACATGCCAGAACCTACTTTCAGGTTGGTGAGCCGCATCATGCAGCCATCAGCTCATGGGCATTTCCAGTTTTGTTCATCAGTTTCATTTTAAATTCTGAGGATCTGAATTAATTACAGGTGTCTGCTTCCAACAGGAGTGTAGTCTTTAAACTATACATGTCAGAGTATCACTTACATCATGTCACATCCTGTTAGGCTTTTTCCCACCATAAACCGGCATAACACAACAAGACGCAAGAGAAACACACTGACACGGTGGAAGATGTCAAAAAATAAATCCTCAATTTTAGCAGACAATATGGTACAGATATTTTGAGTTACGTGAGTCCTTTTGAGCAACTTGGTTTACCTTATTGAAGTTGGTACTTAAAAGAGCAGACGGAGAAATTGCAGTTGATCAGACTTCAACTTAAGCTTGTCAGTAGAGGGGACGGGGCTGGGGGGATGGGTTAGCCTGGTGATGGGTATTAAAGAGGGCATGTTCTGCATGAAGCACTGGGTGTTATATGCAAACAATGAATCATGGAACACTACATCAAAAACTAATGATGTAATGTATGGTGATTAACATAATTTTAAAAAAATGTTAAGTGATAACATGATATAGGGGACGTACTTACATTTAATCAGATGGTATCTGAAAATAACTCAGCAAATAACTCAAACTACCAAGAAAATTGTGTAGAATTTTGACTTAGAATGGAATAATGGCCATAGCTTCACAGGACAAGAGCACGAATACAGAAGGAATGTTATTTAAAGTGCTGTACGACCAAGAGACAAGATTTGCAAACCAAATGCTAACAATGGCCACGTGGTCAAAATAAACAAATGACGGGAGAAGGCTGGGCTAGCACAGCAATAGACAGGGCAATGCATGCTTCATGCTCAGTGTTGTGCTCCAGCCGATTGTTGCCCTGTGTCCCAGATCTTCCCACTCTTTGAGGGAAGAAGAAAATCCAGATTTGCTGTGTGTGAAATGTATTAAGTTTTAATGAATGAAATTTTGCAGAAGACGAAACATTTGAGCAGGCCATTGCCTGCTGCAACAGATTGGCTAGTGGGAAGAACAATGAATAATTGAATATGTATAGAGCATGGGATGCACACGAGGGTGGAAAGGAGAGAGCAGGAAGTTATAGGTCATCCTAAGTGTTTGGGCTTAATTTTGGGTAAGGAAAAACTATTGAAGGGCTTAAGCAAGAAATATGAGCTGATAAATCGTTTTTTTTTAGAAAACTCACTGAGAACAACATGTAGAACTGCAAGGAGGTAGATTCAGAAGCAGGGAAATAAGCCAAGAAGCTATTTCAATAATCCAAGAAAGAACCATTAAGGACTAATTTTTTTTAAAGATTGTATTTATTTATTTGAGAGAGAGAAAGACAGCACACACACAGAAAGGGAGAGGGAGAAGCAGGCTCCCCCCATGCAGGACTCGATCCCAGGATTCCAGGATCATGACCTGAGCCGAAGGCAGATGCTTAACTGACTGAGCCACCCAGGCTCCCAAGGCTTAATTTTTAATAAGCAAAATTAAGAAAAGGAAAAATTAGAATTCTTAGCACAGAGTATATGATGGACAATAAAAACAATTATATCTTGTTTTACTTCTTTTAACTTCTGAGATCCAAATAACCGTGTATATTGTTACCACAAAATGCAACATTAGAAGTTAAATTCATAAACAAGCACCAGTGACTAAAATCATCTGTCAATGAGAGTCTATGTTAGGGAAGAAAAATTATATGTTCTAATCTCAAGCTAAAATTTTTCAGGTTCTCTTAATGATTACTCTCGGGACAAATTATTTGTATAAAGTTCTAGTTCCCTACCAGAGTTGGTAGAGTATAAAAAAAGAAAGCGTTACAATGTTTATCTCAGTCCCGGTGTTTGAGAGCAGAGCCTGAGGTTGATGGCCCATCAACTACTACTTTATCAGGGAGAACAAGCCCAGGAGCAGAAGGGAGGGCCAAGAGGGTATGGCTGGGAAAGAGAAAAAGCCTAAGCAAGGATGCCAAGACGTGGTTGAAGTTGGACACTGCTACGTGCCCTGAGGACCACAGCTCCCTAGAAGCTCTATACCCAGTTTCTCAGAACAAGCTGTTGGAAGAGGCAAAGGGGAGAAGAACTTTTCTACCAGATCCTCTCTTCCATGGGTTGAAATGTCACCCTATTAACTCCCTACAGATTTCCCAGTTGCCCAACATAGCCCTTCAGCACAAATTCGATGCCCTATGCCTTGGCAGCCAACAGCTTGTGCAGGAGGTGAGAAGCCCACAGGGGCAGCGGGAGGCTGCCGCCACATTGCACCCAATGAAGTCAGCCAGAGTCTATCTAGAGCTGCCCGCTGCCATGGAGGCTGGAACAAGACAACAGAGACCAACAGTACCTGAAGGGGAGCCCAACCAGTGTTTACACCAAGCCTGACTGCTGAAACAAACACATGATCAGGATTTGTGAAAATTAACCTTCATTAATCACTCTATAGGTAGAAATTTTCACTAAGAATTTATCTGTGAGATAAGAGATGTAAACACAGGTAAAATTACTTAAGTTTACACAATTGTCACCCACTCAATAAATAATTTGCTTTGAGTCTTAACCATGCTATATGCCAAAGTTTCCACTTATTTAATACCGTCATTCAGTCATCCTACCACTCTTTCAGGTCTCTCGCTTTCCTCCTGTCCTCCCCCCTTCTCACTTTGGGTTCCATGCTCCAGTGTCATCATTATTCACTTACATATGTCAACTTCCTCACTATTCTCTCCAGAACCTTGTGAGACAACAGAAAGAATAGAATTTCATCGTGCTCTCACGGCTGCAACCTCACACCTTCCTGCAGCTTGCCCCTACTTCTGCCTTCCCTCCTGTTTCTGCGGGTGAACTGTCTGTTCTTATGAGTGCCCTGACCACCCGCCCCACCCCCCCGCCCGGTTCCATGTCCTCTTGCTTACTAAGAGATATTGCTCCAGTATCTGTTTTCTCGTTCCCCTCTATCATCAATTTTCCTTCTCTACTGGATTAGTCTACAGTATACAGACATACAAGAATGTTCCATTCTTTAAAATACCCTCTCTTGACAGCACCTAGCCCATAGACCATAGCTTGCTAGCTAACAACTCATTTCTCTGCTCCCCTTGACAGAATTCCTCCTCAGCTTCTTCCCCCCTCATTCTCCCTTGAACCCCTTCCAGATGCTTTTTATCCACAAATCTTTACCAAACCTTCTCTTCTCAAGATTGTTAATGATTACCACACTGATGAATGCAGTGGTCCTTTACTAGTCCTCATCTTAAACATTAACAACATTTGATACAGATGATCTTTCTCCTTTTTAAGTTTCTTTTCTTGTTTTGTTTGTTTGTTTGTTTTCCACTTGGCTTCTGGGACAACATTCCCTCAAATTTTCCTTCTCTCTTACTGTCTGTTCCTTCTCATTCTCTTTGTTGATTCTTCTTCATCTCTCCAATCTCTGAACTTTGAAGAGCCTTAGGCCTCAATTTTGTGACGCCTTTTCTCTATATGCACTCAGACTTGAGGTAACCTCATCCAGTTCCTGTGGCTATAATTTACCATCTATTCCTGAAGACCTGAGATGTAATATCTCCAGTCTTGACCTCTCCCCTGAATTCCAGACTCACATATCTAGAAATGTCTAAAAGGCATCTTAAACTTAATGTGTCAAAAACAGAATTCCTGATTCCTTCTCATCTTCATCTCCCCCAAAGCCTTCTCATCTTCCTCTCCCCATCTCTGAAAAATGGTTTTGTAAGACAAAAATCTTGTAGTTATCCTTGTTTTCTTCCTCTCTTTACATGTCATAGGTGATCTATCAGCAAATTCTATCTGCTCAGCTTTCAAAACATAACCAGAACACTTCTCAAAATGCCACACCCCAAGTGGTTAAATCAATTGGCAAGAGCAAAAGATAAGCAAAAAAGAGCAGTAGATGGCCATTCATTAAATTCCTTTAAAAAGTTTTTAGGGCTCTTGAAAAACCTCACTTGACTTTGTGGAGGTGAGAATTCTAAGTGATTTAGGAAACCAAAATGGTTTTTATTCATAAATTTGGTTAGTAAATCTAACAGAGAAAGTTGAATTTTTTTACTCCGCATCATTAAAACCCCAGTTTACACTTAATATACATGTGATTTTCTTCAGCTACCTTAATTACTACTGTGAGAGCACAGAATGGGGGAAGAGTAGGAATTAAATAGGATTGGGACTTTTCAAGGTGCCTCTGATGGTAGGAGAGACGACCAAAGGATTTACATATGCAAGGGAGTGATTATTACAGCCTACAGAGGAATATAGTGGGAAAGGAAAGGGGTGGTAGAATCAGTGGGATATAACTTAAAAATTCTAATTTTAATTTATAGCCTGGATAAATCAAAAAGCACATTTTTTTAAGAAAGGATAAACAATGTGTAAATTAATATTACCTTTGTTTATATTCCAATTCTCAAAATAAAAATGATTTTATTTAGTAATACAACTTCATGAAGAAAATTTCTAAATACATAATTTTAAAAGATGGTAAAGAAAATCAGCCTCGTTAACATTGGGCCAAACTTCAAACCAGAGCTTTTCTTACTAAAGATCTTCCCATTCAGACAGTCTCTTAAATGACATTGTTGCATGAGAGCCCCGTAACAGTGAAGTTCCAATGGAGACTTATTCTTATCTTTTTTTTTTTTAATTGCAATGTAGCACTAAATAAAACCAGATGTGATTCTGCAGTGCTCAAATTAGATTCCTTGGGCAAATCCAGCCTAATTCCCCATGGGCAGATGGCAGACAAAATATGCTCAAGGACAAGCTCAGCTAAAGCCTCCATCTTCCCTAAGTTGATCACACCTGATGGTATATACTTCCTAACATTCCCATCATCACAACATAAACAAGCTCTATCCCTTTTTCTCATCTTCCTTCCAAATATAACAGAATCTAAGTCTTCATTCCTCTTTAAAATCAAACTGGATGTTATCCTTTCCCGTACCCTGGGGGATCCAGTTACAATACTTGTTTTATTTCTCCCCAAATCTCTAACTTTTCTCACTCTCTACTGGTTCTTTCCCATCTGCCTTCCAAACAACAGGAACTTGAAAAGCCATTTTAAACAAATACGCCCTTGACCTCAGGATTTATTCCAATTACTAATGTCTTCTTCTTTCTTCTTTTTGCTATTCTCAAGTCGGTAATCTCGACTCCTTGTTTGAATTTCTGAGATCTCCTGTAAGATGATTTTCCTACTGCAGTGTCCCTAAAATGTCCCCCGTCTGAGAACACAGGCTCTTTCCCTCTCAGGAACTGTAGTGGCCTGTCCTCAATGCTCCTATCAGGCTGGGCTTCTGAGCCACTCACGGCCCTGGGCATTCACATCCCTGCACTGGAACAGCATGCTCCTCTCCTTACAGTTGAGATTGCCCCTGTCATTTCCCTCAATGCTTCTGTTTCCTTTCTTGTTTTACCTGTAGATGTTTCCTATAAGCTGTCTTTTTTTCTGCTTGGAGAACATTTCTAAAACAGCTCTAGTGTGTCCAGATTAGAAGTCCCATTTTGAACATTACAGGTCTGGGGACTTTCATCTGAGTTATGATCTCATGTCTCCATGTGCCCACAGAGCACAATTTTCACAAATCTGGCATGTCCAAAACCAAGTTCATTTTTCTCTAATCCAGACTCTTTAAACCAGTTCAATATCAATATCAAAATTTGCTTCTACCTGCAGATTAAAATCTTAGAATCATACATGAATTCTCTTCCTTTTACCCCAGTACTCAATCTCTGATCAAGTTCTTTTAGCCCATCATTTGCAATCACAATGATGACAAAAACTAAGACATACATGTGCAACGCCTTGAACACATTTCGCCATTTCCATTCCTACTAACTTCACCCGCACTGGGACCTACTGCAATTAAATTACTACAACAGCTTCCTTATTCCCTCCAGTGTTCTTCCCTACCCTCTCTCTTCCAATCCATCCTTCCATACACTGCCAAATAAATATTTTAATCCTTGCCATAGTTTTCAAATGTTTAATATAATTTGTACAAACTGTTGATGGGCCAGAGATGCACATATGCTTCAGATTTACAGCCTAAGCATCATCGATGGTTTGTTTTTCTTATGGATCATGAACTATTGATTGTGAAGATAAAAATGACCAGCTTGTAGGTCTTCCAGGACCTCCATATTGGTCAGAATAATTTTGGCTCAGGCTGCAGTAGCAATTAATCCCAAAACCTTAGTGCTTTTAAGCAAAAATTAGAATTTTAGAGAACTAATATCTGCCACTGTGAGCTGGATACCTTCCTGAAACTAAACTTTGTCATACTTTGTTATCAAGGCTCACTAGCTTCATCAAGTGACTTGAGAAATGTTCTCTCTCTTTGTAGGCTCTCAGTCAGCCTGTATACTATGGGAATTTTTAGTCATTGCAACTTTAAACACACAAAAGATGAAATTTTGTTTTTAAATTTTTTCCAACAGTTGTAGGTCTGCTTAAATTTTCTACCTCTTTTGAGACCAATTTTGATCATGCCCTGTCAGGAACTCACCTATTTTGTTGAGGTTTTTTTTAAATTTATTAGCACAGACTGGTATATAAAATTCTCTTAAAATGTTTAAACTTTCTACTGATATATCCCCTTTTAAAATTATAAACTTCTATATTTAGCTTTCCCTTTCTTTTGTTCTTGTTTGGATATACCAGAAGTTTTTCTATTAGGTATTATTCTGCCTTTTTGTTGTTGTTGTTGTTTCCTAGAAATAAATCACTTATTAAAGCATATTTTTCCTCTTGAGTTTCTTATATTTACTTGATTGTTTTTCTTTAAACTTTCTGGTTTAAATATTAAATTAATTCATTTTCATTCTTTGTTGTTTAATAAACCAGGAACTCCTGGCTATAAATATGCCTTCAAGTCATGACTTTGGAAACATCACAGAGATTTCAGTTTAGAAATTTCTCCTCGTCTCTCTAAATACACCATCTAAAGTCTATTATGTTACTTAAATCTAAAAGCTCTTTAGCAAAATGCTTTATTTTGCTTTTAATATCCAGGTGGTTTAAATTTTTTGTTTAGACTTCTGTAATTAAGTTTTCACTTTGTTGTAATGCCATTAAAATGTACAGCATACAAAGTTTCTACTCCTTGTTTTTAATTAAGATTTTGAGGGGTTGTGGGTACAATTACTTTTTGTAAATTTTTGAAGGCATTTGCAAAGAAAATATTTTTTCTATACACTATAGAGTTTTTACATAGATACATATATATTTTATAAAGCTTTTTATTGTATGTATACATACCATATATCATATATAAGTAAAAATACAGACATAAGTATAATTATGTTAATTGCACTTTTTCAAGTCCATCAGTCCTTATTTATTTTTAACTTTTGGATCTGTTAAAGACTAATAATAGTATGTGATGAAGCACCCCATTATAATTGCGTTTCTGTCAGTCTCCCCCTGTATTTCTAACAGTTTATGCTGTGTGTAGTTTGATAGTATCTTTTTAGTTACATAATGTTTCGTGACTGATTTAACTTTATTGTGGATATTAGCTTTTATCAATATAAAAGCACCACATTACATGCTTTTTCTTCTTGAGTTCTATTTTATATTAAAGTTACCTCTCAGGGTGCCTGGGTGGCTCAGTCAATTAAGTGTCTGCCTTCAGCTCAGGTCATAATTCTGAAGTCCGAGGATCAAGTCCTGCATCAGGCTCCCGGCTCAGTGGGGAATCTGCTTCTCCCTCTGACCCTACCCCCTCTCATGCTCTCTTTCTCTCTCAGATAAATAAATAAAATCTTTTAAAAAATAAATAAATAAAGTTACCTCACTTAATCTCTTCTCTTTTTTTGGTAAGTCTGATATATCTTTGTCCATAACTTTATATTTAACATTCTCTTTCATGTTGTTTCAGATGTGGTCTAAAACATTTTTTTAGAATGTTCAAAAGAATAGAGATAATATTTGACCAAGGCATCACATCACACTCAGTACACATACTTTTCTCCCCTCTCACCTAAAATCCTTGGAATGATAGAAAATATACTTCTAAAATGTATTAATACACATCAGTGAAAATGAGGATGTCATTAACAGATGAGAAATTCTCAGGAATTACTGAGAAAAAGACCATAACCAATCAAATAGGCAAAAAAGGAAAGCAATCCCAGGGGTACTCTGGGCTCAGCAAGAAAGGTTCCTGGAACATCATTAGTTTGATTGCCCAGTGCCCAGAACAGTGGGCAACAGAGGTGTTTACTTGGAAGCAGCAATAATGCAACGAATACATGTGTTAGGTCTGAAAAGGCAGCAGAACTCTGTAACCAGCCTAAATTTTGTTCTTTACAAGTAAAATAGTGTTTTTGCTAAATATCTGAGAATTATGCTCAATTTTTAGAATAAAATAATTTCACCACTATATGTCTAATAAAATTAATATTGCCCAGGACTTTGTGAGCTATTTCTGTATTTTAAAATATCAGATCTTACTTTTGTTAATGAATGTTCTTCTGTTACATCTTTGTTTATTATTTCTGTTCATTTACTCTGTTCCTTTTTAATATACGTAGACTGAATCATAAAGCCCTATCCATATTGGTAAATTTTTTCATTTTCAATTATCTTTATTTTTCCTGAAATTTTCACATTTTATCGCATTTATTTTTTTATTCTTTGTTAATTTGATTTTCTATAATTTTTTTGTAGCCTGCTTCCCTTGAAATGCCAATCCAACAGCCGCATGTTTCATACCTACATAATAACTTCTGAGTCTCACCTTTGTTTTCTTAACTATTTATTAGTCTAATAAATTTTTTTGAATCTTATTGGAAATCAAAAATGTTCTAAAATTGTCCCATGTTTCTGACCGTTGATGTACTAGAGAACATCTCCTTTATCCTCTGATTCTACAGGCAGTTCCCTGCTTTTGATCTCAGGTAACTAACTGCCTGTTATATTTATTGCCTCAGGTAATAATCTATTCAATAGCATCCTTCTAAAGGAAAGAGCCCCAGGGTTATGTTCTCATGCATGATGTGGCCATCCTTCCCACAGCCTGACTTCACTTTTCAGGACTCTAAAAGATAAAAAAGAATGCATTGGCAGACCTGAGAATACTGGTAATACCAGACCAAGACAGCAGAATGTTCAAAAGAATAGAGATAATATTTGACCAAGGCATCACATCACACTCAGTACACATACTTTTCTCCCCTCTCACCTAAAATCCTTGGAATGATAGAAAATATACTTCTAAAATGTATTAATACACATCAGTGAAAATGAGGATGTCATTAACAGATGAGAAATTCTCAGGAATTACTGAGAAAAAGACCATAACCAATCAAATAGGCAAAAAAGGAAAGCAATCCCAGGGGTACTCTGGGCTCAGCAAGAAAGGTTCCTGGAACATCATTAGTTTGATTGCCCAGTGCCCAGAACAGTGGGCAACAGAGGTGTTTACTTGGAAGCAGCAATAATGCAACGAATACATGTGTTAGGTCTGAAAAGGCAGCACTTTAGACCAGACAGTTAGCAAAGTCCAGGAAGAATGGGAATTTCTTATCTCTAGAAGAACTCACACACCCCCTGCAACACGATGTTTGGTCTCTCCCTTAGAATCACCAGACACAATCTATAGATGGTGAACAGGGATATTTAAGCACAAAGATGAGCAGAAAGATAATCACCAAACATTTGAGGAAGTCATCAGCAAGATAGAGAAAGACAATAAAATCATCCAAGAATAACAGCTGAAAATTAACAGTTTGCTTAGCAGGGCAAACATGGTAAATATAAATACTTGATATATTTAGAGAACTTCAAAGTGATCTTTCATACACAAAAATAGAAACAATGATCTTGGATATTTTAAACATGATTGTCAAAAAAATTTTAAGCAGTAATTTTTGAAAACTTAATGGAATGAAAACATGGCTAAAGAATGAATTCACAAACTGGAAGAACAACCTGAAAGATTCTTCCAAAACTTGATACAAAAGGACAAAGTAATAACACCGTACACCCCAAAAATGTAAGACACATAAATAATAGAAGTATAAGTTCTAACACCTGTCACACTAGGTTTACAGAAGGAAAAACAAACACAAAGAAGGAAAGGAAATAAACCAAGAAAATTGTATAAGAAAATTTCCCAGAGCTTTAAAAAAAAAAAAAAGACACATGCCTCTAGGCCTACCTAGGGCTCAAAAGAATGAAAGAAAAGAGATACACACGAAGACAAATCATCGGAGAGGTTCAGAACTCAAAAGAAAGGGAAAATCCTAAAGTTTCCATAGAGAAGTAACCAGGTGACCTACAAAGCAAGGAGACCCACTATTTTTGTATCAGATTTCTGAGCAACAACTTATTCTAGAAGACAATGGAACAACGCTTTCAAAGAACAGGAATGACATTTCTTTAAACCTAATTCGTGACCCAGCTAAAATTTTAAGCAATTATAAGGGGAAAATAATGGCATATTCAGAAAAGCAAAGACTTAGGAAATTCACCACCCTCATATCTTTTCTAAAAATAACTACTTGAGAATGATCTATATTATACCAATGAAAGCCTCAATAAAATGGATTACAGAATGACCTCAAACACTGTAAGAAGTAGAAAACTACTATAGAAGAAAGTATTAAAGATTATGCCTAAAATGATAGCAAAAGAAGATGATTTTATGGAAAAGTTTTAGTAAATACTTCCCAGAACAGATAATCCCCATGAGCAAAGAAAAATAGAAAAATATGGAAGCCTGCCCAACATATTCTTCAAGACTAGCAAAATCTTGATACCAAAAATTGGACAAAGATGAGACAATAAAATAAAATTCTAGTCCAATTTCACTTATTACATAAATTCAAATATTATTAATAAATGAATCCCACAGTCCAGCCACAAAATAAAACATTGTTATCAAATAAAATTTATCACAGAAATGAAAGGCTGATGTAACCCTAGGTAGCTAACTTAATACAGTAATTCAGTATAAGAAGTAGATTAAAGGAAGAAAATATGATAATTTCAATAGATGCCAAGAATTTTTAATAAAATTCAACCCCCATTACTGATTTAAAGTGGAGATTAAATGCTTCTGCTACTCTGAAATCCTATCATCCCCGATGAAAATGAGAAGTCCATCTTTATTGGAACTTCGCCAACCAGGACCCCCACTACTGATTTCCTAAAGAATTTTAGTGTTCCTTCACTAAAGTATTACTCAGTGCCTCATTGAAGAGAATGTTCTCTGGCCCTACTTGAGAAATATAGTTAAAGAATGTGTGGTCAGTGATACATAATTCCACTGTAACATTTCTATCCAAACAATTCTTATTATCCCTTCCTCCATAAAACAGTGAAGAATTTCTGGTACGTCCACTTCATTTAAGGTAGGCCACCACAAAGAAGAGATAGACAACCATCAGAAGCTATTAGAGTAATCCTCTGCTACACTGCATATCTGTAAGTCTCATGTACTTTGCTCTGTGGTTATTTGGTACCATCCCACGATCGGAAGTGAAGCTCTACTGAGAGATCAGAACATCACCTTACTCTTAAACATGTGCATCCCCTATAATATTTAAAACAGTATCTTGTACATACCAGATATCCATAATTCTTTTTGTATTCACTTAATTTTAATAAATAATAACTTGGTCCACACAAATTACACCTTTAAGACAGTTTTGAGAAACAAGAAATACTTTAATAAAACATTTTTATGTATTTAACTTTATTTTAACCCAATGGACAAATGGGGAGTGTTTGTTTTTCTCATCTAATTGCATTTTATTTAGTTTTAAGGCCCAAGTCAACCTTTTCTTTGCATTTTGGGACCTCCCCATCTTCCAACAAGCTAAGTTCTTTATCAGTGTATTGGCTGCTTTGTAAGAGCCATAACATATAAAGTGAGATATAGAGTGGAACCCTAGACACCTGGAAAAATTAATACCTAACTCCTTAACATCCACAACTGTAAGCTGTGTAGCTGCCATTGCACAAAAGTACATTTTCCATTATCAGAAATAATGAACCATATTTCCCCAGTACCCACTTGACTAGGGTAATACATTTGAGGCTTTGTGGTAGAAATTAATGATCTTAGTAGTACTCCAGTGGCCTAGAATCCTTAATGAACATCCCTAAACGCTTTACCTAACACTGATAAGAGACATGGGCACTGTGGGGAAAAAAAGCCCATAATTACTTAGCTTTCTATTTAAATCATCTTACAAATTGTTTAGTCTCTCCTTACATAATTTGCAGTATAGACTTCTTCATTCCTGAACCTGTCTTGGTGTTAAGGATGTCACATGCCCCGACACACGTGGTTGGAAGGGTTAGGGAAGAAAAGGTATTTAGAAAGTATCCTCGTGCCCAGTAGCTCACATTCCACATGAGAAATGAGTCTTTGGTGGAGCCAGTTTATATGTCAGTGGCCACCCACCCGCTCTGGTCTATCAAATGCTAATGGAAAATTATACTGAGCATTTGAATGGGCTAGAGCTCCACAGATAAGAAATCACTGCATATTTAGTCATTTTACAAACTGCCTCTATCTTCAGAAAATTAGGCTTGTGCACTTTCCTTCCTACCAACCCAATTTTTTTTTTTTCAACTTAGTTTGGAAGTCACAGGGCAGAATCTGATTCATACCATTAACGTCTCTTTGTTCTTGGTTCTACTGCTTTCACAAAAATGCTGTAGGCACTTCACTAGAATGACTAATTTACTGGAGAAGTCATCAGAGTCCATTCAGTTGCAACCATAAAATAATTCAAGGAAGACAATGGTGCCTGCTAGCACTCCATGGCAAAGGTTTGTCCCTGAAGTGATTTGATTCACCCCAACATATTTATCCATGAAGTTAAAGATCTGGAATACCCTGTTCATAATCTGTCATTCTTGTTATGAATTAAGAAATGAAAAATAGAGATTTTTTGTAAAGGTAAAACAAAGTCAAAACATTTTGCACACTGCTCAACTGAATTCTGCATCACAAAATTTAAATATTTTAAATATTATTTATATTATAATATTTAGAAGTAAAATTACCTTAGTTTCAAATGAAGTTCTTTGTTGTACTGTTCTGGTAAGTGTGAAATATTCAAGAATCCATGTATATATACTTGCTTGGCCATTTTTAATTTTTAAAGAACTGTTATTCATCATGAGCATAACAAGAAACACCAATAAGCTGAGGCTTAGAATGTAAATATAATAAAATAGAAATTGTTGTGTTTGCCGTTACTAACACAGTGCTGAGTTACCCGATGTACACCCTTCCAGTGAATTCTGCTGGAGAGTCTACATTTTACACTAACTCACCCAACATCAGTTGGGATTTTCTTCCAGTACCAAACTCTCGAACACTTCATAACTGATTTTATCCATAATGAAACAGAGGAAATTTAGTCCTCAAACAGCCATTCGATATTCAGAATTGTTTCCTCACAGTATTAAAAATAAAGGAATGGCACTGGATTACCGTAAATAGTGGTTGTCGAAACATTCCAACTTTTAGCATCTATCTTTTTAGGAAACTGCTACTCAAAGCCAAATGCAGTAAAAAGATAATAAAAGAAGACTCGAATGTAAGCAGATAGATATGATAGAAGAATAAAAAGACTAGAATAGTGACAGAATGCAGTGCTCTCTGTCTCAAAATTTTTAATATTGTTTCTGTTGCTCCTCCCCCTGGTATAATAGAGCCCATGCGGAGGGGGTTGGGAAAGATGAAACAGAAACATTGCAATGGCTCAGAAATGTCAGCCCAAACCTCAAAAGAGTGTAATTCCATAAAAAGCCCTCATGCCCTGAGCCCAGTTTCCAAGCCCAGCTTCAGCTCTCACTCCTCCCCCATTTCCCTCATCCTTTGCAAAAATATTGAACTATTTTAAATTCTCTAAACATGACTGGCCTTCTCATATCTCTTTGCCTTTTGGAATAATGTATCCTCTTCCCTGCTTCTGATAAATTCCTGTTTGACTAAGTTTTAGCCCAAATATAACTTCCTCTGGGAATCTTTCTCTTACTGCCCCAGAAAACCTAGATTCTCTTTCCTTTATGTTCCCACCATGTGTTATACAAGATACATTATTAGAAATGCTCTCATTTTATTCATTTTACCATAATTGTGTGCATATTTTCCTCCCCACTAAGCACTTTTTTTGAGAGAAAGAATTATATCTGATTCAATTTTATATCCCTAACATTTTTTACAGTGCCTGGCACGCTGTGGATGATCAAGAGATTTTTTTTTTTAAGAATAAAATGAGAGAATTAAAATAACAAAGTTATGAATTCTGCCTGTAGTTTCATGAAGAATGTTTTGAAATGGGAAATACAAAAGTACATATAAATAGGGTTTTTATGAGTATTTCTAAGTAGAGACTTCAAAATGGCAACTCCAGAAACAGTAAGAATTGTCATGAGACCAAAGCCAATACAGAGAGAGAGAAAGAGGACTCAATACTGATCCATAGGAGCTCTACTTTTTACAAATTTTAGAGGTAAGTAAAGAAGGAGAAAGAGTCAATCACAAAAGAGATAAGAATAAAGCCAGGAATTGTCCTGGAAGCCATGAAAAGATTCCTTCATGAGGGAGGAAATGGTCACCTCAGGGAAATGTTGCTAAGAAGTCGAATAAAATTAGCACATAAAAGTGTCCCCTGGACTGGACCATATGGAGACTTCTGGTGACTTTAGGCAAGCAATTTGTTTTCAGTGGTGGAATGAAAACTAGATTAGATTAGAGATTAAAAGGAAATGCAGACACCACACACAATTAAATATTTTGAGAAGTTTGGTTGAAAAAGGGAAGAGCGAAATGGAAAGGGTTAGCTAAAAGGAATGTGAAGCCAAGAAAGAATTGTTTTTAGTAGGGAAGATATGAATGATCCATTATAGAGAGGGAAAGATTGGTATCACAAAAGAGAAGAGACAACTAAAGAAACAAGGCTGTTAAGTATTTGGGAGAAGGTGGGATTCAGAGCACAAGTAAAGATCTTGGCTGTTGGTCAGAGTAGGTTCGCTCTACCCACTAAAGAGGGAAGAAGCAGGGTGTGGAAGCAGGGAGGTTCCTAGAAATGGGAGCAGGAAGATGAGAGCTAATTTCATGCCAAAGCTCAGAGTCATATTTAACACCATGTTCTTCAGCTCATGCTGAAAGGCTGCAGCTTACATCTGTGTCAGTCAGGATAGGCTATGTTTGCAGGGTTCACAGACAACTGCAAAATCTCAGTGGCTAGCAATAACAAAGGTGTGTTTCTCACTCACGCTACTGTGCATATGACAAGTCAGCCATAACTTGGCTCCACTTTGCCCTTTATCTGGACTTTAGCTGATTGTCATGCAGAGAAAAAAGAAAATAGGCAAAGTATGCCCTGGATCTTCAAGCTTCTGCCTGGAAGTGACTCACCTCGGTTCTTCTCGTATTTCATTGGCCAAACCACATCAAAAGGCCATATCTGCATTAAACAGGACAGAGACATATAATCTTCCTGTAGGAAGCCACGGAACACGGGTGAAGAGTGGCACAATCTATGACAAGTCTTATAGATGAGATAGCTCCTTCATGTCTTTCAGTTAAAAAGTCTCAGGCAAAGTTAATATCCCCAGTCATGGATTCTTCATCCTATGACTATTTATTCTCCACGTCTACACTCAGCAGACTGAAATGACTAGAATGACCAGTGTGTTTTAGAACATTTGCTGGGCTACTGCCACCCTCTAAACTGCCATTCCAGCTATAATTCCAGTCATCCTGATGGTAGATGATCCCAGGCAATTTCTACCATTTGCTCATTCCGTCATTAAGATCCATGCCTGCCATAAAGGAAATCGCTATACTTCCTACATGATAAATGGTTAAAATATACTTTTTATGTTGACATTCACGTGGCTGAATATCTCCTAGGTGTAAGACAACTATAGGAAACCTTATGTGTGAAATCTGGGTGTTGGCTCCTATATTAAAGGATTTTCGCTTTTTTTGAGAAGGAAGAAACACTATTGAGAAATTCTCTCCTTTGAAATGGTGCCTGAAGTGTGCCCTTTTTATTCAAAACAGAATAACCACTAGGAAAAAAAAAAAAAAAACCCTATCACTTTGTTAATTAATGAGATGATTGCACAGGATGGACACATTGGGGAAACACCGTGAGATTAAGCCTTGTTCTGCTAAGGTTCAAACTGCAGACAGATCATTTTAAGTTGTAGAATTCAATGACAGATCAGAGAAAGAAAGCAAGGTTGAACTAGTTCATCTATAAATGAAGAAATATAAGGTTTCCATAGCCTCTTCCATAAATTAAAACAGCCTCGTTGGTAACTGACCAGCATAGCAGTAAGAGAGCAGAAAATTTTCTAGCAAATATGGTTTACCCTTTAAACAAAGTTCCTCATGGTATTTTCCTATATTTAAAATGATTCCTGTCCAGGGCATATTGCTACTTTGTATTCCTCTTGATATTTTCATTTAAAAGAGAGCCGCTGTGCAAAATAATGTCCTTGTCTGTCCCTTCCTCATACAAACCTCCAATCAAATTTAATAAAGCTAGTTTGATACAATGCCAGCCTACACTTGGTTTACCCTTGGTCGACTTTAATAGGGTCAAAAATATTTTCGCATTGGCAGTGCACGCATTAATCATTTTTCCAGAGGATTTAGAAAATTGGAAGAGACAAGGCCAAGCAAAATTTTAAATTAATTGGGCCTACCCCAGCCTTCCAGGGTCACCTTGTGGCAGTTGTCCCACATTTTCCAGGTCACGGAGTTCCTGTGTTTCCTACAGCTGCCATGAGGAGAGATCCAGGCTGTGGGCACACAAAGGTGAAAGAATTTCTCTCAGAAAGTGCGAATTTTCCTACGGCAACCACAACAATTGCAGTTTCCAGATTGTCGCCAGACACCAACCACTTAAATAATGCATGCTCGGCTGACGCCTCCACTTGTGCATTTTCTAATCGAGTAGTCAGGAAAATTTGCAAACACTCTGTCATTTACCATAAATCCGCTGCCTACTTATAACCACAGAGTAATTAATTTTAGTACTGCTCAGAATTATTAATTTCAGCCAGAAAAAAAACCTGTTTTCACAATTGCTGTATCCCCCATTTTTTTCCTCCACCAATATTCGTCAAAAGGTTGAAGCAGTTTTCTTATAGGGGAAGGCTTATTCAGAGTAATGTTATTGAGAGTCTATATGATAGCAAGACCAGAATCTGTATTTCTGGTTCTAATCTACGATCTTGTGCTCACGCGTGTCTGGTGGATACACCACATGAAGGTGGCAACATAAACTAAACTTTCTCATGACAGTGGTGATGCGGTAGCCCCGAAGCCTCACTGTGTGGTAAGCAGCCCCCCTCCTGCTTTGGTTCTTCTACTAGAAGGGAGCAAAGGGTTACACCCTCCGTGCAGAAAACAATTTGAGCCTTTTGAGAAAATCAGCAAATATTTTTCACTTGCTTAAATGATTTTGGCATTTGACAGAAGAGAGAGTAAGAATTTTTACCAAGGATAAGAATAACTTATAGTGGAATACACAATTATGAATACACTGGTATGAAAATCTCAGCAATCACATGTATATCTCACGCACATGGAATGAAAATTGAGCATTAAATATGGTGCGCTTTACCTTGGTAAAGCTAAATCTGGTCCCCTCTCATTGGATATGAGTCTCCTGCTAACGCAGCTGCATGCTATGTCACAAGAATGTCCACATTATAAATACATAATGAGCATGAGAAAATCGGTACAGCTTTGTTTGACTAATAACCAGATCTCTCCCTATCAGTAGCAGGAACACAGAGCTAGCTCAAGTATTGGCACTTTAATTGCCATGGAAGATTTCGTTTCCGCTTTCCACTGCATGAGCGATCAAGAAAAAAATGAAGGGAAAGTAAACTAACATCTAGAGATGTAAACATGACTCACTGGGAAATCAGACATGGTTAAGTAAATTCCAGGATGTTTGTGGTTATCTGGGTCTAAACACTGCTGATAGTTCTGACTACTCTTGTTTTTAACTGTTTTTCCTCCGGGTGCTTTTAGGCCAAGGGCTAAGACTTCAAAGACTTCAACCTTTTGATTATGAACAGTCTGACTGTTGCATAGCAAGGAAGAGATGTCAGTCAGTATTAATGAAATTATCTGGTAGAGTGTAAAATGCTTCGCCAAGACCATGATCTAGTCAAAAAAACTAATGATTTAAAAGCAGGGTCGACCTGTCATGATGAGCGCTGGGTGATGTAGAGAATTGTGGAATCACTACATCGTACACCTGAAACTAACGTAACACTGTGTGTTAACTACCCTGGAATGAAAATAAAAAATAAATCAGGAAACAAATAAACAAATAAAAGCAGGGGTTGAAGAAAACCTGACACTGTTATACCATCTTTGCCCTGGACCTTGACTTTGTAATACAGTAGGGTCATTCTGAGGTGACATGACGACTCTTCTATTAAAAGTTGAAGTTCCTAAAAAGAGATCAAGTTACAGATACGTAGAGAAAGATCATAAACGAGAAAAATACGTCAGAAGGGAAATGCTTCAAAACAAGAGGTGCTGGTTGGCCTTACGAACTACTTGGGGCCCTTGAGGCATTTGACACACACTCCTGTGGAGAGCAAAGAAGCTAAAACTCTCGCGCCTGGAGTGGGGCCCGGGCTCAGCAGTCGCTGCATCACCTGGGAATCTGTTAGAAAGGGAGATGCTCAAGGCCCACCCTCAACTACTGAATCAGAAGCTCATGTTAAGGAGATCCGGGAGATTCATGGGCCCACGAATGCCTGAGAAGCACTGGTCTAAAGCATAGCTGTGGAAAATTTCACAGATATAATACAAATCATTGTGAAGAATCAGCTTTCCATCTCTAGTTCAAGCTAACAAATTACTTTCCGGGCCTGCACTTCTTTATTTCCCCCAGGTTTTCCACACACGAAAATAATGTTGTTCCAGACATGGATACGACGAACCTATCTTCAATAAACTAACTTGTATTTCATGTCAAGGGTGGGCCCACTTGAAAGAAGAGAAGCATTGTATACTTATGAGTCAAGCAAAGGAAAAAAATAAAAATAAAAGGAGCTAACATCTCCAAAGTGCTATTAAAGTTTCTGGTTTTATATCCCATTGAATTTCTTGTCTCTTTTGATCCAGCCTCTTGTTTAGAGTGGTAGATTTGGCAAACATGCCTTTGGAGCTGTAATCTTTTATCTTCTTGGTTACAAGGCAAAGCCCTGAATACTCCCAAACTGATGAAATAAAATCCTTTCTTTTTTTTTTTCAATCCTTAAATTTCCTGGGCTATGATAAAGGTTCACGAGAGAAAAAAATTTTTATCAGTATGATAAATAATTGAAACATTGTGTAAGTAATCCAGAAAAGAACAGAGTTCAACCCCATTAATTAGTCATTACAAACTACTGACTTGTACAATAATATCAGTGGTGTTTCAGGCATAAAAATATTAGGGAGTTATGTCCAAGATATGGAATTAGTATACAGGACTTTTCATAACACATGATTTTTTTTTTTACTGGAAATATTTGTTACTGAGTTGAGGTACAATTGAGATATTATGTTGCTCAATATTACTCTTCTCTATTAATCACAAACATTCAAACTTTAATTCATGATATTTTGTTCAAAGCAGCACTGTGCTGATCTTCACTGTATTTTGACAGCAAACTGAATTCTTGTTCACAAGTATAGGATTTGTTTAGCTTCGGGCATCTGTGTTTGGATTACAAGAATGCTGATTGGCTCATTGCCAGGGGCACCCAAAGGTCAAACTGTCCTTTTAAAAGTCAGTGTATCTGTCTCTCTCTCTCTCTCTGTCTCTCTGTCTCTGTCTCGCTCGCTCGCTCGCTGTCTCTCTCTCCTTGGTCTCATTAATCAGAGCTAAAAGAGGAAAAGGCAATGACTCCAAATCATTTAATTCTTTTTCAAGGGTATCTTTAAAAGCAGAACACAGTGTTGGTGTGAGGTCAGGTCAACGTGAGTACAGATCACACTGGCACACTTCTGACAGGTGACCTGAAACCTTTCAAACTGACATCTGTCACAGAGACAGACACAAGTTTTTTAGCTCGAGAGCTTGTTTTCCTGACATTTCATTTTTCATCAGATTTTGAGAGAAGGGAAAAAAGATGAACTTGAAAAAGTCTTGCCAGGGGCAGAAAATAAGATCAGGTTTTCTGCAGCTGCCTGACTCGCCTTTAAAGGTTAGAGGTCTAGCAAAAGTGAACAAAAAAGATCTCGGTTTGATGTTATTGGATAAAAGGACATGTTACTACTTTAAATACATTTCTGAGACTTGCATAACCATTAGGCAGCATTACAGGGAAAAAATGGAATCAGAGTGAGATTACATATCCATTTTAAATCCCAATTTTAGAGTTTAGTCATGGAGTAAATCAAATCCAACCTCACCTATTCATCTGGCACAAAAGATGAAATCCACAGGTGCATGAATTTTCTCATGAATTGAATAATTTCCTGGTCCTGTGGTATTGAAATGGCCAGCGAAATTTAGACAAGGTATAGAAACTCTTCCTTTGGACTAGAGGGATATCTGCATTACAATAGTTACATGGTTTATCTTGACTGAAAAACATTAGGGAAATATATCTATTGGATAATAGAGAAAAGAACTTGAAGTCCAAAAAATACCTGGGTTACAGTCCTGGCTCTACCAAAAGCATGATCTGGGGCAAGTGACACTTCAGTTTCAGTTTTATCACCTGTAAATGGGGGAAACGATATCTATCTTGTCAAAGTTTCACAAGATAATGTATTAGTATGCTGCCAAATATAAAACACTGTATTGATGAATAGACACTGTATTTTCCTCACCTTTTTTCTTTTTTTTTAATCTGGCGCTTAACACAGATCTTCCTCAACTTATGATGGGGTTATATGTGAGAACATCTTAGGGTGAAAATGTATTTAATTCGCCTAACCTGCCAGACAACATAGCTTATAGTCTCGCCTACCTTAAACATGCTCAGAATGCTTACATTAGCCTATAGTTGGGCAAAATCACCTAACACAGAGCCCCTTCTATACTAAGGTGTTGCATATCTCATGTAATTTTTGATGACTGTACTGAAAGTGAATAACAGAATGGCCGTAGGGGTACAGAGTGGTTGTGAGTGGATGGGTTATTTGCCCTCCTGATCGTGTGGCTGATGGAGCTGCCACTGCCCAGCATCAAGGAGGGGATGACCCCGCATATCACTAGTCGAGGAGAAGATCAAAATTCAAAAAAGTACAATTTCTTCTAAATGCATATCACTTGGCACCATTGTAAAGTCAAAAAATCATACATCAAATCACTGTAAGTCAGGGACTATGTGTACAGTAATTGACATGAAATTAGCATTCATTCAATAAGTGCCTCCGGATTTAAAATGGAAGGTAGTACTTTCCTTATTATCAGAAAACCAATTTTTTTTTAATTGAGTCCAGGAAATTTTTCTACAAGGAACAGCACAGTTAAAGGTTGGGAAATGTATTCCTACAGATTATCTGCAAATATGGATACAGGAGGAATAACTTTGGAATTCGCTAAGAGACTGAGCCCATATGATTTTCAAACTCAAGGAATCAGGCAAATCAAATGTATTAGAATAGAATGTCCATATTTCCTAAAATAATGGCTCACATATTGCTAACTAGCCAGTGTTCCTCTGAGTAATCAAATGAGGAGTTTTCAACCATATTGCTCATTGTCGTAAAGAATCTGAGAACATACAGAATTTACTAGCTAAGTAATAGGAGTGAAATAGATTTTTGATCTAGCCAACTAATTGTAGAAATCAGGCTTATCTTGATAAGTGCGAGATCAAAACAGTCTCGAAATTCTATTTATAGATCTCTTCTGATAACCCTTCTCCACAGAGACAGAACATTGCAGAATGTCTTATACATTTATGATACTTAAAATGTGGTGCTTACTGTATTTATTACACTGCTCAAGTTAAGCAAAAAGCATATGACAGGTTAAGTATATGAAAAGTTAAGACCCTCAGGCCTGGTAATTTGAGTATGACATCTACTCCTGCAGGTACATGGGGATCCAGAGCTCAATGCCCTATTAATAATCCTACATTTTCCTGCCTTATAACAATCCTATGATAATCTGACCTTATTTTTGAGTCTACTTTTTAGCACACTTCACACTAATAGTTATAAGTAAATGAAACCAACGTGTATTTCATGCCAGAGAAATCTAATAGTACATATTTTAGAATATGAAGCAATGAAACACATACTATTTGTTTGATCCTGTTCTTATTTCAGATATTCTGTTCTGTTCTTCCTTTAAGTAGAATCATAATCATCATACTACATGTTTCAGTTCTTGGTTTTGAAAAGAGACTCTACAAAAGTAGTGAAAAGAACTTGGATCAATCCTTAAATCTATTTTTTAACCTCCTTAGGGTGTCCTATGTTGCTATTTTGGAGAAGTTGCCTAGTTTTAGAGAAGTTGCCTAGTTTTTATAGTTCACAGTCACTCCGTATTATTTCCCTGACAAGCCTGAGAAAAACTTTTTTTATACAAATTTATTTTATAAGATTTGTTCTGCATACTTTGGATACTCAATAGTTGTTTTGATAATAGTTATTTTAGTACTGATCACAGAAGACTGCATGAAAATATTAATCTATATACTACCTGAGACCATAAAATTAGAGAATCATCAAAGAACAAGGATATAAAATTTCTTGTGGTAAATTTCGTAGTACTTTTGTGATCTCACCAGCCTTACTTGACATTCTAATTTATTTATTTTTAGATTAACATATTGTCCTGAATTATAATCTGTTTGTATCCTTTTTTTTTTCAATTTTTTTTCAATTCTTCTTTTCTCTCTCTCTCTCTCTCTCTCTCTCTCTCTCTGTAATTCTTAATGTGATTTCCAATAGTAGGATTTTAAAAGAACAAATACATTTTTATTATTTCTGAACCTGTGTATAATCTGAGATATAAAATCTCTACATTTCTGCTTCCTTAATATTTATTCATTCACAATTACACAACATTTAGGAAGTAGAGTTTACAAGTGCTACTTCATTTCCAAGAACAGGCAAGACCCATTTATGAGACTTTAAAAGCCATTCTTTTTCAAAACAAAAAGTTACATTGTTCTACAATCATGTGAACTAAAGTGCCAGAGTTCAATTTCAGTTCAGAAGAACAAACCCAGAAGATATGAGTGGGTTTCCAATTTGGTGAAATATTTTAGATTTAGTGTCTGAACTGTGGAAGAAAAATGATACAAAGTAACACTTCAGAGCCCACGAACAAACAGACATTTCATCCACTGGGTGGCTTGGACAAGAAGAAAGGGCTGTAAAGTACCCCTCTAACTTATTTCCTCTGTACTCCACTCCTAGAGTAATGTGAAGGGGCTCTATAGATTTGAGCACGGTCTACAACCAATCAGGAAAACAGACTGTGGCATGGCCATTAGACTCTATCCCTTTTGGCCAGTCCCCCCAGTCTGTAGCTCTCACGTGAAAGCAGTCTTCATCTACTGGTAATACTTGCAAAGGAGGAAACCATTACCTCCACCTTTGCACTTAAGATGATGCCGCATACAATCTGTCTTCAGCCTTCCCTGTGCCTTTTCACACCGTCCATCTTTGTACTCTGTGCCAGTCTATGGCTTTGCCAAGGAAATGTCCCATGTCAGACATTTTCTTCTTCAAAATTAGACTTTATTTTCTGATCACATCAGCAAAACAAACATGTTCATTGGAGATAACTTAGAAAATCACCTGCAGAAGCAAATCTGCTTCCAGTCCTTTTATTTTTTCCCCTAAGCCTTTTTTTTAAATACATGAGAACACACAAAAAGTACAATTTTGTACTCAGCTTTTTTCACCATACCATAAACGTTTCCCCATTGCTGTAAAACATTATGTTTAAAGATAATATGACTGGCTCCATAACATCCTCTCACTATAATCTCAATGGTATATTTTATGTCCTTTTATCCATTTATCACTTAGTGAGTTTTCCTGTCATTTTTTAAATTTTATGTCTTCATAGATTAAAAATTAATCACTTGTTCTGTTTATAAATATTAGCTGATTATTACTTGTCTTTTAAATCACTTAAGATTTTTTTGATCAGTAGGGGTCTTTACTACTTATCTTAGCAAATATATCGATCTTTGATTTTTTTTTCAGTTGCTTATTCGATTTTTTTCTCTACTGTTGGTTTTCCCCATTGCTTCTTAAGCTTGGAAGTTCTTCCCCACATAGCAAAAATTCACTTGTATTTTGTTTTGTTTTTAAAAAGTAATATTGATTATTGCTGAAATTGAGCACTGAGTACATGAAAATTTATTATATTATTCAATCTACTTTTGTATATGTATAAATGTTTTTGCATTAAAAAAATAGAAACCTTTCTTGTTTCTTTCCATCCTATGGACACTTACTTTTTCTAAATTGTATCTTTTCTGGGCTCTGATGGAGACAGTGTTGACTTGAAGTAAAGTGTTAATGAATAATAATGGCATTATGTCAGCTTTTCCCAAAGTTTAGTATCCACAGAAATCACATAGGGTATTTGCCATAAGATTTTTAATTCAAAAGGGCTAGTGTGAGACCTAGGAATTTGCATTTTTAACAAGTACTAGGCATGATTATGCCGAGATAGTCTATGGACCACACTGGAATTATGTGCTCCATATTTTAAAATTAGATAAGCGATTTCAACACATGGTGCTGGAACACTTGGATATCCATATGCAAAAAAAAATGAATTTCAATCCATATCTTTCACCATATATAAAAATTAACTGAAAATGAATCACATAAAAAATTAAAAATAAATGGATATAGATCTAAATGTAAATCCCAAAACTATAAAACTTCTAGAAGAAAACATAGAAAAAAATCTTGGTGGCCTTGGGTTATGCAAAGTTTTCTTAACTGTGACACCAAAAGCATGATCCATAAAATAAAAAAAAATATTGATAAGTAGAACCTGATCAAAGTTTAAAACTTCTGCTCTTTGAAAGACACTATTTTGAGAAGAGAATGAAAAGACCAGCCACAGACTCAGAGAAAATATTTTCAAGGTACATATCTGATAAAGTACTTGTATACAGAATATATTATATTTAAAAGCCCTTAACACAATAAAAATAAGTAACTCAGTTAAATAATGAACAAAGTATCTGAACAGACGCTTCGCCAAGGGAAATATATGGATGGCAAGTAATCACATGAAAAGATGCTCAACATCACCCATTAGGGAAATGCAAATTAAAGATGACAATGAGATACTACTACATACTTATAGAGTGGCTAAAATTTTAAAAGACAGACAGACAAAGACTGGCAAGGACTGAAGGAACTGGAACTCTCATACACTGCTGGTGGGGATGTAAAATGACACAACCACTTTGGAAAGCAAGTTGGCAGTTTCTTAAAAAGTTAAACATACACCTACCATATGATCCAGCCATTCCATTCCTAGGTATTTAGCCAAAAGAAGTGAAAGCATATGTCTATACAAAGACTTGTACCTAAATGCTCAGAGCAGCTTTAATTATAATAGCCCAAAACTAGAAACAATCTAAGTGTCCATCAACAAGTGAATGAATAAACAAGTTATTATATATGCATACAATGGAAAATTACCCATCAGTAAAAAGGAAGGAACTACTGATGTATGCAACATACATGAATCTCAAAATAATTATTCTGAGTAAAATAAGGCAAGCCAAAAGAGTGCATACTTTGTGATTCCATCTATATAAAATTCTGAACAATGCAAACGAATCTATAGTGAAAGAAAGCAGATCAGTGATTGCATGGGAAAGAGGGAAAGAATGGAAGGGGGGAATTGCAAAGGGCCAGGAGGAAACTTTCAGGGATAAAGTATATTTTCATTATCTTGATCATGGTGATAGTTTCACGGGTATACAGATATGTTGAAAATAAAAAATAAACCATAAATTGGATTAGAGATCCTGTAAGATAGTGGTCTACCTGATTTCTTTCCCCTCCTACCCCCTTCTGGGATAAGTCAACCTCCTAGGTAGACTACTGGATCTTGGAGCAAAATCTAACAGATTAATTACCAAAACAGTTGTGCAAAAGTAAAGTATAGCAAATTTTTTATATTCTGTTTTATTTTATTTTTTTTGGTTAGCCCATGGAAAATCAGTCTGCCTAGAAGGAGCCACCCCGTCACAGTTTGGGTTCCCCAGGAATAATACTCTAAAATGGGATTTCCTATTTTTTCTTTTTTTTATTATTATGTTCAATTAGCCAACATCTACGTAGGACTTTTATTAGGGAGGGTCCTTGGGATCAACCCCTGTGAAAAAGAGAAGATGCAGGATTGCGCAGACCGAGAAGTCAAGCTGTAATGCAGGCCTAGAAGCTTCAGCTAACCCCATACACTCCCCAGAGCTAAGCGACAGTACTATTTATAGAAGATACTCATGGGACTAAAAGTTATAACATGCATCCTAGATAGCAATGGGTTCAAGTGAGGTTTGATCCAGTGTTCAAAGGATGTCACAAAGGGCCCAGTTTCTTGCTCTCTGTTCTGCCTTCCACACAGTCAGCTCCATGCTCTAGCTCCAGTCAGTGGTCTCCTCAGTTCAAGACTTACATGACAGAAAATGAAGGCATGGTCACATATCTCATCCTCCCACCAACAACTCCAGTGGAAAATAAATCAAAAGTCTAAGACTTCCTATTGAAAACAAAAAACTCCTCAAAAAAAAAAAAAAAAAAATTGAATCCAGCAAAACTCTCTTCACATCTCTTCAGTTGGGGATGTGCCCATACCTGAACCAATTTCCCTGACCAAGAAACTGGACTGGACTTATTGTCACAGTCCTGAAATTCAGACAGAATCCATTCCTCCAAAATGGAGGAGGAAGGATTTTCATAAAAAATCTGTGGGTACTCGTAACAAGTAGATGGAATAGATGCTAAGCCGCTAACAAGACTAGCACTCTCATGGAACTACAGTGATTTAAAGCACAAGCACAAGCAATGGGGCAATTTTAGGGGCTGAGCCATCTAAAAGGGTACTTTCTAGAATACATAGGCCACTTGTTGGCCACTCCAACACCATCACAATTGGTGACCAGGTGACCCCACTCACTCACACGCAATCTGTTTTTCCTTTCCCCATAAGTAAACATATCTTCATCCTTTCAAATTAAAAACTACAAGAAATGTCAAAAATGAAAAAAAAAAAAACATTTTTAAATTAAACTCTATTAAAGAAATGCTAGTTCAAAAAAGACATAATTGGGCTCTCTAAAACCTGGCAGCTCCCAAACGCCAACAAGTTTTTCTCTTCGCAAGTCTGTTCTCAGCCATTCCAAGAAAGGAACGGAGAAGAACAGAGCTATATCGTTTTGATGACAACCCACTTCTAATCCACAGGATCATATGCCTTTGCACCCTGCTCAAAGGAAACTTGGCCTAGAAAAAAATTAGTTTCATAACAAACCAGCCACTCTGAGAATAGAGGTGAGAAGAGATCGGGTGGAAGAATCTGAGACGTGTTGAGGAGTTGGCGAGCTTTAACTGCCAGTTCATATGCAGCCTCATGATTGTGCACGATGACCGGAGGGACTGGCTTCTGGTTTCTCAGTCAAACTCTTAATTCAGGAGTAGAAAGGAACAAAATCTGGGAGGTGTTTGGTCCTTCTTCAGATATCAAAAAATGGGGGGGGGATTTTTTTTGAGTCACTGAGGCAAATACAGTTACTTCGAGGAAAATAGATTACTACAAAAGGTTATCATCGGCAGTGGCAGCAGCATCCTCATCTAACATTTATTAGGAGCATGGTGTACAAGACATGCCAAAGTCCCTCTTTTTACAAAGCCTACAACCCAGTACTCAGATGCATGGTAGTTCTAGCAAAGGAAGTTCCCAGAGATATAGGACAGAGGAAGGCTGTAAAACTGGGAAGTCACTATGACACAAAACAACACAAAACACATTTTCTTTTCTTTTTTTAATTCCAGTATAATTAACATACAGTGTTATATTGGTTGCAGGTGTACAACAATTCCATACATCATTCAGTGCTCCTTATGACAAGTACACTCCTTAATCCCCATCCCCTATTTCACCCATCCCTACCCACCTCCCCTCTGGTAACCATCAGTTCGTTTTCTAGAATTAAGAGTCTGGTTTATCAGGTTTGTCTCTTTTTTTCCTTTGTTCATTTCACAAAACACATGTTTATACCAATAAAGATTCTACCTAAGACATGATCAAAATATGTGTAAGATAGCTGATTATAAGGAGATTTAGAGATTCTGATTTAGGAAATAATAGGATTTAAGATAAATGCCAAAAAAGTTGAAGAAGAACACCAAGTTAGATGGCCAGAGATCATCCAGTCGATTCTCTTTCCCAAGAGTAGGTCTCAGGGGCACTATTCTTTAAGCCTCTTTTTTTATTTCTCCTTCTCCCCCCACTTTCTCTTAGTAGTTGCCATTTCAAGCAAGCTTCACACCCAAGAACTTACTGTTGTTAATGAAGCAAATCATAGTAATGAAACTCAAGCTGGAAAAAAAAAAAAAAAAAAAAAAAACTGTTTTAACTAAGTTCTAATAAAGCTTCTTACAGATTAAAGCCATACAGGTGAAATGTGCATAATGCTTACTTTTTCATGGTGCTTTGATGAAATAAGCAAAGAGACATGAAAAATTAGTTGCATTCAACCAAACCTTTCCCCTCATCATCCTGTCACCCAACAGGGCCACTAAATACACTAGAGAATGATTCTGAGAAACGGAAGACATGCTCCTTTGGTTCTCTTGATTTTCTCTCATTTCTGTGAATTTAATTTTCTGTGCGAGCATGTGTCTGAGCTGGGGCAGACAGATTGGTGCAGGGTTTCTTAAAAACAATTTTTTGCTCCATCAGACACAATATATTCTGCTGAAAGAGAAGAGAGCACTATACCCCAGGGAAAAGAAAGTTTCCCCAAAAGTTTGTTCCCTCCAAACTTGACAAAGGAAGAAGGCGTCCCTCTTGGGTGATTTAATTTAATTGTTATGTTTTTTAACTTTGTTCTGGGGAAAATTAAGCAACCATCAGCTGCACTTCATAGACAAATACCACTCTTTGGTAGATAGAACACAAAACTAGGAATCGGAAAACCAAAAAAAGAATCCTGGCACAGCGCTGGGTGATTTCATCCCCACATGCCTGAATTTCCTGTTTGCAAAATGAGATAGAGCTTCCCACTCATCACTTCTTTCTTGGAGATGCTGTGAGGACTAATAGTCTTCACTCTGGTTTTTTTTCTTCCAAGAAGCAGAGATTTTTAATGGTGCAAAAGACGCATCTTGGTAAGTATGGAGAGGGCAACGGAGGCATGATTTGGTACCACATTTGACAGTTATAATCAAAGGCAAGGCCTGTTCTGTGCTCTTGAGAAGCTCACAATTTAAAGGGGCATCAGACATTGAAAGAGATCATTGAACGTGGCAAAAGGCAAGATAACACGGGGGAACAGGCCAAACTGAGCTGAGTCTTAACAGGTAGGAGACCCTGGCGGTTAAATTCACAGACTCTAGATCCCAGTTCTGAAACCAGACTTGAAGGCGAGTGAATGTGGACAAGTTACTTAACTTCACAGTGTCCCAGTTTCCTTATCTGTAAGGAGATAATAATAGCACCTCCCTCATGAGGATAGTGTTTAAAACAGTCAGTGCCTGCCATATAAGTGGTATTGTTAATGTCATTGATTGTTGGGATGAGTAAGATTATCCAGGCAAGGAAAGGAGGGAAGGGAACAGCATGATCTGCAGAGGCCACGAACAGCCCAGTTGATTTGTTGAACTATAAGAAATATTCTGTTCCTAAAGCATAAAAGAACAGGCAGATAAGGCCAATGTGGGAAGTTCATGGAGGTCTTTGCTGTGAGCTTGACTTTATTTTATAGGCAATGGAGAGCCACTAAATGATTTCAAATAAAAAAGTTATATGACTTGGTAAATAATCAAATGAAGATAGTGACAGACTATGGTACATGGTTTGCAAATGGTTTGCAAATGGCCACAACTAGTTCTGTCCCTGTAACCCATTCCTCTTTATGTCTTTGGAAGTGTGTCCACAGAGAGTAAATATTTCCTTACCTATTTAATAGGGGTTGGCTTGGGACTTGCTTTACCTAATAAAATGCAAGCAAGTTATATTGCACCAGTTCCAAGCCTCAACTCCAAGAACTCCTATGTTCTCCTGTTTACTCTCATGGAACCCTGCCCTCCACCATGTGAGCGAGCCCACACTAACCTCCTACCGAACTACCTAAATTACCTAAACTTCCGACCTCCAGAATCAGGACCTAAATAAGTAGTTGTTGTTTTAATCCATTGAGCTTTTGGAGAGGGATATTATGTGGCAATAGCTAACCGATACACCCCGTATAGAATTTTTTAAATGACTAAATTCAAATACCCCAGCAACCTGGGGTAGAACTCTCTCTCACCAGTATCTAATTAAACACCAGAACTTCTTGTGTCTTTCTCCTAACAGACATGCACGTGCCACTGAAAACATGATGAATGTGATAATAATGACATATTTTTATTAGCAAAAAGCTGTACATTTTACAGTGAGATTTCATGGGAATTATTATTAAAAGCAACTCTTGAAGTAAACTGAGATAGGTCTTATTCTATTTCCTAGACAGGTTTTGTGACATCCATAAGTAAGCAATGGGAAGTGGAGCTGGAACACAGGACTTTGATATCTGGTGATTTCTTTTAACTGAACTAGTATGCTTTCCCAAGAAAACAAACAAAATGTCATTTATTCATGCCTCTATTCAACAATGACTTAAGAGTTTTCCATGTGAGACACTGTGCTGAGTACTGGGGACAGAGCGCCAAACAAGCCAGTCAGAATCCCTGCCTTCATGGGGTGTTAGTGAGGGACACAGGTAGGTCAACACACAAGGATGAAACGATGTGGCAAGTGTTAGGACAGCAAAAGGACAGGGCATTCTCATAATTTAGGGACTCAGGGGAAGCTTTCCCAAAGAAGCAACATCTAAACTGAAATCCAGAGGATGACTGGGAACTGGCCAGGCAAAGAGAAAGGGAAAGTGATCCCAGTGAGGAGGAAGAGCATATGCAAAGTCATGAAGGTGCTCATGGCACATTTTTGGAACAGAAAGTAATTACTCAAGTTTATAAGCTGCTCATACAATAGTATGAGTGAGGAGAAGGAAGCTGGAGACAATAACAGAAATTTGACCTTACAAGATCCATAGAATGTGGTCAGTACCTTGAAGGCAATTGGAAGTCATGGAGAATATTTTAAGGAGGGTCATGACATGGTCAGCTTTGCATTTTAGAATAATTCTGGATAAAATGTACAGATAGAACTGAGAGAGGCAGAGAATGAGTAGAGGCTGAGAGACAATTTAGGAAGCTGTGGCAGTCATTCAGGTAAAGCATAACGATGCCCTAGGACGGGGTAGGTGGCCATGAAGATGAGGAAAAATGAACAGAATTAAATTTCGTTAAGGAGAGGGGTGCCTGGGTGGCTCAGTCGGTTAAGTGTCTGCCTTCAGCTCAGGTCATGGTCCCAGGGTCCTGGGATCAAGCCCTGCGTCGGGCTCTCTGCTCAGCGGGGTATCTGCTTCTCTCTTTCCTTCTGCCACTTCCCTTGCTTGTGCTCTCTCTCTGTCTCTCTCAAATAAATAAAATCTAATAAATAAATGAATAAATGAATGAATAAATAAATAAATAAATAAATAAATAAATAAATAAATAAATAAAACTTTGTTAAGGAAATAGACACAAGAAGCTTTGGTATTTAATTAGATACTGGAGAGAGAGAGGTCTACCCCAGGTTGCTGCCTTGGGCAGGTTAGTGAGTGGTAGTGTTGCTCACCCCTTCACTCAAATGGGGGACACTGGAGAGGAACTGTGTGGGAGGAGGAAATACTAACTCCAGTTTCAGGCATATCAAGTATGCTATTCCTGTGGGGTATCCAAAAGCACATGTCCAGTAGGCAGTTGAGGAAAACAGGGATGTGAAGAAGGGTGAATTTAATCTCTGTGGTCTGTTGAAGAATTGTGGCGATTTTGCCACAACTAGATTAAGCTACAGCCCAGAAAGTCAGCTTAGCAGCTACAGTCCGTGTGGGATGTGGCTTGGTCCACAGGGGCAAGCAATTTGATGAGCAACTTCTAGAGGGCTTACACCTCAGGATCAAAGCTGGGTATCTGCAGTTAAGTGACGGCAAGCTAGTCACCCTAAACCTTCTAATTTGGCAAATGCATAGGAGTGGATGGTGAGCAACAGTTTTATGTTCTGGTCCCCGAAAGAAGGCAGCAATCTTATCAGGTTACCCCTGTCTCTCTCCAGCATATAAATTGGAATCATCTACAAAGTACACTAACTCATTTCATCATGAAAACATCTCTGTGATGTCAGCAAAACAGATAGTACTATCCCACATCTCACAGGCGAAAACACTAAAACTCCTAGTAACTTGCCAGGTCCCATATTAGTGAGTGAAAGAGCGGAGATACTAGAATTGAGGGTCCCCTTCTCTAAACACGGTGCTCTTTTCATTTAAAAGGGTGGGGGGAATCAATAACATGTAATATATTAACTAAAAGAAATGAAAAGAATTAAGATAACTTTATAATTTCAGGTCTTGGAGACTTGAACATTGGTGATGTCTCCAGCCAAAATTGAAAACTTGAAGATAGAAAAAGTTTGGCCAAGAATAGGACTTCAGTTTTGAGCTGAAATTACTATGCAAAGAGAGACCAGGCTGTCTCTAACTGGGAGAGCTCTTGTCTCTCTGTAGCTTAAATCAAGGCCCATCCTTTGGATAAGCAGGATGGAAGCTGGAGATTTTCAGGAAATCATCTCTTCAAACACTCCCACATACACAGTCTCTTTATTAAGAGGGCAATTTAAAATGGACCACAGTATATTGTAAAGGCAAATGAGGTTGATAAAATTAAGAAAAAATAAGGATATTACCTAAGACAGTTAACCCTGGCTCTCAATGTAGCTCCTAAACACAACTTAGAATACATTTATTGGATTTCCAGCTTACCCACAAGGAAAAGGGCAGTATTTCTACTCACTTACCAAGAAGTATATGTGTCTTAACTGATAAATGTGTTTAGATGAAAGAAGCCAAAAAGGGTTTTATTTATTAGAAAATACCATAACTAGAGCATTTCAGGCTATATTTTTTCTTACTACCTTTCTGACATTTTCTCTGAAGGTCATGGAGATGACCGAGTGCAGAGAGGTTCACAGTATTTGGGGTTATTTATGCAACTTGTTGTGGACATACAATTTAAGCTTGACCAGTCTGATCACTGTGGAATGAGCCCTGGCTAAGTGGTAGGGATTAATCTGCCAGGAGACAGTCTTCGATAAATTATTTGGTAGGATTTTTTTTTTCCTTTTCCTGATTTAAAACATTTTCTTCCAATAAATAATCGAGTTGTACACTGGAAAACGAAAATGACTGACCTCCTCAGAAAGTAAAAGAAAGTCTGAAAATGGAAACTGGAGAGTTTTCCCTTCTAGTGCCCACTGAATGAGAAAATATACTTATTTATTTGAAATGCCAGCAAATGGGCTCCCATGTAATGAAATATTTATTGAAATTGCCACTTTGGCCCTCTACAGTTGCTGATAGGATTTAACGAGAGTCAGGTAAGGGAGCCAGACTGAAGGTATGTCTATTTATTTATTTATGGTCCAAGCAGCTTCGACCATAAGGCTTACATTAGGAAATCATACAAGCAGGGCCATACATGACTGACAATAATAGTTATTTTCCATTTTCGTTGAATCGTTTGCCACAGCTCAGGAAAATCAATCTTAAAGGATTTCTATATTTACTCAGTTCAGTATTTAACCCTTTACTCTGTTCAGATATATTTATGTTGGTTTTAGTTAAAGTGCACAATGTTAAGTACTTATTCAACATTTTTTTCAGAATTCTATCATCAATACCTTGTCTTTTTTACTAGCTTTTGTCTGTTTACCTATTTGTTTTTCTAGCCTTTCTATACTTTGAGAATCAGTTTTATTTCACCAACTCAAGCTAAAGCTAGTTTCCATTTCTTCTTGCTTTGGTCAAGATGTATCTGTCCAAATTAAGACCATGCCTGTTCAAATTCTAACAATTACCCTGTGAAAGCAATTTCAAAATAATCCTTAAAATAAAACATCTGTTTGAGCTATACTCAGAAAGAATGAGAAGTGTCTAACATTCTAAAATCATATATACCAAATAAAGACATTCTGGGAAGACAAGGGGCATCTCTGTTCTTCAGAGAACACTGGGTGATACTGGGGCTGTGTGAATGTTCATGAAGTTCATCATGATTTATTGAGAGAGCTCGAGAAAGTCACTAACCGGAGGTTGCAAGAAATAGTCTCCAGCATTACTTGAAAAGAATTCCAACATGTTTACTTTTGCTATTTCTGGATTTTAGAAAGCTAATAAATTAATAGAACCATAGAACTTCACAGCGTAAGTAGTCTTAGACACATCTAATCAAAGGGCCTCAATTTATGAATAAGGAAACTGGGATCCAGAAGCATTAAGTGAATTGAACAAGGGCATGCAGATAGTCAGCAGAGGAGCAGGAACTAGAAACCAGGTCTCTTCACTCCTACTTCCACGTTTATTAAACAATTTCAAATAATTACACCATGATCAGAACACACACATACATATACATGTATGCCAGGAAAGCCAGCTATATTCATGAGTCTAATAAAGTTTTCAAAGATCACAAATGATTTGAGCAAGCTGCAACTCATGACCTCCACATGTGTTTCAAAGGATGTGGTGGATGCCATGGTGTGTTGCCCAGATCCACCCTCCAAGACTAGTCCTTAATTCCCCCAGCTTCTGGAAGTGTTGGCAGTCAATATTCTCAACAGAGTCTCCATCCAGACCCTCTTTGGTTAAAGAGGGCCCAAGGTTAGACTTTGCATTGAGTGACAAGGCAGTGCCAACGTATAAAAGCCCAGCCCCCTTCCACCAATTTGGGAGTATTCCCAGCTCCCGAGCTCCTCTTGGGCTCAGCTTACGCTTCTGCTGTCACTACACTACAGTTAAACTCCTTCTCCTCAGTCCTGCTTCCTTTAACCCCCTCCCACAGGTGTTGATCCTGAGAGCTTTCCACCCCAAAATTCTGCCTGCCTGCAAATCTTCATCTCAGAATCTGCCTCCCAGAAAGTCTGACTAGAGATCTACAGTGCCTTGGTTAAGAGGATGGGCTCTTAGAATCATACTGGGGTTGAATCCTTGCCACACTACTTTCGAGCTGTGTTCCCTTGGGCAAGTTACTCTTTAAATCTCTTTCTCGTCAGATTTTTTTTAAAAAATAAGAATAATATTAGAACCTACCACATAGAGTGAGTACGTATCATATGAGATAATCCACGCTGAAGTCGTAGTGTAGTGCTTGGCACAGACTAATTGGCAGTATCAGTCAGGATGCTAAAGGAACAGATGGCACATTCAAAATAAAGGACTATTTACAGGGGTGTGGGCAGAGCTAAAAGAGCCAATAAGGAATAGCGAGGCATCCAGGGACTAGCAACAGTGGGAAGCCAGTACCAGCCCCAGGCCTGACAAGGGCAAGTAATCAAAACAATGTTACAGATGTACAATGTGATACACACAGCCTGGAGAGGTCTGGAGCTGAGAAAGAGACAACCTCTGACAGATACAAAGCAGGAGAAGAGCTCATCCCTGCCAGACCATGGCAAGGAAGTCAGAGAAGGAGGATAAATACAACGGGTTCTTTTGCCTCCCACCCTCTGATTTCCTGTTGGTCCACTACTGGTCAACTACAACCAGAAGACAGATGGCAAGAGATGCCAGAAAAATCACTATTTCCAAACAAGCATTCTCACCTTCTCCATGCCTTCATACACTCCAAAGAACAGGGCAGGGCAAACAAGTGCCGACATGGATCTAGAGAACAAACTGATAACAGCCAGCATGGTAGTCCTCAAATATTAGGTATTATTCCAATTACTGCAATTTTTGGAATACCTGGTATTTGGAGTCTTGCTGTTTATAAAAACTCAAGCTAATCTGAAATTTGATTATAACAGAATTGGATTCTTTAAAAAAAAAAAAAAATCAACTCATCCAACCAGTCCAACCAGTGTATTAGTATAATATCGGACACATTGTTGGTACTTAATATATGTTAATTGATCAACTGACTAACTGATTTAACATAGATGAACTAAAATTTTCTTTAATAGGAAAAGTAAAGAAAACCCTTTGGGAGATATGATTTGACTTCAACATTCTCAACATATTTTCAAGTTACTGAAGAATTTTAGAATCGTCAGGGGTTACAGTCACTGCATTCCTTAAAATTATCAAATAAATCCAAGTTTGGATTGGTGTTATTTCTCACCAAGAGAATGAAAGGTTGTAAGAATAAAATTCTACATACAAACAAGACAGAAGACAATAATCTCTCCCAATAAAATGATTTTATTAAAGGTAATAAACTAAATTCCACTGATGGCAAGTCCTTCTTTCACCCAGGTTTAAATATTCAAAGGATATTTCAAGGAATGGACAAGAGAATTACTCTTTCTCTCATGTAGGAAGAAGAGTAAGCAGGCATTAGGGCTAGCTGTGTAACTTTGGATAGCCCACCTATCCTTTCTGAGTTTTGACTTCCCTTCTGCAAGCCAGAACAAAGGAAGGAAGGAAGGAAGGAAGGAAGGAAGGAAGGAAGGAAGGAAGGAAGGAAGGAAGAAGGATTTTCTACTTAAAGGGACAAAATGCTGTAACTTGGGTCTTATCAAGTAGACAGAAGTGGTGGTGTAATTACCCATCTTAATACATATATGCTTATGTGCACACACACACCTGCCAGGAGCCTACCTGTTCACAATCAAGGGAGCTTGGGTGTTGCCATTCAAGAGTGACTTGCCCCACTTCTACAGACACAATAAAAAAAGTTCAAGAGATCCCAGAAGAGTCCAACCTGCTGATGCCAGACTGAACTCTTCCCAAGGGTGGAGCCCCGGCCTTCTCCAAAGCACTCAACCAGGAGTTCTCAACCTGAGATGGTGCAGTCTTTGAAACTCCCTGAAAAATGGATGAAAAAAAAAAAAAAGTATTGTTCATGGGAGATAGTCTGCTGATCACAGGAGATTCTCGAAGAAGTATGTGACCCAAGGAAAGATTAGGATCCACTGCCCTAGGAATCCTACCCAAGCAACCTCGGTAACCACATCCCAGCTGCTGGCCACTCCTCACCTAGAGGGAAGGAGCTCACATTCCCTCAATTAACCTAACATTCCACATTCCCTTCACAAGGGTAGAGAATGGGGAGTTTTATCCATGAATATTGTGGCTTTACTTCCTAAAGCTTGACAATCCATTTACATAATTCCATTTTCAGCATATGTAGTCAGTTCTCATGGCCCAATGTCCCTTCTTATTATTATTTCACATTTTGCTGAGGCAAGTCTTTTGATTGCCCAGAGGTTTGCCTCTAAGCTTTAGGCAGTGGAGATTTTAAGACATAGGTAAATGTTTATGAAAATCTCAATCCTAGTAATTAAATACACTATTCTCATGTTTTGAAAACATAAATGCTTCATTAATAAAGTAGTTCTAAGGTTTGTAAACTATCTAGCTTGTTTTTTAATTCAAGCATAGTTAACTGGATGTTTGCATGATCTTGACAAGCATGTTTCATTAGAATTTAAATTCTTAGTTTGGGATTTTTTTAGGTAAAGTCAAGGGAAATGTCTCTCTAATTTAACTAAGGTAATGATAATAATGTCATTTAATTATTTAACCAGCACTTAGATGGCCCTGCTTTGTGCCAGGCACTCTTCCAAGGGCTTTCAAGCTATTAAGCTTATTTAATCCTCATAATAATCCTACAAGATAGGTAATATTATCATCCCCATTTTACAGATGAGAAAACTGAAGTAGACAGATATAGGTTAAGCAACATACCCAAAGCCACACAGCTTATTAGTGGCGAGCCTGGATGCAAATTCAGACAGAAATCGTAATAGCAGCCACAAGAAAATGAAGAACACCTGATTATTACTGACTGTGGTACTCGGCACCAGATATTGGGTTCGGTGTTTTCCCTGAATTACCTAATTTAATCCTCACTGTAACAATATTATGTAGGTACTAATTGTAGCCCACCTGACAAATGAGCAGGCCCAGAAATGTTGAGTAAATTGCCCAAGACCACACAGCTAGTAAGGAGCAGATGCAAGACTTAACCCGGGTCAGCGGACTCTACAACCAGGGCTTGTAATGACAATGTCACAGAGATCTCAATAAAGGGGGTTGCCAGGCAGAACAGCACCAAAGTTCGATAAGAAAATAAACAGCCCCTCACTGTAAGCTTCCACTAACTTTTTGTACTAACTGAAAATGTTGCTGATGTTCGATCCTTTGGCTTGCACCATGCGAGTTGCAAACCCCGCTCTCCTCCCACATGTTCTCCCAAGCACACCAGTGTCACCAGCATCTAGTTGCCATCCCAGAAACTGTTTCAAGCTTCTCTCAGATGGACTTCAGAAAGAGTGGTTGGAGGACTCTAATGCGCTGTGTTCAGATATCCTGTCCACGGGCTGTGGGAATCAGAGGTGGCAGAAAGTTACAGACACAGCCTCTCGGCTCCTGCACAGCTGCTGGCGTCCTCCACCCCCACCTAGAGAAGCCCCGCAGGTCCTCCCCACTGGAGACTGTTGTTAATCTGCTCTCCTGGCCCTGGGGGGATGAGAATCTGGGCCAAGGTATGTGACAACACAAGAGCAGAAGTCAGCAATGCAAATAATAAAAATGCATTGCAAAAGCTTCATGCCTTACAAAGCTGCTTCGCATATGTATTGTCTCATACGGGCACTTCCTATGGGAATTATTAGAAACTGAAACTGGTTCGAAGTAATATTTGGGACTTTTGAGTTTTTGTAATTCACCTTTGTCTCATTATTATTATGTAGTGCATTCCCTATAATTGTTTTAAATTTATATTTGAACTTTTTCTGCTTACTTGGCAAGACTGGGACTTTCTCAAAATATATTTAATTCTACCAGTATGTTATTTTATTTTATTTTATCGTAAAGATTTTATTTATTTATTTATTTATTTATTTGAGAGACAGAGAGAGAGTGAGCACAAGCAGGGGAGGGGCAAAGGGAGAAGCAGACTTCCCGCTGTGCAGTGAGCCCCACACGAGGCTCCATTCCAGGATCCCGGGCTCATGACCTGAGCTGAAGACAGAGACCTAAACCACGGGCCACCCAGGCAACCCTCTACCAGTATATTTTAAAGGACAAAATTATTGAGTGCCTGGGTGGCTCAGTCGTTAAGAGTCCAACTTTTGGTTTTAGCTCGGGTCATGATCTCAGGATTGTGAGATGGAGCCCCATGTCGGGGTCCCCACTCAGTGGTGAGTCTGCTTGAGATTCTCCCTCTCCCTCTCCCCCCACACACTTGCACTCTCTCTCACTCTCTGTCTCTCTCTCTCAAATAAATAAATGAATCTTTAAAAAAAAATAAAGGACAAAATTATTACCATCTTGCCATAAATACGGATAGCTTTGCCCTCAATTTAGATGGAACCAAAGGCTTGTCTTAAATATTATAGAACTAAGTGCCCAGGGTCACGAGCTTCTCCAACATATACATACTGTATGTTGAAGCCTTAATCCCCAATGTGATGATATTAGGAGATGGGGCCTTTGGGAGGTAATTAAGTTTAAGTTAGGTGATAAGGTTGGGGCTTTCATGATTGAATTAGTGCCCTTGTAAAGAGAGAAACCAGAAAGCTTGTTCACTCTCCGCTTCCAAAGAAGAGGTTATATAAGCAAACAAGACGGCAGCTTTCTACAACCCAGGAAGAAAGATCTCACCAGAACCCAACTATGTTGTCACCCTGATCATGGACTTCTAGCCTATAGAACAGTGAGAAAATAAGTGGTGTTTAAGCCACCAGTCTATGGTATTTTGTTATAGCAGCCCAAGGTAAAACAGATTTACATATACAGACACACAATATATATTATGTATAGACACATAATGTTGATATATAGATGATAGATACTGATTCACATGTATCCAAAAGAAGAAACTTGCTCTTACATCAGTAGTAAATAAATAAATAATAAGAGACAGAGATCCAGAAGAGATCATCTAACACCTGAAGGCATTTTAGCAACAGAAACTTTAAAACTAGAAAATTTTCCCAAGGATAGGTTGTGAGTCAGGGTCTGAAATAAGGTAGCAAGTCTAATTGAAGCAACCTCAGAAATTTGCTCGACACAGATGGTAGAAAAGGAAACTTTCCAAGGAACTGCTGTTGATGATGGCCACAAGAGGATAGCACAGATGATGGAGGGGAGGATAATGCCCTTTGTTTAATATGCCCACTCTGAGGCTAGGTAACATGTAAGGAATAGGAGGTGGGCTTCTTGTGGAGAGGAGCTTACCTCTGTGGTTGGGGAAGAAGTAGATCCAAATTTGCTTTTGACAAATTGGCCTTTCATGCCCTTACCTGACTGGTTTGTGTGGGAGAGCAGAGCCAATGTCTCAGTCTACTGAGCCCTTCAGTGAGTTAAATGGCTCAGTTGAGAGGGAGTCTTACCTTCTGAAACAATTATCAATGCTTGAAAAGATGGAGAACAAACCTCCACGAGCAGTTCCAAGACAAATATGTCTACAGAGCCACAGAAAATAATGAAAGGGAAATTTGCCAAGAAGAAAACAGACATTTCATTCAATAATTTTGGTGTTACAGTGCTTGAACAGTGAGATTTTTAAGAGTGCTATTAAAGGTCCCAAAGCCTTTTTTTGCAAAATTAGTCAGAGATATTCACTTCAAATTTTCTATATTAGCCAAGTGTGAGCAAAAAAGTGATGGTTCAGGCAAGGAAAAGTTAGGAAGAAAATCCATGATGCATGTATGAACTCAGCCAACTTTAATAGGGGCAGATACAATTCCAATCTTTAAATTTATAAAAGCTTTCCTACACTTTATCTTTGAAAACTATTTTTTTATATTTTATCTTAAAGTTTAATAACAAAAGTATCAATTCTGTTTCTATCCTAGAACTCAAATGTCCAAGACAAATGTAGCCTACTGAATCCATCAAAGCTGAGGAAACTCATAGAATTGCTGATCTTCAGGGTTGCTACATAAGACTGATTGAGAAGTCAGCCAGACTGCAGAAGAAGACTTCAGGTTTTCTGGGGAATTAGTCATTGCCATTGAATGATTCAAACACTGGGTGAAAGGGAAAACTCATACCAATATTTCCCTAACTTTTTTGCTGCTGTATTTCATAAATTCTCAGCATTCAGCATAGATGTTTCTGGATGATAAAATAGAAGTAGATCTCTGCCTATATGGGTTCAATGGATGATTTCCTAAATTCCCATGTGTGTTGGTTTTTTCCTATGGAGTTAAAATAATTAATGCAAAAGACATGTGGCATTTCTGAGCTTTAAAAATTAGAAGTTGGGGCACCTGGGTGGCTCAGTCGTTAAGCATCTGCCTTCGGATCAGGTCATGATCCCAGAGACTTGGGATCGAGCCCTACATCGGGCTTCAGCCCCGCATCGGGCTCCCTGCTCTGCGGGAGGCCTGTTTCTGCCTCTCCCACTCCCCCTGCTTGTGTTCCCTCTCTCGCTGTGTCTCTCTCTGTCAGATAAGTAAATAAAATCTTTAAAAAAAAAAAAATAAAAATTGGAAGTTGGCTTATATCATGATTTTGGAGCTATTTAATCCAAGAAAGACCTACTGTCCTTCCTCCTCAATAGACTTTTTTATCAAGCTGGATGGAGTGAGATGAATCAGTGCCAAACTGGAAGAAGTTTTCAACAACACTTACCTAGTGCTTACTGTGTACCAGACATTGGTCTAAATGTTCATTACAGGTCAATAATCCCTTACTCATAATTCTAAAATCCAAAAACCTTTGAAAACCAGATTTTTTTTATAATTCAATTGGCAGCAAAACAACCAAACTCATTTGGCAGCAACATTTGATTCTGATTTTTATCTGCAAAAGATGTTAATGTTTACTAATTGGTGCCCCAGATTCCACTGGCTGTATTATGTAATATGTGGCATATCACATAATATATGAATATGAATAGAAGTTGGATCTAAAGGCACACGATCAAATGACTATTGCCCATGAGGTTGAGAGTAAAAATGTCGAGTAACAGATTAAGGGTCAATCTGAAAACACTTAATGGATAATTATGAAGTCAAACTTTAACAAAACGATTTTTCTACATTTAGTTACAAAACAATTATTTATTAAGGACTTTCTATGTGTCAAGTAAGGTCAATAGGGAATGTAAGCCTCCAGAGGACAGGGAGTATGTTTTGTCTTATTTATTAATATTTTTTCTTTAAAAAAACAAAATTTAAGCAATATAAATAAAGGATCTTAAACTTTGAATACAAACAGCCAATTGTACATGAGGCATGAAGAGGGCTGGCTTAGCAGCATGTGCAAAAAAAGACTTAGAGGCTTTAGTTAACAGCAAGTTCTAGAAATCAACAAGATGAGGTGACTTTCAGAAAAGGCTAATTGAATCTTGGGTGGCATAAACCTCACTGATCAGATCAGCTTGGGATGTTTTTTAAACTTTCAGCCATCACTTTAAGAGGGATATAAATCAACTAAATTATGTACAGGAGATAGATAAAGCAGTAAAGACACTCAATATTATGTCCCATAAGCAACAACGGAAAAGCCCGGGAATCTTTAACCTGGAAAATAAAAAGGGTAGGAAGGTAAATAAACACACACGTCAAATAACTTAAGAAATGTGTACGGGATCGTCAATTATGGCCCTCCAGCCACTCCACACTCTAAAGAGATACTGCCCCTACCACAGTCCTGCATCCTAGATACCCATGTGATGGCCCTTCTTTGTATCCCACAATCTATTCTGGGGGAGGGAGGTAGTGACTGGACTAGTAGCTGACATATGACTAGGACTCAAAAAGCCAGTCCATAAGCCAGCATACCTACACTAGCACTTGGAGTAAAAGGTCAGTTGGACCTGACGCTCCCTAAATGGAATTTGTATTGGAAAACACAGACAGACTGAACCAGTTAGTAATGGAGGCAGAAGCTAAAAGGAAGCCAGCAGATAGAGTTGGTCCACAGCAAACCAAGACCATGCATAAACTGAAATGATGACAGAACAAAACACTTTGTAAGCAGAGAAACTTTGGCAGCAGAGAGAAGAAAACAGCGCAAACTTCAGAAGGCAGCCAAGGTGCTGAGAGGGAAACAGGGAGAACAGGAGAGAGAGGAGAAAATCCAGTCCTTGAGAGCTGGTTCGATTCCTGCCTGCTTCTCTCTCTCTCTCTCTTTTCCATTCCATTTGAATCCTTATAATAAACTCACTTTTTCTTATGGCAACACATGTAAGTTTCCGCCCTTGTAAATAAAATTAAAACAAACTGTTCTGAGAAAAATTAATTAAACCAATTTCCTAGATTCTTGAGGGGTAAAAACACCAATGTGGAAGCTTCAGAGACATTGGTTTCTTTCTAGTAGTCTATAAATGTGAAATGGCTGCCTCAAGAAACAGAGATTTGTCTGCCACTGAGAAGTCCAAGCACGAGCTGCTAGCCAGGTGGCAGGGACCCAAGCCCAGGACGAAATGCCTGACTGAACAACCTTCGCGCCCTTTCCAGTCCTGAGACTACCTCTTCTGACACTACGTGGAAAATTCTATCTCTTGAGATAATAGCAATGACCTTCAAAATTTAAGAAAAGCACAGCCTTCTAAAATAGAATTTTGCCTTTTGTTTTTTGGTTAGAATATTTTTCCGTTCACTGCTTTGCCATCTTGAGCTTCTTTTCTTTCCAATAGGAAACTGACAAGCCCAACTACAATTTTAAGTTCAGTAAATAATGTCCTAAGTGTTTTTGGTTTTGAGAAAAGAAACAGGTCATTTTGGCACTGGTTTTTTTTTCCATTCGTTTCTAAATTCACGTGTATTTTTTTCAGTAAATTTAGTGCATATGATTTTGATTTATTTACACTTAGCTCCCTAAAATGTGTGGCTAGCAATCTGATGACGATGCACCTTTTAATTAGTCTGTCTCAGAACCAGAAAGTCATGTGTTGCCAACACGACCAGAGTGAAATCCAGATGACACAAGTTTGGATACAAATCGAAGCAGCCATAAAATTCAAGACCATTCTAAACTTGGCGATAAAAGTTCTCTTGTTCCCAAAAGTTACAGACAAAACAAGTTTCAAGTATAAAGTGCTTAACAAATTTTTCATGCAAACATGTGGTGCGCAGATACATGGCAGTGGTCAGCCGCCTCTCATTGCTCTGCTACCGTGATGACTTTGTGATCAACTTGTGATTAGAGGGGGTTGCTGCTTTGCATGAGGTTGTGTCTGCATCCCTAAAGAATCTGGAACCTCCTCAAGAAAGCCAGTCAACCAGTTGCTTTAGCAAAGTGTACACCAAACCACTTGCAGTAGATAGAATGTTTCTCGTTCATAGAATTAGATAATGTTAAGTGTGGTAGGAACCTTAGAAATAATCTTGGCCAATCCTTCACTTCAGTAATGTGTTTTAAATGGTTGTTTTGACATTCTATGTACATAACCTTTAAAATTCAAATGACATTGGTCCAGGCATGAGTTTAATTTAGTTAAAACTCAAAGCACATATGGAGCAGAGAGAACATTTTCTAGGGAAACCTGGAGAATTGTTTGATGGGTCCTTTTTTTTTTTTTTTCTACTTATCCTTGAGACCCACAGCGCGAAAATAGGTGTCCTCCTTTAAATGTGTTAGAAAGAGTGATAATACTACCAGGATATATAAAATGTATATTTTATATAAAATTTGTGTTGATAAAGATTCTAAACCTGTTTCAACATATCTATATGTGCCAATTTTCTGCAAGCCAACATTTCATAAATCATATTCAAAACAAATACCAAAAATACATGACTTACATAATTAAACACTGATGTATTAAATTTACACATTGGCATAATCTTTCAAATTGAAAGATATTTATCCATGCCAGGGTCTGTGTATTTGGCAATGGTTGGGGAAAAAAATAAATCCTTAACCAGAAGTCCTTTTCTTAATGAGTTCACTGGTTAAAAGTTTGAGGCCACTGCCCTCATGTCACCTTGGGCACCCTTGCCAGTTAGAGACATGGGCCAAAAGTAGTTCTCCTTATCAATCCTTCTCTCTCCCAGAAGTCTCTGATTACCTCTCCCCCGTTTAGAAGCTTTAGTCTCTGCTCACTGAGTTTCTTCAAACTACTGAGATTAAGGATGGCCCATCAGGATTGAACAATTATCCTGACCACCCACTTGCCAAAGAATCTCTTTCATTATCTGTCACTCACCATCCTTCTAAGAAATATGATTAAGCCTCATCATATTACAAAGAGGAAGCACAATCTCAAAAGATTCATTGGCTCTTGGGACCTCTTCTTTCTTTTCTGTAATTTAAAAATGTATTTCCTAGGGGTGCCTGGGTGGCTCAGTCATTAAGCGTCTGCCTTCGGCTCAGGTCATGATCTCAGGGTCCTGGGATCAAGCCCCACATCGGGCTCCCTGCTCCACGGGAAGCCTGCTTCTCCCTCTCCTACTCCCCCTGCTTGTGTTCCCTCTCTCGCTGTGTCTCTCTCTGTCAAATAAATAAAATCTTTAAAAAAAAATGTATTTCCTATTTAAAATCCCTTTCTCAGGAAACTCCTCATTCTCCCAAAACCACTAGTCTTTTCCTCCATCTACCTAAACCCCACCCCATACTTCAGGACCCTACTCCAGTCTCACCTATTCCAGGAACCCTTCCCTGATTCTCCAGTCCTCTGTGCTCTGCCCCTACTTTGAATCTCTAATGTATATACTGTCCCCACCCAGTTTAGGCCCAGGTTGTATATAAGCTTAGATTTACTTGAATTGTTTCATATATTAGTTTTCTCTTTCTAACTAGAGACTCCTAAGAGGAGAGAATTATGCTTTATACTACTTTTACATTCCTACAGTGATCAGTAGATTGCAGAACCCAGAGTAGGTATCAAATACATATGAATTAATAGATTGATAAATATTACAGTTCATTTCCACTTTGCAAATGATAATAAATATTTCTGCAAATAGCTAGAGCAGATTCATTTCCTCTAAAATTACCATTTATAAAATGTTATAAATAAACTTTGCAATAAAAATCATCCCTTCTAATACATTGGTTTAGCTCACAAGCATATAAGGTGCTGATCCCTGCCTTCCAGGAACTCCCATTCTCGTGAGAGAAAGGCATGTCAATAAATTAAGATGCAGTGTGAAAAATGCTCCCAAAGAGCAAGGTCTACCACGCAAAAGGCCAGGGAGAAAGGAGTAGTCCCACAGGTCTCTAATCAGACTCTACAATCTAGTAACTCTACAATCACGCAACTTTCTGGATACAAATTTGGAAATTTTTTTTCCATTTGCCCTTACTGTATAAATAACCAGTGTACTTTAAAACAGTAAGATTTATCATTTGTATTGAAGTTCACAGCAAATAGAAAGTGGAGATAAGAAGTAACTTAGAAACAAAAAAAAATCATAATGTAAATTGTATTTGAGGAATGTAAATTTGGAAAAATATACAGTGTGGAGTCATATTAATGAAAGTATAGTTAGCTTTTTATTCAAAATAAAAGCCATACTCACCTGCAGCATCTGTCTACTTCAATCATGTGATTTACTGTGGTTTTGCTTTTTCATGCTTGTGCAATTCCTTGTACATATGCCTGGGGACTGGCATAGGTTCAGCTGGCTTTTATTCAGGCCTATCTCTTGGTAAAAATTAGTGTAAGATAAAAACACTGTTTTTACTTATTTTGCAATCTTAACATCACTTGACAATGTCAAGATCTTGCTGCAGACGAGCGTACACATCAAATGTGTGTCTCAAAACTTTTTGAGCTTATTGTGAATGCTCTTTCTCACATTTCCCCTTCACATTCCAGGGTTTTATTATCCTTGTTAGCTTTGTTTAAAAATATAATAATTAGATTTCATTTTCTTCCAGAAGCAAGTGGAATATAGCTGTGACATAACTTGACCCACACACATTTACTCTTATTTGTACCACAGCTAATGTTAAATTATTTACTTCAAGTTTGTATTTTTTAATTTATATTGTCATTTGTGATAAATTTTAGAACCATTTTAAATGCAGTAATGCTTATTTTAAAGGTACTATTAAATATGTGAACATTTACACTAAAAATGAAAACAAGTTCAGCTGATAAGTAGTAGCTGGTAGCAGGGGAAAGTGGTGAGACTTACAGATCTGGAAAAGAAATGTGGAATAGCAACTTTAATAAAAAGTGGTCCAAAGTAGAAGACAAGTAGGAGAACTAGAGGTGGGAAAAGGTAAATGGGTATCATCTTTTCTTGAGTTTCCTAAACTATGTTTGATAGTTAAAGCAAAGAATGATAACATTGTCTAATGTGGTTCTAAATGTGTCTACAGGAAATATTTAAGACAATCACATTACAGAAAAAACAGGAATGGCTACTTAGTATTAGACAAAGTCGATTTCACAGCAAAGAAAATAACTAGAGACAGTGAGGAATGTTATGTAATAATAAAAGGGTCAATCTACCAAAAAGATATAACAATACTAAATGTGCGTTCACCAAACAACAGAGCTACAAAAAAATGTAAAACAAAAACTAGTGGAACTAAATGAAGAAATAGACAAATCCACAAACGTAATTGGATAGTTCAACATCCCTCTTAAATAACCAATTGAACTAGACAGAAAAGCAACAAGGACATAGACTAACTCAACAACACCATCAACCAGCAGGATCTAATTGACATTAAACACACTTTATTTTCAGGTGCTTGTGGATTATATACTAAGACAGGCCATATTGTGTTCCTGTAAAACAGACTCCAACAAACTGAAAACAAATGAAATCATTTAGAGTGTGTTCTCTCACCATAATGGACTCAAACTAGAAATCAATAAGAGAAATATAACAGGAAAATTTCTAAACACTTTGAAACTCAACAACATACTTGTAAATAATCCATGGATCAAAGAGGAAGTCTCAAGGTAAGTTAAAAATTATACTGATCTGAAGCCAATGAAAATACAACATATCAACATTTGTGCACACAGCTACAACAGTGCTGAGAGGGAAATTTATGCACTAAATTCACATAAATAGAAAAAAGTAAAAATCTCAAACAGTAATTAAAGCTATTGCCTTAAGAACCTAGAAAAAGAAGAGAAAAACAAACCCAAATCAAGCAAAATGACATATTAAAGGTAAGAGGAGATGAATAAAATTGAAAACAACAAATAAAGAAAACCAATGAAACAAAGAGCTGTTTCTTAGAAAACAGCTATAATATTGACAACCTTCTAGCAAGATTGACAAAAAAGACATAAATTACCAATAGCAGGAATGAAACAGGAGATATCACTATAGACTCTGAAGACATCAAAAGAATAATAAGAGAATACTATGAACAGCTCTACATAAGTTGACAACTTTGATAAAATTGGCCAATTCCTCAAAAAACACAAACTACCACCACTCATTCTACATGAAACAGATAGCTTGAATAGTCCTATATCTATTAAGGAAATTAAATTTGTAATTTAAAAACTACCCTGCTCATTCCTCCAGGCCCAAAGGGAGAAGTGGAGAATTCTGCCAAACCTTTAAGGAAGAACTAACACCAATTTTACAAAATCTCTTCCAAAAAATACAAGAGGAAGGAACACTTACTGATTCACTGTGTGAAGTTAGTATCACTCGGACACCAAAACCAAGTAAAGAAAGTAAAAAATAAAGTAAACTACAGGTTAATATCCCTTGTAAATATAGATGTAAAAATCCCTCCCAAAATTTTAGCAAGTGTAATTCAGCAAAATATAAAAATAATTATATGCCATGACTAAGTAGGGTTCATTCCAGAGGTGCAGTGCTGGTTCAATATTTGAAACTCAATCAATGTAATATACCATATTAACAAGCTAAAGAAAAATTCATGTGATCATTTCAGTTGAAGCAGAAAAGTCATTTGACACAATTCAACACCCACTTGTAATAAAAACTGTCCAAAAAAAAAAAAAAAAGAAAAGAAATAGACATAAACTTCCTCAACTTGATAAAAAGCAGCTATGAAAACCTACAGCTAACATACTTTTTAAAAAGCTGAATAGTGTTCCCCTAAAATTGGGAACAAGGCAAAACATGTCACCTCTCACGATCTTTATTCAACATAGTGCTGGAAATTCTACCCACTGCAATCAGGCCAGAAAAGAAAAGAAAAAGCATATAGATAAGAAAGGAAGATGTAAAAACGTCTTCATCTGCAGATGACATGATTGTCTACACAGAAAATCCCAAGGAATCTTTAAAAACAATAACACCAACAACAAACACCTACGAGTAAGAAGTGAGTTCAGAAAGATTGCAGGACACACGTAAACATGAAAAAATGATTACTATATGTTAGTAATTTTTACATGCCCTGAAATTAGAAATGTAATACTACTTACAGCTGCTCAAAGAAAAGTAAATACTAAGGTGTAAACCTAACAAAATATGCATAGTCTTTTATGCTAAAAATGACACAACACTAATCAAAGGAGATCTAAATAAATGGAGAGAGTTCCCATGTTTATAGATTGGAAAGCCAACAGAATAAGAATGTCAATTCTCCCCAAATGTATTCCTATAAAACTCCCAGCAGTAATTTTGTACATTTAGAAAATATTATTCTAAAATGTATGTGAAAGGAAAAAAGAAATGAGAATAACTAAGACAACCTTGACAAAGAAGAGTGGGTGGGAAATAGCACTCTGCCTGATACTGAGTTTTACTAGAGAGCTACAGTAATGAAGACAGTATGATATTGTTGGGGGGATAAACATGTAGATCAACAGAACAAAAAAATTCAGAAATAGTACCACACTTACATGTTCAACTGATATTTGACAAAGGTACAAAAGAAATTCAATCAACAAGGATGGACTTTTCAATTAGTACTGGAGCAATTAGACCTCCATATGAAAAACAAAAAAACAAAACAAAACCAAAAAAAATGTGACATAAACCTAACACCTTATACAAAAATTAACACAAAATGGATCACAGACATATATGTAAAACTTCCAGCTATAAAACTTTTAGAAAAAAACAGAGGAGGAAATATTCAGTAACTAGGGCTCAGCAAAGACTTCTTAGCTTGACACTAAAAACAGTGATCCATAAAATTAAAAATTGGTAAATGGGACTTCAGCAAATCTTAAAAATTTGTTTTACCAGAGACCTTCTTTTGCTTTACAAGAGATGGAAGAAAATATTTGAAAACCACATATCCAACAAAGGAATAGTATCTAGAATACTATAAAGAAGTCTCAAAACTCAGTAGTAAAAATCCAATTATAAAATGGGTAAAAGAGGGTGCCTGGGTGGCTCAGTTGGTTAAACGTCTGCCTTTAGCTCAGGTCACGATCCCAGGGCCCTGGGATCGGCCTGCATGGGGCTCCCTGCACAATAGGCAGCCTCCTTCTCCCTCTCCCGCTCCCCCTGCTTGTGATCTCTCTCTGTCAAATAAGTAAATAAAATCTTTAAAAAACATGGATAAAAGACATGAAGAGACAGTTCACCAAAGATAATATATAGATGGTAGATAAGCACATGAAAAAAATACTGAACATCACTAGTCATTATGGAAGTACACATTAAAACCACTATCATGCTACTACCTGCCTATCAGAATGGTAGAAATTAAAAATTAGCGATAATGCCAAATGCTGGCAAGGATGCAGAGAAACAATTGTTTATATATTGCTGGTGAGAATGTAAACTAGTACAACTACCCTTGAGCAGTTTAGCAGCTTCTTAAAAAACACAATTGCCATACTACCCAGCAATTGCACTCTTGGGCACTTATGCCAGGGACATGAAGACATATTCACACAAAAATCCATATATGAATATTTATAGCAATCTTATTGTAACAGCTAAAAACTGGAAACAACCCAGATGTTCAACAGGTGAATGTTTAAACAACCTGTGGCATACTCATGTTTTAGAATACTATTCAGCAATAAAAAAGGAAGAATGTGTTGATACAAGCAACAATTTGAATGACTCTCCGGAGAATTGTACTGAGTGAAAAAAGCCAATCCCAAAAGGTTACATACTGTAAGATTCTATTTATGTACCATTCTTGAAATTCTAAAATTATAGATATGTTCCCCATAGGTTAGTGGAGAATAGGACAGAGAAGACAGAAGAAAAGTAGGTAAGCCTATAAAACTACAATATGAGGAATCATTGTGGTGATGGAAATATCCTATAACTTGACTGTATCAATGTAAATACCCTGGTTGTGATATTATACTATGGTGCTGCAAGATGTTACCATTGAAAGAAATGGGTAACAAGTACATAGATCTTTCTGTGTTATTTCTTAATAGCTGGATGTGAATCTACCATTATCTCAAAATAAAAAGGTAAATTTTAAAATATTCAATGTAATGGTTGTCATCTTTTCAAATATTAAACACAAAGACAAGATATGTCAAAAAATATGAAGGAGGGGCGCCTGGGTGGCTCAGTCGTTAAGCGTCTGCCTTCGACTCAGGTCATGATCCTGGGGTCCTGGGATCGAGTCCCGCATCGGGCTCCCTGCTCGGCAGGAAGCCTGCCTCTCCCTCTCCCACTCCCCCTGCTTGTGTTCCTGCTCTAGCTATCTCTCTCTGTCAAATAAATAAATAAAATCTTAAAAAAAAAAAAAATATGAAGGAGAAAACTATGTTTCTCCCTTCCAAATTATCTGCCTAGCAATCTAAGATGAGAAAGGAATTGGGAGTATAATCCCAACCATTGTATTTTGCTACATATTTAATAAATTTTAAAAATAGGTAAATTTTATATAAATTGTAGTGGGATAAACCAATGAGATAAAAATTGTAAGAATATAATTAATTAATAGGTACAGATAATTACATCGAAAAATGTATAGAAATAGAAAAAGAATAGATTTTGAATTTTAGATAGCCCCAAATTAAGATTCATTCAGGATAGTCACTTCTTTTAAGATTTTATTTATTTATTTGACAGAGAGAGACAGTGAGAGAGCACAAGCAGGGGGAGCAGCAGAGGGAGAGGGAGAAGAAGGCTCCCTGCTGAGCAAGGAGCCTGATGTGGGGCTCCATCTCAGGACCCTGGGATCATGACCTGAGCCAAAGGCAGAAGCTTAATCGACTGAGCCACTTAGGTGCTGAGGATAGTTACTTTTTAAGTAGACTCCTATGTTTTATTTCATGAAATTATGCAGCAATTTAAATTAGAACAGATGAAAAAGAAAGGAAAAATGAATTCTGATGTACTTTGCATTTATAAAATAATGTCAGAGTTGATATACTTATGATAAATACCACGTACATCACTCATCATGTCTGCACTTAAAAGAAACATACTTTTTCAACCAAGGTCACATTGTACCAGACCTACCTGAGGCAAAACCAAATCACTACAAAATTAGCTCAGGAAATAAATGACCTAACTTCAGTTTTGCTGATATAGGTAGGTAGGTAGGTAGGTAGGTAGGTAGATAAGTAAGTAGACAGGTAGGGAAGGAGAGAGGGAGATAGAGATAAATAATGTTGTAGAGTTGGTCTAAATGTTTGGGCTAAATTGAGTCATTTCTTTTAACTGGTCACTTTAAAATGTGAACACACTTAATAGAAGAGTTATACAGAAGGCAGATACTAAGTGGCTTCTTTGAGTGAAAAGACTGAGTTAGGATTTAACTAACCTAGTCAGTTAAGTCAAAACAGTCATTGTGGTTGTGTTGTGTAGGTAAGTCTCAGTGTTTTTAAAATCATAGACATTGTGGATAATGGCATTAATTTTTTTAAAAAAAGATAATACATACTTCAGAAATTTGAAGTCCCTTTGTTACTGATCTTTAGCAACATTTTTTAGATTTAAGGAATAAAAAAGTGGGAAAAATCAGCATGTTATTAATTCATATTTTTCTTTCCTGGAGATTAACCCCTCAACTCCACCTTTACACTCTATTCCATCTTCAACCACCTTTGTTCAGGCTTTCATCCCTTATATTTAAATGCCCTGCAACCTTCTGTCTGGTCTCTCTGACTCTCATTGATTTTCCTTCCAATCCATTCTGAGCCATCTACTTCTTAAAAATACATTTTTCCATTTTTCACTCCCCAGCTAAGGACCCCATCATGAGTAAGTACTGTCAGCTCCTCTAGCCCTTCACAATCTATTCCAATCCCCCTATTTCCTGAGCCTTGCTTCCTGCAATTCACTCACAAATATACTTCACCCCAAGCAAGCAAAGTGTCCTTATTTGCCCCTGTGCATACCCAAATCGCTCATGTCTGAGATTTCCCTGCCATAAAATATTCCCTGACCTACCCCCACTGCATTCTCTTCAACCTTCCTCTCTAATCTCCATGCCACCCATGCTGTCAGGTCCAACTCAAGACCACCATCTTCAGGGAATCATTCTGACTTCCCAGTCCACTGTCCAAAGGGATCCGGAGTTATTCTCACAGTTAGACCCAACCATATGCCCCTTAATTGTCCTCTTACTCATTTTCTTACTCATCTACTCTACAGAAATATATTGAGCATTTCTGTATGTCTAACGTACTTTGGTAATTATAGCAATTCTTTCACATCCTTTAGTTTATATTCTATGATTATATATTTGGCAAATAAAATCAATCATGCCTTATCTTCTTTTCCAGACTCCTCAGTACCCAGCAGTATAGTTGGTATATCATCATCACCATTAACATCACCAACATCAAATATTAATGGAGCTGTTTCTACCTGGCGTTGGTACCCTCCTCAGTGCCAGAAGCTCAGAGATGTAAGACGTGGCCATGCAGTCACAGTTCAGGTGGGGAGGAAAGTGCCAAATGGACAGTATGCACAAGGTTAGAAGAGCAAAGAAATAGGAGCAAGCACGGAAAGAACATGACAGAGGTGGTAGGGCTCTGAGGGTTTCATCTTTTTTCAGTGGATCCTGCAGTGCTCTATCCAGATGTCCTTTTTGAGGACAGATACACCCATTTCAGGCTGTCGGGAACATCAATATCAACTGTAACACCCCTCACTGGGGACTGCCTTCAGCTGCAGGAACCCAAGGTGACAGAGGCAACTCACAGCCAATGACTGGCTTATTCAGGGAAACAAAACTATAGGATCCTATGCCTTGATTTGAGTCAACTTTGAAGGGCCATCCGGCCCCAGAGATCCTGCAATGATCAGCTGAGGCCTCCCTTGCAACTGTACTGCCATTCAGCTGCTCACTCTACCCAGTACTACCTTGCTTTCTTCTTTACTTCTTTAAACATATCGCCCAAGACCGCTCTCCAGTGAAACTTCAGCATGCAACTCCCCATCTCACAGGGAACCCAATCTCTGTTCATGCTGTTAGGAGTGTGGTTACTTACACAGCTCTTAGGTGAAATAAAGTTCTAGTTCAGAACACTACAAAACAGATCTTATGTTTACTTTTCCAAAATTCTCGAAGTAGGTAGGATTTTTGTTCTCTCTATTTCTACAAAAGACAGTGAAAAGTAGAGAGGTAAAATGTCCAAGATCACACACGTACAAAAAAGCAGATCCAAGACTCAAACCCTGACCTTCTCAATCTCATCCAGGGTCCTTCATCCTACACCAGTTTGGAAAAGTGCCCTGGTTTTAAGAAAACACCATGAACATCAGAAGAGTCAAACCTGGGTTTTCGTTTTCTACCAGTTATTAACCATATGACTTTAGGCACATTATTTAACCTCTCAGGACCTTTCTAGGCAGCTCTGTGTCCATATAATGGACATAAGAATACCTCCTCAGAGCACTATTATAAAGATTAATTGAAACAAGGAATTGAAACAGAGCACTGTTTCTTGTTCTCGTGGCGGAATAGTGGCATATAATTTCAAGTAAGTTTATGGTATTCGGATTGTAGAGAATTTGGAATGTTTTCCTGGTCATCTTATTGAAAGGGACCTTTCCTTTTGATCATCTCCATTAAAGTGATCTCTTAGTTCTCTGGAATTCCATACTCTGTTGTTTACATGGTTGACATAGACTGTTGTTTATTGCTCTGGAATTCTATAGTCCATATGTTTCTTAGAAACATAGATATTTTTTATAGGTTTAGGCCTTATTTTACATTTACTGGCTTCAATTTGCCAATCAGTGTGTAATGTCCTTGAAGGCCTGAATAGTTTTAAAAATCTTTAGACACCCCTCAGAGCCTACATCAGTAAGAGCCACACAGTAAATGCTAAATTGATATATATGGACTTTGTGGTATATGCTGAGTAAACAGATGCTTTTTGGGCTCCGCCTGCCCTGGTAAGTAGTCACATGAAGGGTAAGCAAAGGAAGCAGTTAATTGAAACGTACGACCTGCCCAATAAAAGAATGTGGACTTGTGGATGTCAGAGTCTACTTACACCGACTACCAACTACATCACTCATTCTCGTGGTTAGGAGTAAGGAGTACAGAGGGAAACAGGAAGTACTCATCCAATGCTGTTCATTCCTGCAAAACATGGAAACAAAGAGGACCAGGAAAAGAGTTCTCCAATAGAACACACTTCCAAACATTAGTCAAGCCAGAAATAAAGGCTTTTGCTGAGATGGAGGATGGGGTGGAAATGCTGCTGTAGGAAATGTGATAGGGAGTCAGCAAAAGAATTGTGAGCAGCCATAAAATTAGAAAGCATGACTCTGTACAGATCCAGTCAGAATAGTTTTGTGATTTTCTATAGCAACATTCAACAGCCCAGCTGTGTGATGAGAGAAATAATAAAGATGACCCTGGGTAGGGTAGAGAAATTCTCTTCCCTTGTTGATTCCTTGTGCATGTTCCTACATTTAAATATATATGACAAAGTTGCAACAAATTAGAAAATATTAGCATATTGGAACATAGGTCTTATCCTCTAACCAGAGAGGTATTATAGCAAAGCTCTTAAGAGAAAAGGCTCGACACACTAACAGCCCTAGGTTTGAATCTAGTCCCTTCTCTAATTAGTAGTATGTCTTTGGGAACATTATTTAACCATAGTGTATAAATACAATAGTATATACCCCCTTAAATTAATTGTGAGTATTAAATAAGACAATGCCTAAAGCATTTAACACAGTGCTTATAAGTGCTGAATAAATGTTAATAATAAATGTGAAGGAACAAAACTTGAAATTCACAAGAATAAGAACTACTTGCTTTATAAATTTTAAAAATTAGATCAGAATTTATAAAACTAATACTTATAATTTATATTTAAATATAATTTATTGTTTATTGCTTGCTCCCCAAGTAAACCATAGATTCCAAAAAGTCAGAGACCTTCTCTGTTTTTGGCCAAATCATTGCCCAAATACAGTACCCAGCACATAAGAATTAATTAATCAGCTCATTAAAATGAGCATGGTATTGGGACGCCTGGGTGGCTCAGTCGGTTAAGTGGCTGCCTTTGGCCCGGGTCATGATCCCAGGGTCCTGGGATCAAGTCCCACATTGGGCTCCTTGCTCAGCAGGGAGTCTGCTTCTCCCTCTCTCTTCCTCTGCTTGTGCTCTGTCAAATAAATAAAAATCTTAAAAAAATAAAAAAATAAAATAAAATAAAATGAGCATGGTATCAAGCTAGGATCGTACCACAGAAATACTTTATTAGAAACTTCACCGTGTATGTCCAGATCACTCTACAATTCCACACTGATTAAAAAAATAACATAGGGCGCCTGGGTGGCTCAGTTGGTTAAGCGACTGCCTTCGGCTCAGGTCATGATCCTGGAGTCCCGGGATCGAGTCCCACATCGGGCTCCCTGCTCAGCGGGGAGTCTGCTTCTCCCTCTGACCCTCCCCACTCTCATGCTCTATCTCATTCTCTCTCTCAAATAAATGAATAAAATCTTTAAAAAAAAATAAAATAAAATAAATAAAAAATAAAAAAATAACATAAACAATGGATTAATTAAACCTTCTTCTGAATTTCTACAATTAGAGGACTTTCCTTTCCCAAACAAAAGACAAGCTTCCATCTTGTTGGTACTGTTAACCTTTCAGTGGCTTCTCCCTCCTGGGTGAATCTCATCTTTCACTGGCCAGATTAAGGGAATGAGCTTTCATAATGTGTGTGTGCATGCCGTTGTGTGTTTTGTTGTGTATGCTCATGTGTCTTTTCTCATCAGCATAACACTTCTCCATTGTCAACCAGAGCTGTCTCCTCTTCCTATTTACATTTCCGTCCATTATCCCTTGTTACTATCCATAATGACCACCTTGATTTCTCTCTACAATCTGACCTATTAGACTCTCGAATCCTCCAATAACTTTTACCAAATGGTGTAATCAGTAGCATGGAAAACTGTCCATCTTTCACACTTTTCCCAAAATTGTAATTAGAGTATGCAGGCAAACATTTGTTTGGTTATCACTTTTAAAGCAAAACTCCTAAAGCATCTTTTAAAGTAAAAATTGTGAAGGCATACTGGATGTCAGGCAGGCAAAAGCAGCTGAGATAGGGAGCTGCTATCTGCTTTGTCCACTGACATGGTTGTGCCAGAGTTCTCAGCTTTTCAGGGCTCATTTTTACTTTTTGAATTCATAAGAAACAACCAGAGGCTTCACATCTGCTTTTGCGAATGGTTGTTTACTGGAGAGAGCCTCTTTAGTTTAACATTGGTGGACTATAAAACAATACTTACTTGTTTTCTTATTGCTCTTTCTAGTAAATAACAGATCTTACCTAAAAATGGCTGAGGCAACCCTAAAGGTTTGTGACTCAAACACCAAACGACGACCTGCCATCATCACTGACCTCCCCTGCACACAAGGAATCCTCCTGGACCCAAGGGCCCTTGGATCTGCACAGCCTTGAGAATATTCAGCTGGTAGAACTTAGATCACATCTGTTGTGTGAGCCCCACTAATTTTTTTTCTAGTTTGTTTCTTGAATTTACCCCTTAGGATGTATCTTAGTCTACAGTGGCTTCTGCTTGGGAATTAAGTATTATGAATTTCAAGGAGATTACATAAATCCTTTTCTAAAAATAAAAAAAACAATTTCAAAGTAAAGAAATTTCAAAGGTGTGATTGAAGATGTCCCATTGGCTGAAATAAATATTTTAATGTATTTATCTGATTTTTCCAAGTCTCTATTGGTACAAAAGAAAGGATAATTTCCAAACTATCAATTTATTTCACCTTCAGTCAAATATTTAAAGTATTTATAAAAATTTATTTGGGGTGATTTAAACCAACATAGCCACATGAATAATGCGATTTGGCCACTGACTGATAGAAAACAAAAGCCACCACATTACTGGGTCACAACCAACAGGAACAAGGGTGTTCTCAGACAAAAGCTCTCTTCAAGAATTAGGTGAATGCACTCAATCTCATACAGCACTAGATCATTCAAAGATGAGTTAATTCAAAAACAGAGTAAATACATAGTCCTTAGAGAAACAACTATATACACAGAACACATAATCAGCATCACTATACCAGACATAAACCACAATAATGTATAGTCAAATACTTGGAAAAAATTCAAGTGTACGTTCTTTGAGGAGACAATGCTGATTCCCAAAAAGATTATGAATGACTTGGCTAGCTGTTTTGTTTCTTGAAGAACAATTATATAATTTAAAAACAAAGATATGAGTCTGTCATTATTTCATGCCCTTGTAGTGCTTATTAACTATCATATACTAAAGATCCTTCCTTAAGTGAGTAGTTTTCTAGGAGACTACTGGAGTATTATTAATTCAATTGCAGCAATAATTGACCCAATAGAATGCTGGTGCTCTCTATGATTTAAAGTGCCTTCCAAGTGCTATGTGTTCAGAGAAGGATTTTTTTTTTAAAGAAACAACAAACCTCCTGAAATCAGTTACATAAGCATTCATGCAAAGTCTGCTATGTACAAAGCACCATATTAGATATTTAGAGAGACATCCAGGAACATTACATTTTCAAAGGGAAAAGAAGAAATGAACACAAGTAACTCTAAAACAAGGAAGAATATAAACATGATATATTGGTGCTTTAAACAATGCACCATAGGAGGAAACAGGAAAGATGTATTCAAGTCCAGAGTAGCTTGGAGGTTGGGAGAGGTCTTCAGCAGGAGAAAGGGCTTATTTACTATTAGTCGTTACTTTAAAGAGTTTCTTTTGTTGTAACAAAAATAAATGTCATCCAGAAGGTATCACGGACATGAATAAATGATGAAATCAACCAAAACTCTACACAAACCATTGGTGATAGACTCACTTATGGGTCCTCACCTCCCAAAACACAGTCTCGAGCTTGTAAGCAGTAACCGTCCCTGGAGCCACATATGTACCCTCTGTTCAGGCTGCATCACGCACCCCTCTGCATTTTGAATTTTTAGCACACTTTAGAAGTTTATTTTACCCAGGACTTTTTTAATCACATGAGATGTACATGAAAAACCAGTATCAAAGTATTTAAGGAATAAGGCAATGTTGAAAATCAAAAATTTTAGGTTTGTCCCACTACTCATGTCTAATTGCACTGTTACAGCCTCCTCTTTTTCCCTTTTTTCCTATAGAGTAAACACAAGGGTTTGCAGAAGGCTTGCTTATGCACAAGTTTTGAAAATAGGGCCTAAATTGAAAAAGATTGAATTTGCGAAAATTAATCGCCTAATATGCCAATAAAAACCAACAACTAAATTCCAACAAAGGTCCAACAGCCTTCTCCTGGTCTCTTCCTAAATGCTTAGTGTGCAGTTCTGACGGTAATCTAATAATTGCTTTTCTGATCCAAATATCAATACTTAATGTTTATCACCAGAATGCCAAGTTAGATGGCCTGGCCTCCTCCTCCTAATAAGAAAAAATGACCTAAGCACTAGCCAGGCTTTGATGAAGCAGGGAGTGAACTGAAGGGAGCCTCCTTCCGCCAACACAGCAGCAATGTGTTTTCTGTCTCGAATGAATTTCCACAAATTTGTAATTTATTTGGAAGAATATGTCGCAGATAAGCAAAAAAAAAAAAAAAAAAAAAAAAAAGGCATCTGGAAGCCTTCTTGCCAAATGGTAACTTTCTGGAAGTTTCCTCATTTAGAAGTAATTTCTGGAAAATTTCTTGATTAATACAAATCCGTGAACAAACTTAAAAATGATGGCTTTGTTATTGCTTTGGCACAATATGTTAACAACACTGTGAGTGCTGCCAAAACTCTGAGAGTTCTTTCATGCGGATTATGGTCTTGTTTACAGATCCAGCTGTACTGAGGCCTTGTCCATGGTGGTAACCTAACAATGTTCCCAGTGGGGGTGCCCATTAGGGGTGGGGAGACTAACTGAAGTTTAGTTTGTTTAAATTGAGCAAGAATGCACAGCGGCACTCAGATCTTTGGGGAATGTGTTGGAAGCATACCCTTTCTGGGATCTGTTTTCGTTTATTTAAGGGGGATGTTTGCATTGCTCAAAAATTGCAATACACAAACTTGCCATACAAAATGCCTTCCAAATGTTTACTGTGGTCTCTACAGAAGTGAGCAGAAAACACAAATAATACGAGATTGAAGGGAAAAGCTAAATGAAAAAGGTAATTGCTGGCCTCTGAAATTTTTACTAATTAAAAATCTAAACTACCTTCCGTGATATGTATGTGTGCATACATGCATAAAACGTATTCCCAAGTATGACCATATAAATTGGATAGGAAAGGTAAACAAAACAGATCGAAGAATATGACTCTCCAACTGTCAGAAACTGGCTTTCATTAATAGGACACTTATGCAAGTATTTTCTTTTCACTGCTTTGCATAGATTTGTATACATAAATTTTACTGGGATTTTATTTTACAGGCTCTAATGACAAAATAAAAATTGCTTTTTTTCCCCCTGAAAACTGAAAATTTTAGTTGACTTAAATTTTAAATTATTTTTAGTACCTTCCATGTTTTGAAACAATAGAATAGAATAGAAACCCCCACATTTTCTCACCTTTGACAAAAAAATTTAGCAAGATTTTAGTGGTTGCATGTTATTACCAAAAAAGAATCGGGAATATTAATTGCCTCTACATTAACTTTCTGCATTTATGAACTCCATAAATGAAAATAATCTGTTCAGAAGCAACTTTCACTTTTTCTGCTTTCTGTCCTTTCTGCTAAGAGAGGATCAGGAATAGACCAGCGAGAGACCCCAGGCTGCTGGGCCCCTTGGCCGAGCAATGGTAGATAAAGGCCTCCTCAAGTGTTTCCTCCCTGACACCCACCGAGAGGCCACCGCGCTTCTGTCATGTTAAAAATGTATCAAGCTTGAAGTTCATCTATCAGACAGCATTTAGGTCAAAATAAAACTCTTCCTGGAAAACTCATGATTCACACTTTTTAACCTGAATTCAGTTTTGTCCAAGTAATTTTCATCAGAGGATTTATTTTATACTTGTATCAAAAAGTGAATATTTTTTAAAAGCATGATTGTCATTTCTCAAAAAGAATATCTATCTTAATATGTAATTTTACTATATAATATTATCCTGGATATATGTAGGTCAATATTTTAATTAAACATACCATATTCTCTTGTTATAATGTAGAAATCTCACTAACATGTAAGAGAAAAAAATACAAAGTTGCCCATTTTCCATAAAACTGCTCAGCCATTACACCATGCCTTCATATTTAGCACTCCCACAGGCCAAGGGCCTAGTGTGCAGCTCTGTCCTTGAAGATGCCATGTATTCCCCACGCTATTACCAAGCGTCAAGATCAGCGATGGAGGACACAGGGATATCACTATGGCCATTGGTTCACAGAGCCATCTTTATTTTTCTTATTAATGAATTTTACCCTCATACGTTTTTCAAAAGACCTATCTTGTATGTTAACATAGTTTTTGAATCAAAATTAACTAGTAAAAAGCAATATAATAAAATATAAGGGCAAAGAACACAGCATCTGCCTACCTAAGTTTTTATACCAAGGATTCTACTCAGCAATGATGAACCTTTGGACAAGTTCCAGGCATGTGTCTGTGTCTCAGTTTCCTCGTTTATAAAAATGGACCTAATAGTGGTAATCTTTTCCATTGCATTGTTTTGAGGATGAAATAGAATAACACATACAGCTTTAACAGAGTGCCTAGAACATGGTAAACCCTCAACAAGTACAATGTATAAAACTAATACTGGATGGATGGGCCATTAATTTTAGTTGAGTTAATTTTTAAATTATTTTTAGTACTTCCATGTTTTGAAGCAGTTAATAGAGGCATTTTAAAAAATACCAAAGATCATGTTGACACAGTATTACTGAAAGTATTTCATAATTGTTCTGATAATATCATAGAGCCAAATCTGGAAATATTTAGAAACTCTTAAGTTTATGAAAGACAGACCTGACTAAACAGCTTAGAAGCAATCTTTTCAATACACTATTTTTCAAATTCCCTTAGGAATAATACTGTGAGCTTAAAACAAAACAAAGGATAGATTGTGACATAGTCCTGTGGACCTATAACTAATATCAATAAAGGTAAGTTTAATACCCATCTATTTTCCAGAATATTGTATTCAGTATTTAATTCTTTGTTGTGAACTATTTTCTTGCCTTCAAGATTTACCTCTACTGTATTCTCTACTGACATGTATTCTCTACTGACAACTTAATTTCAAAATACAATTACCAAATATACTAAATAAACCCTTTTTAAGCAAGTATCTTAACATCTACAAGAAACTGCCAAATGCGTCCATACTCTGAGTTTCCTCAAAATAGTGTCCATAAATCTCTCTTAAATTAGCACCAAAGATGCCCATTCTGTGTGTCTGGGCTGAAACCTCTCCATATTTTCAATGTTACCTTGGTTGAGACCAAGTCAGTTTCCTAAACAGGCCAGGAGCAGGGGAGAGAGAAGGATGCTTTAGTGCCAATCTCAGGGTTATAGAGTTAAGCATAAAATACTTTCTAATCCTGTTCATTATTCGTATTTGCTCCCAAGGACACAGATGATAGAGGGTATTAGGAAAACAAGTACCTTTCAAAAACATTTTGATGTTTGTAATTTCATGATTGAAAAATAAAATCAATGTTTTCAAATTCGAGAGATGAACTATGGAGTCTCTTTATTAACTCATTGGATTAAGCCAGTTAATGAGCCACATGAGATATTTTAAAGTACCTGTTAGATACAGTCACATAACTTTTAAAATAATCTTGTCCAAATCAGCACCCCCTATTTCCATATGTAGTGATGAGATTGATCAGACTGTGACACATGCTGACAGAAGCTGAGAAACCGGGGGGGGGGGGGGGGGGGGGGCGGCGGTGTGAGGGGATAAGTTACAGTAGCATGTGTGAGAACTCCTGGGTATAAATGTTCCTCCTGAAACTACAAGTTCACCCATAACATTGTCAAACCTCTGTGCGTAGTAATTCGATAAATGTTTACCAAAATCAGGTTTTGAGAAAAAAAAATCCTTTCTCTGTGCCTTTCATTTTTATTTTTTGAGTGTGGAGGCCTAGTCAGTGAATCTTTAGGATTCAAAGTCATTCTGGGAGGAAAAAAGAAAGTATTCTTTACCATTGTAGTGAATCATTCGTAGCTAAAGGCGGCCTTTGTTCTCAGTCACCGGTTCGACTGCACTTTCATAGCCTAGTGCCTTCTACCAGAGCCCCTTGATACATTCACATAAATGATGGAAGATGCATGAGACGTGAAGGTGACATGTGCAGTCTCCAGGAGGAAACTCATGCCCCGGTTGCTCGCTAAGGAGCCATCCTGGTGTTAGCCGCATATGCAGCCATCCGGCTGCCCTCCCAGCTGGAAGGAAGGTGTTAAGCAGCAGTTCTCAGCAGAAAGAGATAGGAGAGGGGGTGAAGTCTCGCCAGCTCCCAGAAATAAAAATTGCTCATGAAAAGCTCCAGTACCGTACCCTGATGGCTGCCTTCTTTGCAAGACTTCTGACTGACTTCCTTGAAACTTCTTCGGTCTTCCGGCTTATCAGTTTCAGGGCAACGCATTACTCAGCCACCGCCTGTGAAGTGAACCAGAACAATCTGAGGTTAATTCACCTCTCCCAGCAATCATAAAAGTTTGTTCGTTCATAGATTCAACAGTGAAATTGTCACTGATTAGTCCAAATCAAAAATCTGCACTTTCGTCTTTTCAAAACGATTTAATTACCTTTTTCTAATGCAGTATATATGCTCCATTTGCCAAGACAAAAGAGCTATTATTCAACACGAAGAAAATATTGCTGTAGCAAGCACAGTAACTTTTAATGTTTTCATTGCTGAACTGTCAAAATGCGAACATTCCCACCCCCTGAAAAAATGAAAGTATGGAACTATAGAATAACCTTCACTTTTATAGTAAGAGGTTTCTAGAATATGACAAAGAAAACATAGCAATTTCAGCCAGGTCATAATTTAGTATAAAATAAAACAAGACATTTAAACCTGAGGAGGAAAAAAAAATTCTGAGAGTGGTAGAACTATCAAACTATGTGTGCAATTTCCTTGTGCTCAAATTGCATTTTCTCCCTTCAGTGTTATATGGAGCAGGGTCTTGCCCTCTAGATTAGAGACTTTTGCATTAGAGGAAACTAGGTTATGTCTTCCACTGTCAGAGACAGAAATTATGAGCTGGAGTGCATTTTAGCCAGTCACTCTGAAAAATGTTAGCCCAAGGGGGTAATAATTAGAACTGTTTTTGTCAGGTGACTGCATTTTAAGCAGTGATGTGTCTGAGAATCTAGCTGAGGGGTTTAATATAAATATAAATATTTTTTTCAGTCAGCATTGTGGCTTGATTTTTTTTTTTTGCTTTGCTTTTTATTTCAAAAGTAAGCACTTTTCAGGAATTATCAGCTAAAACGTCCTACAGTTTAGTATTATGGTGACCCAATAATATAATATAGCCAGTAGAAAATGATACTCAAGCAATCTGAGAAGTTAATGCATAAAACTATAAACTAACTCATTATGAGATCATCATGTATTTATGGACACAAATAACTAGTCTGTATACATTGTTTCTAGGAATCTAAGCACAGACATATAACAATTTCATTTCTAAATTATTATCTTACTTATTTAGGTCATTATTTAATACAATTTAATGTTGTAGTTCCCACAAATAAATTTAAAAAATAAAAATGTAATTTATGGGCTTTTGGAATACTTCACTCTGGTATGGCCCCTCTGGGGTCAGGGTCCCATAGTAGGGTAGGGAGCCTAGGAGTTCTGTTATTATTTATTAAATTGCCCAAATCTGAATATACCCCCTTTTGACAAGAATGGATCATTTTAATATTTGTTCCCATTACAAAAGCATTATGGAAAGATGGGGATGAATGGAAACAATCTCTTCTCCTTTAGCTTATAAAGTTTAATAAAGACTATCCTTTTGTTCTTACAATAACCCTAGCTTTACAAATAAATGAATCACTTTAGATTATGAGCTTCTCAGAACACAAGATCATGTTTTCTATAGGTTCTTAAAAATACCACACCGACCTTCCCATAATAACATAAATAATGAATAATTATAAAAGCTTTCTCCCGAAAATTAGCTTACACTATTCTATATCAACTGAGACAATAAATGCAGTAATTCAAAAGTAACTAATTTTCTGGGACTGTTCTACTTTATATAAGGACAAACTGGTATTTTAAATAATTCCTCCTAAAAAGGGATCAGGTGGGAAAAAAATTGTTCTCATTTATTATAACCAATTATGAGCATGACACCTTTCATAATATCACAAGATTCCAAAGAATAAGCTTATGAGGTGTGAATGCATTCCTCCACCATATAACTCATCATATCTTGCTCTGTAGCACCCAAGATATTCCCATCTCCTGGTTTGAACCTTAAGTGACTGGTGAAAAAGACTGCTTTAAATTCTCTAGCAAGGCTAATTCTCTCCTCTCAAGGGAGCTTACACCCCTCTCTCTTTTCCCCAAGATGCTATTTGGGTAGAAGGAGATGATCTCATGTCCTAATGGTGACAGGGGAAGGACTTCTGGCCTGTGTACTAGCATCCCGGTCTTCGTTGGCCTCTGCTGATCTGTTTCCCCACTGGATCAAGTTACTGAGTACTCTGTCCTAGGGTCCCACATGTTATGTTTTGTACTTCCTGGTACTTTGGGGGACTTACAGGAGGGAGGGTGATGGTGGCACCTCTTCCCAAAGACCTCAGATTCTCTTATCACTTTCTGTAACAAGGTCCTTGGCCTCTGTAGCATTCTTGCCCTGATCCCCAGCTTCTTGCATTCCAAGGATTTTCTTAGTAATAGGAGATTTAAGAATTTACAGAATCCCCTGATACCCTCATGGACCATGGCAAACCAGGGGCATTATTTAACCCTCATGTCTTTTCAATTATTCCTAATTTAACAACCATGTGGCAACATATCAGTGTTATGCCACGATAAATATGAGACTTCAGGGAATTTGAAATTCTCCTAGGATAGATAGATCTTGAAACAAGTAGCAAGCTGAACCTAACCCCAACCCACAAATCCCACCATTTTAATTGGATTTTTTTGCTATCTCTCACGTTACTCCAACCCAAAGACTTTGAACTCCTAGTTGTACGAACTCAAGGACACTCTCATCTGACCTCATATCCCTCTTCTGTCTTCCTTCTTCTCCAACCTCCTCATTTTCTTTCCTCTTTCTGTCAAGACTGCCACCATGTTATATCCTCCTCTTTCCCTCAGTTTAATTCACCCTCCCCTTCACTGGCTTGGTAGTGATGGACAAGGTTCAGGAAAATAAACCAGATTATCAAGGAGAGAAAAAAAAAACGGGAGGTGTGCTGGAGTGTATTGTCTCTTGGCTCCTCCTTTGTTTTTCTCCACCCTCTTTGGTACCTCATGGGCAGGAAGCTTGCAAAGCTGGACTTCCCAGACTCCCTTGCCACCTGACTGCCTGTTAAGTTCTGCCCGTAGGCAGCACTGGCGGGAAACTAAGGAGAACAAGAAGCCATTTTTCCCAGATTCTAATGGCAGTTTCAGCAGTCGCAATAGTGACAGGTAAGCAAGGTTCCAAGTCGTACTCAGGTAACTCGGGGGCCACACCAGCAGCCTCAGCCACATGTGAATTCTACGTGACATCATTTTCGCCTTTGGGCCTCTGGGCCTACGGGGTTCGGAGGGCATCCCTATAGATACTTCTCTCTCGATAACCTTCTCCCTCAGTGCCTCTAGCCCTTCCAGCACTTTGTAACTATATTAACTCTGTTTGAAATTCCTCAAATGCATTCTGTTTGATTAAACACTGCCTGTTTAAACACGTCAATCACACGAGCTTTATTACACTTGCACAAAGTCTACCTGTTGAAGTCTTTTCAGTTGCCTTCTTTTTTAACGCGTGGCTGCAAAGAATGTGAGGTAAACCTTTGGAGTAATAGTCACTAACCATCCTACCTGCCTCAAGAGAAGTTTTACTCTTACAGGGTAACGTCTCCACCAGGCCTAGATGGCGTCTATAGCAGCAACTGAGAAACATTAGTTATTGCCGTTCTGTCTTTTGCCATGTAAATCCACAAGTCACGTGTTGCCTATACTCTTTCTAAAATGTCTTCGGGTGCAGGAAGAAATACCAAGCACATTTCTGGAGTCTTGCTCTCACCTCTCTGATGACTCCACTCACCTCTCTAACATATGGAGATAAGAATGACAAAGTTCTACCTTTCTTGCGTTACTCCATCTAGCACACAGGGACTACCATTCACTCCCTTCCAAATTCCCCTGACCATGAACAAATTGTAGTCCAAGGTGCCAGGATGCCAGGGCCATTCATCACCTGCAATAACGAGGAATGCTGTGGTGCAAGGACTCAGAGAGCAAGTACACACATACACACATTCAATTACTCGTCTATTTTCCTTTCAAGTCAGGGGCCTGTTAAGTGGAGGAAACAGGTTGACTTTTTATCTTTATATCTCTAGGCCTGATTTATCCCCAAGTCGAAAGGCATGCGAACAGCTTTTAGGATTTTTATAGACTTAGAACCATATAATTATAGAAGTAAAAAGAACATTAGAAATCATATTATTTTACCTCCTCATTTACACATGATTATCTCTACTATAACACTCGTCACTCCTACCATAATTTTTTTTATCTTCCCAACCGATCTATGAACTCCTAGAAGATAGGGTATGTGGTTTTTATCTTAACATCTGTGCCTAACACAGTGCCTACAACACAGGAAACATTCGATAAATGCTTGTTGGAAAGAAGTAGATGAATGGACGGAAGAGCCAATGGGTTAATGAAGGGAGGAATGAGTAAGAGTTAAATATCGTGTCTAAGAATACACAGCTATAAGCAGCCTAATAAGGATTAAAGAACATCTGATACGTTTTCTAATTCCAAGTCCAGTATTCTTTTTACTGACTCTCTTCTGACTTAACATTTTAAATGTTTCCGCATAAAACAAGGTTTAGTCCTTTTGCCTTCAGAGCAAATGTAGAGACGTGGGCAAAACAAGGAGAGGTGCTGTTCCACCTGTCGGGGAGAGAAAGGAGGGGACTCAGTACCTAGCACCAGGTTCAGAAGCAACAGACAAGTCCCCAAGACCAATTGCAAAGGAGAAAACTCAGGCAAGCAGGACAGAAAAATCATACCAGCACAGGTGCACGACACCTTCAATCTCCACTGTGGTCACTCTGTGCCTAGTGATGGGAAAACGTACCACATATAAATACTGGATGCTCTGAATTTTCACCTGGGGAGAGAAAGCTCAATATCTGTCTACATTATCCCTGTTTTTCCCCCAGGAACAGTACATCTCACTTACACAAATTGTGAAAAAGAACAAAAGACCCTAAGATATGAAACCGCTCTTTCAGAATCCAAATGCTCTAGAAGCATCACAGATTTTAATGTATAATGTTTAGGAAAAATATATTCAATTGGTTGCTCTCTCAACATGTATAATGTCTAAACCAAAATAAATACATACATACATACACACATACATACATAAGGGAAATTAGGAGGATAAACAAATGTCACTAAAAGATAAATACTATTAAAATTCTGTTACAAAAACACTTGAATTCCTTGGTGTTTATTTTAAATCCAACTGCAAATCACAAACCACATCACCTAAGACCCCAAACAAAACTATATACACATACTTACGCCCAGAAAATTTGGTAGAAAACTAACACACCGTAAGAAAAGCCTGGTAGGCCATGGTTACATATTTCAGTTGCTCCCAACCAATATGTGATGAAGTAGAAATGTGACATTTGATATTATCACTGACGGTTAATTCTGTGAACATTTTAATATTTTTCAGACATACCAAGATTTATATTTTTCCCTCCTCAAATAAAGTGAGAATTTAAATACCAAGTCTTCCCTTTCTTTTGAAAAAATAAATGCTATAATACACCTCCCAAGGTTAATCTGTGTCCTTGCACCTCCAACGAATCCATGGCAAGAATGTTTTTTATTGCTCTGCCATATCTAAAATTGCTTAGTCCATACTCTCTTAGACACATCATTTTTCAAACTCAAACTTCTAAGTTTCATCAGAAAAGAGCACATTACACTAGATGCAAAATGAATGACTACTAACTCATGTTCTAGGGCTATGCACCATTATTCACCGAATAAACAAGCCCATATGTTTCAGGTTGAAGAAATAATCTTGCAGGAAGCACTGCTAAGATACCACAGACTTTGAATGATTCTTTGGCAAACTTGAAGCAGTTTGTTCTGGAAATTGTATCATCCATGGAGCCCTAGCTCTTGCCATTTGATTCGTAATGGATACAGTTCCAAATAAAAAAGTCTACATTCACAGCCTTGGCATTCTTATTTCCTCTTAATTCTCAGGCTATTGCAGTCCAGCTTCTTTTTCCTGACTCCAAAACATGATGGGAGGAGGGGGTTCTTCTGAAGCCTATTAGGGGTTGAATTTTATCCCCCTAAAATTCATAGGTAGAGATCGTGACCCCCAGTACCTCAAAATGTGACCTTATTCAGAAATATGGTCTTGGCAGATGATCAGGTTAAGCTGAAGTCATTAGAGTGGATCTTAATCCAATAGGATCAGAGTCCTTATAAATAAGGGAAATTTGAACACAGAGAGAAACACATACACAGGGATGACACCACACAAAGACAGAGGCAGAGATCGGGGTGATGCACCTACAAGTCAAAGAATGCCAAAGATTCCTGGCACACCACCACAAGCTAGGAGAGACGCATGGAACAGATTCCCCCTCACAGCCCTCAGAAGGAACCAACCCTGCTGACACCTTGATCTTGGACTTCTAGCCTCCAGAACTGGGAGACAAAAAATTTATCAAATTTATGTTGCTTAAGCCACCCAGTTTGTGATACTTAGTTACAGCAGCCCAAGAAAACTAATAAAAGCCTATTCTAGAAAAGAGCAGAGTTGGACTCTGGACTTCATCTCTTTATTCCGTAAAGGCTTTCCCCAAAGTTCTGTGCTCAGCTCCCTCCTCCCAGGGAAATCACAGCCACCCCACAGCTTCCACTGTTACCTTAAAACCAATTGTTTCCAAATCTACATGCTTCATCCCATCTCTCTTCATTGACCCAAATATGTTTTTTTTTCTTTTTTTTTTAAAGATTTTATTTATTTATTTGAGACAGAGAGAATGAGAGACAGAGAACATGAGAGGGAGGAGGGTCAGAGGGAGAAGCAGACTCCCCGCCGAGCAGGGAGCCCGATGCGGGACTCGATCCTGGGACTTCAGGATCATGACCTGAGCCGAAGGCAGTCGCTTAACCAACTGAGCCACCCAGGCGCCCCCCAAATATGTTTTTCTAACTACTTGGTCAGTATCTCCAAAGGGATGTTTACCATAAGTACCACAATCAAAGTCATCCCAAACCTGCTGGCTGCTTCTGGGTAAATGAGGATATATTTTTGGTTAATGGCATCACCACCTACCCAGTCAACCAAACTAGATGCGAATTATGTCTAATGCCTCTTCCTCTCTCAGTCCCTACATCGAATAGTTCCAATGAAATCTACCTGTGAAAATCCCTTGATCCTTTATCATCCTTCCCTACTGTATTGGTTCAAATCCTCATCATTTCTTGCCCCAACTTATTCCAAGAGTCTCGTAAAGGTTCTCCCCTGCCTCCAAACCACTCTCCTCACTTTTTACGATGTAACCTTTCTACAGATAATCTATCTTGTCTAAACTGTAGTTTAGGCCACTGTGATATAGGGGAAGTTTGTTGCTTGATGCATAAACTACCTTATGTTGATTTAAATCCATTCATGAGTTTTATACTCACATTTGTTCTGATCTGCATGCTAAGGTGTGTTGGTTTGCTATCAAATTGCCACTTGGAAACATGTACGTCATGGCATTTTCCATTTAGTGATGCGGTATGTCCTTTGAGAACATGTAAAATAAAAACCAAAGAATATTATGTATGCTGTAAGGCTCCATCCAATTGCTTCTCGTCTGTGAAGACCATCCTAGACTCTGCCTCCTCCTCTCTCACCCCCATCTTTCTGCCTCTCTTTTTATCTTTGGCGTCTCTCCTTATCCTACAGTTATTTGTCTCTCTTCCCTCCAACCACCCATTCCAACTAAACTGTAATCTGCTTAAGGTCAGGATTTGTACCCGACACCTTCTTTTCGTCCTCCTAAGCACCTCGCACAAAGTGCAAGGCCATTGTCTATGCTCAGTAAATGTGGATTGAATGAGCTCAGTCACAGAAAGTAATAAATGGATTTTTTTCATAAATGCACCATCTCTCCGGAAATCCACAGTGCTCACATTTTGCATTATGAGCTCATTTTAGAGTGATTGGATGCATTTTATTGGCTAATGTCTGCCATGTGGTAATGTCTTCATTTGCTGAGTTGATGTTCCAAATCTTATAATTCTTAGTCATCATTATTAGTTTTTCCCCTGAATTTTGTGCTTCATTGAGGTTTTAAAGGGTAAAATTAACCTCCCAGCTTTTCCTCCATAAATTTATAATTTCATTGTGATTTCATTGCTATATGGGCTTCCATTTCAGAGGTTTGTCCAAAGTTTAGGTGATTATGTGTCTGTTGTTTTTCTCCTCTCACAAATGCAGTTATTTCCTTGCAAACTAACTTGCTCAACTGTATAGCAATAGACACAGCAACATGATCAAGAATTCTAAGTATTATTTGCTTAGAAAAATTCTGGGGGGGAATCAAACTTTTTTTTTAACCTGTGTTAAACTTATATCAGAATTTCTAAAACAAAGACTCACTTGCCTAATACTTTTCCCTGCTTTGGCATCTGTTTATCTGGACATAAGTCAACATTTTCTGCAGAACAAAGTACTGTAAAAAGTACATTGACAAGTTCTTAAGGGTTATCTTAAGCATAAAATTTGTTTCGTCGTTACTCAACAGTATGAAAATTTGGTTATTTAACTTGAACTGGAACTATATGGCTCAAATGTCACTGAAGTTATACATGATTATATAGTTAAGAAATGCGCTTGGATATTTATCATTTCTCCATATTGGGTAAACCTGTCAAACACATTAGACTCATAAACTACCTAACTGCTTGTAAAAAGACACCTTTACCTACTTTTTAAGTGGAAAAAACACTCACCTAGAGAGTCAGAAAAGCTACTTCAGTCTGGATGCAAAAATAAATTTGGATGAGTCGCAAAATGTCTTGAGACCCTCTGGGGGAGAAACTGTAGTAACAATTTTTACCTCACTTACCAGTTTGTCCTTTGTCAATTAATGCATGAAAACCGGCCTTGCTCTCTGCCTTTGAATGCCTCCAATCCCATCACCTGGACCAGCCCCGCTACCCCCCCTCCCCCACCCCCTGCAGGTATCCCTTCCTCTAACTGTGAAAGAAGTTACAACTCACCAGAAAAAGCAAAAGAACCTAGGCCAGTAAGTCAGTAGCTCAGCATCAGGTAGACCTTGCTTCACGACTTCTAACAACCAGACTTGCCTTTTTGCCTTTAATAAAAACCATGCCTCCTACCTTGGTTTTAGTAATAGCATTCCACGGCTTCCAAGTCTCTGCTCTGATTTGCTTCCCATTAAGCTAACTAGTTCAGTTGTTCTCAAGGTGTATTTCACAGACCAGAAGCATCAGCATTACTCGGGAACTTAACAGAAACGCAAATTCTTGGGCCCACCCAAGACCTACTGAATCACAAGCTCTTGGGATGGAGTTCAGATGGAGTTTGTTTGAGCAAACTCTCCAGGTGATTCTGATGAATACGAAAGTTTGAGAACTACTAGGCCATTTCCTTAGCTTCAATTCCTCTTTATTTCCATGTGTCCCTTTGTTCTCTTCCTCTCTAACAGAGCAAACTTCTTTTGGCAAATATGTAGCAGGAAAGATTGTTCTGACGGTTTCAAGTGTGTGACTTTGGCAAGAGGGAGAGAGGTTGAAAAGGAATGGTGGTGTGCCTTGCTTCGCAATGGGCTATGGGAACTACATAGTGAATGAAACCATGGTAAGTGGGGGGAGGGGGGATTGTTAAGGGGGAGAGATGTCAAAGGAGAAATTTAAGAAGTCTTACTCCAAGTTAGAACTGTACTCCCCTGCCCCAGGCATTTTTAGAGAAACACCAATAAAAAATTTAATTTACTTTTTTGGTAGCTGGGCTGTGTTCCTTTGAATTCAGCACCACAGAGACTGCACCATATGGAGACCAAATTAATATTCAGGTTTTACAAGGAAATGACCTGCCCTTCTCAGTGTGTTATGGGACAAGAACAGCATGGGACAGAAACAATAGCCTCATTCCTTTCCCCTCTGCCTCTTCCGAAATACTGTTGGCTAGTTATCTCCACTCCTTCTTCCATCTTGTGGCCTCCCTTCTCCCTGGGAATGTAACCTGGGAGTGAACACCATCACCGTATCTTGAAAGAGTCTCTTTTAATGGTGCAACCACTGCAGAGACACTACCCTGAGTATGCTCTTCTGATCACATACAAGTTGCCATAGAAAGGGATTCACTTTCAAAATCTCAACGCCTCTTGCTTATTCCTTACCCCAGCGTAACACAGCTCCATTTCCTCCTCAGAACGGTGCTTCTACCACCAAGCCTGTCTATCAGTGATCGCTTAACAAATCTGATTGGTAGTTTTTAGCCTTTACCATACTGGAGCTCTCTAGACGATCATATGACCAGTCGTTCCTTGAAACACTTTCCTCCCATGATTTCCATGACATGAAATTCTCGCTTCCTCCGCTCTTGCTATGGCTATTTCTTCCCAGGATCCTTTTAAGTTCATCTTCTCCAGCCCTCCTTTTAAAAAAGCTCTGAAACTTGCGAAATTCTGTCTTTGTCCCTCATCTCTTCTCACCCTCTGCATGCTTCCCAAGCAGTGTTACCTTCTACCACCATCTCTCTTCTGTCTCCCCAACCTAATCTGCCTAGAGCATTATTTCTGTCCTCAGACTCTTAAATCTAATTTCCTGGTAGATTATATTCATCTGAAAATGCCAACGGATGGTGACTCATCATCTTTCCCTCAAAACTGTATTTGATCTACATGTTCTACCTCCCACTCATTGCAAAACAAGAAACTTGGCCTTTATTTACATTTATCCTATATTTATCCTTCTCCTTTAACCCCATATCAAATCAGTTAGTAAAAATTTCATTCTCTTTATCCTCACTGCCACTGCCAATCCTGGTATGTGTTATCTCTTGCCTGAACTACTGCAATAATCTCCTAACTCGTGCCTGTTCCTTCACACTGTTGCTGGTGATAGAACATATAAATGAGAGCAAATTTAACTGCATAAAATTTCTCAGCAGTTTCCCAACAAAGACAAGAGAGAATCTACTATCTCTTAAGTGCATTCAAAGTTCTTCATACTTCCATATATTCATACCCAACCACTCCCGCTTCTACTTACCTTTGCCCCATTCCTGTAGTTCAATTATACTTCTAATTCTCTGAACAGATAATATTCTTTTAATCCTTCATGTTTATTGCCATGAAGCTCTGTGCATAATTCTATCACTTCACTCACAATCTTATAATTATCTATTTGCATCTTTCTCTCCAAGAACCTCCTCCGTATCTAGGACTACATCCACATTTTTGTATCTCTGGCACCTGCCACAATGCCTGGCTTATCTAAGACGGTCAATAAATCATTGTTCAATAAAATGGGTGAGTATCTGAATAAATGCCATTCACTCAGTTTAACATTCCCTTTTTCCCTTTGTACAAGTAGAAAACACACCATTCTCAACATTCAACTGAAAGTTTACCTCTGAAGAAATTTTCTGGTTTCCCCAAGCAAAGCTTAAGGATCCTTTCCCTGTGATCTTTACATACACCTCAATTACAGAAAAGACCACATTTTACTGAAGTGGTTGTTTACATGTTCAATTCTTCCAGCAACCTAATTAATACAGCTGGGCAAAAAGAGAAGACAATAAATTCAAACCATAAAAGGAAAAAAAATCTCTAAACTACATCTTACTGAAGGGTTTGCCAATTCCTAGTGAAAAAAAAATTAAAAGTTAATCTCAAAAATTCAGGAAACATATACATATATTCTTGTGTACAGTATATTTTTTCAATTAAACCTGTCAAGTCTTTTTAAATGTGCAACTTAATATCCCTTTCAAATATTGTAACAGACAGTTATCTGAGTAAGGTGGACACAAATGACTATTGAAATTAAGATTCCGATGCCCAAAGTGGCAAGAGAAAGAAAGAAAAGAGAACCCTGAAGAACTGACTAGTCATCTCTTAATCCTGAGTACATTATGTTACATGTTAGGCAAGCACAGCTGGTTTCCAATGGATGGCTGTAAAGGGAAATTAAAACTATAACAACCACCTCTCCACCCCTAGTCCTACTTGCATCTCCTATGAGCAGGGGCAGGAAAAGCATTATGGAAAATATGGTTTGGACAACCTATCATACACTATTAGGATAAATCACGTATGTTTATTCAGCTTTTTATTCAACAGGAAGCCTAACACGTTGCCTTTTACCTAGTAAGTGATCCAAATATTTATAAAATGAGTAAATTAAATCATTTCATAATGCCAACTGCATATTAGTAATCTGATAAAAAAGCATGTTCCTCCTGTTGCTTTATTACTCTTGCCATTGACACTCACGTGACCTCACAATTTGCCATTGATTGGAATTCAGTGAAATACAAGTGGGGAGCTACGATACCCTGAGACAGGTTGGAAACTTGTTACTAAACTAGGAAAGATCTATGATATGTATCATAGCAGGTACAGACTGTCGTATTGTGGATGATAACATATTGATCCAGTCGCCATAATTCTTGTCTGTCCTCAAGGAGCTTACAATTTAGAACAGAAGTAATTTTCTTTTTTTTTTTTTTTTTTAACATTTTACTTATTTGACAGAGAGACACACAGCAAGAGAGGGAACACAAGTAGGGGGAGTGGGAGAGGGAGAAGCAGGCTTCCCGTGGAGCAGGGAGCCCGATGCGGGGCTTGATCCCAGGACCCTGGGATCATGACCTGAGCCAAAGGCAGACGCTTAACGACTGAGCCACCCAGGCACCCTAGAACAGAAATAATTCTATGGGGCTGTAATACCAGGTAAGTTGAGGGAAGAACCAACTACGTAGCTCAGCCACGGTGCTCAGGGAAGGCTCCGTGGCATCTCAGCCAGACCATTGTTGGTTCACAATCTGGCCCTTATACACGGAGAGCAAGGGGAGAGTGAAGAAAGGGACAGAGCACTCCAGATTGGCAGGTGGCAGGTTTAATAAGCCAAAAAACTTACTTACAAGGCTTTCTTTGGGCTCCCTTGAGACGAGTAGATCTCCACACCAGCAGACAAGAGTTTTAAAAGTTTATATAGGAGCCTTAATTGGGTTCAGTCCTATACCATCCGGACGGCCTCAACAACACATTGCTCTCTCAAGGCTGTGTCCTTGAAAACTGCTCCCACGGTGGGAACGGTGGGGAGAGCGTACGTTCCACCCACAGGGAAGGCAGTGAGGAGCCTCTAATTGCCCAGATCTAGCTTGGGGGTCAACTAGCGGTCATGGCCTCTCGATGACCTCCTCTAACAACCAGGAGAATGAGCGGGCTTCCTTTACGTGGGAAAGCGCCCAGGATGAGAATTTAAAACACACAGGCTCACTCCAGGTGGAGTCAATCTCTTGTGCAAGCCCACAGAGGCTGGAATTCTGAATCTCTAATTCAGAAGGAAAACCTTCCTGGCCCCATGTTTACTGATCACGATATTGAAAAAGAAATCCTAGTCTCTGTTTAACTCAGTTACTTGTACATAGATCCCAGATGATTAGTAGTTGCTGATATGGAGGAATGAGACAGTGGGAGTGGAAATCGATGAAAGCTGTATAAATGAGCAACCTGGGACTTGGGACCTGGCTTCAGCCATGATGCTCACCAGCCACGTGCTATCGGGACACTTAGCACCCGCAGGCTTTAGCTTCCTCAACTCTAGAATGAGGGAACTAGACCAGAGGAGACTCTAAGGTCTCTTCCTAGCACCACACATCCACAACAGACCAATTACCTGGGTTCTTGCCTCTCCTTGTCCATTATTCATTAGCATGTCCACAGGAGCAATAAAAGGAAGTGAAATTTAAACCAGCCAATTTTGCTGCTTATCTGTTCTGGGAAAAGGTTTGATGAACCAGGGAGCTGAGGGCTATCTGTTGGCTTCAATTATCAACACATTTCCTGCCCACCATTACACCACCGATAATCAAGATTTTACTTTTCAAGCACGGTCAAGCTACTATTAGAATATCTTTTTTAGTATCTCTGAAGTTATTTTCATGCCCCTTCTGACAACTCTTTGTAGATGCACAGAGTCCTAAAGGCCATTATATAATAGCTGAATATTAAACACTAGGTACTGTATAATTTGCTAGAATTACCTGTCAGTTTCAAATTTGTGCTCTGCTCACAAAAATCAAATGTCGTTTCTCATCCGTTGAAACACAGACATTAAAATGGACAGACAATACTGTTTGTAACATCCGGGTCACAGATAATAACCACAGTCTTTTCACATTCAATAATCATACCAATAACCAATATTCACATTGCATTTATGTGCCAGACACTGTGGTGAATGCTTTACATGCTAAAGGCTTCATATTATTGTCTCTCACCTGCTGCAAAGGAAGCTCCATGCGGGCAAGGATTCTCCTGTTTCTTTCACTGCTGATTCCCCAGGATATGAATCAGTGCTCTGCACTATTTGGGCATTCAATTGCCAGTGGTTTGTCTCTAGACCTCACACTATCTACTGCCATTTCGTGACTGATAGGCTGGTGTTGTAGCTTCTGTGGGAAGTTGTGCCATGAAGGAGTCTCGAGAATCTGCCCCCATTATTCACCACTAGGGTGACCTTGACAAATTATTTAACTGTTGGATGCCTCTCTTTCCTACTCTATAAAATGAGCATAATACTACCTCTACCTCTATCTCATAAAGTGATGAAGATTACTATCATTTGCCATGTAACAAATCACCAAAAATAATGACTTTGAACAATAGCATCCATTTATTTTTGCTCATAGATCTTCAGTTTAGACAGGGCTTAGTAGGGAAAGCTCGCTTCTGCTCCACACAGCATCGGAAGGGGCAGCCCAACTGAGTACAGGATGATCTGCCTCCAAGTTGACCTGCTCACATGGCTGGCAAGCTGGTGCTGACTGGTGACGGAGAGGGGTCTTTGTTCTTCTCCATGTGGCCTGCACTTTCTCACAGCATACCAACTGCATTTTAAGGAAATCATCCCCAGAGAGGGAACCAGGGCAGAAACTGTATTCCCTCTTTGGACTTAGCTTTGGAAATCCCATACCATCACTTTCACCGTACTCTCTTAGACAAAACAGTTGACAAAACCCGCCCAGCTTTAGGAGAAAGAGACATAGACTCTACCTCTTATTGAGGGAATGGCAAAGTTCTAGAAGAGCACCGGGGAAAGGAAATGTTGTGGTCATTTGGGGAATATACAATCTGCCACAACCTTACCCCCGAATCTGGTTTTCCTCTCAGGAAATGTGTATACAGAATGATTGGAATGTCCAGTTACTCTGTGATTAGGTAAAACCGTACTCTCTAATGACATGGGATGGTAGGGCACTATTCACTCATCAGCCACAATAACGTGTGAGGGTTGATCGGGGGGTTTTCCCATGCCCCATGGCAGATAGGTAGGGAATTCCCAGGCACTGCACCAGGGAAGCCAGAAGTAAACCAATCTATGTATCAAACTGAAAAGGAGAAGTGGAGACGAAACCAGAGAATGGATACTGACCAGCCATGAAGAAAGAAAACAAAAATTTGTTAAGTCCCTGCTATAATGGATACTTTGTTTAGCTAATCAAATCTTTCTACAGCCTTGCCTTTCCACTGATCTAAAGGCTTTAAGTCATCATAAAGCTTGAAAATTTTACAACATACCATCTCCCGATATAAACCCCACAGCAAGTGCTATCAGTATAATTATCCTAAGAGTATCCAATAAGACCGTTCTAAAACAGCTCCTCCCAGGGTAGGAGCTAGTGCAATGATGGGCCAACTTGCTTAAAGAAGGCGTTTCTAGCCCAGTCCTCAGAGTACTCTGATTGGGCTGGCTCGGGTCACATGCTACCCACACATCAAAGACTCTGCCAGGGGAAGATACTATGCCTGCTGGTGCAAGAAAATAGCAGCACCCTTGGGTTTGGACATTTCTGTCATCTAAGCTTCTCCAGGCAGTTTATAGAGATGTTAAATAAAATAGGCTCTAGAAATGTTCATTTGATTCTAATATTTTTCTTCTCTAAATCAATTCCTTATCTATAACAAAGTATCTTTTCTTACCCAATTCTGTGAAATCCTGAAGCTTCGGAAGGATGTTTTTATAAAATGGTTCCATTTACAAGTAATTCTATAGCAAAGTCCCTGAGGATCGTGATGCAGTGAAGTTTTAGTATAATATTCTCTTCGAAGCAATAATTCAGCCATTGTAGTGCATATCACGGGATCCTGGGTTTAATGAGAGTTTTGCTGCAAGGCATCCAATATCCATCCAGTGTGCTTAAGAAAATCAGGTAAAACAGGTGTTTCCTCAATTAACAATTTAAAGTTTTGTTACATGAAAAATAAGTGAACCAAAATAGAAGATAATATTCTTAGCAAAACATACCAGTACTCTACATTTCCTGTTTTTCCAAAGACCTTGAATGTATCATTTCATGTATACATTTTTAAAGTAATTAATGTAATGCATCCTTGGCTAAGAAAAATACTCCCAAAATCATTATTCACAGCAACCTCACATTAACCAGCCTGTGTTTAATCAAAAAAATTCGTCAGTCTCTGAAGTGTACTTTTTACCTTCTGAAGAATTAACATAAGTAGTATGATTAATTGAAATTTCTAATTTTATGAAAAAATCATGCTTAAATATTTAAAAATAGGTAGTTTCCATGTTTACAAACACTGTTAATCATGTTGTTTCTTCAGTTAACTTATTGGCAGTTTAACTTTGACGGAATCAGAACTTCTCCAAAATCATATGAAAATTGAATCTCTTGGTCATATCCTACTTAGGATTCATTGTTGATGGCTCTCAGAAGGCTAGCATCTGTCTAATACACTACCCAAGATAATTCTCACAGTGGAATAAAATGATATTTGATTCCATTCCCAACTTCCTAATTAACTTAAGCGAGTCATATGAAATCCAGTTCCTTACTTTTTTCTGAATATTATACTAGAAATCTGAAGAAAATCTGAAATTATTTGAAGTCCTAAATTGTTCGTCTGAAAATATTTCAAAATATCCTCACAGAAGACCTAGGGAAGAAAGACAAAGGACATAATGACAATAAGAAAGACGTAGGCCTGAGTGTATTACCATCTAAGCCTGGCTTGCTCTGGTTTCCATGTCCTCTGCCTGCTCGTTTGCTCACTCTCTCACTTCAGGGAAACCAGATTTGAAAACCAAACCAAAACATTTCCTCTGTCATCCTTTATACAAATCTATTAACTTCAAAGGGAGCTTTGTTTATGTTTAGGAATAGCTATATAATTTTTCTCCCAAGCCAAGAAACTTTTAAGAAAACAAGGGGATATTAGTTATAACTAACTTGCTCGACCGCCATGAACTGGGACTGTCCTGGGCAAATCGGGGCATAGGCTCACTCTACTTACAGACAATGATGACCTGGTCTAAGAGAAACTAAGTTCAGGAAGAGCAGTTGTTCATTGAAAACATCACAACATTCTGCACTGCATTGACTTTTCTCCTTTCGTTTAAAACTCAAATTCTCGGGGCGCCTGGGTGGCTCAGTTGGTTAAGCGACTGCCTTCGGCTCAGGTCATGATCCTGGAGTCCCGGGATCGAGTCCCGCATTGGGCTCCCTGCTCAGCAGGGAGTCTGCTTCTCCCTCTGACCCTCCCCCCTCTCATGTGCTCTCTCTCATTCTCTCTCTCTCAAATAAATAAAATCTTTTAAAAAAAAATTAAAATAAATAAAATAAATAAAATTCAAATTCTCCTTGGTATAAGATCCCAATCCTTGCACTTGCCTTCTTTAGTTTCCTCCCTAATCTGCTATAGCTCCCCCCCCAATTTCTTATATATTCACCAGCGCCCTGACAGAAGAGATGACAAGTATAATCAAGTGGAGACAAAGCCTGGACCGACTATCATCACAACCAAACCATTTCTAAGAGTGCCTTGTATTATCATCTCCTAAAAACTTGGGGATTTAAATGAGTCTGTCTAGAATAGGGTGCTTGGAATCTTACTGACATTTCCCTGAGCGCAAGTTTCTCCCCACGGGGCTTGCTCAAAGTTACCCACATCTACCTTAGCCCCTGTGGATCCAGAGTTCCCTCATCTGCAAGGCTTATAGCTGCTATGTACTTAGACCAGAGCTCTCTGATGACTGGGTTGTTGTTAAATTACATGAACCGCTCCAAAGGAATCAGATCTTGGGATAGCTCCAAAGACAGGTTATTTTCTTTTCATTCCCAATTGAGTCAGAAAAATTTATTCATTTACTAGTCAGAAAATAAACTTGATGCATGCTCCTCAGGAGATCCCTGTGCTGTACCTTTGAATGGCAAAATGCCACATGTACATCGGAAAGGAATACTTCATCACATGGCCCATGGCCACAGCTGCTTGGGCCACAATTCACTCAGAGCTTGTAAGGTAAGCAAGACTGCGTCCAGAAACTACCGTGGAAAACAGGCCCAAAGGGAAGTCGTGCTGTGTTCCTGGTCAGGTCTTTTCTTCTGGCTTCATTGGAGGAGTGCCTTCACAGATGCTGGCGGGGGGGGGGGGGGGGGGAGGGCGGGCGCTGGGCTGCTGAGACATGCTTTCCGCAGCAAGAGTTGGGGGACCCTCGGTGTAGACAAACCTTCCATGACATTGTCTCTGCCCTTCTTCTCCAAAACGACAGCGCCTGGATCCTCTACTACTGCACGACCAGCTTATTTCCACCTTCTCGAAGTGTTCCCTAGTGGTTTTAACTGTGGACAATATAGTCCCCTTTTTGACTAAAGCTGGGCGAGGAAACGGGCTATTCTTCACTCAGTCGTGACCATTTTCACTGATGAAATGGTTGGATTTCTTCAGTGAGTGCCAAGCCTTCCATTGTCAAAAGTAAACAAAATGAAACGGAACAAAAACATCTCACGAACAGCTTTAGGAGAGTAGAATCTGTCTCCTTAGAGTAAACGGTTCTCCAGATCAAGCATGGACCTAATTTTTTTTAAGTTTCAAAGTCACAACAAATATCTGATGTCCCCAATAACATACATACATGCCTTGAATCACTGATGGTCTAAAAGTCAGTTAAATGATAACTAAGGGAAAAAGTTCGCAACTTAAGTATTAGGGGAATTAAGATTTCATTCCTTTTACCGGAAAAAAATATCACCATTATTTGAAGCTTACCAAAAAAAAAAGATTTTTTTTATGGGCATATTTTAGCCCACCACACTGTAATCAAGCATTTTTATGGGGCCCATTTATATTAATAAGGCAGTAAAGGAGGAAGCTTCAGTTAAAAAACATTTGTGGCAGAAGCCTTGGGAGTCAATGACAAGACAAAATAGGAAGCAGCGTCTTCTGATTCTACCAACTACTCTGGATTCATCCTGCTTCCAAATTCCACTTGCTTTTTTTTTTTCTTTTTGGTGGATGTGGGAACACCCTGACCAGTCTCGAAAAGTAGGACTTGATGGCCCATCATGTGAAAAGCTATTAACATATCCACAGTTGGCCCTGAAATATGCTTTCAAGAATTGCGAAGATTTGCCAACCCCCATTTGAATTTTTCTTCAGAAAAGTGCACTTTTATTAACACCCTCCTCCCTACTGTGGATAAAAATGGTCTCAGTATTCTCATGGGAAAAAAGAGCATTCTGAAGAGCCTCTGTAGATAGAGAAATAGAGTTTTCCTGGCCAAGAATAAAAACGGGAAAGTCTGAAATGTTTAACGCCTCTGATTAAACCTTCAGTGGTGTATTTCTCTTAGACAAAGCATTTGTCATAAGTAGCTTGTCTGCCTGGGTATGATTTATGTGGCTGGACTGAAATTGGCTGAATAATTTATGCTATTTATTGTTCTAGAAAGTTTATTTTCTTAATAAATAAATAAGTGCTGTGTTAGGAGAAGGAGAAGGGGAAAACAGTGGCAAGTGTCAGTGGTGTAGGGAGGGAAAAAGTTATTTTTCCGTGTTGAAAGCTAATGAAGTATATCTAAGAGGAATGGTCTCCACAGAGAAGGGCAGGACTCTAACCGGTGAATATTGTTAGCATTTTCAGTGAAGCCAATTGGCTAAGAGAAGCTGTCAAATAGGTGTGAAATGAGGTAAAATTACGAGCGATACACTTTCTTTTAAGGTACTTTGCTTTGTTCCTTACAGTGCCTTGCAGCAAGAAATTTAATTTAAATACTGAAAATGGAATGCAGTTATATTGATTTAAATCTGCTAAGAAAGTCTTGGACTCTATTTCCTGTTTCCTGCATAAGTACAAAATGTGTTTGAGCCTGTGTATATGCTTGCGTGTGAGTGCCATCAGCTTTTCTACTATTTATGAGTGAGTCACAGTTTATTAGACCCTACCACAATGTATATTAGCATAAAACACATAACTTGAATTGTCAGTTTATAAAATTTTCAGAATGTATGATTATAGTTCTGTTCCTCCTGTAAATTTTTACTTAACTCTGATGATTTATCCTACCTGCCGAAGCACGGAGCTCGTATTAGATCTCGGTTGTTTTTTGTTGAGCTTTTTTTTTTTTTTCTTTGGTTACCATTTTATCACATAAATTTTTATTCCTGGAACCTATGCCAAAGACAGAGTTGTAGACAAAAGAATGGATGGATGAGTATGCAGAAATACATGTGGCTCAGTTCAGCTGAAACGGTTTCATAGATAACTCATTGTAAGCTCTAACTAAAAATATTTGAAATGTTTACAGGCTGCATAATATATATGTTTGACATATTAAAGGAGACTTCTATCAGCTGCTCAGTAACCATTCCAGAAAAACGCCTTAAAAGAACTCAAGCAAAATCACAGCCCCTCATCTGCAGTGCTGTTTCTAATTTGAAGGCAAATTCATCTCTGACATACAGCAGATTCTGTGCAGGTGGAAGCAAGCCCCTCTCTGCTCCTCTCTCTGCCAGTCAAATTATGTCATCAGTGAAGGATCACTGGTTTTTAATGATACGGTGGCCTCCATACTGAGAAGCAGTCCTAGCAGAGCAATATGCATAGCCAATAAAATGGCTGTCACCAAATTACAATTGACACTTAACATCACTAAATCTGCAGTGTAATTCCTTGTGACAGTTGTGTAGGTATATTAGAAGAAAATAATTTACTTCAAACCCAGCATGTTAGACACATTTTCCTGAGCGTAATTCATGTCACATTTACAGTAGCCAAAGCAAGCAGTCTCGAGGCAACCTTAATCTGGGAAGAGATCATAGATACTAACATGTTCATTGAAGTATGATTATTTATGCATGCAATAAACAAAGCTAGAGCAGTTGTTCATTGTAGGTTTTAATTGTTATTGGGGGTTTTAATTGTTATTGGGTTTTAAATGAATATTAGCCTCTTTTGCTGTAGGGAATAAGAAAAAAAAAAAAAAGCCACATTTTACATGGAAAACAGGCATCAGCGAGAAAATCTTCTTTTTTTTTTTTCCCAGGGATTTGATGGACGTTCGCGTGGCCCTCACCCCCTCTCCAGCTCTGGCCTGGGTTCGCACTTGAAATTCTACACCAACCGCCACATGACAAAAGCATCCACAGGCAACTTCCAAAACACAAGTAAACTAAACCACCGGCAACAGTATTTCTCTTTTCTCAGAGTAATAACGTTGGAGAACAAAAGGTTTGAGAGGCAGACCCGGTTTCTTCTGGCATACTATTTTGATACATTCACCCCGAGCAGATCTGCAGAAAGACCCTTCCCTGGCCTTATAAGCATATATAAATATGTGACAGAGTTAAAGGTCTCCACTCTCCAGAATGAAGTGGTTTGAATGTCTGGCGAAATGGGACTGCAAAAAATTCATTCCAACTTTGTCTCTAGGCAATTCACCTTTGGCCCAGTGATGATATGAGTCTTTCTGCTGATGGGAGAGATATAATAAGTCAGGTCAGGCAGTCTCTAGAAGGCAGGGGCCTATTTGTTAGCAGAATGAGGCAGGTGTACTATTCTAGGGGAGATTAGCTCATCCCAGCATGATAATTACCTCACAGGAAACCCTCAAGGTGACACATCAAATGTAGGAGCTGAACCTCCAGTCCTGGAAATGGGCATGCCTATATCGTTAAGTAGGCTTAATTTAGAAACTCCAAATTTAAAAACACAAATCAGTGAGTGATAATTTCCCTGTCCTTTCATTAAGACATTAAAATGTCTCCAGCAAGTGCGAGCTCAGTAAAGAACGAGAGGCTAGATTACAGCTCAGCTGCCGGGAGAAGGAATTATCCCCTGTCCGCGTTTCTTAGTTGATTTTCTTATGGGAGTGGGAAGCTGCAAACAAGAAGTAAGAGAGCCCACATTCTGCTCACTGAGGTCCTTTTGGCTATTTGTGCCATTTGCCAAATCCTACCTTTTGGAAAATAATTTTGAGTGAGTTGTGTATTTTCTAAAACCGAATCATAGCGTTTTAGCTGTGTCACCAAAGAACAAAAAGGGGGAAGTGTCAGTTGGGGTCATTTGGGTTTTTATATAAAGTTGAAGAATGCACATTGCTCTTCAGCATCCTGACTTTGGGGTGGCCACCCGAACCGTGTCTCGGGCTGCTGAATGCTTTAGCCACGCTAAACAGAGCTGGGTCGCTGCCTCCAGCCGTGGGCAAAAGCTAGAACCTCTTTGCTTTTCTAGGTCAGTGCAGATGACCTGAGAAATTCTTCAAGCATCACTGGTCCCTTGAGCACACTCCTGACAGCACGAGGCTGGGGGAGGTGGTGGGGCCAACTGCATGACGACAGCTGCCGGATTTATCATGTGGGCACCAGGCTGTGGGGGGGGTGCACCAAGAGAAATGGCAAAAATAGCAGCAGGAGGGTGGGATAATATGATCAGGAGTCATGGAGTCTCACCAACTTTGCAGCTAGAGGTAGAGCAAGAAAGGATGTTTCTAAGGATTTCTTAGGTAGAGAAGGAACTTCTCAGAGCTTTATTGGAAATGAAAGTGTTTAGCGGACATCCTTAAGGATGCATTGATGAGAAAGTATTTCACACACAAAAATCAGAATCGTAAACATGAATATTAGTATGATGATGTTCATAAAGATCAAGACTGAAAAATATTTAATTTAGCTACTAATAAAGGATTGGAGTTTTGTATTAGTGACTTTCCATGGGAAAAACCTATCCATTTTATACTCTGAAGTGGGCTTAAACTTATTGTTCATTGAGGCCAGAAGAAATCTTTTTGTTCTTTCATATTGTTTAAGGTCTATTCCATGGTGAGGGTAAACAATGCAATGACCCCTAGAATGGTGTTGCCCACAGAGTGAATTTGCACCGCCTGCATGGTGGATCCTTGTGAGAAACACCCCCTTTCCTAAGACCCCCTGATAGTTTAGGACACCCTGCAAGGACAGTTAGGGTTTCCAAGAGCCCTGATCCAGTGGCATCTACCTTCTTATCATCGGTACCCCTACACCAGCAGCCCCCCCACCCAACCTCGCCAATACTTACAGTAAGAAGAGAAATCAAATAAATACAATAACTCCTTCTGCAGGAGAAGCTGTCTACAGAAATTGTACAAAACCTATTCACTCACTGATGATGGCAGAAAGCAGCATGAAATCCTGGACATACTTCTCAGAAAGTAACTTAATCTCTATTTTGAAAACATTACAATTGTGTTATTACTATATGAACTTAACATAGAAAAATGGTCTCACACAGAAGGAGGAAGTTAACTGAGGGCAGGTACCATCTAATCTCTCCGTGTTCTGCTACTTCCAAACCAGGTCATGTAACTCCCGCTGCTGAAACAAGTCCAATTTGTCACAGAACATATGGCCTGTTGTCTCTTTATTAGGAACAGCTGATTGGAAGAAATTGTTTTCCAAAATATCAAATGTAGAATAATTCTGTTAAAAAAAGACATGAAGGATTTCTTTTGGAAATAGTCTCTGCTTTAAAGAATGTTTTTGAAGAGGGCAATTGATCTGATGAGCCCTGGGTGTTGTATGTAAGTGATGAATCACTGAATTTCTACTCCAGAAACCAATATTGCACTGCATGTTAAATAACTAAAATTTAAATTTAAAAAAAATGTTGTTTGTTGAAAATAAACAAAGTTTTTGTCTACTATAGGGAAGAAAGTTGAACGTACACACACACACACACACACCCCACAATCACACATACAAACACGCCCTCAGCCATTTTATTGTTTACCCAACCTATCCTGCCCACAAGCACCCTTAGAAACTATTGTTCTATTCCCAGTCCTTGTTAAGACTCTTCAATCACGCTAACACTCAGTCTCAATCTTAAAATGAACACGTCTTTCTGAAATTACATGTTGAATATCAAACAAAGGCCATTTTAATGTTTTCAAGGCCAGACCAATATCATGGGTAAGTCTGAAAAGGATGAAAGTCAAATCATGAACTGTGTATGGCTTTGATAACCAAATAATTTCAGTGATTAGGACAGAGAAGCACGCTCTGGAATCACATTTGCACGATGATAAGAAGCAGCACTCATTTGGGGGTGCTTTTCCATTGACATAAGACATCAGAAAAAGAAAAGAGAAAATGCTTATTATAAAAACAATTCTTCTTTATTAGCTCCTCTATGCGTAAGAATAATTTATCAAATGGAGAATATAGGGAAATCCCAATTTTAAATGAAAATGCTATGTGAGGTCTCAATTATATTATCAACTAAATCTTACTTTACACCACTGATGGAAACAGAAGACATCAATTGGTCTTTAATACGTTATGTTTCTGTTCCAAGACATCTAAAGAGAATTCTTTTCTCTATACGTCTGGATATGTTAACTTCATAAAATGATCATATAAATAACAGACAAATAATCCCCTTTGAAGTCAAAGCACTATCCATAAAAGAAGCCACATTTCAATATTATCCCCGTTTTCCGGCTTTTCCTATATTACACAGTATGCAGTTTTTATTCAAACAAGTTACAAAATAGAGATCTGTATTTGTAGCACTGTTACATTTCATTTCACTGAAAAATAAAATATAGTATTTGAAACCCGTTTAATTTTTTAAAAGAGAACAAAGAATACATTTTAAAAACCACTACACTTTATATCACATGTCATCAGGAAAATGCAAATTACAACAGTGAGATACCACTACACACCTATTCTGATGGCCTAAATCCAGACCACTGACAACACCAAATGCTGGCAAAGATGTGGAGCAAAACAAGCTCTCATCGCTGGTTGGAAGGCAGAATGGTATAGCCACTTTAAAAGACAGTTTGGCAGGTTCTTCACCAACCAAACATATTTTTACCATACTATCGAGCAATTGCACTTCTTGTTATTTAGCCAAGGGAGGTGAAAACTTCTGTTCACCCAAAAACCTGCATGCAGATGTTTAGAGTCACTTTATTCACAATTGCCAAAACTTAGAAGCAACCAAGGTGTCTTTCAGCAGGTAAATGGATGAATAAATTGTGGTACATCCAGACAATGGAATATTATTCAGCACTAAAAAGATATGAGTTATCAAGCCATGAAAGATATGGGGGAAACTCACATTCATATTACTAAATGAAGGAAGCCAACCTGAAAGGCTACCTATTGCAGGAGTCTAACTATATGACATTCTTAAAAATGCAAAACGAAGATAGTAAAAAGAACAGTGGTTGCCAGGGTTTGGGGAAGGTTGGGATAAATAGGTGGAGCACAGAAGACGTTTAAGGCAGTGAAAATACTCTGTATGATACCATCATGGTGGTTACATATCATTATACATTTGTCCAAACCCATAGAATGTACAACACTGAGAGTGAACCCTAATGTAAACTATGGCCTAGGGTGGTTATGATGTGTTAACATAGGTTCAACAATCACAACAAATGTACCACTGTGGTAGGGTATGTTGATCATGGGGAAGGCTATGCATGTGTGGGGGTTGGGAGTATGTGAAAAATCTCTGTACCTTACTCTCAATTTTGCTGTGAACCAAAAATTGCTCTAGAAAAATAAAATCCTTTTTTTAAAAATTCAAAATTTATTCTTGATAAAAGCATTCAGATACATTTTTTGTGAATAGTTAAAAATACTCAAACAGAAGATTAAATTTGTCCAAGTCAGTCAAGTTAGAAGGTTTTGGATTTTGCCAGAAATTAACTTTACATGATTATAAATAAGCATTTTTCAAGAAGTTTATATCATCCTTATGTAAGTCTTTAAGATTAAAGTTCCAGTTGCCTATTGCTATATAATGAACTACCCCTAAAATTTACTTATTTTGTTATTTTTTCATTATTTTGTGGGTCACAATCAGAACTGGACTCAAATTGGCCATTCTTCTGCTTCACATGGTGTCAACTGGAGTCAATTTGGTGATATTCAGCTAGAAGTTGAGCTAGTCTGGATTCCTTATTCAGATAGGTAGAGCCTGGAACGGGATAACTGAAATAGCCAGAGAATGGTCAACATTGGTCTGTCCCCCTGCTGCCTCTCTGTGTGGCTAGCTTGGGCTTCCTCACATCAGGGCAGTCTCAGGGCAGTCATAGCTCTTATATAGTAGATCAGGGCTCCAAGAGTGAGTGTTCCAGGAAACAAGAAGTAGACCTTTCTAATCTCTTAAGGCATAGACCCAGAAACTGGCAGAGGATCACGTCCACGGTGTTCTGCTCAAAGCAGTCACAGAGCTCACCAGATTCAAGACTAGGAGACACAGACCCACTTCTTAATAGGAAAAGTATTTAAGATTTTGTGGCCATCTTCAATCTGCTATAACAAAATATCTCATTTTGGAAATGTGTTGTCTTTAAAAATTTTTCCTACAAAGAACATACACTCCATCCAATTTCCTTATTGGAAACCCCCAATTTTCAGGACCAATCTCAGTGTTCCCAGAAAAATAGAGAAAAATTAACAAAGTCTTAGAAAAGCCTGAAGACATATGAAAATAAACTATGTGTCACATGGATTATATACCCTACTATGCCCAATCTAAGAGTAAGTCCAACAAAAAAAGGTAATAATAAATTCAGAGATTTTTGTTTTAGGTAGATAGTTAGCTAGTTAGTTAAAGTTGGATTAGGAAGAAATCATTTGAATGCAAAGATAAGAAAATAAACACGTTAAGCCCTAAGAGAATTACTGCCATACTGAAACTTTAGTTTCAAAGAGTTTATGTGTCTTATCAAAACCTCAGTTTAATTTTGGAAATGGTTCTGTAGCATAATTTATATGCTCAGACCAACAAGAATGATTCCATAAGCCATCACAAGCAATCAACTTAATTACTCCACAGGCACTCAAGATAGTTCCTCAAATTAATCAAAGTCAAAGTCGAGTTATGTCCTTACTCAAAGAATCCTAAATAAAAAGAATACCGTTTCCTCTCTCATTATAGAATAAGTATTAGTCAAGATAGTGGTTAGATTAATGTCTATAAATTAAATCTGTGTCCTAATCTCCTCTTCTTATAAGGACACTAGTCAGATGGGGTTAGAGCCCACCCATGTAACCTCATCTTACTTTAATTACCTCTTTAAATACCCTATCTCTCTCTAAAAACAGTCACATTCCGAAGTCCTGGGGTTAGAACTTCAACATGTGAATCTTGGGGGAACACAATTCAGCCCATACGAGGCAGCATACAGAAGGTGTCCGTGCAGAACCAGGCCAGCAGCAGGGACCTGAGCATAAGAATCTAGGATGCTATACTCAAATACAGCCCAAGGAAGTTCCTGAAAGGACCAAACAGAAAGCCCATCTTAAAAAAGTAGGTATTTAAGGAAAAGCAAACAAAACAATAGAAATGTAATTTTAAAATTTTTATAACATTTTGCTATATCTTGAGCAAAAAAACCAAATAATTCAAAAGTTTTTTACGTTATTTGTATACAGTACTTTAATATACATTGCCTCATATCATTTTCACAAAGCCCCCTTCAGGACACATTTTGTTAAGCCATTTTTGTCATGAGATTCTAAGAAATTAAGAGGCTTATTCAGAGTCATATACATGACATAGTTAGCATGTCCTAGGGATCTTGCCATGACACTGCTTTCCTGCATTAGAAAGAAAGGAATATAAGCAGAAAATTTTGCTTTGATTAATTTTAAAAGCAATAAACTTCTCTTTCCTTGACTTTCACTTGTGTGATTTTTTTTTTCTTTTCTACCTAATGCTGGTTAGCATTACTCAGCCTAATGAGATCAGCCTACTGCAAATGGCCATACCCAACTCTTCATGACCGTACAGAGTCCATTGTCGCTTACAGATCAGGCAATGTTCTTCAGAATATGGTAAGGTTTCCTCACAGGTTTCAAAAGACATCACTAGCCATGACATCTCCACCTACAGGCAATGTTAGTAAGCCAGAAAACTTCTTAACCCCAGGTACTAAGAATGACCTCTCCTCAGATTATACCAACAACTATTTTTCAAAGTCTGTTCTGTTACCTACAATTTGCTTGCCAAATTGCTTTGGCTTGATGCCATGGTTTGCTATTCATTCTGCAATGCTGTTTAATGCTACTTCTCTGAATATCTTGAGATTTCTTCTAGTTTTGTGTTCAGTACAAGCTAAATGTCACCCTCACAGAAGTACTGGGGGGATTAAATGAAATAATAGAGCTGAAGACATTCTATTTCTTTAAAAGTGCAACATTGACACTTGTAGAAACAGGAGTCACAAGGACAATTATCAAAGAACTCACAATCCAGTGGCAGAAATGCACATTATACAAACAGGTATCAGTCCCAGCAGAACTCAACCTAGAGTGAAATATTCATTCTTATAAAGGAAGGAGAATTTGGAAGACAAAAAACCTAAGACTGTAATTGCTGGTCAGAAGAGAGGCAAGAAGTTACCAAAGAAAAATGAGCAGGGTGGTAACCAGAACACAGTGTGTATTAGGAGGTTTGAGCTTCGACTAGGAACAGAGACTGGGACCATATCATGACACACTTTCAGTGCCCAACTAAGGAATAGTGATACTATTGGAGAAGGCCTGGAGAGCCAATAAAGAGTTTTGTATGAGGTAAAGAAGGACCAAAGTTAATCCGTTCCCAGAGAACTCTGATGAATAGGTTCTGTTAGCCATTGTTGCTAAGGAAGGAAGAAGTGTTAGAATCCCAAATCATGAATCCTGAATCCCATCATGCCACCTAATGCTGAACTAAGATTCAAGAATGGAAAACATTAGAGGTGAATGTCTACCTTATTGGAATGTCCCAGATTCCAACCTGGCCTCCCATCCTGGTAAAATAGGCTTTAGCATACATAACTGGAAGGATTCCTTTTATTCCTTAACAAAAGGCCTATGGACAAGCCCAGCTGTGGGCTTCCAAACCACCTTCCCCACCCCGTAGTCAGGCGTCCAACCTCTGGGTATGAAGCCCTGACTCAAAGAGGAGGCATTAAAAAGAGAGTGTTCTCCCAAGAGCCTAATGAAGAATCTGCTCCAATTAAGAATTCGGTCTATGTGCCCAGTGCCCAACAGGCTTTCAAGGGTATGGATATGTATCCTACCAGTCAAAGGAAAGAGAAGAGCGGAATAGTAACACACACACACTCAAATGGGTGAAAAGGAGTCCGCTCCCCTAGAGCAAGATTCCCCTTCCTTTTCTGGGCCCTGAATATCTTTCCTAAGATTAATCTCTTCAACATCCCTGGAGATAATTCAAATAAATTTTATGCCATTTAATAAAGTAATGTTTTTTTATTTTAGGTTATTAAGTTATTAAATAGTGTGCTATGTAGTTCATTGCATACATTAAAGACATATAAAGAATTTTGGGTTTTTACATTTAACAAGAAGTTCATGTTATTTAATTAAATCCAATTTATGTAATAAAATTAATGATATTCTTGTCTAACATAATTTAAAAGTAGCCTGTTTTGTTTTTTAAATTGTAGATAAAAATTAAACTATACTGGGGTACTCTGCTGTAAATGTAAAGTTGACTGGGAAGCTATATTTTCTCTTTTTAACATTAATTTTGGAAATATTATATTATTTTGGTTCCTATACAATAATTTGACCAGATCTGACAATATTACAAAGTCAACATGTCTAGGCTCCTCCTTTAACTTGTTGCATTTCAGTTTCTTGTCCTTAAAGGACAGTCCACTCTAGGTATAATTAAACAATCTAAGAAAAAAAAAATTAAAACTGGATAATGTTTAACTAATGTAACACTGTGTATCAAATATACTCAAATTCTTTAAAATTTTTAAAAATTAACACACACACACACACACACAGAAAGCGATTATGTTAAACCTTGACAGCAGTTAGCAATATTGAGCTGAGATAAATCCCCTGCCTAACTGAGGTATGAGAACAATCATCTTCTCTTTCTCCTCACTCAGATTAAATTAGAGATGCCAATACGACCTGGAACACTGGCACCCAAGTGTGTCCCCTCCACCAGGAGCATCCATATCTCCTGGGAACTTGATAAAATACAAATTCAAGCCCAAACAAGGAGAAACTCACTGAATCAGGGACTCCAGGGATGAGGCCCAGCTATCTGCGGGCCTCCAGGTACATGCTAACATCTAAGGCCAACCTACACCAAGCTGAAACACCACACCCACCTTCATGAGGCATGCCTTTGGGAAAATCTGCCCGGGAGGAATCTGAAGAGCAAACCTCTTAGGCAGGCAGAAAGCTCACAGAAGCCCAAGTAGAAGAAACCATCTGATTCAGTCTGCACTATTAATATGGCAGAAATATTCTAGGGGTGGAGATGATTTCTTCATACAGAGAAGAACTGAAAGAAAACTTCGGTTCAGTCTCACATTTGTGGCATCTTTTTAAAGAGAATATCAGCTTTGGAGTCTGACAGGGCTGAATTGAAATGCTGGCCCTACTCCTTACTGGCCTCGTGACTGGCCTAGAAGGGAAAATGGACAACTCTCCATCTGTAAAATGAAGATAATAAACAAGTCCTCATGGGATTATGGTAGGATTTTATGACCTAGCATATGTACAGGTAAGCCCAGCATAAGAGCATCTATTTATTTAAATGGTAAAATGGTAGGATCATTAACAGAGAAATTCTTTTGGTTTTATTCGCCCTTTGTTTTTCCTTACCCCTCTCTCCTGCCATTTCCAGCCAAGGGCTACGTCTGGTGCTCTCTTGGTTCTGGGATGATCTGTGACAGAGCAGGATACGTAAGTTGTAGAAGACAATTGCCGTCATTGAAGATGTTGTGGCAGGTGTCCCGGAGGAAAGGAGAGCAAGGGCAGTGGTTTTGAGGAGAAAGGCAAGGGGGAGGTTTCCCACATCCTGGGAGGAGCTCAGAGCCTGCAGAGCTCCTGTGAGGGGTGGGATCCATGCACGGCTCGACGGTGGTGTGAGCAGAAAATGGTGAGAGCCAGGTCGATCAGGGAGGGAGGGCTCCGTATGGCTCATAGGACTGCAAGGCAAATACAAGGACTCCTGGGTGTGGCAAAGATTCCGGGCCGAAGAGCAAAGAAGCAAAACCTCCTGACCAGAAATGTACATCCGGACTCAGAGAATGGATGTTCTTAAAAGTAATTGCCCCAGTGGCCAGCGATGGGCAGAGAGTACGCACTACTGCTGTTTAAGACCCTGGGGCCTTTGCACAACACAGGAAGGAGAGAGAGTCCTCAATCACACTGAACGTCCTGTCCGGCACACAAGAAGACTTGGGGGTGGATTGTAGTCGGCTCAAAGCAATTCTAAAGATGTGTTATTTCTTGTATATCCGAGTTTGTGGACTGATAATCACACCCTCTACTATGTTTCTTTTTTTTTTTTTTCTTAAATATTTTATTTATTTGCGAGAGAGAGAATGAGAGACAGAGAGCATGAGAGGGAGGAGGGTCAGAGGGAGAAGCAGACTCCCTGCCGAGCAGGGAGCCCGATGCGGGACTCGATCCCGGGACTCCAGGATCATGACCTGAGCCGAAGGCAGCCGCTTAACCAACTGAGCCACCCAGGCGCCCCCCTCTACTACGTTTCTTATTAGCAGCCGCTTTACTTTCAGACTTACACAAATATCTTCTATTCGGTTAATGAAAGCATAGGCATTTCACATACAAAATGGGAGGGTGCCAGCATCTCCCAGTCATCCTAAGGAAGGAGGGTGACAGTGTGGGCCTCAACTGAAAATCTACTAAAAACGTATATACTGTGAGTTTTAACAAATGTAACAGAATGACTTCTCAAACCTCATTTGAGTCTTCATTTGTAAAACAAGACTGTGGGGCTTAAAATCCCTCTCACAATTAAATTACTTCTGCTTTCTATTAAAATCATTTGTATACAAAGATGGCTCATCGAACGAGGTCCTTTCATGATACATAAATGCGACTTCAAAGACCAATATGAAATTAGCAGGCCCTTCCTTCTCCATGAGAGTCCCAGACCAACGGGACTCAGGTAAGAAACACGTCCCACTGTAACAACATTAGAAGTAGTCATAAGTTCTGTGAGCACATGCCTGATAAATTGCAACACACATATTATTGTGTAAAAGAGCCAATAGAAACACTCCAACATGGAAAAGGGTATAGAATCCGACCTTCGTCCTCCATCAGATGACATCAGTGTCGTGGTTGTCGACATCCTTCGAAACACGGTAAAGCTTTAGAAAAACAGGCTATTGGAACACGTTGGCTATTTGAAGTTCTTTCTTCAGGAATTGCTGAACCGTCTCAAATCTAAAATTACAATTCAGGAAAGTACAGTTCAGTACTGGCAAAATATAATTAAGTCAACTGGCCAATTCAATATAATTCGCTCTTACCTCACTCACAATTTGAGATGTGATATCTGAAGCAATTATGTTGTGACACTGCATTTACATGCATTTTGAGATTCTTGGTGGTGACTAAAAGAATGACTCAGTGATGTCAATTCTGCTTTCTTAATCTCTGAGGCAAAGCAAAATACTCACTGTTTATAAAAGGAATAATCTCTACCCTGCCATAAGAGAGAAATGTTTTCTCCCATCCTGTAGGCCTGTGAAGTGTCTTTCCTCTGAGAGTTTGACAGCCCCACTTGCAACCCAACAGGTCAAGGCACAGAGCAGAGTATGGCCCCCATGACCAATATTTATTGTATCCTGGAGTTTTGCCAGCCAATGAAAGAAGCCCAAACAAGGAGAAAAGTATAAAAACATAAAAGGTTCAAAAGAGGAATCATAGCTTGTTAAGAGTATGGGACTCTGGTGGCCAACTGCCTGCCTGGCTTTTCTAATCCACCTCTAACCTTCCTAGCCGTGTTAACTTTGGGCCTGTTGCTCAGCCCCTCCGTGGATTAGTTTCCTTGCCAGTAAAATAACCATAATAACACTGCCTACCTCATGGGGGTAGAAATGTGAAGTGAATGAATATTTGCAAAATGCTAGAACAATACCTGCCCGTATAAACAGTATAGATATGAGAGGTATGGTATGTAAGGAGGTAGGTTAGGGTATCTTCAAAGCTTTATTTCTTTACAACTGATATATTTAGTTTATAAGAAAATGGGATAAACTAAGTAGTAAATGATATCTTATATTTATGTCAGGGTCGAAGAGTTCCTATAAAATTATAACATTTGTCCAAGGACTTTAGTGTGGGTAGGAGTTCTCTATACAAGACTTAACTGTTAGGTAGTGGTAATTTGTTTCTACTCTTGGTATTTTCAAAGTCTGAGATGTGACTAGTTTTATCTTGCCTTGTTGGAAAACTCTAGGCCAAGTTTCTGAAATGGAAGTTTTATTCCAGATTTATTTATTGGCCACAATTTTTTACATAACAATGTGCAGGGCTTTTGGGGGTAGAATGGGATGTAAAACACAGTACCCAAAGCCAAAGTAAGAAGACAGACAGACAGACCTAAAGTTTTAAAAACAATTTTAAAGACTCCAATTCAAGTACCACTTAGGATCTAATGACATGCTGGTACTTTGTTATCATTGTCCATACTGTTTCTTCATATCCCCATTTTATGTTTTAGAAAAGTTATAAAGACTCAGAGAGGTAAGATGACCAAAGTTGACACACTGTTGAAACCTGTTTTGGAACCAAGTCTATGTGACTCCAATCCAGGGTTCTTCCCATTCTGCCAAAGCTGCTAAGATAACCATCCAATCTAAAGATAAGATGTGATCTGGTAGTTGAAAGGAAAGGGGATCAAAGTGGATAAAAACAAGCAAAAAAAATATCATGGGAAGAGGCCGAGAAGTGGTTAGAATTGAGGGAGGTAAACAGCAGAGAAAGGGCCGCAGTGGACAGTTGAGTAGAAGCAAGGAGACTGAGCCAGAATGAGCAGCAAGGAGCCGGGAGCAGTGATAACAATGATTCTGTAATTACAATGGAGGGAGACTCTCCGAAAGCAGAGCCAAGGCCTGAAGTTGGGAGCTCAGGAGCCTCTACAGGCTTTTTGGCAGGGACGCGGGTATGTTACAACAGGCGTTTAGCAGCAGAATTAGAGAAAGGGAAGAGGTGGCCTGGCGAGCTGCTGAAGACCGCCGCCTCATTCAGGGAAGGTGTGATGTGTGTCTGCGATTGTCTGCAGGCTGTGGATGGAAGGGAATAACATCACAGCTTTACCCCTAAAGGCAAAATGTTAAGGAGTAATAATTGTGAAGCCTGAAGGAGAGCAACAAGTGAGAAATACCCTCAGGGCTTTGAACCCAGAGAACTTCAACAATGGGCATTGTATTGCTAATCACAGGAGCCCTGGGGATGGGGGGGCGGGGAGCGGGGGAAGAAGAGAGGCACCCAGGTCTGGAAAAGACACAAGCACGGCCCTCCGATTTGGAAGAAATAAACACCACCAAGAGGAGACGCTGGGAAACCAAAGGGAGTTAAACTCTAAGTTTGATGAGCTCCACGAGACACTGAGACACCCCAAGACCAGGGTGCTGTGCAAACTCGCCCAGTAGGACGAAAACTCCAGTAAGCGGTCAGGATGAAAATATAAATGTAGGAGTTATCAGCACAAAGAAGAGTGTAGAGAGTGAGTCACTGGACTAAGTCGCCTAAATGAGCCCTGAGATCCTCTACAGTATTCATATGTCCCCAAGAGGAGTCTCGGTTGGCATCTCTCTCATTCTTCCATTTCTTAGGTGAGGCTACAAAATGTCCACCATCTGACTTCTGCGCAGCAGGTGGGATGTGAGAGGCCTTCTCATTATCTATGCATTTGCTTTGCATTTTTTGAGAGAAGTAGCCTCTATTTCCCTGTTGAAACCCCTGAAAAAGGAACACATGAGAGAATTTAAATGTGCTAAGAAATTTGAAATGCTAAAAATGGCACTTTAGCATTGGCTGTGTAAGAATTTCAATGTTCCTGCCAGCTCAGATACAGGCAATTTTATCTTTAATTACCAAAATAAATGTAATTTAAAATTTTTCTTGCATACCTAAAGGCAGAAAGTAAAGTGCTCTTTTAAGAATAATAAAATGTCCCGATCTAAATCAGACAAATGATTGCATCACAAAACCTTCAGCACTGGAGGAGTCCAACTCCCTTGGACGACATACCAGGAGGTATTCGCTAAGCCACTGTTGGATGACAGCTGGGCTACATGATTACTTATACATACATCTTGTCAACAGTCCTCAAACATCACCCAAGAACCTTATTCAGTCTGCAAAGTGACCAGATTCGGTATCTTAGATTGTCATAGACCGCAGCAGTGTCCAAGTCTAACATTAACCCAACTCAGGACAAAAACAGAATCTTGGAAAATTCTACTTCACTGGAAAAGTTTGCTATAGAAAATGCAAATCTGTTCTCTGAAGTCCACAGGAGAATCATCAGAGGTAGATTTGAGCAACTGAACTACAGGGAACAACGGCATTCCTCCTTCCCTCACATCTGGTATGGATTTATAATGATGAAAAAAAAGAAATCATTTAAATTAGGCATGTGGATTTGTGCCTTGACCTTGTTAAGTGAAAAGTAGGTGTTACCCTCATGAATTTCTAAGAAATTGGTAGTAAATGTGTAAAAGTCAAGGCCCCCCCTACAGCCTATTAAGAAGCCATGTGTGTGAAAGGGTAGAGATACCAAAGGCTCGTACACTCATGCATGGGATACATAGATACAATGTAGGTAATTTATTACAGATTTGAACTTGGTTCTTTTTTTTTTTTTTTTGATATAGCAAAAAAAAAAAAAAAAAAACATGGAAAAGGTAGAAAATCCGTAAGGGTACATAAATTGAGAACCTCACTGTCAAACCTTCAATGAGCAGCTCTACTCGTTCTAGACGACCAAGACGAGACATTACAAAACATGGATGTAGCTCAAAGGAGATGAGACTGTTAAGAATAAATGCTTTCCTTAAGAAGACTTTGCCATGAAATTTGAGAAATTCTGTGATTATTTTTTTTTATCCTAGGAAAGATTATTTTATGTCCCTCGAGCTTTAAGAATTCAAATTAAACTGCTGGACTTCTTAAATAGAGTTTCTTGTCACCTTCTTTAGCTCGGTAATCTAAGATTTTTCTCCAGTCCCACTTTCGGCCAACACAGCCCTTCCTTCCCATGCTGGATGGGGATGATGTGTGCTATAGACAAGTGTCCAGAACGACTGGTCTCTGACGGCCACTCCCAGACAGTTTTATGCAGAAAAGCCCCATGAACATCGCCTTCACCTTCTTCGGCCTCTTTTTCTCTCCTTGAAGTGTAGAGGTTCACAGCCAGGGCCTGGCTCTTATTACAGGTTTTAAGATGAAGTCTATACAGTGAAAAGGACTCTGTTTTTATTTCTTTGGAATTATTGGCTCTCAAAGCCTTTGAATGCCCCGCAGATAATTACTGTTTTGGCCCATGATTTCTCTGATATTTGATGCCTCTGAGTGGAATAAATTACCTATCTAACAAGGAGGGTGAATTGGTGGTTGTGAGCCCGTGTATGTGCCCTTTGTATTATGTTTTAAGCGCCCTGCAAACTCTGACCGTCGGAAACATCTTACTGTTTTAAACCCTCTCCCCAGTACAACCTGTGGTTTGGATTCTTGACTACTGGAAACTAAAAGAAAGAGGGAAGCGTTTCAGTAGCTCCATGTGTTTTCGGTGTTAAGGGTTCTTTTGTTTTTGTAACATGTGTACCCCCTCAAGGTGATCACGTTTCCTTCTAGTATTCTGAATAAGAACCGTGTAAGCCGAAGATACCTATGCCCACATCCCAAGCTCCTAAAACTTACCAGAGTTCAGATTGAGAGCTGCAGTTACCATAAAATTCCCTCTCTAAGCATTCAGCCTCCCTTAGCCATTTCACAAATCCATCTCCGAGAAACTATGCTTTTTTTTCGTGGTAGTATTTGTCTTATTAAATCCATGAAACTAAAAATGCCTCATTGAAGTAAAACATTAGCACCAACTCGCATAGCAAATTGTTTTGTGTGAATGAAAGCTTTTTAAGAGTGTAACTCGGCAAAATTACCCAAAAGTAGTTTAGCAAATGCCACAAAACATAACATCTGCGTATTAAAAATGCATTCTGTAGGCTGCAGAAAAATTGCAGTACTGAAGCAATTTTCTAATATTTACATATTTATAACAAGTGCCTGTCACGTCAAGGCTTGGCTCACCTGCAACACTTTCATGTTATGTAAAATGAAAACCGTCTCATACTTGGGTGTTCTAATAACCATGATATTATTTTAACAATTACACTATTTAATACCTTGGATTAGTCTCTCTGATAGTGCTATTAGCTGTCACTAGACTCGATAATAGGTGGCTTCATCTTTGTTATGACATGATCTTTCCTACTGTTTGTTGACCTTTCAATACAAGGGGGAGGGGACGCTCCCAGCCCCCCAAACCTTTCAGCGGCTACTGTAAAAGCTGTAGTTTAATTCTCAGCTGGAATGTTTAGAAACCCTCAGTGCTAAATACCTCGGTGGACTGCTTAAACACCAACAACAGCCTTATGGGGCCTTAGTCGACCTTAAACACATCTTTTTTTGTCAAGAATATTGCATTCTGCCACAATTCTGTGGGCTAACCCTGGGCTCACATTAAATATACCAGCCTCATTGAAGCTTACTGAATTGAGTTGAGTTGTTCTTTGTTTTATTCTCTCTCGGCTTCACCCCCAACTGGGACTGGGCAGCCTTTCTTCCAGTGGAGCGTGCTTTAAAGTAACCCAAAGAAGAGAAGGGGGGGTGGGGGGAGAAACCAAAAGGTGCAGCTAAGGCCCATAATTAGTCTTGATCCTCCAAGTCTAAAATATTTTAACGCCAGGTTTCTGATTGCAGTATGGGCAAAGTGGATTTGGGAATGCAGAAAAGTAATTAGGTCTGTGCATTGAAGTGTGGAGAGCATTTAAAAGTGAATGGGTGGTTACTACATTCTTGGCAGGCTGTTTTTTATCTTTTCACGCTCTGCCCGTTGTTAGAGGTGATGGGTTTATTGCAGTTTTTGCACTCTGGAGGTGGCTGTGTTTTTCTTAACCTAGCCTTTTGCTCTCTATCTCAAAAATGAATCCTCGTGGTGTGAGGAAGAATGAGGGAGATTTTTAAAAAATACAAACAAGGCACATTGGCCAGATAGTATGCAGTGAAGCAGAAAAAGTTGGGAATAAACCTCCACATTGCAACAGGTCACTTAGAGAGATTCTGGGTTTAATTAATGACTCACTGAGCACAGGACCAACGGGAGACAATGGTCACCCCAAGGAGAAGGGAAACAGAACATATTATTCTCTAACCTTGTTCACAGAGCCATCCAAACTATCTAGGGAGAAGCTTGACATCTTCAGGCTATGCTGAGTCCTGGTATAGAAGACACAGACCATAAATGTCTGAATAGTCAAAATGCGTGGTTTTGATTACTTCAATCTATAGAACTGCTGCAATTTGTTCAGATCATATGGCCCTTCAGCCTAGATCTTCACATCTGCCCGTCAAGTAATTATCAGGGCTGGCTGGAAAGTCATAGAAAATGTATGTGTCAAAAAAAAAAAAATTGCTGGGGTGTTGGTGGGGGGGGAGCTGAGGTAAGAATTGATAGAATTTGAATGGTCTCCTTTTAATTGCCACAAAATTTTATTTTCGCTGATAGTGAAAGATACAAGAGGCTCATTTCTTTAGCAAAAGAGACCTATACATGAAAAAAAAAAAATCGCATGAGGCAACTTGGTCTTTCCAAAAGCATTTAGTGATATTTGCTGAATTTGAAAAGGCAGAATCAGATCCAGCTAATGGAGAACCAAACGAAATCAACCAGAAGTAGGTTTGGGTTTGGGTTTTTGTCTTTGTTGTTCTTATGTGAGGGTTTGGAGTCTTTCTGTTTGCTGTTTGTTCGTTTTTACTTTAGAAACATGACTTGGAAAGGCTTGCGTGGATGACTGGACCAGTATACTTATGTCCTCAGGCAACTACTTCAGCACGCTTGAAGTTTAGACAAATGAGTTCCTTACTTTTTAACACTTTTTAACTGTTGCATTCAGTATCTTAATTAGGTGCCATTCTACCATTATCTAGTCTTCTGTATGAGAAGTATATTTCCTTAGCCACATATAGCTTTTAGCTTATTGGATTTATCTCCATTTCTAGTGGACAAGAATGAGCACTTTGCTGTTTGACGTATTATCACTTTAGCCCTGACTAGCTTCAAAGCAGCTCTCCCAAATCAGGTTTTCCCATGAAAAGATTCATACAGTACTGATATTGCTTAGCAACCTTATGTTTCAGGTCTTCTAGAAGATACAAATAAAACATATGATCTGATGCCATTATAAATGAGATTTACATCTTCATCACAGCCTGTTTATAACAGAGAAAACTTGGAAACAGCATAAATGTCTAGCAATGAGGAATCCGTTGAATAAACAGTGATACATCCATACAATGAAATGCTATCCAACCATCAGGAGTGATGTTGGGGAAGACTGTTTAATGACCAGAGAAGATTTTCAAAATATACTGAATTGAAGTTTAAAAGGCAGGTTTATAAGGCAGTATGCATAGTATAATCTTATGTGTATGTGTGTATAAGATAGGTAGTAGATTATCACAAATTTTAACATACAATCCTTGTTTTAATAAAAAGAGAGAGTAAGCCCATTTTTTAAGGAAGATAAAAATACACCAAAATGTTAATATAGGTTACCCCTGAGTAGTGGAACTCAGGGTGATTTTGTTTTCTTCTCTCTGTTATCTGTGTTTTCTAAAGTTTATTGAATAAACTTAAAATTGGACAGGATTGTTTTGTGACAAAGAAACTATTAATAAAAGTCATTTAAACAGAAAGAGCTTACCGAACTATGGTATTAAATTCTCCATGCAGACATTCTAAAACACTCTTTATGATCTGTCGCTCTGAATGCAAGAGGCAAACATAAAAGTCAAAAGTTTCTGCCTTCACCCATACCCCATGTTTATGGTGGTACCTGAACATAAGTTCATTACCCATGGCATTTCGTGAAGACCTGTCTTCAGTTGCCTAACAGGCGGGAAGAGATTCCAGCACTCCACAATGAAACCGTATTTCACATTTAGAAAAGCCCAAGTAGGAAATGCACATCCCTCCCCCATCTCTTTCCCATGAGGCCATGACAGTCACCGCTGGACCTCATTCTGATCAAGCTCTACCCAGAATGCACACTGCAGGCTTGTGCGCACTGGCCGCGGTCACATCCTCCTCCCTGACCCTCCCTGAGTCCATAAAGCAAGATCCACAGTAGAACTCGGCCACTTGCATTGAGGAAATAGTCCTTCTTGGAGGCCTGATATATTCCTCGTTATGCAAATGGGAAATAAGCACCAGCATATCCAGGTCAGATGCATAATGTGTATAAATAATTGCTGGGGGAAATATGTGGCTCAGTGAGCTCATCTAAAGCCAGAAAGAAGCTTAAGAAGTTTGTGTCCAGCATAGATGCTGACTTGCTGGGAGCCCATGGGAAAATCACTTAAACTCTCTGTGTTTCATCTTGAAATAGAGACGATAGGAATGTTGACCCAGGCCCCGGGGAATAGCGAAAGATTGCAAAGCACTTCAAAAATTCTGGTATCAAAGTAATAGGTGCTATTTAGGGAAAAGGTCATGAAATAATCAAAGACCTCCTGAAACCTCAACAATAACAATGTGATTTGACAGACTGTGATCTTTCAGCATCACTGAAAAGGCGTCAGTAAACTCACAGAATCCCAAATTTACAGACATACCTAAAGCATTTGCCATAGTTAGCTTAGGGACTTGATGATCTTTTTCACAGCAGACTCATTATTCTCCTGAAGCAGAACGTACCAATCAGATGTTTGTGCAGATTCTCTGGCTTCACATGCTTTGGAAGAGAATCCCACCCAGAACTGAGTCACTGAGAAACTTCTTGAAAGCATCACTTAACTACAAACCAAATTGTATTCAGCAGGTAGAAATTAACACATGGGCAAGACACAACCTAGGATCACAGAAACATACATGGAAGCCACAAGAGGCTGGAATATAGTGCTCTCCTATAATTATGTGGCTTTGGGGCAATAGTCACTGTAAGCTTCTGTGGCTTCCATTAGGAATACCACTAAGAGTTACTGGCAGCGGGATGTTTCTGGTCTCCTTCCCAGCTCCTTCTCCCATTCCTGCTGGGCACAGCATGCTCCTACAATCTCTGATCTGAGACCAGACAGCGCCCCAGTTTTAGTGTGTCATGCATTTTCTAGATGGTTTACCAAACTGTATACATGGTCAAAGACATAGGGCTGGTAGTGACTTGGTATCTCCCACGATTCAGGTCATGGGCTCAGTCACCATCTTTTGGTCTGGTGTGTGCCCATATAAAGGAGACAGGAGAGAAAATCCTTGAAAAAGCAGCGTAGTGGGACGCCTGGGTGGCTCAGTTGGTTAAGCGGCTGCCTTCGGCTCAGGTCATGATCCTAGGGTCCTGGGATCGAGTCCTGCATCGGGCTCCTTGCTCAGTGGGGAGCCTGCTTCTCCCTCTGCCTTCCTCTCTCCCTGCTTGTGTTCTGTCTCTCTCTCTGACAAATAAATAAATAAAATCTTTAAAAAAAAAGAAAAAGAAAAAGCAGCGTAGGAACTGGAGCTAACTTTATGCCTCCTGGAATTTCTAGCCTTAAACAAAATGATTCAAAACAAAAGAATGACCTCCTCCCTATATGTCTGATACTCCAGGTGGTATTCTTTAATCACCATTTCTACCTAGGGTAGTACTTCCAAGAATGGGACTTGGAATCAGACAGACCTGCGTTCAAACCCCAACTCCACTTCATAGCTGAGTGGCCTAGGGTGAGTAATTTAAATTTTCTAACCTCAGTCTCCTCATCCGTAAAATGGGGCTTATAATTGCTAATGCCTAGTGTTGTAAAAGAGTTTGAAACAAGGCATGTTAAATATTTAACAGAATGTCTGGCATACAGTAATTCTTCGATTAATGGTAACCACGTCGCTAGCAATACTGTTAGAGCTGTATCAGTAGCTAGTTTCTTTATTCGGTAACAAAGAATACTGACACTGGGAGGATTAAGTGGCTGGTGAGCCAGGATTCCGTTCCAGGAACCCTGATTGCAAAACGCATGCTGTCTCCACGCCTCTTCACTCTTTCTCCCTTGGGAAACAGTCAGGGCAGCTCAGAAGGACATGCTTGAAAACCTAGTACGGTAGTCTAACCACCCACATGCAAGGATCTCAAAACACGAGTCCAGGCATATAGAAATATGTTCTTTTATTCTCAGCAACATTATTATGGCCTCTCTTGTGGTGAGTGTCTGTCTCAATCCCATCGTAATAATGCTGGCCGGGATGCCGATCTCAACTGAATTTCTCAGCACCAAGGGCAGAAGAGAGAGCAAAAGTGATCATTCCTTTCTCTCCCCCTTTTTTCCCTTCTTTCTTTCAGTGGAAAATCCATGACCTCCGTGACCCTCAACCCCAAACCATAGCCCAAGGCTTGGTATAGCTCAGGGTGGAGGGGTGCAGAGAGGGCAGATAATGTCAGAGAAAGACAAACTAGGAGCAGAAACAAAGGCCAGTAAACAGAGTGAAAGAAGCTTAGAAAGAGGGGAGGGGGGGGCCTGGAAGCAAAGAACAAGGCACAGAAAAAGGACTTGGAGAAAGACTGAATAAATTGTTTGCTTGTGCTGTTTAGCAAAATCAGCTAAACTTGGCTTTCAAAAAGTTTCACACAAAATCATTTTCACTGATTATTTTTTGGCACAGAAATTTTGTAAAATTTGGAAATTCACAAAGTGACACAATTTGCTAAAAATGCCATTCAACACAATTTGATGTAAACTACAGAAATGTTATTATAATTCATTAGGAAAACTTAAAAATGTGATAGTGTCCTGAAAACTTGGATGGTTGCAACAAGAATCACTGGCAGCTAAAAACCAGCATAAGAACCAAAATGCTCAGTCTATCTATTCACAGGCAAATGTCATGTGTCTTTTATGTGGTTAGCTTCACTCTAATATCCTGGAGATACTTTGTAGCCATTTGGAGTCTTCCATTTTATTTTCCCCCAGGAGTCAAATCCTACAACCCTTACACATGTTGGCAATTCTATACAAAATCCCTATGACCCGTGCATAGGTCCGCAAGGAAGCCGTGCTCCCTGCCACAACTGAGTTCTGAGGGTTTGAGTTTAGATTCTATCACCCTGTTGTTAGAACTGGCCTATGTCTTGTTGGCGTATGTGTGTTCTCTCGGTAGGATAAAAGCAGCTGGCTTCCTAACAGAATCCAATGCTACTAATACAATTCTGAGGGCAAATATACAGTGAAGAAAATGCCAAATGAACATCAGGTAGACTAGATACAAGGCTACTGCCTCCTTTAAGGGAAAGGATTTTATCTTGACCATCTAAGCAAAGACTACAGCAGACAGTAAATGCTAAGTTACTGGAAAGATGGATGGATGGAGAATAGGTGGGAGGGAGGGAGAATGGAAAAGGGGAAGGAAGGAAGATTCGGTTCAAGTTCTAATACACAGTAAAGTGAACTAGGACAAATTGCTAACTTTTTAAAACCCGTGTTCTTGCATATAAGTGAGAATAACACTTACCTCCAGTACTGCTTATCGTCAGGGCCTTATGGCTTACCACAGGTTTTCACACACATTATCTATTAAATCATATTGTTATTTTTATTGTTATTCCTATCATCATTGGATATGCCTATATAATAATGAAAACCAATTTATCTTTCCTCCACCCTCCCAACCACTCTTTTGACAATTCTCCCAGTCCTATCCATGCTTTAAAGCCCCATGTTCTCAATCCTTCTGCTCCTGACTACCAGGTTTCCTGCCAGGTGAGCTCCTTAAAAATCTTATTTTCTACAAGCCCCTTAGGCTTCTTCCAGACCCAGACAAAACATATCAATTTAAGGTACCCAATCTTTAGTCATCTGCTTTACACTTGATAATCTGATAAATACATACCAAATGACTGAAACTACATTAATTATTGGCGCCCATCACCACATGCCCTGAATTACAAGTGCTGAAAAGAATAAAACTACATTTCCCAGGCTCCCTTGCAGCTGGAGTACCAGGTGCGTTCTGGATTTGGCCAAAACGGGTGTAGCTGTAACAAATCGGGAACACAGGAGAGGCTGTTTTCCTGTGGCAGTTGCGCTCGACAGGCAAGCTCTGACAGCCGTCCGCGCTGGCAGTGGCGGGGTCCGCACTCTTCTCGCGGCCCATCCGCGCCTTGGGTGACAGGCTGCCGGGGCAGAAGCTGCAGGAGCCTGGGCGCCCCTGCTGCTCTGACAATTGCAGTGGCAATGGGCCGACCAGAAACCTGAGGTCAAAGCAGCTCCTTGGCTCCATCGCTCCAGTCACTCCCAGGGGTTCTGTAAATACATAATCCCCTATATTAAATTCCTTTCTGCGTAAGACACCCAGAGCAGAGTCTCTTTGCGGCACGCAAGTCTGACTGATGCAGTGGTTTAACGATCAACCCAGGTTATAGTCACTCAGTACACCCTCCCTACCCCCAAATCACCGTGCTCACAAGTGATTACACATTGTTCCCGCTGTGTCTTCATTCTGTATTTACCTGTTTATATTTGTCTCTTACTCTATTGTAGTTCTTTTTTTTTTAAGACTTATTTATTTATTTGGGGGGGGGTGGGCAGAGGGAGAGAATCTCAAACAGACTCCCTGCTGAGCAAGGAGCCCCACTCAAGGCTGAGGCTCCATCCCACCACCCATGAGATCATGACCTGAGCTGAAACCAGAGTCAGACCCTTAACCAACTGAGCCAGCCAGGCACCCCCTCCCCCCATTGTATTTCTTAATTTGCATGTACAACTTTGCCACCCTTGTTACCAAATTGTGAACTTTGGGAGTAAAGTTTCCATATCTCAGTCATTTTTCTAGTGCCAATGGAAACTCAATAAACTCCTTGAACCTCTTTTGGGTAATATGCTTGCACTCCTCCGCCTACAGTAAGGGTTGATACATGAGTATCATGTATTTATACTGCAAGAAAAAGAGAGGGCCACTTAAAAAATCTACATATACACACTATCTATTTATTTATCTACCCATCTATCTCCATCCAAAGCTGTGTGTGCAGGCAAAATGACATGAAGTACTAATGCAATTATCCACATTATTCAGCCTTTAAAACAACTCTTAAGTAAAAAGACAAACAGCAAACTTGGAAAAGGTATCTGCAGTTGAGTGTACTTACAAGGAACTAAACTCTCATCTACAAAGAAACCATAGAATTAAAAGGGGGAAAAAAAGCCCTATTAGAAAAGTGAGTAATAGTTCACAGAAAATGAAATACAAATGACTCATGAACATATGAAACGATGCTCAAATCACTCCCACATAGAAAAAATGCAAATTAAAACTACATCAAGATACCATATTTCACTATCAGGTTGGTAAAAATCCAAAAATTTGACAACCCTTAGGGTTGGCAAGATATAGAGAAATGGGAGCAGTGATTCATTGCTGGTGGGAGTGTAAATAGGTATAATCATTCTGGAAGGCAATTTGGCAATATTTATTGAAATTACAAATGCATGTACTCTTTGACTCAGCAGTTCCAATTCTAGGAGTTTATTCTACAGATATATTCACACATGGGCAAAATCATGAATGTGCATGGTTATTTACTGCAGCAGTTCTTTTAATAGCAGAAGATTGGAACAATCTAAAAGTTTGTCAATAGAGAACTGTTTAAATAAATCATGGTGCATCCAAATATTGGGATACTGTTCAACCATAATAAAAAAATTTTTTTTCAAAGAATGGGGATGTTCCATAATACCAGTATATAAAGATACGTAAGATATATTAGGTGAGGGGGAAAAAACAAAGTGTGCATAGTATGCTCCTTTTTTTTTTAAGCAGGGAAAGGAATTGGGGTTAACATTCACTTGTATAAACATTTTTTAAATATCTGAAAGTCTACACAAGAAGCTAATAACAGAGGTTACCTATTTGGTAAGGGTTGGAAACTACCAGATGGCGGACTGAGGAGAGGAAAACTTTGTACCCATTTTCACTCTAGTTAAATTCTTAAACTATGCAAATCTATTTCTGTTTTAAAAATTAAATAAATATTAAAATACAACTACTATTAAGAAAAAGGAAGGTATTCCAGTCTTATTTATAGGATTTGGTCAATTCCTGGCATCTGAAGGCACAACTCTATCCTCACTAGAAGTTTGTAGGCCAGGAAAGAGAGTCTGTAAAGTTTTAGAAGAAAAGCAATTCCTTATTAAGTGCTATTTTTAAAACTTTATTGGAGGGGTGCCTGGGTGGCTCAGTCAGTTAAGCATCTGCCTTTGGCTCAGGTCATGATCTCGGGGTCCCGTGATCAAGCTCTGCATCAGGCTCCTTGCTCAGCGGGGAGCCTGCCTCTCCCTCTGCCCCTACCCCTGCTCATCCTCTCTCTCTCTCTCTCTAATTAAAAAAAAAAATTTATTTGAAATCCATTGATATCACAGTAGGCTGGAGTAGGGAAAAAACACTAGAAAATCTTTTCCCACTTACAAACATTCCCACATTAATTTTGTATTTAAGGTTAATAATCTGTTTTCAAAATGCAAATACAGGGTACATTTCCCACAAATATCTTGAAGTTCAGTATGAATTATTTAATCTGATAATCTGTTAAAGAATAACCTGTATCTGCTGAAGGATGGGTGTTTCCAACTGGAGGGAAAGAAGAGCTGTAGAAAGGGAAGGACTGCATGAAAGTAGCAATGGGCAGACAGCCCAGCAGCCAGAGGAGAGGGGACAGGGTAGGACTTGCAGAGAGAAAGGGTAAAGAAAGGGAGGCAAGAGGATGACTAATCAGAAGTCTGCTTCACATTTGCCTGGAAACTTGCTGGTGGCAACCATCTGGGTTCCACGGATAATGACCTCTCTCGCTGCCTCTGACACACAGATCCTACTTTGCCAGTGCTCGAGATTATTGAGGAGCCTTTGCCTTGTTGATCCAACAGAGAGTTAGCTCCTCTTTAGTCTCATGGGTTTCTCTTTCTCCCTCCCTCCCTCGGTCCCTCTCTCTCTGTCCCTCCCTCCTTCCCTTTCTTTCCATACAAAAAGCTGTGCATGCTTAATGTATTCACCATCATCAATTTGAAGATAAGTGTACACCTGTTAAGCCATCGCCACACATATGCCATAATTTTATCCATCACCTCCAGAAGTTTCCTCCTGCCCTCTTTAGTGTGTGTGTGTGTGTGTGTGTGTGTGTGTGTGTGTGTGTGATAAGAACAATTAACAGAAGATCTACTCTTTTCGCAAACTTTTACACATACAGGACAGTACTGTTAACTCTATGCCCTAGGCTATACGGTAGATCGCCAGGACTTACTCATCTCACATAACTACATTTTGTCCCTTTGACCAACACCTCACTGTTTCTTCCTCCCCCAGCCTCTGGCAACCACCAAACTATGCTTTGGTGACTTTAAGTTTGACTACTTTAAATTCCTCATATAAGTGAGCTCATATGCTTCTAAAATACAAATACTGTGTTTCATAATAAGACCTAGTGCTTAAGAATTGTTTTGTGTTTTTTTTAACTCTAAAGTAAAATGGAAAGCTATTTAAGGAGTAGAGAATTAGGTAAGATTTTATGAAAAATATGTATTTTGGATTAGGTTTGTCACCACATAGAAGGTACATATAGCATTTCTGAACCAGGTGTTTCACTTGAAAGCCCAGTTTCCAACTGTTCAATACTCCCATTAATAGAAATTGCTCACATTGTGACATCTGCTAAATAAAACCAACGATAGTAAATAAAATGAGTAAAATCAACTCTCCTACTATCGCCTTATGAATAATATATCTTTCCATTGTATTATGAAAAAGTCATTCTGCCTGTTATCCAAACCCACAGTCACGAGGGATTAGACTTTTACTTAAATGCTTTAAGAATAACTTGTCAGCTCTGGTGAACAACACAAGTTCCTTTTTATCACTCCAGCAGGTAGGTATTTCGCCTGATAATAAAGAATATATGGTGCTGATGGGGTTAAGGTCGCCAAGGTTCTTCATGTCTGTCTCAGCACAAATTATACCTTAACTTTAAAGTGTTTCATATTATAGAAACTCTGTAGCGCATGTGCTATGCACATAGAAACACTTTTCCTATTGTTAAGGCAATATGATGTAGTCACGTTGCAAATGTACTTATGTTCATTCGTGTCAGGTTCCCATAATATGTGTTATACAAATATATGGGGTACCGACTGGCTGGTTGGCTGCCTGGTTGAGAAATAGAAGGTGTGTAACAGAGGGTTCACATGCATAGAATCCTAAGTGCTAGAGATGGAAGGGACCTAGAGATTATAGAGACCGAGCCCAATTTCTACCAATGAGGAAATTAAGTTAATAATATTATTTACAAATGCTATTTCTATTCCAAACACTTTCTTTAATCAAATCAACCAGCAAAGCAGAGCCTGTTAAAAATATAACAGTAATAATAATAGTAATAATAATAGAACAACTGTTGCTGTAAGCATCGGGGGGAAGAAAAGAAATGTGTGTTCTATAAGGAAAGAATAAGAATTTTGACAACTGGGAGATAGCCAACGCTTTGTAGATTTGGGAGTGAGCAGGCTTCAGCTGTTTTCAGGAAGAGAAACAACTCTGGAACAACTCTTTCATTGTTTTGTGGAGGCAGACAATGAACAGGCAAAGCCACTTACAGCTGGGGTACCTTGTTCCTACTGGGGCCACGGTTTTCACTCAGGGCTAGAGACCCGCATGCTCTCTGTGGACCCACCCACAGCGTCTTCAGTCTTCAGCCAGGCTGCCTTGTCCTTCCCACAGTCCGGGTGGGAGGGTCATGAGGAACGATTGCTTCCACCACTGCTTCTTGAAGAGATGTGTGTGAATGAGAATTCCCAACTCCAGCTCTCAAGGCATTAACTACCCTCCTAGCAAGATACTTTCAAAATAAAAAGATTTTTTAGAAAGAACGTCTTCCAGCACATAATGTTGCCAAATAATTAACATATACTAAAACCAGCATATCAACGAGGGGTTTTAATAGATCTGACTATATTGTTGAGCACTCCAGCCCTGAATACTGAAACGCTAACCTTCCATCCCAGTACCTCTAATGAGTTTTCTTCTTACTTGCTATCCTATGACCACATAATAACTTTATAGGCAGTTTTTCTCTTTGGGGGCTCATTTATGATAAAGAACAAATCACTCAGCCAACTTCACGATACATTATAGGTAAGAAAGTATCCTATTTTCCAGGCTGGACACTGCCTCTAACTTGCTACATGATTTTGGGCAAATAACCTCATCTCTCTGAACCTTAAATTTCTAAAGTATAAAATGAGAGCTTAGGCTAAGTTATCTCTAATGCCTTCTTTAGTTTAAAGACTCTGATGCACTTTGGAGTCAATTCTATAAACATTTTATAAAATTATCGCTGTGATTACTATTTTCATTATTTCGAGTTGAAATCTGAATCCTAGTTGTAGGGATCATACTCAAACATTTCAATTTGGCAGTATTCAGCTAGCCTTTAGCGGTTTATCTGGATGGGCACACATGATGGTTAAGATGTCTGAAGAAGTACACAAAGTATTCTGTGGTTGACTTTGATAAGACAAAATGCTTTCTGCAGGGTGTTATTCGGATGAACACACCAGGACACTCAGCCAAACTCATCTGAACTATCCAAACCCCTTGATTCTGCAAACTGGGTTGCAGATCTTTCGAGAACAGGCTTTCTTACAAGATTGCTGGCACTTTCTCTTCCAATCCCAGCCAGAAAAACAGTAAGAACAGCCTTTCTCATATCATTTTGGCATTTCTGGTCTTGGCCCAGGCTGGAAAATTGAAGTGTAAAAGCACTTAACTGAACATTTCAGAAGGTAAAGAAATGTTCAATTCAAGTTTAGCTCTCAAATGGACAAGTGGTTCTTCTTTTATTCACCTCATCGGAACCCTAGGTGGCAAAGAAATACCATGATTTTTTCTCTGCTTTTAAAGGTATCTTTTCTAAGTTACATGTTAGAAGCAAATAAAGCCCCTCATGTGCCTCAGTGAAGGGCTTTTGCTTATGTGTTAGAATGTTGGTTGGTATTCTCCATTCAGGTGTCTCTATATCAAGCCTTGAGTGGATAAATTATTGAAGAATTTTCATTAGGAAAAAAGTGACTGATCTTTTGAAATAAAGTGTATACAATTTACTAAAGTTAACTTAAATATATATGTGTGTGTGTATATATATATATATATATATATATATATATATATATATATATATATATCTGATGAATAATATACACCTGCTTTCAACTATCCCTTGTCACTCCCTATTAGCAGAACCCTTGGTCAGATTGGTGCCATATCTGCCTTGACTCTAGTTTTGGTTTGCCTCTATTCTCATTTTGTTCTCTGCCATGCACATGTGCAACCCTCACAAATTCAGCTCCACTAATGGCCCACACTCTGCAATGACAGGCTAGGAATTTCATTTTGCAAAGGTAATAGACTAATTTTGGTCATTTCTGTCTCCAATACTAGAAGTGCTCAAATCACTACCTTCAGCCTATAACCATGAGCTGATTTTTTATCTGATTATTACTTTTGCTATTTATTAATTTTTGAGTTAATATAACCCTGCTCTAGAGTAAATGTCTATTATAAAACACTTGCTTCAAAAATTCTAAGATAGAAGGAAAGTTCATGACTTTGGGACAGGCAATAATTTCTCCAATGGACACAAAAATCAATAACCATAAAAGAAAAAAGTTAATAAACTAGACTTCATCAAAATATAAAACTCTTCAGAAGACACCACTGAGAAAATGGGAAGGAAAGCCACAGGGTCAGAAAAAACATTTACAAAACACATATGTGACAAACTACTTGTATCCAGAGCATGCAGATAATTCCTACAACTCAACGATAAGACCTAATAACCCAATTAAAAGTGGACAAAAAATTTGGATAGACACTTCCCAAAAGAAGACATACAAATGGCCATTAAGCATGTGAAAATGTTTTCGACATATTTAGTCATCAGGGAAATGCAAATTAAAAACACAACGAGAAACGACTACATTCCCACCAGAAGGGCTAAATTTTTAAAAATCAACAATACCAGGTGCTACTGAGAATGTGGAGTAACTGGAACTCTTATATGTTACTGATGGGCATTTGAAGTGATACCTCCTTGCAAAACAGTCTAACAGTTTCTTATAAGGTTAAACACGCACCTACAACCCAGCAACACTACTCTTAGGTAATTGGCCAGGAGAGATGAAAGCATATGCTCATGCAAACAATTGCACTTGAGTGTTCACGCTGCTTTATTCATCATAGCCAAAAACTGGAAGAAAAAAAAAAAAAAAAAAAAACCTCACATGTCCTTCAGTAGGTAAATGGATAAACCAATTGTGGTATATTCATACAATGAAACACTACCCAGAAATAAAAAAATAAAAAGGAATACAGTATTGATACATAGACATCATGAATGAATCTCAAAAACACTTTGCTGATTGAGAGAAGCCAGGACAAAGAAGATAAACAAAAAACTAGATAGTGTAAAATTTCATTTATATGAAATTCCAGAGGAGGGGAAGAATCTCATTTATAGTAACAGAAAACCAATCAGTACTTTCCTGCAGCAGGGATGGTAGGAGTAGAGGGATAGGGAGGGGGAGACAGGGGTGTGCAGCAGGGTAGCTAACTGACAAGGGACTTTGGGAAACTTGGAGAGTGATGGAGAAGTTCTCTGTTTTGATTTTGGTAATGGCTTATTGGTGTATATATTTGTCAAAAGTCAACAAACTCTATGCATAAAATGCATGCATTTATCCTATGTCAATTATACTTCAATAAAGTTGATTTAAAAGATGGCTGTGAACAAACCCAAAAGCGTAACCACAAGCAAGTTTCAAAAGGTTTTATGCATCTCCCACTTCCCACAGAAACAGAAAGACTTCCAATATGTGTGGTACAGAAAATATTTTCTTCCTATTACTTAAAAGGCCTTTACCACATGATTGTTTCCTATTAGATATCTCTCTCAGATACTGCACCAGCTAAGGTTTAAAACTGTACACATTTTTCCCTGCTCCGAACACGGTTACATGTGAATTACGTGTGTTACGAGGTATAGGTACGTAAACAACTTAACATCTTTGATCCTTAATGTCCTCATCTGTAAAATGGGAATAGACAATCTCAGGATGCTTGGCAGCACTGCATGACAGGATGCTGAAAAGAAAAAGTGCCACTGGCAACTCGTAACAACAAAAAAATGGGAATAATAATATTTAACTCACATAATCAATATCCTTCCAACACTATGCTAAGCACAGAAAACCTTATTAATAAATTTAATAATTGTCATGATTGTTTGATACTTGTACTACTGGGGAAGTTTCTTTTTTTAAGATTTTATTTATTTATTTGACAGAGAGAGACACAGTGAGAGAGGGAACACAAGCAGGGGGAGTGGGAGAGGGAGAAGCAGGCTTCCTGCGGAGCAGGGAGCCCGATGCGGGGCTCGCTCCCAGGACCCTGGGATTGTGACCTGAGCCAAAGGCAGACGCCCAGCGACTGAGCCACCCAGGCGCCCCGGTACTGGGGAAGTTTCAAGAACCCAAATTGCTTCCTCAAGAGCTTCCTTCCAAGAAATGATTATATTAAATAAGGCCAGGAAAGCCCACCAACATTTAGTTTATATCTATGCTGACCTCAGTCAAACTTAGAGAACAGGTCTACAGTTCTCAACATGAATCTCAATGCACGGTTCCAGTCAAATCTCTTTACACAGAATACAAATTATTTTCTTTGCAATCTCACCATTTTATTGCTTCACAAATTTCTCTCCAGATTTCTTCCAAGATAAAGCCAGCTAGACCATTGTTTTCCACATTTTTTTAAATTGTGGTAAAAATACACATAACATAAAATTTACCATCTGTATTAGTTTTCTAGGGCTGCCATAACAAATACCACAGACCGGATGGCTTAAACACCAGAAATGTTATTTTATCACAGCTGTCTGTGGAAGTTGGGAAGTCCAAGTTCAAGGTGTGGGCAGATTTGATTTCTCCTGAGGCCTCTCTTCTTGGCTTGCAGATGAACACTTTCTGGTCACTTTCTTCCTCACTTGGTCTCTCTTCTATGTGCACACATCTCTGAAATCTTTCTGTGCCCAAATTTCCTCATAAGGATACTAGTCAGTTTGGACTGGGGCTACTCTAAGGGTTTCATTTTAACTTAATTACCTCTTTAAAGGCCCTATCTCCAAATACAGTCACAGTCTGAGATATTCGGGAGTTAGGACTTCAACAGATTAACTGGGGGGAGGGGGACACAAGTCAGCCCATAACACCATCTTAACCATTACTGAGTGCAGAGCTCAGTAGTGTTAAGTCAATTCACGGTGTTGTACAACCCATCTCCAGAACTCTTTTCATCTTTGAAGACGAAAATACTATACCCATTTTACAACAACTCCCATTCCCCTGTCTTCTCTGTCCCTGGCAACCACCATTCCACTTTCTGTCTCTATGAATGTGACTATTCTACTCATTTAGTAGAATCATACAGAATCTGCCTTTTGAGAAGTGGATTATTTTACTTGGCATAATGTCCTCCAGGTTCAGCCATGTTGTAGCCTGTGTCAGAATTTCTTTTTATGGCTGAAAAATATTCCATTCTCTGTATATACCACCTTTTTTTAACTTATTTATCAGTCAGTGGACCCCTGGGTTGTGTCCACCTCTTGGCTATTGTGAACACTGCTATGTATATGGGTGCACAACTATCTCTTCAAAATCTTGCTTTCAATTCCTTTGGATATATATTCAGAAGTGGAATATCTGGATCATATGGAAATTCTATGTTTGAGTTTTTGAGGAACCACTATATGTTTTCCACAGCGGCGACACCATTTTACATTTCCACCAATAGAGCGCAAGTACCACCAATTTTTCCACATCCTTACTGATTATTCTTTTCTGTTTGTTTGGTTTTGGTGTTGTTTTGTTTGTTTGTTTGTTTTACAGTAACTATCCTAATGGGTGCTAGATTTGCAGTCCCCTAATTAATGATGTCAGGCATCTTTTCATGTGCTTGTTCGTCATTGGTATATCTTCTTTGGAGAAATGCCTATTCGAGCTCTTTGCCCTTTCTGAATCAGGCTAAATATTCTTTTTACTATGACCAACAGTAAGAAATATATGTTCAGCCAGTGTGAACTTAGGCCCGTGGGCGTGCACACAAACACACACCCTTGCTGCATCAGATTCACCCTAATATTTTCTATTCTGTTTTTCTTTTAAAATGCTGGTCACCATCTGCCAAACTGTTTTTACAACTGATTAATGGATTGCAACCTAAAGTTTGACAAATAAGCTAGACCCTATGTTTCTCCACCTCTAGATAGGAGTTCTTTCTCTTACACGTACTGTGCTGAATATCTTCTCTCTGTCCTGCATATATATCTTTCACTCCTCTCCACCCTACTGTATTCCCTAGGAGGCTGACCTTTGTGAACCACATTAGTGGACTCCTGTGACCTCTGACTTCCGGTTGGGTTTGGCCAATAGATGCACCTGCAGGAGAGCTGGAGGGAAGAGAAGATGGAGCATGTATGACCCTGGCTCCCTCCCTGCCACTCCTCATAGGCAGCCTCTCTAGGTTTAAATAACTGGTACTTGCTCTCATGTCTTCAGGCCTGTGAAGATAACAAACCCCATTATTAGTAGCTCCCCAAGCTTATACTATACCTTCGTGGGTCCCCAAACCCTGCCCACACCTTCATAAACAGTCCCTTTTTCAAACTCTCCTCAAATTCTCCCGTTTGAGTATGCCATCTCTTTCTTGCCAGGGCCCTAACTGCTTAAATACAGACGTTCATTTTACTATCCTCTCTGCTCTTCTTTATAGTTGAAATTTTTTAAAAAAGAAAAAGAACAATTATGAGGAATCATTCTAAAGTAGAGATGGTTCTTGACTTACTATGGTTCAACTTACGAATTTTCGACTTTATGTGGTATAAAAGCAATACTCACTCGGTAGAAATTGTACTTTGAATTTTGATATTTTCTCAGGCTAGAGGTTATTGCTCTTCCCCCCCGCTCCACGATAGCAGTGAGCCACACCTTCCATTATGCCACACGATCACAAGGTTAGCAGCCAATACACTTATAAGCACTCTGTACCCATACAGCCATGCCATTTTTTACTTTCAGTACAGTGTTCAACAAATTACATGGAATATTCAGTAATTTTTTATAAAATTGTTTTTTATGATTTTGCCCAACTGTAGGCTAACGGAAGTGTTCTGAGTACATTTAAAGTAAGCAAGGCTAAGCTATGATGTTCCGTAGATTAATGTTCAGTAGGTTAGGTGTATTAAATGCATTCTTGACACAGTATTTTCAACTTATGATGGGTTTATTGGGCCATAACCCCACTGTAAGGTGAGGAAGATCTGTAACTAGATGTGATGCAGGTAAAGTTAATGCTTCACCAAGATCTTGACTCTCTCCATGGTCACTTGGCTTGTTTCCAACTGTAGTCCCAAGATGTCAGACATTTGTTGTCTTGTCTTCCTTGTTTTGGGTTTCTCCACTGGTCTCAGCTTACCTGTTCACTTTCCCCAAATTTACTAGTCACATTACTTCCACTAACCAATTTTGATACATTTTCTTCTTCAATAAAATAGAGGCCCTTCTGATTATGAGGGTCCATGCAACCAAAGATATTAAAGGTGATTGACAAAGGGAATATGAATTATACCTTAAAAAATTCCTTCTCTTTTTGCCTTCCACTCATGGTAAAAATTTCTCTTGGTATTGTCTCTTCCATTGAAAAAAAACTTTGTTCAATTGCATACAAAACTAGTGTTACTGGTCTCTAGACATGTTCTTCCTGACTTGGATCTGGACAGAAAAAAAGTAAGGAATTAAGTATGTCATTTTCAGGAACATTTTTCTCTTACAGGTTTAAAGTAGATTCATAGTAGAAATGATCTTGCATCTACCACCTTCCAACCAATAGCTTTTAAAACTCACTAAGAGGACAGATGTCAGTAGGAGAAGCAGTGGCAAACACAGGGAGACAAGTGGAAACAGAAGTAAAGACTGATAGAATGACAGAGCTCACACACTGGTCTTGAGAAAAGCAAGAGAGAACTAGAAGGGGAATCTGATTTATATTGGAGACACTTTTCCGGGTTCCTCCTAACCAACTCCTTTCCCCTTACCGAGCCAGGATCTTTATAGCGCTCTCACATTTTAAAAAGAGCATTATCTTTTTCTCTTTCCATTTCTCTTGTCTATTAAGACCTTTGGAGGGGTGGAAATCCTTGATGGTACTAGTCACAAAGCAGTAACCTCAGGCAGACTTTGATTTTCCTAGGGAAGCAATTTATAATTGTCTCTTTATTGGTTTTTGTTGTTTACAGGAGAGAAATCCAACCAGCTATACATCTCCTTCGTTCAGCATGACATCCCAGTTAAATATAAATACTTCTTTAAAATACATTGTCATGATAGAACATGCAAAATACAGACATTGAATCTCCTCTTTTTCCTGAAATCTTAGTTCTTGAAAAGCAAAGATTTTCGATGTGGAAATCAAGTGGCCTGTTGAGCATCCAGGACACTGTTTTAGAGGTTTGGCGAGCAAAATAAATTTCTGACCTCAAGAAATACATAAGCAATCAGGGGAGGAGGTGAATAGAGAAGCAGTGACCAAAGCGTGTGTGAGGGCAGTCACCACAAGGGTATGCAGGGTACCCTGTGGAAACACAAAAAATAGACCTACTCAGATGAAGAGGCCCAGGCAAGGATTCTCAGACAAACATTAATCAGGTGAGAAGTAATAGACCACTAATATTTACTGAGTGTTTCCTAGAACCCATGCATGGTGCTAGATCCCCCTCATTTAATCTTCGTAAGAACGCCGAAAAGGAGATACTGTCACTAACATCCCCACCGTCATCATCATCACCATCAAGGCCCAGGAAAGCAAAAGACTGGGAAACAGGGAGCCAGGATTCCAATCCAGGCTGTCTCCTTTCAGAGCCTGTGTTCTTAACTAACTACACAAAAGAGCCGTCCAGAAGAAAAGGGAGTAACACAAGCAAAACCCAGAGGGGGTAAGAAAGCATGTTCCATTTGAGGAGTTGAAATTAGAAATTCCACAAGGCTCAGCAAAGCGCACAAACGTAATAAGAGGAGGAGAGAGGGGACCAGAGATGCTGTCAGGGGTCAGATCATGAAGGCCATTAAGGAAACTGGACTTAACCTGAAGGCACTGGGGAGCCATTAAAGAGTTTCAACAGAGAAATGATAAGGCCAGATTCACATTTCAGAAAATCACTCTAAGGGTGGTTTGAAAAATGGATTGAAGAGAATCAAGACCTGAGGCAGGAAGATCCATTAGGGTCATTTTTGCACGAGTCCACGAGAAAGCTAAGAGCAGCCTAAATAAGGAGTGATGGTGATAGGGGGAGCGGCCGGAATGGAGTGATGTGAGACAGAGAGAACAGAGAGAAACCGGTAGTTAACTGGCTGCAGGCATGGAGAGGGAAGGCGGAATTGGGAAGAGTCTGCTCTGTCCCTTGGCCAGAGGACAAGTACTAGTGCCATCTGAAGAGAAGGAACACAAACCCAGCGAGTGGAGGGCCCAAAGCTCCTGAGTTCCGTCAATGGCATGCTGGCCCTAAGTGGTCCTGGGTGCGCCAGGCAGGATGGGCCAGGAGACCGTCACGTCCAACCATCAGGAGCGAGAGCTGCACTAGAGACACTGATGGGTGACTTCCCAGTCTGCATATGGAAACCAAAGTTGTAGGTGAACACACCCGAGGACACAGAGGTCCTGGGAGGGAAAGAGGATCCAAAGCCAAAACCAGCCAGCACCATCGTGTAGGAGCCATGGAGAGACAGGGAACTCAGAAATGATGCTGAGAAGCCACTGCCAGAAAAGCAGCTGGAAAAGTCACAGAAGCCCGGGGAAGAGAACTCAGAAGAAAGATCTGTGAGACTGTTTTGCAGGAACCATCACAACAGGCTAGAATTTCCTTCTGTTTCAGGAAAAAAAAAATTTAAAAAGATGCCTCACGCTCAGAATTCACAGGGTTCCACAGACTTATTATTATTATATGAATGTTATTATTATATGAATGACATTTGTGGGGCAGCTCAAGAGAATGTTCTGCTTTAGGAGAGACTTCTGTTTCCTCAGTGTGCGACCCCTGCAGCCTTTGTGGCCACTCATATTCATTTAGTAAACTTTAAAAATTCATCGCTCAGGGGCGCCTGGGTGGCTCAGTCAGTTAAGCGTCTGCCTTCGGCTCAGGTCATGATCTCAGGGTCCTGGGATCGAGCCCCGCATCGGGCTCTCCTCTTAGTCCAGTGGTGAGTCCGCTTCTCCCTCTCCCTCTGTTCTCTCTCTTGCTTTCTCTCTCTCAAATAGATAAAATCTTAAAAAAAAAAAAAATTCATCAATCAGTTCTAGACTTTCTATTTGCATGGTCCCGCTTAATTTCAGTAAGAGGAGAGGAAGATCTATTGCATATTTCAAATAGATTGATCATAATGTTATCTATATGAGACTACAGAAAAACTATCAATGATGTTTTATATAGATTTTAGACTTTTCCATTCTACTGTCAATGTTATTTTACCTGTTTCAGTCCCAAAGGATGACTGATTAGGTTTAGTTACATAAATCGAATCTTTGATGCCTTCAAATCTTTTCTGAAAGAGAGGTACTGTCAGAGCTGGATAGGGAACAATCTGGTTGACAATTCTGCCATTAAGTTACTGAACATTAAGACATTTTGTTGAGGTGTATTCTGTACTAAAAATAGAAGTCTCAAACTGCATCAATTATACACGCCCATTCTCGACTGCCATTGACTAACCCTGATGGCGGTTTCCTGGGGAAGAAAGAGAGATGATAAATACCTCTTCTCTGAGTTACGAAAAATGTTTTTCACTATTTGAAAAGGGAGCCAATGCTTGTATTTTGTAAATTAGAGAGCATAAGAATCATCTTACTCGGGTAAAGTTTGTTAAGAGAGTTCAGTATAAACATTCATTTGTCAAAATATGCCGAAGACTTGGAAACAGGTTGGGAGAGGAGCATTTTCAGCAGCTGAGGATGATTTGCCGGGCGTTCATTCCGAGCAGTCCTGTGGGAGTCAGGAGGGGCTGGGGGAGGACAGAGGAGAGAGAGCGGGGAGGACGGAGGAGAGAGAGCGGGGAGGACGGAGGAGAGAGAGCGGGGAGGACGGAGGAGAGAGAGCGGGGAGGACAGAGGAGAGAAAACGGGGAGGACAGAGGAGAGAGAGCGGGGAGGAGGGGAGGACAGAGGAGAGAGAGCGGGGAGGACAGAGGAGAGAGAGTGGGGAGGACGGAGGAGAGAGAGCGGGGAGGACAGAGGAGAGAAAACGGGGAGGACAGAGGAGAGAGAGCGGGGAGGACAGAGGAGAGAGAGCGGGGAGGAGGGGAGGACAGAGGAGAGAGAGCGGAGAGGAAGGGAGGACGAGGAAAGAGAGCGGGGAGGACAGAGGAGAAACAGCGGAGAGGACAGAGGAGAGAGAGCGGGGAGGCTGCTAGATGTCGCTGCCTCACTTCTCCTTTCTCTTGTTTACGTCCTAGTTCATTTTTCCTTGTCAAAGGTATGTATTTCGGGAGACTTAACTGCCAGCCTTTTTAATAATATGTAATTTGTTGTGATGAACAGGAGATTTAATTCCAAACAGCCAAGTGAGGAACCACTGGGACGAAAAAGATACTGTGCAACCCCAAGAAACGACAGGATGTCTACGAAAGGGACAGATTGCACGCAAGAAAGGAGGAACTCTGTGGGAAGATGGAATATTATTTGGTCATGTTGGAAGGAACGACTGTGTCTGCTGTAAATTTAAATCTCTTCTAGCTGAGGGCTTAAATTTGTGAGGCTTTCTGTAATAAAACCACGACACGTTTTCCTTTAGTCCTCTACTTCCTAATCTTCCTGCATTCTGACTTGGCTCTTTCAAACATAGGCCTTCTTCTTGCTCTAATCTTCCTGTGACAGCAGTTGGTAAATTTCAAGCTCTTTCTATTCACATTTGCCACCCACCCTGCCATCAACACCTCACTTGCTGATCCTTGGGTTTCCAGATCTGACCTGGCATAACCTGGAGGTAAGGCTTCCATGATGGACAGCAGTTGCATTTGTAGTATTGTTTCTCAGAGACAGGAAAAGGCCAGAAGATTTGCAGTGGCAACTGCCAAGGAATTTTATGTAAAGAATTGTGGGTTATAGGAGCTTTTCTGACTTGAACAGAAACCAAAATTCAGGTCATTCCTAAAACACATAAGCCACACAGCATTCTGTGACCTTTCTGAGTTGTTTTATTTTTATTTTTTTTTTTGGTTTTGTGTTGTTGTTTCCCTGACTCTTCTAATCTGACTGGTATTGTCTGGGGTGATGGGTGGTAAGAAAGAGGTTGTGGAGGTATGGGAAGTCTGAATTCCCTTCCCTGACTTCTCCCCTCCACCCAAACTTGCTATTTCCTCTTCTGCCCCTTTCCCCTCATCTTTCCAAATCCTTCTTTCGTCCTAGTTTTCTTTTACCATCTCTTACCGCTAGCCAAGACTGAAAGGCAGGGGACGAGGTGAGAACAGGAAGATGTGATTAGATTGGGTGGGCTCTCATTCCAATCCCTGCACACATAAACACATACGCACCTTCCCTTGCAAAGCTTAAATCACAGTTCCAGTGCGGGGGGGGGGGGGGGGGGGCGCGGGCAGAGGAAGACAGTTACCTCTTTCTGGCATTTCAATCAGAACAAAAGTCACTGAGATGCAACCTTTTCAAACTCAATTTGTTATCATTAATATTACCAGCCTTATCAGTAATGTTGAAACATGACTCAATATTACAACTGATCCCAAGTGTTTTCAAATCCCCGTTGACAGAATACTGCTGGCCCTTCTGGTAATGCAAAGAACAGAGCCTACATCTGGTCATATACAAATATTTTAGGTCATTCTCTTTGAAAATAAACATTTGACCAACAGCTCTAATTCTGATTGCATATGCCTTAACCTCTAATGCTGATATAAATTTTTAGACTGCTGTTGAGGCTCACAGACTCCCAGAGTTTCTTTTTTTTTTTTTTTTCCTTTTGGATGCAAGGGATCTTCTAGAGTCTACAAAAGATGTCCTTCTCGTTTAAAATCAGGAATACCAACTGTCTTTCATCCTTAGACTGAAAGAATGGCTTGTGCTCAGTGATTAATGGAACTCTGAATTAGAATAGGTCCTCCAAGGGGTGCTATTTTGTATTAACAAGGCAAAACGTGAAAGTGGAAGGTAACACTGTGCTTTCTCAGTACCAAAATGTATGTCCCCTTTTTCCCTATTATCATCAAGAAAAAGAAAATTATTTCATTTTTGTATATGTTTTAAAATTTTTCCCTTAAACTTCGAAATGCTGTCCTTCAGGTTGTTTCACTTACCAAGTGAAAAAGAGAAAGAAAACAGGGACACATATCTGGCAAGAGGACAAATATCATGGGAGGGGCATGCAAAATTGAGAACTCTTTCTTAAGGCATTTTTCACAGTTCTTTGCTGGGTTAAATCACTCGTGCTACTCCCGGACAACAGTTCCTTTAAAACAAGGATCGTTAGGATTCCTAAGCTGGATATACTGTTTACTCTGAACCTTTCACACCTGCATTTCTCAATTTTACCTCTCATCCCAAAACCACTACAGCACGACATTCTATTATTCTATTTCTGGAATGGTGAACAACTATTCCATTTCTGATTAGATGACCCGCGTCTTAACAGAAGTCTTTTTTGGAGGAGGGTACAGTCAGCTCACTTGATTTCAAATTTTTCTCCCATTTTCTTTCTTCCTTCTCAGTATCAGATTGGGATCCTCCATTTTGTCCCTCTCATTGGCAAAACCCGAGCTTTGCTTGGAATGAGGGGACTGTGTGGTTGCCAGGGTGACCCCAAGGACCAGTTACTGCACATATGATTCTGCAAATGGAAGTTCCTCAGCCGGACCCAATGGCAGGAAAGAAGATTTGCAAACTTGCCCAGGGCAAAGCTGGTGTAAAGTTTCAGATAAATGTTCAGAATTAACCACCTCCTGTTACTCCTAAGGTATAAAAATAACTCCACGAAAAGAATTTTCTTTTTTTTTATAATCTTGCTCAGTAATCTTTCTCTTCTTCTTAAAAAAGAAAAAAAAACACACTCATGGTTATAAAGGAAAGAACATTCTTTGCTTTGAGGGGCATTCAGAACAGATTTGATTCATATATGCAGGAAACTATGTAGATGCTTAACTGCAAGAGGGTTTAAAAATTCCCATTTTCATCACTGAAGGATCAGAATCAGCAACAAGTCAGCCTGAAGCTCGAGAGTTGCCATTTCACATCAGTGGGTCCAAGACTGACTCCCAGTATCTTCTATTAATATTTTGACTCTTTGTACAACTTTAAGTCTCCACAGCTACCATGTTTTTAAGCCTCCATTAGGACAATCACTGGCTGGAAACATAAAAGGGAAAAGAGGGGAGATGACCACCATGCAGTGGACAATCTGGTTCTCATGTTCCCTTTGAAGAACTACATTTTGTTTTTTCGCTTTTTCTGGAATTTTGTGCAGGTTTGTTCTGATTCTATACTTCCCTAAAGCAAAAGTTAAAAAAAAAAAAAAAAAAAAAAAACTTATTTGCCAATTAGGATATATTGGATTTTTTCACTTCTTATATTTGACAAGTAGTATTTCAACTTAAACTGAATGGTTCTTTCAATATCATTTAGAATAATTTCAGTGCTACTTGGTTAAGGATTGCTTCAGGTCAAGAAAAACTTGGAACAGTCTAATCACCCCATTGCATGTTTTTAAATTCAACAAAAATTTACTTAACATGTCAAAAAAAAAAAAAAACTAGTATGTTCAATTGCTAACTGGAGTGGTAAGCATTTTATATTAAATATAAATTGATTATCAAACATCTTTTTTTCAAGGTGTTGAGCATCATTATTTCCTTTTGACAGCTGTGCTTAAGAGTAAATAAAAGAAATACTTCAATTTACCAAGTACAGTCAGGTGTAATAATTTGCTTAGTAAATATATTTATTTCAAGGTCAGCTTGATAAACCACAACATAAAAATTTATGGAGATAGTTGAGGATGTTTAGAGAAAGGTTACTGTCTGGAACTCCCCATAGTATCTGAATCCAAAAATAGTTTATTCCAAGACCTATAGCCATTTCAAGAAGTCCAGTGTTCTTGGTATTATATCAAGGATTTTCTTACTGACATTCTGTCACACTATGTTTGGAAAAAACTAAAACAGAAAAAAAAATAGCATTAAAAAGTAGAATGAAAATCATTTGACAGATGTTTCTAGTTTCAGCTTGGACAGTTGGCACTAGAGATAAATAGTCATAATCTATCTCATCTTGTTTGACAAATCCTAAGATATGTTGCTTTAAACACCAAATTCTGGTATTTAGGAATTTTCAGAAGTATGACTAGATCTTTTAGTTCACATCAGACTAGAACACATTTGTTCATTCTGTCCACTTCATAGGCAAAATGTTAATAGATATCAGATTTACTACCAGGTTTATCCCCATTTAGTATCAGTCCTGTCATTGTCTTCTTTGCAATATTTCTTCCCCACGGACCACACCATCTAGCTACACCTAAGTATCTTGCCTAATAAAAACTACTGCCACTTCCCCTCCAGGTGACTGTTTAGTGTGGAAACATGTTTAATGTAAGTGTTCAGTGTGGAAACATATCCCTAAAATGTCCAGATCCTGAAACCATCCACACAAATGGGATGAATTACTTATAATAGAAGTGCCTGTCAAATGTTCTCTTCCATAATTACTCCAAGATTTCAATGTTACACTTATGTTTTAATAAATACCTGTATTTTTTTTTAATATTTTATTTATTTGAGAGAGAAAGAGAGAGAAAGCACAAGCAGGGGAAGGGACACGGGGACCCTGGGATCATGACCTGAGCAGAAGGCAGACGCTTAACCAACTGAGCCACCCAGATGCCCCTAAATATCTGTATTTTGATGAAGTGAAATTATCTTCAAGAGATGCCAGGTACCTTTGTTTATGTTTCTCATCCAAGGTGATCACATTTTAATGTTGCTTCTGAATATGTCTGATGTCTTTTAATCCATAGCTAGACAGCAACCCCCTCAAGAGCCTCTTTCCAATGCCACCTAACACCTTCCATATTCATTAGGGCTACAGAGTATAAAATAAGAATGTACACAGTACCATACTGCCAGGGTTTAGCTATTTTCAGTATCAATGACAATTATATCTCATAGGGAGATATAGGAGGAAGCACTAATAAATGAAAAATTAGGCCCTTGGAGAACATAAAAATGGTATGGACATATTTTCTGGTATGCACATATTTATCAACATAAAATATAATTATTTTGCATACAACTCAATCATCTGGCCTGGAAAATTCATTTTCAAAAACAATTATTAGTGGTTAAGAATGATGGTCATTCCCTTAATAATCCATTATTCAGACCTATTGACTTGGAGTTCTTACAGTTTTTAAAAATTATTTCCTTGAGGTGCCTGGGTGGCTCAGTCGTTAAGCATCTGCCTTCAGCTCAGGTCATGATGCCAGGGTCCTGGGATCGAGCCCCACATCGGGCTCCCTGCTCAGCGGGAAGCCTGCTTCTCCCTCTCCCACTCCCCCTGCTTGTGTTCCTGCTCTCGCTATCTCTCTCTCTCTGTCAAATAAATAAATAAAATCTTTAAAAAATAATAAAAAATAAAATAAAAAATAATAAATAAATAAAATACCAATTATTTCCTTATTCACCCACGGGAAAATGATTATTCTTGTAATGCCTCCTGTACTTCCTAAGTGACTAAATTCTGCCTCTCTATTTTTCTTGTTAGAGACACAATTTTTTAAAGCAGTTATTCCATTCATTGTATATCCTTCATTTATAAGTAGATTAATTTTTCTCTACAGCACCTTTTTAAATTGATACGCTGAACTTGTATGGGTCTATCTTTTCTCTCTATCCTCTCTTCTTGAAGCAACTCTAACTCTTCCAGGCTTTTGTCTGTCAGTCTTAGATATATATTTAAAATCTTATCCTTTGCACTTCTATTATACTTTTCCCTTGGACACAGTTATATCAGCTTTCTTTCATGAGAACATACTGAATGCTTTGTTTTTATAGTAAGAAAAAGGAGGTCCATAGGTGAGCTTCAAGAGGTCCAGAAGCCCTACGGAAACCTGCGTATGTTCACTTGTGGGGGGGAAAATCCTTCTCAAAAATTCTCCGAGGGCTTAGGGAGACAAAAGAACAATAAACTTCTGGTGTGGACGGTACCCAAGGACACCACGTACACCAGCCCCCACAGCTCCACCAGCCTCGGCTGTTCTCTCTCCAAGCGGTGGCTCCATTTCCCTCAACGAAAAACTGAGGGCAGACTGACCCAGAAAGACACCTTCTCTCATACAGATGTTGAGGTGTAACTTGTTACTAGTTGCAAGGTGATCTAACTGACCCAACTCCTCAGGAATGTGAGCTTTCCATGAACAATAACCAGTCCCACTTCTGCAGCCAGGGCCAAGGGAGTGAGTTTTTGCAATTCTAAATTAGAACTCAAGTGAGTTCTCTTATTCTAAAAATTACATAGAAAAAGTTACATGGAGTCATTTTTATGCTGCGAGTGGCTTAAGAATCTACCCTTAGTTATTTCCAAGGAAAACACACGATCAGTTCCAACCTGCTTTCCACTTAGGTCTCACCTATGTAGGTCATTCTAAGAAAAGGCAAGGAAACATATTATTTTGTTGCTTTTAGCCTTTCCTCTCAAAGATCATCATTCGATTACTCTGGCTGTATAACTCTCAGCCAAATCTTTCTTCTGCTTTCCAGAGTCATATTGAACTCTACAATCTTTCTCAGTCTAGATACTCACAGGCTTCTATCTTTCTACCTCAGCATCCCTGCCTAGCTCCAGTCCGCAACGATAAGCCCTCTCTCGCTCCTATTTGTTTCCATCCCTTGCATTGTGTCTGGTCCATACTGGAGTTCTAGAAAGGTTTGCTAATGCAAAGATAAATGTAACTAATTTTAAAAACCAGTTTTTTATTTAGCCATTCTTTATCATTGGGTATTATTTTAAAATATGTAACCTGAATTGTTGGTTAAAGTAAGACATACAAATACAGTCTTAGGGCACCCTACTTGGTTTCTTGTTCTGTTAATGTGTTTTAATATTTCTTAACACAATTTTTACTAAATCCTTACATAATGAGCAGAAAATATGAATATGACTATAAATTTCTTAGCTTGGATCTACTTGATGTACTAGGATGTTAAAAATGGACCATTTCTATTGTAGTTTCTTGTATGGATCAGAGAACATTGATCACAGATAGTCCCAATTTCCAGAGTGAAGTGCTGAATTACTTATGCATGTAAGCAGTATGAATTTGATGTGCAAAAAAAAGAGGTCATTGACTAAAGCCAATTTTGTGATCCTCAGCCCACCCACTGAAGGTAGAAAAAGTTTGAGATTTAACAGGCCATTAAAGAAAATGTCTTTGGAGAAAGGTGTTGGATGCTATGGCGTTTCCTTCCCACTACTTAGTAGGGGAAGGAAAGAAGCTGCTTTCCTCTCACCTCAAGTCAGGTGGGAGGAGATTGCCATTCTCCCTTGGAGTCTAAGGACCCAATAAACTGATCATTGAATTACTCAGAAAAAAAAAGCCTACAAGGGAGAAATTGGCTGAAGTGTCTGATGGCAGCCAAGAAAGCAAGCTTTATTAAAAGGAAATTGGGATAACAAACATGGGAGTAGACACAAGAATATATAAGCATTTTGCACAAATCAGATGTTGGCCATGATGAGAGAATGAGGCTAAACTATATTAAGTATTGCCCCAAAGGACTGCTTGAAAAGGTAATATGACTCTCCCAGGGATGAAGATGATGGACTATTGCATGACCTGAGGCTAAGGGAAAAATTTAAAATAGCCAGCTGGAAGACAGAAGACTCATTGCCTATGTCACAGGAAGTTTACTCAGGTATGGCCAATGGGATGAATTTCAAAAAGACCCATAAAAGTGCTCCTTCAAGAAAAAATCAGCTTCAAACAACCACTAAAACCAGAGAACCCCATTATCAGACCAAGGGATTTCCTGAATATTCCCTGTCTTCCATCTCCCTCATAACCATGGAGGAACAAGGGAGCCAAAGGAGGTGGGTATGGAGAGAAGAAATAGAAGACAAAAGAGTTGTTCTCCATACCTGTCTGCCACAGCAGACCCTCAACCAGAACAGGTCCAAGCTGGGGGAGGGGAGAAGCCTTAATTTGTTGTAAAGTATAAAGTTTTGCTATTATATGTAACTTGAAAAGAGAACTGGTTTTATGACTAAAGGGGCTAAAAGGCTTTTGATTTTCTGGGAGGAAATGGGAAAGTCATGGACTTGACCCATATTTCATCCAAAGGACAGAGAAGATCTTCTCAGAACAGGTCTGAATGAGCAAAGGGGAAGGGGAGCACTTTTTTCAGTTTTACCATGCCGCCTATGAACTCCTGTTATTCTCACAAATAATTGCCTCCATAATCCAAAAGTATTCTCTGAAGTTCAGAATGGAAATGTCAGTAATTTGGTAATGTCAGGATGCTTGAAATGTTTCCTCTGGACAATGGTGCTTCATTCACCTGACCCAAGTTTGCACTTCTAAATTCTCCATCTTGCAGTTATGGAGGCAATTGATGATAACATCTCCATATTCATCCACAAAAATCTTTTTGTTGACTTTAAAAAGTATTTTCGTAACAATATAAATAAATACCCCTAAAAAATTTGCACTAAAACATTTTAACATTGACTCTTATTGAACAGGTCTCATTTACATTTTTTTTATTATTTGATAGACTGCATTCAATTTACCAGTAAGCACAGGAACAAAACTATATACTATCTTCCATAAGCAGATCTATAATTGAGTCGGATAAAATAGATTCTCAACATGTTACAGATGAACAATTAGGAAGCATTTTTACATGATAATAATGGTTGGTCTAGAAATCTAACACATGCTAAAAATAGAAAGAACCCCTGAAGAGATCATTCAAAAATGGAACATAAGAAGGCTATTTTGCTCACACCATGACTAAACTTAGTCTCACCATCCACCTAGTTGGTCGTATCCTCTTAAAGTGGAAAGCTGACAGCCAGATGTAAAATATGAGAAATCTTCCAAAATCATTCTAAAATGAATAATGTGCTGAATACAAAGGGTCCTTCCATTTACAACAGTAATTCCAAGTGATATTCCTGGCATCAAATAGGTCTACATTACAGAAATCAGGTAACGAAAATTGAGAATCTCTTGATTTGGTCAGTTGGCAGATTGCCTTTCTAATCATACCACATTGATCATTTGCTATTCCTGATTTTCCTATACTCTGGCACGTCTGTATATTGGTCTTGATGAAGACTTTGTTTTTGTTGATCTATGGGCCTGCAGAAGTCCTTCCATTTCTTTAAGGCTGAGAAGATTTAAATTTCTACAGATAAGGTAAAGAAGAATATATGCCTAGTTAAGAAACCAATCATCAGAAATGAGTGGAAAAGAGACTAGGAGGGAATATGCCTATTCAGCTGTCACTAAGCCCATGGGGAGAGGCATGGGGATGGCCCCAATACCTGTTTGCATTCTCCTTTGGTTACATCTTCTCAGGCTACCATCACAGGTCAGCCTCCTGGCCAACTTTGCTCAAAGACCTTACCTCAGTACCACCATCTGCCAGCTACACTCCTTCTGGGTTTATACCAACACAGTGCCACCCAGAAACTTTGGCCTTACACTGAAATCTCCTTTGCTCCCAATGAAACATCTAAAGGCTTCTTAACTTTGACACGATCTGGGTTCTTCCTTTAGGCTCTGTAACAAGCTCTTCTATGGTAACAATCTGCTATCCACTTTTACATTTTTTCATAAGCCTTGTTGGATATACCCATGTATATCCTTAAATTTGTCACTTACACAAACACACATCCAAACACACATACTCTTTTCACAGGTGTACTAATAACAAAAACCAACTTAAGCACCATCCCAAATCCTGCCTTCTCCCTCCAGCCACCATCCTCCAACCCTGGCTTTGCTACTTCTCTTGCTTTCTGCCGGGAGCTACCTTAGCAAATTTATAGGTCTTCCTGTGGTAGAAATAGCCAACGGAAGCTCCATACACATCACCAATGGACAAGGAGGAACCCCAGATTCCCCAGCAGTCCTCGAAGTTCTCAGGAGTTAATTCCTTTGATTTAAACCAAGATAACAGGACGTGGGAAAGAGCCGTCAGATAAATGACCGTATCTCTGTAGTCAACTCTTCCATCCAGCCTCTCTGGAGACATTCTGCATGACCTAACAACCATATCTGTCTCCTTTGTTGCAGTTCCACGATGCACCACACTGGGCTTGATTTTTTCCTTCCCTGCCTCCCATTTAGGCACCCCTCACTCTCGCTTCCCTAAGATTTCACCTTCCAATAAACCATTAGTGTTTATCTTTTGTTTTGGGAGGAATCTAGGTAAAGAGAGTGTAAAATAAACTATTTGCCTTGGTCAAGTTTTTTTTTTATTATCAGACAGGTTCTTTTTATTTTCTAATGTTTAAGGTCTCTATTTTGTCCACTAATTTGAGGGCAATTTTAGGTCTTCATGTGGTTCACTTTGCTTATAAATGTGGGTCTTAAAGATCTCAAGATACTATATTTTATCAACATAGCCTATATTCTTTAATCGTTAATAAGTGTTTTTCCAAACTGGCTTAGACTTAATATTCTTGAATTTGACGAAATGAGGAAGTTGGTTGGGGCATCAAGAGGAGGTTCTTCTGAAGTAATCAGAATCAGATCAAGATTGAATTTGCTAGAGCGGATGTCACTTCATAGTTTTCCATTTGTGTGCAAGAGGATTGAACTGGACATTTCTCCTTTTTATGTTGTATTGAGTTGTTCTTTAAATTACAGAACTAAATGCTCAAAGATGAAATCTTCAGAGTACAATGTCACTGAATCAAATGCTGTAAAGATGAAGTAGCTTTGCTGTTATGTCTGTCAAAGCCTTCTAGCTATACTTCACATTTGGTGCCTTTATATTTGTTCTTCTATTTCTATTTTGTTAAATAAAATGTTGGAACATATACCAAGAAACACAGATTGTCCATAGCAGCATGAGACTTAGGCTGTGGTTGGAAATAATTTAAATTAAACATTACATGAACACTGAAGAAGTTTCCAACTTCCCAATTTAACTTGTGTATAAATTATACCCCCCCTCAAAAAATGTAATACAAGAATATTACATTAAGGCATCTAGGTATCTAAATATATGTAGATAGATAAATAGATAGTCTGTATTTGTATATAAATTATATTTTAAAGGGGATAAAAATTAAAAATATCCTCATTTTTTAACAAAAAGATTACTAAATCCCACCAGAATAAAGTACTAAACATAGAAAAATCCCTAGAACATAAATCTTGAAGAAATTACCTTACTTAAAATATAAATTATGCTTTTAAAGAGAACTCTTACTCAAAACATACATCCTATGATCAGATAAAGGGCATTCAATGATAAGGATGTAAATAATCATGCAAATGCTTTTCCAGTTGGGCAACTAGAAGTATTCATTTTATTCCACAGTCCTCCAAAATGCTGTGTTGCTTATCAAGTTTTAAAATAACTGCTTCCGTGTCCACATTTTGGCAGCCACAAACTATGGCGTGACTAGAACTTTGCTCATGTTACTTTGGATTCACAGGCTGTGTCTAAATGCAGCCTCTGAATTGGACTGCCTCATGCAGAATCTAGCCAAATTGGTTGCAGAGATCTTCATCAAATGTTAAGATATCAAAAAGATCCAATTATTAAAGACATTTTCAATCTATAGGCCCACACATGGTCTAGGCTAAGGCCCAACATATCCCACAGAATGACAGAAAACATTTGGAGGCTGATACAACTCTTAGAGTTGGTAACAGATGACCCTGATCAGAGAGTGGCAGGAAGTAAAAATTCATTTTTACTCATTTTCTAAAACTCAGCTATGACCTAATCACACATTGAATTACCAGAGAAGTTTCCTAAAGAAAATTACCTCCAGCCCAATTACGATCCTCCTACAGGAGCAAGACACCAGAAGAGAAAACAGTAGATACATCAATAGGAAAATGTAATGAATAATTTTATTCCCATAAATTTGATGACTTAGACTACATGAACAAATTTCCAGAAAACAGCAACTTAACTAAACATACTCAAAAAGTATTAACAAGTCAAGTAGTCCCATAACCATAAAGGACATTGACGTAGAGTTTAAATTTTTCCCACAAAGAAAACAATGGGCCCAGACAAGTCTTACAATTTCTACACAATTTTCAGAGAATAAGTCCCATCTTACACAAACAATTCCAGAGAAGAGAAAAGGCAGCAAAGAGGAAACAATTCATTTTATGTGATTTTATAAAACCCCGATACTATAAGCAAACAAAGACAGTAAGAAAAGGAAAATCACAGGCCAATCTCACTCATGCACATAGATTCAAAAATCCCAAATAAAATATTAGTAAACTTAATTAATCACTCCATACAAAATATACTATCATCAACTCAGTTTCTATCAAGAATACAAAGTTGGCACTTGTTGTTTCAGCTTTAAGAGGTAAGGAGCTTGGGAGTTGTCACTTCCAACATTACAAGAAGAAAAAGCTGGACAAACTGAAAATCAAAAATTTTTCTTGCATCGATCAGATAACAGAGGTTGCGAAACAAAATGCCACCCCAAGTCCTAGAGAGAGAGATGGCAGCCCAGGCTGGCTTCACCACAGCAGAAGCTGCTGGAGCCACAGACTGATAGGAACAATAAAATGGAAATTTTGACAATTGCTGGAAGAGAAGTGCAGACTAACATGAAAGTGAGAAACTCCAAGGGGAGTTTCTCCTGGGGACAGAGTCTTTGAATGGTCCCTCTGGATTTTAATGGGCTTTCTCTCCAGGAACTCCAACAGGTCTTACTTGAGGATCTGAGAATTGGAGAAAGATTCCCCTGTGGCTCTGGCAAGGGGAGGGGAAGAGTAATCCTTACGAAACATATTCAGAGACATCTCCATTAAATAGGGCTACTCTCCCGGTTGCCTGGGTACTCTCCAAGGCAAAAGACTTTGCCTTAGCACAATTTTGAAAGCTTATCCCAGATAAGGGAAAGGAAGTCCTCCCCATTCCAGCCCCCCTCCAGCCTTGTTGTCTCACTCAAGGGGAAAAAAATTAAAACGACAGTGAACAGGGACAGGGCTTCAAGGAAATAGACTCAAAATGCTACAGCTGGAGGAAGGAGTAGGGAGCAGGGAAAATAAAGAGCAAACCACTGGAGGAGGGAGAGAAGTATGAACACCAGAGGCCCTGAACACAGGCCCACTAAAAGACTGAGAGTTCATCAGAAGATTATACAACACTTACTGGGGCACCTGGCTGGTTCAGTCAGTATAGCATGTGACTTGATCTCGGGGTCATGAGTTCAAGCCCCATGTTGAGTGGAGAGATTACTTTAAAAAAAAAAAATTATAGTATGCCCTTCCCCCACAACATCAACCTGGCTTCAGTACAATAATAGTGGATCTTAGCCATAAAAGCTGCAAGACACAGGCTCTCTCTGAGGAGCAGTACATAGGGAAGCCCCAAAGCAAAGAGAGTAGACAAAAACAAGGATGCTGGAGTAATGTGAAGCCTCCAGAACCGTAACTACAACAAACATTAAACCCAGTGCAACTCTTAGCAAGAGTAGCATAAATCCACACACTAAAGGCCTATTAAATTAGTTCCTGTTCTCTGATACTATATATTCTGCTTACAACAACAAAAACATTACAAGGATGCCAAAAGGCAGGGGGAAAAAAGGCAACGATCTGAAGAGATAAAGCAGTCATCAGAACCAGACCTGGATATGGCAGAGCTAATGGAATTATCAAACAGGGAATTTAAAGTAACTACAGTTAATATGTCAAGTGCTCTAACGGAAAGAGTAGACAATACGCAAATTCAGATGGGTAATGTTAAGTGAAGAGGTAGAAACCCTTAAGGAAGAATAAAAAGGAAATGCTATAAATTACAAACACAGTTAAAGAAATGATGAATGATCTTGATAAACTCATCAGTAGACTTGACACAGTTAAGAAAAACAACAGCAAACTTGAGGAAAATAGGCCAGTGGAAACTTCTCAAACTGAGATACAAAGAGAAAACAGAATGAAAAAGAACAGAACATCCAAGCACAGTGGGACAACTTCAAAAGGTATAACTAAAAATTGTAATATCAGAAGAAGTAAGAGAAGGAAGAAGAAACATTTGAACTGAAAATGGCCGAGCACTTTCCATATTAATGACAGACAGATACCAAACCACAGACCCAAGAATCTTAAAAACACTCAGCAAGATTTTTTTTACATATCAAAAACAACAACAGCAAACCACCTAGCCATGCTATATTCAAATTACATGAAACCAAGGACAAAGAGACAATCTTGATAGAAGCCAGAAGATGAAGAATAAGATAAAGCTTCCCACGATGACAACTTCTACTTAATACTGTATCAAAGGTCTTGGGGAAAAAAATAAATAAAAAGGATTTGAAAGGAAGAAAGCAAACTATCATGATTCTTAGATAATATAATAATATATATAGAAAACCCAGACTTAATGATAAATTAAGGTTTGTAATATTCTTATGAAGAAAATTATAAAACTTGATTGGAAAACATAAAAGAAGATGTAAAAAAGTTGACAGATGTGCCATGTTCATGGATAGAATGACTGAATCCTATAAAGATGCCAATTCTCCTCAAATTCATGTGTAGACTAAAGGCAAGTCTAATCAAATTCCCAAAGGTTTTTGGTGAAACTCAACAAGACAATTCTAAACCTTGCATGGAAGATCAAGGGTTAAAAATAACTAAGTCTATCTTCTGACAAAAAAAACCTGGATGGGTCAGGGCACCTGGGTGGCTCAGTTGGTTGAACGTCTGACTCTCGGTTTCAGCTCAGGTCATGATCTCAGGGTCATGACATGGAACCTGGCCACAGGCTCCACACTCAGCAGGGAGTCTGCTTGAGATTCTCTCTCTCCCTCTCCCTTGCTCCTCCCCCCATCACATGCTTACACGCTCTCTCTAAAATAAATAAAATCTTTTTTTTTCCTTTTTAGTGAATTTTTTTAAATTATGTTCAATAAAAAAAAACAGAATGAGTGAACTGCCCTATCTGATATCAAAAAATATTATAAAGTTATGTTAATTAAGGCACTGTGGAACCAGACCATAAGACAGAAAAATAAAGGAATGGAATATAGAATCTATCGGCAGATACACACTTACATATAAACTTGATTTGTGAAGCAGTAGCATTGTAGATCAGAGAGGAAACGTTTCAATAAGTGTCATCTGGACAACTGCTTATCCATATGTGGAAAAAAATGAAGTTGAACCTCTTTATCACACAATGCACAAAAATGAATTCGAAGTGGATTAAAGACTTGAAGGATAAAGACAGAAATGTTAAAACTTTAGAAAGATGGTCAGCTGTAAAGAAGATAGAAAATAAATACTTTGAATGCCATGTATTAATCAAGTCCGATGATGCCATAAAGGGGGAGATCTCCACTGGGGACGGTGGGAAGGGAGCATTTATTCCAAGCAGAAGAATGAGTGACTGCAAAGACCCGGGGGTGTGTATTGGCAGGTTCTTTCAGGGACTTGCTAGCAGTACCACAGGGATGACTATCTCAATGTATGGGGGCAGGAATAGGAATGGAAATTAAGCTGGAAAAATAGATGGAGATCAAATCCTAAAGAGCCTTGTTTACTCCATAAAGGAATGTGAGCGGAGTCCTACAGGCAATGAGAGCCACTGAAGAATTTGAAATAGGAGTAAGGGGATTTGATTTGCATTTCAGATAGATCTGTCCGACCTCCGAGTGGATGAAGGAATGGAAGGGGCTTGGGCTGGAACTAGGGAAATAAGCAGCTTAGTAAAGGAATGCAGGCACGGCTGTTGGCTTGCCTTAGGACAGCCCCAAAGGAGCTGAGGGAGGAGCAGAGGGAATCAGACAGGAGATAAGGAGTTGGGATCCACTGGGCTTTGTAACTGTGCGGAAGAGGTGGAGGATGTGAGGAGGACCCTCAGGCTTCCAGAATGGGCAAATGAGTAGATAGTGATGTAAATTAATAACAAGAAGAACCAATTTGGGGGGTGGGGATAAGGAGTAAAATAGTGAGTTCAATTTTGAACAAATTGAGTTTGGATACCATCTTCATATCCAGGTAGAGGTGCTCAGTTAGCCCGGAAGACATCAGCTAGTAGAAGACCAAAAACAGTAGTGTCCATAGTGAAGGAACGAAATCAGAATACACTCTGAGAGTGTCAAAGAAAGCTTGATGTCAATGATTATGATGGTCAGAGGCACCACCTGGAAAATGTGCTGCCTGAGGGGGAAAAAAAGTCTGAAAAACAAACTACTGCTCAATTTCAGTCTTAATTAAAAATAAAATTGTATTTACTGATGTGAAAATAATGAGGTCCAAATGAGCTTGAGGACCCAAATTTGCAAAGATACTCTTTTAAAATTTAGGGGCGCCTGGATTAAGCATCTGCCTTCAGCTAAGGTCATGATCCTGGAGTCCCAGGATGGAGCCCAGCATTGGGCTCCCTGCTAAGCAGGGAGTCTGCTTCTCCCTCTCTCTCTGACCCTCCCCCTGCTCCTTCTCTAGCTCCCTTGCTCCCTCTCTCTCTCTCATAAATAAATACAATCTTATAAAAAAATAAATAAAACTTAAATTACTCTACCTTTTCTGACTCTGGGAAGGTTTCTCTTTATTCACTCTTTATACATATAGAATGCAGACGAAACACACTGCTGAAGTAGGTAATCGAGGGTCTCCCACCGTATAAGTTCTTCCTCGAAAACTAGAGTGTTCAATACAGTAGCACCAGCAACCCCAGATGTAATGGAAAAATGCAGTCCAATATGCCAGGGAAAATTAAAACAAGCCTATGGATGGTGGCACTGACACTGTAGATCCCTCCATAAACTCCTGATTAACTAGAGTAACAAAGATCAAATGAACATTGGAAGCAGATAGAGCTTTTCAGACTTCAGAGCATCATAGAGGGAATCACTGCCCCAGGGACCTGGAAGTATACACATTCCCTGAGATGAACAAAGAAATTTAACTCAATAAATACTACAAAGAGCGTGAGAAAACTGCGAAAGTTTCAAAGATGGGCTTTTAAATAAAACAATTATAGAATTGATATAGGAGGATTTCTGGTTTTATTGCTTTCACTTTCTCTAGTTCTCTAAAAAGCAATAAGTCTTTAAATGTTATAGACAGTTTCCTCAGCACCTTTTGACATTAGCTATTGTCTTTTCTAATTCCCTAAATTCTCCCTTTTCAAAAGTTACATTTGTCATTTCTCTCTCTATTGTGTCCTGACATGCGTGCAGAGATGGAGAGACTCCAAATCCAAGCAGACCTAAAGATGTGTCTGCGTCACGAAACACAGTACACTGTACTCTATTTTTCTTTAGTTACAGAGTCTCTAAGAAAATGCTCAAAACAATTATGTTTCACTTTATACAATAAAAATAGCTTTCTGTATTAAGCTGCTGCACATGTTGGGAAGACAGTGTTGGTTTTTTACTAGCATCTTTCTTGAACACACATCTCTGACTGAAACTCTGAACTTCACTTCCAAGATATTACAAATCAGCTCTTCTTACTTCTCTCATTTGCTTCCTTGAACAGTGTTAGTTAATTTCTAGTTACTAGAAGGTCTGGAACTCAGGAAACCAAGTACTGCTATTCCATTTCTCAAGGTTTAAAAACGTAATAACAACCTTGGCTAATGGGAGCTGTCCTTTGATTCCAACATCTATTTTAGCATTTAAGATTATCAGGCAGTGTATTTAACTAGTTACGATGTACACTCCTAAATTAGGAAAAGACTCTATCTACCCTATAATGTGGACATTCAAATTAGATATTCAAATTGGTACTTTATAGTTTTGCATACTTTACCGTGTATAATTTTAAATCACAAATATGCTTAAACGGTTGTTTGAAGGTTAAGCTACCATGTGAAAATCTTTGGTTTTCATATTATAATAATTGACCAATTTTAATTTTTTTTTGGTATATTAACCTTTGCCGCAATAATCCTAAACCATGCTGATTTTTGTTTTCCATAATATTTTAGTGATGCTCAACCCACCACACTTTTATAAATGGGTAAACATAAAGGTCACACCTTTCTATGAAAGGCTTATGATGCCCTTTCAAATAGAGAAAGAATAGACAGAAAGCTTAAGTAAGAAGTTGGGAGTCAAAGAAAACAGCTTTCTTTGCCATAAGTGAACAGTTTCGAGGCTACTGCTTCAGGTCTCTACCTATCACTACCCGTCCATTCATGAGGTTTTGTTCTGAACTCTTCCCCAGATTGGCCGTTGGAAAAGTATCTATCCCTGAGTCTGAGAACTAAGCCCCCAAATATTGATAATCACCTCTGTTAATTATTAGGGCAGTGAATTTGTCTTCTGTGACAACTGCCACAAATTACCACAAATGTAGTGGCTTAAAACAACACAGATTTATTATCTCATAGTTCTGGGAGTCAGAAGTCCAAAATGAGACTCACTGGGCTAAAATTAAGGTGTCAGCAGAGCTGTGTTCCTTCTGGAAGCTGTAGGGAGAATCTATTTCCTTGCCTCTTCCAGCTCTATCTTAGTCTGCTCAGGCTGGTCTAACAAAAAACCGCAGACAGGAGAGATTATAAACCACAAAAATTTATTTCTCACAGTTCTGGAGGCTGAAAGTCCCAACATCAGAGGACCAGCATTGTCGGGTGAGGGTTCTCTTTGGGACACAGACTCCCTGTCAAATCCTCACATGGCGGAAGGGCTAAGGGAACTCTGTGGAGTCGCTTTTATAAGAGCACTAATCCCATTTATGAGGGCTCCACCTTGATGACCTAATCACCTCCCAAAGGGCCCACCTCCTAACTACACCATGTTAGCCATTACAATTTAATATATGAATTTTGAGAGGACACATTCAGTCAATAACAAGCTCCTAGAAGCTCCTCACCTTCCTTGGCTCACGGCCCCCTTCCTCCATCTTCAAAGCCCAGAACAAGAAGTTCTTTTTGCACTGCGACCTCACCTGGTCCTATAGTCCCACATCCTCTCCCACTCTTAAGAATGCATGTGATTACATTGGGTTCACCTGAATATCACAGGGTTATCTGTCCACCCTAAGGTCAGGTGGCTAGCAACATTATTTTCATCTGCAACCCCGACTCCCCTTTGCCTTATAACCTAACATATTCACACGTTCTTTGAATTAGGATGCTAACATTTTGGGGGAGCCACTATCCTGCCTACGGTCAACTATTACACAGCATGATTTTGACGGCAAGAGCTGTGGTGCTCCCAAGAAAGCAATCTAAGTCTCAAGGGACACCCAACTCTGGCTCCCCTCTTAAGCATTAATCCTGCAGAGATATGCACTCCTGAAGAGGGCCACTTACCCACCCCCAATAACTAAGCCAGATTCTCCCACTCACACCTTAGCCATGGAGGTGCCCCCAGGAGTACCCCAGCATTGTGAGCTGGCACTGACTCACCTGACAAGGAGTCAGGGTTTGCAGGGGTGGCTATCATGAACGCCTGAAGGCAGAGGCAGGGAATCTTCGGGAAGAGGCAATACCTGTGTCTCCCAGGAACTGTGTCTCCCAGGCGCAGTTCTGGAACATCTTCAATGCCTGTTTGCAGACGCTGCCTGGAACCTGGTGACCATCCCACCAAAAAATGTCTAAAATACCTCTGTATTAGTTAAGGTAAAAGTAAGCCACTATGACAGCTCCTTTCTAACAGTGAAATGGAACTTTTGCTCTCTCTGGCATTATGGTCCACCCACTCTCAGCTGACAGGGCCACTCTGATCATTCATCAGCCCGGATTCCTCCCATGCTGACTCTATTGCATGACCATTGTCCTCAGCTGCCTGCTCATAGGGGGATTACCTTGAAATCTGTTTCCATCCTAGAGGAATAGGAAACAGGGGAAGTTCAGTGTGAATCAATTTGTCAGCAAGCCAAGCAGTGACGGCACAAATCATTTCCCCTCACATGCAAGACATAACCACGTAGACACACCTAGCTGCAAGGGAGGCAGGAAATGTAGTCTCTAGCTCGGCAGGTTTTAACATTTATTTAGGGCCCGCTTTGCGCCCAATTCTTTCTGCACATTATTTTTATTGCTTGTTTGTAACCAAATGAAGCCCCTGAGACAGAAAGTAGCTAAGTCACTGGCTCATGACCACCCAGAACCCCTGAAGCTGAACCCAGGCTTACTGGTCACAAAGCTGGGCTCTTTCTGCATCTATGTGGCTTCCCAGGGCTCCACATACTGCCTGGCCATGCACAGCTTGTTTTTCAGGATTGGGGGAAACATCCAAGTTGGATCTGCCTCTTTTCTAAGTTCTTCATTTCCCTGTATAAAAACATTCCCTCTACCTTCCCTTTCCTTTCACTGGCCAAAACGCAGCATTGACATTTATCATTTGTCCTAGGTATTCAGTAAAGCGCTGGCTCCGTGTATAATGTAGAGCCCTGAATCTTAAAAGCAAACAATAGATCGTCTTGTTCTCTTATTTTTATTTTTAAGATTTTATTTATTTATTTGAGACAGAGAGAATGAGAGAGAGAGAGCACATGAGAGGGGGGAGGGTCAGAGGGAGAAGCAGGCTCTCCGCCGAGCAGGGAGCCCGATGCGGGACTCGATCCAGGGACTCCAGGATCATGACCTGAGCCGAAGGCAGTCGCCCAACCAACTGAGCCACCCAGGCACCCCTTGTTCTCTTATTTTTAAAGAGCTTAATTCAAATCCGTTTGTTTCACGTTTTCTTTGGCTGTCTTTACAGACATTTGATTTCCTTGGCCGCCCATGGCCGCCCCTTGGTGGGAGGGGCTAGTCTGTGAAGGCCAGAAGCAGGCAGGCAGTGAGTTAATGATTAGACCCACAGCCTTGCGCAAGAGGAACCTAACCCAGAACAAGATCAACGAGAGGAGGCTGAAGAAAATTAATAGGTGGCAGAAAACCTTACAAAAAGAAAACAAGGGAAGTCTGCTGCAGAGCCACAGCCCCTTTGAACGTCCATGTAGGAAGAGCTGGAAAGTCTCATGTCCATTCCCCTCTCTCATGAAGTTTTTTATTGGTCCTTTTCTCTGCTGGTTCATCGGCGTTCATGAACTTTCAGTTCCAGTTTAGAAGGTTGCTCCAAGAGAGTGACGAACTTGCTTGTTCTTCATCCTTCTACCGCACTCTGCGTACAAATGGTGTTCGGTGAATGATTTGGGAACTTAAATGTGTGAGGTATGAGTAAAAAGTCTTGGATGAGATTTGTTCTTTTCTTTTCCCGAGAGCCCAGACAGGAAATGACCGTTTGATGGTTCCACACCTGACAGCAAGCCTCGCACAGAATACCAGAGGTGTGCCCACTGACGTCCTGGAGCCCACTGCGCCCGCCGGAGGGCCTCCAGACCTGGGGGTGCCTGCCAGGTGCTTAATGCCAGAGCTCCTACCACCACTGCTGCAAAGAGACCAACAATGGTGCATGTCCTTGTAAGCTTGAAGTGCTTTTCCTCAAAGCTGCATATCTTGTCAAAATTGTTTGCCCACATCACTGCAATCTGTGTGCAGGGAAGCCTGAAACAAGTCCGTGTTTGGAAAGCAAGGGAGAAAGTACAAGAGGTTCTGAAATTCATAAGCCTGGGAAAGCAATGAATCAGAGAGAAGCTGCTCTTCTCGGCTCTTCCAAATTGAAAAGCACTCAAAGCAATAGAGCAGCTGCTGCTTGCCTAGGCTGGTTCCTATTGACCTGACTTGACCTTGTACCTCACATGTGAATTGGGCCTCCAGCTGGACCAGGAAACCACAGCCCCCTCCCATGACCAAGTTTGACCTCTCCATCTCTCCTCCTCCCTGAAGAAGTACCAGGAGAGCCCAGCAGAGAGACAGTCAAGAGTGAGGTCAAAGGAGTTGCTTAATTAAAGGGTTAACGCCAAAGCAGTTCTCACAGTTCTCCTTCCTTCCCTTTCCGCCAGCCTGCTGGCTTCTCATCCTTTACATTTTTTAGTCTTCAGTTCCATTTACAGGGATTAATAATTAAGTGATTGTTAATTCTCTTCTGTCTCCTGGAAGTCATGATCCTCTGAGCCACCATGATAACCACCGTAGCCTGGGAAGGAAATGTAGGTGGGTAGAACCGAAAGAAATTACAGTGTTTTCTTTCCTGTGTCAAAATCACAGCATCCTCAAATGCAATGGTCTTCAGTCTATAAACAAACAATTTATTCTGTTTTGAAATACGTTTCTTCTTTCCCAAGTACTTTTGTGTTCTCCAGACTTGGGGAGTAGAAATAAAAGCAACATTACCGTTCAGGGATTATGAGCTTCCTTGGCAACAACCATTCAACTTTAAATATTTACTTGGCAGCTGATTCCAATTCAAATAGACCTGCAGTTATTGGGTAAAATAAAGTGTGCGCCATAACTCAAAGCACTCATAATGTGTGTAAATTTTTCAACTGACCTAACTTAGGTTTCCAGTTTGACCTACAATAAGTTGAGTCACTCTCCTGGATGGCATGCAGTTAGGGCCAACCCAAAACCTCTCAGTCCAGGAATGTTCTTCTTTGATGTTGTTCCTGACTTCTCAGAGTTTATAAAACTAAATCCATTCTGAAAAACAGTGAATCTGTATAATGTTGGCGGGGTGGGGGTGGGGGTAGTGCTAGGTGATGAACACCAAGCATATTCCTAACTATTTTAATATTTTAAAGCAATTCAAAGAACTGGCAACTAGAAAAACCTTCACTAACCACCTCCACCTCATACCAATATTGTCCCTGTACCCCCTCCAAGTAATCTGAACTACATTATCCTACTCTTGAGTTCCCCATTTTCCCTAATAGAGATTTTTATATCTACAGCAGCTAGATGTTAACCTTTTTCATGAGAGTAGCCCTTTATTTACAGTAGATGCTCAACAGATACTTGGGAATGAACAAATGAACAAATGGATAAATGACTGAAAACCTAATTCAGACCAGGTCCCATTCATTAATGTGGCTTTTTTTGCTACCTAACTACCTTCTTCCCTCCTACCCTCAAAGTTCTTTGGAGTTCCAAGGTTCTGCAAGCATGGGAGAGCATTTGGGTTTGAGCAGCTTTCTCAGGATACTACCCACGGCAAAGATCAGGCAAACCCACATGGCACCTTCCCTTTCTGGCAAACTGACATGTGGGGTCAGTGACAAATGAATGCCCATCACTCATCCATCTCATAGATACCCTTAGCATTTGCATAAACTTTGCAGCCCTTCTCATATGACAAGCTAATGATGAGGTTCGTGAGCAAATAGATATCGTATGGTTAATGATTCAACTTTGAAACATTTTCTCCTAGTCCTTGCAAGCTTCTGAATCAGTTCCATTGAGGAGTGTCCAGGGGTTGCGAGGCGAACTACTCTTATGTGAACCAGTATTTTCTTGCTACCATATCGGACAAGCAAAAGAGAAGACAGAAAGAGATGGGACTCGAGGCAGCTATAGGACTGCAGCCGTCACCCAGAGTCCTGACTTTCAGACTGTCGGTCACACAACACCTTCAGAGTTATCAACTAGCTGTAAAACAAGGGAAGGCTACATCCTGGGACTTAGTCATTAAAAACATTTTTATTTATATATTCAAGTTTTATATAAGATCAGATTGTTTGGAGGTTGAAAATCACTCAAATAAGGCCTCACAAGGGAAAGTGGGGAGCTCTGCCAGGAGCCTGCAGGGGTTTTCAGGAACCTCCACGTTTCATTCATTCCCAGTCATTCGACAAGTATTTCCCAGCCCCTGAACAATGTCTGGTGCTGTTCTAAGTGCTGGGAAAATAGCCGTGAATGAGAGAATCAAATTCCTGCCCCTATTCTAGAGAACTGGTAGAGTACAGTATTTATAGTATTCTCTTTTTAACTTCCTAAAATAACTGTGATCAGGGCACTGTGTCCTAAATTTCACATATGCCATGGAAAACCAGGAAAATTAATTTTCTGAACCAAAATATCCACAAATTAACTTCCTCATGCATAAAAGACTGTGTGAATTACAACATTACCGATGTAGGTGAAAGCTTCTCTTTCTGAGGTAAACACTCCCTGTAGCTTCCCCTGTTCCGGTGCTTCCCAGACTCCTCGGAGGCCTGGTTCCCATCTTCCTGCAGCTCTCTAATCTGTGCATGCCCAAGCAAGGCATCCAACGGTGCCGGGGGAAGGCTCCACCACTGGATTAAGCACTGGTCGCCGGAGCCACGGGCAACAATATCCCAAGCCACGTAAACCCAGAATAAAGACTGTTCTCCTTACCCTGCCCATCGCTATTGTCCAGGTTAGCTGCACGCTGACCAAATTCTGGAATCCGATGCTCTCCAAAGGGCCACAGGAGCACGGCACAGCCCACATTAGTGCTACATACTCTGGGAAAAAGTTGGCCTCCAATTCTTCTCTGGAGTGCAGAATGCAGATCATTCAATTCAATCCACTCATCCAGCAAGAATAAAATTAGTACCTGTTAGATGTAAAACCAAACCTGGGTCCTCTTCTCAAGAAACTTACACTTAAATAGGGTCGTTTCCGAGCCTGCTGAGATATCAGTCATAATGCTATGTAATAAAGACCAGAGGGGAAGGCCAAGGCCAGCCTGGGGGCCACCAGGCGGCAAGATAGCACCGCGGTACCCAGCAAGGCCTCCGGGCCAGAATGCCTGCGTTCATAACCCAACACCTTTGTACATTCTTCGACCTTTCAGAGCATCCTTCTAAAATGCAGAAGATAAAACAGTGCTTCTTCGCAGTACTGTTGTGAGAATTAAATGAGTTCGTACTTGCAAACCAGTCAGCTCTGAGCCTGGCTTAAAACCCTGGTGGCCACAGTCCTAGGACACATCACAACGGGGGCCCGGCACTCCGGGCTCAGAACACTGGCCCCATTGTTTGCTGATTTCTGTCCACATGATCTCCCCAAAGAAACATTAAGAAACACATTAAACAGTGGGAGAGACAGTAAAAATATTTACAAATGATGCCAAACACTAGGTTCATACTAAAATTTTGACGTTTAATTCTTTTCCTCAATCACTAGTACGAGTCTATCAATCATGAGGGGAAACTCATTCAGATTATTGGACGGTCTCAGGGCACATGCGGACTTTGTCTGTTTTACAAATTCCTCAAAATTCTTTTCTAAAAATGGATGAGGCTATAATTCATTTTTAATGTGCAGAAGAATTGTAAGAAATGCAAAAGTCTCTTAGGTGATATAAAAATTGAAAATGCTCCATAAAAAGGACCCACTTAAATGTCTGACTTGTAAAAGTAAATGTCGTTTTAAAATTTTTCATTTGTCACACTCCATGAGGTCTCTCCTGCTTGCCATGCTCATGCAAGTCCCTTCCGATGCTCTCTGGAGTGTGGGGACAGCACAGCTAATGGGGCTTCTGCCGGTTTGCTGCTGGATATGGGCAAATCTGCCTCACCAGTGGCCCCCCGTTTCCACTTCTCCAAACTGGCTACTCTAAGAAACCCTTCCATCTGCTGCATTTTACAGCTACCCAGAGAACGACACAGCCAAGGCCATGCATCCAGGTAGATGCCAAGCAAGTACCACACTCCTGCTTCCTGAGGACTCCCAATCCAGTGCTCATTCCACAAAACCAGGCTTGCACTGAGATGCCCCAGTACCACCTTCTAGCCATAAAGTCTTAGATCAGAATCTCAAAAAGCCTCCAAGCATTGGATATGATTTTGGCCCCAGCACCTCTGGGACCTCTGTGGAAATATCCTCCCCCCCACCCCGGAATTCTAGTAAGCCTCAGGCCCCCCAGGACTCCTGAAATAATGCCACGCACATTTTACCAGGGTATCTCTGAGAGCCAGACAGAACGGCTTCTAGCTCAGCCAAGCAAACCAGTTCTCTAGGGATTTCGGGAACCACCAACCCAGGGAGGGAGCAAGCTGTCTGTGGGCACCACGGGCTGGACTGCTGCTCCTAAGTTCAGGTCTCACTCTGAGCTGCCTGCACTTAAGCGTTGCCAAAGTCCTTCGAAGTCTGAGAATGAAAATCTTCATAAAACAAACACAGAAATCTATTACCAGCAGTCAACAAATACTGGCACCTTGACGAATGGCCAACCTGCTGGCCTCCAGAAAATGTGCTGTGCTGACAAGTGGCTCTTTCAAAGGAGCCCTATACTTAAAGGGTGTGTACCCACCATGGCAGAACACGTGGGGAAGTTCAAGGATCAATGAGGCTGCTAATTAAAGCAGAGCATCCATCCCCTGTGTTTAGAATGCATTTAAAGATCCAGCGCCATCCGCTCACTCAAGGTCTCTGAATCCACCACGATCAAATGTTTTCAGGTTGAGCTGCAGCCGTCAGGGGACTCAGCCCCCTGCCAGAGCGACTGCTGGGGGTGCAGGGCCGGCTGGGAGCGGGCTGGGGGAGAGGCGCCCCAGCTGCTTAGGGCCCTGCCCATCGGTCATCCCGCCAGGCAGGCACACAGTCACTCCCATGGAAGGCATGGGAGGAGAGTTCACGGGTAGCCCAATGCTGGAGAAAACCTGAACTCGCCTGCCCAAAATGCAGGCATGGAATGTAGAGCTACTGCCTAAGCAGATTAGGATGAGAAGCCTCCCTGATAACAAAAATCTTTGGCAACTTGGGCTGAAATTCTGCAGAAGCCCTCGAGGGGATTTTAAGGAAAAAATATTTTTTTAATCATCATTTTTAATGAAAGCCACATCCCACCCCCCAGTCCACATCTCCACAAGACGCCCAAACTAACGTCCTCAGCACGTTTCAATACCTTTTTGTATTTATCCTTTTACTGACATTTTTAGTCTTAAGTCTTTGTTGAAACAAAAATTCATTGCAGAACCTATTGTTTAGGTTAATTTAAAAACAAACCTTTGTACCACCGGCACTTATATGTATATATAGAGTACATTATATGTACTTATATTTATAAAATGTATAAAAATTTATAAAAATATATAATTATATATACAATATAATTTATGCATGATATTATGTTTACTTTTTTAAGATTTTATTTATTTGACAGAGAGAGAGAGAGCACAAGCAGGGGGAGCGGCGGGCAGAGGGAGAAGCAGGCTCCCTGCTGAGCAGGGTGCCCGACATGAGATTTGACCCTAGGACCCTGGGATCATTATAGTAATTTATATTTATAATATAAATATAATATATTTATATTATATTTATATAATATAAATTATATTATACATAAACATATAATATAGGGGCGCCTGGGTGGCTCAGTTGGTGAAGAATCTGCCTTTGGCCAATATAATTTATGCTATAAATACAAATTTTATTATATATTTCTATATAATATAAAATATGTATGTATAAATTTTATATAATACTTATATACAATTTTTATTATATATATATATTCCCATGTCTTTCTAGTACAAGGATACTTCTGTTTTCTATCACCTTTGAAGAAATATCAGGAAGCTCAGAGGAATGAGATGTATTCCCTAGTCTTTAATCTTCATATTAGTAGATGGGTTTGAGTAGATTAAGAGTTTACAAAGCATAAACCTACAATCCCCACCTGATCCTGCAGGCAAAAGTGCACTTAGCTCCCAGGCAAGGCCTCCTTCTGTGGGAGAAATGGTGTTTTATACCACGTTGATGACTAATATTTCAAGTACATTTTGCAGACTCATTTTCCCAGCATTCTGTTGTTTCAGCTGAACCGTTCGTGCCACAATATTTTTATAGGCTCTGAGGCTGAAAAACATTCCCTTCCAGGCAGGATATATGAACCTCTTAGTTTTCTGACGCAAAAGTAGAATTTCAGATTATCCTCGTGCAAAAGAAAACCACTCTGCTTGTGCTGGCAGGTGAATGGGAGAGTGGAGACTCGAACGAGGGTATGAAATATAGGTAGTGCTTCTCTGGTGCCTTCTGTCACAGCATATGCACCACAGCTGCTGATATGCTCCGCTGAGATTAAGTCAGTGTTTCCCACCTGGGGGCGGGGGGGTTTCTACAAGAGACACAAGTCACAGACAGGAGCCGCGTGCCCCCATTTGGTGGCCCCCCTAATTGTAAGGACCATATTTCGCAGGAAGCATGGTGGATCAGAAGAGCTGGAGGTCTGCAACCAAAGACCCAGGCTTGAATCCCAGTTCTGCTGCCTGTGCGGCCATAGGCAAGCGACGTTGGCTCACGCAGCCATGGCCAAGTGTGCAGTCTCGGACTGGTTTCTTACCATCTCTGTGCCTCGATGCCCTGTCCTAGAGAGTGGGAGTATCAGAGGTCTTCTCTTACAGGCCAAGAGAGGTAGAGCACTTAGAACAGAGCCAGCACGGAAGACAGCTGTTTCAGATGGTTCAGAAAATGCAAGCTTGAGAAAGCCCTCCAGGAAAAGATGAAGAAGGGGGAAGGAAGAAACAAAGACCAGAACAAAGAGAGGAAAAAACGGGCAAACGCGGCTGCCCTTGCCTTTGAAAATGCTTGGCCGTACTGGCTTCTGTGGAGTCTGCTCTTAATGCCTCTGCTGCCGAACGGGAGCTGCCGGGCAGGGTGACAGGGGCCCCCAGGAACTGACACCTGCTGTGGCTACACAGTTGTTTCTTCAATCACTTCACCATACAATGACTTGAGAGCTTCCCAACAGAGAACTTTTTTGTAGACATCGATATGGAGAAAAGGCGGAAAGAGAATTGAGACTGAATGCTAACAAAAAATAATTTTTAAACATTTAAAATTAACCAGTGGCAACAGAAAGAGTGTCCTAATTTCCATTAGCTTCCAGAAAGTTCTCCTGTAAGAACAATCCAGGAACAAGTCCTTACACATAAATGCCGTATTAGTGTGTGACTGGAGGAGCTATCTATGCTCAGAGTCTGAAAGCTTCTCTTAAGTGGCTAAGATCTGTCTCGCTAGGGTTTGAAGGTAAGGGAGAACTGGGGAAAACCCAGAAAAATAACAAACTCACTAAGGCTCTCTGACCTCATCCTTGAGCTGGATACACACCACCTACAGCTGAGTCTGCCAAAGCAGTGGGCTTTCAGGGCAGTGGCCAAAGGCTGCTACAATCTAAAAAGGACCCTGGATCTCCCTGACGTTTGCAACAGTCTGAAAATATGGAGAGAAGGAGAAACGTGGGTACAGAACTCCTCCCATGAAGACTACCACATATAATTGGAGTACATTATTTGACAAACTTACGGCAGGGAATAGTTGATGTCTAATATCCAAGCTGAGAAGGCTGCAGCCTCTTAAAGTAGTCAGATGACTAGGTTTGGGCCAATGGGGTCTAAGCAGAGCCTCCAAATCATGCCCATAAAAAAGAAGAGAAGTGGCCTCTCCCTCCCCCGTCCCTTTTTCTCCTTCCCAATGGATGGAGCGTGGATATGGTAGGAAGCCATCCTGGACCATGAATATGAACATCCTGCCGTAGGAATGGCACAGCAACAAGCTAGAGGGAGTCTGAACCCCTAACACTGTGGGGATACCATACCAGCCCTGGACTGCTTACATGCTCAACTTTTATGTGGCAAACTTGTTACTTGCAGTCTCTGTGGCCCTAGCTTCATCTGTGTTCTAACTAAAACAGTTTCACTTGGTGTGGGAAGGTGGGGTAAGATCACAGGAGATGTCCATGAGTTATAATAACTGGGCATAAACTTCCTTCAAAGGAGGGAGGGTGCCAATAATGCAGGGTTTTGCTTTGCTTTTCCGAAGGAGAGTGAATTGCCACGAACAATAAGGAGGATGCTGAGCTTGTGCAACATCCTCTTTTTCAGTTCTTCCCACAGGCAGTGCCCAGCCTAGTCTTCATATAAATGTGACTAAATATTTACAAAATATTGATTTGAAGGCAGAGGCCCTCGGTGCACATCTCAGTCTCCTCTTGCCTTCCAGGCGAAGTTTTTTCGAGATGTGAGATGTTTGTGAAAGCACTTAGCAGAGTGCTCGCCAAGTATTTGGGGCTCAGTAAATGTTAGTTTCCTTTCTTCTTGACAGCTGCCTCCTTTTTTTCATAACATACATGGGGTTTCTAATAGGGGACCTCAGTCTGTACTCAAAAATGCCTCAGAAGTTTCCTACCTAAAATTACCTATCCTATGAAAGATATAAATGCAGCCCAAGCCACCTGTGAATTACTGAAAGGCCAAGTAAAAATGTTTGCTCCAATTTACAAAGTATGAATGAGGCTTTCTGAAAATTTTGTTTGAGAACCAGTGGGTGAAAGGTTAACCCCATGCCAGGAGATGAAATTATTAATTAAGGACTCCTAATTTAATTATTTTACATTATTCTCCCAAAGTTTCTCTCCTCCCTGTACTGAAAGGAATGGTCTGGGTCAATGAGCCCAAAAGCCCAAACTGTGAGAAAAAAAGAAAATATGACATAGGAAAGTGTCTCTCACCCATTTTGAAAACCGTCCTGCTGTAGCTTCATTGGTTCATCCCTCCATCTTCTAGTCACGGCTTCCACGATTCATCCACCAGACCTTCATGAACACTTCCTGGGAGCCAGGTCCTGTGCCAGGCTCTGAGGATACAAGACAAGGCCCTTGAAGAGCTACAAGCCACTGGGGGTTCAGACCAGGAGCAGGAACTGAGTACAGCACAGGTGGAATGGCAGACAGCGACTTCCGCCTCCACAGAGACGGGTTCACCATTCTGGCTGGGCCTGGAAGACTTAGAAGGACTTGGTGAAGGACAAAAACATTCTTGGCACTGACTGATTACAGACCAATTTAGAGCAGCACAGACATTGAAGAGGACTGGTGAGAGAGAGACAAGTTAGATTATTATAACCGAGTGGTCAAGAATAAAGGCCTCAGTTAAGGAGGCGGTAAAAAGGATGTCAAAGACACAGGATGTAATGACCATTAGATGTAAAAATAAAGAGCGAGGAGGTGACTCCACCATTCTTGGTGTGCTATGTTAGGTAGATGGGGTCCAAATAAAACAAGACAAGTAACAGAAGATATAAAACAAATTTAGAAGAGAAGACACCGAGTTCAGTTTTGAGATGGTAAGTTTGCAGTTCTGCAGGTCACATCCAGAAGGAGATGGCAGGGAAGCTGTTAGAAGGAAGAGTTCAGGCTGCAGGTTTGGATTGGGAGGTCTCCCCCACAGTCCGGCTGGCTGAGACAACGGGAGGAGATGAGAGATACAAGGAGAAGTTATGCAGAAATAAGAGGTAAGGACCAGAGACAGAACCATCAATATTCTAACATCGAACCAATGGAAAAGGAATGAAGAAAAGACTCAGGAAGAGAACACAAAAATGGGGAATCCAAAAAGTAGAGAGTAATCAGTGGTCTCACAAACTGCAAAGAGGTCCCTGAGAAGAAGAACTGAAAATGGGCCAGTAGACTTGGCCACTAGGAAGACCCTGGTGACCTATGAGAGCAGGTCTAGAGGAGCCATGGAAGGCAAACCCTGACTATAGGGGGAGGAGGAAGGAGTGGGCATGAAGCCAATTTGGCAAGACTGAATTACTCCTTCAAGAAATGTGGTGGTAACTTGAAGGAGGGAAATTGAGTAACAGCATGATATAAGGTTGTGTCAAAAGAAAATAAAATGAAAGAGGAAGATTTAAACAAGTCAGCAGGTGGACCAGAGCAGAATGAGGGGACGATGATGTGAGCAGAAAGGAACTGAAGGAAGGAGATCTGGAGCAGGCAAGAATGGAGGGGGTGTCAGGCCCTCATCTGACTTCTGTCTTTTAGCAGACATGAGCCTTGTGTTCCACAGCTCTTCTTTAGGCAGACTGCTATTTGTAACAATAATAACAAAAAACTAACGTAGGTTGGATCCTAGGTGCCCAGCATACCGGATTGCAAGGTACCACCTCATGAAATCTAGAAAGTCTAGTTGCCTTCTAACTCTAGGAGATTATGACTCTGACTTGAGAAGCCAACACCATTTCCCACCTATACCTATACCCATCTCTCCTTAGCATCATTTGTCACCTTGCCCCTCAGCTCACCCTCTACTCTTCACTCTGGTCTAGTAGGTCAAACACAGGCTCTGAGTTTAAATCCAGATTTCGCCACTTACTCCTTGTGTGATTATAGGCAAGTTATATAATGTCACCGTCCCTCAGATTCCTGATATGTAAAATAGAGATGTTGGCATGCCTCAAAGCTCGACCTTAGTTTTCATGGCAATTCACTAATAACTATAAAAACACCTTTATTTCCTAAACTCCTACAGGAGGAACAACCATGTTTTTGTGATTCAGGAATTCCTTACTTCTCCTATTGAAACGATTGTTTCTATACCATAAATTTTTGCAAAAGCAAAAAAATAGTCGGCTCCCTCTCTCAATACATGACTCTGGCCCATTTTTAGAAAAAGCTCAACAATTGTTGTGGTAGACTTAATAGGGGTTCGCCATATATTCAGATCCTATACCCTAGAACTTGGGAATATTATTTTATATGGCAAAAAGAGACTTTGGAGATGCCATTAAATTAAGGAGCTCAAGATAGTGATACTAGCCTGGATTATCCAGGTGGGCCCAGAACATAATCACAAGTGTTCTCATAAGAAGAAGGCAGTAGAGATCTGGTCACAGAAGACAGAAAGGCTGTGTAACAGAAGCAGAGGGAAGCTGAGTCGAGAAAAAAGATGCTAGCCAGTGTCTTGGAAGAAGGAGGAAGGGGCCATGAGCCAAGGAATGCAACTCCCAAGGGCTGGAAAAGGCAAGGAAACAGATTCTCCCAGAGAGCATGGCCCTGCTGCCATCCTGACTTTAATGCAATAAGACTAATTTTGGACTTCTGACCTCCAGAACTGTAAGAAAATAAATTTGTATTGTTTTAAGTCACCAAGTTTGTGGTCATTTGCTACAGCAACAACAGGAAACTCATACAACTGTTTTCTTCTTGCCGATACTTAGAAGGCAAGTTATCAAGCCCTCTGCTTTCAAAAGTAGAAGGCATCAGTCAAGTTACTGATCCTCTTTTATTTCTAGACCATGAAAATGGATCCTCTGAGAGAACCTACCAATAGTTTACCCCAATCAGAGCAGCCTCTCAGTCTCTGTGGTGGAGGACTGTCCATCCTCCTCTAAACAAGAACCGAAGAGGAGATTCATATGTGGTAGGGAGAACTGTTTTATGTTCTGATCAGGCGAAATTAAAATAATCAGTTCAAATTTTACCTACAATATAAAGGGAATCAGACTAAATTAAGATTCCACTTTTTATTTGCCCAAGAAGCAGGGAAATTCAAGTTTATTTTTAAGTACTAATAAAATCTGCAGTGTAAGGAAGTAGTTTCCAAACACAACCCATAAAATAAGGATGTATTTAAAATGCTGTTATTAGATACATGCCATCCCCACAAACTTCCCCTCATGCATCCTGGCAGCCAATCACACTCTGAAGCAAAAGAAAGAGATGGCTTTATGAACAGTTTTTTTCTTGTGACATTTTGGTGAACAATAAGATCAGGACACCAATAAAAACCTGCTCCGTGAAAGAAAAAAAAAAAAAAAGCATTTAATTTTTATCAGGTGGGCCTAAGAAAACTCATGAAAAATGTACTTCTTCCAGGAGGGTGTCTGGGTGCCTTAAAGATAGGGCCAGAACACAAAAGCCTGGAGATCTCTGTTTTTTACAGTTTACCTTCTTCTTGAGCGGTAAGGAAATGGCATTTTGTGGGTTGTCCTAAGGTGTGGTTCATGTGCCTGGATAAATGCCTATCTCTGTTTGTTCCTGATCTCACTTGGAAGAAAGATAAAACTTGGTTTTCCTGTATCGTCATTCAGCATCCCAGAGACTTTTAATGAAATTTCATTTTAAACATTACTCACATAATTCTCTCTAGCTGGAAATTTACCATGCAAATTTACCAAGGATATTTGACTCATAAGGAACATCTAGGTCTTATTCTCAATTTGATATATCAAACAAATTGAGCCCCTACTGTGTGCAAAAAAAATAAGCTAGATGTTGAAATTAGGAATGAAGCACAACAGTGAATAAGTCGCCTGTCCTGAGTGAGCTTAAAGCAACCTTTTCTATTTTTTTTTAAAGATTTTATTTATTTATTTGAGAGAGAGAATGAGAGAGAGAGAGAGCATGAGAGGGGCGAGGGTCAGAGGGAGAAGCAGACTCCCCGCTGAGCAGGGAGCCTGATGTGGGACTCAATCCTGGGACTCCAGGATCATGACCTGAGCCAAAGGCAGTCGCTTAACCAACTGAGCCACCCAGGTGCCCCAACCTTTTCTATTTTTTAAAAAAGATTTTATCCATTTACTTGAGAGAGAGCACACGAACAGTGGGGGAGGGGCAGAGGCAGAGGAAGGAAAGAGACTCCCTGCTGAGCCCGACTTGGGGCTCAACCCCAGGACCCCAAGATCACGACCTGAGCTGAAGGCAGACACAACCTTTTCTAAAATATAGAAGGAAGTGAGTAGTCAAGAATATTCGATTCAAACTTCAGTTTTCCATTGGTGCTTTATGGGTTGTACTGTGTGTCTGTTGTGTCACTTTGTTAGTCTCTACTCCCCATCCTTCTAGTAAGAGCTGTGATACCAATTTAGGAGATTCCATTTTTCAGGCTCTTCATACATCTGAAACTCCCAGGTATTCCATATTTCAATTGTTCCAGACCTACTCCACTCCAATACCATAAAGAATTGAGGGCTAGCTTATATTTTTGAAGTGTGTTGAAAAGGGGTTTTTAATTCTTTGAGATCACAGTTCAAGTTATATATATCAAAAATAGAAATCAAATATATACATGCTGGCCTCGAATGTAGTAAGAATTACCCTAGAACAAGTGTTTTTTTTAAAAAAAATACAAATAAAAATTATAAAGTAAACAGCCTTTTCCTGGGGGCACCAATAAACCAGACGAATCAAATTCTAGTAGCATTAGTCTGGCCCGGTGGTTAAGAGCCACATTCTCAATTCCAAAATCCAGCAACAATCCCATTGAGAGTCTTCATGAAAAGCTAGGCTATCCTTTCTGGACACTGACACACAGAAATACAGCTGGCTTTTCTTCTGTTTGCTTTAACTGGATTCCAGGTTTTCTTCAGTATTTCTTTCTCCTGGTGGGTCTGCATCAACTCTGCTTCAGTTTTTAGCGTTCTTGTGTAACTTGTTCTCCTTTTTTTCCTTATGTGCATCTCCCTAGCCTCACTAGAAGGCAGCCCTCTTTCTCCTTTCTCATTTGGCTTGTCCCTTTTGACTCACAGGTAGTCTGGGACAAAGCCAGGTCTGGATACTAGCTCTGGGCCTCCAGTACACCTGCTTGTCTGATAACCAAATAGATCTCCTGCCTTTAAAAAAGATTGCCAGTTCAGATGTCATCTTTCTTGGTTCTTTAAATTTAAATTTTATATTTTAATTAATTTACAGATAATATTGCTAAATTATCAGGCTTCTATGGTGGTAAAAGAACCAAGGTTAAGGTTTCTATTTTATTTTATTTCTCACCAATTGCTCCCAGCAAAAGAAGAGAAATATGTCAAGATTTTAAGACCTTATGAATTGCTGTGTGAACAATGTTGTGTACTATAAGAAAAAGAAAACTTTGTGAAAACATTTTTAAAACACCAAATGAAATTAAACTTAACAAAGAGAGGAAATAAAGCAAGGGTTAGTAAGTTTAGTCACCTATTATTCCTAAGGTTTTACATACTGATACACATTTTTGGAGTGGCATGACCAGGTATTATAAATCTAAATACATATAAAACAACCTTTGGTTAAGTTTAGTCCTAGGTATTTTATTTTTTGGTGCAACTGTAAATGGAATTGTTTCCTTAATTTCTCCTTCTGCTACTTCATTATTAGTACATAGGCACGCTACCATGTCTGGGTATTAATTTTGTATCCTGCAACTGTACTGAATTAATTTATTGCTTCTAATAGTTTTTTGATGGAGTCTTTAGGATTTTCTATGTATGTTATCATGTCATCTGCAAATAGCGACAGTTTATGGTAGCTACACTTGGGGTGAGCAGAGTATAATATAAACTTGTCGAATTTCTATGTTGTACACCTGAAACTAATATAACATTGCATGTCCACTATACATACATACATACATACATACATACATACATAAAACAACCCTTGGGAAAATTGCATTAAAGAGAAGCATTAAAGTGAAATTAGATTTAGTAAATTTTGTGACAAAGAAAAATATATATTTACTGGTCATTTTTTATACTCTTTTCAATAATTGAAGTTATATATAAATATTCTTTTTGGTAATAATTGAGAAGTTATAGGGGCTACTGGGTGGCTCAGTCAGTTAAGCGTCTGCCTTCAGCTCAGGTCATGATCCCAGGGTCCTGGGATCAAGTCCTGCATCGGGCTCCGTGCTCGATGCATGGCTTCTGCTCCTCCCTCTCCCTCTGCCGCTCCTACTCGTGCTCTCTCTGTCTCTCTGTCTCTCTCTGTCTCTCAAATAAATAAAATCTTTAAAAAAATAAAATAAATGAAATTATATATAAATATTATTTTTGGTAATAATTGAGGCAGGAGACCCCCAACATTGCTTTCATTTGACCAAATGAGAAGTCTAATTTGGATCTCTGTTTTAAGAAATAGGTATTATTTTTATTTGCCTATGGTCTCTGTAACTCCCTCTTTGTATATCCGGTCTTCTGAACATTTTATTCATCTCTAGAAAGAAAGCTGTGGAATGCTCAAGAGCTAAAAGAGAACACAAATTTGAGTGGGACATTAACCATGTACAGCATAGAAGGGGGTAGAGTACCAAGCCATGTGATGTTGTGTGTGGATTAGTACACCGCTTAATAAGCTTGATCATCTTTTAAAATCGTTTTGTCGGGGGCTCCACTAACTAGCACGAAAGGAGCTCTAGAAAATCTTTCGTATACAGGAGGCGTATGACTCAGTTTTAGAGCCTCCTAAATCACAGATATTAACACTGCAAAATAATAGAATTTAGGAAGCTAATGAGGCATCCTGGGATCGTGGCCTTCTGACAAATACCCAAAACATACTGGATCCAGAGAGATAAACAAGTGAGGTTGTAATTCTCACCCCACCCAGTGTATCCCACTCTACCTGAGTCAACAAAAAACGGAGAGATAACACGGATAGCACAGGGTAGGATATCTGTGTGCGTCGCTGCAGAATGCATTTCTTTCCTTTTCCTGTTGATGTTGTCAGTTATGAAATGCTGAGTTGGAATGTTCTTATGTTGAAGACCTGTTCAGCGTTTTCTCTTTTTCCTCACATTTCTGTTAGCCTTTTCCTTTAATTATCTCGCCTTTGTTATTCTTGGCAAGGCTGCCCTTTCCATAATGGTGTGTTTACCTTCCAAACAGTCCCTACTTCCTCCTTATCTTTGTGAGCGTATTAAAACTTCCAGCTCCAACGGCTCACTTCCCCTCTTCGGCATATCCTCACCTTCACAGCTCACTTCTCTTTCATTCTTTTCAACCCTTCTTTCAACTCCCACCCCAGCCCTCTCACCCCTTTGGAATAACAAGTTATTTCCTCTTTCATTTCCTCTTGCAGAAGATGTTTTTGGACCCATTCCCGAATGTCTTTGGCATGAAACCCATGCCGCTCTGTGTTTCCACTGGGCACATTTCCAGAGGTGTTTCATCGGCCTGGAGCCCTTGGCCTTCACACCAAGTTAGGCCCAGCTCTGTCAATCATGTCTGTCACCATCGGGCAGTCCCGGCCAGCCACCACGGTGGTTAACAGGACTGGCGGGTCTTGCTCCCACTGGCAACAGGCTCTTGTTTCCGCATCCTTTTCAAAAAGTCTGTTTGAGGTAGGAGACTCTGGACTTCTTTTCTTGCAGCAAGTGAAAAGGCAAAGAGGTGGAGGGAGGGAGTGCTAAGTCAGCAATCCTGGCAGAGCTGAGACATGCTTCGGAGTCTATGCAGCAAGTCTATTATCCACCTGCTTTTCAGTCTTTACAGGTCAACGCAGAGGTAAGCTTGACAGCAGCATCCAAGCTGGAGGAAAAACCTGTGAAACAAGAACTCTACCTAAAATTAAATGTTTTCCATTTTAAGGTGAAAAAAGTTGAGCAGAGGAGAGTCATACTAATTTGTCCCTTAATGGGGAATGGAGTGTTATTCCAAGTAATGAGGCTATTAAACAGCCTAGAAACTTTACTATTCATTTCTTGAGAGTGTATTGAAGTGAACAGTTTCGTAGCACATTTTGATGCTTGTTCTGAATACTTAGGTACCACTAATATGATAATTTAAGAGCTAGAGGACACTGTCTTGAGAAGGTTTTTCTCAGGCCCTGAGACAAAAGACAAGAAGCTGTGATGGTGTCCTGGGTCCTGTAACCCTAAGCAGTCTCCTCGACATTTGATACCTTGTGCTCTGGCAATCAAGTGAGTAAACACGTGTGAGAACACACTTTCGAACTAATGGCATTGGAATCTGGTACCCATAAACAGACGCACTGAAAGTGAGAAAATAAGTAATTCCCCTTGGTTCGAAGCATTCTAGATTCAAAATCCAAACCTGGTCTTTTTTATGAAGCTTGATTGGTTTGGTTTGGTTTGGTTTGGTTTGGTGCAAAGGGCCAAGGACAGAGACAGAATAGAAGAGTCTGTGAATTTTAATCTAACTTTTAAATGCTGTTTAGTAGGGCGCCTGGGTGGCTCAGATGGTTAAGCGTCTGCCTTCGGCTCAGGTCATGATCCCAGGATCCTGGGATCGAGTCCCACATCGGGCTCCGGGCTCAGTGGGGAGCCTGCTTCTCCCTCTGACCCTCTCCCCTCTCATGCTGTTTCTCTCTTGCTCGCTCTCTAAAAAATAAATAAAATCTTTAAAAAAAAAAATGCTGTTTAGTAAATAAGGCCATCAACTGGGCCAAGGTATAAACATTTTCTAAGTCACTCAAGTACAGTGTTGTTGGTACAATTAAAAATGCAAAGTCAAAGAGACTTCCAATCAAAACGGTATTTGCCAAGCTGTTCTATTACAGCATCTCCCTTCAATCTTAGGAATGTACTGATGAGGGCTCAGAAAAGATCACATTGCTTGTAAGGCCTGTGCTCAGGACACAAATAAATCTGCAGGAGAGGAAGGAGGAAGGGGGGATGTTTGTAGATCAGGAGGCACTAGTAAGTGCTTATTTCAAGGATGACTCAGTGTCCATTAAAATCCACCTCACAGCCCTGGAGCTGAAGAGGAGACCAGACCCCACACGTGGGACTGGAGAGCAAAGCCCAGAACAATCCACTTGCCCTCTCCACTAACAATGTCCAGTCTGCAGAGTTCACTCCTTGTGTGAGGATGAACAAAAAGGGGGTGGGGGGGGGGGGAAATACTGCTGAACAAAGGAAAAAGAGCAGCTTCCACAAGACCCAAAGAAAGAGCAAGCTGGGTTTGAGTTTATCACTTGCTGGCTGCCTGAACTTGGACAAGGTACTTAAAACTCTCTAATCTTCAGTTTTTATGAGAATTAAATAATGTATAAAAAGCAAAAAATGTTGCATCTAAGATATAGTAAGTACTCAATAAATGCTGATTAGTATAATGATTATGATGACCAGATATTAAGATGCACTATCAAGTTATCATTCACTCATTCAGCAGATATTACTGAATGCCTATTCTGTTCTGACACTGAAGCCATACCATGTTTCCTTTCTTATTATCATGCTACTTGCATTCTAGCATAATTAATGATTAAAATAGTTCTGCTCCAAGAATGATAAGCTAAGTGGAAAGCAATATGGTAATATTATCAATTGAGTATGGGAGAAAGGGTCATGGGAATCTCAAAATCAGAGTCAAAAATCAGAGTTTAACTACACAAACTGTATTACAAACTGGATTTAATATAAGCCTATGTAATTCAACTTTTACAGCCAATATTTAAGAACAAAATTACTATTGTATCTGCAAACATAAGTGCAACAGTCTCTGAACATAGACCCCACATCAATTGTTTAATGTGGAATTTGGGACATTGAAGGAAATTAATTCCTTAAGATTTGCTATTAAAAAAGTAGACCATCAATACAACAATATCAGTTCTAACTTACTAGCAATCCTGATGTTCTGTAAGTCACTATATCAGACATTATCTAATTTTACCCTGAGTGTCTTTGCCATTTCATTTAATGTTATCACATTAGTCCTTTTATAATAATTCAGCTAAAATTGATCTATATGGATTTTCTTAGAGAAAATCACAATATGAACATAATTTTAAGCTGACTTTTAGAATATGGCTTAAATTCATTGATCTCTTTTGTCCGTGTTGGGGCTGAAGAAGTAAGTTATCATACATTTGCCTCAAAGTAAACCCATTCTTCAAGTTGCTTAAAATGTTATGTTACCATTTCTGTTCCTTGCTAATTTAACAGATCTAGTTGAATTTTGTTCCAAAAAAAATCCTTGAAGATGTTTATTTTGTTCTATGTATACGGATTCCTCAAGCAGATCGCCATCCTAATAAAGTATGCTCGAATCTTGCAATCAAACTGTTCTTAAGGTAAGCCTGCTAAAACAATCTCAAGCTGTCATTCAGACTACTTCATCTGATAGGAAAAATTGGGGATTTTACCTAATTGTGAACATTGAACTTACATGATTTTGTGTGTCCCCTGAGAAGTTCTGACTACATAGGTATTCAATGAAACATAGCAGAGTATATAACAATTTCTAAGCCGTACGTTGCATCAGATACTAAAATAGAATCATCTTTTGTTTCTAAGATGATCTGTCTATCCTTATTTAGAGAAGCTAAAAAAGAAAAATAACTTTTTGCCCCATACTAAGTACCTTTAAAGTCATGAAATGCAAAGCCCCCTTGGACCATCTCCTATCTTTCTAGCTCTCTCTCTCTCTCTGCCAGTAAAGACTTTTAAAAAATGGAAAGGAATATCTTTATGTTCTTCCTAACTGTTCCCCACTGCCTCCTTCTTTTTGATGGGTAGGTTGGTGCTACCGTCAGCAGTCCAATTCTCTATCAGCACATTTTAAACTGCACTAAAAAAAAAAAAAGAAGAAGAAGAAGAAAAAGGAGAGAGTAGGTATATCAGAATCCAGAGAGCTGACCACACTGGCTTCAACTTTGCTAATTGAAACATGACTCCCTGGAGCCACCGGTCCACAACTTTTATCTCCATAATTGTGTCCGTAGAGTTTGAAGAAAGAAAAATAGCTGGAGAAGAAATACCAAATACTCAGATACAAGTAGCTGACCACAAAAGGTTTCTACAATGTTACCAGCCAGCATCTTACTCATGTATGGAGTAGTGGGCAAAAATAGTCTTTGGGAGGTGCCTGGGTGGCTCAGTTGCTTAAGGGTCCAATGCTTGATTTCAGCTCAGGTCATGATCTCATGGATTGTGGGATCGAGCCCCACGTCGGGTTCCAAGCTCAGCGAGGAGTCTGCTTGAAATTCTCTCTCTCTCCCTCTGCCCCTCCTCACCCCCACCTCTCTAAAATAAACAAATGAAATATTTTTTAAAAAGTAGTCTTTGGAAGCAAACAGTCCTGCGTTATAATCATGGCTCTGTACCTGGACAAGTTGCTTAGCTTCTCTGAGCCTGTCTCCTTATCCACAGAAAACAGATCATAATAACTCGCTATTTCTGTTGTTATATAAATGAAACTAAAATAAAATATGTGAAGTATTTAGAATGGTAACTGACCCCATAATAAGTACTCAGTAAGTATTAGCTTTTAGTATCAGTCCCATCATCATTATTTCTTTTAATAGTCTCTCTTGTGCATTCCTTGTTTCCCTCTATCATGTCAATCATTTCAATGAACATGTTTAAGTACATACCATGTGCCAGAGAAGCACTGTAGAGGGATTTGTGATACAAAGAATAACTGAAATGTGGAGATTCTGTACACAGGAGCTCACAATCCAGAAGATGGGACAGAGATGTAAACACATTAGCAGCCTACCGGCTAGTGAACTCATGACACTTTTCTGCCCTTTTTTCTGTGTATGTCTGCATTTGCTAACAAAATACATACCCCTCATCGTCAAGGCTCATGTCTTAGTCTTCTCAATAGCCCTAGCAGCTAATCTGGCCCATGATTACATCTTTGTTCAAAACATGTTTGCAGAACAAACAAATGAATAAATGAATGCCTTGCATTCAGAGCAAAGAGAGCTTACTTCACCTAGAGATGGGGTGGCCTCACCAAGGAGATCTCATTTGAGCTGGCTTTTAAAGAATAAACTGAAATTCAATATGTGAAAAGGGCTGACGTGTGAAAGAGCTTTCTGGGGGAAAAGGAACCATATAAAAATTCAATTATAAATTCTTTGAGGGTTAGAGTTCTAGTTTTAAATTCTCTTATAACAGTACACAAGACCTTGAAGAGTGCCTGAACAAGAAAAGTTATCCTTAGACATATCAGCAACAATTAATATTTGTTGCACACTTAAACATGCTGGTACTGTACTAAATGCCTTACAGTATTAACTCATTTCATCTGCAAAACACTCCTATGAAGTAGGTATTCATTCTACTTAGGAACAGAGAGGTTAAGTGAATTGCTCAAGGTCACACAGCCAGGGACTAGCAGAGCCAGCTTTCAAACCTGGACAGTCTGGATTGAGAGCTTAGAGTCTCTCTCACCTCTGTATTTGATTCACTCCATCATTCAATAAATACTGATCACTGATTTTGTGCCAGGCACTGTTCTGAGCACTAAAGCAGTGCTTACCATTGTGAAATTCGCATTCTAGTATGAGAAGAAAAACAATAAACTAAACAAGTAAATAATATAAAATACGAGATGATAGTGCTATGGAATAATATGAAGGAGAGAAGGGGAGTAAGGGGTGTCAGATAAGGAGAGGTGTTCAGTTTTAACTACAAAACTGGCCTGTTGTGGGATCACAGGCCAATGTGGCTGAAGCCGAACAAGCAAGGAAAGAAGAGGACAGAGCATGCAGAGTCTTCTAAGCACTGACTGATACTCAGTAGGGAAAACATTATTCAGTGGTTGATTTTGTTTGCATCACTACTCACCCAACCTTCTTCCCCAGCCTGAGCCAAGCAATGGAACAGAGTTTTACAACTGGCCACACCATCCATTCTGTTCTTTAGACCCAAGGAGAATGAGTCCACTTTGTGGTTCTTACAGACCTATCCCATCTTCTTTGGATCCCTTTCCGCATACAATAAAATAGAACCATGGACAGAATTATTACTGACATAGAAAAAGTCTCTGGACCCTTATATAAGATTGCTGAGTTTAATAGACCAGAAGATTAGGGGCAGAGTAGGAAAGGAATGCCTACTTTAAAATAGCTGCTCTGAACTTGTAACCATTTTTTGATGACAATTTTCATGACTTTATCTTACCTCCTACCCAGTGCTTGTGGGTAGTAAGGTTTATTTAGTTAAAACGGCTTTTTTTTTTTCAGATATTTTACAAATGTTTCAAATAAATACCAATTTTTTGGCTCCTAAAATTAGATTATTTTGTTTTATCTCAATTTCTAATTGGTAATTTGATACCAGAGTCCCATTTTGGGTGAAAATATTCTCCAAGGAAGAACCCCATTCACTGCTCAAACAAAACCACAAAGAGTAAATGTGACAGGGAAACTTCATAATAAGATAAAAGCAGATGTGAGTAATCAAGAAATTAATAATCTTAAAATCTATAATCTTAATAATTGTTATTTATAGGAAATCTGAAATCATTGATTCAATGAAATTTTTAATTATTTTTATTTAGGTAAAATTTACATACAATGAAATCCACAGACCTTAAGTGTGTCATTCAGTAAGTAAATGTAAACATTCACATAACCAACAACCTTTAAGTATAGATAAAGAAAATTTCCATCTTCCCATAAAGTTTCTCACATATCTTACTGATCAACCCCTCCAAACTCTAAGACAACCACTGTTTTAATTTCAAAATCTCACTATAGATTAGTTGTACCATTTCTTGACTTTCACACAGATGGAATCATACGGTATGAACTCATTTGAGTCTTGCTTCTTTCCTCAACATATTGAAATTCATTCATAGTGCTTACTAGCCTTAGCTCATCATGTTTATTGCAAAGTCATATTCCGTTGTATGAATATGCCACAGTCTGTTTACTCCTTCCCTTGTTGATGGACACTGGGTCATTTCCAACTTTTTTAAAGACTTATTTATTTGAGAGAGAGAGAGAGAGAGAAAGAGTGAGAGCACACACGTGGCGGGGAGGGGCAGAGGGAGAGAATCTCAAGCAGAGTCCCCGTTGAGCACAGAGCCCTACTCAGAGCTCCATCCGAGGACCCATGAGATCATAACCTAAGCCAAAACCAAGAGTCAGACACTCAACCAACTGAGCCACCCAGCGCCCCAAGGATCATTTCCAATATGAGGCTATGCTGAATAAAGCTGCTATGAACATTCTTGTAGAATTCTTTTGTGGACAAATGTTTTCATTTCTCTAGGCTAAAAACACTGGAATGTAATTGTGCAGTTATAGGAGTTATTTATGAACATTTCACTTCATAAAAAAGTACCAGACAGCTTCTGCAACTCATGCCATTTTCTACTCCCACCAGTAATGCATGGGAGATCTAATTTCTACATATTTTCGCCAATATTTGGTGTGTTGAGTTTTTTGGGTTTTTTTAAGAAAAGACATTCTGGTCATTCTGAAAGGCTACCTTATTGTGGTTTTAATTTGCATTTCCCTGATGAGAAATGATTCTGAGCTCATTTTCAGGTGCTTATTGGCCATTTGCCTGTCTTCTTTTTGAAGGGCCTGATCTAGCTAGTCTTTTGCCCATATTTATAGAATTGCTTGTCTTTTTTTATTGATATGAAAAAGTCCTTTACATCTTCTTGGTTAATTTGGCAGTATATTTTTAAAAATAATTTATTTCAGTCTGTCGCATGCCTTTTCTATTCTTAATGGTGTTTTCTGATTATCAAAAGTTTTTAATTTTGATGAAGTCTATTTTAATCATTTAAAATTTTTTTGTGTTTCATTCTTTTTGCATTCTCTCTAAGAAGTCTTTGCTTGTCCCAAGTTCACAGTGATATTCTAAGTTTTCTTCTAGAAATTTTATACTTCTATCCTTAAGTTTATACACCATCTCAAATTAATTTGTATGTAATATGATGAAGAGGTCAAGATTCATTTTTTCTCCATACTTTTATCCACTTGTTCCAGCACCATTTGTTGTAAGTATTTTCCATTTCCACACTGAACAGCAGTGGCATCTTGGTCAAAAATCAACTGACCATATATATGTGTACCTATTTCTAGACCTTTCTGTTGAAATACTTTTCTATCCTTATGCCATAATATATTGTCTTGATTACTGTAGTTTTATGGTAAGTGTTGAAATCAGGTAGTTTAATTCCTTTAACTTTGTTCTTTTTCAAAATTTTTCTGGCTCTTCTAGGCTCTTTTTACTTCCATACCAATTATAGAATTGGCTGCTTTCTCAAAAAAAGCTATTGTAACTTTGATTGGAATTGTGTTGACCCTATCTATAAATTTGGGCAGAAGTGACATTTCAACAATACTGAGTCTCCTTTCCATGAACAAGGCATAATTCTCCTTTATTTAGGTTTCCTTTAATTACTGTCAGCACTGTTTTGAAGTTTTCAGTATAGACATCTAGAACATCTTTTGCTAAATTTATGCCTATTCATGTTGTTTCCTTAAATTTTATTTTCAAATTTTTTGTTCCTATAATATAGAAATACAAATAATTGTATCTATTGGCCTTGTGTCCTATGACTTTACAACTGCACTTATTAGTTCTACTAGTTTTTCTATTAGTTTCTGAAGATTATCTATACAGATACAGATGCTATAATAGCATCTCCAGACAGAAAACAATTTGACTTTTTTCTTTTCAATATTTATGTCTTTCAATCCCTTTTATTTAATTCATTTTCATTTTATTTCTTTGCTTCTTTTTTAGTTTTATTGTAGTAGCTAAGACCTCCAACATAATGTTAAATGGAACTTGTAAAAGTGGACATCCAGAAGAGTGAACATTCTTGCCTTGATCCTCATCTCAGGGTAGACCTGTTCAGTTTCTCATCATTAAATGTTGATGTTAGCTGCAGGGTTTCCTTTTCTTTCTTTCTTCTTTCTTTCTTTCTTTTTTTCTTTCTTTTTTTCTTTCTTTTTCTTTCTTTCTTTCTTTCTTTCTTTCTTCTTTCTTTCTTCTTTCTTTCCTTCCTTTCTTTCTCTCTTTTTTCATTTTTTCTTTCTTTTGAAGGTACTGTTCATCACATTGAGGAAGTTTTCTTCCGTGCTTTCTGCATTTTTTCTAGTATGCATCTGTTGAAAATGAAGTCTCGCAAATTCCATTCATCTAAAAATGTCATTATTTCAGTACAATTTTCAAAGGATATTTTCCCTACATATTGAATTCAAGGCTGACAGGTTACTTTGTTTTCTGAACTTTAACAGTATTTCATTGTCTTCTGATCTCCATTCTTTCTGATGAGAAATCAGTCATCATTCCTATCATTGTTCCCCATCATGTAATGCTTTTTCTTCTTTCCTTCCCTCCTCCCTCTCTTCCTTCCTTTCTACCTTCCTTCCTTGTCTTCTTCCCTTCCTTCCTCCCTCCCCCTGATCACTCTCTCTTTATTTCCTCAATATTTTCTCTTTACCACTGGTTTACAGCAAGTTTATTATGCGTCTAAGTATAGTTTTGTTTTGTTTTGTTTTGTTTTTTTATCATGCTTGAATTGGATCTATAAATGGATGCTTTTCTCCTAGTTGAAAAATTTAGGACCATTATTTCTTCAAATGGCTTTTCTGCCCCATTCTCTTAAGTCATTCCCTTAATTCTCTTAGTTCAGTGTGTCTTATACTATTGGCTATTTTCCCACAGATCATTGAGGCTCCATTCTCCCCCTGCCCATCTTTTCTTCTTTGTATTCTTAAGCTGAAACAATTTCTATCGATTTTCCTTGAAGCTTACTGACTCTTCTACATTGTCCAATATACTGTTACACCCACTTAGTGAAGTTTTTTATTTCATATATTTTATTTTTCAGTGCTAAAATTTCATTTGGTTCTTTCTCATATTTTCATTTCATGTTGAGATTCCTTTTCTTTTTTTTTCCCCAAGATTTTATTTATTTGAGAGAGAGTGCACAAGCAAGGGGAGCGGCAGGCAAAGGGAAAAACAGGCTCCCCTCTGAGCAAGGAGCCCAATGCGGGACTCGATCATGACCCGAGCCAAAGGCAGACACCCAACTGACTGAGCCACCCAGGCCTCCCGAGATTCCTTTTCTGTCCATTCATTTGATCACCTTGTCCTTTAAATCCTTGAAAACATTTCTGATAGCTTTTATAAAATCTTTGTCATTAATTCCAACATCTTTACTATTTTAGGGTTTGTTTCTGTTGATTTTTATTGTGCATTATAGTTTATTGCTTTTTCACATATGTAATATTTTTATATGTTGGATATTTTGAATAATACATTGTAAGGAATTTGTCTCCCTTTAAAGTATGCGGAGTATAACTGTGGCAGTTAGATAATTTACTGGGAGATTCTCTTAGTCCAGTCAGACTTGATTTTAGGCTTTGTCAGTGTATTCTCTAATTGAGGATGTGGCCCTTAGTCTAAGCTCTGGTCCTAATCCCTAAAGCATGGCCTTTTGGAGGTTTTAACCGAATGTCAGACGACTTTGGCTAGGCTAGAACTTCAGTATCTTTTAGCACTGCACAAACTGTGGGAGCTCCATTCAGCCTTCTGACCCACTAGCCTCACTTTGCTAGGCCTTACAGATTCTTACCCCATACATGTATAGCCAAACTCTTGGCAAAGAACCTAAGGAGAATGTACCTACAGACTTCTGGGGCTCAACCCTTCCAACATCCTCCTCTCTGGGACCCTGGACTGCATATTCCAGCCACCTTAGCAGACATGAACTCTGATCTTTGCCTTCTTAGAGCAAGATTCATACTCTCCACTTGGGCTTCACCTCCCTGAACCACAGTCTGAAAGGGGCCACCAACCAGAAAGTTGGGTTCAACATGAAACTTACCTTTTATCTTTTCTTCCAAGGATCATAGCCTTGTGCTGCCTATTTCCAATGCCTGAAAAACTCTATCTTCATATAGTTTGTTCAGTTTCATAATTATTTACTGTAGGAGGTTAACTCTAATACCAGTTACTCTAATATATCCAGAAAAAGAAGTCTGATTTACTAATAATTCATCAATTTATTATCTTGTGCCAAAGTTAATTCCTTCAGCCTCAGTTTCATCATCTCATGAAATTATGGGTTGCCTCTAAGAAGTCTACCTCCTCTAAGATCCTAAGATTCAGTAAAGTCTTGCTTCACAAGTTAGAGAATATCTTGGGTCACAGCCTCATTTCTTACACATGTGCAAATGGATTTAATTAGTGCCAGCATTTGGACTGCCACTTTGACCTTTGCCAGTCAACACTGGTGTGGTGTGATTTTTTTCCAAAGGCTGAAAAAAAATAAACCATTTCCTTAGAGGCATTATAGTCAGCAACACTCTTACAAATCTCCGACATCATTGTGCTAGGGTAGAAATAAAAATTGTCCCAATTTTTCCCATTTAAAATGAAAAGTTGACACCAATTTAATAGAGAATTGTATAGGCTAATGACTAGAATATTGGGAATGTACCTGGAATTTCTTGAGTGAAAAGGCCCCAGAAATATAAAAGAAAATTTTCCATACTCGAGAACTATAATACTTCACATATGTGCCATGGGGTAGAATGAAGAGGAAAAAGTGGGAAATGGTTAATAATCTGGCATACTTTCAAATGTTCCAAGAAAACACACACACACACCTATTTTATATGCCTTTCATGAAATGATAGAATAAACTTACTATAAGCTACCCAACAAATATCCATTTCCCTAATTTCCCTTTTTTCTTTTCTTCCTTTCCTTACAGATACTGATAGTTACATATAAAAGTATATTTAAAGGGTTTTTAGGCAAAAATAATTTTGTACCTATAAAGCCCTTTATTTAAAAGCTTTAAACTTTCTTTTGTCTAAGAGCACTTGAAGGTTGTCTTGATAAACATTATATGTGGAAAACAATTTTTTTCTTGCATTAAGCATTTTTAATAAAATATTTTTAAACTTCATGTAGTCATTTCAGATGATCTAAAAGAACCCCAGGGACAATAAAAGAAGAGCACATCTGTTATCCTCTCTGTTAATATAAGTGTCTGATTGTTTCATGTCCCACAAGGCATATCCACACATAAAACATGACAGGGAGAATGAGTAGTAATGACTAGAGCGCAATGACTGGATTTGTGAACATCCCACACAATGACCATCAGTCCACTTATGAGATGATGTGCGAACAATACCAAAAATGAGCAATGGCAACCATTGTACCACACATGACTATTAAACAACAGAGAGGGATATGTGAACACTGAATACTTGTTGGATACAAGGCATTTACTAACTCTGCTCCTAGGACTCCCAAGGCCTCAGATCCCACTTTACAGCACATTTTTTCTCTTTCTCTGTCTACAGGATGAGAATACCAATTTCAGGGCAACTCTTGACCTTGGGAGAGAATTTTTAGGTGTGCAGTTTTTTGAGATGGTGATATTTTGAGATTGACTTTACATATACAGGTAAAGGAACATTTGCTCCATTCTGTATACAAACAGTGCTCACATTGCACAACAGTGGGGAACCATAAAAGTGCCCATGCAAACTGAAACCATGCAAATCATTTAAATAACCAATAGGGAAAATCATGATTGCTCTGTGACCTCTAAAAATTTTTGTCAAAACAAAAAATCATCTCTTACTATCAGCTATAAATATAGGGATAAATGAAAAACAATAGAAAAAATTAGTTTGTTTTATACATTCTAATATAAAACACTTCATTGAAAATTAAAGTTTTTATCTTTGTAAAAATCTTATCAAAAGTAGATTAAACAGTGCTTTCCCTCTTCTTATGGTATAACAGGATATGGAGCATATATCTTTTCTGTCTTATTGAATATCATACTCTTTCTTAAGATTGGGTCAGCTTTTAATATTTTGTTCCTTGTGATTTAAACATCATGTAATATCTTCAAGAGTACTTTAATGTGAGTTTTTCTGTTTTGGGGCTTGAGGCTTTTTGCCAATGTCACTTCCTCTAGGACACCTTCATCTTTTTCTTCATAACCAGTTTCCAATTTCACTTCCAGAGTCATTATTTTTTTGTTTCTTTGCTGCACTTTCATCTTTGTTGGCCAATTCCTGTTTCAATGATGTATACATGTAAAATGTCACATGGGTTCATCACTTAGGAGACAAGTTCACAACACCACTATGCACTTTGCTGTCTGTGCATAAACTGAATAATCGATGCACACTCACCAATCACCAACAGGCACTGAACAAGGTGATGTGATTGGTTACTGATCATGATGCGCATATGCTTTTAACGTCATGATTTTGGGACTGAATGGGTAGTGTTTCACCAAGTGGCAAAATTTAATATTATTCAATACAGAATTCCCTTTAAAGTACCTGTCTAGAGGGCACCTGGGTGGCCCAGTTGGTTGAGCGTCTGCCGTCAGCTCAGGTCATGATCCCAGAGTCCTGGGATCAGCCCAAAACAGGCTCCCTGCTCAGCAGGGAACCTGCTTCTCCTTCTCCCGCTCCCTCTGCTTGTGTGCTCTATCTCTCTCTCTCCCTCTCTATCAAATAAATAAATTAAAAATCTAAAGAAGATAAAATAAAATAAAAATAAAGTACCTGTCTGGAGCTTGTGTCTGAATTCAAGAGGCTTATATAATGCTAGAATGTGGTGGTATAGTAGAGTAAGTGAATTTCTGGTCTGAATTTCTGGAAAGCTTTTCTCAACAACACCATACAATAAGCTACCATCTTCCTGCCTGAAACTTGCTCTCATAGAGCCACAATGTCTTCACCTCCTCATCTTGACTACACAGATCTTCAGGTGCCCTGGTTCTTTGGGCACATCTAGCAGCTTTCTGTAATCTAGAAAAACATTCTGTGGATCTACAAGCTAGGCTAGGATGCTCAGGGTCTCTTCAGGAGTCTCAAATTCAGATATCCCATTCAAAAGATGTTCTGTTCTCTCACTATCAATGAAAAATCAAAACAAAACAGAGTCTTGTTCCCTTTCTGAACCCTGCCTGAAAGAGGACACAGGCTTCTTCGTGGCTTTCCAAACCAATCTGGGTATTCTTCCAATGCTCTCAACTCTGTACTGGGACTCAATCCAAGAATTCTCCTCTCAGGATTCACAAACATCCCTTTAGCTTCAGCCTGATTACCTTCTCTTTTATATATAGTCCCTCCCCTTCCAGCAAACATTACAAGAGTGGGTGGATTCTGACTACTATGTCTAGCACAAGGGGTTCTACTACAATGACCCCTTCTCAAGCAGCAGATGCTTCAAGAATGCAGCTTGAGTGGGAGAAGGGCCATGGGATAAAAAGAAATAGGGAAAAAATGAGCTAATGTACTCCTTAAATTTTATTCTATAGCAAAATAAAAAGAAACACAGTGTGGTATGGTAGTTATGAACTTAAGCAAAGGTCTGACTGCTCCCTGAGTCTAAAGCCAGGCTTTTCCCCATATATATTACTTTATTTCTTTGAGCCTCAGTTTCATCATCTGTAACACTGAGATAATAATAGTACAGACCTCGAGATTTTTGTGAAAATTAAACTTTGTCATAAAAAAGCATTTAGCATAGTGCCTGGCAGATAGCAACTGTTCAGTAAATGGTAGCTCTTGTTACTCAGGGAGACGGCCACCAGTGGATGATGGTAACTCACATTTTTGAGGCTACATATCCCCCCAAATACCCTTTAAATTATGCCAATTATATGCCACCTATGTGATTGCCACAGGTTTGCAAAAGACAGTTGTCCCACAATTCTGCTTTAAGCTAAAGAACTAAACTTTGTTTAGAATTTTCTTTACACAAAATTAAAGGAAGGGGATTTGCTGCTTTTCAAGAAGGATTCTGCAATTACACATTGCATGCATCCTGTGGTCTAGGATGGAGTAATAAATCATATGAATTTCAGTGAAAAGCATTTTCTTTATCATCAACAGAGTCAAACATTTAGAAGGCTGCCAACAGAGCGAATCATGCTAAGTCCTATTAGCTAATCTATGCCATTAATTCCTTTGAACTAATAGATTGAGAGTAAAGAGTCAAGAATCACCAAAATTCAGATTTTTCCCTCCTTTACTTTGATGATTATTATGTCTGTGGCCCTGAGAAACACTCATAACTGCCACTGCCTTCCATCGTTTCCATTTTGTGTCTGGAACTGCTTCCCAGAACTCTGTGTGTGTGTGTGTGTGTACATGGAAGGAGAAATAAATGGTTTTGAAATGATCGAATAGGATATAATTTATTGAAGCATGAAACAGGGTATCGACAGCTTTCCTTAGTTTTCCTTACAAGTGCCACACATCTGGATACAAAACAAAATCAAGAAAATAAATAAATGATCAGCATCTCCTCAGCAATTGCACCCACTGAGAAAAGTAACAACTGTTAAAGCTGAACACAGGGGTAACACAGTTAAAGAGGTACTAAGTAGGGACAAGCCCAGCAAATAAATCATAGACTCCAATCTATCCTGGGATGGGAAGAACCATCCTCTCAGCTCCTGCCTATTATTTCCAACTCTGTACATCTGTTTCTCTACCAGCTTGACCTCTCTGTCCCTTCTTATGGTAGCACCTCAATTTTGCCTTGGGGAACTACCACTCCCACAAGGCATGAAGCCTTGGGTGAAGAAAGCATCTCCCTCCATCGTTAGCTAAAAACACTCAGACTCTCTCTTCTGTAGGAATTCAATCTTGAGCAGGAGAGTGTCCCAGAGAGCTCCTCGCCCCCTCTGCCATGTGAGCACACAGCAAGAAAATGGCTGCCTATCAACCAAGAAACCGGCCCTCACCAGACACCAAATCTGCCAATCTTGGACTTCCCAGCCTCTAGAACTGTGAGAAATAAATGTTTGTTATTTAAACCAGGCAGTCTATGGTATTTTTGCTATAGCAGGCTGAAATGAAAATGCAGAAAGTTCTTAACCTAATATTACATTTCCTTGCCAAAAACACTTGGGTTTTTCTCCACATTAAAACAAACAAAAGTGTAGGCCAGTATTTAACTAACTTTTAAAACTACAACAGCTCCCCAACCCTGCTGAGTGAGAAGTGAGATGCCATACCAACATACTTTTTTCCTGACAGGCATAATGCTACCCCTTTTAATGCAGAGACCTCAGACCCTCATTCAGAATTGTCCCCTAGTGCAAATGACCATTCTTACATCAATCTGGAATTCAGCAATCAAATTCCATATTAGTTACCTCTATATACTTGCCATTATTTTAGGCACTCTGTTGCATATAATAATAATAGAAGGTAACGTTTGCTTGTAACATTGTAGTGATCCCACCAAATTTCAGGACTGGTATCTATTATTTTCCTGGGAAGACCACATCTTTCTCTTTCTCTGAGCTCAGAACCCCCTTGGATCACCAGCTTTTTCAGTGTCTTCCCATTCTTTGTCAAAGAAACAACAAGACATAGAAATGGCAAAGGCAAAAAAATAGTAATAATAATAGTGAATAACGAATCACAAAAGAAAGGAACCATGATGCAGAAGAACTGACTCGAACCCACTTGCTGTCCAAGGATATCTTGAATTATAGTGACCAATGTGTTTATTCTGAGACTCACATTTACCTATGTGATCACTTATTTCCTCATCCCTTTTGACTGACTTCAGGTAGTCCCCACTTTTTGGATACAGAAAACCCTGTATCTGAGATGGGTAAAAGTCACAAAAAGATAGGAAGTCCACAGTCTTGTTACTCAAAGTGGGTCCTGGACCAACAGCATTAGCATCACCTGAGATCTATTAGAAATGCAGAAACTCAGGCTCCATCTCAGACCTACTAAATCAAAATCTGCATTCCAACAAGATCCGCTGGCTAATTCCTCCACACATTAAAGCTTGAAAAGCTCTGGTCGATAGTGTTTGATCATTTGAAAGAGTTTTCAAAGCTACCTGGAGTTCCTGGTTGTAATTTCTAGAATATGAGAGAATTTATAATGCATGTGCACGTCTTCCTTGTGGTAGAGCACGACGCCCTTCTGATTTGTGACTGAAGTAAGAAGACATCTTATAAGATCTGTCTCTACTGATATGAATTGCCCCACAGTGAAATCTTTCAACTATATACGCATCCACTGAAAGAGAAGAATTTATGTGCATATCAAATTTAAAATAGTTACATTTATTTTAATAACACTTAACATGAACATGAATTATGCAACCACATTAAGGAAAGAATAAGAAAAATAAAACCAGTTCCTATAAAATAACTTTGTCCCCCAAATGTGCCCAAAGCAAAATCTTGGCCCAACATGACTTTTCTTTGTCTCTTTTCCAAAATATTCCATTAAACAGATTTAACTTTGTCTTTCAGGCAAACTGCCCTTGCCAAAGAATGATTCTGTGGTATACTTAAATCCATATGGCTCATTCCAATACAAAATGACCATGAAAAATGAAGGGAAAGAGCACAGATTTCTTCTAAAGAATTTATCTGAGATGCCAAAATAGACTACAGTGAGCCTATTGCAAGGGTTAAACTTACGTTCCATGTCCTCCCAAAAATCTAATGAAATTTGGGCCTTCTGGGAAGGATGGAGAAAATTTTATAGAAAATGAAGACTCTAAGGAAAACAATCTCCACAGGTAGTTCGAGACGAATGAGAACCTAGCTATAGCATTCAGGATTTAGGTTAAAAATATGGAAAAGTTTCCTGACAATTAAGATTATTAAATGCATAAATTATCATTATATGGGAAGCTAAGAGGACACAATCTTAATAGAGCTTGCCTCCTTGAAATCATGGAGTTGATTTATTCTCACTGAGGTTCTTCTAATAATGATAATAATTTGTTGTTGCTTTTATTACTATTACTATTATTATTACCATTATTATTATTACATCAGTGCCAATTGAGCAACAGCAACACAGCAGGCATGGTGCTTTGTATTTTGCATGCATTGTAGGTGCTATATTCTTTTTTGCTTTTATAAAATATTTTTTGAAGTATAATTGACATATAACATGTACCAGTTTCAGTCATACAACTGTAGGTGCTATTATTATACCCATTTTACAGCTGAAAAGAACTGAATGTTTCTGGTTAAATGCCTTACCCGAGGTCACAAAGGCAGTGTGTGGTAGGACCAGGGTTCCTACCCAGGCAGCTTCCCTCGCGAGTCAGCACCCTGACCCGCTCTACGATACCACTCTGCCTCCTAATACCCATACGTCATGACAAGTCAGACTGGGACCCCAAAGTTCGGTTAACTTGGTTTGCTCTGACAAATGGACTTAAAGGGAAACTGTAATCAATATTGGGAAAGGCACTAAGGAATAGTAAGATAACATCCAGTTAACCAGGTGGTTAAAGTAGCAAATTTGTTCCTTGTCTGTTCAATGTGTCATCATAATATAAATACAGTGGATGTAATGTTTCTAGTATCTACCTAGATCACATAAGATTACATATGGAAGGCCCAGCCTTTGAGCAGTACATCAGAGGTACTCGACAAATGTCAGTTCTTTCCTTTGCCCCCTCCTTAATCACATGGCTCTTACATATTTTATTTTACTTCTCAAATGGAGAGTGGAAAGGCATGGTCCCTTTAGAAAAAACCATGTGATAGCCCACTGTGAAGGAAACAGATTGGCGTTAGGAGTGACAGGGCAAGAATGGAGCTATTTATAAGGTGTCCCCATATTGTAAAAGGCAGCTCAATTCCACAAGAGAAAAGGAAGGTGAGCATATATCAAGACTTAATATAAGATAGCATAAAAGACCAGAGAGGTATGCAAAAATTTGACATCTATTATAAAACCACCTTGTGCAGGAAGAAATCATGAATTGTTTGAAAACACCAAATGCCTGAACTTTACTGAACTATTACCGAACTGACCAAAAGCAATGGAAATACCAAACTGACCAAAAGCCATGAAAATGACCCAAGTGTTCACAGGAAGGTCCAAATAGGCTGAGTAAAGACGGTTCAGATAACATTTTACTTTTGTCAGAAGGTACATTATTTGTCCTTAAAGGTTTCAAAATGGATTCCTTGGTTATAGGAGAAATTACCAATTTATGTACAAATTTTCAAATTATATTTTATCTTATACAAGTCTTACTGTAATAAGTGAGATGCCCTGTTTTTCTCACTGACCCATATTAGAAGCAAGTCTAATGTCTATGCCTCTATGCTCTAGTAAATCAGAAGGCAAACAATCTAAAAAGAACGAGAAGTTCTCTCTAGCAAGGTATCTTTCACATTTTTGAAACTCACGTCCTCTTTTGATCTGTATCAAAATCTCATGCCTTCTTTTAAGGTTCTTTAAAATTCACAACAAAATGAATATTGTTATTCTCATTGAGTCAAAGCAGTAGAACAAAGTGATGCTTTGTTTTCAAACCACATGGGCCCTGCCTCCAGTATGATATTGGAGGTGGCCGTGAAGGGGGGCAACATGCCCCTGCTCACTTCTGCTTGAAGATTCATTGCTCTCATCCTCATCTTCAAATACTGCTGGCTTTTACATCAGACAAATATTCTCACTGACCAAATCTCAAAGTTCCAATCTGGCTCACTTTCACTGAATACCCGTGGTCTTAAAAGAAGCCTAATTAAAGTGCTAAACGAAATACGTAAACTCTGAAATAATTAAATCTTAGCGACTGCATTTGCAACCTTTGCAAGGTTTCTGTTAATCATTCTAACTCTTGCGAAGCTTTTCTAACATCACTCATATTTTATACATATTGCTGGAACATTTTATAGGTCATCATTTCCTGTCACTATCTGGATTTAGGCCTTTCCCGCCCCCTCCCCGGGATCACACTCAACACATTCATGCCTCTTGTGGGTTACTATCATTTGTTTACCTGGAATGAGAAGGCAGTATGGAATGGGGGAAGGGTCCAAAGGCCTCTGACAGATACACGTACATTCAAATCCTGAATCTGCTGCTGACTATCCAGGTGATCTTGAGCATGTTCCTTAACATCTCTAAGCCTCAATTTTCACATCTGCAAAATGAGTTTAATAATTTCCATCTCTCAGGACTATTGTGAGAATTAAAGTATATATTTAAAGCTCCCTTGCACCGTACCCAGCACAGGGCAGGTACTTACTATATTTTTTTTAGTATCTATCAAGCTTATGGAAAAAAAAAATTTGTTATTAGCATTATGATTTTTAGTACTGAATGATATTGAATATTCCTTTAAGAAAAACAAATGAGTTTGGGTTTTTAAAATGAAAAGTACTATATGTCTAGATTTAATGAAACTTGATCTTTACTATCATAATAGTGATCATTTTGAATGAAATTGAAATATTGTTACCTAGGCAATACCCAAAAACTAATTCCCCAAGACAGAGTGAAAAGAGATGAAAAAATTGCTTCAATAATTACCAATTTGTTTCTAAATGCTAGTTTTCTTGTCACATTATATAAATTAACCATAGTGTGCCTGCCACCAGCATATCAAATTTTTGCATTTTCTAATACACCAACTAAAATTAATTTAAAATAGTTATCTATGATTATCAAGACACCACCAGCTTCATAAACTCGGACCTTTTTCACTATATCTCCTCTGCTCACGTGGTGTGGTCTCTCATTGGTAGTGGGGGAACCTAATTCTCCTAGCATGGATCCTTCCCTTCTTATCCTCACCCATAGGCAGTATGCTCTGCTCAAGAGCAAGGCAGGAAATGCCCACTGAAGGAGCAGGGCCCTGCAATTCCTGCTTACCACACCATAAGGTAGTGGAAACACACAAAGCATTACGAAGTAGAATCTAACTGTATATTATATATAAAATATAATCTGAGATCAAGAAGTTAAAGATGCAATGAAAAAAAAAATAATAAAGCAGAGAAAAGGCCTACAGAGTGATAGACAGTGGGGAGATGATCAAGGAAAGCCTTTCTGGGGAGGCAGAACTTGAATGGAGATGTGAAAGGCATGATGTAGTGAGAAAAATTTAAGTGACAATTTCTTATCAACCCAGATAAACTTTGTTTAAGTCTACGTTTACATACTGCCAAGTGTCCAGAAGAAAAATGACAAATTCAATCATCTTAATAGTTTACAAATAGGAAATTAACCATTGTATGGCCAAAAAAAATCATATACCTAAGAGATAATATCATATGGGTAAAGTATTCTAACATTTGATTAAATACAATGGGGAAATAAATATCAGCAGTTTCCCTTAGGAGTTAAATAAAGTTTGACATATGTGAAAGTTCCTGGCATAGTACCTACCCAATACAATTGCCTAATAGAAAATATTTGAATGCCAGCCCAAAATATCTTCAACCTGCTATTCTATGTCTAATGTATTAATTTATTTGATTAATCTTATAGCTACCTAATTTCTTTAATATTCTGGTAAGAACCTATCCATATTCTTCTGCTCTGAAAAGAAAAGAACTCTCAGTTTTCACATTTTAGTATAAGCCAGTAACAGATAGGCAATTTCTTATGAATGTTCATGGAACCAGAAATGTGCTGGATGCTTTGAACTCGATCTCAGCTCAGTGATGCATCCAAAATAAAAATCTAAGTATAAAATAATAATGGTAGCTTTTACTGTAGGTCTGGAGTTAGTAGCATAGTAGAATTGCATTGCATAATATGCAGCAGACCTACTTCTTTAAAAATCTTCTTAACATTCCCTAAAGTTACTCATAAAGGCAGCCTTTCCTTCTCTCCACCAATTCCCCCAAACTACTCCCCAGTCTTATCCCTGTGCTAATTCTCTTCACCTCTTTACTTTTCTCTCCCCTCTTTCACACGCTTTAGAAGAGAACAAAAAGGAAAAATTGCAGAACTGTACTGAGCTTCCTTGTCTGAAATCCTTGGGGCTTAGATACATTCTAAACTCAGAACTTTTCAGATTTTAAGGTTGGTATAATGCATATACTGCAATTTATATTAAGGGAATGGAGAAGTACCCTAAAATCAAACACATTAATATTTTAGCACTGATATACATGAATATTCATATTAAGTGGGATAAATAAATATCATACATAAGACTATTCAAGCTCAGGGCAAGTTTAGGACCAAATGGATTTGCCAGAAAAGAAGAGAGCTTTTTGTTTTCAGAGCTTTGGTGATTCCAAAATTGCACAAGAAATTACTAATCTATACTTCAAAACTACTATTTTTTTTTTCAAAAAAAATAATATTTTTCTTTTATTCCTAGCACATTTAATTTTATTAATAGTCAACTAAGGGTATTAAGAATGATGGAATTGTGTTGGCAGAGGATGGGTGATTCACTGAGCACCCACTCTGTGCTGAGCACTATTCTGGGCTCTGTACCTGCTGAACAAAGCAGATGAAAGTCCTGCTTTCATGCAGCTTGCTTATGTTTTGGGAAAGGCAGGGGGTAGGGACAGATAATAAACAAACAAGCAAAAGAAAATATAATCTGAGATCCAGAAGTTAAAGTTGCAATGAAAAAAAATAATAAAGCAGAGAAAAGGCCTACAAAGTGATATAGAGTGGGGATATGATCAAGGAAAGCCTTTCTGGGGAGGCAGAACTTGAATGGAGATGTGAAAGGCATCATGTAGTGAGCCTTGTGACTTTCTGGAAGAAGACTACTCCAGGCTGAGGGGATGATAAATACAAAATTAGGGGTCAGTCGGCGGGGGAGAGGGTAGGGTGCTTTTTGAGGAAGCCAGGGTGGTAGAATGACCTGAGGGATCAGGAGAGACAAAGGAAGTGAGGTCAGAAGGAAAAATAGTATTTAGGCATGGTTCTTAAAATTCAAGAATGAGGGGATGGGACAGGTGATTGGAACCATCATTGACAGCAGATGACAGGAGGAAGACAGCCAGACAAGGTTGGTGAGTGAGAGGTACGAGCCCAGCAGGGAAGATAATGAGGTGAGCAAGGGGCTGCCACACTGCCAAAAGGCTTTGCCAAGGCTCTAAGCAAGCATGGTGGGGCAATGCCAGAAGGCAGGGGAACAGGCAGCAGAGGGCAGAGCCCCTTTCTTGAGAAGAACAGTGGGAGAGAGGGAACAGACACACTCATGGAGTTGTCAATCAAGGGGAAGCCCTGGCTATAGGACAGGGAAGAATCCATTGCCCAAAGGGGAGATCTCAAGCAAAACAGTTCTGGCAGCCTGGGGTTAGCTGAGTTAGCTGAGTTAGCTGAATACTTACTGTCCTCCTAAACAGAGCTGGAATCAGCTCTGCTGGCTAGGGCAGGACCCAGGCAGGTGGGAAGTGGGATCATTACAAACCTCCCCTCCTGCTTCTGAATTCATGGGTAAAGTTTCTTAATATTTTCCTTTTCCATATACCTAAACAGTCCTAAAACAGTCTTAGATGCCTGGAAAGATCAGAAAAAGTGCTCTGCATTTACTTATGAACAATGGTACTGGTTACAAGGGAAGGAAACAGCTGTGGTTTAGCAGGAAGGATAGATCTTTGGAAAGAGTATGCTAGTCCATAATAGATGAAAATGGAGGAAAAAAGACTTGCCAGCCCAGAGGAAGAATGATGCCCCCATGACCATTGTTAGTCGTGATAGAAAGCAACCATGACAATGATCATCATTAACTTAGCACTTACTGAATTACCCCTATTTGCCAGGCACAGTGCTAGGCACTTTATATATGCCTTCCAAACCTCACAGCCATGGAAGTATTAGAAGAATGGATAGGTGGTGCTATTCTTGGTGTTTTTATTGGCTGCTGGCACCCTGGGTATAGATGTAATTAAGAAATAAGACCCAAAGATCACACCAATGTTGATTAAAATGTCCACTTTAATCCTGAAAAACAGAACTAGAAAACTTGACATGTATTTGCTGTCAAATGGGCTTCTTAATTTATCTTCCCAAAAGGAAGGCTTCCTCCTCAAGTGTAAGACCTATTTCTGTAAGCTTAGTCCAAAGCAGAAAAAGAAGAAATGGAAGAGACAGAGAGTGAGGTCATGCAAACACCCACTCAACAAAAGATTCTTTGTCCCAATGGGAAAAGTGAGAAAGGGAGAGGATGAAAGAGTTTCTCCCTTCTATCCTAAGAAGGGCAAATTACCTCCTTTGTATGGAAGAGTGAGGAATAATAATCATTTTGGTCTTATTATCCACACTTTACAGACTAGCCAACTACAGTTCTAAAGTGCAAGTAACTAGCCCAGGTCATAAAGCTAGGAGGTAAAAGAGAAGTCAGTATTTGAATTCAGGTTAGTCTGACTCAGAAGTGCTAACTCTTTATACTATGTCATCTAAGAAATTAACTTATAGAAAAAAAAAATCCTAAAATCTGTATGGAACCACAAAAGACCCCGAACAGCCAAAGTAATCCTGAGAAAGAACAAAGCTGGAGGCATCACATGTCCTGACTTCAAACTATATTACAAAGCTATAGTAATCAGAACAGTATGGTACTGGCATTAAAAACAGATACAGATCGATGGGATAGAATCAAGATCCCAGAAATAAATCCATACATATATGGTCAACTAATATTTGACTAGAGAGCCAAGAATATTAAATGGAGAAAAGAGTTTCTTCAATGATGGTGCTGGGAAAATTTGATATTCACATGTAAAAGGATGAAACTAGACCCCTATCTTATACCACTCACAAAGAACTTGAAATGGATTAAAGACTTAAATGCAAGACCCAAACCATAAAACTCCTAAAAAAAACAACATAGGAAAAAAGCTTCTTGACGTTGGTCTTGGCAATGATTTTTTGGATAGGACACCTACAACACAAGCAACAGAATCAAAAATAAGTAAGTTGGACTATATCAAACTAAATAGCTTCTGCAAAGCAAAAAAAAAAAAAAAAGAATCAACAAAATGAACTGGCAACCTACAGAATGGAAGAAGATATGTGCAAACCACACATCTGATAAGGGGCTTATATCTAAAATAATTAAGGAATTCATACAACTAAATAGAAACAAAACAAAACAAATAATCCAATTTAAAAATGAGCAGAGGATCTCATTAGACATCTTCCAAAGAAGATACGCAGATGTCAACAGGCACATGAAAAGATGCTCAACATCACTGTTAGGAAAATGCAGATCAAAACCACAATGAGATATTACCTTACACCTCTGAGAATGACTATCATCAAAAATATAAGAGATAATAAGTGTTAGTGAGGATTTTGAGAAAAGGGAACCCGTGTACACTGTTGGTGGGAATGTAAATTGGTGCAGCCACTGTGAAAAACAGTATGGACATTCCTCAAAAAATTAAAAACAGAACTACCATATGATCCAGCAATTCCACTTCTGGGTATGTAGTCAAAGGAAATGAAATCACTATCCCAAAGAAATATCTGTACCCTAACGTTCATAGCAGCTTTACTTACAGTAGCTAAGACATGGAAACAATCTAAGTGTCTATCAAGAGATGGATAAAGGAAATGCGTATATATATCATAACATTTATATATATATAAATATATATAATGAATATATATATATAATGAAATATCATTTGGCCATTTTAAAAAAGAGGAATATCTTGCCATTTAACAATGTGGATGGACCTTGAGGGCATTATTCCAAGTGAATTCAGTCAAAGACAAATACTCTTTGATCTCACTTATATATGGAATCCAAAAAAAAAAAAAAAAAGACTGAACTCTTGGAAACCAAGAACAGACTGGTGGTTGCCAGGGGTAGGGGATGAGGGGTGAGGGATTAGAGTATAGATGGTCAAAAGGCACAAACTTCCAGTTATAATATAAATAAATTCTGGGGATATAATGTATAGCATGGTGACATAGTTAACAATACTATACATTTGAAAGTTACTAAAAGTTCTCATCACAAGAAAAAAATTCTATTACTACATGAAGTGAAGGATTTTTTTTAAAGATTTTATTTATTTATTTGACAGAGAGAGACACAGCGAGAGAGGGAACAGAAGCAGGGGGAGTGGGAGAGGGAGAAGTAGGCTTTCCGCCAAGCAGGGAGCCCGATGTGGGACTCGATCCCAGGACCCTGGGACCATAACCTGAGCCGAAGGCAGACGCTTAATGACTGAGCCACCCAGGTGCCCTGAAGTGAAGGATGTAAACTAAACTTGTTGTGGTAACCATTTCGCAATATACACATAAATTAAATCATTATGTTGTACACCTTAAACTTACACAATGTTATTATTTGAGTATATCTCAATAAAACTGAGAAAAACACCAAATTTTAAAAGGAGACTCACTTATATTTTTAATTCTTACAAAGGTAATAAGGGATCACTGTACAGAATACATACAAATTAAGAAAAAGAAAATTAAGAACACCCATAATCACCCATAGCCTTTGTAAATATTTTGGTATAGAGCTTTCCTGCCTTTATATGAGATGTCCTATCTGAAATCAGGCTTGAACCAGGTTATTACCGGAAAATTTCTGAGGGAGTTGAAGGTCAAGAACTGTCAGGGAGACAAGGTTCAGGACTCAGAGAAAAAACCTAGTAAGTAGTTCCTGCAGACTCCTGAGACACACCAATCTTCAACAGCTGTCTACCAGAAGTCAGCTGTCGCTTCAGCAAAGCCAGAATCCGATTCCCTCCTGTGTTTGCTCCACCTGTGTATCTGACTGAGGTCCCCCCTTCCTTCTGGCACCTGAAGTCGGAAAGCTGCCTCATCTATCATAGTCCTTTTTGTTTCCAAGCTCTCATACCTGTGCTCTTGCTCTTTGGCCATTCTTCCTCAGCTCCCCAGGTGACTGGTTGCTGGCAATTGCCTAGTTTTGGACTACTTCCTCATTTGGACATCTGGAATTGGAGGCTCCCCTTGTCTTAATGTCTACCTGGCTTCCAGCTCACTGCTTGCTCTTATCCTCATTTTTTTTGGCACTCCCATGGATAGTTCTAATACCTGGCTTTCAGAACTAGGACATTCCCATTCCAGCCTGCTGATCTCTCAAAACCAGGTTTTACCCAGAGTCCAACCCATCCTTGCATCTACCATCAATCCAGACTTTTATCCAGATCTGGATTTCATAGTCCCAATGCCCATTCAACATCCACAATCAACAGCTATCAATGTCCCCAGATAGACACCAGTCTTTTCCATTTCTACCAATAGCCTGATTAGAAACAAAGGACTGAAGACATTTCCAAACCTATATACCTTGTACAATAATTTGTTCTTATTGAGAAGTGGCATCTGTTGCCTATCACCAAGAGGTGAAGTCAGACCATTGCTGCCCAGGGCATCTTAGTATTTGAGTTGCCAAGGAAAACACAATGCAGTCAGGTACCCGATGGAGCAACATTTTAGTCACACGAAGAAGAGACAGAGCAAGCTCAGCTTCATCGGTCCCTCATGGCCATGGTTATTGTGTCTATAAACATGTTGTCATTTCTCTTCAAATAACAGTATAAATATATCTCATTAAGTGTAACATTTTTATAAGATATGGATTTAAAGAATGCTTTTTTTCTGAATTCATTTTCAGCACCAACTCTGCATGACATAGATTCTCTTAAAGTTACCTGAAGCCATACCTTTCCCTCTTCCTGAAAATAAACCACCAACTTGGCTTAAGACCATAACTCGAGTGTTTTAGACTGTCATTTACAAGACAATAAACACCAAATGGAATAAATCTTAGCAAACAAATTAGAATGATCAGAAATAGAATGATTATATTAGAGTCAAATAAATCAATTAAATTAGAATTACTGATTTGGAAAATAAGCTATAAAAAAATGTTCAAACCAGTGCCTTCATTTAGAACTTGACTAAAATGTCTACAACTTTTCTAGAAAGAACTTAAAGAACCAGTCCCTAAGCCCACACCATGACTATGTTCAATGTGATTGTGAGGGCAATGAAGAACTCTTCTCTTGACAGGTAGCAGATAGGTAGCCAATGCACATATAAACTGCCCTCCTCCTTCTGAGACATGTTTCCATCCTGACAGCAAGGAAGATAAACATGGGTTTCAATCCAAGTGGAGGAGGGGATGAGTCTTGAATTCCCTCACTGTCCAAATGTTCAGATTCATGTGGCTTCGGGATGTGTACCAAAGTTTTTAAGAAACTTGGAAAAGATCATCAAACCACTGGAATGTACTTCATCTTAAATTCACCTTTTGAAATCACTTCTTGTAACTTCACTAAATAGGAACATCTTCAAACCTGCTAAATACAAGCACGTATAATTAGGTAAGCACCAGATTTGTTCAGAATGGAGCAGAATAAATGAATAGTATGATTTTACCGAGTTAGCACATTGCTTGTTAAAGCCTTCGTCCCTGAAACATCACCAGCAGTGTAACCATCTCCAGCATCAAAGTGTTAGTTAGCAAGAAGCTAAAAACACAAGTTTCTGAAACCACTGAAGAATCAAGGATTTTTGAAAACTAACAGATTAACTTGTCCTCAGGCACTATTGAACCAAGTTGAAGAAGGACCTCAAGGAATATGTTTATCACTACTGCAGTGTTCTTTTTAAGCCACACCCCCCTGACCCAAGAGACCGGCAAAGTGGGGCCCTAGAAAATCATATGGTCTTCCAGGCCAGGAAAGTGGTCCTTGTCCCATTATCTAACACCAAAAGCACCATATTCACCCACATAGTAGGGACTGATATACAAGAGTTTCTTTATGGGGCAAAGAGAGAGAGAGAGAGAAAGATTCATTTTTGTGGGTTTTTTTTCCACTTCAAATGTGTGGGATTTTATAGCACAGTGCTAGACCAGCTCAATACCTGATTGAAATAACCCAAGAGAAGGATACAGAGGGAAGGCTGAATTCAGAATGCTCTGTGAGAGTACATCTGTTTTATATGAGACACACAATCTGTCTCATTCCAACCTGCATTTCTGGGTCACTTGAGACATTTAAACTGCACTTATAATTAACAGCTATTTTTAAACAGTGAAAAAATAGAGCACTGGTAAGGTACAAAAGCATTAAAATTGCCCCAGTTTCGCTTTTGAATAGGACACACCACTGCAATATGCTTCAAGATCAAAGAGAGCTCAGAAAAAGAGAGAGCAAGAGAGAGAAAGAGAGAGACAGCCCGATCAGTGGGGATAAATTGTTCCCATTATGATGGCGTAAGAATAGGGTTCTTTCAATTGAAACAATTTAATAACCACATTCATTACATTGGTGTCCACTTGGTTTTATCTGAGCAGTTTTTGCATAACTGGGGAGCAAGTTCAATTGAGCTTATTCTCTAGAAATTAAGATGTGCAGGGTTTGACATTCAGAAATTAAGCACTAATAGCCGGCCAAGCAGTTGTCTTGAGATTCCCTCTGGATGTAGTGAGATCTGCCTACCACTAATTATGTCAAATGCAAATGCATTCTCTAAAAGCCTGCCCCAAATTTTCATTAGCTCATTTTAAAGCAGTTAAGGTTATATTAGGGTGATGATGGGATAGCAGAGTCTCTTCCTTGGAATATGTTTACAGAATCACTTTGTAAAGCATCACTTGCATAGTGTAAGTATAGCATTGCCATCTGTACACTTGCTTTTCCCTCAGCTATCAACAGAGGAAATCTTTCAGAGCACTTTTCTAATATTCTGTGAGATCAAGACAATCAAACAGAATCATGACAAACACTTGGAAGCGCTGATTTTGATGAACAAGGGGATCATTGATTTCGGAGGGAAAAAAAATGACTAATTTTCCAGGGTTCACTTCAACGGTGGATAGCTCTCTACTAGGAAAAGGGCTGGACTTTTTGCCAACTAGCTTTCCTGAGAATGGTTACATTTGCCAGTTCTCAACCGCACTATGGGGCATAACATGTCATTTGAAGCGTAGTTTATCCTAACGAGCTGTTTAAAAAGATATTAGGACTGGAACTGCAGAAAGGCATACAGAGGAAAACCCAAGGTTTACAGATTATGTATGAGATATACATAATCCATTCCTGTCTGCTACCCTCACTAGGAGCTAAATCGTGTACGGGAACATTTAAAAGACATCTCCCAGTGAACACTAAACCCTTCTTTGTTTTCTTGCTGCTGCCAAACAAGGGAGAGAAGAGAAGTGTTGAAACATACAATTGGGTGGCAACTTCATAATAGCTGCACTTCTTCTTTCCTTCTTTTTTCCAGAAGACAAAGTGTAAAAACTAAGAAGTTGCCCTTACCTCTACAAAAGCTTTTAAATAACGGCTTTTCCAGGAGCAACTGCACTTCTCTCACTAGACCATTTCCCCAGATGGGATGTGCAATATAAAACCACCATACATTGGCTTATTGAGGAAAGGAGATAGACTTGTACAAATCACTGGAAAGATAAATAAGCTATAGAGATCAATAAATAAAAGCCAGGCGGAAAAAAAATCAAACTCCGGCATTCCAGACCAATTAAGATGTTATTTACTGCCCATGTGATTGTAACTTCGATACTCTCCTTCCTTGTTTTCACACCATAGGCATTTGTTTTGCTGAGAGAAAGATATATAACTGATGTGTAAATAGAAAATGATATAGATAGATTTTATGTCCCATAAAACTGTTAATCTGTGCTCCACATTAAATATAAAGTACATGTTTTATTTAGACACTGCACTGGTATAATTAAAATAAAGTATGCTAGCTTTATTTTTTCTGTAAGTCACTTCCAACCATAGAGATCAAATAACAGTACAACAGCAGCATGAAATGTGGTTATAATAGCCTGAGACCACATTTCCTGAAACTAAAACATGGGAGATAATAGTGTGAAGGTACAAATTAAATGCAAATAAAACAGATTCCCTATAGTGGCTAATCCCTGTATTGGGTTTCAATGGGGAAATTTCACTCTATTGTTTAACTTCTTTGTACAGTAATCATTGACATGTTATCAGTTACATTTTGAGATGTCACTGATGGAAACTATCAGTGAAGGATTTAAGAAGACTACCTGCCCACCTTTCAAAAAGAGAATGGAAGTGCCTGGAAAAAATTAAACAAAAATATACTGCCCAGACTGCTTGTGGGACGCTTATGGCAGTTGGCAAACACTCACTGACTTGTTTCCTAATTGATGTACATTTTTGTGGCAACCTACTTTAATTTGCCAGCAGAAGTTCTTTTTGATTTCAGAGGTGTGTCAGCATATCTTAGCAAGATCCCTTTTTTTGAGGGTGACTGCTCTAAAAACATCTCACATTTTAACACAAGGGGACTTAACAGAGTCCCCTTGTGTCACAATTTCTGGTTTTCCTATGTTGTCATAGGCCCATATGGCATGGAGATCAAGAGTGGCTGGTGTGATATAGATGTTTTCAAAGTCGAAAACTATGATTTAAAATGAACTTAGCAGAATCACCCTTTCTCTCAGCTCAGTTTCACATGGACCCTGCCACTAGTGTTTAAAATGGTCATTGAGCAATTGGCTTCTTGGGATTTTCAACTGAACTGACATGAGTAGCTGTTTGACGAGATGCAGTCTTATTCTAGAGCTTTTGGTGAACAATCTCTTTCTAGTCTTTTATAAAATGGCATATGTCTTATAATTCTATAATTGACAGGTCTCAACTTTCAGGAAAGCTTTGGGTATGTTACATTCTACACTGTTATACTCTGTGACTCCTCACTTCCAAAAACTACCAGAGAATACCAAAAAGTCTCTGCAGTCCCTTCCTCACTTTGAAGACTTCTATTTCTGAAAGAATAAAGAGCCACATTGACACAAGTTAACCCAAACTTCATCCTTTCCTCCTTCTCCTCCAAAATTAGGGGCACACAGCCCTGGGGGCACACAAGATGATGCACTGAGGTGCAAAGAAACCATTAGAAGATTTGTTTTTATTTATTTATATACTAAAAAGAAATGAAGCTTTACTAATAGTATATATACTATTAATATAGATAATGGATGGTTTAGAAGGAAATGTACATATACTGGGGTACATAATTGAAATTTTCAAACTATTTTCATGCATGATTTTAAAAGTTTGGAGACTCCTAGGAATTGCAATTAACTCTCCAAATATTGGTACGGGAAAGAACTCTCAGAGACTCCATGTGGTAGGCAGATTAATGCCATCAACCCACACACCCCACTTAAAGATGTCCAAGTCCCATTCTCCAGAACCTGTAAATATTATACCTTGCATGGCAAAAGAGATTTTGAAGATGTGTTTTAGGATATGGACCTTGAGGTGGAGAGATTATCCTGGATTATCTAGGTGGGCCCAATCTAATCACATGATTCCTCAAAGGTACAGAACATTTTCCAGCTGCAGTCAGTGAAAGAGAAAGGTGGCAATGGAAAAGAGTCAGATTGTTGCCATGTGAGGAGGATTCGACTCACCACTGCTAGTTTTGAAGATGGAGGAAGAGGCCATGCGTCAAGGAAGGCAGGCAGTCTCTAGAAGTTGGAAAAGGCAAGGGAAAGGATACTCCCCTAGAGCCTCCAGAAGGAATGCAGCTTTGTCAACAAGTGACTTTAGCCCAGTGAGACCTCTGAACTACAGAACTGTATGCCAATAAACTTGTATTACTTCAAGCCACTAAAGTTGTGGTAATTTGTTATGGCAGCAACAGGAAACTTCTCTACTCCATCAGCCCTAACTAATTTTGAATGCTGGAGTATCAAGACAGATCTAAGTACTACATCAAACGGATTCAAGCTGCCATCATTTAAACATTTTGGGTCAACATCTCCTGAATTTGCCTCACTAGAGGAACAAATAACAGTGAAGTAAGTATGACATGAGAAGCTGATGAAATATTACTTGCAAAAATGGGAATAGAAGAGGAACAAGCTCTTTGGTCAAGAAGAGGTGAGAGTTTTCAGATATGATCTTTCCCATTATCTGAACATTATCTATAGTGCCATCAAATACCAAAAAAGAGTAAAAAAGCTGACCTTGGAATAAGTTGCATTTTCCCCCAAACCTAGGGCAGTTAGAGAATTTTAAAACTCATTCTTCAATATTTAAACTTCAAAAGGTAAAATTTCCAGGAATGACAGTATCGTGCTGGAAACATTAATGTGCCAGCATGAAATAATATCATTCTGTAGGAGGTAATAAAGGTATGAATTATGTCAAATTGTATTTGGCTCATAGATGTTACTGTGCTTCTTACGGGCAGATACAGCTAACAGGCACAAGAACACCTGCTTGTCTCCCTTAGAAAATTGAAGTCCATGTGCACAAACATCAGTCTATGAAATTAGGGGACCATTTGTTGCAAAATGAAAATGTGCCCTGTTACAGATACACCTCCTAGGAATGTGGAGTATCTCTTGTTACAGCAGAACATAATTTTTCTCCTGGTCTTGCTCACTATAGAAAGAACCATTAAACCATTTACATTACAAGTGGTGGCTTCTACTCCTGTTAGGTAATATAATATGCTGAATGAACTTGCTGCTATGCTATATAGTGCTCTATTATGGGCTCTCACCATTAATTGGTTTGGGGTCATTGGCTATCTCAGTTAATGTGAGGAATCTACTGTTCTTTAAGTAAAATGTTCAATAGCATCTCGTATTGAAATGGGCCAGATTCAAATGATATGCGTCATTATGCATGTGCCAATGTACAAGTATATATGGGTTTTCCTGCATTTGTATTTAGGGTAAGAAAACAGAGTCCATTTTTTAAAGTTTAAAGAAAGTATTTACAGGGGCCATTTTGTACCAGAGTTGTTGAAAAGTCTGAGGAAACGTGGCATGAGGAAAATACAAAATCTGTAGGCCTCATGATGATGTAACTCTTTTGGAGCTAACGCACTAAGGGGGGAAAGCTGCCTTTCTCTTCTTCGCCCCCGGCTGCAGATGCATATGGATAACACTGCAAACAGAACCATCACTTCTGCTACAACCTGGGTAATAATGTGCTCAGTTAATCTACACAACATAGAGTCATCCTCTCAAAAAGTAATTCACTTCTTTAAAAACTGGAAGGAAAATAAATATGGTGCAGTAAAATTGTTGAGTAGAGGAATCTATCTGGACATTTCACAAAACATTTCATTATGCTGACAATTCCCAGAAGTACTCTCAAGAGTGCTTTAAGCTGAGGATTACTGCACTGGAGCTGATGGACTTTTTTTGTAGCCCCTTTAAAAGGCAGTGAACCGTTTTTCTATTTTATTTAAATAATGCCCCTTAAAATGGATTTTTAGAGGTATAATAACTCCTTAAGAGTCAGTTATGCTAAACAGTTTCTCTTGATAGAAATGTTGTAAAACTCGTTAACTGCACAATTTCAGATGCCGGCTTGGTGAACACTAACTGACATGTGAATGACCAGAGTTTGTAAAATAAATTGCAATAGTTGTTGTATCACACAGCTAGCATTGCACAAGCTGGAGGCCACAAGGGGCTCCAACCTGACAGAAAATTACTTCAAGATGAATGAAAAGTGCTTGTTTCTCTTTATTAGTTTTTAGAGAACAATGAAAATGTTGAACTGTTTACAGAGGGCTGATTAAATGTGGTCAGTGGGGCCATGTCCCTACTGCTAACTGTTGGCCTCCTTCTCCCGTTGGCCCCCAAACTACACACACACCACCCACTCCAAGCACCCAACCCCCACCCTTAGCTCCCTGCCACATGCATCTTCTTAGAGGCTATTATGGCTGCACATCTGTGTGTGAAATGTGCTCATTCTGACATTCCACTGCTGCTCAGAGCTGCAGAGGCCTTTGTTAGGTAAAACACTATTGTCAAGTCTAACAAGTAGGTCATGCAATTTGCTGGACACTGCAGCAGAGAATAGCCCAGGATGAATTGCTTTGGCCTCAAATAATGCTCAGTTCCATATTGGAATACATATGTATTCTTTTCATTGGGCAGTACTATCAAAAGTCATAACATATTTTTAAGGCTTTGATTTAAATATATATATATATATATATATGTTGCTAGGGTTAGACAACCACAAAATAGCCTATTTGTTATATTTACTCAGGATAACTACTGTCTTATGGCTAAAGGCAAAAGGCATGAAGTGCTTTAATTGCTCATTTGTGGTTTAAATCCCATTTATGTTTTACCAGAAAGCACAGTGAGAGGAAAGGCACTAGCTACCATTTTAGCTGACTATTTGGTGTACTTAAAGTGGGTGGTCAAAAACCATGGCATTTAGGAGGATGTTGTGGAGAATGATTCTCACTTTATATTTCCTCAAAGTAAACAGCGCTTGATGGAAAGAAATATGAGAACTCATTAATAAGCATATGCCAAGCAGGAAGAGAAAAGTCCTTTTACCAGACCAAGCTAAATGAATCAGATCCAGAAGATGTTCTAGTAAACTAAAAAATTAAGGAAAAGCAAATCACTGTCACTCAGCTCAACAAACAGCCTTCCATGGCCCATCTCCTTCCTCACTCCTAACCTCACCCTTACACACGCACACACACACATGGGCACGCGCACGTTAGGGAAATAAGCAGTAATAGGAAGCAGTTCAAACGCTATTTGTGGCATTCTGACACAATACATTGCACACACCCCTAATGTGCAAGCAGGATTCTCTTTCCCTCTGTGCAGAATATGCATTCTGAGCCTATTATGTGTATAAACAATGGCATATGTAATTACCTTTCTAGGGTGGCAATTATTCCTCGGAATCAACAACGAGAGTTAAAGCATGTTCCCCCAAAAGACATTTGGGGATCAATTCTGGGTCAATTACGTCAGGCTTTGATTTATCACATGGTGTCAGGCCATGTTAAAAAAAGAAAGTTAAAAAAAAAAAGACATTATGAGATAAAGGCTAAAGGTTTGACTCAAATTGGTTTGTTTCCAACTTTGCTTTCTCCCAATTGCTCTTCCCTCCCCCTTTCTCAAAACAACTGTGATTTGCTGGGTTTTATCTGTTAGACAGTTTGCTGTTTGGGAATACTAAATGAAATGAATCTGGACTACATCCAGATTTGATCTGCCCCCATACCACCAGGCACTGGAAATTTCTCCTGGGATGCAGCAGAGGGGAGAGGTTAATAGTTCAGGCTTTAGAATCTAAGAGATCTGGATTTAGATCCCCATGACTTAAGCAAGATACATACATATCTCTACAGTAGATAATACCTACTTCAAATGGTTGCTGTGAGGTTTAAATGAGATAATTAAGTGAGAGGATATGTGTAAAACACTTAGCTCAGCGGCTGGCATGTCGTGAATACCCAGTGACTAGAGTGATTGCTCTTCTAGTGGTAGACAAGCCAGAGGAGGAGAAGCAGAACAGCCCCTCCAAGGGCCCACCCCTATGGAGCTGGCCAAGGGCCAGGGGAAGCAGAGTGGATGTTAGTACAAATCACAGGGCTAAACTGATGCATCCAAGACACCCATTAAGAAGCCCAGTGGACTAGACTGAATATAATAAATCCGGATAATGTGGACTTACTCTCACTAGATTGACTGTAAACTGATGAAGGTGCTACTCTGTTAGCAAGACCCCTCTGTCTTTTATAGAGCCTTAAGAACCACAGAAAAAAGCTACTTTACATGTTTTGAACACCAAGTGTTTACTCAACACATACCTACTATGCACCATAGTAGGTGCATAGTAGGTATGTGTTGAGTAAACTGTGCTAGGTCCAGGAACATAGAGATGGTCCCTCCAAAAAATTTCCCAGAACAGGAAATAAATGTCTACAATTTAGTACAATATAGTTTTGGAACTCAGATTAACGAATATCCAGTATCACCATCAGGAGTTTGGGGGCAGCACGATTCATCCTATTAAGGATGGATCATATAATTAAAGTCATTGGTCAAATTAGAACGATTCTTTACCAAGCAGCAAAATAAAGGTTTTTGGAAATTACGTAAAAACGGAAGGTATGAGAATTCTCATCAAATTCTTTAGGGAGCAATATAATGTCCCATTCAAAGAACACTTTAAATCCATTTTATATGGAGCAACATAAGAGGGAAACAGCACTTCACAACTCATTTCTCAAATGATGCACAGTGCTATTGGCAGTATTATTGGCAGCTTAATTAAGAAGTCTGTTGATGATATTTAAAAAAAAAAAAAGCTGGCACATTTTCCATTCAGATGGACACTACTCAAGACAAAGACGTGTCTATCGTTGCTTCATACATACTAAAATGTGTTACAAACACTACATAATATGTCTAGTATCTATAGTCATTTTAGTGTCTTAACACTGGAAAAATCATGACTTATACCCAGATCAGAAATAAGTTTTTTAAAAAAACCGTACAGTAATTTTGGAGCATAGAGGACAACACATGAATACTGAAATAGCCAAATTTTCCGACAGAGTCATTGCCTGGGTCCGTTTTGCTCCTATCTCTGCCCTATCTTGGCTTCATGAACAATATTCCCAAGTTTGATCCAAATCTTCCCCTTCCCCATGCTAATAACTCACACAGGATGTCAGGCTCACAAAAGGTAGAGGCCTATAGAGACAAAAGATGTAATTCACCTACCCACTCTGCAAGAAATGTACAAACACAATATGTTTTTTCAACAGACAATCTACACCTAGGAGGGAAAAAAGAATTTAATTCAATTAATTCCAACTCTAATGTGTTAATATCTCTAAAGTCTACCAAATATTTACAGAATCAATAAAATAAATCCTACCTATCGACATCCAAAAAAAATGGAATTAAGATGTCCTGAGTTGCCCACATTAGATTGTTTTGTTTTGTTTTATATTAAAGGGATTTAAAATACTTGCAGAATACACTTATGCATTCATTTGTTTTCTATCTTAGAAACACACTTAATTAAGAGCAGAAGAAAAAAAAGGGCCCTGAAACTAATTGTAAATCCATTGAAGGCAGGAAACACAACTTACTTGTCTCCCTCATTTTCCCTCCCCTATTTTGTGCAGTGATTCACCCATAGTAAGTACTCAATTAAGTTGAAAAGGCAATGCATGTTTCAATTCACATTAATGTGGAGGGGTTGCATAGGTTTAAGGAACAGCTGAGACAAAAGGGATAGGTTCAATCTTCCCTGATTTCTGGCTAGTGAGGCACACTGTCTTGAAAACTTTGCTGAAGCTTGTATAACACTGGCATCATTAACTGTCGGCCACTGTGGCATTCTTAATGTCTTGATTTGTTTGCCTTTTTGCTGATGATAAGATGATTCTCCAACGGTTGTCTTTCCAACAAGAAAATGTGAAAGGTGCTGTGAAGCAGGTATTCAGTGAAGCAGGTATTCAGTCTACCCCTGTCCTACAGACAGTACATCTGTGAACAAAATGGAAACAAATTATTAATCCAAGCCTTTCTAAGAACAACTTTTCAGAAGTACAACAGTTGGTCTCCCGCTGATCACTAAAATTATTTAGCTCAACCTTTCAATACAACCAGGATCTTTTATGGTAATAATGTTGGTTCAAGTTTTGTTTCCCTACCTTAAATAATGACTTTGAAATCCATGCCACCCCAGGTGCAGATCCAAGCCCAATAAAATCAGAAACACCACGTGTCTGTACATTTTGAAAACAAAGTTTCCCTATCCAGGTAAGGAATCTGTATTTTCTTTCCTCAGCTCCATAGACAGGAATAAAACCCCTCCCGAAGTTCCAAGCCCTAACCCTTCATAAAGAGTAAAGTCCATGCCTGTATCCCATCCTGGCGGCGCAAAGCTGCTGGCTGGGAATCACCAGCTGCAGACAGCCTCCTGTAGTGAAGCAATCTGGCCAGGCAGGAGCACTCTTCAGTCAGCAAAGGCTCTGAACTAACCAGGTGACTAAAAGAGGGACGCATAATCACTTCAAACATCACCTCCAGCAACTGAAGCCCGGTGAGAGCAACACAGACAGATACAGGTAGGCCCCACCTGAGGCTTTTCAGTCATACTCATGTACATGTACACTACTAATACTATCTTAGAACAGGAAAGAAAAGCATCTTGGCAAAAAACATTTCTATTCATTCACATGCTCAAGGGCTCTTTCTCTCTGAAATGTCTCACTGCAGACCCACGGCTGTTGAGATTTAAAGCCAACAAACTCACAAGTAAGCTTGGCCTTAACACACTTATTTACTAATTTACTTTATTTATTTGGGTTTTTAAAAAACAGGCCAAAAGTGTATGTGTTTAAAACGCCCTTCAGCTCTGAGTTCTCAGTGGCTTGGCCTACCTATTGCTGTGGGAATGGGGTTGGTTATTTAAGGAGAGGGAACTTTGTTCTCTGTGAGTGGGCAAGTTTCCTAGGCTCTCTCTTTTGCCACCCCACCCCCTCCTTGCCTGTCTCAGGGGATCAGGGATCCTCACCCTGCTGAGGCCCAGCTTGGAAAGAAAGAACGCAGGAGCTTCAACTAATCTTGAATCTTGAATCTTGTTTGCCCAGCCTCTTCTATCCCACCCATGTCTGTGAGCCCAGGTCTAGTGTGAGTGTTGGAAGATGCCTATAGCAGGGGACCCTGGAAGTGTACTGAACTGGAGTAGGACTTTTCCTTCCCATGGAGCACTGAGCAGTAGAGGTGGTGAGGGGTGAGGGAGCCATGCTGCTGAATTCTGGTTGGCATTCCCCCCTTGTGCAAGATGGGGAGGCTGCGGATGGGGCAGCCTCTGCTTGGTTTGGTTGTGAGATAAACCTGGAGAAGCGGCACAGTTATCCCATTGAATTATTTGAGCAAAACACTGCTGTAAGTAACTTTTGTTGTTGTCTTTTGTCAAAGACAATTGCTTTGGTTTAAAAAAAAATACAACACCCTTCAGCTCATGAACAAAAATGTCATACTACACAAGCATTTAAAATCGACCTGGAATCATTTTAGGTTCTTCCTTCTCTATGCATTATATTAAACTTGTCACCGATGCCTCTTCTTAATTTGAAATGTCTTTTGCAGCCCCCTTTTCTTCTGAATTCCTACTAAATCCTCCCCACCCCTTTGACAAGGCCTGTCCTCCTCAGCCTGGACTATGACAGGCTCCTAGCTATACCTACATCTCCTACGCTGTAGTCTCCAAGTGATGCTCCCTCCATAGGCCTCCACTTCAGCCATTCATGCCAAGATCTGTCTGAGGTAGGGCCCTTGAAGGATCGACTTAAGAGGCTCAGCACATCTGTGACCTTCAGTACATCTTCATCAGGCAGGCAAAAGAGAAGCAACCTCAGCCCACCACATACCAGGAATGGTATTCCTTTCTTGGCCACAAATGCACTGAATCACACTGAGTTTAATCTGCACAGCTTTATCATCATTCCTCCATTTCCCTACTAACTCCACACATGTTGGCCCAACCTCCGGAACTGGCTTTTGCCCTGACTAGGTTTCCTTTCTCCTTCAAGACCTTGTGCCTTGCCCTGAACTTCAATCTGCTTGACTAGGGCCCTGATACTACCCTTCCCCAGATTCTATTCCAGAACTCCAGCTGCCGGCTGGAATCCAGCTATGATGAGATTGCCCAACTTCCATGACACCACCATTCCTGACGCAATCTCACCTGCTATCTATATTCTAGTTAACCAGATCTCCTGATGAATTGGATCTCCTCAGATCCAACACCTCCTCTTGTTTACTAAGGACTAGACTGCTGGCTAACCCTAGTGCTGCCAGGCTCCCAGTCCCTAATAACACCTAGTCTTGACTTCTCTTGTTCCCTGGCAACCTATGTTGCTGAGATCCTATGTAGGAACCCCATATTCCCAGCCTAGACAAATTCTACTTAAGAGGCTAGTTTTTGTAATATCTACAATGTCTTTATAATATAACTTATTTATTCATTCATTCAATTAGTCAGCAATTTATTAATTTATCCTCCCTTCATTCCATAAAAATTTAAAGAGGTTAACATTAACTTAGTTAAAAAAAAAAAAAAAAATCTTACCTGACTACCTACAACTTAACCCCTGCCTGATTTTTGAAGTATCCCACTTTCCTATTCCACCTCATTCCCTAGTCTCCAAAAGGAAGTCTCTGCTTCTGGCACATAGGTTCACTGGTCTCTAAGCTCATTATGAATCTTTGTTCACCCCCTCTTTTCTGCCTTCTTAATTAGTTCCTTTAAACCTTTGGCACCTCACTTGTGACATGATCTAGAAAGCCTTCCCCAAGAAACAAATCCACAGTGACTTATCCCTTATCTGGATTCTTCTGGAATAATCAATAACACATAGTTCAAGTACTTCGGTTTTCACTAAATATTTCCTATACATTAGCTCCCCAGACAATTAGTTCTTTGAGAACTGGGATAAAGGCCATGTCCTGTATTTGTTATAGTGCCTTCTAGAGCAAAGTTCCACTTCTGCTTCTCCCCACCCTTACTCCACTCCCCAAACCCATGCTCATGAAGGAAAAGAGGAAAGGAGACTGAATCAAGTTACTGGAATCAACTAAACCTCTTAATAGGGGCTGGAGCGGGTGCCTGGGTGGCTCAGTTGGTTAAGCGACTGCCTCCGGCTCAGGTCATGATCTTGGAGTCCCGGGATCGAGTCCTGCATCGGGCTCCCTTCTCGGCAGGGAGTCTGCTTCTCCCTCTGACCCTCCTCCCTCTCATGCTCTCTGTCTCTCATTCTCTCTGTCTCAAATAAATAAATAAAATCTTTAAAAAAAAAATAGGGGCTGGAGCTTTGGGTGTATGGAGAAAAAAGGTTAAAGTTTTGACTTCTGTAGGCTGTGACCTCTTTGGAGTTCATCTCTTGGGATTCTCTCTCTTTAGATTGTTTCTCTCTACTTCCACGTGGCCAGTGAGGTAAAACAGGTCTAGAACTGCCTCCCACTTGGGAGATGCTTCCCAATAACCTTTCCCCAAGATAAGGCTTAGGGCGAACTAATTAGACCAGCTCCAACTTCAACTTTTTCTTTTTTTTGTTTTTCTCCTGCCTCAACCAGCCACTAGTAAAGTAGGACCTAAAGAGTTGGACCCAGGAAAAAGGACCAAGGACATCTATCTGTGTGCAAGACACAATATTTCCAAGCAGCTCCATGTGGACAGCTGAGTTCATCAGAGACTGCATTAGGGTTGGGGGTTGGGCAGCACCTAGGTAACAAGAGTATATGTATATGTACTTGAGGTCTATCCTGTGCTTATCTCCTCCTGTGGACCCAGAAGATACCGAAGTAAGGATCTGTGGGTCGTTCTCAAAAAATATTCCCAATCCTTGTTAATTAATTTTTCTATAGTAAATATCTAAACTTTATCAGTATAGACCAAGAAGGGGCATCTGGCTGGCTCAATCAGTAGGGCATGCATGATCTCAGGGTGGTGAGTTTGAGTCCCATGCTGGCCTGGAACCTACTTTAAAAGAATAAATTTTAAAAAATTAAAAATAAAAAAAAAGAATTGACCAAGAATTCTAAGAAACTCTGAAGTTCAGAGTCAGGATTGTTTATGATTTATGTATTGAGTACATGCTTCACTAACTTTAGAGTAATTTTATTTCTATAAAGCCATCTCTCTATGAACTCATCTCTTACAATATAGATCTCTTGAGTTTGAGATCTTTTTGAGTGAGGATGCAAGCAAGACAAATCCCAAGGGTTTTGCAAGGCTTTCTGCCAAAGATTAAAGCCAGCGGACCTCTTGTATTATGAAATTTTGAATTAGCACTTGTAGATGACCAGAGCCCACTGAAGAATCATGTAATAGTCATGATATCTCATAGATTATATTTAAATAATTGAAATATATCATACACATACTATATACATGTGTTTGTGTGTGTGTATATATATGTGTATATGTGTATTTGTGTGTGTGTATATCTATATGTGTATATACACACATATATATAACCTTGATATACTACTTGAAAAGAAATCTATAATGGATGTAGTTATATCCCAAAGTCATGAGATCATTCATCACTTGTCTAAGTCTGTGGTCAAAACTCCATTTTGAAACAATGTTGTTAATTAGCATGTGATGCAGAGACTGCCAACTGTCCCTAATATCTCATCCTCCTCTTTTTTCCTTTATTAATAGAACCCCTGAATTTTGAGAAGTACATGGCCACAAAAATATATTTTCAGACCTTCCTGGCAGATAGGTATAGCTAGGAGGATGTTTGAAGTGCAACATCTAGGAAATGCCTTTACAAAGAATGATTATAAGGGCCTCTGGGTGGCTCAGATGGTTAAGCAACTGCCTTCAGCTCAGATCATGATCCCAGGGTTTTGGGATTAAGCCCTGTGTCAGGCTCCCCACTCAGTGGGGAGTCGGCTTCTCCCTCTGCCCCTCCAAACTGCCCCTGCTTGTGCACACGCACGCGTTCTCTCTCTCTCAAATAAGTAAATAAAATCTTTTTTAAAAAGACAAGAATGGGGCGCCTGGGTGGCTCAGTTGGTTAAGCGACTGCCTTCGGCTCAGGTCATGATCCTGGAGTCCCTGGATCGAGTCCCGCATCGGGCTCCCTGCTCGGCAGGGAGTCTGCTTCTCCCTCTGACCCTCCTCCCTCTCATGCTCTCTGTCTCTCATTCTCTCTCTCTCAAATAAATAAATAAAAAATCTTTAAAAAAAAAAAAAAAAAAGACAAGAATGATTATGTACTTTGGACATGTGAACGAAGCCAACACCCAGGAAGAGCTGAGTAATAAGATAGAAGTTTATTTTTCCCTTACTCAACAGTATAAGCAAAAGCAGCCCGGGGTTGATATGGTATCTGCATGATGTCAGGGAGCTCCCCCTAGCTTGTTTGAGCCACTATATTTTGGAATCTCTTAACCAAAACATAAGCTAGGCTGCTGTGGCAAATATAGCACTGTAATTCTAGCTCTGCCACTTACTACCTATCAAAACTTGGACAAATTATTTAAACTCTATGAATTTGTTTCTGTCTATACCTACCTCATAGGTTGTTAGCAACATGAGACTGTCTTTTTTTTTTTTTTTTTTTTTTTTGCTACCCACTATATCCCCAGCTTCTAGCACAGTGTCTGCACATAGAAAGAATTCAATAAAAATTAATTATTATTTCTGTTCCTGTTGATATGCCAACTCTAGACACATAATGCCATACCTTAACAACTAACCATTAGGTACTTCCAATAAAGATCTGAATAATGCAACTAATCAACATGGTGTGCATTAGAGTGATCACATTTTCTGACCCAAATCTTGGAAAACCTAGTCTGACAAAAGGTTTTTTCTTACTTGTGAATTTACTTATATGAAAATTCTTATACGTTAAACCATTGGTTGTCAACTTAATAACTGACTTTACTTTTAAAAATTATCTGCTTAAGGGGCACCTGGGTGGCTCAATCGCTAGGCGTCTGCCTTCAGCTTGGGTCATGATCCCAGGGTCCTGGGATCGAGCCCCAAGTTGGGCTCCCTGCTCAGCAAGGGGTCTGCTTCTCCCTCTCCCACTCCCACTTCCTCTGCTTGTGTTCCTGCTCTTACTATCTCTCTCTCTGTCAAATAAATAAATAAATAAAATGTTTTTAAAAAATTATCTGCTTAAATTGGGCATCCCTGGAAAGTCAAAGGCACATAGCCCCAACATTAATGGTTCTGTTCCCTCTAGTTTTTATTACAAGGTTCCACTGTGCATGAATATGACGGGGGGTGGGGCAGAACAACCCTGATTTTTATAACACATTTAGGGTTGTGAATTTGTATTGCAGTATTTCAGAATCTCAAGAAAAATCATTCTTATGTTTTCCCAAAGGAAGATGGGCACTTCTTGCTTCTGCAAAAATAGCATGGATGGTACAGGTAAAATAAAGCTGTAAACAATACCTAATATTGCCCCCATTCCCACTTATAAAGAAAGAATAAACTCAGGGGGAAAAAATAGCATGGATGAGAGCGTTTTCAGTAAAACACATTTTTTTTCTATTGAAGAGCACTTAATAAACACACACACCTGGCTGCTTTCACTTCTCCACGAGTGCCACCCATTTGCCAGTCATCGGAGTAATTCAGTCTGATCTGTTAAGGTGATGGATTTTGACAAACTGTGTAAGCCTGTCATTAAGGGGAGGATAGATTACAGTCTCTACGCAGGACATTATAGTGCTTACATTTCTCATCCATACAGCCTATGAAACATACAGGGGAACGCAAGATGAAAATAAAATTGAACATGGGCATAACTGCTACTCTCTCCAGTGAATGATAAGAGCTGGTGACCAATCCACACTTTCTACCATATATATATATATATAGAGAGAGAGAGAGAGAGAGAGTTCTATTTCTTTCTGACTGATATAAAGACCTCTCACAAAGGACACAAAGATTATACACAAAACTGACTATTCAGTAATTTAAGTCTAACTTCAGGCCTGTGCTTCCACTTTTAAAATATTATTCTTTCCTCTTTCGCCTTACCTATATATTATCCTTTTGCATAATTTTTTACTCATGCACTTAAAATCCTCATCTAGAATGGGGATTATATCAATAGTGAAATTTGTTAGTTAGGTGAATTGAAGAAGACGAGTCTGAATTAATAAAAAGTGTAAAGTATGGGCTGTTGTCCAAAAGATCATGATAATAGCAACAGCTGATGTTTTGAGAGTTGACTACATGAAAATCAGGAGGCTGAACACTTTACATGTGTTATCTCATTGAGTCCTCATAAAAGCCCTAGAGCAGGTATTATCATCCCATTTTTACAAATGAGAAAATAAAACCTGAGAGATATTAAGTAATTTGCCTAAGTCCATGTAGCTAATGAGTTACAGAAATACTTTCAAATCTGAGTTTGCCAGACTTCAAAGCTCATGTTCTTTATCACCACATCAAACTGCTGGGTGTTTCCTTCAATCAATAATAATAATGATAAAGCAATATTTCAGATTAGCTTAACAAAACTAAAGTGTGGAAGAATACTGCTTTAGTGAAAAAATGAGAAGTGTTTGAAATTAGCTCACCAATTATTTTAGGAAGTTATTACCTGCCATTTATGGAGTATGTACTTCACACCAGACACTTTCTATACATTTAATCTAATCCTCACAGCAGCCCCAAGAATTAGGTAAACTATCTCCCTTTTACACATGATGGAAAAGATACTCAGAAAAGCCAAGTAATTTGCCCAAGGTCACATAGATAGAAAGTGGCACCGTCCTTGCACTATGCCTTTTCCCACACGACCTCATTACCTTTCTTGCAAGGCCTTTCTCTAGAGTGCTTGAAAAGCTCGCTTTATAAAACAATAGTGCCATCCCCCTTTAAGTGTACTTAATACTATTTATTAGCTCAGCAAAGCTTTAATTCAGAGACAATGCAAAAGTAAACTTTAACCCAGCCCTGCTCTCATTATCATAAACTCCAAATTTAGTGAGGTCCACATTAATGGGTTTTACTGTATATAGAAAAGAGTTTAATAGTCACTTAGCCCTCCTCTATCTCCATTAACAAAGGTAAAAGGCCACACAAAGGTAAAGGAAGGAAGAACAGGGACCTTAAAACTAAAACAGATAAGAAGTGTCTGTAATTTGTACTTCAGCAAAAAATCATAATACATATGTCAGTAAAACAATACAGTACATACATATGCCAACATGTAACAACAAATTCAACTCTACAATTTTAAGTGCCCTATTCATCAATTAAAGAAAATTAATCCTAATCAGATGTTCATATTAAGGAATATAGCCATAGCAAATCGGCAATAATAATTAAAAGTCCATTTCAAATCTCTTTGGTGAGCTGGGAAATGATCTAACATAGCCAGGCTGCCCTAGTCCTTTCTGCAGCATTGTATAAATGTGCACATTAAGTGAAAATTCCTGGATGTTTAATATGGTCATCTTTGCTACTCACACTACACTTGTTTCTAATGAAGATATGCTGCCATGTGCACCATGAATGGGGAAAATGTACAAGTTGTGACAGTTAAGCACATGTCTGCTCTGAGAGCCAAGTCCTTAATACACAGAATTTTCCCACCTAGGTCATCACAGTGTTAGAAAGATTCCAAACAAATCCTACCCGCTTTGGACAGAGCTACTTGAAGCAGGCAGGATCCCATAGCTCTCTCTGGTTGCATCATGTTTTGTTTTGTTTTGTTTTTTCTTTTCTTTAGGTCAGCTTGTAAACGAACTGTTACATGGCTCTCTCAAGGCAAAAGAAATAGCCTTGGGATAGAAGCAAAACAATCCAGAGGAGAGACAGCCCCCCTAGTCTTTCAGGCCCGATGCACTGTGAGGTGGGTGGTGGAACCCAATTTAAGATCATTGGTAGTTTGGTTAGACTCAGGAGGCCACGTGCTTCCTGGTGATAGTCAAGGGTAAAGGGGGTCAGTGTGCTGAGCCATTTTGAAGGATAGGTTTGCGTCTTGGACACCCAGAGTGAACTAATCTCCCATTGCTACACTACATGAAGTATAAAAGTATAAACTTTCTACCACAGGAATGGAAATTAACATAAATATCTGAGACTGCCATAATTCTGATAATCCTCTATCTTGCGTTGCTTGGTTGGTTCGCAAAACAGGCTCACCAAAGTATTACCTCAGGATTCAGTCTTTTACCTTCACTTTCAATTCTCCTGGCCAGAGCATTGTAACCATGATTATTTCTTTTACAATCTATTTCAATTTCAAGTCACTAGAAGGCATTACTGGAGAGAATATGGAGTCTCATTCTCTGAACTTTTCAAAGTCAGAGCAAGAAAACAACATCCTTCCTGGATAACTCTGAGCTCTCTCAAAATCCTCCCCATTCTGAGTCTCTGATCACTACTAATCAATTAAATCTTATGAGACAGCCAGCAATTCCAGTTCTAAGAATCTTTCCTATGGAAATATTAGCACAAGTTCACAAAAATAAAAACAGTACCATGTTCACTGCAACACTATTTATAATCTCAGAAGTGTGAAAGGATCTAAATGGCCAGCAGTTGAGGAATGGTTTATTAAAGACCACTTAAACTACAGAACACTGTGCAGCCATTAAAAATAATAATACAGGTTTCCATTTACTGCTATAAAAATGTGTTAGTGGAAAAAGGAAGGTATAGAACAAAATGTATAGTGTGTTACTATTTTTGGAAAAAAATACAACTGTGTATGTATACAAATAAATGTGTACAGAGAAAGACTATATGAAACAAAAACATCTGTTTTAGAGAGCTATAGGTATAAATATATAGCTATGTATATTTCTGTTACATGACATTCAGGTAAAAATATTTCTAGTATATACTTATACATACATTTGCATATGCATAGAAAAATCAGAAGAATTCATCAGCTTGGGCTGCTAATAACAAAATATCATAGACTGTGTGACTGAAACAACAGACATATATTTCTCACAGTTGTGGAAGCTGGGAAGTCCAAGATCAAGGTGCTGACAGATTGAGTTCTTAGTAAGCGCTGCTTCCTGGCTTATAGACAGCAACTTTTTTCCTGTCCTCAAAGGTACAGAAACAGAAAGAGAGAGGCCAAGCCTCTGGAAAATGAAATTGGGAAAGAAGACTAACTTTCTATTTGTACACTGTTTATTTATTTAGGTTTCCAAGCAATTCCCTTCAAATTGAGACTCTCTTCTTCTCCTGGGTTGTAATCAAATTAAGAAGTAATACAAAAATAAAACAAATGAGAGGCTAGAATATATCCATCATTACTGATTGAGACCAGGGTAGAGGGGGTAAAAGCCAAACAAGCCTACCTGTCCTCACTACAGAATTAGTCCATCTCCACAGTGCTGGGCTGGGGTGGGCTCCCAGCCTCAGGTAGAATGTAGGCTCCTGGTAGGGAGGCCCTTCTCCAAATAGAAGGAAGGTGGCAGTAGGCTAAGCTGGACCACTTATTTCAAATTTATCAATTAGGTAAGTCACTCTCTCCTTCTAGGGCAGAATGAAGAGTACAGTCTTTGAGAAAGTAGTACCTATGGTGGCTAAACCTAGACTACAACAGGTTAAAGAGTGAAAGAGTGAATGGTGAGAAAGCAAAGAGAAGAAAGAAGTCAACAAGAAAGAAAGAAAATAGAGTAGGGAATACAGGGAAGGATTTTTCTTTCTTTTTTTTTAAGGAAGAGGCCAACAAAATGTCAAATGTAGAAAGTGGAAGAGGCAAAATCATTTACAGCAAGAGTCTAAGCACAGTGACAGTATTATGGACACAAGCGAGGTGAATTCTTACTGAGACGTGAATAAAAGGGAAGGAACAGGAAAAGTCACAGTGATTTGAGGCAGAGATAAAGGAAGGGAAGTTGAGTTCACAGCATGGTACCAGTTTTGTGAAAGGGTAAAAAGAATCTAGGGCTAACGCCAGGCAACAAAACTTAAACTTGCAAGGTGCCACAGGGCCTGGTTGTGCTAAAGTACTGACAAAACTTAGCAGAACCAAGACCCACTTGTAAATGTTCTATCATACTGTGAAACTTCTGAGAAATTGTGATTTATTATTTATAAGACATTGCTATCTAAGCAATATATAAATATAGATAGATACTCTCTATATCATTCAACATTGTTCATCATAACATTAGTTGATTCACATGCTCCCTTGTCTCTGGGAACCCTAAGGAATAAAGTTTTTCCTAAATAACTGGTTTTAAGCTTGACTGGCCCTGTGCAATTTTTCATCGCAATTCTGGCTACCATTACAACCATATTTTCCAAATCCCAATGCAGTATAAAGTAAAATCAAACAGAAAGAAGAAGAAATTGGTGGAAAATTCATAATCTAGAAGTCTGGCTCCATACTTTTGACTGATAGAAACTAAAAGCTCTGTACTGGAGATGCTTCTATATTCCCACTGATCTGTTTTCATGCCATGGTATCAATGGCCATAGAAGTTCTGGCAAACTGATTCTTCTGGTAAACTGATTTCTGTGAGCTAATAAAAGAAGGAAAGCTGTGTATCTTTCAAACAGTCCCCAAAGTTATTTTTTTTTTAATCAGGGTTTAAAGCTATGTTCCGAGTCTCCATTCCTCTGTGTGATTTAGCTTTACAACAAGTGCCCCCTCTTAACAGTTTTTGAGGTCATTCGGGTTTTGCCAAATGTGTGCTGCAGCCCCCCGCGTGGGCTCCTCTACTGCTATTAAAGTCATACTGCATGGGGTTCAGTGTGGGAGCTGCCGCCAGAAAGGATCCCCAAGGCTGATTATCAGGCAAATCAGCGTCAAGTCCAGTATCTCCACAGAGGGCTTCCAGTTCTGCTTCTGCAGTGTCGCTTCCCTGTCCCCAGGATAAAGTGAGCCATCTTCACTGCTGACACTAGACGCAACTGAGATTGGATCTTCTGACAGAGATTAGTGGGCAGCAGTGAATCTTTCACTTGGGGTAGAAATAGGATTTTATCTAAGAAAATAACCATACATAATTGGGCTTCTGTCACCTTAAATTTTAATGGTGAAAGTAATATGGAGGCTTCTGGGACTTTAAATTATGGCTTTCAGAAGCTTCACACTGAATCTTCCAATTATTCTCTATAAGTACTTTCTCAAAGCATGTGCCACCATGACATTGATATCACAACTCAAATCTAAATTCAAAACTGACTGCAAGGCTATGAGCTATGTGCTGGTGTGCCGGCGGCCTCATTTTCTCTTTGAACATCTGACAAGGTGAATCAGCAGGCACTCTCCCAGAGCCCAGCCAGCTGTTTGCCAAATAGTCAAATACCCTGGCATGCAGAAGATGTCCCCATATCACAATTAGTGAAGACCCCCTATATTTCCCATTAGTTTCCGGCTCACCTACATCCTTTCACACAGGCCCAACTGACTCACTCAGCAAAGTGTCCACTCTTGCTCGCTTGCTCACCTCTCGGGTTCTGCCACTCCAGCAACTGGATCCAGTGTGTGTTGCAGAATGGCAGCCAGTTCAAACAAAACCATGGGGGAGAGTTTTCAAGCCTGTGCTTCCTTGCAGCGGATCTGAAATAGGGGCTGAGCTGATATTTGTGGTGGTAGGCAGATAAAAAGCAAAGAGGTGCACGTATTTTTACTTAAAATGCATTCCATTTGGCTGAAGTAAAAATGGGACTGGGAAGACAATAAGGGAAAAGTGAAAAGGCTTTCCTCTTTTATACTAATGTCTTAACTTCCTTGTTATATACCTATTTTGATCATTTTAATATTTTTATCTTCATATGAAAAGAAGTGGAAATGAATATTTAATTATTTGTAGGTTTAGCTTTAGACTCCTTCAATTAGTTTTAAATGAGTCCCCTATCTCAGCAAAGGCAAAGTCGAATTTACAACTGTAAATAACTAAATCCAGCTGCACTAATGAATCCACAATGAAAGACAACCCTTATTTCATATTTTAAAGGTCCTGAAGCAATCTTCCTCAGCTGGATGACTTAGAACAAAGGCCATGGACAGCACATGGGAGTTCAGAAGCAGAAAGGGACAAAGATGCCACAAGACAAGAGCCCTACCCAAATGGCTAGTCAAATTTCCTGAAGCTGGACACCAAACCCCAGGATTCCAGCTGGGTAAGGGGATCCTGGTTCCTTCCAGAAAAGTTGGGTCTTTATTCGTTCATTTCCTGTGATGTGTTTACACTTGGACAGAAGGGGCACAGCAGGGATGCTTTCAGGGCACATTTGCAGGGAAGCCAATCTCACAGGAATCCTGACTGCCAGATGTCAAACCAGTGTGTGCTGCTGAGCATGTTCTAAGCAGGATGCACAGGCACCAAATCATGGTCTGAGGAAACTGCTAGCCCAATCTAGGGCCTTTCCTGAGATGCAGGGAAAGCCTGGTAGAAACTTATGTCATTTAAAAAGTAGTAATAATTTTAAAAGCTGATACGACAGTAAAAATTACCTAAGAACAAGACAGGCTGATGAAATCCAGTTCTTCCAGTCACAGATACTCATTCCATCAACCCAAATCATCATAAGGTAAATCATAGCAAAACACTCCAAAACTCTGAGAACCATGGGTGGCAAAGGTGAGGAGGCCCACGTGTGAAGTGACCATAACAAAGATGGTGACTCTCATCTCCTGAAAACAAGCTTGGACGCCTGGGTGGCTCAGTCGGTTAAGCACCTGCCTTCGGCTCAGGTCATGATCCCAGGGTCTTGGGATCTGGCCCCAAAGTCAGCTTCCTGCTCAGTGGGGAGTCTGCTTCTCCCTCTGCCCCTTCCCCTGCTTGTACTCTTTCTCTCTCTCTCAAATAAATAAAATCTCAAAAGAAAGAAAGAGAGGGAGAGAGAGACAAAGAAAGAAAGAAAGAAAGAAAGAAAGAAAGAAAGAAAGAAAGAAAGAAAGAAAGAAAGAAAGAAAGAAAGAAAGGAAGGAAGGAAGGAAGGAAGGAAGAAAGAAAGAAAAAGGAAGAAAAAGGAAGAAAGAAAGAAAAAAAGAAAAACAAGCTCAAACATTGCTTTGCACTATGATCAGGACTATGATGCCCAAGTGAGAACTCTTCTAAGACAATGACCATAGACAGAAAAACAAAATATTTTCAAATCCACATTAATTTTAAAGTCCAAAACAGTGCAATTACAAATCTTGTCTGACTTGAATATTCAAGGCTCATGGAATGTTTCAAACATAAAACAGTTCTTCATAAATGATTCACCCAAACATTTACTGTGCTCCTGTTATATGCCAATACTACAGTTTTGATTAAAGAATAATCCTCATACTATTGGATTTCTCTGAAGAATTTAGTATCATGGCTCACCCCTTCATCTTAAAGTTCCTTCACTTCTGTAAAAGTTCTCTCCCTCTTAAAGATGTAGATCTCGGGGTGCCTGGGTGGCTCAGTCCATTAAGCGGCTGCCTTCAGCTCAGTCATAATCCTGGGGTCTTGGGATTGAGCCCCACATCCGGCTCCCTGCTCAGCGGAGAGCCTGTTTCTCCCTCTTCCTCTGCCTGCCACTCTGCCTACTTGTGCTCTCTCTCTCCCTCTCTGTGTCAAATAAATAAATAAAATCTTAAAAATAAATAAATAAATAAATAAAGACGTAGATCTCTCAGGCCACTGTCCCTTTTTTCTAATTCCTCTTCCTCAGCACTGTCCTCATTTCACTCTAAATCAACAAGGGGTGAAGGGTAGTATATCAAAGTCACCTGGGAGACATTTTTCGTTTTCTCAAGTTATATGATGCTTTCTACCCCCATTTGAGAATCTTCACCTATAGGAACCTATTCACTGTTTCTAGCTGGGATAAATCACATGTCTTAAGAGTTTGGGGATAAAAAAAAGGCTGAAGATCTCTGTACTAAACACTTTCTAAACACATCCTCTTGATCTTACCTACTTCTGTGACTTCAACTACCTATCACCTATATGTTGATGATTTCAAAAATAACATTTTAAGTTCAGACCCACATATACAAATGCTTAATGGACTTCTGTTTCCAAATGATCTGCTAACTCAAACTCAGCGCAACATATTATCTTTTTTTCTCTTACCTTTCTTAATAGTATCCATTCAGCGGAACTTCACACTCCCTATTCGCACCCCACATACATCAAATCTGTCACCAGGTCCTTTCTCTTCCAGAACACATCTTAAATCTGTCTACCACGTGCCATGTCCCACCTGGCCCTCTGCAGCAGCCTCCTCACTCCTCCCAGCTGCAGCCTCTCTAGTTCAAATTATTCTCCACATACTCCTGGTTCATACTTATTAAAGTAGGTAATCCTGGAATGCAGCACTCATGATATACCAGATGATTTTTGATAGCACACAATGTTTTAAGTATTTATAAATTTTAAGTTTTAGAAAAGTAAAAGTAACACATCAAACTGGGGTTCTAATATTAAGTTTGCTTTTAAAATTAATTCTGGTATAAAAATCAGACAATTTAAATAAAAATCTAGTTCAGGGAGTATGCAGGTATTTTTAAAGAGATAAAAGTGGTACATTAATCAATGAAGTTTGGGAAGTCAGGTCCTACAAAATAGATCTGAACTTCTCAACATGATGTTGCAAATGCTGTATGTCCTCTTCGTCTTCAGCCACTGCCTCTTCCCACATTCCCTGCACTATTCAGACCCTCTGTATATCAGCTTTGCTGCATAGCAAAACACTCCAAACCTAGTGGCTAAAACAGCATTTTATTTAGTTCATAATTATACAAATAAGCTGGGTCATTCTGTCTGGGCTGACGACAGATTTCCCGTGGATTCTCCCATGTGTCTGTGGTCAAATGATGAATCAGCTAGATGGTCCAAGATGAACTCACTCACATCTCTAGTGGTTAGGAGATGTCAGCCAGAGCCTCCATTTCCTGCAGGTGGCCACTTTATCCTCCAGCAAGATAACCTGGACTCAATCACAATATGGTCTCAGGCTTCCAAGCACAGAATCCCTAGCGCACAAGCACTTTTCAAGTCTCTACTGGTTTCACATTTGCTAATGTCCATCAGCCAAAGTAAGTCATGTGGTCAACCAAATGCAATGATGGGGAAACAGACTTCAGATCTTAATGGAAGAAACTTCAATATCACATTGCCAGGAGTTGGATGCAGAAAAGGGAAGAATTCGTGACCATTGTTACCATCTACCACTCTTGTCATATCCCAAACATGCCAGGCATATTCACACATGTGCTCATGTATTCCCATCACCTGAAATGAACTATCAACCTCCTGCTGTCTTTCTGGCAAATTTTTATTTCTTGTCCTTCAAGGTTCTGCCCAAATACAGCATTTACTGACATCTTTCCTCAAATTAATTATTCCCTCCTATGCTCCCGTGATCCCTTGCATATGTCTCTATTATAGCATTCAGTGAATTGTGTTATCATGTTATAATGTCTCCCTAAATTGACAGTCTTTGTACCACTAGCACAGTGACTGGCAAAGAATAGGCATTCAATAAGTGTTCACTAAATTGAATTTAACTGAATAAATTCAAAACAAAAATTAAAATCTCCTTCAAATAAGCCTACATTTAAACAACTTAAGGTGCAACTATACAAAAATGGCCTTATGAGTTGGTAGGACTAATTAGATCCACCTCATCTAATTTGAAGGGCACCAGGGCAATGCTCCCAGTCAGAAGTATTCTTGTTGTGCAACTGGCACAAAGCCTGACCTTTCAGCATAGATTATTCTAGGTCTTAAAATGTTGTGCTATAGTGCAAACAACGTAGGCTTTGGAGTCTGAAACACTAGGACTCAAAACCTAGCTACTTGTGTGATCCTGACAATTTACTTATTACATTTCTCTGCACCACTCTTTTATATCCAGTGTTGCAATAAATTATGTAAAGCACCTAGCACAGTGCCTACCATATACCCAACACACATCAAACCCTAGGGTCTCCTATAAGAAAAGTAAATCACCTGGGAGGAGGTAAGCTCAAGCCTCTTTCATTAACATCTGAGGAGAGTGGGAGAGAGAGAAAAAGAGTGTGAAAGTAAGTAAGGGGTAGTCAATAATTTCACAGTGTTACTGAAAGCCAGAACTGTGGCTAGTATTAGACAGTTATATCACTTTTCAAGGACCCAATCAAGGACTAACAGTTTCCCACTCCCCAAGTTATATAATGACTATCTCTGGTGATACAGGAATATGCAATCAACATTTATACATCTACTTAGGCAAGATTACTGGGGGGAAAAGCTAAGGAAGAAAAGAGGTTTCTCAAAATGATGCTACCCTAGTCTTTTAATGGATAGTCTCTCACTCTTTTCGTTATTACATTTAAAAGGAGTAGTTACAGTAAACAAGTTTTTTTCTCCCTAAGGATATAATTTTTTAAGTGAAAAAAATGAAAAGCACATGACAAACACACAATTCTAAGCTTCAAATTGTATCACTTCTGAAGGAAATGTTACCACTGAAACCAATATAAAGTGAGTTTTAGACACACTGAAGTCGTTTCAAAGTAAAGCCAAATTTAACACATTTTAATAAAATCTTTAAACTTCCAAAATCCACGTAGGAACTTGACTCCTATAAGATGTCTCCACAGTTACCCTTCCTGAGGATGTTCTCATATCTCAGGGGCAGCTCTGAAACACTTACATACTTACTATTCACTAAATCAATCTACATTTGTTGATACCTAGCCCTGTAAATGAATCTCCATCATTTCCCCTGCAATCTTTCATTACTAGCTACACTGCAAACTTCCTGATACCCATGATTCTACTTTCTGTATTTTCCTAATCCACTTCTCCCCACTCCCAGCACCCTGATTGTACTCAACAAATGTTAATTTATGACTGACAAGAAAATGTACAAGCATTTGCTGATAGTAAATTCGTTGGTCATTCAAGTTCAGATCAAGACCTCTAGAGACCTTAAAGACTAAAAAATTATGGTACCCCCCATCCACCTGGAAATCAAAATGGAAATAATACTAAACCATAAAGCACAAAATTTACATATAATGTGCAAAATTACATATATGTTCAAATTAAAATAGCTTCTGCTGGCAATATTTTAGGTAAGCTCATCAAAGGTTGAACAACTCTCTCATTCTCCCTCCCCTCCCCACTATGAGGGGAGCCTATGTGTGGGAGGGAGGATGATATGGGGGCGGGGGGGACAAACAGGAGCAAGCTTGTATCTCTAATTTCCTCGTGCTTGGTCTCCTGTAGAATACTCCAATTCTTGGTGCAATTCATAAAACTATATCAGAACATTAATTATGGTAAATATGCTACAGAATGTAGAAAGAGGAATCAAATGTTGGCCTAAATTCATATGCATATTCACTGTTCTCTTGTAAGTGCCCAAAGTCTATTGCAGGTGTGTAGCAGGACAACTTAACATAATATGAATAGAAACAACCTAACATATTGCCTTGCCTGCTGTTACGACTGTATTGTGGTTGTGTATAGAAAAGAAGGTACGATAAATGATTGTCAGCACAGCTCTCAGAAGCATAAGTTTTTGCATTTTATTTCATTAGACTTCAACATTTGATAAAAGCAACAAGCACCAAATTATATTTGGATAAACCTTCCATAAATAATGTTTTCACAGCAGTCACAGAGTCTAGAATGCAGATGCTAATTACAGAGCCAAATCAAAACTACCATAGTTGCAATTAAAACTAAAATATTTTCACTTATGATTCTCATATTCATAGTAACAGATATTGGTTAATATTTCCATTAAATTTGAATACTCTATGCTTAGATATAATTATTTCAACTAATCTGTTTCCACTTTTATATTTTAAAAATCTTAGTGTATTCTGTATGGGTTGAATATGTAATTTGATTATTTTAATGTACCCAGGTAGACCTTCTGCCTTTTGATGAAAAATGTTTGGATACCTAAGAACATGGTATAGAGAAATAAGGAAATTCTTGTAATTATAAAGGTCCTTTACATACAGGTACTTTAAAACACTAAGTTTTTAAGACCTATGCTGATAATGAAGTATAAGAATGTACATTTAGGAAAGCAACTGGATAATTCAGTTAATTGTTATGTGATCAGATCTCATTGGTTCTAAGATGTAGTCCAATTAAAAAAAAAAATGTCCCTTGGTGACTTTGACCTAGGAGTAGAAAGTGTATTACATCCATTAAATAGGAAGCCAAGGATTACTTGAACAAATAATATTACAGGTCTGTAGAATGACTGATGGTCTTTGCAAAGGTCCAGACTGGTTTCATCTTTCTTGAGATTTTATCACTGATTTGTTCCTAGTCATGTGCAGTTACTAAGGCCAGCAGAGGTAACAAGTGTTTGACATATGATAGTTGGGCCACTTTTGTCAGACTGCATTTATTTTAAGCTATACTCATACTTGGTACTCTTATGTGTATATGTTCTTGGGCTTCAGTTTTTTCTTTTTTCCAGCAATGGGTCAAACAAATATTATAACACTACCCTCTAAAGCTCTGCAAAAATAATGTATCTGCTTCCTTGCAAGGGATGCCTTTACATTGCAGATAAAATAAGTGACTATAGAGCAAGCAGCTAATGTAAAGACTTACTCTTTGTTCATTGCCTTATTTGCACAGCTTACAACATATCCCTTACCTTTTAGCATATATTATCCATCTCAATTCAATCCATCCTTTACAACTGCAGCAAGCCATGGAAGTTCTCGGTTAGTTGAAAGGAAATTTCAAGGGAGGAGGGGTGTGGAAAAACACATTTAATTTATGCTACTGAAAAGGGACTGTTCTAAATGGTTTCTGCGCACTTTTGCATCTTCTTACACACTACAAATCAGCTCAGATATCTTAATCAGTGGCTAGAAACATATCCTTATCAGTAACATATTCATGAAAGATGGTATGTGAGCTGCAAAATGTTTGGCAGAGAATGAGGAATAAAAAAGAAAGAAAGAATATGGTAAATAGTTGATGGGATAGCTTTGTGTTTCAACCCTATTCATTTTGGAAATTTTCTATCATCTGTTTGTTCTATTTAGAAGGATAATAGACAAACCAAAAGAATGTCAGCTTTCTATGGATTTGATTTCACCTATACATCAATACACTTACTGTACAATGATCCAGATGGAAGCATATCTACACACAGTGGTGAATATAAGAATATAGATACATTTTCGTGTCTCCTAAATTTCCTATTCATGATATTACCTTATGCAAAGTTCAGCACTTTTCTGTTTTGACAATCTAAGCACTGTCTAAACATTATTTCACAAAAGCAAGAGTAGTTCTTGACAATTAATTTCTGCAGTCAATGGTCTTCACAAACCGGGCAACTCCCCTTGGAACTTAGGAGCCACAACAGCAGACTGCGTGCGTGAAAGAGCAAGACAATTCATTAGCCGATTCTGCAGCAACTCAAAGTGGCGGGGGATGTCAGCCCCTGCTCTGGCGCTTCAATACTAATGAGAGTCATTGCATATTCATAACCCCAAATACAGTCAGCTTCTTGTAAAAACTTTTGTCACCCAGGCTTCATGGCAAGAGCAAAGCACTGCACAATTCGTGTCACGGCACTTCCGCCAAGTGAGTGCAAGAGCAAGATTGATTGTTTTGCAACGTAGCCTGACGGCGAACTAAAAGATGCTGCCCCAAGGGTCCTAAAATTCTGCTTAGTTTGATTGCAAAGCCCCAAATAATCAAAGAAACAAAAAGGAAGCAGTGGTGGTGAATGTATATGTCTATATATACAAATACCCACATATACACCATACACAAAAAATATATAAAAGAATACTTCAAACAAGAAATTTGGCTTATTGAGTGTTCAGAGTAATTATCTGTTAGGAATGTAAAACCACTCCCATCAAGTCCTACCATGTTGAAAGAAGAATGGTGTGCCCCAGTAAACTTGTTCTTGAGTTGCAGAAACACCATGGCATATCTTAATAGAAACAGATTTCTAAAACTATCTGAAGTTTCCCGTCATTATCGATACCAAAGCTTAGTGAACTGAACCTGTCAGCTCTGCCAAATGTAGAGCAACCTGGAATCCAATTCCTCAGGCAGCTTTTTAAGTTGTTGTCAGTGCCTCCCTTGTTTTATCATCATCATCATTATGATTAGTTCCCAGAAGTGAGCCATTCAGTGTGCTTGCCAGGAAATCCTAAGGGGCCAGCACAACACCATTTGACCCCAAAATACCTGTCTGTTTGGGGTAGCTACCAGCATCCCCTGGAGTCAGAGAAAGGAAATGTATATTTCAGCACCCGCTTTGAAAAAGCCTTGAGCATTTTTTTTCACTTGTAATGATGTCTTCAGCCAGAATGCCAGCACACTTCCACATTTTTTCTGACAGGAATGCAGTCTATAAACTACACATAAAAATTAAATAAAACAGGCCAGTGAAAGAAAAGTTTCTAAATTTGATCACACTTGAGTTGTTAAAAGTTATTTCCAGATGCATCCTGTGTATAAATATCTGCATAGCTAAAGACAAATCAGGAATATTGGGAAAATGGTAGGGGATAGATGATGAGGTGTTGTGGGGGAAGGGGCTCACCCAACTGGTTTACATCTCAGGCACAGACACACAAGCTTCGAAAATAGAAGGATTTGTGTTTATGATTGATTAGGTAACTGATTATCCACAGATATTTTAAGTGTTGAGACATTAAATTGTCAGCTCTATCAGTTTGATTGCAGTAAAACATGAAAACATTGACTTTTGTCTAGTTAGAGAAATTTATTTTTCCCAGAATGACAATCCTTTAAGTAGAAGCCAGGCAGCTTGCCAGCTTTCCATGTCATACACTGAAGTTTGCAAATGCAACCCATATTTTCAAGTGTTTTTCAAGGTTCAATGAATGGTGCATTGGTCTTTTGCAAATAGTCTTGTAATAAACAGATTCCTGCAGTATGCTTCACTCTTTAAGCTTGAGAAAAGTATTTATTCATTTTGAAATAAAAAAAAAAAAAACTGTAGCTTTGCATTCATGTTACCAGTGCTCTTCAGATATTCAAAGTATCTCTCAAAAATAAAATAAACCTCTTTGGACCACCATGCTGTGAACAAGTTTGATTAATATGTTTTATAAGCCTGAAATAAATGCTCATCATAACTGTCAGTTAGCTGACAGCCTTCAAAAGTCTTTGTTCCCAGAATGAGTAATTTGTCTGATCTTTAAGATACCATATTCCAGCTGAAAAGGAAGATATAACAATCAAGTAAATTCTACTAAAATTTGATTGCTCTTAAATCAGCCTTATATTCTGGGTCCTTGCATGTACTATATGTGTGCATACTATTTTACAAAATAAAAATACATCTTATTTGTTATTATTACTTGTCAGAATACCTGTGCTTTTTCATTGGGCAGAATTTTGTGTCCAGTGTTTAAAATCTAGTCCATTATAAGAATCGAAAATGTCAGATACAGTCAATCCTTTTGTTTTTTTAATTTTTCATTAAAATTCAACTTAGTTAATAGTGTATTATTAGTTTCAGAGTAGAATTTAGTGATTCATCAGTTGCATATAACACCCAGTGCTCATTACATCAAGTGCCCTCCTTAATGCCCATCACCCAATTACCCCAACCCCTACCCACCTCCCCTCCAGCAACCCTCAGTTTGTTTCCCATAGTTAAGAGTCTCTTGGGGTGCCTGGGTGGCCCAGGCAGTTAAGCGGCTGCCGTCAGCTCGGGTCATGATCCCAGGGTCCTGGGATCAAGCTCCACATCGGGCTCCCTGCTCAGCGGGGAGCCTGCTTCTCCCTCTCCCTTTCCTGCCACTCCCCCTGCTTGTGCACATTCTCTCTCTGTCAAATAAATAAATAAATAAAATCTTTAAAAAAAAAAAAAAAAGAATCTCTTATGGTTTGCTTCCCTTTTTTTTTTTTTTTTTTTTTAAGATTTTTTATTTATTTGACAGAGAGACACAGCGAGAGAGGAAACACAAGCAGGGGGAGTGGGGGAGGGAGAAGCAGGCTTCCTGTGGAGCAGGGAGCCCGATGCGGGGCTTGATCCCAGGACCCTGGGATCATGACCTGAGCCGAAGGCAGATGCTTAACAGCTGAGCCACCCAGGCGCCCCGTCCCTCTCTGTTTTTATCTTATTTTTCCTTTCCTTCCCCTATGTTCATCTGTTGTTTCTTAAATTCCACAAATGAGTGGAATCATATGGTATTTGTCTTTCTCTGACTGATTTCACTTAGCATAATACCCTCTAGTTCTAACCATGTCATTGCAAATGGCAGGATTTCATTCTTTTTGATGACTGGGTAATATTCCATTGTATATATAGACCACATCTTTTTTATCCACTCATCTGTTGATGGATATCTGGCCTTTTTACACATTTTGGCTATTGTGGACATTGCTGCTATAGACATTGGGGTGCATATGCCCCTTTGAATCACTATTTTTGTATCCTTTGGGTAAATACCTAGTAGTGCAATTGCTGAATTGTACGATAGTTCTATTTTCAACTTTTTGAGGAACCTCCATACTGTTTTCCAGAGTGCCTGCATCAGTTTGCATTCTCACCAACAGTGCGAGACGGTTCCCATTTCTCTGCATCCTTACCAACATCTGTTGTTTCCTGAGTTGTTCATTTTAGCCATTTTGACTGGTGTGAGGTGGTATCTCATTGTGGTTTTGATCTGTATTTCCCTGATGCTAAGGGATATTGAGCATTTTTTTCATGTGTCCGTTAGCCATTTGTATGTCTTCTTTGGAGAAATGTCTGTTCATGTCTTCTGCCCATTCCTTGACAGTCAATCCTTTTAATAAAATATGTGACTGGGAAATCAATACTAGGCATGATGATTTAAATGGAAACACCAATCAAAAGACAGATGCAGCCATTAATTCTACTGAAATACCAACATTTCTATATTTGTTGCATATTTTCTAAGGATTACAATGATTATTAAAATACAGAATGTTCTAAAGGCCAGCAGACCATTGGCCCCTCCATGTTTGAATTCTGCAGACAGCAATAGATAATATCTGGAACAGAGGGTACCTGCGCAGCTATCCAAGTCTACACCAATTAGATTAACACTTCTTCCTGACTCTTAGCCAACCACCTCATGTTCTGGAGCACTAGATTTGACTGCTCTCCTTATCATATCTTAGAGAGTAATAACTATTCTAAGTGGTCATTAAATTATCTCTTCTCCTCCTTTATTCCAACCACCACTGATGTTTCACTCCTTTTCTGTGACAGAACTTCAGGAAGCACCCTGTTTATACACTGCCTACATAGTTCCTGTTGTCAACATGCTTTCCTCCTTGATTTAATCGTACCTACTTTCATACCGTGCCCACAAAGATTAAAACTACAGACCATTTTACATTTAGCATCTTTTTTTAATTTTTCCTAATCTCTAAGAAAGGATCATTTTTATAACAATTGTGCTTTTACTCCTCTATCACCTTTGTCCATAAGAAGTCGTTTTTCATTTTGTTATTTTCCGAATTGCCCAAAAGCCACAGGTTCTGTACTTATTATGATCGGGATAAGCATTATTACTCTTCTTAATTTTGATATATCCATTATTAAACTTTTAATGAAGTTTATTTTCATTCTTTATCTGCTCTCTATGCCATAGCTACCCCTTATAATTTCTAATATACTACGGAAGTTTTGAAACTTTGATCTTTCTGGCTTACATAAAAATTTCCTCACTTTTGTTATATCTCATAATTATTTTATTATTTATTGGTTGCCAGGAACATTTATTCTGATGAAGAGGATGTTCAGGCTATAAGCAAATATTGCCTTCCTGTGACTAAGCTTGGGATGGGTGACTGGTCTTACATCTATCTTTTCTTTTTGATTTCATGACACTCAATAAAGAGGCCTCTTCTTTTAAATGCCTGATGTTCACACTTAATTCAGGTAAATTAAGATGATTGGGCTGGAGAAAATTCAGATGAGCTTCATCCTGGCTTTTTGTCTGGTTTAACTCCTTTTCTTCATGACTTAGCTGAGATTTTATCTCTCCCAGGAAGCCTTCTCAAACTCCCAAAGTAGGGTTAGATGTCTCCCCTGTTTGCTCACTCATGTTTTATCATTTAATACACAGTATTTAAATTATCTATATATTTATTTATCTCTCCAACTAGACGGCAATCTCCTTGAAGATGTTGTGTAAGACTCATTGTATCCTCAATGGTGGCCTCATGCCTGGCACATGGTAAGTACTAAATAATTTGTTTAGCATAAATTAATAAATAATCAGATCAGGCTTTTAAAAATCAGAAAGAGAACTGTAGTCTTTAAAAAAAAAAAGGAGGAGAGGAATTTAGATTGTAGAGCTTTTCTCATCTGCTACCACATACTCATACACACTGACATGCCGGATCACTGATGTTTTGTATAATTTCAACTGCCCTCCCACTCTTAGGTTTACATTTTCAGGGCTATCAGAAACTTTGATGAGAAAAGAGAACGTGCATTTTTTTCCCAAAGATCTGTTCATGTAAGGCAGAGTTTAGTATAATCTCTTACATAAATCAATTTTGCTTCCAGGCCATGGAGCACTAAGACGATGAAGGTAAGATGACAGCTCAACTGGACAATTTCTTCATTAACTTTTTAGGATCAAATATCCTCATCTTTGCCATTATCCTCTCCAAAGAACTGAGATATTTCTGGCCTCTGGTCTGAATTTTAAGAAAAGAAACTTAGAATGCTGCTAAGCTTTCTTTCAAGACCTTACCCAGACAGAACAGCCAATGTAGCCCTCCAACAAAGTGAAAAAGGAGAGACCTTTAAGGCAACTGGTACACCATGGCAGATTTCAAGAATGCCTATGATCCCAGCAGTATGAATACCTGAGAGAGAAACTGGTGTCGTGGAAATTGGTTATAACAATTTAAATTTTCAGCATTTTCTTAGCCAATATCTGAACCATCAGCTATAAAATGATTTCCAATAAGATCACGGCTGCTGAACTTTATATTTTAAACAACCTGGTTCTTTTAGAATATAGAAAGCAAAATTGTTAAACTCACAAAGCATTTTCTTTTATATAAAGAATAGCATCACACTTGGAGATAAATCTGGGTTCCAGTAATGACAATGCAACTTGCTATGTGACCTTGGAGTAATAATTTAAAACCTTCTGAGCCTCAGCTTCCTCTGTTGTGAGGATTAAATAAATAACAATGCAGTGTGCTTTAACATTGCCCACCATGCTGTTAGTGCTCAATAAACAGTAGTGATAGTTTTTGTAAGGTTCTTCATAACAGGGGTTAGCAAACTAGAGCCTGCAGGACAAATCTGCTCACCACCTGTTTTTATAAATAAAGTTTTATTGGAACACAGCCACAATCCTATGCTTATATATTGCCTATAAGTACTTCTGCACTATAATGACAAGAGTTAAGTACAAGAAGATTAATGACAGAGTTACAGCAGAAACCATATATCCCACAAAACCTAAAATATTTACTATCTGGCCCTTTACAGAAAAAGTTTGCTGGCCCCTACCTATAACAGAGATTTCACTACTACTTCTAAAATAAAACATCATCTCCTTGATACTAATAAACCAAATAAGCCTCCTTGGCTTTCTGTTCATAGAGTCCAAAATCACCCGACAAGATAGACCAAAATTGTTTTCATAGGGTGAAAAAAATTTTAAGAGCATTTTAAGGGTTTTCAGTATACTTAAAACTGTTATTAAATGCAGTATATTCAGTTTCACAAAGAAAATGACTAATCTCATTGCACTTCCTCTTCATCTATCCTCAATAGTGATGTGCCATGGCTAAAAATAATAATAGAGACAGCTAAGCAAAATAATATGCGCCTGGGTGATTCAGTTGGTTAACGTCCAACTCCTGATTTTGGCTCAGGTCATGATCTCAGAGTCATGAGATCAAGCCCCCTGTCTGGCTCCATGCTGGGGTGGAGCCTGCTTAAGATTCTCTCTCTCCCTCTCCTTCTATCCCTTCCCCCAGCTCTCACAAAATTCAACTCTTTATAACAACCTGCTAGCTTAAGTATACTACTTGCATAGCTCAATTCTAGGCTTACTCAAATAGACAGGAAGGCAGATATATTAGTCTGGGATCTCCAGAAAAATAGAACCACTAAATGAGAGAGAAAAAAGATTTAAAATAATGAATTGGCTCATGTGATTATAGAGGCTGAAAGGTGCCAAGATCTGCAGTCAGCAAGCTGTAGACTCAGGACAGTCAACAGTGTAGTTCCAGTCCAAGTCCAAAGGCCTAAGAACCAGAAGGGCCAATGGTATAAGTTCTAGTCTGAAAACCAGCAGGTTTGAGACCCAAAAAGACAGAGCCTATTTCTCAGATCCAGTCTCAAAAGGAAAAGATCTATGTGCCAGCTTAAGCATTCAGGCAGAAGGAGCTCCTTCTTACACACTTTTTTGTTCTATTCATATCTTCAACTGATTACATGAGGCCCACCTAAATTAGGGAGAGCAATCGTTTTTTCTTATTCAGGTATAATTACCATACAGTATTACACTAATTTCAGGTGTACACTATAGTGATTCAACAATTCTATACATTATTCAATGCTCATCAAGATAAGTGTGCTCTTAATCCTCTTTTTCTACCTCACCCATACCTCCACCCACCTCCCCTCTGACAAACACATGTGTTCTATGTATTTTGGAGTCTGTTTTGTCTTTTTTTTCTTTGTTTATTCCTTTTTGTTTCTTAAATTCCACATGAGTGAAATCATATGGTGTTTGTCTTTCTCTGACTTATTTAGTTATACCCTCTAGATCCATTCATGTTGCTACAAATGGCAAGATTTAACTTTATGGCTAATATTCCATCATATATACACATATCATGTCTTCTTTATACATTCATCTGTCGATGAATACGGAGTTGCTGCTCTATATTGGTTATTGTAAACACTGCTGCAATAAACATAGGGTGCATGTATCTTTTCAAATTAGTGTTTTAATATTCTTTGGGTAAATACCTGGTAGTGGGATTACTGGATCATATGGTAATCTTATTTTTAATTTTTTGAGGAACCTCCATACTGTTTTCCACAATATTTGTACCAGCTTGCATTCCCACCAACAGTGCATGAGGGTTCCTTTTTCTCCACAACTTCACCAACACTTGTTCTTTCTTGTTTCTGATTTTAGCCTTTTTTTTTTTTTGACAGAGAGAGAGAGCACAAGCAGGGGGAGCAACAGAAGGACAGAGAGAAGCAGGCCCCCCGCTAAGCAGGGAGCCTGATGCAAGGCTAGATCCTAGGACCCTGGGATCATGACCTGAGCCAAAGACAGACGCTTAACTGACTGAGCCACCTGGTTTTGACTTGCATTTCCCTGATGATTAGTGATGTTGAGCATCTTTTCACACATCTGTTGGCCATCTGTATGTCTTCTTTGGAGAAACATCTGTTCATATGTTCTGCCCTGTTTTTTGTTTTTTTTTTTATGATCTATTTATTTGAGAGAGACAGGACAAATGGGGAGAGGAGCAAAGGGAGAGGAAGAGAGAATCTCAAGCTGACTCCCCACTGAGAGCGCGAAGCCCGACTCAAGCCTCAATCCCATGACCCTGAGATCATGACCTGAGCCAAAATCAAGAGTCAGCTGCTTAAATGACTGAGCCCCAAGGCACCTTCTGCCCATTTTTAATTGGATTATTTGGTTTTGGGGTGTTACGTTATATAAGTTCTTTAAATATTTTAGATACTAACCCTTTATTTGATATGACATTTATAAATATCTTCCCCCATTCAGTAGGTTCTCTTTTAGTTTGGTTGTTTCCTTTGTTCTGCCAAAGCTTATTATTTCGATGTGGTCCCAACAGTTTATTTTTGTTTTTTCCTCTTGCATCAGGAGACGTAACTAGAAAAGTGTTGCCGCAGCCAATGTCAGAGAAATTACTGCCTGGCTCTCTTCTAGGATTTTACAGTTTCAGGTCTTATACTTAGGTCTTTAATTCATTTTGAGTTTATTTTTTGTGTATGGTGTAAGAAAGTGGTCCAGTTTCATTCTTTTGTGTGTAGCTGTCCAGTTTTCTCAATACCATTTGTTGAAGAGACTTTTTCCCATTGCATATTCTTGCCTCCTTTGTCATAGATTGATTATATAACCATGGGTTTGTCTCTGGACTATTCTGTTCCATTGATCTAGGTAGGTGTCTATTTTTGTGCCGGTACCACACTGGGTTTTTTTTAAGATTTTATTTATTTGAGAGAGTGCGTGCATGTGTACAAGCAGGGGGCAGGGGCAGAAGGAGAGGGAGAAGCAGACTCCCCACTGAGTGGGGAGCCTGACAAGATACTTGATCCCAGGACCCCGAGATCATGACCTGAGCCAAAGGCAGATGCTTAACTGACTGAACCACCCCGGTGCCCCACCATACTGTTTTGATTACTGCAGCTGTCTAGTATATCTTGAAATCTGGAATTGTGGTCCCTCCAACTTTGTTTCTCTTTCTCAAGATTGCTTTGGCTATTCAGGGTCTTTTGTGGTTCCATACAAATTTTAGAATTATTTGGTCTAGTTCTGTGAAAAAATGTTGGTATTTTGATAGAGATTGCATTAACTCTGTAGATTGCTTTGGGTAGCATGGACATTTTCACAATATTGGTTCTTCCAATCCCTGAGAATGGAATATCTTTCCATTTGTTTGTGTCATCTTCAATTTCTTTCATCAATATTTTATAGTTTTCAGAGTTGAGATGTTTCACCTCCTCAGTTAAATTTATTCCTAGGTATTTTATCATTTTTGGTGCAATTGTAACTGGGATTGTTTTCTTAATTTCTCTTTCTGCTAATTCATTATTAGTGTATAGAAATGGAAAAGATTTATATGTACTAATTTGTATTCTACTACTTTACTGAGTTCATTTATCATTTCTAGGAGTTTTTTGGTGGAGTCTTTAGGGTTTTCTATAATAGTATCATGTCATCTGCAAATAGTGACAGTTTTACTTCTTCCTTACCAATCTACATGCCTTTTATTACTTTTTTCTTTTCTGATTGCTGTGGCTAGGACTTCCAGTTGACTGTGTTGAATAAAAGTGGTGCAAGTAGATATCCTTGTCCTGTTCCTGACCTTAGAGGAAAGCTCTTTATTCACCACTGAGTATAATGTTAGTTGTGAGTTTTCATATATGGCCTTTATTATGTTGACATATGTTCCCTCCAAACCTACTTTGTTGGGAGCTTTTATCATGAAGGATGTTGTACTTTGTCAAGTGCTTTTTCTGCTCCTATTGATATGATCATAAGGTTTCTATCCTTTCTTTTATTGATGTAATGTATCACATTGATTGATTTGTGAATACTGAATTATGCCTTTATTTCTGGAATAAATCCCACTTGATTGCAGTGAATGATTTTTTAATGCATTGTTGCATTTTGTTTGCTCATATTTTGATTTTTGCATCCATGTTCATCAGAGATACTAGCCTGAGTTTTGTTTTGTTTTGCAGTGTCTATCTGGTTTTGGTATCACGGTAACGCTGGCCTCACAGAAGAAATTTGGAAGCTTTCCTTCCTCTTTCACTGTTGGTAATAGTTTGAGAAGGACAGGCATTAACTCTCCTTTAAATGTTTGAATGAGGGGGCGCCTGGGTGGCTCAGTCATTAAGCGTCTGCCTTTGGTTCAGGTCATGATCCCAGGGTTCTGGGATCAAGCCCCACATCGGATCGGGCTCCCTGCTCAGCGGGAAGCCTGCTTCTCCCTCTCCCACTCCCCCTGCTTGTGTTCCCTCTCTCACTGTCTAGTCCTGTCAAATAAATAAAATCTTTAAAAAAAAAAAAATGTTTGAATGAATTCACCCACGTAGCCATCTGATCCTGGACTTTTATTTGCTGAGAGTTTTTTGATTACTGATTCAATTCCACTGCTAATAATCGGTGTGTTCAAATTTTCTATTTTTTCCTGATTCAGTTTTGGAAGGTAGTATTACTAGGAATTCATCCTTTTCTTCTAGGTTGTCCAATTTGTTGGCATATAATTATTCTTAACATTCTCTTATAATCCTTTTTATTTTTTGTGGCGTCAGTTGTTATTTGTCCTCCTTCACTTCTGATATTATTTACTTGAGTCCTCTCTTTTTTGATGAGTCTGGCTAACAGTTCATCAATTTTGTTATTCTTTAAAAACAAAAAAACAAAAAACAACAATCTTCTTTACCCAGCCTAACAATTCAAATGTTAATGTTAATCTCATCCAAAATAACCTTCACAGACACACCCAGAATAATGTTTGACAAAATATCTGGGTACCTTGTGACCCACTCAAGTTGACACATAAAATTAACCATCGCAGCAGGCAGGCAGCTGAGAACAAACACTTCTATCAAGTAGAAAATATAGGAATGATTCTCATATACACAAATATATTCTGTAAAAACTTTTTTATTGCTGCTACATAAATGGATACAAAAATTAGGATTTAAAAAGCTACTTATATAAAATATCTAAGGGAGCAATTCTACACACTAGAAAACTAGGATTCAATATAAGAATTAGTACTTCCTGAAACTACAATATGTAAACAAGCATATTCATGACAAGACAGTAAAATTTACCCAGGGCTTCTTGAAAATAATGGGTTATTGTAAAACTAGATAACCCTCATTTCTTGTAAGCATCATAAAATAAACCACACCAAAAGCTCTCATTAAATCTGAACAGAGTCTATATTTAACAAAATATTCTCTTTCTTTCACCTAACACTCCAAATATGTGGTATAATTGTTAAGACCTAGTTACAGCCACAACATAGATCACCTTACCTTTCTCCTTTGTTACTTAACTCAGTAGGAAATGTGTTTTAACCTTATAAAATACTAACACCAAACCATTCATTAACTATCTTTTCCTAATGGTCACATCCTAATGTGTTTATTAAACCTAACATTTCTTCACTTTTACTTGAGAGATAATAAAAAGGTACTATGATTATTGAAATTAATCAATTACAGACAATTTATTATAAATCTCACCACTTTATAACAATTTTATTGTAAATCTTACACAAGAGCAAGTGTTTCTACAGAATTACAGTATTTTCTGCTCTACTGTTTTGAATCCAGCAGAGTAAACACAACCTAAGGAATTCTATTTCGAGAGGCCTGCTGGCATTACTGGTTATTGTTTTGCATAAACAAAGAGATACCTATTGGAGCTGTGTACTAAGACCAAACATCAAATTGCTGGAGTGGGAGGCACCTAAAGGAAACAACTTTTTAAAGACCCTTCTCTGTTCATCAACAAAAATAAATAAAAGACAAAATATCATGTCTGTATTTCTGGGAGATTAGTGGTCCAACCTGGAATTTCAGCAGATAGTTCTGATAAACCATTAAAAGTGTCTTGAGTAGACTAGTAACCTCAAAAAACTTGCTTTGCAACATATCAAGATCTGTGAAGTTGGAGCACCTGGGTGGCTCAGTCAGTTGAGTGTCTGACTCTTGGTTTCAGTTCAGGTCATGATCTCAGGGTCATGAGATCCAGGCCTGTATCAGGCTCCATGCTCAGCAGGGAGTCTGCTTGAGTTTCTCTTTCCCTCTTCCTGTGTCCCTCCCCCGCCTCTCTCTAAAATAAATAAATAAAATCTTTTTTTTTTAATTTTATTATGTTATGTTTGTCACCATACAATACATCATTGGTTTTTGATGTGGTGATCCATGATCCATTGTTTTCGTATAATACCCAGTGCTCCATGCAGTACGTGCCCTCCTTAATACCCATCACCGGGCTAACCAATCCCTCCTTCCCCCTACCCTCTAAAACCCTGTTTGTTTCTCAGAGTCCATAGTCTCTCATGGTTCATCTCTCCCTCCAATTCCCCCTCCCCATTTTTCCCTTCCTTCTCCTAATGTCCTCCATGCTATTCCTTATGTTCCACAAATAAGTGAAACCATATGATAATTGACTTTCTCTGCTTGACTTATTTTACTTAGCATAATCTCCTCCAGCTCCATCCATGTTGATGTAAAAGTTGGGTATTCATCTTTTCTGATGGCTGAGTAATATTCCATTGTATATATGGACCACATCTTCTTTATCCATTCATCTGTTAAAGGGCATCTCGGCTCTTTCCACAGTTTGGCTATTGCGGACATTGCTGCTATGAACATTGGGGTGCATATGGCCCTTCTTTTCACTACATCTGTGTCTTTGGGGTAAATACCCAGGAGTGCAATTGCTGGGTCATAGGGTAGCTCTATTTTTAAATTTTTGAGGCACCTCCACACTGTTTTCCAAAGTGGCTGTACCAACTTGCATTCCCACCAACAGTGTAAGAGGGTTCCCCTTTCTCCACAACCTCTCCAACATTTGTTGTTTCTTTCCCTGTCCATTTTTGCCATTCTAACTGGTGTAAGGTGGTATCTCAATGTGGTTTTTATTTGGATTTCCCTGATGGCTAATGATGATGAACATTTTTTCATGTGTCTGTTAGCCAAATAAATAAAATATTTTAAACACATTCTAAACATAAATGCTCATTTTATATAACTCTTGTCTGGAATTTTAAGTTAGGAATGGAGGAACATACACATCCTAAACTTTTTAATTTCTGAATTTAGCAAAACCCAAAACACATTTGGTTAAAGTTTATTTTAATCCATTTCTCAAAATTTATATGCTCCAGGTATACTTCAAAAGCAATTTATTTCATGTGTTTCTCATTTACACTTTGCTCATCAAAAGTTTATTTTTTGTAAGAGCTGGTTCTTCTTCTCTAAGATGCCTTATGAGGTTTAGTTTTATAACACTTCAAACCACTCTTATTTTGAAGAGAGAAAGTTGCTCGGAAACCCTGTACTTCAAAATTACTAATTTGGCTCAAACAAAGTCTTCAGCTGGCAAAATATTTCCAAACTCTCGACAAACTTTTAACATTTTTTATAACTCCACAGCTCCAGATATAGCTACAATGTAACTGAATGGGATATATCACCACCATCTATGCAGCATTTCCAAAATTGTGTTCTCAAGAGGTGTAAAGAGGTGTTCATGGATAGAAAATGGTTAGGAATGTTAGTCAAATAACTGTTGGAAATGTTGAGTTAAACAAAATCAAACAGGTTTCTTTACTAAGATTTTCCAGAACCTTTATGTACATAATGAATATTTAAGAGAGAAATATAGGAAGCAATGTTTCCCAAATTTATTTAACAATGGAACTCTTTTAACAAACCTCTTAACATACTGTAGGACATTAATGTTCTGTAAAACAATTTGTAAAGCTCATCTTTGAGATTTCTAACACTAGGGAAGTGACTGCAATTACGATATTCTACCTGTATCTGTCACTAGTGAATGTAATAATCTAGCAAATATTTTCAGGAAGATGATAGTCCAGTTATTTAAAAAATACTCCTAGTTGGACAACAACACATGAAAAGATGCTCATCATCACTTATCAGGGAAATGCAAGTCAAAACCACAATGAGATACCACCACCCACCTGTCAGAATGGCTAAAATCAACAACATAAGAAACAACAGGTGTTGGCAAGGATATGGAGAAAGAGGAACACCCATGCACTGTTGGTAGGAATGCAATCTGGGGCAGCCACTGTGGAAAACAGTATGAAAGTTTCTCAAGAAGCTGCAAACATAACTACCTTATGATCCAGCAACTGCACTACTGGGTATTTACCCAAAGAATACAAGAACACGAACTCAAATGGATAAATGCACCCCTGTGTTTATAGCAGCATTATTTACAATATGAAAGAAGCCCAACTGTCCATCAATTGATGAATGGACAAAGAAGATATGGTATATACATATACAATGGAGTATTATTCAGCCATAAAGAATGCAATCTTGACATTTGCAATGACATGAATGGAGCTAGAAAATATAATGCTAAGCAAAATAGGTCAGTCAGAGAAAGATAAATGCCATATGATTTCACTCATATGTGGAATTTAAGAAACAAAACAAACAAGCAAAGGGAAAAAAATGAGAGCGAGGAATCAAGAAACAGACTCTTAATTATAGAAAACTGATGGTTACCAGAGGGGAGGTGGGTGGAAGGATAGGTAGTTGATGTACTTGTCCTGATAAGCACAGGATGATGTCTGGAAGTATTGAATCATGATATTATATACACCTGAAACTAATATAAAACTATATATTAACTACCTGGAATTAAAATAAAATAGTAACTTAAAATAATTAAAATAAAAACTTAAAATTAAAAAAATACAAATACAAACAAGAAAAAAAATACTCCTAGTTAAGACAGAATCACCAATTACTCCATTTTAACAAAATAGGAACAAATTGGAAATCTGAGTTGATTAACATAATGATGACAACCTGGCAACCTTATTAAAAAGACTACCTTAAATTTAATTCACAGAAGTTTTTTAGATATTTGAAGAAAACTGACAGCATAGAATTCTTGGTGAATTAAAAGTGTAATATATAGTTATTTATGATTATGACTACAACAAATTTTACTTCTAAATTGGCTTCTCCCTACAATGAGATGTCACCTCCAATGAGGAATACAAACATTTCAGAATCATACTTCCCTTTTCCCTTCCAAGCACACGGGATTATGCTCAGCCAATACAAAGTAATTTAAATATTAACTTAATCAATACATAATTTTGACATGATTAAGCACACTTGAGGGCTTATGGCTGAAGTTTCTGAAGGGGAAGACTTTATTGACATGTATTTACACAATTGAAAGGTTATTTTACTGTGTCTCAAAAATCACATAATGCATTCCAAAGATCCCTGGAAATTAATTTAAAATTACCTAGTGTTTTATATAATGCATACCACTTCTTGTCTTCAATTATAAAGATAACTAAAAACTGTTTCTATTAAAAAATATACTGCTTTAAAGCAATTAATTATACTACAGTGTGGAATACATTAAAACTTTATTAATATTCATAGATATTTTTATCAAAAGTACAAAAAAAGATAATAACATAGTTACTTTTGAAGAACATTAACAAAACAGTTTGACAAGGACTTTGACTTCCACCCATGAAGGAAAACTGCTATGGAAATTGCCCTATAATTGTAAATATTAGAAAACTGAATAAAATATATAAAACAAGTTTTCAGACAGTGGGTAACACATAGCATAGAACTACAATTACTGAGAGAAGGAAAACAAACTAGTTGAGCCTTCCAGTTGCCCTTACTACCTGGAAGCATTTTCCAGGCTTAAGAGCAAAGACAGGGAATACAAACAGGGCCTTAAGCAATTAGCTTAAGAGATAGACAGAAAGGCATCTGGGTAATCTGACATAGCTAGAATCTGTGGGGCAGGAGGTAGCTAAACAGAAAGAGAGCTCTGAAGATGTGTAGAGGATCTCCCCAAATCTTTGCCTGAATACTGATCTGCATAGGCATAAAGTCGAACACCCCAAGGCAAAGGAAAGAAACACCAAAAAACAACACATCAAACAATTCCTACAGTCATACTTAGCTAAGAATAGTTCATAAAGGCCAGAGTGGAGATACAACTTAACACATGAAGTATCAGTAGAGTCTGCATTGAGACTAACTTAGCAAATTCAAGTTAGTGAGACTAACAGCTAGCCTAAAGGCTTCTCTAGAAACTGTAACAAAGTTCAAAAGCAAACTACTAAAGTATAAAACTGATCCCAAGTAATTTAATTGCATGCCAGAATAAAATCCAACATTCTTTAAAGAATATAACAAAATCCAGCACCCAGCATCATAAAATACATTATGTCTGGTATCTGATCAATAAGATTAAAGAAGTAGGAAAATATGGCCCATAACCAGATAAAAAGTAATCCATAGAAACATAAAGAAGAAAAAAAAATCAACAGAATGACAGAGATGGTGGCATTAGCAGAAAGGTAGATTAAAACAACTATCGTATGTTCCTTAAGTTCAAGAAGGTAGTGAAAAACATGAACATATCAAAGAAAGATAGAAGGTATTTTTAAAAAGACTCAAATTCTAGAAATGAAAGATAGAATCTGAAATGAAAATTATACTGGGTGGGATAAATCACCAAATAAAGATCACCGAAAAACAAAAACAAAACAACAAAAAAAAACCCGTGAACTTGAAGACAGCAAACCATCCCAAATGAAGCACAAACAGAAAAAGACCTCACAAAATGCATGGAGATTCAGTTACCTGTAGGAAAATATCATGTAGACTAATATACATGTAACTGTAGTCCCAGGGGGAATTAAGATAAGAGAAAAATATTTTTTTAATAATCACCATAAATTTTCTAAATTTGGTGAAAAATATAAATCCATAGATAAAGAAAACTCATGAAATCCTGAGTAGAATAAACCTAAAGAAAACCACAAGTGACATCACAAACCACAACATAATCAGGCTGTCAGAAACAAGAAATAAAGAGAGAGTCTGTAAAGCAGCCAGAGAGAGAGAGAGAGAGAGAAAAGACATTTTGTGCAGGAGAATAAAGGTAAGAATGATGGAGAACTTCTCATCAAAAACTAAGCAAGCCACAAGACAATGGAGTGACAACTTTAAAGTACTGAAAATAAAAACAAACCCAAAAATGAATTCTGTACCCAGAAGAAATATCTTCAAAAAATGAGGGCAAAATAAAGACCCTTTGTAGACAGGTAAATACTGCCTGAAATCAATGCTAGCAAACTGGCACTATAAGAAATGCTAAAGGGGCGCCTGGGTGGCTCAGTTGGTTAAGCAACTGCCTTCGGCTCAGGTCATGATCCTGGAGTCCCTGGATCGAGTCCCGCATCGGGCTCCCTGCTCGGCAGGGAGTCTGCTTCTCCCTCTGATCCTCCCCCATCTCATGCTCTCTCTCTCTGTCTCATTCTCTCTCAAATAAATAAATAAAATCTTAAAAAAAAAAAAAAAGAAATGCTAAAGTAAGCCTTTCATCCTGAAGAAATGATACCAGAGGGAAATGTAATTTTACAAAAAGGGATTGGAAGTATCAGAAATGTAAATGTGTAAGTAAAAATAATAGACAGTTTTTCACATTTTTTAATCTCCTTCAAAGATAACTGATATTTAAGTCAAAACAATTACAATGTATAATAGGATTTATAAAATATGAATAAGTTAAATATATGACAATAGCACTGTTGTAAAGTTCTTACCCAAATGTGAAGTGGTATAATATTACTTATGGGTGGACTCTGATGCGTGAAAGAGATATATTTTAAACCCACAGTAATCACTAGAATTTTAAAGCAAAGAGGTAGATAGCTAATAAATAAACAAAACAGAGGATGAGATAAATAGAAAAAAATATTGAGATGATATACTTACAACCACATCAATAATTAAATTAGAGGTTGCCAGACTGGGTTTAAATTAAGGAAGAAAAAAAAATAGAAAATCTACTTGAAATACAAAGACACACATAGTTCAAAAGTAAAAAGTGCAATAGATATACCATATAAGCACTAGCCAAAAGAAAGCTGGAGAGTCTGTATTGATATCAAATAGGGTAGACCTCAGATCAAGGCATATGACCAAGGATAAAAGTAAACATTTCATAATGATAAAGGATTCCTGCATCAAGAACACAAAACAATATTAAAGATGTACATACCTAATAACTGGGCACGTAAATACATGAAGCAAAATTAATAGACTTGAAAAAATTAGACAACTTTGCAATTATAGCTAGAGATTTTAATGCCCCTCTCACAGTAAGTGGATAGAATACACAGAAAATCACTAAGGCTATCAATACTATCAACCAACTTGACTTAATTGACATGTATAGAACCAACAACACTACAACTAACAATAGCAAAATATACACTCTTTTGAAGTAATTATGAAATACTCACCAAAACATCTCATAAACTGGGCCATAAAAAAGGTTTCAATAAATTTAAAATAATTAATATGCAAAGTAAGTTCTCCGCACTCAACAGAATTAAAATTACAAATCGATAACAATAAAATATTTGGAACACCTTCCACTTTAAGAAAAAGAAAAATAAAGAGCAAATTAAATTGAAAATTAGCAGAAGGAAGAAAATAATAAAGAGTAGAAAGCAGTAAAATAGAAGAAGTTCTAACAATAAAGAAAACCTGATAAAATAAAAAGCTGGGTCTTCAAAAGATTGATAAAAATGATAAACTAGTTAGACTAGTCAAGGAAAAAAGAGAAGATACAAATTACCAATAACAGAAATAGAAAAGGGTTAATCACCATGGATATTATAGACATTAAAATAGTAAGAAAAAATCATAAATTATTTTATGCCACTAAGTTTGACAAATCAGATGAAACGGACAGATTCCCTGAAAGATACAAATTACCAAAACTTAGTACTCCTACATCTTTTAAAACCTTGCCAAAAAGAATATCCCAGGTCCATGTGGCCTCAATGATGAGTTCTATCAAACATTTAACATAGAAATGTTATCAACTCTCCACAAACTCTTCCAGAAAATGGAAGCAAAGGCAACACTTCCCAACTCATTCTAAAAATCCAAGCAATGATATTGCAAGAAAACCAAAAACCAATATCCATCATGAATAAGAAATGCAAAACTCCTGGGCGCCTGGGTGGCTCAGTTGGTTAAGCGACTGCCTTCGGCTCAGGTCATGATCCTGGAGTCCTGGGATCGAGTCCCGCATCGGGCTCCCTGCTCAGCAGGGAGTCTGCTTCTCCCTCTGACCCTCCTCCCTGTCATGCTCTCTGTCTCTCATTCTATCTCTCTCAAATAAATAAATAAAATCTTAAAAAAAAAAAAAGAAATGCAAAACTCCTTAACAGAATTTTAGCAGAGTGAATCCCACAATATATAAAAAGGATAATACCTAATGATCAAATGGAATTTGTCTGAAAAAGCAAGGTTGGTTTAACATTCAAAATCAGTCAATGTAATTCATCAATCATATTAACTAAAAAAAAAACACATAGGAAAAAAAGAGAATCTCAAAAAATATAGAAAAAGCATGTTTCAGAAATGTAAAATTTAACTTTTGAAAAATCAATGTAATTCACCATATGACAATATACATGTGATCATCTCAAAAGATGAAAAAAGAGGGCCGCCTGGGTGGCTCAGTTGGTTAAGCGACTGCCTTCGGCTCAGGTCATGATCCTGGAGTCCCTGGATCGAGTCCCGCATCGGGCTCCCTGCTCGGCAGGGAGCCTGCTTCTGCCTCTGACCCTCCCCCCTCTCATGTGCTCTCTCTCTCTCATTCTCTCTGTCTCAAATAAATAAATAAAATCTTAAAAAAAAAAAAAAGATGAAAAAAGAAACATTTGACAAAATACAATACCCATTTATAATAAGTTCTCAGCAAACTAGAAATAAAAAGGAACTTCCTCAACTGGTAACAGACATCTAGAAAAAAATCTACTACTAAAGTCATACATATGAGAAAAAGACTGGGATTCAAAGTCAATATGCAAAAATCAACTTTATTTCTACATACCACAAACAATTGGTGACTGAAATTCAAAAAGCAATACCGCTTAACAGCAGCAACAAAACAGGTGCCTGGGTGGCTCAGCTGGTTAAAGTTAAGCGTCTGCCTTCGGCTCAGTTCATAATCCCAGGGTCCTGGGATCAAGTCCTGTGTCAGGCTCCTTGCTCAGTGGGGAGTCTGCTTCTCTCTCTCTCTCTCTCTCTCTCTCTCTCTGCCTCCCCCCACTTGTGCTCACGCTCTCTCTTTCTTGCGCTCTCTCTCTCAAATAAATAAAATCTTAAAAAAAAAACTGGAAATAATTGGGAATAAATGTAACAAAATGTGTGCAAGATCTGTACAGTGAAAACCATAAAACACTCTTGATAAAAATTAAAGATCTACACATATGAAGAGATATACCATGTTTATGAAGAAGATCCAATTCTCCCCAAACTAATCTATAGATTTGATACAATTCTACTGAAAATCCAAGTAAGCCTTTTTATAATAACTGGCATGCTTATTCTAAAATGTATATGAAAAGAGGCGCCTGGCTGACTCAGTCAGTAGAGCATGCGACTCTTGATCTCCGGGTTGTGGGCTGAAGGTAGAGATTATTTTGTTTTTTCTTTGTTGTTGTTGCTGTTTGAGATTACTTTTTAAAAATTTTTTTAATTAAAATTTATATGAAAATACAGAACACCTACTACAGCTAAAAGAATCTTGAAAAAAGAAAAAAAGAAAAAAGAAAAATCAGAGGACTTAGACTATCTTACTTCAAGACTTACATTTAAGCTGTCATAACCAAGATGGTCTAATACTGACTAAAAGAAAGATCAATGGTACAGAATATAAGTTAGAATATATCTATGATCAGCCAATTTTCAACAAATGCATCAAATTAATGCAATGAGGAAAGAGTGGTCTCTTTAACAAAGACAGCTGAAACAACTACATATTCACATGTAAAAAAGATGTAACTCTACCCTTACACCTCACACTTTATATAAAAATTAATCCAAAATGGATTGCAGACATAAATGTTAAGAGCAAAAACTATAAAATTTCTTAAAGAAAACATATGAGAAAATCTTTGTGACCCTCGGTTAAATTCTTGTGATAAGACACAAAAGATATGAACTATAAAAAAAGAAAATCAGCAAATTGGCTTTTATCAGAAGTAAAAATTAAAAAAAAAGTAAAAACTTTTGCTTTTCAAAATACCGTTAAGAAAATGGGACAAAATATTTGCAAAAGATTAATCTGATAAAGGATTTTAATCCATAATACTTAAGAGCTCTTATAATTTGGGGCGCCTGGGTGGCTCAGTCGTTAAGTGTCTGCCTTTGGCTCAGGTCATGATCTCAGGATTCTGAGATCGAGCCCCGCATAGAGCCCCGCATCGGGCTCCCTGCTCAGCAGCGAAGCCTGCTTCTCCCTCTCCCAATCCCCCTGCTTGTGTTCCCTCTCTCGCTGTGTCTCTCTCTTTCAAATAAATAAATAAAATCTTTAAAAAAAAAATTCAAAAATAAGGTAAGAACTCAATTTTCTAAAATAGACCAAAGATTTTAAAGACCCTTCTCAATATATACAAATGGAAAAAAAGCACATGAAAAGATGCTCAACATCCTTAATAATTAGGAAAATGCAAATTAAAGCCACAATGAGATGTAACTAGATACAACATATCCACTAGAGTGACTAGAATTAAAACACTGATAACACTAAATGATAACAAGACTGTTAGGTGAACTTTCATACATCGTTAGTGGGAATGTAAAATGATACAATCACTTTGGAAAACAGTTTGAATTACATCTTTAAAATTGGTGAACTTTATATAATTTATACCTCAATAAAGTTGAATTTTAAAAATCAACTCGACAAAATATTTTTAAATAAGTAAAATAAAATTCTGATAATATCTTGTAGTTTAATAGTTTTTAAATACTAGCTAATTTTTTCCCCTATTTTTAGATTCTTCCTCCATTCAAGTAGTAGCTAGGCTCACCTTGCCTCAAGAAAAGCAGTGACAGCAGAAAGTAGAGATAAGGAGCCTTTTTGAATTTCAAAATCCTGGGCCTTGAGAATAAGTAGGAAGGATTCAAAACATACGCTTACCAAGTCAGGCAGGTGAGTAATACAAAACGAAAAAGGGAATGTGGGGATTGGAATGAGCAAACCCTGTTAAGGAGCCACTATACAGCTCCAACTGATTTTTACCATATAGAAATGTGGGTCCAGTGTTGCCAGATCATTCTTTCCACCCCACCCCCCAAAAATCTGGAAATTCAGATTTTTATGTGAATTTGCCCAATTTTTGAAATACTTCCTAAGTAAAATGCACTTCTGTGGGTCAAATTCAGCCCATGTATTTGTAATATCTGGCACAGAAAACAGATTTAGAGCACTCTAAAAACAAAGAAAAATAAGACTTCCTCACCCTCTAGACTTGATGCAAATTCCCTAAATGGGGAAAAGAAAAGTCAAAGGAACGATGGATTTAGACAATTGCTCTTACAAGAGAACAGAGGCAATCTGTGGCCTACTTCCTAGGTACAGACTCAGGAAGGTAGGAAGATCCCACAGAACTGAAAGGGATAATGTAACAGGCAAACAAGATACTATCCTCAGAATTTCCCAGACCCCACTCAGGCCCAGCAAAGATTAGACAAGGAGCAGTCTCACAGAATTCTCCGTATCTTAGTGGAGTTTGGGGATCACAGAAAGATTACAATGTTATCAGTAGCATGGAAATTCTAAGAAGAGTTGCTTTACCAGCTAATACCTTGTGGATGAGAATGAGGAATGAGCAGCAACCTATGATGACCCATAACTTCAGAAATAAAATGAAAGGATGAGCATTTCTACAAATGCCACCACTGTGAAAAGATGAAGATGTCTAGTAGGACCCACCACTCCCATCCAAGAATTAGGAGAGGTAAGAGAAATAGAAAAAGTAAGAGACCCCTAATTAAGAATAAAATTTTAGGGCGCCTGGGTGGCTCAGATGGTTAAGCGTCTGCCTTCGGCTCAGGTCATGATCCTAGGGTCCTGGGATCGAGTCCCGCATAGGGCTCCCTGCTCCTTGGGAGGCTGCTTCTCTCTCTCTCTCTCTCTCTTTCTCTCTCTCTCTCTCTGCCTCTCATGAATAAATAAATAAAATCTTTAAAAAAATAAAAAAAAAGAATAAAATTTTAGTCACCTGAACAGAAGTTCAAAATAGAAACTGAGTTTCCAAAAAAATAACAAAAAGTATATCCCTTGAACATCTGACATTGTAGACAGATGTACTTCTACCCTCTGTTGTAAGCAGGAAGGTTATCAAGGGAAGGGGGAAGCATTTTCTTTTCTTTCTTTGGAAGAATTACACCAAATAAATATTGGATTTGGTAATATGCCCTAAAGACAGGCTATCAGAGCATAAGACTTCAAATCACTTATTACTCAAGAGACTACAGAACTAAGCTCTTCAGATGACCTCTGGAACAATTTCACTAGATAGACTGAATTATCAAACACATTTATTAACTTTCCCAAACTCGTTTTGCAAATAATACACTATCTTAGGGCAAGTGTAAATGATTGGTAACACTAAACAAAATGAGTAAAATGTACTCATTCTCCAACTATTTAACTAAATACAATAATAGTACCTCCAGAATCCATTTTTTACACTGGGAAAAGTGTTTATCTGAGGGAGGCATTAACAAGGCGGAAGCAGAGAGGCTGTCAATGTGTGAGTGTGTGTTTAAAAAATTGTATTTCTAATTTTTCTAAAATGACCACATACACAGTCCTTTAATTTCCAGAAAATAATTAGAAAGTATGTGTTTTAAAATATAAGACAAGGCTTTTAATTACCTCTTCAATATCTTGTTTAGAAATTTAACAGCAGATTGTCTGATTAAACATGATTAATACCCAGATCTACACTGTTGCAATTAATCCTAGCAATTCAGGCAAAGAGCCTATTTTAGTGTGAATATTCAGATAGCCAAGTAGTTATGGCAGCTGTGGCACAACAGAACCTCTGAGCTTCAATATTCTTCTCTATAAAATGGGGACAAATACCTGCACAGCCTAACATTTGCAACAGCATCCAGCACGGTGTCCAGTATTTAGTAAGCCCACAAAAATATTTGCTCAATTAGCTACCACTGACTTCACTTCTACTGGCCTCTAGAAGAACAAATCAATGAAATCTTTCTAGGAAAATAGTCATCTATCCCATCATGGTACTGTAGTACTCTTCCAAAGGTAAAACAGACCTTCAGTAATGTCACTCAGTGTAAGCTGTCCCTGAACAATCACCTCCATGTTTACTGTAGTGTTTATATTAATAAATGCAACTGGGTAAGTGCCTAAGAATTCTCCTGATACCCTGCAGCTCTGCTCTCATTTGAAAAAATATTCCTGGCATGAAGTGAGTTGACCTTGCCTCCCTGATCTCAACCCTCTAAGTGTGATGAAGTCATCACTCCTAGAATAAAATTCACAAATTTTTCTGTGGTCTATAAGCCTTTTCATTATTTGCCTCTGCCTAACTCTTAACCTCATTTCCTACCACTCTCCTCATCCATGCACTGCACTTCTTGCTGACCCTTGAAGACACCAAACCTAAGTCTATGCACTTGTCTCATCCTACTACCAGGTGCATACTGCCGTAAAACTCATATAGCTTGTTCCCTCACATCATTCAGATTTCTGTTTAAATATCACCTCCAGAAAGAAAATTTCCTTAATAACCCTTTCCAAAGTAGAATAGTCCATTATTCTCTATCCCCTTAACTTGCTTTTTTTTCCTCCCCACAGCAAATCAAAAATATACTTATCTGTTTTAATGTAAGCTTGATAAGAATTGAGACTTCATCTCATTAACTGTTACACATCAAGAGCCTAGAACATGCCTGGCATAAAGTGACACTGAATTATCATGGACAGTGAATCTGTTTAGTTAACTAAGTGGGAATATTTGAATATTCAAGAAAGGTTTCAAATAAATAACAATGGAATGAGGAATACAAAGACCAGTAATGGTTATGGTGGCCATGTGAACCTAGAATACCTGTGGAAAGAAAAGGTAAAAGTCTGGAGGAACTGGATTAGCACCGGAATTAGAGAGTTTTTTAGTAGCTTGAGGATGATCGGCAGGATGGATGCAAAAGGAAGCCAAGCTGCAGTTGGTTGAGGCCTGAGCTGAAAGGAGAAAAATATATATTTTTTTTAATCTCGCCTATTCTCCCTCATCTTCCTTCTCTAATGTTTATTCTCTTTACCTCCTCTTTTGCTTTCTTTGTCATGAACTGTTTTTTCACTTGTAGATTATACTCAAAGAGTTTTTTCCTGTGAATCAGTAGTCTCAGCAGAAGAAAATCTCTCTAATGAGAAACTATTAAGAATATATTTGATATTCCTTTAAATGCCAAGGAGAACACCAACATCATTATCAGCAGTATCACACTCATCATGAAGGCAATAGACTGAAACAGAGAATCATAAAGCCATTCCCTTTAACAAAGTCTTACATCAAGAATTGAATGCTTTATGTCTTCATCTGTTTAATTTTCTTCTCTTCCTTCTCCAGAATATATCTTTAAAATACAATCAACATGCATTGCTTATTAACTTTATTCAGGTATAATTGATATATAAAAAATTGCACATATTTAATGTATGCACTGTGATGGGTTTGGACATATGCATGCACCCCTAATACCATCGCCACTATCAAGGTACTATAAACATATCTATTATCTGCAAAACTTTCCTAGTATTTCTCTTGTGTCTTTGATTTTGTTCTGTCCTAAGAACACTTAACATGAGATCCATCCTCTTAACATATTTTAAAGTTCAACTATCATATTGTTAACTATAGGCACCATGCTTTATAAAAAACAATCAACATCTTTGACTTTTATCCTCACACTCCATTAAAAAACTCATGACCTATCCACTAAAGTATATTTGCTAAAATCCTAAGCCTGACATTACCTTTTTTTAAGTTGATCCTGGTGCCTATTAATGGAAACAGAAAGAAGAAGAAAGAAGAAAGAAAGAAGGAAGAAGGAAGAAGAAGAAGAAGAAGAAAAAGAAGAGAGAGAGAGAGAGAGAGAGAAAGAAAGAAAGAAAGAGAAGAAAAGAAGAAAAGAAAAGAAAAGAAAATTGACAAAACAGTACCAGCAGGCCTATAAATGATTGTATATCCCCACCCCTCACCAAATGACACTGGCATTCAACTGGACTTTTTGAAGAATAAACTCTAACACCTTAGCAGCAGCCAACATAATAACATCTATTAATTTTAAAGACCTCTCAAAATTTCTTATCCCAGAAGGTCAACTTACTCATTTGGAAACCTCCCATAAGTGGTTACAGGTAGAACATGATCTCTGTAATTCAAACTGAGTCTTAAGAAAGTAAACTGTACATTGGGGAGGGTATGTGTTATGGTGAGCACTGTGAATTGTGTAAGACTGTTGAATCACAGACCTGTACCTCTGAAACAAATAATACATTATATGTTTGAAAATAAAAAAGACAGTAGGAAGGGAAAAATGAAGGGGGGGAAATCGGAGGGGGAGACAAACCATGAGAGACTATGGACTCTGAGAAACAAACTGAGGGTTCTCCGGTGGGAGAGGGGGGTGGGAGGATGGGTTAGCCTGGTGATGGGTATTAAAGAGGGCATGTATTGAATGGAGCACTGGGTATCATACGCAAACAACGAATCATGGAACACTACATCAAAAACTAATGATGTAATGTATGGTGATTAACATAACATAATAAAATAAAATTTAAAAAAAAGAAAGTAAACTGTAAATCAAAATTTTAGGAGAAATTCATAATGAAGTTCATGCTTTGCCCATTAATCCTAGAGAGCAAAGAAAAATCCAAGCAAGGAGAAATGGGCTTATTTCTCTTAATATCAGGAATATTCACAAATGACAAAGCATTAAGATTTATAAACTACATGATGACCTACTTACAGCTAATCAATATATTCAATAACAAACAAGATGTCAAGTCATAAATGATTTATTTCATTATTTTGGTAACTATGCTTAAATTAACTTCAATTATAACCGTAATTTCAAGACTTAAGAGAAAAAAAAGTTAATTCTACAAATTAAAAATCAAATGCCTAGAGTATTACTCTCCTCTACATCTTTCCCTATTTCATCTTTCCAACTCCCCACACCCACACACCCTGTCTCTGTCACTGTACATTCAAGTCTAGAATACTATTAAATCTGATAGAGTTTGTATAAAATATGTGTAGCTAGCAGTGTGGCTTTATTAATTGCTTTTGTGAGTTTCAAGACTGAAGGATGTTATTACCAATGCAAAAGGGTGACCATTTCTGTATATGTCTCTCCCCAGCCCTTACCAAAGCTGTGCCTTCACTGACATGTATTCAGTAGAGAAAATGACAAGTGCAGAATATGACAACCGTTTGTATTTGTCTGTATTAATACCACAACATATTTACCAACCATGAAGGGAAAGGTCCAAATTTACTTTATTTAGCAGCCTAATCTAGCTTAAAACAAAATACATGTCCTTAAAGCATTTCTATTCTGAAATAACTCATTACTATAAAAGGTAAGTATTTACAGGACAGAAATCTAGAACAATAGTAAGAGCAGCAAATATTCATTTTCATTTTCACTAAGTTGGTGTTACTGAAATGCAAAAATGCTATCGGTGTAGTAAAATAAACATGAAAAGGTGCTCAACGTACAAAGAAAACATGAAAATTCCCACTGACAACAATGAAAACAAAAATTGTATTTTCTCTTTTCCTTTCACATGCCCTTTTTGTTAGCTTGAGAGCTTATGATGTTATCTGTACACTGTCATAAAAATAATATTGGTTGCAGTGTGCCTAGATAGAGGTTTAAAAAATAACTAAGAAAATTATATTTCTTTGTGTCCCATAAAAGATACATCATACAGGACCCAGTTCTCGTTTCCCTATGTTACAAGCTGTGGTAAATGCAGCTAAACAAGAGAAAAATACCTAAATAACCCTCAGAAGTAGCATACACAGCAGACATTATATCTTTGTTGAAATCTCAAATCTTACATTATCTAAAGATTTAAAACTGAATTTAGTAAAATTCTAAACTCATATTGTGCTTATGCTTTTTGTAAGTGGCTATATATTCCTAGTAACATATTTGTATCTGATGTTACCCATATAAGTAAAAACAGAGAGTCATTTTAGGGATTAATAGAAAAACAGACATCTGCGTGGAACATTTCCCTCATTAGATATTATCATGTTAGCATATTTTTCCTATTTCTGATTTTACTACAAAATAAAATGAGCTGATTTTTACCCTTAAGATTCTCTCTGTATATTGCCAATAATGCAAATACTTTAATTGCACAATAGAAGAATCTCATTTTCCTCTAAAAATTGCTATAGAAATTAGCCCCAAAGAGACTTTATAACATATAAAAATCAAAAAATGACTAAGTCAAATTGGCATGCCAGCTACCACTTACACCAAATGTTACTTTAAACATTACTTTTAAATTAAAAGCTATCTTCAGGAAATCCCCGGCGAGATCACATGGGTCATTAAAATGTTATCTGGCCTCTTCCTAAATTAGTGCCAAACTGAATCAATTAGGCAAAAATCAATTAGCGAAAAACTATACATTAATCAACTGACTTAACAACTAGCCAAACTGTATATTCAAAAAGCAATTCACTCTTTTGTCAGAGGTTATATTTGGGGATAGTGGGAGTATAAATTGACACTTTTCTAGAAAGCAACTTAGGTTAATATATATCAAATGTTAATGTTAATTTTCTTTGACCAATAATTCTACTTCTAAGAATTATCCTAAAGAAATAATAAGAAATGCATATAAAGTTTATATATATAAAGATGTACATTCTAAATTTACTTATTGGTAGGCGCCCGGCTAGCTCAGTCAGTAGAGCATGAGACTCTTAAATTTACTTACTGGAGCAGGAAAAAAATGCAAACTTCAAAAAGAACTTAGTTAAAAAAATGAATACTGTGCAGCCATTTAAATCACAATTGTGAATAAAATGTAATGACCTAATAAAATTCTCAGCACATACATAGAAAGTACACCAAAATATTTACAGTGATTTCTTCTAGCTGGTACAATTATAGGCTATTTTTATATATCCTTTTTACATTTTTAGAAGCTAATATTGCTATTCAGGAATATTTGGGAGTGCAGTCAGTAAAGCATGCAACTCTTGATCTTGGGATCATGAGTTCAAGCCCCACATCAGGCATACAACTTACTGAAGAAAAAAAAAAGAATATTTGAATATTCTACATTGAACTATTATAAACAAATGGTTTTTGTTAAAAGCCACTTCACTGAGTGACAGTCATAAAATATTTCACGTAAATGGTGAAGAAAGGACTCCTGGTCCTAAGTAGATGATTGTCATAGCTGGTTTCACTGGAAGCACTAAGGACAGAGATACCCTTCCCCTGTTAATATCTATTAACTATCAAAATAGTAGAGCATTCATGCTAACAATTTGTATTTCCATCTAGGGGTAAATTTATTTAACAACAAATTTCTCAGTACAGGTAATTAATACAACAAAACACTGCATTTCTCAGTAGAGGCAGTTAGTACAACAAAACTGAGAAAGGGATAGGAACCAGATTTATTGAGTATGTAAAAGACAAGAAGCTAAACCCTTTACATATTCCATTTAATCCATATGACATTATAAAGTAGGTATTATTATCCCCGTTTTCAAAGGAGGGAACTGAACCTAAGAAGTTAGGCAATTTATCTAAGTTTACAAAGCTACTTACTGATACTGGAACTTGAACCCAGCTTTTCCATATGCCAGAACCCCTAATGATATCAGCAAAAGAAATGAAATAACTGTAATGATGGGATTGTTCATCTTGCATAAGATAATAGTCTTGAAAATATTTCAACTATAAGGCACTAAATAATTTTGGAAAAGGCAACTGCTAATTTACTGAAAATTACTAGTTTTTAACAGATTCTACACAGTCAAGAGAAAGGCACATAAACATTTTAACTAGTGTTCAACAAGATAATACCTAATATTAACTGTTTCTGAAAATAAGAGATGTTTAATAAATATTTGAGGTACTGAACCAAACTAACCTGAGAATGGCTGACTATATATATTATATATATAATATTTCCCTGTCACTTTCCAAAAGATACATGAACACACTCTCACTCAAGATATAAAAAATAAAGCTTACTAAATTATAATATTACATATAATTAATATGTTAGACAACTGTTAATCATTAGGTAGAAAAGATGTGTGTATGTCAGAGGTTGCAGGGGTGGGGATAGTTACATATACATGGAGAAAGAAATCCCACATACAGGATGGTAGTCCCTAGTAAAATCAACACCATATTGATTAAGGATCTAGAAGTGGATGAAATAATTAAGAAAATTTCCATTTAACTCTTAAAATCCAACAATTAAAAATTTTAATCTGAAAGCTACTTTCCTTTACATAAAGCATTCCAGTGATTTCTGTAATTTTCCTATTTAGATAAAGCTATTTGAAATAATAGCTCCTGGGGCACCTGGGTGGCTCAGTCTTTAAGCGTCTGCCTTTGGCTCAGGTCATGATCCCAGGGTCCTGGGATCGAGCCCCGCATCGGGCTCCCTGCTCCATGGGAAGTCTGCTTCTCCCTCTCCCACTCCCCCTGCTTGTGTTCCCTCTTTCACTGTCAAATAAATAAATAAAATCTTAAAAAAAATAAAATAATAGCTCCTAATAATTTAAATAATCTGTTAAAATGCTGCTAACCAAGTCAGAGTTAAATGGCTATGGTTTTGATTCACAAACATATGCTCTGAATAATTTTTGCCTATTCTTACCAATATATAAAATCTACACCATCTATACCATTAAGATCACTAAACCAAGTTAAGGCTCATGTATCCTGTAAATTTCCAAAGGTCAAACTTTTTGTTGCTGATGAATGCACCGAAGGTCAACTTTACATATGCATTTGAAATAGACAAAGCAATTTAAACTGCTACAGACAATCAAGGAGCAAAGTGGGACTAAAGCACACCAACTATGTATACTTTATATACATATATGTTCAACAGCGCTACAGTAGACTCTTAAAGATTGAATGTGTGTGCACACACACACCCCAAAAATTACCCCTCTGAAGATACAAAGGAATTAAGGGTATCTAGTAGAAGAACAGATTCTGAATGTGTTGATATTTCTCAAAACTGTGTTCAAATTTAAACCCTGGCACAGCATGGATAAGTGACTCATGGATAATCAAGAAATTAATTAGCACCACACCCAAGATTATATGCTTTATGTCTTCTTCATAATCATAAATTATACAATTTAAGTGAATAAACAGAAAAATATGGACCAAAATTGTAGTATTAATTAATATCACCTAAGATTATTAACCAAGATAGAATTATAATTAAGATGGAAATGATTAATAAAATCTGTTGAATTAAACTTTTAAAATTAGCCTCATCTACTGTTTTCATAATTATATTTTTCAGGCAATTTTTATGTAAAATTGTCAATCTTGTCATATTTAAAACTTGTATAAGATTGTGCTCACTTCGGCAGCACGTATACTAAAACTTGTATAAGATTTGTAAATATATGTCAATTTTTAACCAGTTCAGAAAGAAAAAAAGGTTGAAAAAAAAAAAAGAATCACATAGTAATTTCTGAAAATGTTTAAATAATTTGTCGCAGTTAGTCAGGTGTTAAGGTAACTCATCTTACATTCAGACCAAGCAGAGTGCCTGTGACACTACAAGTAGTCAGTTACAACTGAGGTTTCATCCTTCAGCAAGCTGTATCAAATTATTTTTTATTAAGATTTACCACCCTGAACATTGAGTGCATGTATGCCTAGGCCCATTTTTCTGGTAAGAGGACTAATATCTTTTTTTTTTTTTTAAGATTTATTTATTTGACAGAGACACAGCGAGAGAGGGAACACAAGCAGGGGGAGCGGGAGAGGGAGAAGCAGGCTTCCCGCCAGAGCAGGGACCCTGATGCGGGGCTCGATCCTAGGACCCTGAGATCATGACCTGAGCCGAAGGCAGACGCTTAACGACTGAGCCACCCAGGTGCCCCGAGGACTAATATCTTTAATCACAGACTCAAGTGACTATATGGCACCAAAAAAAGTTAAAAGCTACAGATTGAAACAAAATAGGGAATTGTTAAATGTAAGCTGTGTCTCTCAAACACACAGTAGAGAGCTGAGGTACCTCTAAGAACAGTTCAGAAGAAAGAGGTCAACTCTGGAAGAAAAGGGGGGTTTTTTGGTTGCATTTTATTTGTCTTGTTTACTGCTTTTGTTGTTTTGCCTGTTAACCAAAAGTAGATTACTACAATTCTTCATCTAATTCAACTGCCACAAATGCAGCTACTGGTAGGTATACTACAGCACACCTTAGAAAGGAACACTATGGTTATCATTAAGTTAAATGTACCTACCATAAGTGAACAAATATGGGGGTACATACTAGATAATTCTCTTTGGAATCCAGACATTAGCTTATTAAATACTCTGTTTTATTAATTCCTGTAATCCTTGCTTACTCTCTAACTCAGTAAAATAGTGGCTAAATCTTATGTGATAAAGTAAGCTAGATTTCACATTAATTTTCCTTTATACACCACTTAAAATCTTCTTTTGGGGAGCCTAGGTGGCTCAGTCGGTTAATCAACTCTTGGTTTCAGCTCAAGTCATAATCTCATGGGTTGTGAGATCAAGCCCTGTGTTGGGCTCTGCACTCAACAAGGAGTCTGCTTGAAGTCTCTCCCTCTGCCCCTCCCCCACTCTCTCTCTCTCTCTCTCTCTCTCTCTCTCTCAAATAAATAAATCTTGGGGCACTTGGGTGGCTCAGTTGTTAAGCATCTGCCTTCGGCTCATGTCATGATCCCAGGGTCCTGGAATCGAGCCCCACATCGGGCTCCCTGCTCAGCGGGAAGTCTGCTTCTCCCTCTCCCACTCCCCCTGCTTGTGTTCCCTCTCTGACTGTGTCTCTCTCTGTTAAATAAATAAATAAAATCTTTAAAAAATAAAAAAATAATAAAATAAATAAATCTTTTTTAAAAAATCTTCTAATATTGAGTATACCTATTTTATAGGTAAACACCACACAGCCCTGCCCCACCAAGCTCACTGTACATGCTCATCCTCATGTGAAATGTAACTTAGACGCTCCAATTCCATAATGTTACATTAAGAAAAAGCCAAGTTTCAGATTTTACACTGCCTGATTACTAAGACCACATTAGCTCACTACTAGTGGATTACTCACCGTATCAACTATTCATATTAAATCTTTGGATGCAATGAAATTTAACAATGCTATTTTTATGTTGTGCAAAAAAAAAAATCATTCAGTCTGTTTTCCCTTTTTGATTACAGTTCATTTAAGGAAAAAATGTTGCTGTATGGCTTGACAATGTTTTATGTGTCTTCGGCTGATAGAACACACAAAACGTTTGAATAGGCCCATTTATTTGAGCAGACGTATTAAATAATACTTTAAATGTGAACATGCATGTCATAAATTTTGTAGTCTCTTTAAAGTAGGATAAATCTGGTATTTAAAATAGTCTTTGTTCAAAGCCATTTTTTTTCTAACAGTCATAAAGGGACTCTGATTTGTGCTGCATGAACAATGCCAGCATCATCATTTTAATGTTATCCATATGGGCTTCTAATAATAGATAAGAGTCTACATTTGTATTATATGTCTTAGAGACATTTAAAATCTAGATAAGGAAAGGCTGATTTCATTGGCCCCATAGTTAAAGGAAAGCAGACCCTAATTAAAAGAATTCTGTTCTGAATTAACTAGTTTGACATGTGCTAATTGACAGTTCCTGTGAAATGGTTCTAATTAAAGTCAATATGTCTTTTTCAATTAAAAGGAAATTAAGAATATACTAATATACATTAACAACTTAATCTGCCTTCAATATCCCATACATCAGCTGCTTTTTCCCCCCTAACGTTATTGAAGAACCATCTGACATGAATCATCTACTGTTTGCTTATGGTATCTCATTATTACTTCACACGAGCACAGCAGTAGTATATGTCCCCTTGAGGAAGAGAGTAACCTGCACATGCTTTAATTTTCAGAGCTCCCAACTTTTAATTCATTAAAAATAAACCCAACTTTTTAGAATTTAGAAAATGGACATTCTTATTAAGAATTTTTGCTAACTAAAAACAAAGACAAGTGTTCTCAATTAGTTGGTCTTTTTACTATAGGCCTTAAAGGTAATTGCATTCTGCTGGAAAGAAGGCTGGACTATGTTTTCATCATTTGGCTTGATTCAAAGCAAAGCTTGATTTGAGCAACATATAGAAAACATCCTTCAAATTTGTTCTGTTTCCCAAGTGAAATTTTGGGGAAATCTCAGGTGGGAATAGTTTTCATTGTATATACAAAAAGAAAATAGAAAGCAAGATTGTTTAAATGCCAGCACTAACAGAAGGCCCATCATAGTCACTGAAAATATAACATTAGCAAAGCTGTTTATAGCAACATAATTAAATATTCAAATATGCATTACAAAGTTATGGTGTTAACAATTTTAATGCTAGCAAAAGTAATATTAAACTCAAGCACCAATACTAATGTACACAGCATTAAAATCACATGGAAAACTATGCAAAAGATTAAAACTATTTTCTTTTGTAGATGATTATAATTTATACATTTTAATTATAATTAAAAATATTCTAAAGTTTTAATACTATCAAGATACTATATGCAGTCCTTTCATATGATACAGCTGATGTTCTGATGGGAGTTCCATCACAACCCCCTTTTAAACCCCCAGTTTAAAACTGAACCATAAAATGTGGCTACTTAGAGAAATAGGAAATTATTTTACTTAATTTCACTAACACTAATTTATGTATTTTTAATACAAAACAAAAAAAGGTAAACAAGTCATTTTCACTTTTCCACTTTTATTCACTTATATTTTAAAAACATTAAATTTGCTATCACTTGTAGCATTCTGAGTATGTGTGGGAGTGATGGAGACACAGTCAGCCCGCCAGTCAATGCAAGATCTCTCATTGAAAGCATTTTTCCCAAATGTACTCTATTATTCTTTTCCAAGTAGTACCAAAAACTTTAATGGGGACTCTAAAATCAGGTGAAGTCTCATAAATTTCCAGAATGAGTAAATGCATATTAACCCATGTTCAAAAAAGCACCTCTATGTGATTATAAATATATTCAGACTCAATAGTCAAAACACAGTGGTCTTTATCACCATTTGGAGCCCCTAGTTTGATTTTCAATCCCAGGATCTTGCTCCTCGAGCTGGCATTGACAAAATGCTGCAGTAACAGCATGTACTCAGCTTTCTGAAATGGGAGGGAAGCCAATGCAGCAAGTTTTCTGCCCAACTAAAGAGCATTGTCTATAGCAGGCCTACACAACATAAGGCCTACAGGCTACACACAGCCATGAAGCAATTGTTCATGACCCACCTACAGATTTGAGAAGGGGATCAAGTAGAAAGACAGAAAATATGGCAGCCATGTCCGGAACAAGACATACAGCTGTTCCACAGATCCCACCTCTTAGTTTACATGTTATAATACCCTGTATATAAACCCATGATAAAAATCAATGTGACTGGTCAACGCTAACAACAAAGGCATTCACCGTACCCATGCTAGACTAATATAAAAACTTCCTAACAGGCAGAAACTATATAGAACTAAAACTAGGAAAAACCTGTAGCATTCATCTGACAGCTTATTTTCTTTTAGTCAATAAATATTTATTGATGATCCTCATAGTTCATACTTTCTATAAGAACTTCTTTTCATCTCTTTCTCTTGTTCTTGTCATTTACTTACCCATGGGTGACCATAAAACTTAATGTGTGAACTGGAACACTTTTAAAAATGAACACAGCGGGGAGTAGTATCATGGATGATGACAGAGTAGGAAGCTCTAGAATCAGTCCCTCCACCAAAACAACTATCGAGCTGGTAAAAACAAAAACAAAAACAAAAAACAAAAACCTGTTAGAAACAACTATTTCAGAACTCTGGAGTCTAGTTGAACATTGTAGCATCCAGGGGAGTACTTGATGAAGAAAGAGACTAAGTTCTAGTGAATTTCAGCATTACACATAGCGGCTACAATCCACAAGCCCTGCCAAAAGTAACCATGGGGACAACAACCTAAATTCCTGATGCAGCTTTCCAACATTAGGGCAGACACTAGAGACCTTCTCCTCTAAAAACTAAAGTTCTGTGTTTTGATCTACATGGCAGTTCACTGTGGGGCCAAGACAGAGGCCTGGCCACTGGTTCAACCCAGCAGGTTGCTTTGCTTGCACCACTGAAGGAAGTCACAGAGACATAATACCCTTTTAAATTTTTTTACCCTCACTGGATCCAGGTATATAAGGAAATCTCTGTCAGGTCACTGGCTGACCACAGAGGTAACAGAATATAGACTTCAGTGACCACACATGACAAGAAATACAGTCTGCAAACACAACACAAACAATAAACAAATGAATGACTGCAGCCTTCATCAAGTAACAATAGCAAACCTTGGTGTAGAGGGAAGAATTTGATTTCGAGAATTACATTACAATATTCAAAATGTCCAGATATCAAGAAAATTATAAAGCACATAAGTGGAAAAATATTACTCATTCATAGGGAAAAAAAACTGACAGAAACCATCCTAAAAAAGCCCAGACACTGAACTTAGTAGGCAAATACTTTAATTTACTACCTTAAATATGCTCAATGAGCTGAAGAAAGCCATGGACAAAGAACCAAAGTAAATTAGGAAAAGTATGCACAAACAAATAAGGAATATCAACAAAGAGAAATCATTAAAAAATCAAAGTAGAAATTATGGGGCTAAAAAGTACAAAAGATAAAACAAAAATTTCAATGAGAGGCATTCAACAGCAAATATAAACAAGCAAAAGAGAGAATCTTCACATCTGAAAACAGAGCAATTATAATTGCCCAGTCTGGGGAGAAAAATAAAAACAAAGCAAAATGAACAGGGCCTAAGATGGGACACCATCAACATACCAATATATGCATTATGGGAGTCCCAGGAGAAGAGAAAGAAAAAGAAGCAGAAAAAAATTTTTTGAAGAAATATTATCCAAAAGCATCCCAAATTTGATGAAAGATATGAATATACACATCCAAGAAGGTCAACAAACTCTAAGGAGGACAAAGAAATCTACACCACATTATTATCAAATTGTGGAAGGACAAAGAATCGTGAAAGCAACAAGAGAAAAGCAATTCATCATATACAAGGCATCCTCAAGAAAGATTAATGCCCTATTTCTTATCAGAAACAATGAAGGCCAAATGATAGGAGGACAATATATTTAAAGAACTGAAAGGAAAAAAATGCAACCAAGAATTCTGTATTCAGCAAAACAATGCTTCAAAAATGAAAAAAAATTACATTCCCAGATAAACAAAAGCTAAAGGAATTCAATACTAGTAGATGTTCTCTATAAGTAATGCTAATGGAAGTACTTCAAGCTGAAATGAAAGGATATTAGACAGTAACTCAAAGCCATACAAAGAAATAAAGATCACTGATAAAGTTAACCACATAGGTAAATATAAAACCTAGTATTATTGCATTTTTGGTAAATAACTCTTTTTATTTCCTTATCATTTAAAAGACATGCACAAAATAATAATTATAAATCTATGTTAATGGGCACACAATGCATAAAGATGCAACTGTGACAATAACAACATAAAGGAGAGGATAAAGCTAGAAATACATGCAACTGAAGTTAAGCTGGTATCAATTCAAACGAAATTTTTATAAATTTAGGATGCTAATTATAATCCCCATGGTAGCCACTAAGAAAATAACTAAAAATATACATAAAAAGAAATGAATACACCTGAAGCCAATGTAACACTGTGTGTCAACTATACTCAAATAAAAAAAAAGTTAATGAAGAGGGAATCAAAATGGTATACTAGAAAAAAAAAATAAAACACAAAAGGCAGCAGTGAGGAATTGAGGAACAAAAAAAAGGACATGACACATAGAAAACAAACAGCACAATGGCAGAAATGTCTTTTATATCGAATAATCACTATAAAAGTAAATGGGCTAAACTCATCAATTAAAAGACAGCTATTCAGCATTATCAACAATAGCCAAACTATGTAAAGAGCCCAAATGTCCATCAATTGATGAATGGATAAAGAAGATGTGGTATATATACACAATGGAATATTACTCAGCCATCAAAGAGAGTGAGATCTTGCCATTCACAACAACATGTATAGAACTAGAGTGTATTATGCTAAGCGAAATAAGTCAGAGAAAAAGAAATACCATATGATTTCACTCATATGTGGAATTTAAGAAACAAAATAGATGAACATATGGGAGGGGGGATAAAGAAAAAAGAGAGGAGACAAACCATAAGAGACCCTTAAAGATAGAAAACAAACAGGGGTGATGGAGGGAGGTGGGGGGATGGGCTAGATGGGCACTTGATATGATGAGCACTGGGTGTTTCATATAAGTGATGAATAACTGAATTCTACTCCTGAAACCAACACTGCACTATATGTTAACTAGAATTTAAATGAAAATTTGAAAAAATAAAATAAAAGACAACTATTGGTAGAATGAATTAAAAAAAAATGATACAACTATAAACTGCGTATAAGAGACTCATTTTACACCCAAAAACACAAGTTGAAACTGAAAGGAAGGAAAAAGGTATTACATGCAAATAGTAACAAAAAGGGAGCCCAGTTCACAATATTAATATGAGCAAATGGATTTTACATCAAAAACTGTTACAAGAGACAAAGATATTTTAGAGTGATAAAGAATAACTCATCACAAAGATATAACAATTATAAACATCTATGGTGAAGATGTGGAGGAAAAAAAACCCTCGTGCACTGTTCATGGAAATGCAAACTGGTGCAGCGACTATGGAAAACAGTTTGGAGATTCCTCAATAAATTAAAATTAAAGAATTGAAGGGAGAAAGACAGTATATAATAATAGTTGGAAACTTCAACAGCCTACTTCAATAATGGATAGAACACATAGACAGAAAATTAATAAGGAAAGAGAGGACCTGAATAATACTATAAACCCAACTAGACTTTACAGACATGTGCAAAACACTCTATCCAACAATGGCAGAATATCTATTCTTCTCAACTGCACTGGAACATTCTCTAGAATAAACCATATGTTATGCCATAAGACAATTCAAATTTAAAAAAATATTAAAATCATTCAAAGTATCTTCTCTGACCACAATGGAATGAAGCTAGAAATCAATACCAGAAGGAAAACTGGAAAACTCAAACACCTGGAAACTAAGCAACATACTCTTAAGCAACCAGTAGATCAAGTAAGGAATCACTAGGAGACACAAAAAATACTTTGAGATAAATGAAAATAAAAATACAACATACCAAAACATATAGGGAGCAGCAAAAGAAGTGTTCTGTGGGAAATTTATGGCTGTAAACACCTCCATTTAAAAAAGATCTCATGTCCACAACCCAACTTCACACCTTAAGGAACTAGAAAAAGAACAACAAATGAAACCCTAACTGAGAGGAGGAAAGAAATAATAAAACTCATAGCCAAGAGAAACAAAATAGAGAAGAGAAAAGCAACAGAGAGAATCATTAAACCAAAGGTCAGCTTTTTGGGAAAAAAAAAAAAAAAATCAACAAAAATGAGAAACCTTTAGCTATACTAAGAAAAAAAATGCAAATAACTGAAATAAGAGATGAAAGCAGGGACATACATTTACTTTTTCAATATTGTTTTGGCTACTGGAAGTCTCTTGCAGTTTCATACATATTTGAGGAACTGTAGATCAATTTTGTAGAAATTTAAAGGACTATAAGAAAATACTATGAACAATTTTACACCAACAAATTAGACAATCTAGATGAAATGGATGAATTCCTAGGAAAACACAAATTACCAAGACTAACTCAAGAAGTAAAAAATCTTAACAGACCAATAACAAGAGATTAAATCAGTTAATAAAAATAGCCTACCAAAAGAGAAGTCAGAACCATCTGGTTCAGTAGAATTCAACTGAATTCTATCAATCCCTAAAAGAAGAATTAACAACATTCCTTCTTAGACTCTTCCAAAAAAACAAAGAAACTCTAATACTTTTCATAAGGTCTGCATTAACCTGACACCAAAGCCAGACAAAGATACCATAAGAAAACTATAGACCAATATCTCTTATGAATATTTACAAAATTCCTCAACAAAATACTAGCAAACAAGCTCTGAGAGTACATTTTAAAAATTATACACCATCGGAGTACCTGGTTGGCTCAGTCAGTTAAGCGTCCAACTCTTGATCTCAGTACAGGTCTTGATATTGGGGTCATGAGTTCAAGCCCCATGTTGGGCTCCATGCTGCGCATGAAGCCTACTTAAAAAAAAAAAAACAAAAAACAAACCTTACCATCACCAAGCAGGATATAAATCAGGAATGCAATGGCAGTTCAACATATGAAAATCAATGTAATGCATACCACACTAACAGAATTTAAAAAAACAAACTACATAATCATTCAATACATGCCCAAAAAAGCATCTGAGAAAATTCTAAATGCTCTCATGATAAAAATGCCCAAAAACTAGGATAAAAGGGAATTTCTTCAACACAGTAAGGGGAATTTATGAAAAACCCATAGTTAATATCATACTTTCTAATGAAAGAATGAAAGCTTTCCCCCTAAGATCAAGATACAGGACAAAAATGCATGCTTTGACCTATTCAACATTGTATTGGACATTCTAGCCACAGCAATTAGTCAAGAAAAAGAAATAAGATGCATCCAAATTGATAAAGCCTTTTAGAGGTAGAACGAAGTAAAACTATTTCTACTTGCAAATGGCATGATTCTATATATACAAAATCCCACAGAATCTACACACACACACACACACACACATACACAAACCTACTAGAGCTAATAAATGAATTCAGTAAAGTTGCAGGGTACAAGACCAACACAATTAGTTGTGTTTCTACATGGCAGCAATGAACAATCTGGAAATTAAGAAAACAATTTCATTTACAATAGCATTCAAAAGAATAAAATACTGGGGAATAAAGCATTGCTGAAAGAAATTAAAGAAGCCCTAAATAAATGGAAATACATCCCATGTTCATGAACTGGAAGACTCAATATGGTTAAGATAACAATACTCCACAAAGAGAACTAAATTCCTCAAATTTATATGGAACTACAAGGGATTCTGAGTAGCCAAAACAATATTCAAAAAGTAAAATGCAGCTGAAAAACTCACATTTCCCAATTTCAAAATGTACCACAAAGCTACCCTAACCAAAAGAGTGTGGTATTGACCTAAGGATAGAAATAGAGACCAACAGAATAGAACTGAGAATCTAGAAATAAACTCAATCATCCATAACCAATTGATTTTTGACAAGACCATTCAACAGGGAAATAACAGTTTTCAACAAATGATGCAGGGATAAATGGATAACCACAAACAAATAATGAAGTTGGACCCATACCTCACTTCTTATACAAAAATTAACTCAAATAAATGGCCTAAATATAAGAGCTAAAACTATAAAATTACCAGAAGAAAAAAACAGAGGTAATATTCATAACCTGAGATTTGGCAATAGATTCATAGATTTGACACCAAAAGCATGAGCAGTAAAAGTGAAAGACAAGTTGGCTTTCATAAAAATTATAATCTTCTTTTGTTCATTAAAGAAAATTATCAAGAATGCCAAGGAACAATCTAAAGAATGGAAAAAAATTCTGCAAATCATTTATCTCATAAAGGATTAATAATGAGAATATATAAAGAACCCTTATAATTCAACACATAAACAAACCCAAATAAAAAATGGGCAAGAGACCTGCATAGTTTCTCCAAAGAAGATATAAAAACAGCCAATAAGCACATGAAAAGATTTTCAGTATCTCTAGTCATTGAATACATGATGAAAAAACACTTCATATCCACTTAAGATAGCTTCAAAGACTAAATTAATAAAAATAACAACTGTTGGCAAGGATGTAGAGAAATAGGACTCCTTGTACATTATTGGTAGGAATGCAAAATGGTTCAGCTGCTATGGAAAACAAGTTGGCTATTCCTCAAAAAATTAAACACAGAATAATCATATGATTTAGAAATTCTGCTCCTAAGTATATACCTAAAAAAAATGAAAACATATGTCCACACAGAAACTTGTACACGAAGGTTTATAGTAGCATTATTCACTATAGCCAAAGGATTAAAATAGCCCACATGCCAATCAGTGGATAAATGGATAAACAAATTGGGGTATGTATGCATTGTGTGTATATATACTCAGCCATTATAAGGAACAAAGAACTGACACATTCTACAACTTGGATGAACCTCAAAAACATTACACTAAGTGAAAGAAAGCAGACACAAAAGGTCATATATTGTATGGTCTACTTAAATAACTTCTTATAAGTTTTGGTGTAGTTTTCTTTGATCCTTTCAAACACCATGCATTTTTCAAGTAGTGATACTGTAATCTACAGTCTCCACAGGGTTTCATATAGGAGGCTTTTCTCAGTACTTTAGTCTCTTCTATTTCAATCTCTTTTCTAATGCTTCATTTTTGTCTTATTAAGAAAAAGAAAAGTACAATTATACATCCAAACCTAGCATTAAACTACAATTATTTTAAAGTGAGAAAATAAAGCCAAGTGCATAAGGAAAATGCAAACAGGGTGAGAACCTCTCCAAAATTCTAAGATGGGATCCTTAAAAGTACACAGTTTCTGTAATGAAATGTAAATGTTTATAGACTTTTCATCAAGAGACAGGAGAACTTAGGCTTGGTCAAGACCATTTAAGATAAGAGACGTTAAGAATCCTAATACTTACTTTTCATTCTATTTGGGAGAAAAAAATGTATTCCCAAAGTTTTTAATCTTTAATATATAAATATTTGTACCATATAAAATTTTGTAATAAGGTATAATTGCATGTATAAATATGGCTATTGCTGGACATCTAATTTTTAAGAGAACATAAATTTATTTCAAAATGGGCGCCTGGGTGGCTCAGTCGTTAAGCGTCTGCCTTCGGCTCAGGTCATGATCCCAGGGTCCTGGGATCGAGTCCCACATCGGGCTCCCTGCTCTGCGGGAAGCCTGCTCCTCCCTCTCCCACTCCCCCTGCTTGTGTTCCTGCTCTCGCTGTGTCTCTCTCTGTCAAAAAAATAAATAAAATCTTTAAAAAAAAAAAAAAAAAAAAAAATTTATTTCAAAATGTTATTTACTCAACTAGTTATGAATTACTTTGGAAATGCTCTCCTCAAACAAATTTTCTGAATTTATTTTACAACTTTAAAACCAAGTAAATAATTACAATAAGATATCACCTCACACCTGTCAGAATGGCTAAAAAAAAAAAAAAAAACACAAATAACAACAGTTATTGGCGAGGATGTGGAGAAAAAGGAACCCTCTTGCACTGTTGGTGGGAATGCAAACTAGTGCAGCCACTCTGGAAAACAATATGGAGGTTCCTCAAAAAATTAAAAACAGAACTACCCTATGATCCAGCAATACTACTAGGTATTTACCCAAAGGATACAAACATACTAATTCAAAGGGATACATGCACCCTGATGTTTAGAGCAGCATTATCTACAATAGCCAAATTATCAAAACAGCCCAATCAATGAATGGATAAAGAAGATACGGTGTATACACACACACACACACACACACACACACTAGAATATTACTCAGCCACAATAAAGAATGAAATCTTGCCATTTGCAACATGGATGGAGCCAGAGAGTATTATGGTAAGTGAAATAAGTCAGTTACAGAAAGACAAATACCGTATGATTTCACAATGATTTCACGGAATTTAAGAAACAAAACAAACAAGCAAAAGAGGGAAAAAAAGAGTGAGAAAAAGGCAAACCAAGAAACAAACTCAACTGTAGAGCATTGATGGTTACCAAAAGGGAGGTGGGTGAGGGAATGGGTTAAATTGGTGATGGGGATTAAGGAGTGCACTTGTTGTGATGAGCACCAGGTGATATATAGAAGTATTGAATCACTATATTGTACACCTGAAACTACGATACACTGTATGCTAACTAACTGAAATTTAAATAAAAACGTTAAAAAAAAAGTAAAGAATGTTTTGGGATACTATAAACCAAATACAGCATACATTTCTCAAAATTGTTACAGAAGATTAATAATATTATTGCTAACAACATGACTATGATCTGAACATAAAGAAATTCAGTATCCTCATGCTGGAAAAAATTATTTCTCCTAGACTAAATATCTCTTTTCTAAATATCATTATTAGGTATCTTGAAAGTTAATAAAATCAAAGTGAAACACACAAAAAGAAACTCTGAATTCCTTTATTCATTTATAGACAGTAATATGAAATAAACACAAAACCCACATTTCATTTTGTGTTTATGTAAATAATTAGCAAAGCATTCTGTTTATGTCTTACTGTGATCAAGCAGGCTTGTCTGTGAAAAAAAAGAAACTGCTGTGTTGTCAATGCTAGCTAAACCCACCCTATAAATTCTAGAGTCCAGGAAAATATACTTTTGCAAGAAGTCTATTCAATCAGAAATCAGAACTGGGAATATGGAATGTCTTGGCCCTTATAGGAAAAAGTCCCATTTTTGTAAAAATTGTTGTTATTCAAGCACTTCTGCTACTATTCCCTTCTTTCTCTGCTATGTCTCCCTACCTTGACTATATAGAAGTAGTAAGGCATCCTCTTAATATATGCATTATGTTTAAAAGATAAACATGTTGGGGCACCTGGGTGGCTCACTGGGTTAAACGTGTGCCTTCAGCTCAGGTCATGATCCCAGAATCCTGGGACAGAGCCCTGCGTCAGGGTCTCTGCTCAGTGGGGAGTCTGCTTCTCCCTCTGCCTCTGACCCTTCCCCTCCCCCTAAATAAAATCTTTAAAAAATAATAAAATAAAACAAAAGATAAACATGTTTGCTACATTCATTTGTTCATGAATTGAAAACAGAAATATAAGGTTTTTATTTTTTATTTTTTTAAAGATTTTTATTTATTTAAGAGAGAGAGAGAGAGCAGACATAAGCAGGGGGAGTGGCAGAGGGAGAGGGAGAAGCAGGCTCCGCACTGAGCAGGGAGCCTGATGTGGGGCTCGATCCTAGGACCCTGGGAACATGACCTGAGCTGAAGGCAGATGCTTAACCCACTGAGCCACCTAGGCACCCTTATAAGGTTTTTTTAATGTCCTTCTGGTTTTGCCATATAAAATAATTGCTCCCACGCACTCTTAATTTACATACCATGACTTTTGTGATACTTTTCTTTTTGTATTGAGTATTCATCTTAGGCATCTCAAAGCACAGCAACTTTTCTCCTGATTCTGATCCCTTTATAAGGATTCAAGATCCCTAGATGCATGATAAAGAGACAGTCAATTCCCTGCCAGAAAAAGGATATGCAATATGCATGTACATAGGTCACTTTCTAAGTGTTTGCTTTAGTTAGCTTCCTCTTTACTGTAAATACACATAGCTTCATTAAATGGTGCCAATTTTCAGTAAGGCAGCTTACATACAGAAAAAATTACGAGAAGAAACCCAATGACTGAAATATTCTGTCCAAATTAGTGTACTTCTAAAATGTAGCCCTTTCCTAAATTTTTGTAATACATTCAGTACTTTTTTTAAAGATAAAATCCTTCCACATGCCTCAGTGATTCATAGTAGTCATTACCACAGACTGTGATAGATACCAAGTAACTCAAAACCCAGTTTTCTGGTTGAGTTTCTATTAATGCGATGTGTAGGACATATATGAAAAATGCTGAAGCAGGAAACAACATGGATAGCAATGGAGATATTATGCTATCTGTTTAGGTTGCTGTGTGAAACCTTCCCATTCTCATCACCAGAGCTGTAGTTAAAACTCTGGCTGCCTGAAACGAAATATAAGGTTGTGTCCTCTTCACAGAGCTGTCAGTTTTTCAACTAGCCAGTTTATAGGTTCTGAGAAAAGACATGCTCCTGTTTTAAACATGTGAATGAAAGAAACTGCTTTGGCAAATTTAATTAGATGGAAAATGGAGCTTTTTTTTTTCTTAATTCCACACCACTGTGGGAGAGTGACAACTACAGGACCTTGGATAAAAACTTGTTTCGTATTTGTGAATTGATGTGTGTTTTATTGTCACCACATACAAATTCATATACAAATGTATATACTATACTCAAGTACATTTAATATAATACATATTTATAAATCTAAGTTGATAAAACTTTGACACAGATGATATCATAAATGTGTGAAGAAAATGAAAGCAAATGCCATAGACTGAGATTTAAAAAAAAGTTAAAATTCTTATTAGCTCTCTCACATTCCTCATGTTTTCACTAAACATGTTAGTAAATGTATACACTGTATGATTTCATATAATTTGAATCAAGGGTCAGTTAGAAAACATTGCACTTTTAAATTTGCTGATCAATGCACAGGTTTATATACTGTGTGCCATTTTTCCACTGGATTTTCTAAGTGTTCTCTTAAAAAAGAACTGAAAAAGTATTATGATTCAAAGTTTCTTTACAAGTAAGTCTTATAACAAAAAAGAAAACCGTAATGATAATATCCTTTAGGATACCCTGAAAGTTAACTTTCCTTGGAACCACTTAAAGTAGTCTAAAGAAAGATTTAATAGTCTTTCTTGCATTATTTTTCACTCTGGTTAAAACATTATAAATAATATGAGTTAAAAGCTAACAAAAACAAGTAGGAATGAAATTACTATTATTTTTATCACTTAAGGAACTCAAAAATAGTTGAAACAATTTTTCCAATACTTTTGCAAAATTCTTACCTCTAGTCAAAGTTCTAAGTAAATATGTCATCCCCAAAGGAGAATTTGAAAGCTACAAACCTCTTTAAGCGATCTGAAGATTTAACTATGACTTGTACATTTCTAAGCTGTTTACTGGTATTAATATTGCTTCTATATTTTAATTTGCAAAAATGAACAGCAAAAGACCTAGGTGAAATGTATGAACTAGAAAAGTTCCTCTTTGGCATGCCAATATCTGATACAGTTTTAATGAAACACCTGCACCGCAAATAAAGGAATATAAAAGAAAGCAACAGGGAGGACACAAGTTAGAGGGCAGCACAAGTGAAACAAAGACATAAAATCAAACAGGAATGAATGTCATTGGATAAAGGCTCTTCAACAACTTAAAAAATACCCTGAACCAAGAATCTGCACTTGAGTACAAATTATACTTAGGTATTTTTTTCTATTTTATTAGAAAGAATTTATATTCACCATAATGTTGTGTAAAAAGCCTCATGACTGTATTTATTGCCCTTTTGAAAAAAGCACTAAGATTAGTTGACCTGGATTCTCAACACAGATTTTTCTTTGATTTAGAGGAAGATGAAAAAAGAGGAAAACAGTAAGAGAGAGAAGAGAAAAAGAGAATGTACTAAAAAACACCTATAATAACTATTACAGAAGATTAATAATCTTTTCAAGCGAGAGAAAGGGGGGGGAACAGTTTGGTAGGAAATGCCATAATTTCAGTCACAAAGTATGTCTTAAAAACTTGTTTCTTATTTGTGAATGTGTGCGTATATTCCTTCAGCCAGTTAGTTACAAAAAAGGGATGACAGACAGGAGTGATAGGAAATAAATGCTGTCAATCTACTTCTGGGAACATGACAAAGTGAATTTCTCCTGCTCCAAACACAAAGACATGGTGGAAAAAATACAACCAAAAAAATGAATACATAGCTTAGAAATATCCAGGCTCCCAAAACAGAGAGAACTCAAAGCCAGAGTTACAAGAGTCAAAGCTGAGAGCATGACAACTTAGAGAAGTACAGAGTTGAAATGGTGTAAGAGCCAGTAGCTGAGGTGTTAAGGTCCATATGTAGGGACAGAATACATAGTTTGGGGCCCACATAAGTAAGGGAGAATGAAATAACTGGGATACCCGAGTAAAAAGTTTAGATAATCAAAAGACTGCTTACGCTATAAAAAAAGAGTGTTAAAAACAAAAACAAAATCTCTGCTCACAAGCCCAGAAGAGAAGCAAGGAAGCTGTCTCTCTGCCAAAAGCTCTATGTAGGAAAAAAGTTTCCCATGAAAGAGCAAAACCTGAAGAGAGGTTTAAGGTCTGAATTTACATTACATGCATGGTATGGTAATCCCATGCCAGATAAAAAAAAACAGATCCTAATAAAGATTTTTTACATACTATTATGGTATGATCTCCAGGAAATATTAAATGAAAAAAGCTGGGTGCTGAATAGTGTGAATAGTATGCATGTATTTATCTAAGAGGGGAAATAGAAATACCTAGACACACACATTTGGTTCCATTTTTTTTAAAAAGATAGATATCAATCAAAAGATCCCTAAATTATTCGTCTGTGGAAAAGAAAAAAAGAAGGTGAAGGAAGGATAGAAGCCAGACTTATCCAAATTTATCTTATTTTCTAGATTTTTAATATGAAATTGTAAATATCTGACATAATTATAAAACAAAATTGAATCAAGAATTTTAAAAGTGCAACTATAGACCTGAGAAACAAACAGGGTTTTAGAGGGGAGGGGGGAGGGGGGATTGGTTAGCCCGGTGATGGGTATTAAAGAGGGCACATACTGCATGGAGCACTGGGTGTTATACGAAGACAATGGATCGTGGATCACTACATCAAAAACTAATGATGTATTGTATGGTGACTTACATAACATAATAAAATTTAAAAAAAAAAAAGAATTTTAAAAGTGCTCCCAAAAGTTTGAAAATAAAATCAAACTAATCCATGTATCAAGTCGATGGGTTTAACAAACACACAGAAAACAATTATTTCAAGTGACTTAAAAACAGAGTAATTTGATTACAAATCATCAGTGAGATATACAACAAGGACCAAAAGAACTGCAAAGAAGTTGTAAACTATTTCAGTAACCATATTATTAGTAATGGCATTGGTGTTGGTATACTGATATTAATATACAAAGAGCAATTAATTATATTAAGGTCATGAGGAACCAACATTTTCAGCATAAAAGAAAAAAACCACAAATACAAAACCAAGAAAAGTTAAAAACCCTTGTAATCCCAAATTTGAAATGGAAATATCAGGATATACTCATGAAGTATTTTCCTTTAAAAAAGTTTGTATTTCCTACCTGTTCATATTTCCACTAAAAAGGCCTAGAAACATGACAAGTCCAGGCCACTGAGCACCCACCCCATCATCTAAACTGTGGTCTCTAAATATAATTTTTGCACTAAAAGAAAATAGGGTAGAAACTGATCCCAGTTCTAGGGTACAAAACAGACAATATGAACCAAAAATACTTTACTGTACCAGAAAACAAGAAAGTTATCAAAAGCTGATGGTGGTGTGTCAAAAGGGCTCAGAAGCTAACTTAGAGATGGCAAAAGATGGGACAATTTTAGGAAAAAGATAGTATCAGCGGGTTAAAATATTAAATGTGTTAAAAATCCGTACGTTCATAGCAATAAATAAAAATGAATGTTCATAATTGCCTTTGCAGGATGCCAGAGAACCAACTTAGTATTCTGAAAACTACTAAATAAAAGGAAAAAAACGATGCATTTTTCCTGTCTTTTCTTTATTAATTGTACCTCAGAAAAACTAAATAGTTGATGAGGGCAATTATATATGAAAAAGAAAGTTAGGTTTTACAACTCTGAATGGCACGATGAATCTGGGCAATGATCATCAACAGGTGCTAAAATCATTAGACAGGGGGTAATTTAACAATGTACAGACCAGGCTGACAATACCTGAAACTACTGATCAATCTTAACATTCACACACAAAAAGAGCAACCACATGTTATATGCCTCCTGGTGTGATACAAAAGAAAGTATACAATACCACCTATGAAATATTCTTGCCAAAAAAAAAAAAAAAAAATCAAGCCTGTGTAAGCCTCTAGATCTAAGTACTGGTTTATAGGGAATTGACACAGAGTAACACATTTAATAACACGTCAGATGCAATTAGCAAAATCCTGAAGGTAGGTGTACAAAAAGGAGTTAATAGAGCAAGATTCAAACTGCTATCCTTTGAAAAGTCTGTTTGCAAGACTGGCCTTTGGCTGGTGTCTGGAATTTTTATTTCAGCAGGGTTCCCACCAATCCCAGAACAGATAAGACTGCTCAATGTGCCTAACCTGTTTGTACAGTGGACAATGTGGTTTATACTTGACATCTGCTCTCCTTCTACAAGTCTAGAATTTTGGTACATGCCAGGCAGAAGATGCCTACATAACCAGCCTCCAGTAAAAAGCCCGGGCACTGAGTGTCTAATGAGCTTTCCTTTTAAATATTTCACATAGTTGTCACAACTCATTCCTGAGGGAATTAAGTACAACCTGTGTAACTGAACTAGGAAAAGACTCATGCCTGGTTTCCTTCCTCCAGACTTTGCCCCATTTGCCTTTCCCCTTTACTGATACTGCTCTGTATCCTTTTGCTATAATAAATCACAGCATAGAGTACAACTACATGCTGAATCCTATGAGCCTAGTAGTGAATCAATGAGCCTGGGGGTGGTCTTCAAAATCCCCAACACAAGGGGAAAATTTACAGATTAATAACCTGATTTGTTCAATAAAGTGCACAAGAAAAAAAAAGTGTAAAAATCTATTAAGAAATTTAATAATAAATGTTTAATTACAGTATTTTGTTTCAGTTCTTGTGACTAAAGATGGAAAACACTAACTGAAAATTTTAATTTATGATTCAAAAAACATAAAACTTAAAAAGAAATTTAAATTAACTTCCAAATAATTATACAAGTCTATGGTATTTATACCCTTTAAGTCATTCAAATTTAAAACTGCACTAAGACTTTTGGGACACTCTGTATAAATAACCAAAATCTGACTCAAGAAGAATATTGAAAACCTGGATATATTCATAAACATCAAAAAATTAAATCGGTAAATATCTATCCACAAGAAAGCATCAGGCTAAGTCTGTTGTTTATAGACAAGTATAACCAAATCTTAAAAAAACAGATAACCCTTATATTAAATAAGATATTCCAGGGGCGCCCAGGTAGCTCAGTCGTTAAGCATCTGCCTTCAGCTCAGGTCATGATCCCAGGGTCCTGGGATCGAGCCCCGCATCGGGCTCCCTGCTCTGCGGGAGGCCTGCTTCTCCCTCTCCCACTCCCCCTGCTTGTGTTCCCTCTCTTGCTGTGTCTCTCTCTGTCATATAAATAAATAAAACCTTAAAAAAATAAAAATAAATAAGATATTCCAGAGAATAGAAAAAATAGAGAAAGTTCTTTTTATAAAGAGCTCATTTTATAAAGTGAGTATAATCTTATGCTCAAAATCACAAAAACTGTATAATAAAACACAATAGGACATTCAAATATACTAACATCAATAAAAGAAATTCTACACAAAATATTAGCAAATTTAATCAATTTAATAATGCTGTGTGTCTATATATATCATCTACAGATCTACGTATGTACACACAAATACTTACATGTATCTACACAAACTACATCATGATCAAGTAAGGCTTATCCCAAGAACTCAATGATCAATTAATGTAATTTGCCACATCAACATATAAAAGAAAACTCATATGATCTTTTAGAAAGATACAGGAAAAAAATTCAATGTCTATTCATCACCTTTTATAAGAATCTCTTAGCAAGTTAAGAGTACAAGGAAATTTCCCTCACCTGATATTTAATGGGATAATTTTAAAAGCATTTACTTTAAAGTTAGAAACAAGGTAAGAATGTTTGTTACTACATACTGCTTATATTCAACCTTTCCTAAGTATAGGAAATGCTAACCAACTTTAAAAGTATTAAAAGAATAAGGACTGAAAAAAAAATAGTCATTATTTTCAGATAACATTATTATGTAAAAGATCTCAGGGATTCTACAAATTGCCAAAACTAATAAAGATAGTTCAACAGGGTTATTGGATACAAGATCAAAATCTAAATATTTAATACCATTCCTATGTACAAACAATAACCAAGTAGAAATGTAATAGAAGATCTCATTAGCAACAGAAACAAAATCATAATGTACCTAAGAGTATGTCTAACAAAATCAGAGTAAGACCCCTATAAAGGAAATTATAAAACTTTATTGTCAGGCATAAATGGAAACACAAATGAATGAGAATATACTATGCTGGTAGACAGGAAGACTAAGTTTCATGAAAATGTCTATTTGCACTAAATTAACTTTATTAATTCAATTCCAAAAGAAATCCCATGAGGGTTGTTAACAGTACTTGACAATAGGACCCTATAATTCACATGTGAGAGAAGATACTGAAAATAGAACAATTTTCAAGAAGATGGACAAGGTGGCAAGACTTACCTGAAACAGCCTTCATCATATTATAAAGCTCTTACAATTCAGATGATATAAGATAAACAAGGATAAACAAATCAACCACACAGAATAGAGAACCCAGAAACAGATGAAATATATATGGCTATCTGATGAATGAAAAAGCTGACAATACAAATCACTGGGAAAAGGAAAAACTATTTTAAAAAATGATCCTGAGAAAATTAGTTACACATATGGGGAAAAATCAGATCACTGGCTCACAAAATAAATCCCAGATGATTTTAAAAACTTAAATCTAGAAAGCAAAATTATAACACTTTTAGGGAAAAAAATACGAAATTAGTCATATGGCATCAACTAAGGAAAAGCTTGTTTAGACAAGACACAAAAAAAGTACAAGCATTAAGGTGAAAGGCTGAAACTTTTTACACAGTGAGTTTTAAAACTTCTATATATCAAGACCACATAACAAAGTAAAAAGATAAGATACAAAATGGGACAAATTTATAATGCATACAACCAAAAATGAATTATTATAAAGAACTTCTAAATCAAAAGGAAAACAACAACAAAAAGGAAATAAAAATAGGCAATTCACAGAAAAGAAATTCCAAATGGCCAATAAACATATGAAAGGTTGCTCATCCTCACTAAATGTTAGGTAAATGCAAATTAAAACAAAATAACATTTGATACTATAGTCTATATAGTCTGTAGTCTAAGTATCAGCAAGTATGTAAAGATAAGGAAATCTTACATACTGCTGGTTGAGGCATAAACTGATATAGGTACTTTAGGGAATGATTTAGCCACACAGTGTAAAGTTGATAATGATTGCAACCAAGAAATGCATACCCTAAAAAAACTTTCACACGTATTTGTAAAGAAACATGCATAAAAGTGATCATTGCAGCATTATTTTAACAATTAAAAACTGGAAATGGTCTAAATGTCCATAAATCCGTGTGTCACTATAGACAAATCTCAAAAACATAATAGTGAAAAAAATAAGCTCCCTCGGGACGCCTGGGTGGCTCAGTCAGCTGAGCATCTGCCTCTGGCTGAGGTCATGATCATGATCCCTGGGTCCTGGGATCTAGTCCCGCACAGGGCTCCTTGCTCAGCGGGAAGCCTGCTTCTCCCTCAGCCTGCCGCTCCCCCTGCTTGTGCTCTGACAAATAAATAAATAAAAATCTTTTTAAAAAATAAATAAATAAGCTCCAGAATATGAATAGTATAATATCATTCGTATGAAGTTTAAAACATGCAAACAATGGTTTATATGAAAACTTTTCACAATGATAAAGATGTTCTGTATCTGCACCATCCAATACAGTAGCCTGAGCTACATATGGATATTAAACAGTTGTAATGTGGCTAGTGTTCCTAAGGAACTGAGTGTATTTTATTTTAATTAATTTAAATTTAAGACTCAAATGTGGTTGGTGGCTACCATATTGGCAGAGCAGGTCTATATGATTTATGGATACATACATACATAGAAATATAAAAACTTAGAGGAAGAATACACACCAACTTCAGGATAATGGTTACTTACTTCTGGAGAAGTAAGGTGGGTGGGAATGGAATGTGAAGGGATTCAACAGTCTCTGGGATCTTTCATTTCTTTAAAACAAAAAAAACATATAAATCAAATATGTCAAAACACTTTGTTAAAATTGACTAATACTTTTTCTAATATTTCCTATTTCAAATGTTTCATTTTCATTTCTTTGAAGTATTTATTAAATTTTTAAATAACTTTTTGAAAGTAAACAGTGTTTAAATCTTTATCATTCCTATAGACCTAAACCCAGGTGATCAACTCTCATACAAATAGTCTCAATGAATATATATATATATACACATATATATGTATATAAACATTGAGAAAAGCAGACAACACAGCAAAAACTGTGACACAATATACTTGCATAGTTTCTAACTTGATTTTTACAAGCAATTTTCAAAGGTCCAAATGAAATTTCAAAAATGTGTTATTTTATTTAGATTCTAAATATACCAAATGGAAATGACCATGTGTTTATCGTACAGATTAATTAGAAGTATTAAAAGTATATTAAATAAAATAGTGAAAATAGCACTGGACCAGGGTCCAGGCAATTCATATTAACTTTCTAATACCAGTTTGTATTAACTTTCTGTGTTCTATTCACCAAGTTTGCTCATTTGTACAGGATGACCCATAGAATCTCTGCATTCACTGTCAATTTTTTTAAGATGGGAACTTTTCAAGTTTCATTTATTCTTTTACATACATACTTAATAAGTTGTTTAGAATAATCACTCCTTTGTATCAAAGTGTCAAAAACCTGCACACCTGAAATCCAAATTCCCTTAATTGCTGTCTCATTGTCCATCAGATAGACAGAAAAATAGAGGATTAAATATATGATCAGCTAGTCAGTGGTGCATGGCTCTCAAAAAACCTCATTTTTGAAAGCTGAAAGCTCTTCTAATAGGTTGTTAATTTTCTTGTGGATAATACAAGATCCTGAACAGAATATGTGATTCACTATATAAACTGCATCTTTGCTCACATAAATGTTTTTAATTCACAAAAATGTAAAACTTATGCGTAGTTCTAGTGAATATTTATGCCTCCTTTTACAAAAATACTGAGCATCCTTAGAAAGAAAGGCAAATACAACTACTCACATGTGTAACATTAACCTGAGATCCCAATTTGTCCAGTGATCTACCCATGTTATCATGCATCCAAGGAATGTGGAAGAATTGGGTCTCCTTTGCTATTCACGCACACAACTTTTAGTTACATCACAAAGTGTGTTACAGAAACACCCAGAGCAAAGAAGAGAAGTTTAACTGTTTACGATCTGTTCTGACTAAGCAGCATGACTATTATTAAATGGTGAGGCTTTGAGGTTAAGTTATTTTGGCTGGTGGTACAAAAGGCAAGAAATGGTGGTAATTATCTCTTACTTTTTAATTTATTTTGTGGCAAAATTATTAAGACATTTCTTAGTTCTATTACCTTTCATAAAATACGTACAGAACTTAACAAATACTCCTGAAATTAACTTCCCAACCTTGCTGGGGGGTGGGCAGTATTCTTACTGAACATTAAGTGAATGGTTTGGCCACACTGTGTAAAGTTGATAATGATTACAACCAAGAAATGTACACCCTAAAAATAGCATAGGGGAAAATTCAAGCTTGGAGTACAAGGACTGGACATTAGGGAACAGAATGCCCCCTACTCAAAGAGGGGGGAAAAAAGCATTTTATGGTTCTTTAATCCTAACTATAATAGTTAACCCTCATGGAGACCACCATAAACCCGGAGTTAATAGATAAGATTATGGTGTATTTGAATATAAAATTACAATGTAGTTTGAAACACTCAACTTCCTTTCATATTCTATTATATATTCAAAGCAAGGATAACACTGCTGGTTGTTAAATACAGGGCTACTTAAAGGAACACTTTTTTTAAGTCCAAGGATTGAAAGAGAAGAGAGAAAACGTATTTTCAGCTTGATATTTCTAGTAACATCTAATACTAAATATTCTATACCAAGTACTGAACATGAAAAAATTTGTTACTTTTTGATAACTCTAAATTAAAAATTGCCAAACAAGATGGGAGAAAAATGAACAGAAGGGCACTATCTTCATATTTAAAATATAGAACTCAAAGACATACATTTTTCTTCTCCCAGCTTGCAACCTACCAAGTAATTTTTACCTCTGGTACCCATTAAAAAATGAAATTTATTTGGGAGTTCTAGGAGTAATGAAGTGAGAGGTATTGTCATAAAGTCTGGCCAATTTGCCTGCAAATTTAGGAAACACTGATAGCATATAAACTTGAAATTATTTGTAAATTACCTGCCACTCACTCATCAGTAAGAACTTAAATGTTATTAAAATACCTCTTTTATTCCATTTAAGCTCAAGAAATATTTTAGTTGGAGCTTCTTGCGACTGACATATTGAATTAAACATGGAAGCAGATCTACTAACATTATGCAACAGTATAACTAACAATCAAAAATGCTAAATAATTAATTTTAAGGAATCTTAAGCTTGGATTTAAGCTGTGATTAAAAAAATAAATATTTTATAAAACTAAAAATCTTTTTTAATTTTTTAAATTTCTTATAAGTTCTGAATTCAAACAACAGTATGATTAGCTCATGTAACAAAGCAAAACTGACAAATTTAAAGTAAAACTAATGGGTTCTCTTTATAAAGTTAAATTTCAAAAAGTAAAAACATTAATGAAAAAATAATATAAATTCTTTTTTTTTTTTATTATGTTATGTTAGTCACCATACAATACCATCATTAGTTTTTGATGTGGTGATCCACGATCCATTGTTTTCGTATAACACCCACTGCTCCATGTAATACGTGCCCTCCTTAATACCCATCACCGGGCTAACCCATTCCCCCACCCCCCTCCCCTCTAAAACCCTGTTTGTTTCTCAGAGTCCATAGTCTCTCATGGTTCATCCCTCCTTCCGATTCCGCCCCCCCTCATTTTTCCATTCCTTCTCCTCATGTACTCAATAATATAAATTCTTAATGCTTGCATTAATATCTTAGAAAAAGAATTTTTGGCTATCTTTCCAAAGTTGTATTTTCTTACATTTCAAGACAAAGAAACACTGTGTACAAGAAAGTGACATGTGTAAAGAGAGAATAATTTAGCATATGGATTTATTCCACCAACTGCAAGCATATGAAACCATGGGGTTTTACTCTTATGGTCCAATTTTTATATTTAACATAACTTTTAAAAACTATTTTATACGTCTGCCTTCAGCTCAGGTCATGATCCCAGGTCCTGGGATCGAGCCCCACATCGGGCTCCCCGCTCCGCAGGAAGCCTGCTTCTCCCTCTCACATTCCCCTTGCTTGTGTTCCCTCTCTCACTGCCTCTCTCTCTGTCAAATAAATAAATAAAATCTTTAAAAAAAAAACTATTTTATATAATTCCTTATTACATCAAAATTGTTTATACCTTGCCAGTGGAAAATTACTTCCATCTATAATTTTATCAAAGTCTGTGCTATGTAAGATAAATGTAATAATGTTATTGATTACATAGGGTAATTTCCCACTTCTTTTTATCACTCAAATATAAATTTATTACTTTCTCTATTTCTCTCAACTGTTGTCTCTTCTCACAAAACTACATACCTCTCCTTAGTACTTACAAGTATTTTAATTTAATTCTGAAATTATTTGGTTAATGTTCATGTTCTCCACTAGAATTTACTCCTGATTTATTCTCAGCATCTACCATACTGTCTGACTTAGGGCAAGCGATCAATAAATATGTCTTAATAAATGAACAGTAGTAAGAACAAAATACTGATTGTTTCTTTCACTTTTAGAAAATCTCTCCTGTTTTCTATTGGTCCTCAAAAAATTGGTGACTGACTGTATACATCACACCAGAAGACAGTCCTCAAATTGCAGCTGTACATCTAAGAAATACACCATTTTTATCTCTTTTGTATACCAATTTGTCTCTTTAATGTATAAATTTAAGGTAATAAACTGAAAACAGAATGCATCCTTAATAATACCTACATCCAGGGAAGATTTTGAGGATTTGTTGAAATGGTTCATAATGTGAATAGAAACCAATAGTTATGCAAACAACAAACTGACAGCCAACTTTTCATAATGCATTCAAATATTGGAGCCAGGACAATTAACTTGTACCTGGCACAGAAAAACAACACAAAAATGAATGAATGAGTAAAGTTTTCTCCCTAAAAGGAATTATCACTTCACATGCCTGTTGCAGTACTTTGGTTCATGAAGACACTACATATACATATATATATATGCATTACATGTAAATATACTGCACACAACTACATAGACACTCAAATTATCTTCATACATGGTATACAGATAAACAAAAAGATTAAAAAGTAGGATTACAAGACTCTAGAGCTGAAATCAATTTCAAATATAAGAATATATATGACCTAAAATCTATGTCCTATATTAAACTTCCCTCTAATCCTGTACAGACAACAGACAAAGTAGTATGCCTTTCTGGAGTATCCCACCCTACCTAATAAGTATTATGATTATTATCTCTCATATGAATGTAGTAAACAGAAATAACAATTTAATTTTTCCTTTTTCCTTTTTTTTTTTAAAGATTTTCTATTTATTTATTTGACAGAGAGACTGAGACAGCATAAGCAGGGGAGCAGTAGAAGGAGAGGGAGAAGCAGACTCCCCCCGAGCAGGGAGCCCGATGTGGGGCTCGATCCCGGGACCCTGGGATCATGACCTGAGCTGAAGGCAGACACTGAACCATCTGAGCCACCCACACGCCTCTCCTTTTTCCTTTATAACCCTTCTCATTCTATATCTAACAGCACTTTACAATTTAAAGGCATTTTCACATAAATTCTCACTTAAGCTAGATAGTAACCCTCTAAGTTATATGGGTAAGTAGTATTCGCCCTATTTTACACATGAGGACACTGAGGGCAAAAGAAGTTAAATGAATTGTCACAGACACAAAACTAGTAAGTAGAAAAACCAGGACCATAGCCCAGATGTTCTGACTCCATCTTTCCACTGCACCACAAACAGTAATATAAAGTTAGAGACACTTGACACGCATAGCCACAATACTAAGTATTAAACCAGCAGTATCCCTCTGTGAAGTTTAGAAACTAGAACAGAATAATCTGAGCACGTCACATCATCAAAGAGATCTCACCATTTTATTCAGAATTATTTCACTATACAATGCACTAGTTAACAAAAAACTCACTAGAATAGCACCTATCTACCAAACTAGAAAAAGAAACCATCATATCATTTGTTTATAAAACAACAGGAATGTTTTCCTGAATCTCTCACTGATAGAATGCAATCTTTTCAATTAATTTACATTATCATTTTATATTTTTTTCCATGAAGTGTATTTAGACTGTCTTATTTTTCTTCTCCCTAAAACTCTATAGACTTTTTTTAAAAAACGTCTAAAGGTCTAAGATGGAATAAGTAATTGCTTGATACATTCTTGCTAACTCTTTAAAGTGTTGTACAGCTGCTAATGTATGTTTGCGCTGGCATTGCAGAGTGGAGCCTGGGGAATACAAAATCTGATTTCAGAGAAACCAGAGCTTACTTCAAAGAAAACAGCAACTCTCCAGCTGATAAGATTTTTCCTGAAAGAAAACAACCACCAAGTAAGAAACACACTAGTGCTATCTCCTGTTAGTCTTCTACAATCTTTCTCAAGCCTCTTTTTCCCATTTATTTGATTACACACTTCCATTTCACATTTTCTCTTGTGATGGTTTAATTTTTGTTAGCTTATTTGTTTAATGTAGGTTTCAGAGTATAATCTCCATTGTTTCAAAGTACACTGAATTAGATATTTAAGACAAAAAAAAAAAAAAAGAGCTAAGTAACTCCAGAATATCCTCAAAAATCACATCAGAAAGGGAAACAAATTTAAGAAATATGAAGTAGGTATTTTTCTTATAGATTTAGAATGTTACTGGGCAAAAATAATTAGATAATTTGTTTCATATACTCATGCCATAAAACTTACATGTCATAACTAATCAAGTTTATATTCTTCTTTTTAGAAGAGATGAATGAAATAAACAAACTGGTAACCAAGACTATTCCATATTCTGGGAAACACCAGATTAAACCAGGAAGAATTAAACCATGTGAGTAACCTATTACATAACTGTTTCTGTAGTTTACATACCCAAATAAATTTGAATTAGGGGAAAAAAAAGAAAAGAAACATTCATTCAAAGGACTTCTACAATGTATTACAGGCATAAAGTGATCTCTAAAATTTGGGCTCATGGTAACAAGAGTTCTGCAAAATTGCATTTATGAAAATATTAGTAATGTGATGCCAAACTAGTAATAAATAGACCTAGTGTCTCCAGACCTGAGGTTGCGTGGAAACAGAAGAAAGAGCACTGACCTGTTCCTTTCCAATATATTACTAAACTAATGGCTTTACAATTAGTAATATAGAATACTATAATCCTGGCTTTGTATTTGTATGAAAACTTACAGTTCAAAACATTTTCACCAGGATGATTTCATTCAACCCTCCCAATAACCCTCAAAACCCCATTTTACAGATGAGAAGAAAAGAGACTAAAAAGACAAGGATTTTCCAAAGATCATGTAATGATGAGGGGCGCACAACCCAGGACGCTGCAGTTTATACCAGCACAGACAGAAACGGAGATAGTGTGGCCTAGAGAGCTCACTAAAGAACAGACTGCACTCTCTCTGTTCTGCGGCAGAGGGTTGGAAATGGTCTCTTCTGCTCTGACTCTCGGAAGAGACGCAGAAAGCTGCCAAGGAAAGCCACCAGAGAACAAAAGCCCCCAAAAAACTGGTTTTCACTGAACCCATCCCCCCCCGACAGGGGGCAGGGCAACTCCGCCCAAACAGGGTTGCCTGAGTAACAGCGGCAGGCCCCTCCCCCAGAAGACAGGCTGGGAGAACAAGAGGCAGACAACCCTAAGGTCCCTATAAAACAGGTGCATCTTGCTTGGGTTGTGGTCAATAATTTAGACTCTGTACACTCCCTCAACCATCCCTCAACAAAATGACTAGGAGGAGGTACCCCCAAAACAGGGAAGACTCAGAGACTGTGACTTCTGCCACAGATTTACAAATGGATACAGATATAACCAAGATGTCGTAAATGGACTTCAGGGTAACAGTTATGAAGATGATAGCTAGAATGGAGAGATCAATTAATGGCAACATAGATGCTCTAAGGGCAGAAAAGAAAGCTGAACTGGCAGAACTTAAAAATGCTATCAATGAGATCCAATCTAATCTAGATACCCTAACAGCTAGGGTAAATGAGGCAGAAGAATGAATTAGTGATCTAGAAGACCAATTGATAGAAAAGAAGGAAAAAGAGGAGGCCTGGGAGAGACTGCTCAGAATGGATGAAAACAGAATTAGAGAACTAAGTGACGCCATGAAAGGTCCAATGTCAGAATTATTGGGATCCCTGGGGGGAGGGGGGAGAGAGGGGTCTAGAAGATATATTTTAGGAAATCGTAGCTGAGAACTTCCCTAATCTGGGGAATGAAACAAACATTCGTGTCCTAGAGGCAGAGAGGACCCCTCCCAAGATAAAGGAAAACAGACCAATGCCCCAGCATGTAATAGTAAAACTCGCAAATCTTAGAACCAAGGAAACCATTTTAAGGGCAGTAGGGGAATAGGTTCCTTACGTACAGAGGGAGAAACATCAGAATAACATCAGACCTATCTACAGAGACCTGGCAAGCCAGGAAGGACTAGCAAGACATATTCAGCGTACAAAATGAGAAGAACATGCAGCCAAGAATACTTTATCTGGCAAGGCTGCCATTTAGAATGGATGGAGAGATGCAGAGTTTCCAAGACAGGCAGAAACTAAAAGAATATGTGACCACTAAGCCAGCCCTGCAAGAAATATTAGGGGGGGGGGGTCTATAAAAAGAGAAAGACCCCAAGAGTGATATAGAACAGAAATGTACAGAGACAATCTATAGAAACAAGGACTTCACAGGCAACATGATGACAATAAATTCATATCTTTCAATAATCACTCTCAACGTGAATGGCCTAAATGCTCCCATAAAACAGCACAGGGTTGCAGATTGGATAAAAAGATAGGACCTATCCGTATGCTGTCCACAAGACACTCATTTTGAACCTAAAGATACATCCAGACTGAAAGTGAAGGGATGGAGATCCATCTTCCATGTCAACGGACATCAAAAGAAAGCTGGGGTAGCAATTCTTATATCAGACAATTTAGATTTTAAGCTAAAGACTGTAGTTAGAGACACAGAAGGACACTATATCATTCTTAAAGGGTATATCCAACAAGAAGATATAACAGTTGTAAATATCTATGCCCCCAACATGGGAGCAGCCATCTACATTAGCCAACTGTTAAGCAAAATAAAGAGACATATTGATAACAATACGTTAATTGTAGGAGACCTCAATACTCCACTCTCAGCAATGGACAGATCATCTAAGCAGAAAATCAACAAAGAAACAAGAGCTTTGAATGACAAACTGGACCAGATGGACCTCATAGATATATACAGAACATTCCACCCTAAAACAACAGAATACTCATTCTTCTCGAGCGCACATGGAACTTTCTCCAGAATAGACCACATACTGGGTCACAAATCAGGTCTCAACCAATACCAAAAGATTGAGATTATTCCCTGCATATTCTCAGACCATAATGCTTTAAAACTGGAACTCAATCACAAGAAAAAATGTGGAAGAAATTCAAACACTTGCAAGCTAAAGACCACTCTGCTCAAGAATGTTTGGGACAACCAAGAATCAAAGAAGAACTTAAACAATTCATGGAAACCAATGAGAATGAAAACACATCAGTCCAAAACCTATGGGATACTGCAAAGGTGGTCCTAAGGGGGAAATATGTACCCATCCAAACCTCACTCAAAAAAAAACAGAAAAATCCCAAATTCACCAACTAACTTTACACCTTAAAGAACTAGAGAAAAAGCAACAAATGATGCCTGAGCCACGCATTAGAAGAGAAATAATTAAGATTAGAGCAGAGATCAATGAATTAGAAACCAGAAACACAGTAGATCAGATCAACAAAACTAGAAGCTGGTTCTTTGAAAGAATTAATAAGATTGATAAACCACTGGCCAGACTTATCAAGAAGAAAAGAGAAAGGACCCAAATTAATAAAATTATAAATGAAAGGGGAGAGATCACGACTAACACCAAGGAAATAGAAACAATTAGAAATTATTATCAACAACTATATGACAATAAATTAAGTAACCTGGAAGAAATGGATGCCTTCCTAGAAACCTATGAACTGCCAAGACTGAAACAGGAAGAAACTGACAACCTGAATAGGCCAATAACCAGTAACGAGATTGAAGCAGTGATCAAAAACCTCCCAAAAAAGGAGAGTCCAGGGCCTTATGGATTGATTCCCTAGGGAATTCTACCAAACATTCAAAGAAGAAATAATACCTATTCTCATGAAGCTGTTTCAGAAAATAGAAACAGAAGGAAAGCTTCCAGACTCATTCCATGAGGCCAGCATTACCTTAATCCCCAAATCAGGCAAAGGCCCCATCAAAAAGAAGAATTTATGACAGATATCCCTGAAGAATATGGATTCCAAAATTCTCAACAAAATCCTACCTAATAGGATCCAACAATACATTAAAAGGATGATCCACCACAACCAAGTGGGATTTATCCCCGGGATGCAAGGGTGGTTCAACATTTGCAAATCAATCAATGTGACAGAACACATTAATAAGAGGAGAGAGAAGAACCATATGGTCCTCTCATGTGATGCAGAAAAAGCATTTGACAAAATACAGCATCTTTTCTGATTAAAACTCTTCAGAGTATAGGGATAGAGGGAACATTCCTCAATTTCATAAAATCCATCTGTGAAAAACCCACAGCGAATATCATCCTCAATGGGGAAAAGACAAGAGCCTTTCTCTTAAGATCAGGAACATGACAAGGATGCCCGCCCACTCTTGCCACTATTGTTCAACATAGTACTAGAAGTCCTAGCAACAGCAATCAGACAACATGAAGAAATAAAAGGTATTCAAATTGGCAAAGAAGAAGTCAAACTCTCTTTCTTCGCAGATGACATGATACTTTATGTGGAAAATCCAAAAGACTCCACCCCCAAATTACTAGAACTCATACAGCAATTCAGTAATGTGGCAGGATATAAAGTCAATGCACAGAAATCAGTTTTTTTCTTATACAATAACAATGCAACTGTAGAAAGAAAAATTAGAGAATCATTTCCATTTACAATAGCACCAAAAACCATATGATAACTCGGAATAAATCTAATCAAGGAAGTAAAGGATCTATACTCTAGGAACTACAGAACACTCATGAAAGAAATTGAAGAAGACACAAAAAGATGGAAAAACATTCTATGCTCATGGATCGGAATAAACATTGTTAAAATGTCTATGCTGACCAGAGCAATCTATACCTTAAACACCATCCCGATCAAAATTCCAATGACATTTTTCAACGTGCTGGAACAAACAACCCTAAAATTTGTATGGAATCAGAAAAGACCCCGAATTGCCAAGGAAATGTTGAAAAAGAAGTACAAAGCTGGGGGCACCACGTTGCCTGATTTCAAGCTATATTACAAAGCAGTGATCACCAAGACAGCATGGTACTGGCACAAAAACAGACGTATAGACCAATGGAACAGAATAGAGAGCCCAGATATGGACCCTCAACTCTATGGTCAAATAATCAACAAAGCAGGAAAAAATATGCAGTGGCAAAAAGACAGTCTCTTCAATAAATGGTGCTGGGAAAATTGGACAGCTAAATACAGAAGAATGAAACTTGACCATTCTCTAACACCATACACAAAGATAAACTCAAAATGGATGAAAGACCTCAATGTGAGACAGGAATCCATCAAAATCCTAGAGGAGAACATAGGCAGTAACCTCTTCCATATTGGCCATAGCAACTTCTTTCAAGATACATCTCCAAAGGCAAGTGAAACAAAAGCAAAAATGAACTTTTGGGACTTCATCAAGATAAAAAGCTTCTGCACAGCAAAGGAAACAGTCAACAAAACAAAGAGGCAACCCACGGAATGGGAGAAGATATTTGCAAATGACACTACAGACAAAGGGCTGATATCTAAGATCTATAAAGAATTTCTCAAACTCAACACCCAAAAAACAAATAATCAAATCAAAAAATGGGCAAAAGAAATGAACAGACACTTCTCCAAAGAAGACATACAAATGGCTAACAGACACATGAAAAAATGTTCATCATCATTAGCCAACAGGGAAATTCAAATCAAAACCACCTTGAGATACCACCTTACACCAGTTAGAATGGCAAAAATGGACAGGGAAAGAAACAACAAATGTTGGAGAGGTTGTGGAGAAAGGGGAACCCTCTTACACTGTTGGTGGGAATGCAAGTTGGTACAGCCACTTTGGAAAACAGTGTGGAGGTGCCTCAAAAATTTAAAAATAGAGCTACCCTATGACCCAGCAATTGCACTACTGGGTATTTACCCCAAAGACACAGATATAGTGAAAAGAAGGGCCATATGCACCCCAGTGTTCATAGCAGCAATGTCTACGATAGCCAAACTGTGGAAAGAGCTGAGATGCCCTTCAACAAATGAATGGATAAAGAAGATGTGGTCCATATATACAATGAAATATTACTCAGCCATCAGAAAGGATGAATACCCAACTTTTACATCAACATGGATGAGACTGGAGGACATTATGCTAAGTGAAATAACTCAAGCAGAGAAAGTCAATTATCATATGGTTTCACTAATTATTTGTGGAACATAAGGAATAGCATGGAGGACATTAGGAGAAGGAAGGGAAAAATGAAGGGCAGGGGGAATTGGAAGGAGAGATGAACTATGAGAGACTATGGACTCTGAGAAACAAACACGGTTTTAGAGGGGAAGGGGGTGGGGGGATGGGTTAGCCCAGTAATGGGTATTAAGGAGGGCAAGTATTGCATGGATCACTGGGTGTTATACAAAAACAATGAATCATGGAACACTACATCAAAAACTAATGATGTACTGTATGGTGACCAACATAACATTATAAAATTAAATTGAATTTAAAAAAATAAATAAAATGGGAACCATTATATCTATAACACAGTTTTTCATATACACTTCAAATATTTAGTATCAATTACATGACAGGCAAAATTAAATGGTATGTATGTTATAAGTACTTGGGACACTATATAAAAAGGAAAACAAAACATCCACACAAAAATATAGGGTACTACTAGCAATAAAGAAACTAGTCTGGACCTAAAGGGGATCAATGTCAAAGCTGACAATTTATCCCTCAATATTATGCTTCTTTGGGCCTCCCACAAGATACATCTGAGAAATCACTATACAGGCTGGTGCAGGAATCTATTAAAGTAGATTTAAAGTAGATTAAAACAGTTTAGCAGACTATTAAAAACTGTAAATTAAACAAACAAACAAAAAAACACTAGTTAAATGACCTTTTTCTCAGGGATAAAGATCTAAAGTCAACACATAAAAATCTGCATACAGTCAAAATCCTTTTGCACAATGCACACTGAAGACCAACCTACTTCCTGTCCCAGCCAGTTATCTTTTTTCTTTAGTTGAATACCAGATGAATTAGTTGGTTTGCATTTCGTATTATATTAAAATACATATATATGTATATACACATGTATACATATATGTTTATGTGTATGTATATATAAAGATATATATATATCCCTAAATCCTAGAAACACCCTCAGCCTAGCGTCCCTAAACCCTAGAAACACCCTCGGCCTAGCACCTATGAAGGAGCTGAAACCAACAGGAACTTCTAGAAGATTTACATCTCACATTCACTCCCAGCACAGATTCATTGAATGGAATAATTTAATTTATTTCTTTGGCCAAATCTCAAGGTAAATGTATAATGTGAGTCTGCTATGTAAGTCATTACAATGGAAAATTTGAAGATACATATCCGCACTAACATTCACACATGTGGAAATAAAGATATACTCAAAAAACTGCCCACGCTTTATGATGCTGAGAGGACACTTAATTTCTATTTTGACACTGTATATTTTAGTAATAACTTACTTGTTAGTCTATTTATCATACCCATTAAAGAATATGAAAGTAGGGGCCCCTGGGTGGCTCAGTCGGTTAAGCATCTGCCTTTGGCTCAGGTCATGATCCCCAGGTCCTGGGATCAGGCCCCACATTGGGCTCCCTGCTCAGTGGGGAGTCTACTTCTGCCTCTTGCCCTACCCCCACTCATGCTTGTGTGCTCTCTCTCTCTGAAATGAATAAAATCTTTTTAAAAAATAATATGAAAGTATACATAAGTGTGTATTAAAATTTTCAAAGGAAGACCCTCTGAAACAATGCTTTCTGTGTAGATATGCAACTTAGAACCCCATTTCTGTTGCTATTGCCCAATAATTCTTAATGATTGACATAAAGGAAAATATCCAACTTGACTACAAGAAATGTGTGGTCTTTTACAAAAAAAAGGATTCTACAACTGCTACTAAATACTTTGTTCAACAGAACACTTAAAATACAATATAGTATTTGAAAAATTAGACTAAAATAACATTTAGGAAGTCAGGGCACCTGGGTGGCTTAGTTGGTTAAGCATCTGCCTTCAACTCAGGTCATGATCCTGGGGTCCTGGGATCGAGCCCCTCATCAGGCTCCCTGATCAGCGGGGAGTATGCCTCTCCCTCTCCCTTTGCCCCTCCCCCCCCACTTGTACTCTCTCATTCTCTCTCTCTCAAATAAATAAAATCTTTAAATTAACATTTAAGAAGTCTAAACTAACAATTTCTAGAATATTACTCATGAGAGATGACTATGTATAAGTTGACATTTCTCCTAGAAGAGGTTTTAAAAACCCTCTCTATTTATAGAAAGACAAATTGAGCATTACTGTATCTAAAGTCTCAATGTTAAGAATCATAGGGTTTTTAAGAGACAAATTCACATTCACTATTATTTATAGTCATATATAGATCCTATTAAACTCGTGAATCACATAGAAAAGATGTGGTCTCCCTATTTAAAAACTGAACTGTATATATAAATATTATTATAACAGTTTATACATGCTCAAAAACTACAGGTTGTTTAGAAAGAAATAAAATTTCCTCGGGGCACCTGGGTGGCTCAGCTGGTTAAGCGACTGCCTTCGGCTCAGGTCATGATCCTGGAGTCCCGGGATCAAGTCCCACATCGGGCTCCCCGCTCAGCAGGGAGTCTGCTTCTCCCTCTGACCCTCCCCCCTCTCATGCTCTCTGTCTCCCATTCTCTCTCTCAGATAAATAAATAAAACCTTTAAAAAAAAAAAAAGAAAGAAAGAAAGAAAGAAAGAAAATTTCCTAAAGCAATCCTATATTGAAGGGAGGAGGCTCACCAAAGTTACTGGTAACTACAGTGATGCTGATAGGGGCCAAATGCCAACACATATATGCTAAAAGAAAGATGAAGACATCAAGAAGTCTAAAAAAGATTAACACTTAGAACTGACTCAGTAACACTTAGATTATAGAAAAAGTGAAGAATTTGGCAATTATCTTAACTGACACCGAGACTGCACCAAAAAAACTTAAAATCCTCTTTTTTTCCCCTTAATAATTAATTCACTTCTAAGTACCTACAACTGTCTACTTCTCTTTTCCTGGTGAGTCAAGGCCAAAGTGATCATAGGTGAATTATTTAATCAAATGATGACTCATTTTCAATAAGAAATTAATTCATGTTATAGAGATTTTGAGGATACAGGAATCCTAGCTCTGAATTTAGAAACACTTTGTTAAAACTCTAACTTCACTTTTATTTATGTAGATATGTTAATATAAAATATAAAAAGTAGGAGCACCTGGGTGGCTCAGTTGGTTAAGTGTCTGCCTTCAGCTCAGGTCATGATCCCAGGGTCCTGGGTTCGAGTCTCACATCAGGCTCCCTACTCAGTGGGGAGTCTGCTTCTCCCTCTCCCTCTGCCCCCTCTGCTTGTGCTCTCTCTCTCAAATAAATAAAATCTTGAATATATATATATATATATATATATATATATATATATATATATATATATATAAAATAAATTGTGATTTTGTAGAAAGAAGGGAAAAATTATTTTCCTTCCTTATTTTGTACAAATATTCACAACTTTCATACTTAGCCAAATCAGTAGGTAAGCTTTATAGTAGGCTCTGAAGTTTACAAAGTGCTTTCACATAAACTGGCTCATTATGTCCTTACATTAGCCTTATATCCACTTCACAAATTAAAAACTGAGACTCAAATCATTGATTTGGCCAAAAATAAATCACAGAACTCATAACCGCCAGAATGAAATCCAGATTCCAATATCTTTACCTTTTTTTAAGTGTTACCAACTATGCTCACTATGTTTTCCATTAGATCTTAGGCATTATACATCTTATAGCTGAAAGTTTGGGCCCTTTTACAAACTTCTATTTCCCCACCTCCAAGCCTCTGGCACTCTCAGTTTCTAGGAGTTTGAAGTTTGGGTTGTTTTTTTTTTAATTCCATGTGTAAGTTTAATTCCATGCACTGTCTTTCTTTGTCCAGCTTATTTCAGATAGCATAATGCCTTGAAGTTCCATGTCACAAATCGAAGGATTTCCTTATTTCTTATGATTGAATAATATTCCATTGTATGTATGTCCACTGATGGACACCAAAAAATAATAATTAAAAAATTAAAAAGCTGTGCTAAAGAAGAAATGGCCTGGACAGAGTCAAAAGCAAGGGGGGATGCCAGCTGTGTATCATGTAGATAATATCCTTACTCTAAATTCTGTATCAAAACTTGCTTCTGGTCCAAAATGGCAACATAAGTGGACCCTGAACTCATCAACTCCCAAGGACTCAGCTAATCTCCAGCTATACATAAGGCAACTCACTCTGAAAGATAGCCAAAAACTAGCTGAAAAGTACAGAGTTAGCAAGCAAGAAAATACCCACATGGAAATGGGTCTTGGCACACCCCAACTATTTGGAACAACAAAGAACAAATAAGGTGGATTAGACAATCAGAAAGATTTGAGAAACCAAGAGCTTGAGCCGAATGGTAAGGTTCCTTTCTTACACAAGACCAGTCTGTCAAGACTGGGAGAGGGGGTTGTTTTATTAAATGCTGCAATCCAATAAAGAAAATCAAGGAAACTGAAGAAAAAGGACTATGTTCCATTCAAGCAAACAAAAAAATAAGATAAAACTCAGAAAAAAAGAGGTTAATGAAACAGAGATAAGTTATCCACCCAAGAAAGATTTCAAAATAATGGTCATAAAGATCCTCACCAAGGTCCTGAAAATAATGCATGAACAAAATGAGAATTTCAACAAAGAGATAGAAAATATAAGAAAGTATTCAATCAATGTGATACACCACATTAACAAAAGAAAGGATAAGAACAATATGATCCTCTCAATAGATGCAGAAAAGACATCTGTCAAAATACAGCATCCTTTCTTGATAAAAACCCTCAAGAAAGTAGGGATAGAAGGAACATACCTCAACATCATAAAGGCCATATACAAAAGACCCACAGCTAATATCATAGGGAAAAATTGAGAGCTTTCCCCTAAGGTCAGTAACAAGATAGGGATGTCCCTCTCACCACTCTTGTTCAACATAGTACTAGAAGTCCTAGCCTCAGCAGTCAGCAAACAGAAAGAAAAAAAAGGTATCAATCAGCAAGGAAGAAGTCAAACTTTAACTCCTTGCAGATGACATGATACTTTACATAGAAAACTTGAAAGATGGGGCACCTGGGTGGCTCAGTTTAGCGTCCAACTCTGGATTTCGGTTCAGGTCATTATCTCAGGGTCATGAGATTGAACCCTGCATCGGGCTCCATGCTGGGCGTGAAGCCTGCTTGGGATTCTCTCTCTCCTTCTCCCTCTACCACTCCCCCATTCTCTTGAAAGAAAGAAAGAAAGAAAGAAAGAACAAAAGAAAGAAAGAAAGAAAAAACAAAACAAAACCTGAAAGACTGCACCAAAAATCTGCTAGAACTGATACATGAATTCAGCAAAGTCACAGGATATAAAATCAATGTATAAAAATCTGCTGCAGGGCGCCTGGGTGGCTCAGTTGGTTAAGCGACTGCCTTCGGCTCAGGTCATGATCCTGGAGTCCCTGGATCGAGTCCCACATCGGGCTCCCTGCTCGGCAGGGAGTCTGCTTCTCCCTCTGGCCCTCCCCCCTCTCATGTGCTCTCTCTCATTCTCTCGGTCTCAAATAAATAAATAAAATCTTTAAAAAAAAAATCTGCTGCATTCCTATACACCAATAATGAAGCAGCAGAAAGAGAAATCAAGGAATCAATCCCATTTGCAATTACACCAAAACTAAAAGGCAGCCTATGAAATGGGAAAAGATAATGGCAAATGACATATCTGATAAAGAGTTAGTGGGGTGCCTGGGTGGCTCAGTTGGTTAAGTGACTGCCTTTGGCTCAGGTTATGATCCTGGAGTCCCGGGATCGAGTCCCGCATCGGGCTCCCTGCTCGGCGGGGAGTCTGCTTCTTCCTCTACCCTCCCCCCTCTCATGCTCTCTCTCTCTCTCATTCTCTCTCTAATAAATAAATAAAACCTTAAAAAAAAAAAGAGTTAGTATCCAAAATCTATAAAGAATTTATCAAACTCAAGACCCAAAAAAACAAACAATCCAGTTAAGAAATGGGCAGAAGACATGAATAGACATTTTTCCAAAGATGACATCCAGATGGCCAATAGAACATGAAAAAATGCTCAACATCACTCATTATCAGGGAAATACAAATCAAAACCACCTCACACGGGTCAGAATGGTTAAAATGAAGAATACAAGAAACAACAGGTGTTGGTGAGGATGCTGAGAAAGGGGAAACATCTTGCACTGTTGGTAGTAATGCAAACTGGTGCAGACACTCTGGAAAACAGTATGGAGGTTCTTCAAAAAGTTAAAAAGAGAACTACCCTATGACCCAACAATTCCACTACTAGGTATTTACCCAAAGGATACAAAAAATACAGATTTGAAGGGGTATATGCACCCCAATATTTATAGCAGCATTATCAACAAGAGCCAAACTATGGAAAGAGCCCAAGTGTCCCTCGACTGATGAATGGATAAAGAAGATGTTGTATATATATATATATATACAATGCAGTATTACTAGCCATCAAAAAGAATTAAATCTTGCCATTTGCAACAATGTGACTGGAACTAGAGGATATTATGCTAAGTGAAATAAGTCAGTCAGAGAAAGACGAATACCATATATTCCACTAATACGTGGAATTTAAGAAACAAAACAGATGAACACAGGGGAAGAGAAGGAAAAATAAGATAAAAACAGAGAGAGAGGCAAACCATAAGAGACTCTTAACTATGGAGAACAAACTGAGGGTTGCTGGAGGGGAGGTAGTGGGAGGATGGGCAAAATAGGTGACGGGCATAAAGGAGGACACTTGTGATGAGCACTGGATGTTATATGTAAGTGATGAATCACTAAATTCTACTCCTGAAACCAAGACTACACTATATATTAAATAACATAAATTAAAATAAAAACTTGAGAAAAAAAAGAAGATATAAGAAAGTATTAAACAGATTATCACAAAGCTGAAAAATACAATAACTAAACTGAAAAATTCAATACAGGAGTTCAACATCAAACTAGATAAAGTAGAAGAAAGAATCCATGAACTCAAGGATGGGGTATTCACATTCATCCAATTAGAGGAGCAAAAGGGAAAAAATGAAAAACAGTAAGAAAGCTTAAGGGACTTGACGCCATGAAGTAGACCAAATACACAAACTAACTTTACACCTCAAGGAACGAGGAAAAGAACAAACTAAGTCCAAGGTTAGTAGGAGAAAGAAATAACAAAGATCAGACGGGAAATAAATGAAAGAGGGACTAAAAAGAAAATAGAAAAGATCAGTGAAACCAAGAGCTAATTTCTTGAAAAGATATACAAAATAGACAGATCTTTAGCTAGATTTACCAAGAAAAAAGAGGGCTCAAACAAATAAAATTAGAAAGAGAAGACATTACAACTCATTCCACACAAATACAAAAGATCCTAAGAGACTACTATATATAATTATATGCTAACAAATTGAAAAACCTAGAAGAGATGAATAAACTCCTAGAAACATACAGCTGACCAAGAACGAATCACAAAGGAACAGAAAATCTGAAGAGACCAATTACTAGTAAGGGGATTGATTCAGTCATCAAAAACAACAACAAATAAAGTCCAGAACCAGATACCTTCACTGGCAAATTCTAAGTAGGGCACTGGATGTCATACGCAACTGATGAATCACTAAATTCTACCTCTGAAATTAATAATACACCATATGTTAATTAACTTGAATTTAAATAAATTTTTTTTAAAAAAAGATAAATGGCTTTGTTTCACTGTTCTACAAGGAAAAAATAAATCAGACTTTATGACACACACTGTAAAGTCCCATTTTTCCCATGCCTATTGCTCCGTAGTACAATAAAATAATGAAAGCCTGGGTATCACTGTTTATGATCCAAACTGCATGCATTAATCCAGCATCTTTAGTTTCCACTAGGAGTTACTCTAAATTTCCTAATAAAATGTTTTTGCTTTTCCATTTATCTAGGTGATTTCTTTATAACTGCTACTATCACACAAAAGTTCATTCATAGTTAAAATGGTCTATGGCTTATACTTTGTGTTTGGGAATGATTATTTTGTCATTGTTTCACTGTCCCTTGCTCCACTTTTTTTCTACCTTAAGAAAATCCAGTGGTGAGGCACACCTGGCAGGCTCAGTCAGAAGAGCATGTGACTCTTGATGTCTGGTTCATGAGTTCAAACCCCACAGTGGGTGTAGAGATTACTTAAAACAAATAAATAAAATTTTAAAAATATGTATCCAGTGCCTACATCTTTATTAACAAACCCAAGAATGAAAATATATCAAAATCGACCAAAACAGAACTTGTAGCCCTGAAGTAGTATACAAACATGAGAAAACAAACTAGTAATGCAGATAAGTATGATAGCCAAAAAACTGAAGAAGGCTCTTCAAGCTAAGCTTTAATGCCAGAGAAAGTAAATCTAACATTCACTTTGGTTTTTGTATTCCTGGAATGCATTCCTACTCTGAGGAAGAATAAAAACAGTGATAAATCTAAAGCAAAGCAAAAAGTTTTGAAGAAGATGAATTATATCTTTTTTCTTCATAATACAGAGCAAATACCACTCAACAGCATAACATATAACAGAAAAAGATCTCATTAATTAAAATATCTCACTAGTATTTAAAGACTGCTCTGGTGGTTTAGGTGGAACAGATATACAGTGCCTTTTTAAAAAGCCTACAATTGCCCCAAGTTTTTCTGCCAGTGTTTTTCATCGTCTTTGTTAGTCTGATATACTTACTCTTTTTCTAAAATGTAATTTGCAATTGATTTTGCAAGTATTTATCATAATATATTCAATTTGTGGACCTCTGTCCCTAAAAAGAAAATTCTAAATTTATTTTATATAAAATATGAAATGATTTGGTTGTTTCATTTATATACTTAGCTTCAATAAAATTCCTTGTATTTTCATAAACTTCAGACAGCAGGACACACACAGAAGAGTGTGAAAAAGAGAACAGGATTTTGTAATAGAATCCTGCCTGACCAACTCTCAGTAGTCTTTTGGCAAAAGGCCTCGTGCGAACTATTTCCAAGACCTCAGACGAAGGCAGCCAAAGGTTCCACACAAGAATAGGCCCAAAGTGGTTATAACCTTTCACATTTGACCTTTTATCCAGGTGCCTCACACTTTGTGAACTTAAAATCTTATGAGAGAATGCTTAGTCGTCCTGTTTACAAACAGCCTATTTATTCTACAGGAACAGTTTGGCAGGACATATCCAGGTCAACTGACCTTGAGTTGTCACAGAAACCATGGGTCTCACACTCCTTAATTAAGCCAAACAGCAACATTGTGACAGGATGAAAACAGTGCTGAACTGTGTAGCAATCATCAATTATTTAACTCACTTTTATGTTGTACACTTCAAAGTAGTAACATACAAAATGTGAAAACAATCATACATAAACTACAAGAGGTATAAATCATGCCTACATGGAAGAGAGAAAAAGCATACATTTTCAACCTGAATGTTAAGTTATTCTCAACTATTACACTGCAAAATTTGTAAGTACACAACAAAAATCACACAATCTTTTAGTTATTTATGTGTTTTCAAAACTCCAGTCTGTCTTAGTCAGGCTTTACCTTTATATTAGGCATTTGCCTAAAGAAATTACTTGGTTAGGGGCACCTGGGTGGCTCAATCGGTTAAGCATCTGACTCTTGATTTGGGCTCAGGTCATGATCTCAGGGTCATGAGATCAAGCTCTGCAATGGGCTCCATGCTCAGCGCAGTCTGGTTGAGATTCTCTCCCTCTCCCTTTACCCCTCCCCCAGCCACAGCTCGTGCTCTCTTTAAATAAATAAAATCTTAAAAAAAAAAAATTACTTGATTAATTTTCTCCACAGGCAGTCCAAGATGGTAGCAAAGAAAGATCCTGAACTCACCTCCTCCCACAGACAGACCAAATTTACAGCTACATTTGGAACAATTCCCTCTGAAAAGGACTTGAAAAGTAGTTTAACAGCTCCTTCACAACAAATGGTAAAAGAGCCACATAGAATTGGCTAAAAAGGTAAAGACACAGTCTCACCAAACCCCTCCTCCACCAAGCTGGTGACCCACAGTCAGGAGAGATCTCACAAATCCTGAGCTTCTCCCTGAGGAGTAAGGGGTTCATCACTCTCCATATAAGGCACCCCAACCTTGAGACCTACAAGAGAGGGATAAGCCTCCAAAATGTCTGCCTTTGAAAACCAATAGGGCTCACATCCAGGAGACCCAAAGAGCCAGCCAAATCTCAGGGAACTGAGATTCTGCTCTAAAAGGGCTTATGGACAGACCTACTCCCCATGGGGACCAGTAAAAAGCAGCAATTTGAAAAGTGTCTAGACTCTATGTGAAGGAGATTCATTTGCTAATCTTAAAGTGTCTGTCAGAGGAGGAGAGGCCCATTGGGACTATCTCCAGGGACAAAGGTGCTGCAAGTTAGACGGAGAGCACAAAAATGGTAATTCTAACTTGCTAATGCCAGTGAGTACATCCCAGTCCAGTGCTTCCTGCTGCCCTGCAAAAGCCAGTGGGTGCATGCTGGCCCTACGTTCTCCCAATGCCTTGCTAAAGCCAGCAGACATATGCAGTACACACAGGGGACACTCCATGATCACCTGGCTCTGGTGGCCAGGATGGGTTACATTTCTGGGCTCCATGGGACTGAAATAGAGACAGTTTTGGCATGCTACCACCCCCAGGACACTGCACAGACAGAATGAAACACACCCCAGTCCTCATGTGAAAAAGGCCTATTTACCTTTCCTGGGGCTTCAGCCTGAGGGGCAGACTTCAGGTTTGCCACATATTTAGAGGCTACCAAGCAGCTTAGGGAACATACGCAGGGGGATGCCATCCTCACACTCTCCTTCAGCCTTGATATAGCTCCAAAGTACCTCCTGAAAAGGAGCTTACATATTCGTCTGAAGTCCCAATTTTTGCAACGGTCACCCAGAGGTCACCTCCAGATCACCTTATCTGGAAGCCAGCAAGGTTTAACTTCCACAGAACAGTATATATTTGCATACTTTAAAAGCTGCTGCCTGAGGGTCTGGTTTCCAGTCAGCCTGAAAACAGGTGCTGACTGAGATCCCTCCCTTTGGAACACTGACAGGTCTTGGCACACCTTGACCTATCAAGTAAAAATCAAGCTGCTTAGATAATCACAAAGGTCTAAAAGACAACCAGAGCTACAGCAAGGTTAAAAGATAAGGTTTATCTCCAACACGAGGCCACTCCTTCCAGACTAGAAGAGATAGCTGTTTTGCCTAATACACAGAAACAAATCCAGAGTGTTTCCCAGAGGAAACAGAGGATTATCTATCAAATGAAAGAACACGATAAAACCTCAGGGAAAAACCTTAATGAAACAGAGATAAGTAATATATATGATAAAGAATTCAAAGTAATAATCACAAAGATGCTCAACTAAAGGGAAATAGATGAACAGGGTGAGAACATCCACAAAGAAATACAAAATATAAGAAAGTACCAAAAAGAAGTCACAGAGCTGCAGAATATAATAAATGAACCAAAAAATGTAACAGCAGACTAGATCAGAGCAGAAATGATCACTGAGCTTGAAGACAGGCAGTGGAACTCACCCATACAAAGCAACAGAAAGATGATTTTTAAAAGTAAAGGTAGTTTAAAGGACCAATAGGACAATATCACATGTAATAACATTAACTTTATAGGAGTCCCAGAAGGGAAGGAGAGAGAGAAAAAGGCAGAAAATTTATTTGAAGAAATAATGGCTGAAAATTTCCCTGTGCCAGGGGAAGGAAACCAATATTCAGATCCAGGAAGCCCAGAAAGTTCCAAATGACAGGAACCAAAAAATATCCACACCGAAATGTCATAAAACTGTCAATAATTAAAGAGAGAGAATCTTAAAAGCAGCACAAGAAAACAACTTGTCACATACAAGGGAATCCTCATAAGACTATCAGCAGGTTTTTGAGAGAAATTTTGCAGGCCAGAGGGAGTGACATGATATATTCAAAGTACTAAAAGGAAAAAAAAACTTGCAACCAAGAATACTTTACCCAGCAAGCCTTTCATTCAGAATAGAAAAAGAGATAAAGAGTATTCTAGATGAAAAAAAGCTAAAAACTTCATCACCACTAGACCAGCCTTACAAGAAATACTTCTTTAAGCCAGAAAGAAAGGGCATTAATCCAGTATTAAGACTATGAAAGTATAAACCTCACTGGTAAGTAAATATATAGTAAAGGTAGTAGATTACTTACTTATAAAGCTAGTATCAAGGTTAAAAAATGAAAATAATAAAAATAAGTGTAACTACAATTATCAGTTAAAGGTGGGTGGGAGATAAGTAACTGGGTGATGGGCATAAGGAGGGCACTTGATGTAATGAGCACTGGGTGTTATATGTAACTGATGAATCACTAAATTCTACCCCTGAAACCAATAATACCCTATTTGTTAACTAAACTGGATTTAAAATTTTTTTAAAAATAAAGATATAAAATGTGACATTGAAAACATAAAATGGGGGGGGGGTGGTAAATATAGACTTTTAAAATGCATTCAAACCTAAGCTGCCATCGGGGTGCCTGGGTGGCTCAGTTGGTTAAATCCAACTCCATCTCAACTCAGGTCTTGATTTCATGGTCATGAGATCAAGCCCTGCACTGGGCTCCTTGCTAGGCATGCAGCCAACTTTAAAAACAAAAACAAAACAAAGCAAAACAAAATAAAACAAAAACCTAAGCTGCTATCAATTTAAAGTGTGTTGTGCTGTTATATATATATAAGCTGTTATATGTGAGCCTCATGGTAACCAAAAATCAAAAGTATATATACAAAAGATAGTCAGAAAGGAATCTAAACAAAACACTAAAGTAAGTCATCAAACCACAAGGAAAGACTGCAAAAGAATAAGAAAGGAAAATTAAAAATAACCAAAAAACAATTAACAAACTGGCAATAAGTACATACCTATAAATAATTATTTTAAATGTAAATGAACTAAATTCTCATATCAAAAGACAGAGTGGTTGAATGAATAAAAAACAAGACCAATCTATACACTGCCTACAAAAGACTCACTTCAGATGTAAGGACACACACAGACTGTAAGTGAAGGAATGAAAAAAGAAGTTCCACACAAACAGAAATGAAAAAAAAAGCTGGAGTAGCTATATCAGATAAAATAGACTTTAAAACAAAGACTATAGAAAAGGAAATATAAGGGCATTACATAATGATAAAGGGGTTAATCCCACAAGAGGATATAATATTTGTAAATATGCACCTAAAAAAGGAGCACCTAAATATACAAAGCAAAAATTAACAGACCTAAAGGGACATAATAACAGCAATACAATAATAGTAGGGGACTTTAATACCCCACTTACATGAATAGATTGCTCATTAAAACAGAAAATTAGTAAGGAATATCAACACATTAGATCAGATGGACTTAATATATATATAATATTCCATGCAAAAACAGCAGAATACACATTCTTCTCAAATGCACATAAATAATCTCCAGGATAGATCATATGATCTCATATAAACAATCTAACTTTACACCTATAGGAACTAGAAAAATCTCATACAAACAATCTAACTTTATACCTAAAAGAACTAGAAAAAGAATGAATGAAGCCCAAAGTTGGAAGAAAACAAACAACAAGCATCCAAAATGAAATAAATGAAATAGAGACTGAAAAGACAATGGAAAAGACCAGTGAAATTAAGAGCTGCTTCTTCAAAATGATAAACAAAATGACAAACCTTTAGCAGATTCACCAAGAAAAAAAAAAGAGAAATGGCTCAATAAAATCAGACATGAAAGAGAAATTACAATGATACCACAGAAATACAAAAGATCATAAGAAAACTACTATGAACAGTTATATGCAAACAAACTGTACAACTGAAAAGAAATGTATAGGGGTGCCTGGGTGGCTCAGTCATTAAGCATCTGCCTTCGGCTCAGGTTATGATCCCAGAGTCCTGGGATCGAGCTCCACAGGGAATCTGCTTCTCCCTCTGCCTGCCGCTTCCTCTTGCTTGTGTTTCCTGTCTTGCTGTCCCTTTCTCTGTCAAATAAATAAATAAAATCTTTAAAAAAAATAAAAATTTTAAAATTTTAAAAAAGAAATGTATAAATTTCAAGAAACATACACTCTTCCAAGATTTATGATTTAGAAATAAAAATGTAAATAGACCAATCACTACTAAGCATACTGAATAAATAATCAAAACTTCCCAAAAAATAAAAGTCCAGGACCAGACAGCTTCACTGGTAAATTCTAGGAAACACGTAAAGAAGATTTAATACCTATCCTTTTAAAACTCTTCCAAAAAATTAAAGAGGAGGGAACATTTCCAAACTCATTTCACAAGGCCAGCATTACCCTGATAACAAAACCAGACAAGGACACCACAAAAAAATATTGCAGGCTAATATCCCTGATCAATACAGATGCAAAAATCTTAAACAAAATATTAACAAACCAAGTTGAAAAATACATTAAAAGAATGATACACCATGATCAACTGGAATTTTTTCCAAGGATGCAAGGATATATCAACATCTGCAAATCAATCAGTATGATACACCACATTAACAAATTGAAGGATAAAAATCACATGATAATCTCAAGAGATGCAGAAAAAAAAATTTGACAAAATTCAACATCCATTTATGATTTAAAAAAAAAAACTCTCAACAAAGTGAGTATAGAGTAAATGTACCTCAACATAATAAAGGCCATATATTTAAAGTCCACAGCTAACATTATATACTTTTTCTCTAACATCAAGAACAAGACAAGGATACCCACTCTCTCCACTTTTATTCAAGATAATATTAGAAATCCTAGCCACAGCAATAAGGCAAGAAAAACAAATAAGAAGCATCCAAATTAAAAAGGAAGAAGTAAAACTGTCACTATTCACAGAAAACATGACTTTAAATATATAAAAACTGTTGGAACTAATCAGCAAATTCAGTAAAGCTACAGGGGACAAAATCAACATACAAATATCTGCTGCATACACTAATAACAAACTCTCAGAAAGAGAAATTAAGAAAACAATTACTTTACAATTACATTAAAAAGAATAATACCTGGGAATAAATTTAACCAAGGAAGTGAAAGCCCTATACACTGAAAACTCCAAAACACTGATGAAAGAAATTAAAGAAGACACAAATAAGTGGAAAGATATTCATGCTCATGGACTGAAAGAGTTAATACTGTTAAAATGTCCATATTACCCCAAAACAATCTACAGATTCAATGCAATTCCTATCAAAATCCCAATGGTAAATAATCAATCAACAAACAATCCTAAAATTTGTAGTGAACCAACCAGAAAAGACCGTGAATCCCAATAGCAATCAATCAATGAACAATGCTAAAATTTATATGAAACCCCAAAACACCCCAAAAAACCAAAGCAATCTTAAGAAAGAACAAAGCTGCAGGCATCACAAGCCCTGATTCCAAACTATATTACAAAGTTATAGAAATCAGAACAGTATGGTAATGGCATAAAAACAGACACATAGGGATGCCTAGGTGGCTCAGTCGGTTAAGTGTCTGCCTTCGGCTCGGGTCATGATCCCAGGGCCCTGGGATGGAGTCCAACATCAGGTTCCTTGCTCAGCAGGGAGCCTGTTTCTCCCTCTGCCTGCCACTCCCCTTGATTGTGCTTGCTCTCTCTCTGACAAATAAATAAAATAAAATCTTAAAAAAAAACAGACACATAGATGAACAGAACAAAGAACCCAGAAATAAACCCACATATACATGGTCAATGGTCAATTAATCTTCAACAAAGGAACCAAGAATATACAAAGGGTAAAAGATAGACTCTTCAGTAAATGGTGCTGGGAAAATTGGACAGCCACGTGCAAAAATATAAAAATAGACTACTATCTTACATCACTCACAAAAATTAACTTGAAATGGATTAAAGACTTAAATGTAAGGCCTGAAACCATAAAACTCCCAGCCTACCAATACTGAAAATCTTTGGCCATAGGCTGGCCTTTATGGGGATTTGCTGACCAGGTGTTCATTACCTTGAATGACGAGAACAACTCAAGCTGTGATTTTGGTTGAAATGGTCCTAGGTTCTTTGGTAAAAGTAAATGCAAATCCTTTCTATAGAAAGGTAGCTTTATGGGTGCCTGGGTGGCTCAGTTGGTTAAGCGACTGCCTTCGGCTCAGGTCATGATCCTGGAGTCCCTGGATCGAGTCCCGCATCGGGCTCCCTGCTCGGCAGGGAGTCTGCTTCTCCCTCTGACCCTCCCCCCTCTCATGTGCTCTCTCTCTCATTCTCTCTCTCAAATAAATAAATAAATAAACCTTTAAAAAAAAAAAAAAGAAAAGAAAGGTAGCTTTACTCTAAGCCACCAGGACTGTCCAAATAATTTTGCAAGGGCAATGAGAAAGATAACCAAGAAAACAAGGGAAACAAAGCACCAGGGGACAAAAGCCTACATAAATGAAAAACAACAGCAAGAGACCATTAAGACTTTAAATATTAGAATTACTAGATACAAATTATAAAACTATGCTTACTACATTTCAAAGTAAATGAATGGCATGCTTAAAAATATTTGCAGGTATAGGAAACTACAAGAAGGGAAAAAGCAGATTAGGAAAAGAACCAAATGGAATTTCTAAAAAGGAAAATGAGTGTTTAAAATTCAATATTCACAAATCATATATCTGATGAGATTATCATCAAAAAAATAAGTAAATAATACACAGCATAAAAACAAATAACCTGGTTTAAAAATGGGCAAAGGATTTAAATAGACATTTTTCCAAATGGCTAACAGGTATATAAAAATACTCATCATCACTAACTGGAAAAAGCAAATCCAAACCATAAAGAAATATCATCTCATACCTGTCAAGATGGCTATTATCAAAAAGATGACAAATAAGTTTTGGCAAGGGTATGGAGAAAAGAGAATATATATTGAAAAATAAATTGATACAGGTATTATGGAAAAAGTATGGAGGTTCCTCAAGAATCAAAAACAGAACTACCACCTGTGGGGTGCCTGACTAGCTTAGATGGTAGAGCATATAACTCCTATTAGGGGTAAAGTTCACTTAAAAAAAAAAAAAAAAAGAACTAGCATTGATCCAACAATCCTACATCTGGGTATATACCCAAAGGAAATAAAATCATTATCTCAAAGAGATATCTGGACCCCCATCTTCACTGCAGCATTATTCACAAAAGCCAAGATATAGAAACAACCTAAGTGTCCATCACAGATAAATGGATTAAAAAGTGTGGTATGTATATACCAGGGAATATTATTTAGCCATCAAAAAGGAAGGAAACTCTGTCATTTGCAACAATATGGATAAACCTGAAGGACACTGTGCTAAGTAAAACAAGTCAGACAGAGAAAGACAAATAAGTCAGACAGAGAAAGACAAATACAATATAATCTCATTGTTACATGGAATCTAAAAAAGTCCAACTCATAGACTAGAGAGTAGAACTGTGGTTGCCAGGGGTGGGGGGTAGGAGAAATGGAGAGCTGTTGATCATGGGATATGAACTTTCAGTTATAAGATTAATAAATTCTGGAAATCTAATGTACACTATTAGAGTTAATGATACTGTATTGTATGTCCACAATAGCCAACCTGTGGAAGGAGCCAAGATGTCCTTCAACAGATGAATGAATAAAGAAGATGTGGTTCATATATACAATGGAATATTACTCAGCCATCAGAAAGGATGAATACCTACCATTTACATTGACATGGATGGAACTGGAGGGTATTATGCTAACTGAAATAAGTCAATTTGAGAAAGATAATTATCATATGGTTTCACTCATATGTGGAATATAAGAAATAGTGCAGAGGATCATAGGGGAAGGGAGGGAAACTGAATGGGAAGAAATCAGAGAGGGAAACAAACCATGAGAGACTCTTGATTCCAGGAAACAAACTGAGGGTTGCAGAAGGGGAGGTGGGTGGGGGGATGAGGTAACTGGGTGATGGGCATTAAGGGAGCATGTGATGTGTTGAGTACTGGGTGTTATATGCAACTAATGAATCATTGAACACTACATCAAAAACTAATGATGTACTATATGTTGGCTAGTTGAATTGAAATAAATAAATATAAAAAATAATATACAATACATATAACACAATATATAATATATATAATAAATATAACAGAAAATATCACAGATATTATAATACATATAATACCTATAATATATATTATATATACTATATATACTATATATAATATATAATACAATATATGTAATATATAATATACAATACATATACAATATACAAATAATACAATAATAACAATATTGTATACACGAGATCTGCTATGCTAAGAAAGTAGAGTATTTTTTAAAGATTTTATTTATTTGTCAGAAAGAGCACAAGCAGGGGAAGCTGCAGGCAGAGGGAAGAGCAGGCTCCCCACAGAGCAAGCAGCCTGATGTGGGGCTTGATCCCAGGACCTTAGGATCATGACCTGAGCCAAAGGCAGATGCTTAACTGACTGAGCCACTCAGGATCCTGCTAAGAGAGTAGATCTTAAGTGTTCTCAACTACAAAAGAAAACTACCTAGGGTGATGGATATCTTAATTAACTTGGCTGTGGTAATCATTTCACAATGTAGGAGTATATTAAATCTTCATGTTGTATTCTTTAAAAAGTAAATTTTAAGCACTACATCAAAAACTAATCATGTACTATACAGTGGCTACTGGACATAAAAAAAAAAAAAACAAAAAAAACCCTCTGCCTTTGGCTCAGGTCATGATCCCAGGGTGCTGGGATGGAGCCCCACATCGGGCTCCCTGCTCAGCAGGGAGTCTGCTTCTCCCTCTCCTTCTGCCCCTCCCCCTGCTCATGCTCTCTAAATAAATAAATAAATAAGTAAAATCTTTTAAAAAATAAAATAATAAAATAAAAAAGTAAATTTTTTAAAACTATGATTTTCCCAGGTTTCAGTATCAAAAAACAAAACAAAAGAAAAACTATGATTTGCCATTAAGAAATTATTGCAATGGAGGGGTTCCTGGGTGGCTCAGTCAGTTGAGCCCCCAACTCTTGATTTATGCTCAGGTCATGATGTCAGGGTCATGAGATCAATCCCTGCATCAGGCTCCCTGCTCAGCGGTGAGTCTGCTTGAGATTCTCTCTTTCCCTATCCCTCCGCCCCTCCCCCCTACTCTCACTCTCTCTTTCTCTCTCAAATAAATCTTAAAAAAATTATTGTGATGTATAATACACTTCAGAAAAATTGTTTAGAAGCTAATGTGTATACACAGACATACAATCTGACCCTGGTGAAACAAATATTCATAACTGAAACAATGGCCATAAATGAGTAATCATTATATTCTTCTGCTATGGGCTAAATACTTGGGTCCCTTCAAAGTTCATATGTTTAAATCCTAATCTTAATTTGATGGTATTTAGAGGTAGAGCCTTTGGGAGGTAATTAAGTCTCGGGGGTGAAACTCATGAATGGGATTAGTGTCCTTACTAGAAAAGACATGACAGAAATGATCTCTCTCCCCACCATGTGAGGATATAGCAAGAAGGTAACCAACTGCAAATCAGGAACAAGATCCTCACCAGACAACTGAATCTGTCAGCACCTTCATCTAGGTCTTCCCAGACTTTAGAACTGTGAAATGTTTGTCATTTAAGTCACCCAGTTTATAGGATTCTGTTATAGCAGTCAGAACTGACCTGAACATCTTGAAAAAGCTAATTACTTACAGGAAGTAAGATACAAATACATGAAATTGTGCTATGCTTTCTTACAGAGATATAGGTAAAAAATCTATGCACAAACAAAGCAAATGAAGAAATGTTTGCCAAATCCTTTGGGAAAATGACAAATTTCTAAGCAACGAGGGTATGACCAATTCATACATCACATAATACTATTATTATTTTAAGATTTATTTATTTAAGAGAGAGAGAGGGGTGCGTGGGGTGGATCAAGCAAGGATCGAGCCCCGCATCAGGCTCCTTGCTCGGCAGGGAGCCTACTTCTCCCTCTCCCTTGCCACGCCCCCTAGCTTGTGCTCCCTCTCTTGCTCTCCCTCTGTCAAATAAATAAATCTTGAAAAAAAGAGAGTGAAATCTGGGGGAGGGGCAAAGGGAGAGGGAGAGAATCTCAGACTCCCTGCTGAGCGCAGAACATGACATGGGGCTCCATCTCACCACCCCGAGACCCAACCTGAGCTGAAACCAAGAGTCAGATGCTTAAATGACTGAGCCACCCAGGTGCCCCCACATAATACTACTATTAAGGCATTAGTAACATTTTGTTCTCTTTTGGTGGTGCATAAATGGTGCATGTTTCAATTGATGGTATTTTAGATTTATAAAAACGGTACTTGAAGAGATCAACAAAATTTCCAGAACTGATCAAAAACACCAATTCACATAATCAAGAAGCCAAAAATTCCCAAGCAGTATAAATAAAAAGAAATCCACATTTAAAGACATCACATGATTACTTAAATCTAAAAGGAAAAAGTAAGACCTTAAAAGCAACCACAGTGGAAGGGGAAAAAAAGGAGGTTACCTTCAAAAGAAGGTCAGATGCCAGGTTTGTGAAGTAGAAAGCTCAAGAGTGTTGCAATGGCAACTCTCCCCGGATTGATTCATATATTCAACACAAACCCTACCAAAACTTCAGCAGCCTTTTGACAGAAATTGGTAAGATAATCCTAAAATTTATACAGAATTGCAAATTACATAAAATTGCAAAATTTGTATAGAATTCATAGAGAGGGACGCCTGGATGTCTCAGTTGGTCTGTCCCTCTGCCTGCTTCTCCCTCTGCCTCTGCCTGCCACCCTGCCTGCTTGTGCTCCCTCTCTCTCAAATAACTAAATAAAATCTCAGAAAAAAAATAAAAGTTTTAGCTCTAACATTTAGCTCTATTTTTTTTAAAGATTTTATTTATTCATTTAAGAGAGATACAGAGACAGAGACAGAGAGAGCACAGCAGGAGGAGGAGTAGAGGGAGAGGGAGAAGCAGACTCCCCACTGAGCTGGGAGCCCAACATGGGGCTCAATCCCAGGACCTGGAGATCATGACCTGAGCAGAAAGCAGACACCCAACCATCTGAGCCACCCAGGCACCCTGCCCCGTGCTCTGATCTATTTTCTGTTAATTTTTGTATATAGTATGAGATAAAGGTCTAACTTCATCTTTTGGCATATGGATATCTAGTTTTCCTAGTACCACTCATTAAAAAGGCTATCCTTTCCCTCTGAATTTCCTTTACACCTTTGTTGAAAATCAGTTCACCATAAGTATAAACATTTATTTCTGTACTCTCACTTCTATTCTAGTGATCTACATGTCTATCCTTTGCCAGCACCATATCATGTTGATAAAAACTGAAGTAGTTTTATATTAAATTTTGAAACTGGAAAGTATAAGTTGTCCAGCTTTGCTTTTTTTTTGTCAAAATTGCTTTGGTATTCTCTATGAATTCTTTTTTTTTTAAAGATTTTATTTATTTATTTGTCAGAAAGAGAGAGGACACACAAGCAGGGGGAGCAGCAGGCTCCCTGCTGAGCAAGAAGCCCGATGTGTGGCTCAATCCCAGGACCCTGGGATCATGACTTGAGCCAAAGGCAGACACTCAACTGAGGCCACACAGGCGCCCCTTAGAGCTAAAACTTTTAAAGGAAAACACAGTTGATTACCTTCAAGATGCTAGGTTAGGCAAAAATTTCTTAGATATAACACCAAAAAAAATCTGATAAACCAGACTTCACCAAAATTCAAGTCTTTTGTACTTCAAAAGACACCATTAAGAAAATTAAAAGACAAGCAACAGAGTGGGAGAAAATACTGCAAAATTTTATAAGGGACCTATATACAAAATAGTCAAAGAATCCTTTATATATGAGGAAACAAATAATCCAATCTCAAAAATGGGTAAAATTTTCAAAAATAAATTCCCATCAAAGAATATATATGAATGGCTAATAAGTATATAGAAAGATGTTCAATATCACTGGTTTAGGAAATGCAAATTAAAACTACAATAAGAAGCAATTTCACACCCACTAGGTGTCTATGATAATTTTTTTTTAATAGATGATAATAGGGATGTCTGGCTGGCTCAGTCAGTAGAGATGCTCTTGATCTTGGGGTAATGAGTTTGAGCCCTGTGCTGAGTAGAGATTACTTAAAAAAAAGAAAAAAGAAAAAGAAAATAGATGATAACAAATGTTGGCTAGGATGTGGAGAAACAGGCATCCTCACACTACTGGTAGGAATATAAAATGATGCAAACACTTTGGACAAAAGTCTAGAAGTCTCCTGTAAAAAGTTAAAAATAAATTTGCCAAATGACTGGGCAATTCTACTCTTAGGTATCTACCCAAAAGAAATGAAAACATACGCAAAGATTTACACATGAATTCTTTTAGCAGCATTATTCATATTCATAGTCAAAACCTGAAAAAAACTAAATGTCCAACAACTGATGAATGGAGAGACAAAATGTGGTATATCCATATAGTGGAATACTATTCATCAACAGAAAGAATAAATTACTAGTACATGCTTCAACATACATGAACCTCAAAAATATTTTGCTAAGTGAAAGAATGCCTCCACAAGAAATCACATATTCTATGACTGATTTATATGAAATTTCCAGAAAAGGAAAATCTACGGAGACAGAAAAAATAGATTAATGTTGTCCGGGATAAGGGGGGCAGAATGAGGATTAACAGTTAATGGACATGAGGTTTCTTATTAGGGTGACAGAAATGTTCTAAAACTAATCAGTGGTGATGGCTACACAAAACTAAATTTACTAAAAAAAAATCACCAAATTATATACTTGAAATGGACGAATTACATGATAAACAAAGTATGCCTCAAAGCTATAGATATACATACATATATATACACATACATACATATATATGAAAGTCAAATCAATAAATAACATCACAAAAACAACAGTGAAAACCAGAAAACAGTGGAATGAGATCTTAAACATAATGACCAAAATTACTGCTAATCCTGAATTTTATACCCAGCAAAATATGGTTAAAGAATTAACAAAATAAAACAACTTTGTCAAAACAATAAAACAGAGTGTGTCATCAACAGTCTCTAGACGAAATGGTCAAGAATAAACTACTAGGAGCAGGAATGTATTCCAGATATAAGATCTAACATGGAAGAAGCAACAGCAAATACACTGCCAAATAGGTATTTGTACACAAATATAAAATATAAAAAATAGTAACATTAAAGTCTCAGGGATTAAAAAGTATACAAAGCACAATAACAATGTGTCAGGAGGGGAAGAAATGGGGTTAAAAAGTTGTGAAATCTTTATATTATCCAAAAGGAGGTTAAAGGTACTGATTAATTTTAGGCTATGATCATTATGTTTATTATTATTTCTAGAATCAATAAATGAACAGAAACAGACTGTAGAACTTCTAAATTAGAGGAAAAATTGAAAAATTTTAAATTATCAATTGTATTACTCAGGAACATCCAGAGAAACAGAACTAAAACCAACAGAATGGATGTATATGTTGATTCATGAAATTATGGAGGCTGACAAGTCTCAAGAGCTGCAGTCAGTAAACTGCAGACCCAGGAGAGAGCTGATGGTGTAGTCCCAATCCAAGCCCACAGGCCTGAGAACCAGAAAAGCCAAGTCTATTTCTTGTCTGAAAGCCAGCCAGCTTAAGACCCAGGAAAAGCTAAATGTTTCAGTTCTATGCAGATCTTCAACAGGTTAGATGAGGCTCACCCATATTGGGAGGGCAATCTGTTTTACTCAGTCTACCAATTCATCCAGAAACACCCTCATGGACATACTCAGAATGTTTGACCAAAGAATGTTTGACCAAGTAGCTGGGTACCCTTCCAGCCCAGTGAAGTAGACACATAAAATTAATCATGATATCAATCCAAAGAAAGCAAGAAGGGAGAGTAAAATGGAAAACACATGTCAAATAGAAGATGTAAAGTAAAATAGCAAAGTCTACCATGTCAGTAAATACATTAAGTGTAAATAAATTTAAATTCCACTTGGAATCAGCTAGATGTCTAGGAGAAATAGATTAATTCAATCCACTCATTCACTAATATCTACTCTGTGTTATCTACTGTTTTAGGTACTTGGACATATCAATGAACAAAACAATCAGATTATAAAATAATAAATATTTTAAATTCATTTTTGTCTATCTAGAATCTTTAAAAGACTGTGGTGATTTATAATTTAAAATATTGTTATACAACAGGTTAATTTAAAACTAAGGGAAGAACTTAGCAACTAAATGAACAAACACAGGACATAATTACATGAGGAACCACAGATGAGAAAATTACTAAAAGTGAGTATTAATATTAACCATGAGCTTATGGGCAACCAAGACAAAAAGGGAAATGATATATTTTAATCATTTGGCAAAAGTTACATACACTATGAAAGACAGAAACCTTTATTAAATAAGCCCTAAATTACAATGAAAACATGGATCCTTATATATTAAGGAATATATAATTATATAGGTTGTCCCAAAAGATCCAGTAGCCTTGCTAAGTTTCATACAAAGACAAGCTGAGTAGGGTAAGAAAAAACTACTGGCTTCAGATTCAAACAGCATCTGAATAAAGTCTGAATCCTGTTCCATCACTTACTGCTTGTATAACCATGGGAAAGTCACTCTCTGAACAAGGGTTTCCTGATCTCTGAACATGGGTTTCCGGATCTCTAAAACAGAACTATGATTGAAGGAATTAGACGTTTCATAAAGTATCTAGCATAAGTAAGTTCTTAACTTTAAAAGAACTTTTATTTATTATAATGACACATAATCAATAAACAAAAGGTCAATGTAAATTACGTAAACAATGACAGACTAGAGTTTCTACTTCTAGATTAAAGGACATGGTGCTTTATTTTTTTTTATTACCATATAATTATTTTTAATGTCCAACGTTTGTAATACAAGGCCAGAGCTTTCTCTCCAACTCAAGTTTATAGATTTTTGATTGGCTTGTGAGGCCAATAGGGATATTTCTTCTTGTTTAATTTGGTTTCTGGGAAGATTTCATTCAGGTCCTCAATGATCAAATGGAATTATGTTCTTCATCTTCTCCAGCTCGTTCTTCATATTCCTCAATGCTGGCCTTTGAGACAGAAACTCAACACAACTTTTCACATCATCTTTTTGTTCAGCATGTACCTGAACAGTATATTTATCCTCTGGTACAGGAAACTTCCGGGCATTAAACTTTTTCTCAAAGTCATCTACCAAGCCAGGCTTCACCACACTGGCTTTGTAGTAAGTCCAGTCAGTAACAGGTAGATTCTCAAGGAGAGCAGCCAATATAGAGGTTAGGGTCTCATTATGGGATTTCAGGGAGTTAGGAAGGCCCTTCTGGTTGTGGGGTATGATCTCCCCAAAAGCTACCCAATCAATGGCCTTTAGAGCAAGTTTTCGCCCAGCTATCTTGAGATCCTTCACCAACCCTGGTGGCCCAGCAGGACATGGTGCCTTAAAAATAGTCAATTCCACAGTACCAATGAACTAAAACATGAAAAATTTCCAAAACTGTTCTTGGAAATCTCTAAAGAACAGTATCAAAGTAATATGAATTATTTAATTAAAGAGAAAGTTGACAATTTTAGACCTTGAGATAGAAGGTTTATGTAATAAAAGTTTACATAAGGCAAGCCAGTAAAATTGGGCTCTTATTAAATGGGTTTGTCTTTGGGTTAAAAACCACTTTTTGTCTCTTTCCTAAGCATTAACAATAATCAGTATACATGAAAGTAGAGTCCATTTGTAGTTTTGCATGCTGTTCTTTTCCAATACTAGCACTTAAAGAACATTTAATTAATAATTCTTAATAAGCAAATGGCTATCAGCTACTATCTCTGGAATTGAAAGTTTTCACTTCAAGGAAGTTGCCCAATATGTTCTGTGGCAACAGTCTGATAGCTTGACCCCAGGCATTTTTGTGACTTATGACATAAATATTTTTTAAAAAGGCCAATTGTGATGTTTAATTTTATATGTCAACTTGGTTATACTTTATATAGTACCCAGTTATTTAACAAAACACTAATCCAGGTGTTGTTATGAAAGTATTCGGTAGATGTTGCTACCATCTACCATCAGTTGACTTTAAAGAACAGACATTATCCTCAAAAATATGGGTGTGCCTCATCTCATAATTTGAAGGCTTTAAGAGCAAAACCTGATGGTTGTGGACAAGAAGATATTCTGCCTCCAGCCTGTAGCATTATCTCCTAGGTTTCCAGCCTGCCCTGCAGAATTTAGACTTGCCAGTCCACACAAGTGGGTGAGTCACTTTCTTAAAATAGATCATAAATATACATGTGTATATGTATATGGTATATGTATCTTATTGGTTCTGTTTCTCTGGGGAACCCTGACTGATCCGCCAACAAAAGTGAATGATGTTTTTTGAGGCTTTAAAGTACTAAGAAGACATCAAAAGTAGAACACACCAAATGATACTATATATTGCTTTCAACCTTTAGTTTCAACTAGAACAAAATGCTTTTTCTTTGATATCAATCCTAGATTACAGATCCCAACCAACATATATCACATTTAACATTCATGTCCTTTGAGCCTTTTTGCATAATAACATAGAGATTTCTCAGAATCAAAACTATGTATCATTAAATCCAATTAAAAAGAGATTCTAAAACAGAATTCTTTAAAGATTATCCATAACATCAACAACATAGACAACTGAAATCTTATAGAATGTACTTATGCCATATTAGTAATAAAAACTAAGATAGCATAATTGTGTACTCCATACCTATAAATCTGTAGTTCCACCTGTTAGCATATGCCTAAGGAAGAGAAATAGCTTATCAAATCCAGTCAAATGAAGGATTTAACCAAAAATACCCAATACTTTTTACTTATTTATTTATCTTTAAAGATTTTATTTTTAAGTAATCTCTACACCCAACACGGGGCTTGAACTCACAATCCCGAGATCAAGAGTTGCATGCTCTATCAACTGAGCCAGCCAGGTGCACCTCCAATACTATTTAAAAACTCACTTCATATCACCAAAATAGAAAATATCATTTTTAGCATAAAAACTAGAAATAGGTACACCAATGTAATGTTGATATTGAGAAATGCAGTATATTTATGTAACCTGAGACACGTGGACCACGTTACAAAAGTGCTCATTTTATTGTCATGTGTATTTTGCGGGGTAAGGGAGGGAGAATAAATATCAAGTGTTAAAAGTATAAACTGTGGAACACAAGCCTTTGGCTGATTTTATTTATCCTGGACATTTTAACCCCTTTATACACTTACTGAGAAAGACAAATACCAGAAATTCCTTCTTGAATATTTTCCTTCAGTTTCTCCATAATTTCCAGATACTCCCATTCCCTCTCACAATGATTACCCTAATGCTAAACTGTTCAAAGGAAGCAATTAAAGGAAGCAATCAGGTTGTACATCGCAAAATGGAGACAATCTAGCAGCTTCTTTTATTTAAACATAAAAAAATGATCAAAAAAATTCAGTACATTTCTGTGGCCTGAAAGCCTATTTTTGTCTCCTCCTTTCTACCCTTGTCTTCTTCTATTCCCAAGTCCTATTGCCTGGTCACAGCAACAAAAACCCATTTTATCATATATTACCACCTCAATCCATGTGAGGAAATAATGCCGCTCCAAACGCACAGCTATGTCGAAGAAGTAAAAAGCATCAAGCCAGCCTGGAAAATGGCAGCATTTTATGACCCCAGTTTAGTTATGGTCATTTCACAAAATCTACTGAAGTTATAAAAGACTTAAAGTTTTTTCTGTAATTAATAAATTGATCCTCTGTCTCTCCATTTCTAATTCCTTAATTCCAATTCTACCAGGATGGTTTATATTGCTAAAAACATCTATGGAGGATTAATATTTTGGTCATAATTTTTAAATGGATGTAATAATTGATTATATATATAATTCATTGCCTAATCAGAAATAAAATTTTAATCCCATAAAAGATGTTTAATAGCCATGTTATAGTTAAAATAATTAATGGTTAGGGGATTAAAAATTAAATTTTAAGGTGGCTAACGCATAAATTCAAAAACTTTAGACAATTTTAAAGAGAACAAAACATTAAAAAGCTTATAATCGTGTTTCTAAAATTATGTGTAATTACACATTGCTATTCTACATTTTCATATAAATTAATATAGTAGATCGATATCATTCAAAAAAATTTTTGTAAAACATTTTTAAAGACAATGTAAGGGCAATAAAACAATTTTTACAACTGAATAGCCATAAAACAATTTTTAGTTATAATATAAAGAAATCTTGCTCATAAAAGAAAACAAAGAAAGTAAGTTAAAGCCACTGGAATGCTGAAATACTAAGTACTCTCCTTTTACATAGGGAAAAAGTATGGCAGTACAATTCTGTGACTGTTAATATATGTAAAGCTTCCACTAACTTTGATGATTTTGTCTTCATAAGAAACAAAGAATTGCTTTTACCTATGTAAAAAAGTACATATGTAATTTTTTTTTTTTTAGTAAGAGGACCTCATAACACTGTTAAACAAATGGCTCTACATTCCCATGCCTGACAATTTTCAACGAAGGAACCTCACTTTTGCTAAGGCAATGACTGAATTCTGCACAGGATTCTCAAATTTTGAATATATCACATTAAGAAACACCCATTTTATTTTCAATTGCTTGAGTGGATGGGATTAAAGCAAATGCAGTTGTGCTACAGGAATTTTCTGCCACTCAACTGCTAGTGAAGTAATGCATATAGGATTATTATTAAGTCAAAAGAGAAGAGAATGCATTTGAAAGCAGAATTTACCCCCCTGATTAAGTTTTACAAATGGAAAGATCAAGATTCAGGTCACTATGGACCCTTTTCCCAACTCAAAAAGAGACCCTCTTTATTAATAACCATTAAAATGTTCCACATTTTAAAGTATGCAACATCATGGCCTCATTACAAATTAGGTATTTAGGAAAAACTACATTCCCTTCAAAGAAAAATGTTAAAAATATACAATTCCTTCATCACTCGTTTTTAAATACTAAGGAAAGATATGCAACTGTTTTTGTAACCTAGGCTCAAGCAACTGCCCAAGAAGCCTACAGAACTGATATCAATAGGAGTTTTATGCCTAACGGAAAATCAGTCTACAGATTTATCTTAATCTGAAAAATAACATCATCACTGTGAATTCCACCTTGAGATACAAAAGTAGGGATTACATTGTGTTGTTAAAATGTTAGCAACTGCATTTCATTTTTTGAAAAGACAGTATAGTTTTCTTAAAATAAAGAGTTGATTATATCTCTTATCACTGTTATAAGAATTTGATATATCACAAAGCATAAGAGTTACAGCATGTGCCAACTATCAACCAGAAAAAAATGAACCTGATTCATAATTCACTTTGAGAATGTCTAGTTAGTCAATCAAGTGATTTGTAATCATGAAGAATGCCAGAAATGTAGTGAATAATGAGCTAGTGTAAAATCCCTGGATTTTTTTAGTATTCTTATTTCATTATGTGACTTTTATTGCCATTTTTGATCACTGTTTCTCAGCAGCACACATATTTACTTACAAGTTTCTATTAAATAGGCTTAAAGGATATACAACTTGAATGACCAGAGTATTTAATGTCTTCCTACAAAATTAAAAGTCTTACTGTTTAGAGCTTGAGCAAAGAAATTTAATTCTGTTCAAACCCTTTGACACTCCCCTAATAATATAAATTATTTAGTGACTATGCTATTTCAACATAGCAAATTTTAATTCAGTATATTTTCTTAAGTTGTTTCTATATAGCCTAAAACAAAGAAACTCACTTAACAGAATATAGATAATATCAGAAGCCTTAAGCTTCCTTTTACTATCTTCATAGTATAATATTTCCTTAGTTAAAACTAATGTAAGCTGATGGCCAAAGAACATTTAACCTCAAATAAACAAAATATAAACGAACTTGAAGTTTGGCATATTACTAAAGGAGTAATATGATACATGAGTGTTTTTCTTTGTTTTTCTTTTTTTAAGATTTTATTTATTTATTTGTCAGAGAGAGAGCACAAGCAGGGGGAGTGGCAGGCAGAGCAGGGCAACGGAAGAAGCAGCCTCCCTCCCGACCAAGGAGCCCGACACAGGACCTAATCCCAGGACCCTGGGATCATGACCCGAGCCGAAGGTAGACGCTTAATAGACTGAGCCACCCAGGCGTCCCCATTAGTGTTTTTCTAAATGTAAAACCACTAACCTATGTTAGAATTTGTCATTCTGATAATACTGGCCATTATAACCTTTTTAATCAGGATTCCATAACATAAGAGTTACAGTTGCAAAGCAAATGGAACTTTAAGTGTAATAACAAGTAGGTTCATTCCTTGATGTATTTTTCATTATTTTTCAAGCAGAAGGGTCCTTTTCCAACTTTAGACTGATTGTAACACCAAAGCACATGTGGATCTCCTTAAAGGAAGTGATAGAGTCTTTAAGTCAAGACCTATATTATTAAAATATATTATTCATGAAAAAATTCAACCATTGAAATTTTGTGGGTAAATTTTCAATAATAAATGGTTAGTTGTTCAAGACAACAAAACTCCAGACATACACTATACTGACTGTAAGAAGCTAGTATGACTACCATCAGACCTCAGGAAAGATACTGTTTTTAACACTGAATTTTCCCTGATAAGTGTAGTAGCACTCCACATTGGAAGGCACATTATCACCATTATCATACCAACTGTGAGGATAATCTTTTCTTTCCTTTATAATTTAACCATTTGTTTATTCATCCATTTAACAAGTGCTTATTAAGCATCTATATGTACCAGGTATTATGCTAAAAACTGGGGACATAAAAATGAATTAAACACATAGCCTTTATACTTGCCATTAAGAAATCTACAGTCTATCTACAGTCTAGTTAGAAAAAGACATATAAATACATAAGTGCAATAAAATATAAAGGTATATAAATATAAAATATAAGGTTCTAGAATAGAAGTATACACTAGAAAGGCTCAAAGAAGATAAGGTTCAATGTCAGTAGTTAGGAAAGGTCAGTAGTTAGGAAAGCCTTAAAGAGAAACAAACCTGAATCTTGAATGAAAAGTTGGTACTCAACAGGGAACAGAGAAAAGATCATAATGGTAAGAAGAAAAGTATTAATGAAGACAAAAGTGCTGAATACCTAATCATGATAGGATAACTACAAGGTATTCAGGGGTTTTTGGGGGGGAGGGGAATAAGATTTAATTATTTATTTAAGAGAGAGAGCAAGCATGAGAGCATGAGGGGGTGTGGGAGAGGGAGAGAGAGAATCTCAAGCAGACTCCCTGCTGAGTGTGGAATACCAGCCCCCATCTCACAACCCTGAGATCATGACCTGAGCCAAAATCAAGAGTCAGCCCCTTAAACAACTGAGCTATCCAAGCACCCCCAAGCTATTCATTTTAACTGAGGTAGACATGTAAGGAGTACACAAGACACTGGTTGGTAAGGAAGAGGACTGCTGGAGGTAAGCCTGAAGCAATATGCAATGGCCCACTAACAAAAGACCTTGCATGTATGCTAAAGACAACACAATCTGCATCCTAAAGTCCTTCAATGGTTTCTGTCTGTAAAAAAAAAAAAAAGAAAAGAAAAGAAAAGAAAAAAAAATCCATAATGTCTACACAATTTAGGCATTTAGCTTTCCGCAACAACTGTCAAACTAACATTTCACAATTTATTACACATCTGTGAGAGAACTAATATCATTTTAGCCTATCTGTTTTATATGCATATGTAAATAATCCCCCAGAACAAGGGTCTCAGCCTCTAGCAAACTTATATATTAAACAGCAATTCTACCACCTAAAGAGTGGGGCAGACACTAAAGATTCACCAAGTTTTCCCAAGGAAGCATCATGCAGCATACACACACAACATTAAGTATACGTAATATACTGACAGATTGTCAAAAGTTAGGTCCACATAGGGGCGCCTGGGTGGCACAGTGGGATGAGCACCCGACTCTTGGTTTCAGCTCAGATTGTGATCTCAGGGTTGTGAGATCAAGCCCCATGTGGAGCTCTACCTTTAGCACGGAGTCGGCCTGAGACTATCTCTGCCCCTCCCCTGCCCTGCCCCAGCAAGCACGTGCTCTAACATAAATCAATAAATCTTTTTTTAAAATGTTATGTTCACATAAAGTCACAAAAGCAAATGTTTCAGTCAGATACATTTTGGTGTACCTCAGTCAGTAGTACAAAATCACTGTGAACTAGGCTGACTGCCTCAAAAGTGAAGCAGCCCATTCTCAAGTTGCACATGTAAACCTTTCATTCAGCTTAACACCACACTTATAAACAGGAGCTTTGAACAGAAGCTCTGAGGTCACATAGTTGAAATCCTGGGTCAGTCACTGGTCAGTGCAAATTATTGAACTCTTGAGTCTTAGTTTCCTTGTCTATAAACCTGGGATAATCATTCCTACTCCACATAACTGTTACAAAGACATAACGATATAAAAAGCACTCAGAATAGAGCTGAGTAAATTATTAATTTTAACTAATTTTACTAATTTAATTAATAACAATTATATATAATTATAATTATTAAATATTTAACAAGTAGTATTTATAATAACTACAATATAAATTATTCTAGTTAAGACAAACTCAAGTTTAGACACTAAATAACTTTGACTTGCACTATAATGTTAAATTTCCAGTCTAATCCAACTGAAAATGTTTGAGGTAGGCTTAATGTGAAAATAATAATACTGAGACAAATCATCTTAAAATAATGTTTTCAAGAAACAAGATTTTTAAAAACACACTGAGTTATGGGGTGCTTGGGTGGATCAGTTGGTTAAGCGTCTGCCTTCAGCTCAGGTCATGATCCCAGAATCCCAGGATCAAGCCCCGCATTGGGCTCACCGCTCAGTGGGGAGTCTGCTTCTCCCTCTGTCCCTCCCTCTGCTTGTGCTCTCTCACTCTCTCTCTCTCAAATAAATAAAATCCTTAAAAAAAAAAAAAACCCACACTGAGTTATACTTAATAATTACTTATAAGGCATGGGAAGGGAAAGCCCAATCTTACTACAGAAATATTTGAGCCTTTTTGAGGAAAAAAAAAAATTGTACAATCAAACTTTTTCATTGAATATAGTGCCATCTTATTCCTTTTTTTTATTTCATGGCCTCTTACAAGCCATTTAGTATAGATGGTAAAGCTGGTTATAATGGAACATCATACCTGTAAAGATCCTCTCCCTACAGTTAGACCTTTCTTTTGAAGTCAGTGAGCATCAGCCCCACCAGTCTTTGACCTTGGGATTTGTTTATGCCTCAAAAGAAGAAAAATTAAAAGATAATGATAACATTTAAAAAAGAGGGTTACTAGTAAAGCAAGACTGTAAAAGAAAATGGACTTTGACAACCTGACAATGGAGATAATTCAAATGAAAACAACTTGAATAAAGAGGGCCAAAGCAACATCAGCTACTGTATCAAGTTACTTATATATAATGTTATACAAACACACACACATATATATACACATATTTCATGGTTAGGTAGGGCTGGGTCAAGTCACAAATGTAATGAGTAAAGTAAAATGAAGTGATGATTAATAAATATGCACTAAATGATATTGAACTGAACTACGGATTGCTATTAGATACCCTACTACTTCTTGTAATAATATTAAACATGTATAGTCATCCACTATATCTCTGGGACAGCAAGCCTGTGGCAAGCATTAACATTGGCTACCATTTCAAAGACCAAATAATGTATTTGAAAACAGAAGAGTATCTTTACATTGACACTGCAGTTATATGAAATTTCCTGAAATTCGTAATATATTTTAAAATAAATATGTAACATGTGATTCTGATCTAGCCAATATTCAAATAAAAGTCATGAATTATAACTTAGCTAGCATGTATTATATGGAAATAACAGAGGTGAGAAAGAATAACTAAATTGGGGTGTGTGGCTGGCTCACTTGGGAGAGCATGTGACTCTTGACCTCAGGGTCATGAGTTCGAGCCCCACATTGGGTGTAGTGATTACTTAAAAATAAACATTTAAAAGAAAGGAAGGGAGAGACCCAAACTACTTTTACGTATATTCAGAAACACCAAATTATTACTTCCATTTCTTTTCATTGTCAGGTTGATTTCTGTGTGAATCTTTACACTCAAATAATAAAGCATGACAGCTCAACATCCCATAAAACAAAGTTCAAACCAAACTGTTGTTTGATAACCCTGAAAACATCAAATAACACTAGCATGATCTTCCCTGTGTGAAGATGACACTAACTCACCTTCAACAGAGATGAGCTTCAAGTTGTTTTTCCACAATGGAGATGAACTTGTTCATCTGGCCAACTCTCTTGCCAAAGCTCCCTGGTGAACAACACCTTACATCTGCAAGATGAGTGTTACCAGTGGTCACAGAAAATAAAAAATAAAATAATTAATATACAAATGAAACCTATGCCTTGGTCCCAAATCACTGTTTTAATGAACTAAAAATAAGGTCAAGAAATATATAAATGTTATAATACTTACATACAAAACTGTACATGTATTTACTCTGATATATCACTATATTCTATATATCACTGACCTAAAAATACAAATAGAGCCTGACCTCTATCCCTAAGTAAAAATGTTCTCAGCTATCTTACCTAAAACAAAGATTGCTTCTGACATATAAAATCAAAAGTGTATACTGAAAATGCTCAAAACATGAAAGCATGCCAACTTTACATCCCTCATCAACAGTAGCAATAACTGAGGAAATTAAGGAATATTTTTGTTAATGTTAGCAACATTCTCAATAACATTAATGCAGCATGACTACAGCCAAAATTACTTTGACATTTCCCAGAATTCTGAAAAATACTTCTATTTTTTATGAAAAAATACTTTTGTTACTAGCTACAGTGTTTATTCATGTTAATACAGACAGAGGTTTGTGCTTAAATATTCCTGATATGGAATTTTATCGATTGCCAGTTGAATCTGGTTAAACATTACCTGAAGATACAGTTTTTAAGTAGAAGTAAAGTTGATGTTATATGCTTCTTTATCATTTAAGGAAATAAAAATTAGATTAATATCTATTAAAAATCAGTAAGGAACTATTTACAACTAGATACAACTCAAACGAAATCACAAAGCTAAGTATCTATGATAAGTAAGGCACTCACTATTCAGGGGTTCTGTGAGCAGGTATAAGAATAACAAGGCATTATCAACAATCTCAAAGAAATCACAATATCAGTTTAATTGAAACATTCCACTTCCAGTTCTACATAATTGTTTACTCTAAGAAACAGTTAAATTCTAACCTAGACCTCTGCTAGAACAGGAAGGATGAAGTAGAAAAGCATAGCATCATACCAGAGCATGGTAGCTACCACAGGATGAGGCTCTGGGGCTCCTCTTTCAAGGGAATATAAAGAAGTTCCAACAGAAATGTTGAGAACATCTGCTACAACCCATGATGTAGGCCCACTGCCACCTGTAAACAAATAAACTTTGTTAATTTAAAGGCACTATACAAATGTTTCCAGTCACAATTCTGTTTTAATGGGTTATTCTTCTTAACAACTCTTCACTATATTTCTTACCATAATTCCCTAACAACTCGCCAAAATTGGAAGTCCTCCATTAGGCTGCAAACTCTTAAAGGTCCTCTTCATTTTAGTTTCCCAATTCCACAATGCCCAGCAGAATAACTTACAAATTGTAAATGCTTAGTAACTGTTTGATAAGTTGAAAGGAACTAGTCAACTTACTCCCTTACCTGTCACTCCAAAAATTATCACTTATTCTAGCTATATTCACTATTACTGGCAGAATAGTATTAGATGAAAAGACAAGATTATTTATTCAGCAAACATTTTCCTCAAACATCGACTAGGTACCATGCTAAGTGCTACAGATACTAGTATAAATAACACATGATCCTTGCCCATTCATAACTCAGTCTATTAAGAAAGATAAAGATGCTGGAATATGACTATACATTAGAAAAAATTAGGAATTATTAATTTTTTAAGTGTGCTCATGGTATTGTGATTATGTAAGAGAACATAAGATTATGTTCTTATTGGGAGATGTGTGTTACAATATTTATGGATGAAGTAGCACAAGATCTGTACCTTACTTTCCAAGTGGATCAAACTAAATCTCTGTGTGTGTATATATATGTAAATATACATATACATATATATTTATAACTGTTGACTCTAAATGGTGGAAATATGGGTGTTCATGTTACTTTTTCTGGTATTTAAAATTTTTCACAATAAAACTGTAGACAAATGAAAAAAAAAGAAAGATAAAGACGGTGTACTCTGAAAACTATAAAACACTGATGAAAGTAATTGAAGATGACACAAAGAAATGGAAAGACATTCTATGCTCATGGATTGAAAGAACAAATATTGCTAAATGTCTGTATTACTCAAAGGAATCTACACATTTAATGCAATCCCTATCAAAATACCACCAGCATTTTTCACTGAGCTCGAACAAACATTCCTAAAATTTGTACAGAACCACAAAAGACCCCAGATAGCCAAAGCAATCTTGAAAAAGAAAAGCAAAGTTGGAGCCATCACAATTCAAGTTATATTACAAAGCTGTAGTGATCAAGACACTTTGGTACTGGCACAAAAACAGACACATTGATCAATGGATCAGAATAGAGAACCCAGAAATGGACCCTCAACTCTATGGTCAACTAATCTTCAACAAAGCAGAAAAGAATATCCAATGGGAAAAAGTCTCTTCAACAAATGGTTGGACAGCAACATGCAGAAGAATGAAACTGGACCACTTTCATACACCATACACAAAAATAAATTCAAAATGGATTAAAGACCTAAATGTGAGACAGGAAACCATCAAAATCCTATAGAACACAGGCAGCAACCTCTTTGACATTGGGTGTAGCAACTTCTTACTAGATACATCTTCTGAGGCAAGGGAAACCAAAGCAAAAGTGAACTACTGGGACTTCATTAAGATAAAAAAAAACTTCTGCACAGTGAAGAAAACAACCAACAGAACCAAAAGGCAACCTTTGGAATGGGAGAAGATATTTGCAAATGACATATCTGATAAAGGATTAGTAAACAAAATCTATAAAGAACTTATCAAACTCGGGGCGCCTGGGTGGCTCAGTTGGTTAAGCATCTGCCTTCGGCTCACGTCATGATCTCAGGATCTTGGGATCAAGCCCCGCTTCGGGCTCCCTGCTCAGAGCGGGGAGTCTGCTTCTCCCTCCGCCTGCCACAGGCCCTGCTTGTGTGCTCTTTCTCTGTCAAATAAATAAATAAAATCTTCAAAGAAAAAAAAAAAAAGAACTTACCAAATTCAATACCCAAAGAACAAATAATCCAGTTAAGAAATGGGTAGAAGACATGAACAGACATTTCTCCAAAGAAGACATACAGATGGCTAACAGACACATGAAAGGATGTTCAACATCACTCATCATCAGGGAAATACAAATCAAAACTACAAAGAGATACCACCTCACACCAGTCAGAATGGCTAAAATTAACAACATAGGAAACAACAGACACTGGCGAGATGCAGAAAGGGGAACTGTCTTACACTGTTGGTGGGAATACAAACTGGTGCAGCCACTCTGGAAAACAGTATGGAGGTTCCTCAAAAAGTTAAAAATAGAACTATCCTACAACCCAACAATTGCATTACTAGGTATTTACCCAAAGGATATAAAAATACTGATTTGAAGAAACAAATCTACCCCAATGTTTACAGCAGCATTATCAACAGCAGCCAGATTATGGAAAGAGCCCAACTGTCCACTGACTGATAAATGGATAAAAAAGTTGTGGCATATGTATACAATGGAGTATTACTCAGCCATCAAAAAGAATGAAATCTTACCATTTGCAACAATGTGGATGGAACTAGAATGTATTATGCTAAGTAAAATAAGTCAGAGAAAGACAAATACAATATGATTTTACTCATGTGGAATTTAATAAATGAAACAGATGGAGATTAAGGGGGGGAAAAGAGAGGCAAACCATAAAACAGACTCTTAACCATAAAGAATAAACAGAGTTGCTGGAGGGAAGGTGGGTAGGGGATGAGTTAAATGGGTGATGGGTATTAAGGAGGGTACTCGTTGTGGTAAGTGCTGGGTGTTATAGGTAAGTGATGAATCACTAAATTCTACTCCTGAAACTAATATTACACTCTATGTTAACAACTAAAATTTAAATAAAAACTTAAAAAAAAAAAAACAAGAAAGATAAAGATAGAAATTAGTCACTAGGATTCCCTGTAATCAATTTATAGCAAGTTTTCCAGAAAGTGCTACAGGTAGTAAAAGAAAGGGAAAACTGGCTTAGAATAAAGGCTTTAGAGAGGAAATGTCATGTGAAATAAATTAGCAGCTGCTGGACAGACAGACAAAAAGAAAAAAGGCATTCTTAATGGAGGGGAGAGGTAAAAATTATAGAGGTTCAAAAGGGTACACAATATTCTGAGAACTTCAGGAAGCTTTTTGGAGAGTAGCAAATGAGAAGAAAGAGGCATGAGAAAGTTCACAAAGATGCCTATTATGCTAAAAAGCTGGACCTCTGTCTGACTGAAGGAGGTAAGCCAGGAGAGTGATGTAATCATTAAAAAGATCCTGGCAGTAGTGTGAAAGACGGGAGGAAGGACAAGACTAAGGCAAAGGACCTAAATCGCATGAAGACAAAACTGTCTTGATCTAATGGTTTATGGAATTATGGTGACCCGATTCATCATCAATGATCATTAGGTCTATTACTCCATGGGTCTCAAATTCGGATAGATATTTAGAGACTCCAGGTGCTGATTTATTTTAGAAAACTGTTTATATGGTATAATCTCAATCAAAAATCATGGCAGGAATTTCATAAGAATTATATCAAGATGTCAAAATATTAATAACAAGTAGCTCTGGGTAGTGGGGATATAGGTCATATTTTTCTTCTTGTTAATTATATATTTCAAGTTTTCTACAGGGTAAAATTAAAAATAAATCCTACAGCAATTCCTTGAAACTTAAAAGTTAAAACTGGCATTAACCCTACAGGGCCAGAGATTCCTTCACAACATAACTGACCCAAAGCCTCCCTTCACCACCATGGCCCACTATACATAAAATACTCATTCCTACATCAGAACCTAAACCTATGTCTTCTGTTTCTGTAGCATCCTCTTGTTCTGAACGTCTATCTAAATCCCAACTTCATACCACAAGATATACTGATTTTATATATTATCAAAAGCTCATTATCTGCCCCATACATTGTGACACTCGATCGTATCATTTATTGAAAGCCTTTCTAAATAGTTCTCCAGTCTGTTCTTCCAACAGTTTTTTTACAAGAATATTAGAGCAAAATCAGTCCTATTCCAAAACAAATATTCAGACATTACTCATTTATGGGTATCTGTGCATGCAATTACACCAATGAATTGATCAACTGCAAATTTATGTATATAACCACTACCAGAGTTTTCAAATCTATCATCTCAGAAAAAAACTGCCTACTGTTAATGAGTTGAATTGTGTCCCCTCAAAAATATACCAAAGTCCTAACTTTCAGTACCTGCAAATGTGACCTTACTTGGAAAGAGGGTCATTGCAGATGTTCAAGTTAAGATGAGGTCATTAGGGGGGCGCCTGGGTGGCTCAGTCGTTAAGCGTCTGCCTTCGGCTCAGGTCATGATCCCAGGGTCCTGGGATCGAGCCCCGCATCGGGCTCCCTGCTCAGCGGGAGGCCTGCTTCTCCCTCTCCCTCTCCCCCTGCTTGTGTTCCCTCTCTCGCTGTATCTCTCTCTGTCAAGTAAATAAATAAAATCTTTAAAAAAAAAAAAAAAGATGAGGTCATTAGGGTAGGCTCTAATCCAATATGACTGGTGTGTTTATAAAGGAAAATTTGGACATAGAGAGGTCAGCACACACAGAGGGAGGTCACCACATGAAGATGAAGGCAGGGATCAGAATGATGCATCTATAAGCCAAGGTACACCAAAGATTCCAATAAACCACCATAAACTAAGAGAGAGGCATGTAATAGATTATATTCCTCACAGCCACTGGAAGGAACCAACCATGACGACACCTTGATCTTGGACTTCCAGCCTCAGAACTAGGCAACAATAAATGTCTGTTGCTTAAGCTACCCCTTTTGTAGTACTTTGGTACAGCAGCCCTAGCAAAATAACACACCTACTAAGGGAAACCATGATTTTTTTCCCCCCTGGAAGTCACTAAAGACAAAAACATTCTGAAGAAAGACTGCAAATCAGAAATAATAAACTTTCTTGCTATTCACTTTTCAATCTGCTAGCAAAGGTGGTATTTTTTTTTTAAGATTTTATTTATTTGAGAGAGAGAGAATGAGAGAGAGCACATGAGAGGGGGGAGGGTCAGAGGGAGCAGCAGACTCCCCGCCGAGCAGGGAGCCCGATGCGGGACTCGATCCCGGGACTCCAGGATCATGACCTGAGCCGAAGGCAGTCGCTTAACCAACTGAGCCACCCAGGCGCCCGCAAAGGTGGTATTTAATAGCTAAGCCAACCTAGTGCCAAAAAATTCTAAGGATAGAGTTTCATCTAGATAGTACCATTTACACATAGAACAGCACATAATCAAACAGAGAGAATATTATCCTATAGCTACTGGGACATGAAAATAACATGAAATTATATAGATTTCCTTTGTTTTGTATAAGAGTTGCTCTATGCTTTTTTACGTGCCTGTGAGAATACAATTTGACCCTATAACCAAAAGGTAATATAATCAGTTACTTGGTAAGAAGCAGTGAAATCAGCATAGATCAGGAGTGGGCTCTGGAGTGACACATACTTCATGTCAAATCCTTGCTGTGTTACTCACCTTCTATGTGACTTGACTGAGCAAGTTACTTGACCACATTTAAGCCTCAAATTCTTCACCAGTAAAATGAGAATTTTATATCCTATATAAACTGATTAAATAATATATGAAATATGCTTAGCATATAATAAGAAGGTTTTACTATTTATATAAAAAGTAAAATTCATAAATTAAGGATTTTTTACACTTCTCTTGGGTAGGATAACTATTAGGCAAGTTTATATAAGAACAAAACTCTCCATCATACACACTATATATAAAAATATAGCCTTTGGCTAGTTCCTTACTATAAAATGCAGGACCTTTTGGAATTTTAAAACTATTTGTCAAAATTCAAAACACAGGGACGCCTGGGTGGCTCAGTCAGTTAAGCATCTGACCAGCTCAGGTCATGATCCCAGGGTCTTGGGATTGAGTCCCGCATCAGGCTCCTTGCTCAGCAGGGAGCCTGCTTCTCTCTCTCGCATTCCCCCTGCTTGTGCTTGCACGCTCTCTCTCTCTCTCTCTCTGACAAATAAATAAATAAAATCTTTAAAAAAATAAAAAATTCAAAACACATCTAAATTTATTAAAATTGGAACTAAAATATAAATAGGATCTTGGTGACTTTTGGCTCTGTCACAGACATCAGGCAGTATGTTGCTTTCAAAGCTCTATAATACCACTCCCTTATTCTAGTTCTAGCCAGTCCAAAACAACTACCTTTACAACTTAGACTGACATGAGACTGAGTCTAATAGTATAGCATAATACAATGTAATCCTCTACCAGATATTACTGATATGTTTTTGTCTTTTTTTAAATATAAATCTTATAAAATACACATCTCAAAAATGTAACTAAACAAAAAAAAATGTAACTAAACAAAAAGGGACTTATTTTGGAATTTGTATATTTGTTTTGAGAAATGTATAAATAATGCAAAACCCAATCAATCCCCCAAATTCAAAAGGACCTTGTTATCTCATGAGAACACTCTACACAAAATACAAATTATACTTTGACTGTTTATTGCAATACTTATAAACTGAAACTTATACCTATATAAAGAGATAGAAGAAACTACATAATTAAGTCCAAAAAGATTGTAACTATTATACGGAGAATAGGAGTATTTTTGTTAACCTTTTTATCAAAAACCGCTATCTACATTGGTCAAATTTGTTAGCAAATATATCAACAACCCACTTCTTGTGTGACAGGCAAATGGTAATTATTTTCAGCATCTTTTAATAAACTTTGGTGAGCTATAAAAACATGTTCATGTGTAATGCTATAAAAACAGGTTCAATGCTAAAATTCAATGATAATTACCATCAAAGCTAATGGGGAGTCAAGACCAAACACAGGTATTTTTCTAAATATTTATGAAAACATGTTTTGCCTTCATACTTAGTGTAATTCCTAATTTTAACTTAAATGTACTTTGTTAGTTCAGTTTTTAAAAAATGAACCTGCTTCTTGCTAAAAAGCAGCACAAAGACTGCTTTTCAGAAACACTGTTACACAATTATTTTTTATTTACAGAGAGGTAATTAGATTGGCATACTTAAACAAGATAGAGTACTAGGAAAAATTCTTACATCTTATATTCTTTTTTTTAAGAAACTGATTAAGGGGCATGTGGGTGGCTCAATCCATTAAGCGTCTGCCTTCGGCTCAGGTCATGATCCCAGGGTCCTGGGATCAAGCCCAACATTGGGCTCCTTGCTCAGTGGAGAGTCTGCTTCACCCTCTCCTACTGCCCCTCCCCCCACACCTCTTGCTCTCTCTCTCTCTCTCACTTCCTCTCTCTCAAATAAATAAATCTTTTAAAAAAAACTGATTTAAAGTTAGTAAATGCCACATCCTATTTATTCAAGATGCTACATTAATATCATTTTGGCTGATCCTAAATTATAATTTTTTAAAGATTTTATTTATTTGTTTGAGAGAGTGTGAGAATGAAAGAGCACAAGCAAGGGGAGCATCAGATGGAGTGGCAGAGGGAGTGGGAGAGGGAGCAGGGAACCTGACACGGGGCTCTATGCCAGGACCCTGGGATCATGACCTAAGCCAAAGGCAGACACTTAACTGACTGAGCCACCCAGGCACCCCAAGCCCAAGTTATAATTCTAAGAAGTTTTTCAAAAGGTAAATAACTGCAATGGAAAACTAAATATATTTTCTTTTTCTCTTGAAGTCTTCATGTAGGAATATTTTAAAAATCATAAATATATTAGGAAAATATAATCTGTTAAATTATTGGCAAAAGACCATATCAGTAATTATCCCATAGCAATGACTATGCTTTTATCTATCTCATATGCAGTAAGCATGACAAGAACTCAGTAAGTGTTAACTATACGTCAAGAACAATATGCACAACAGTAACAAAATTCTCATAAGAATCAAATAATGAGAAAATCGTAAACAGCTGGGATTTCAAAACAGGCCATGAACAAAATTTTACAACATGCAAATCTAACATTAGTAGAAGAAAATCCTACCCTTTTACACACAGAAAAATTCCGAGATCACATCAGGAAATTATGTATCGGCTCTGTCAATAGAAAATACATAGCCAACGTTAGTTTTGAAATAATCTCAACATGGTCTAAAGTGAAGTCATTAAGGACTGAGTAGAAACAGTGCAGATATTTAAGCACCTATAATCCTGGTAAAATATATGGCAAAAATACACTATATACATATATACATACACACAAACACACACCTTTTTTTTTTTAACCATATTCAGATGTTTCTGTAAACAACACATCACCTTTCTTCAAAGAGCTATATAACTAAGAGAGTAAAATAATATACATGGGCTATAGATTGTTGTGTCTCACTGGGGTCTCTCTGGTTTTAGCATTGCTGGTCTGGTGGTTAAGATTCCATATTCTCACCACTACTGCCCAGATTCATATTATGACCAGGGAGAAAATAAGTTAGCCAGGGGCTAGTTTCCCCTACCCACACCTTTTCTGTTGAGTTCCACCTACCTGCTAGAGCAACAAGGGGAAATTTAACCAGTGTAGAAAATTCCTTATATTACACATTACAGATGTTCACCAGAACCTTCAACTAGACAAGAAATGCCTTTGAAATATTTACAAAGGCAGGCAGGCAGGCAGACAGACACACAGACACACACACAGCTTTCTCTCCAGACAGAAATGCTACAGAAATGAAAGAAATCATATTTAGTGAGTGTGAGCAAATAAAGCAATGCTAAATAAAAGGTGTACTGAATGTTGATATCTGATCACACTGGGTCTCTCCTCCCCAAACTAATATGCTAGGGGAAAATTCCTACTAGAAGCTGCTGAATACATAAGATAATTGACCTAAAATAGAGAAAAATGTGTTACCTGGTTTGCTTGTTAAAACACAACTACCTTGAGAATATTTATAGCACTGACAAAGCTACTATTAGCAGCTTCATCTTTCCTTAAAAAAATGATTACTACTATCACAAGTTTCTTAGTATGTATTTATAGAAGGAAGCAAATAATTTATTAAACAAAGTTTTTGGTCTTGAGGCAACACATTTGGGAAAAGATAGTTTTACAATAGGATACATTAACTCCATCTCTAGTTATATTGGTATTTTTTCATAGGAGAGGCATGGCACTGTGTGAATATTATGACTCAAGCTTACTCATCTCAACTAAGAATGAATTAAATTTGTTAGAGTAAAAACCTGAAAGAGAACGTACATGCATGTAATTCTAGGTTGCCATTTTTAGAATAGGGTTTTTCTCCAAAGAGATTTTAAAAACATGTTTCCACATTATTCTATTTGTGCTATTCTCACTTTAGTGTTCTGGTAAGTTGGTTGCTAAATAGAAACAAGAAACAAACTCATTTTCAAATACAAAATTATTTGTGATTTGACCATAGTATAAGCTAAAAAAAAAAAAAAAAAGAAGCAATTTGTCAAAATCCTGACTGCCAAAATATATTGAAAAATAGATACACGTACATGTAAAGAGACACTTAAATTTATGCCCATCCCTATTGTCCTGATCCAGTTATCATGAGAGATCAGAAAACTGACTACATGGTAAGAAATCTATAGAAAGCTTCATTGTACCCAAACTATCATTTTTTCCAGGAAAGTCCAGAAAATAAAGAAGAAAACTACAGGCTCTGCAGGAAACATAGTCTCCTCATTCTATAAGTAGCTTTCAGGCTGATAAGGCTTCAATGTTTTTCCCTACAGAAAAAAAAAAAAAAAAAAAATTCTAAAAGTCTCTCCTGCACACAACAATCACAAAGTTAAACAAGCCTGTAAATGGTCTTTAATCACAGGCTACCAAAGTGGTCAGTCAGCCAGTACCCAAAGATGACAATGTGTACTGAAGAAAAGAGTGCTTTGAATCGAAGTCAGAACTGAGCTTTATTCCTGGCTCTGGATTTACTATATGGTCTTGGGTAAGTTACTTAAACTTCTGAGCCTTTGTCTTTTGTTATATTTTATCTCATATGGAAAATAAGAGGTAATCAAAAAACTTTAATTATGGCTAGATGGACATCAAAGAACATGTGGATCTATATACAACTTACAGATGAGGACAGTAAATCAGAGAAACATGACCATTCACAGGTGATTAGACTAAAAAGGTTCCAACAGCCTTCATAGGTCCAACATTTTAAATTTATTTAAAAGGACAAATCACTACATCAAGTTTTTTGACATGTTAAAGAAAATACGTAAAAGAAAAACATACAAAAAAGATAATCATCAAATTTAGGATGCTGATCATCTCTTCAAGAAGCCTTAAGGGAGGGTGCCTGGGCAGCTCAATCGGTTAAGCGTCTGCCTTCGGCTCAGGTCATGATCCCGAGGGCCTGGAATCGAGCCCCATGTCAAGCCCCACGTCGGGCTCCCTGCTCAGTGGGGAGCCTGCTTCTCCCTCTCCTCTGCCATGCCTCCCACCCCACTTGTGCTCTGTGGCTCTGTCTCTCTGTCAAATAAATAAATAAAATCTTAAAAAAAAAAAAGAAGTCTTAAGGGAATATGATCACAGGAAGAGGTTCAATTGCACTGGTAACATTTTTTTTTTCTTTTAAAGATTTTATTTATTTATTTGAGAGAGAGAGAATGAGAGAGAGCACATGAGAGGGGGGAGGGTCAGAGGGAGAAGCAGACTCCCTGCCGAGCAGGGAGCCCGATGCGGGACTCGATCCCGGGACTCCAGGATCATGACCTGAGCCGAAGGCAGTCGCTTAACCAACTGAGCCACCCAGGCGCCCTGCACTGGTAACATTTTATTTCTCAAATTGAGTCTGGAGTACAGGGCTGTTTATTTTTCTTTATATACCACATTTTGTCTGAAATACTTTCTAATCATTTTTTTAAGTAACCACTAAAACATCTTTAACCAAAAACTGAAATAAATGAAAACATTTCTCTGGAATATTAAAGGTCAATGGAAATAGTGCATGGGTTTCAAACATTCTCCTGCTGAGCTTAAAAGGTAAATATGACTATGCTCCCCTAATATACACACACACAAAAAAAGCACTAGGCTGTAAATATATTTATATATGTGTGAGTATACACACACACACACACACACACATATAAAACTATTCCCAATTTCCGGCTTAGTAAAATATTAAAAGTACACAAACAGCACAAAACACAAAATGAACTCTGTTATTAGTAGCATGATTAAGCCACTTAAGAATATTGAGGTACCTAATAATTTGTACTCTAAACATCTGCCTAAGAAAAACACTTTCAAGAGTCACATCTGATAGCCTAGAGTTTAATCTTCAGGGTTCTTTGTTTGTTTATACTGAAACTACAGTGATTTACCTAAAGTAACCAAAGGCCTTTCTAAACTTCTACATGGAACCTACCTGTAAAAACTAAGTGCCTCTGAAATCTCTGAAATTTTCCAACAAGAAAGTATAGGTCATTCAGCAAAATATATTTACTGTATACTACCATAAAAGCTATTTAATTGTTATCATTATGATGCAGATATATAATGGAAACAGATGTTCCTTTTTCCTTTCAGCAAAGCACAGGAAGAGCATAAACTTGCTGATACTGCATGGACTACTATCATAGCACAATAGAGGAAAAAAAGACATTAGCACATGACAATATTAGTTTTTACTACACAACTAATTGCATAAAAAGTATAACTTGAGATCATTAAATCAATATAATTTTCAGCACTACAGAAGGGAAACAAATAGATTTGTATAACCAGCCTATTTCACATCTGCAGTTGAGAAAATACTTCTGAGAGACTAAGTATATGTAAAATGCTGCCACTACTTTCAGAAGACAAGGAAAGAGTGTTGTTCTGTTTTCTTTGCTTGTGTAACATAAATGAGAATGCTGCTGCCTCTACAGAGACATTTTTTAAACAGTACCAGTATAAACTGGAAAAACCTTTCTGGAAAACAATCTGGCAATTGATATCAAGAACCTTAAAAAAACAGTCTATACCCTCATCCAAGCAAATTCTTTTGTAATAATGTATTTTAAGGAAATAACCACAGGGATGAGTAAGATTTATTTAAAATGTCATTCATCATAACTTTATTTACAATAATGGAAAGTTAGAAATCTAACTCTCCAATAGAACAATGATTAATTAAAGTATACATGTTAAAACATTAAACAGTCAATATAAATGACTTTAATAATAATTTCAATTATACAGGAAATTTTTCACTGTATAATGCCAACTGAAAAAGCAGGATACAAAGTGGTATCTATCTATATATGTATAAATAAAACATGTAAATGCTTGGAGGAAAAAGGCTTAGAGAAAATGTACAAAATGTCATTTTTAATTTTGGAAATTATTATGAGCAAATACCAGTCCTTTAGTCACAAAGTTATATTTTCTTCAAACAATTAAACAATTCTCTTTCTATCCTCTAATACTCTATGTCCTTGTCCAAAGTTTCTAAAAATTCTTTGCATCAAATAATCCTATAAATATTTATAAGTAAATTGACTTAAAGTTATGTTGCCATATTATTTGATCCTAAAATCTGGCATATAAAGAAGTGTTTGTCAATCACATAAACAACACATTTTTTCCTGAGTTAAATATTTAAGATACTTACAAATTTGAGAAAATGTTTATGGTACAAATATTATAAATGCTTACTTAGGAACTATTAATATGATATGTTTTAAGTCACCAAGCCAAAGAAATTTTTCAATTCAAACTACTTCTAAACCAGATAAAGTAGCCTATTAATTGCTCTTCCCAATATGCCAATAAAAAGTTTGCCAAAGCTCTTATTAGGATTCCTGGTTTCATGATTCTGTTTTTACAAAAAAGGAGCTGATTTGTCTTAGGCTATTACTGTCTATTACTTCTAGAAGTCTTGAGGAAAGGTGGGAAGCAGCAAATTCTGGCAATCTGCCTAAAGAGAAATCAATGAAACAAATTAATCCTTCGCAGGCTGCAATGACACAGTAATCCATCATTCAGAGCTGCTTTTATATACCAAATCAGAGAGCAGAGGAAAGAGCCCTAGGGGACATCACAGACAACAACTTACACCAACACTGGGAAAATACTGAAGAATCAGTTTATTTAAAGAGGATAGATTTCAGTTGATTGCCTATTTCATCAAATAAAGATTTTTTCTTTCACAGTGTAGTGAACCCAAGGCCCAATGACTTTATATTCAGAATTCAGTACCACAAATATGCTAGCTGACATCAAAAGGGGATGAATGTTTTTAAATAATTAGCATCATTAATCAGTATAAACAAATACCTGGCTAGAGTAATATTACTTTTTCCATTGAAATTCCAGCTCTTAAACACATTGCTTGTTTTCAGTAGGGACTAACTTTAAAATTCAGCCACTAATCTACAACTTAACTGACCAATTCCTGGTAAACCGCATATAAACTATTTTTTTCACACATAAAATGTAACCATTCACAATATGCGTAACTTTCTAAGTAGTCTGTTAGGTTTAAAGACTTGAAAATTTTAATTTCATCTCTAGCCACATAAGTTTCAACAGCAAATCAGATTATAAATAACTTGTTTTGAAATAATAAACAGTTCTTTAGCTTTTAATTATCATCGGCAATGCTGAAAGATAAAATCAAAAGTGGTTTCTTTTTAAAAAATAAATGTATATCAATGTACAGCAATACAGTCACACTGAGTATATTTATTTACACATACAAAAGAACATCTAAATTTATTCATGCCAAGTAGAAACTTATGCACCTGAGTATGTCTTATTAGAGTAATGTATCCTGAGTGGAATTATACTTCCTAGATGAAAACTAAGGACAAGAAAAATAAAGCCACAGTATATTACTATTGTTAAACATGTATCATTTTTGTGGTTAAACGTGAGATGTGAAACTGATATGAGGAATTCTTAATCTCAGGAAACAAACTGAGGGTTGCTGGAGTGATGGGGGGGTGGGAGGGATTGGGTGGCTGGGTGATAGACATCGGGGTGGGTATGTGCTATGGAGAGCGCTGTGAATTGTGCAAGACTGTTGAATCACAGACCTGTACCTCTGAAACAAATAATACATTATATAGTTAAAAAAAAAAAAAAGAGGAAGATAGCAGGAGGGGAAGAATGAAGGGGGGGGATTCAGAAGGGGAAACGAACCATGAGAGACTATGGACTCTGAGAAACAAACTGAGGGTTTTAGAGGGGAGGTGCGTGGGGGGAGAGGTTAGCCTGGTGATGGGTATTAAAGAGGGCACGTATTGAATGGAGCACTGGGTGTTATACGCAAACAATGAATCATGGAACACTACATCAAAAACTAATGATGTAATGTATGGTGATTAACATAACATAATAAAAAAAATGTGAGAGGTGAAAGAAAAGAATTTCCAAGAAATAAACAAAACAAAACAAAAAACCTGTCACAATGGTCCCTGAAATGTTAAAACCCAGAATATCTAATCACAGACGCAAAATAGAAAAAGGTTAAATAAATGCTACCTTGTCAATTTTTGAGTGGCATCTTTGATTCTGCAGTCCACAGCCATATAATTACAATTCCTGGCCATGCTGATACATTTTTAATTCAATACATGGATCTAGTATTTATTGATTTAATAAGGTTAGGATATTACATTGTTGCTGGTACTGATGAACTGTCAGCAATTCAATCTAGTAAAATCTTACAGAGGAATATATATTTTAGGGGAGAGAGAGAGACAATGGCTATGTAAATGTAATCCCTTCACTACATATGATAGTGCAAAGAGCAAAGCCCCTTCTTTCCCAGACTGCTTTGAGCTCCAGACATTTGCTTTTACTAAAGATGTTGGCCACCAACTGATTGAGGTTTCAGTGAAGAGACTGCAGCAAAGCCTTGCAGGTACACCTTCAAAATTAAGGAAAGCAATGATGTATCTCCCAATTTCCAACCTCTGGCCTCTCCTCATAGGTTCTGAGGCATGTACCCATGCAAAAACATACACATGCACACACACACACAGCCCCAAAGACCTGAGCCCTTAACAGACTTTAAAAGAGCCTTCAGTGATTTCCTTCTCTGGACCCTAACACTGTCCACAGCTTCATTAGCATGCAGGTGTACATAAAAGAAGGGAGAGAACTCAAAAGCAACTCTGCCAAAACACAACCAAAGGAGACAGGCTTTAAAGGCTATGTGAAAGTAAGGAGGTATTATAGGATCCAGAATCAGAAAAGGGGAGAAAAATCCACCAAAGTTGCTGAAACACTTGGGGACTATTAGAAAGCTTTTTGCACAGCTGTGCTACCCTGTTTGTGGGCTTACTTTTCCCCCCGGTAGACACCTGGGAAGCATGTTGTCCTCCAGCTTTTTTTCCCTGACTTTGAAGAAATGGATAATCTAAGGAGTGGTGCTGCTGCTGGGGTCAGTAGAAGTATGCTAATTGGTGAACCTAATTGCTTCAAGCAGTCCTGCCTCTAAACAGGGAGAGCAGAGTTGATGGAGTCAGTCTGTTCCTAATAAAATGAAGAAGCACCGAATTAGATTCCCGAGGAAGGCACTATAAAAGTTTCCACAGTGTAACCAAATGACTTCACCTATGCTATTACCCCTAAGATGACATCTTTGAAAGAAAGCAGAGCCCAGTCAGGCTCTGCATTCATAAATTGGCTGAGCTTAGGCCAGTGAATCTGGATTGATTTAAAAAGGCTTTTTCACCCTTCCAATCAAATGAAGTCACTGTTAATTAGATACTTTCTGTTAACAATGTCACTCTTCTCCATATTACCTGCTCACACTCGCAGCGCCTCTAGTGCAACATCTGGAGCACCAGTTCCCCTGCAATCAGTCCTCACAAGTTTGGCTGGAGGGTGGTGGTATTTCCGTTTCTCAATCCCTGTCTGAAGGAACATACTATTCAGTGTACTGATGGCAAGATGCATACCAACTCTCTAATTTGCGAGATTATAAAACAATCTCTGGGAAAGCTCTCCAGATACGGTCCCCCCAAAAATTTTTTTAAGAACTACACAACGGTTTTTCTGTGTAGTTCCCGCCTTGTAGATAGATGTTTTCAAAAATGCCGCAGGCCTCAAAGTTAACTCCCACTGACTTTTCAGCTTCTTAAGAACGAGCTCCTCCTTAAACCAGAAAACCGGGTTTGAGGTTTCCTAGCCTCACCCCAAGCCTTGCTCCTTACCCCCTCTCGGCCCAACACCTGAAGAGGACTAGGTGCCCAAGGGAGGGCCAGCTGTCAGCCCCGGAGCACGGGAACACCGCAAAGGCTCAGAGGGCTCTAGCCAGGGAGGGCAAAAAGCGTAATGGGGACGACGGCCAAGGCGGTCTCTTTCGACCGTGAGTCTCCGAACTTTACGAAGTTGGGCCAAAAGCCGGCTCACACTCCCTCTTGGCCCATACCGAGGAAGTTTGCTGCACCGACCCTGGGACGCCAACTGCCAGCGCCGACCGAGGCCGTGGGCCTAGGGTTCCGCCGCGTGCGCCACTCGCCGGTCTTGCCTGGTTTCCTTCTTAAGTCTTACCCCGCACCGGCCCAGGACTCTGTCACTCCGGCCAGCTCTCGGGGTAGGGACCTTCAGCACCGGCGAGGGCGCGATCCCCGGCCCGGGACCCTCGCCGCGCGAAGCGACTCACTCGCGTCGAGCGCCCGGAAGCCAACCCTGCGAGCGAGGCTTCGGGCCCGGATGTGGGCCTCGCTTCCGGGAACTGCTCCCGCCGCGGCCGTTGTCAGGGCTAGGGATCCCCGACTTCGAGGGAAGTAGTGGGAGGGACCCCGGGGCCCTCCAGGGAGCCTGGTTCGCAGAGCGCAGGATTCGTTCGCAAGGGAGCGCCCTTGTGGGGAGAGAAATGTGAGGAGACACACGGGTGTAAAGGCCCTTGACTGGGACGCGGACGGCGCGGACTTGGGCCAAATGCCTCCTGGCCGCCCTCAGGGCCCACACCGCTCAGGGCCCACGCTGATCCGAGGGCTTGGGCGGACAAGAGGCCGCCTCAGGCAGTTCAGGACCCTGGCAGTCCTGAGGCAGCAGGCCTTCAGGAAAGCCTCGGGGACCTGCCGCCAGGTCACAGACTTCATCCTGGGCAGGGCGTGAACCTGCACCTGGGACCCTGTCCCTGACTCCGAAACGCCCAAGGATCTTGGAGACCACGGCCTTGGAGTACTCCCCTGCTAAGGAAGACGGAGGGGCAAGGGTGGGGGGTCGACGGCCAAGTGACAGTGAGCCTTGATTTCCTCGACATCACAGAGGGCAGAACCACACTAGATGAGGTTAGACAGTCACAGTGGAAGGGCAGAACCATACCGAGACAGGCACACTCTGGGAGTTGGGACTCTTAATTACACTTCTTCAAATCTTTGACCTCAAAGCTTCGCCCGTGACAACGTATGCCTTCTCCGCAAGAGGGTTTGGGGAAATTAACTTTCCTGGGACTCTTTCATCCCTGGGATGTGGGCTCAGGGAGGAAGGCAGACAATAGCAGCCGCCGAAACACCTGCGATCTCTCAATATAATGAAATCTGGACAAGGATTGGAGTTCTTTCTCCTTCCGATTCCAGAGGGAGCTCAAACCTGAAGCATCAAGGTTATCCTTCTCCAAAGAGTACAACGGGATACTCGCAAAATCTGCTAGGGACACAACCGCCCGCACCTGAAGGGCGTTCCCCCTCGCAAACGGAAAAGGCGATCTGGATTTTTTGTTTTTTCATTTTAGTGCCTGAGGGAACCTAAGTTGGGGGCTTGCTCAGTGTAATACAATCTTGACCCTCTGGAGACTAAACCAGAACTGAGCAAAGAGAAAACAGGCGAGAGAAGGTGTTGGGGAGAAAGTGGTGGTCAGAAGTCTGGGAAAGGTGGTGCGCAAGAGCTGCCCTGACCCGGCGGCGGGACCCAGGGCTGCTAAATCACCGGGACGCCCGGCTCCAGGACTCTGGGCAAACCCGGCAAAATATGACCACGTGCTTTGGCGCTGCGGTTTGGGGCGACACACACACAGCGGCACTTGTCTTTCTTTCCTGGTCCCGGGGTCCCTCTGAGGTTCTTCAGACAGCTGAACCCCGCGAGTTCCCGCCGAGCTCGGCCACTTGACCACTTCGCTCATGCTGGACGAGGGGTAACTCTAAAGAGCGCAGAACAAACTGCTTGCCGTATGGGGACCCAGTCCCGCGCAGAGGAAGGGCTGATAGAGTGACAGAGCCCAGGGAATAGCGGCCAAGGCTCCCCAACCCCAACCCCAACCCCCCCTTCGATCTGGTCACTTGTCATCCCGAGCTCTCCCGGGTCCTTGTCACGCTCCGCTCTCCGGGGCCACACGACAACCCCTTGACAGCCCGAGCTGCGCGCCCTGGTGGCTCCCAGGTGCCCCAGCCCTGAGAGCCAGGGCTCAGCCCTTACTGAAGCCTCTAAATACAAACGGCACAAGCGCCGCTTTTCTTGCATCCAGATCTGCGTCTTCTACTCCCACCTAGCAATGTCTCGCCGACGTTTGGGGTGGTGGTTGTTCTTTTTAAAGTATGTTAAAGGATCGTTGGCGTCTCCCCGTCAAGTGATTGAGCCTTTATCCCCATCAATTAACCACACCTCCGACGGCTGCTTTTAAGAACTAAGTTGAGCTGCAAAAATAGGTATACACTTTCAGGCAGATGTTGTCATCTCCCGCAGAGATAAACGGCCGGCGGGGCCAGCCCCGCAGCTTCAGCAGCTGCCCGTGCAGCGCTGGACCAGGCTAAGCACTTGCAGCTACGGGACTGAAAGGGAGGTCCCCAGCCTACGTTGCGCTAGTGCGCCTGGAGCCTGGAAGAGCCGGGAGGGCCCTAGCTCTCGGACCTCAAGCGTTGTGCACGTCAGGGGGAAGTGTGTCCAGAGTTGTGCCAGGGAAAACGCCCAAAAACCGAGCCATGCGTTTTTGCGCAGAGAAGTAGAGTGGAGAATGTTCGCAAAGCCCGAGCTCCCCGCCAGAAGAGGGGCGTGGAAGACAAGGGGACAGAATAATAAGTTTGGCTGGCAGCCCTCCTCCGGCAAACCTCACCTCCTCTTCCCGCCACTGTAGCCTCCTTCCTCCTTGTTGTAGCAGACCCCCGGAATCCCAGACCCCCTTGTGGAGGAAAGCGCAGTGTTGTATAGGGATGCTGGATACGGAACTAGGGAATCCGGGACAGAAACGTCGCATTTAGGACAAAGGGGTTCACTAGGGACCGCCGCGGGCTTCCGCAAGACGCGTCTTTCCACTCTTTCTCACCCCCAATCACTCCCTAGGACTTGGGGCAAGGCTGTCCCACGCAGCTGGGAGGCCCCGAGGGCTGAAGTTAGGAGGGAATAGGGGACGTGGCCCTCACTGCAGTTACAGGGCTTTCCTCCCGACAGTGACCACAATAAGTTTAGCCAAGGCTAAAGGAGATTAATTTCCTAGCATAATCCAATTAAAAGATTTCTAAAGTAATCTTTTGCGAAAATGAAAAAAAGAAGTGCGCAGCGAAAGAGGGGACTGGTTTTGATGACAGTGATTTATAACCTCGGCACAACTGCGCTGGTCCCTCGCTCTCATGCACGCGATTTGACCAGAGCATTCAGTCGGTGCCTCCATTCCAAAACCCTAGCCTTTCTGAAAGACAGCCATCCATCACCCCAACCTGGGCTGGGGTTGCTTACAAGCACCATAGACTTTTTTAAGTGCTATTAGATTTATGGTCTCTTTTTCAATGCCCATCCAGAGTAATTAGCACATATGTTCTAAATAGATGATAGTTTTGTGAGCAATAAAGCAATTACCCATCGTTGGAACTGACAGTTCCTCCAACTAAACTCCAACCAGCAGCTAATTGGAAAAGTCATTTCAGCTCTATTGTCTGCAATTAGTCCTGCTAAACTACTACACCCCAACTAGCTGGTTTGAGGTTAATTTATTCAGTGTTGTATTTGCAGGAACGAGGCATTGGCACGAAGGGACTTGCCTTTTGCCCCCCCCCCCAGACTGCACCCTGGAACTAGAGAAGCAGGTGGGAGTGAGAGGCCAACATTTTGGGGCCGGAATGATTCCCAGGGGAGGGAGTGCCTGGCTGCCTCAGCTTCAAGGTCAGTGTCCACCTCGCTGAATGCGGCAGACAGAAAAAGCCAGTGTTTCTCCTACTGGGCAGTAACTGAAAGAAATTGCTCAGTGTGTGCTACCAAAACCTTGGTTCAAAGTAAGCATAGAAGAGGTGACTAGGTCCTGAGCTCACCTTTCCTCCCGCATGCCCAGTCCTCACCCTAAGCCACCAAACTGTCCCTAACGGATAAATGTGGACTCAAACCCACCAAAATAGCAAAATTCTGAGCCCTCACTGCGGAGAGGGAGCCTCCAATTCTTGGAGGAGTTCGGAGAAAGAAAAGACCAGAAAAGTCAGGAAGCCCTGCTTCTGCTTTCAGCCTCTCTGAACACAAAGTCACTTCACCCTTGATACTGCGGTTTCTCCTTGACTTTTTCCTTTCTTTCTTTTTTTTCTTTTCTTTTCTTTCCTTCTTATTTTTTTTCTTCTTTCCTTTCTAAAGTTAAGCCCAATGAATCCAATACTTGTGCACAGTGAGTGGAAAAAATGTGTTAAACGTCGGTTTGACGCCCCACCGGAGCTTCCAAATATCCAGCGGCTGGGATTCTTCTACTTAATTTAATCTTTATTAGACAGGGCGGCTCCTACCCTCCTATTCACCAGGAAACACCAGGAAACACCAGGAAACGGATCCGTTGGGGTTCAGAACTGAGAAGAGGAGTTAAAGAGGGATTAATCCTCTCCCTCCCAACCTCAAACTTTGGAACATCGATCTCCTGTAGGCTGGGGTAGAGAGGAGGGGTTCAAGGTCCTGGCCCTGACAGCCAAGGGTCTCTGCAGTCTGGAGCAGGGGGCAGGGAGGCTGGCAGGTTGAGATGGGAACTTGTAGCCCCGGTAACCATGTATTCCTCTACGGGAATTTACAGCAAAGTGACCCAGGCTCTAAGAGAGATGCGAATCTTACTTAAAAGAACGTGGGGGGGGGGGGGAGTGCGGAGAGCTTCTTAGGAGGTAAAGCCCAGTGCTTTCAGTCCTGGAAATCAAATGTTCTTTTCTGGATAGCCATTTATACTTTAGCTGTGGACTGTTTCTCCTTTTTAAAATAACTGTAATGCTTAAGGAAGACAACTTAAGTGGTATTTTAGTTAGCATATGAAACTTAACTAGAATAATTCTAATTTCAAAACAAATTGTAATCAGTTGCTCAGCTTCAAAGGTTTGGAGGTATGTATCTATAGCAAGAAAACCTTTTAAGTTGCCTAATGTCAGGCTCTTGTTTTCCACTTATTTATTGTATTTTAACCAATTTAATTCCAAGAAAGACCGAAAAGAAAAAATACTGGGGAGAAATTGAAAGTAATGATCTCGCTTTACCCCATCACCTCTCACCTGTCACACAACCTTTACCCTCTGAAAAGAAATCCTCCTGTTAGTGTGACTTCCAGTTGAAAGCAGAAAGGAAATAAGATGTTTGCACTAAAAAGCTGTCCATCGTGCTCTCAATTATTTGCTTTCTTTGGGGGGACTTAAATATGACATCTCAGAGAGCAAGGGCAAGAAAAAGCTGAAGGAAGAGTCAGCTGAAAGTATCACCAGGACCTGGTAGGGAATCCTCAAGTGGATGTGTGTGTGTGAAGGCAAAATAACCCACCCAAACCCTGCCCCCAGAGTGTAGAAGAAACTTTTATGTATATATCCATGCACTCTGAAAAATCTTTAAGCACACGAGTGCAGAAATGTAGTCCTACGCAAGCTCAGCTAGCTATCCACACACATGTATTCACTTCTGGAGTAAAGGCATTTCATTGCTCCCACAGTTTCTTTCCATTAAGAGCGATTAGATGATGTCTATTCAAAGTTGCTGATCCAGAGAGAAAATAAGAGCAGATAAAAGGAGATTTCAAGTGACCTCCTCGTCCCTTTCACACCAACCTGAGCCCTAGAATAGCCAAGGATCAACTAACACAAAAGCCCTTTCCTTTTTCTTTTCAGCTTCAGAAGATTTCCTGCAAAGGGTTAACAATAAAACAGAACTATCCTCAAGTTTTGTTAGATCATGCTTTTGGAATACTTTATTAACTCCTCCCATAGTTGGGCTAGGTTTATCATTCACCTCTGAAACAGGTAAATAAAATATACATAGTGTAACAGAGGGCATAATTATTTACTACTCCATGTAGTTTGTATCAGTGGTGTGTACTATGCTCATACTTTTTCATTTAAACTTTACCTAATCGCCTCCCCCCCCACTGATGGAGGACACTGTAATAAACATATCTTTCCACTGACAATTTAAAAGGAAATGTTAGCTTTATTATTTAGATCAACCTTCTGATAGGTAAATACTATTGTAATATGACCATAGTTACCAACAGATCTGCTGGCTTTGTGAGTCAATACTTTTTCACTAATTTATTTTATAGGCTGTTAAGAAAGTGACATTAAAGAATTAAACATATTTGAGCAGACTTTAATCAGTAATGTCCAACTCAGATCTACTCTGATGGGCTAATCCTGCAGTAAAAGAAATTGGTGCCCTGACAGGTAACTATTACGAGAAATTATTATATGGTTTGGTGATTGTATTGTCAGGGAACTTTAACAAGCTTCAAAGTCATTTCAGAATTCCAACTTTTCATCCAAACCCAACCCATTTTCCCCCAGGAAAAAGAACCACACAGTTATTCTTCATTCTAGTCCAGCATTTAAAATAAAGAAGTACTCTGCAGTATAAAAGTCTCCAGTTCTTTCCTTCTTTTGCATAAATGCATTTAGATAGCTAAGGTTTGATTTTTACAAAAAGTAAATATTTGGCCTTGGCTTCTCTAGTGTGCTAGGAATGATTGTCACTTTTCCTCCGATAAAAGGCTTGGATTTGCATCCAAAGGTCAGCACTTGCTCTCCTGCCATCCTCCCGTGGCTACTCGGGGCCCTCTAACTAGAGGCCCAAGCAGAATGAGGAACTGCTGCCCTTATCTCTCGTTCCAAAACACATGCTTTGAATGGCTGATTTGTGATAGAAAACTAAACCGCTTTCTAAGGTAAAGCACTTATCTCTGGGCGTTTTGACCCAAAGGTGACAAAGAAAAAATGCCTACTAGAGTGATAGTGAATATGGAAGCCTACTGATCTGTGGTTCAACTCCATGGGCAGGCTAAAAGCAGGCAGTCCAGCAGAGGCCCAGCTCCCAATTTGGCCTTTCCATCCTTGTTTTCATTTTAACAAAGGCAGAACTTTTCACAACTGGGCAGCCACAATACAGACTGAGTTCAGTCTTGTGAGGAGGGATTTCTGACATAGGCAGAGTCTTTTGTTTGTTTGTTTGGGTTTTCATTTTGACTTCTTAATAATCATGAAACACTGGGCAGGCATTTCTGTGCCTCTCTCCGTCCTCTTCTTCAAAGTATCATTCTAAAGACCATTTTCAACATACTTCTTCTTCAACTGTGTTCTTCCTGGCCTTAATCTCATGCCAAGGGAGACTAATTGATTCGGCACCTTTAAAACAAGCTATTTGGGAAAGGTCTGCAGTAAGAGCATAAGAACTGACCTTTCTCCCAATGATTGCAGGCATGTTCATCTCTCCAGATGGGCGTGATAAAACAGGGTTATTTCTGTTCTCTGTTCTCTCTAAACAGAAAAATATCACTTTTAACAATTTAGGGGGTAGGGAAAAGGTATAGGAGATAACTTTCTACACATACCCTACACATGGTCATTTGTAGGGTCTCATCACCCTTGAACTAGATGTAGAAAATGTTTTCACAAGGTCACCTTTGTTTAGTGTGATTTACCAAAACGCCAAAATGAATGATCTGGTGAGTTTTGAAGAGCAAAATACCAACATCGAAAAGGTAATAGGATTAATGAAGACTGATTGGGCCTTCTGGAAAGAAAGATTTGGGGTAGGAGGATGTTAATCAACTAGAAAGTCTGCTTAGATCTGGACTCTGGGGCCAGGAATGCGAGTCAATGCAGTATATGCAGCCACCAATCTCTGCTTCTCTCCTTTTCCCACTAAGTCATAACTGTTTACTGGCTCTCCAGTTAGGAGAGATCAAGTGTTGTGTGGAAGATCTTTCAAAAAGTAATTAAGGCTGAGCCATGATGCTAACAAACCACAGAGGAAAGTAAGCCTACAGCCCGATTCCTCTTTCCCAAGCAGAGGGGTAAATTCCCATCATCCCTTAGGAGAACCACACTGGAGACTGTTTGCACTGAATGGGGCTATGGGGACCAGACTGTCAGAGGAAGACTTCAGAAAGGAAGTTGGGGAGTCCAGACCCTGGTGAGCATTTTCCCATCCCTGGATGGGCCTCACCAGGAGAGAGAGAGACCTTGGAGAGGACCCAGTATATATGGTTACTGGGCTGGCAGTCTCAAGTAGGGTATTGAGGCAAGGGCCGCAGTGGGTCTAGGTCCAAGAGCCACATGCACACGCTTGGACCTAAAGGCAACCGAGGTAAAGGGCTGGCGTGAGAAAGGAGGGAAAGACATCTGGAGAAGAGGGGTGAAATAAAGGTGGATATTGCAACTGTGTTTTCTTCTCCTGCAGCTGAGTGTGCCTGGACACTTGGGTGGAATGTAAGTTGGGGGACCTACATGCTCCCACAAAATATGATCATTTTTCTGTTCTACCCAATAAAAACAGGTATCTTATGTCAGGCTTGAGTGTGGGGTGCATAAGGCCCCAGGACCAGTGTGCCAAGTTGAACCAGTAACAAAGAACAGCCTCACAGAGAGAAAGCAGAGCTGCCCAGGACCTGAGCTGACCCCCCCCCCCCCCAGTCGCTCCATGGAAGCCATTTTGCTAGGGCTGAGGCTGCGAGCACAAGTGGAGGCACACCCACAGAGTGTGCAAACGCGGTAGGGAACACAAGGTCCGTAAGAACAGAGCCCTGAGTGCCGCTTGGGCTAGACGAGTCCCGGAGGAGGACAGCACTCTTCCTCGAAAAACCTCGGTTTCCACCTGCCTGCCCGCTCTTGAGACAGAAATGTAGCACACAGGACCGGCGGAAGGGCGATCTGTCCCCTGCTCCGAAAAGCCGCGAGTTTCCACTGCTACGGGCACCACCACCAACAGCCCCCATCTTCGGGCCTAGGGCCGGGTACTGAACCCCTTCTTCCCTTCCTCTGGAGGAGCGGGTGGCATCGCCTGAAGCCTCGAGGGCCCCAATTGTCCCCACCCCCAGGGTCTCTTTCAAATTTGGAAGCTCAGGGTAGGGGCTAGCGGAAAGAGCCCACAGTGAGGGCGAATAGGTTCCGCCGCTCCCGGGAAGTCTCGGCTCGTCCTCGCGCCCTGCGTTCCCTCTTGCCTGCGTGGCGGGACCGAGGCCAACCCTGCCCGGCCGGCTGAATCTCGAGACCATCTAGCCCCGGGGCGCGGCCCCCGGCGTCGACTACCCCCGCCCCCTGCGCCAGCCCTGCGCGCCCTCTGACGCAAACGCGCGCCCCTGCCCAACGCAGAGGAAAGCGCTCTTGTAGGTTTTAATTGAGGCTCTTCCTTTCACACACACCCCCTCCGTCCCCACCCCTGGGAGATGACCCCTCCCCGCCCCAGCCCTCGTGCTGCGGCGCGAGGAGTATGGCTGGGCTGCGGAGCTGGGGATCTGATGTTCTGTCCCCGCCGCCGCCGCCGCGGGTTCTCCACTGGGGAGAGCGGCTTGGTGTCCCTTTTAATCCGCTGACACTATCGCCCATATCAAAGAGGCAGCCATCGATCGTGTTACATTAGGGGATCCGTTACACATGGCGCCCGCAGGTGGGCGGCAGGAGCCGAGCTCGTCAGGCTCTGGCCGGAGCCAGGCAGGGCGCGGGCAACAGGGCCAGCCTGGCGAGACTCGGCAGCCGGTTCCACCGCGGTTCCCGCTCTGCACCAGCGGGACGGCGGCGCGGGTGTTAAACGCCGCCCTCCTCCTCTGCCACAGGGCTGGAGGCCCGGCATCCGTCGCCCACTGGTTGCGGGGAGGGCGGGGGTAGGGGGTAGAGGATGGGGGTGGGGAGACCTGTTTCGAATTCGGACTGACGCTTGGCTGGCATGATCCTCAGCTCCAGGAGGGGGGCGGCCGCGGTCCCTGCCTCTGCGCCGTGGCGGGACAGAGGCCGGGTGAGGGTAGCTCCTGAGCAGGCCCCGCGGAAAGTTCTCCTCATCCCGCCCTGGTTGCCTGGACTCCGGCCCTGGCCTGCAGAGGCCAAGAGAGTCAACCTCCCGACCTGTCCGCATTGCCAGCCCCGAGTTCAAAAGAAACGATAATCAATTGCGTTACTTGCCTGGTGGGGAAGGACTTGGCCAAGTCTCGCTTCTGGTGCCCACGACTCACGGTCCAGGGTCCAAGGGTGGCTGGACCCGCAGACTCGGTGTCCAGCGGGCCTCCGGTTCCCTGGCGCTCGCTTTTGCCTCCTCTTCCACTCGCTCCGTCTCTCCGCGTTCTCTTTCCTTCTCCTTGTCTCCCTCTCTCTGCCTGCTTCCTCTGCCCTCGACTGCCTGCCTCTGTACTATATGGGGAGTAAAATTTCGAATTTATATATAGAAAGCTTGTTCTCTTTTTTCTTTCTCTTTTTAATCTTTTCTTCTCTTTTTTCTTTCTTTCTTTCTTTCTTTTTTTTTTTTTTTTTGTCTTTTAATCGTGTTCCTTTCCCCTTTTAATTGACCAGGAGACGTGAGAGCGTTTATTTGGGGAGGGGGCCGAGGGCAAGGAGCCCCTGCCTGCCCCAGTCGCCTCCTCTCCGTCAGCTGCGTACAATGGGCCGCCGCTTGCAGAGTGCATTGACTGTCTCTCCATTACTCGAGCTGGAGGGGCTGTGGGGCAGGCACGGAAAAGGCTTTATTCTGCTCTTTAAAGTCGTCCCTAGTCACTAAGCGGTCGTTGACTCCCGACTTGTAGGCTGGAGAGACCGGGAAGCGCAAAACGCACCCCAAACACGCAGCGCTTCCCAAACCCCTCCCTGGTGAAATTTAAAGTGAGAACGAGTATTAAAAAACAAACCCTACCTCTGTCAATACAGCGTGGCCATTTACACCCACCTTTACCTGAGGGCGTGTTGAGGATCGGATGCTGGAGCTGAGACAAACTTTTACGCTCTCCCGAGTCGAGGGGCGGGCGGGCGAGCGCGGCTCCCACCCCCAGCGGCTGCCGCGGCGGCTTTGTCACTTCGCAGAGCTCCGCACCCGCCTGAGCCTGCCTAGGGAGCGATCTCAAAACGAGGGGGGTGCGAGTGTGCTATTGGAGAATATGTAACTAATAGAAGTATCATTTTCCCCAGTACGATCTTTCAAGGAAAAAAATCCATTGAAAGAATTTTCAAAGTGCTGTCTCCGTTTGGAGAAAAGGCGCAGGCTGCCTGCAGGGAGGGGAGGAGAGACCCGGCTGTGCGCCTCCCGGGCGCGGCTCCCGTCCGCTAGGTGGCAGCCGGAGCCAGCGATTCCTGCAGGCCCGGCGGCGGGACCGCTCCTCCTGCCCGCCCCTCCTCCCACGACCAATCGCCTTCGGGAATCGGGGTCTCTCTCGCTCTCTCTCCTCTCGCTCTCTCTCTCTCTCTCTCTCCCCCCTCTCCCTCTCCCCTTCTCCCCCTCTCCCCCCTCTCTCTCTCCCCCTCCCTCCCTCCTTTTCTCCCTCCCTCTCTCTCCCTCTTTCCCCCCTCCCTCTCTCTCTCCCTCCCCACTCTCCCTCTTTCTCCCTGGCCCTCACTCTCTCTCCCTCTCTCCTCCCTCTTTCTCTCAATCTCTCCCTCTTCTTCGCCTTCTTTATCTCTTTCCCTCTCTTTTTCTTTCCCTCTGCCTCCCTACCTCCCTCTCTCCCGCTCTCCTCCCTCTCCCCTGCCTCTCTCCCCCACCCTCCTCTCCCTACTCCCCTCTTCCCACCTCTCCCCATCTCCCATTTTCCCTTGTCAGTCGCTCGCCCCTTTCCTCTTTTCCTGGGACTCCGACTTGACCGCACTAACTTGACCCCCCCCATGAGGACTTACTACTGTTTTATTAATAATTATTTAAGCGTTGTTTGAAGTTTGGAACAGCCTGAGAATACCAAAGAGGAAAAAAGAAAGAAGGAAAAATCGGATTGATTGTAAAGTTTATTTTTAAAATCATCATGGGATGAATAGGAGCCCTGGATTCAGATTGATTTTGTGGCAATAGCTGCATATTCCAGGAGTGTGTTTTGTCATAATTAAACCTTTAAAACCAATGTATACTTTGGGCCAAAAAATAAGGAGTCCCTACCTTGTTTCTTAAAAGGATCTAAAAAGAGCAGAATCCACACTTGGATTATGCTTATATGTGAACGAAGAAAACAATTCAAACCCAGCATATTTCATGAATCATTAAAATGGTGAGAGTTTAATTCTCATTAAAAATTTTCCTAACATTTTCAACGACACTCTGTTCACGTTCATAAAACCTAATTTTAAAAACTTTTCAGAAGAAATCAAAATAATTTCCTTCTAATTCTCTTTTAACCATTACAAGGCATTCTCCCCCTCGCCATCCCTTCCCCCTCTAGTGTTCGTGTGCGTGTGTGTGTGTGTGTGTGTGTGTGTGACCACAGACGACCCATACTAATCAGGTCTCAGAGTAAATAGCAGCGCAGGGCGATCTCAATGTAAATTGCGCTTGTCAGAAGCACACCCCCCTCCCTCACTTTCCCTCCTCCTCCCCTCACCATCCCCGTCAGTAGGTAGCTAAGGCGGGGGGGGGGGGGGGAGAAAGAAAGAAAAAGAGGAGGGGGGAGGGGCTCTCCAACCAATGGCGTGCTGGAGGCTTGGCTAACCTTAGACTCCCATTTTCTCTCCCCCCCGATTCAGGGCTCTGACCAGTCAGTCGCCTTTGATTATCAGTTGCCAGCAGCCCTTCTCTTGGCTCCTTGACACGAGCTCCATATAAGGCAGCGATCTCCATAGAAACGTGTCAGTTTCAATAGTAGTGTCAAAGTTCACTATATACAGACATTCGCGCAGATCCCCCTTTCGGAAACATTGCTCTGCGAGTCCTCCCGTTTAAACGCATTCAATTTTGGGGTCTCTCTCTCTCTCTCTCTCTTCTCTCTCTCTTCTCTCTCTCTCTTCTCCTCCGCCTCTCTCTCTCTCAATCTCTCAATCTCTTTCTCTCTCTTCTCTTCCCTTCTCTCCTCTCTCCGTTTTCTTTTCTTACATATTCTATTAGTTGTTTCCCTTGTATTCCTCTTCTTTCTCTTTTTCTCCCTCCTCCTTGTCTTTTACTCCATTCCTGCAGAAGAGAGAGGGCTAAACTTAAAAAAAAAAAAAAAGGAGGAGGAGGCACCCCCTTCGTATTCTTCTTATCGTTATTTTATACATATATGATTTTTTTTTGGAGGGAGGGTGTTGGTTCCCGGCTGAAGAGCACTTATTTAAAATACTAAAAAAAGAACATTTTTGGGCGATCTCCAGGGTTTTTTTAACTAGCTCTGTGTGTTATAGCAGAAGAAGCAGAAGAAGGAGCAAGAAAGAGGAAAAGAAGAGGATTATTTATTCGACCTACTTTGGATGTCTCTCGCTTTTTTTTTAATTGCAATTCTTTTTCTTCTGATTTTTTATTTTTTCGATTTCGCTGTGAATTCGTCGCCGGCGTGAATTATCTCGTATTTTTCTCCCTCTCCGTCACCTCCCGAAAGAAGAAGGCAGCGAGAGCCCGGCGCCACCGGCACAACAAAAAGAGCAAAGTGTGTGATCCTCCTCGCCGGCTGCCTCCCTCTCTCCAGCGCTGCCTTCCTGAATGGCTGGCTGCGTCCAGCCCTGGACCTGGCCCCCCGACACCAACGCGCCCTGATCACCGCCGGCAGCCTCGCCCCGCGCCCTGCTCGGCTCACCGCGCTCCCCTCAATCCCGAGCCCAGCGAGGGCTCCCGCCGGGACAGCGGCGGCGGCGCGGGCGGCCCCGACCCGGGCTCGCGCTCCGGCTGCAGCCCCGACTCCAGCTCGGACTCCCGCCCGGGCCCCGGCTCCTCCAGCGGCGCTCGCCGCTGCAGCTGAGGCGGCGACTCCAGCGGCGCCTGCAGCCGCGACCTCCTCCTCCTCCTCCTCCGCCTCCTCCGCCTCCGCCGCCGCCGCCGCCCTCGCCGGCTTCCTCTATGTCGGCTCAGCCGGCGCGCAGCGTGTAGCCGGAGCGGCCGGCGGGCGGGCGGGCGCCCGGCGCGGGTGAGCGAGTGTGTGTGAGAGTGTGTGTGTGCGCGGGGGTGCGGGCGAGGCGGAGGGCGACTGTGTGCGCGCGCCGTGGCCCATGCCCGCCGCCCCCAGCGCTGCGCCCCGCGCCGCTCCCGGCTGCCGCCTGTGCCATTTCTGATTTTGCAACTTGGGAAGAAGAAAAAAGCGAGAGAAGGGAGCTTGCTCGGTGGGGGGGGGTGGGGAGGGGGGGAAGGAGAGCGTGGCCCCCCCAGGATCGGAGCGCGGGGGGAGCGGGCGAGGGGAGCAGGGGTGTTGGGGGGGGGAGCCAGAGAGCCTGGGGGGGCTGCAAAAAGAGAGAAAGAAAACAGCAGGAACCACAACAAAACGCCAGCAGGGCGGGCGGGCGCGCAGCAGCAGCGGGGCGGCCGAGGCAGTAGCGGCGGCGGCGGCGGCGGCGGCGGAGGCAGCGGCCGGTGCCCGGCTCGGGCTCGGCTCCCGCGACCCCGGGGCGCCCGGCGGGCCCCCCGCCCCCTCCCCCTCCCCCCTTCCCCTTCCCCTTCCCCTCCCAGCGCGCCCGCGCGCCCCGCGGCCCTCGGCGAGCAGCTCGGCTCCCCCCAGCGCTCCCCGGGCCCAAAGATATGGCAATGGTAGTTAGCAGCTGGCGAGATCCGCAGGACGACGTGGCCGGGGGCAACCCCGGCGGCCCCAACCCCGCAGCGCAAGCGGCCCGCGGCGGCGGCGGCGGCGGCGGCGAGCAGCAGCAGCAGGCGGGCTCGGGCGCGCCGCACACGCCGCAGACCCCGGGCCAGCCCGGAGCGCCCGCCACCCCCGGCACGGCAGGGGACAAGGGCCAGGGCCCGCCCGGCTCGGGCCAGAGCCAGCAGCACATCGAGTGCGTGGTGTGCGGGGACAAGTCGAGCGGCAAGCACTACGGCCAATTCACCTGCGAGGGCTGCAAAAGTTTCTTCAAGAGGAGCGTCCGCAGGAACTTAACTTACACATGCCGTGCCAACAGGAACTGTCCCATCGACCAGCACCACCGCAACCAGTGCCAATACTGCCGCCTCAAGAAGTGCCTCAAAGTGGGCATGAGGCGGGAAGGTGAATATTTCTTCTCTGCTTCTTTCCCTGAGCTTCGCCCGCCTCCCCGGCCCTCTTTCTTTCTCTCGCGGGGGTGGCTGCTGTATGGGGCTGGAGCTCCTGCGGTCCCGGCCCTGTCCCAGCTTCCCCTGTCCCCGCTGCCTTCCTCCCCCGGCGTCACCCCCCTCCCCAACCAAGCTCGCTGCCGCTGCCTCCCCCTCCCGGCCTGCGCTCCTCTCCCTGGCTCCTCCACCCCTCCTGCTGCCTGCTCAGGATTGTGTCCCTGGGATCGTGAGCTGTGGCTTAAAATCCCTCACTTCCTCTGTCTTGGATGTGCTCGGTGTGTGTCTCTTTCTCGCGTGTGCGTGAGGATGCTTGGGGGCTGTGCTCGCATGAACTTGGGGAGGGGTGCTGATTTCCCCCAGAAAACTCTTCTGTGTTTTTCATTCCACTTTCCCCTCCACCTCTTCATACCCTTTATTTAAAATTGGGGCGGGCTGGGGACTGGAGTATCCTGAACCATAGATTCATTGCTGCATCACCCTTTTGGAAGCTTAGCTTGGAAAAAGAGGAGTGAGATTTATTGCACTTGTAGGTCTAATTAAGGGGGAAGGGGGGCTTCTGGCCTGTTCACTGGTTCCCTCTCCTCTTCACCGAGCTGGGGCCGCCTCCTCCAGAGCTGTGGCCTTGTTTTCACCCCTCTACTTTGAAAGGAAAGTTTGTGACTGAACCGTCCTTTCATAGTTGTGTCATTTTTTTAAAAGCATGATACTCGTTTTATTTCTTCATCAAACTCCACCCTCTGCTTAAATACTGCATACAAATTACAATTTACAACGGCATTTACCGATCCTTCTGATTTGGCTATAATGCATAGACTGCAGCTGGCATGAGCTTCCACTTCATTTAATCCCTGTGTTGTATGGGTTTGGTTTCTTTTAACACAACTTTTGATGTTGTATTTAGATATGCTTCATGTTCATGTGGCAAGAGATGCAGCACTTTTCTTATAAATATATTTAGCCGTTTACAGTTAAAGTTTATCTCCTGACAATCATTAAAGATGTCTTATAGTCAAATTAGCGAACCAGTCAATTTTGCAGAATGCAGATTACTCCTTCTTGTAATTGACTTTAAAATTATATTTTATATGCCACAAGAAAAGAAATTGAATTCCTTCAGATCTCAAGGAGCAGGCAAATATGACGACTTCATTTCTAGCTCCAGGGAGATTTTGTAGGCATCTGAAAAAAAAAAAAAATCTGAATTGTGCTCTCATTTAATTGAAAAATAACTGCCAAGTTCAAAACTATAATTAGAAAAAAGTATTCTAGCTGTTATGTTTCAAGAGCTTAAATTGCATTGGGGTTTGCATTAAAATTAGAATCAAAGCAAACTTAAGAAAATAGTGCACAACCTGAAATAAGACAGCTATGTGTACATGGACATATCTATATTAATTTGTTGGGGGGAGAGTTCAGTAGCCCTAACTTTTCCTAAAGTTGTCTTTGTTTACATGGCAATTTAAAACGCTGGCACTGTTGAAGTAAAACATACACATTAAAAAAAAAAAAAAAAAAAACTTTGGTCAGCTTTAAGAACTCAAAGCATGCTTACGTTTTGCATTCAGATGGTTAATGAATCCAGTGTTTTTGCAGTTGCAAGCTCGTGCATTCACTGGGCAAAAGCTGGCTGCAGGTTGCAGTGGCACCTCACAGGACAGACATTAATTATATTTCCCACTTTTTTCAATAATGTTTGGCTACTGTAAGTTCAACTTTTTCTTGAAATTTTTCAATTTTCTGTTGCTTTTAACAGTGAACTTTGTGTGGGGCGAAGGGGAGGAGGGGTTAGGGGAGGGGTGCAGAATACTTGTTTTCTATTCAAAAGTTGTAAGTGGTTATGTAACTTGTATCTATTTTAAGGATAATTCTATAGCATTTTGAGAGAATATGGAAACATTTTGCGCAAAACACTGCTTGCCTGCAAATGAAGAGGCGGCTAGGCATTTGCCTAGAACCACAACCTTCCTCTGGTTTCGCCTGTTCTTTTTTGTTTGTTTTGTTTTACTCTGCTTTGTTTCATTCTGGAGGGGTGAGTGGGATTTCATTAACCTGTGTATCACACCTTAGTGGTGGAGGGGGTTGGGTGGCACTTTCTTGACCATGCGGGGCTGGGGGCCCTGAGATCAGGCCTAGTTCTGGCAGGGCTAAGGTGGCCAGGGGCGCAGGCGATGTCTGGGCATGCGGAACCGCGGAGCTGGAGGCTCTCACCCCAGATTTCCTCCCGGTGTGGGCTGTGAGTGAGAGCGAGCGCGAGAGAAGATGCGCCGGGCGCGTGTGGCTGTGGGAAGAGCCTCCGCATTGTGTCGGGTGCGCTGCGGCGCGCCGATGTTCGCAAGCCCCCTGGATGCACATTGCCTCTTTTCTCTCTTTCTTTTTGTCAGCGGTTCAGCGAGGAAGAATGCCTCCAACCCAACCCAATCCAGGCCAGTACGCACTCACCAACGGGGACCCCCTCAACGGCCACTGCTACCTGTCCGGCTACATCTCGCTGCTGCTGCGCGCGGAACCCTACCCCACGTCGCGCTACGGCAGCCAATGCATGCAGCCCAACAACATCATGGGCATCGAGAACATCTGCGAGCTGGCCGCGCGCCTGCTCTTCAGCGCCGTCGAGTGGGCCCGAAACATCCCCTTCTTCCCGGATCTGCAGATCACCGACCAAGTGTCCCTGCTGCGCCTCACCTGGAGCGAGCTGTTCGTGCTCAACGCGGCCCAGTGCTCCATGCCGCTGCACGTGGCGCCGCTGCTGGCCGCCGCGGGCCTGCACGCCTCGCCCATGTCCGCCGACCGCGTCGTGGCCTTCATGGACCACATCCGCATCTTCCAGGAGCAGGTGGAGAAGCTCAAGGCGCTGCACGTCGACTCGGCCGAGTACAGCTGCCTCAAAGCCATCGTGCTGTTCACGTCAGGTGAGGCTGTGGTGGCCGGGAGGGCAGGCCGCGCCGGGGACGACAGCAGGCCGCGCTCCGCCCGGCGCGGCCTCCTACGCCGCGTCGCCGCGCCGGCCTGGCCGGCCGAGCCCGACCTTGGGCCTGGCAGGGACTTGCGGCCCCAGCGCCCGGACGCGGCCCGCGGCGCCGCTGCCATCTTGGGAGCGCGGCGGTCCGGGAGCTGAGGCGGCTGCGAGGCGGGCGGGAGGCGGCCCGGCCCGGGGGCCTGGAGCCCCACGCGGGGCCGCGGCGGCGGCGGGCGCGCGTCCTGTGTGTGTGTGTGTGTGTGTGTGTGTGTGTGTGTGCAAGGGGTGGGGGGCGTTGGAACTGTCTGGCTGCGCGCGTGTGCGGTGTGTATGTGTGTGCGTGTGTGTGCGCCAGCGCTTAGTGTTTCTGGGGGAGGAGAGCGAAGGAAGAGAACGTGGGAATGTGGCTTCCTCCTCTGTGTGGCACGCTCCCTGGATGAGTTTCCCGACACAGAGAGACACACACAGAGGTGGAAAGAGAAGAATACGCGCAAACAATCATAAATAATCCCGCTTTATTGCTGCCTGATTTTCCCTTATCGGAAACCATTCATGTTTGCAGTTGCTGAGGTTATTGAGGGTCGTAAAAAACGGATTCAATCTAAACAAGAAAGATAAAAAACAAAAGGAATACTGTAGAACCCGCAAGTATGGGAGGATTCCCGCCCCGGAGATAAATCTCACAGCCGTGCAGAACACACGAACACTGGAAATTTAACAGAGTGCCTTAAAAATATCAAATTAAATGTAGGTGGTGGTAACATGCATGTTAACAATTTCTCTTATGATAGATGGTTCAAATTAACTTCCAGGAAAGTGCATTAACGTTGCCTTTGAAGGCTCTAGTCAGAGCCTCTGAGAACACTGCCCGCTTTTTATTATTGTAACCTGCAAGAGGGAAACATATAAACACCCGGGACAGCAGGTAATGGGGGGAAATATAAACAAAGCCAGAAAGGAGGCTGGTGGGGAACAGAGCTGCTCAGATTGGGTCCGGGGCCCTGCCCACTGTGAGTAGGGTTAGCTGCAGTTTTACTCCCATTATTGGCACTATTGTTTTTAATTCCTCCATTCAGAGAACAAATAAACCATCCTAATAAATCTATCCTAGAGCCAGGACCTCCAAAGGCCAAATTAAAACCATTCCTGAGCAGAGATGGCAAAACCCCTTTCCCAAGGCCTTGTTGAACAGTAAGCAATGGTATAATCTATCAATATTTCCTGGCTTTCATGCGTGAAGAATCGTATTTACATTGTATTAAAATGCCTCTTAAATTTGCACAATATTGTAATGTAGCAAATGTAGTATTAATATCGATCTGAGCAGCAGATAATTTATTTAGGCAAGAACATCTCATTTGTATGCAGGGTGGCCAGAGCCGTGGACTTGGACTGCCCCCCTTTTACTTTCAGTGCAAATGCAGGTCTGCTAGTGGGAGAGGGAGTTATTCTTTGCAAGAGGATAAAGTGCAAACCTTAAAACAAATGGAAGATTTATTGAATAGCCTCCTCAGTGTTTGAATGCATTTTATCTTAATAAGTCTTCTTGATGGAAACGTGTTTTTCAAAAGTGACAAAGAGCCTGGGAAGCAGCGACGGGGCTGCTTTAGCTCTGGCAGGCCTGGGGCCTGGCTGGCTCTCTACTCCCCAGCTCTTTAGCCAAATTAATCAGGAAGCAAGCCAGTGTCGGGGAAGCTGGGGTTTTAAAATCTCATCCAGTGAGGTGTCTTGAAGCAGAAATGTGACTTGGAGCTGGACAGAGGTCTTCTCAGGAAAGGTCTTTGCTCCCTTTTCCTTGTCCCCTACTAAGGTTCTTTGAACTCCCTTGACTTTTCTGATCTCCTGCCCTTTCCCAGAGAGAGGCGAGGACTGTGCTGGCCGTGGGGAAGATTGTGGAATTATTCATGCTTTTCTTTCAACTTTCCATCCTAAAACATCCCCGTGAAAATTGTTCCTTTTTAAAAAGTTTTCCCGAAGAAGTTTCAGAACCACGTCTTCAAGGTGCAGGGGAGGCTGAGAAGTGAACACTAACATTATTTTGTTGGAAAATTGCAAACAGAATATCTGAACATGGAAATGGAGCTGTCAGTAGTAAATTCACCCCCCTCCTCCCTACAACACATTTCCACTTTTGACTAAACGTGTTTTGATTGCTAGCCAGAAGGGAATTCATGGGAAGCCTTCTCAAAGTCATCCAACTTTTAAGCAAACTTTGAATGATGGAAAAGACAGTTTTAGACATATTGTCCAACGAGGTTTGCTCCGGCTAAGTATTTGAAGCTGACACGGGGGTTCCCCGTGGTGGTTTTCACGTTTGGCCTCCGGATGGTATGCTTAATCCTTAATATTCTGGACAGCATCCAAGGACTAGGTCATGACCTGAACTTACTTTTTTTTAAAAGTTCATTAATTCATACACCTAAATATTCCCTCAAATAAATGGGACCTCCTCTGAAAGGAGCCATCTAGTTAACATAAATACAATAAATCCATTTCCAGCACAATAATAACTTTGATTTCTAGTTATGGCAGCTGATTACATCTATATTTCCTGAACACTAAACTCTTTTGAATGCACACCATGAAATACATTCTCTGCACTACAAAGGCTAAGCCGGGAGGGCCTGAGCAGTAATGGTTATTTATTTACATAATTTCTTTTCCATATACTATGGAAGAAATATTGAGGGTTCCCACACTGACACTACCACATAAAAAGTGAGGCATGGATTCTGTATATTCTACCTCCTTGTCTGACCTCGGGTCTATCCCATGGAATGTAAATATGTACTGCATTACACCCCCTGCTCACCTCGCCTTGCTTCCACAGCCACCTAATCGATCTGAGAGCTCATGCTGTCTGTCCACAGTTGGGAGACTCCTGTGGCAGGAATATCCAGAGTGGGGATGAATATCTAGAGTGGGAATCCAGGCCTGAAGTGGGACTCCTGCTGGAGGGAGGCCACGGAGCTGGCCGGCTGGCACCTGGCAGCCAAGCCCCGCTACAGGCATTCTGCCTTCAAAGGAGGAAAGAAATCCAAGCAGCCAGCACAGGGCCCAAGCAAGCCCTTCCCGGGCTTCTCTCCCTTGGAGTGGCCTGGCTGGGAGAAGGGTAGTGTCCTTGCACTCTGGGGGCCCTAAATGTAAATATCAGATAAATATTTTACGGACCTGAGGGGATGCCATATGGGTCTTTAAAAAAATCTGCTGGTGTATCGGTGGGTCCTTTTCATACTGCGTTGTCTGACGCTGAAAGGGATCCTGTGGCATAATGGGCAGATAATGCATGTAAAGCAAGATATATGTAAATATGAGTCTGCATGGTGGCCACTCAGCAGGGCCAGGTTAGCAAGCAAGGCCAAGGGCAGACCTCAGAGCCCCCCTCTCTAAGCAGTGAAGCTCCAGAGTGCTCCTGCCCTCGCCCTGCTAGCCTCTCGCTGGCTTCCCAGGTCAGGACAGTGTGGATGCACCCGAGTGGCTGGCAGGAGTAATTAGACATCTGAGAGGAACCCATTCTGGATCCAGGGTCAAAGGAGACCTGCCTTAGAAGTTCTTGAATTAGCACTAGTTTTATTTGTATTTTTGCTCAAGGCTATTGCCTTGTAGATGAAGGTGTCAGATGCTTTGTAAATCCCAGTTCTTGAAATATAAAGACATAAATCTCAGAAACACAGCAGACACGGGTTTCACTTTGAATCGTTTGGTGTGACTTCTTAGGGTCACACTTACCCATTCACAATTATATAACGTCCTTCTGGGGGCATTGCCATGCACGAATTTCTTCCCAGATCTATATATTAGCAAACTCTGCCTTTGATCTCTAGTCAACCTCCTGACTGGCTAAGGGCTCCTCTGTGATCTTCCTGTTTTTTAAATATTTATTATTAATATATAATAAAGAAATAACATGGGCGTTTGAACTAAGAGAGGAAGCTTTCACTTCATTCCTCTGGATTCCACCTTCTTTTCCATTTCTTTGCCTTTAGTTAGTTGATAGAGTATAAACTGCTGTCTTGAAATATTTTTAGGAGACCGTGAGGAGCCTTGGTTGATACGAGATAAACACACAGGTTTTAAGATGCTGTCATTGTGTGTAAGTGCCTTTTTCCCCTTGGTCCTGCAACAGGAAGCCTATCTCCCCAAATCCCCCCCCACCTTCGACTCCCCAACTTCCAGTTTGGAAGCAGCAACAGCAGCTGTCTCCAGCCCAGCTTTGTGTCTGATTGTTGAAGATGTCTCCTTTCCTCAGCCTGGAGTAACTGAGCCATATTCCTTCTGATTATTATACAGCTTACAGAGATGTGACCAGTTTTCAATTACTTGATCTAAAGCACAGATTAGAAGTATACACCCTCACCGAGGATTTGCTGCAGAGTTCTTGCTTGCATAGATCGTGGGTCTCAAATCCTGTATTGCTGAAGCTTGGGCTCGATCTGAGTCCACGCACTGCCAGCCCACGATTCCTTACCCCTCCCAGGTGTTTGTTCATCAGACAGTCTAGGTTCTCCTTGAGGATTTTGGCTGGGGTCATTTAGGTTTGAGAGAGAGGATTCCAAGAAGCCTGCAAGAACTGCCCCCAGGCTACGTATTTCTTCAGGGCTTCTGAACACCCCGAAATCAGGGGGAAAAGTCCTCCCTTTAATGAGCACAGCGGAAAGATGCTCCCCTGCAGGCGGAGGACAGGTTGCTTCGCACAGCAAACATGGCTCCAGCATCGTACATTATTTAATCCAAAGGTGAAAGAGGAAAAACAAAGGGACTAGAGAGGTTGCTGCCTCTGCATGTGTGTGCTTCCGTCTCCAGCTCCCCTAGGCTTGGTGGGGGTGTGATTTATTTTTATTTGTGTTGGGGGCTGAGGGGAGGGAATGGTGAAGAAGGATTAGGGAGGAATGGAGAGGAGGATTTTTTTTCCCTTTTCCCTTCTATTTCCTTTTCCCCCTCTTATCAACTTAAGCACATTTCTCATGGCTTGTTCGTGCCTTTGCTGTTCACTAACCTGTGCGTCCCCTCCCCTTTTCTGTCCTTCCTGTGGCCGCACGGGCAGATGCGTGCGGCCTGTCGGATGCCGCCCACATCGAGAGCCTGCAGGAGAAGTCCCAGTGCGCACTGGAGGAGTATGTGAGGAGCCAGTACCCTAACCAGCCCAGCCGCTTCGGCAAACTCCTACTGCGACTGCCCTCCCTGCGTACCGTGTCCTCCTCGGTCATCGAGCAGCTCTTCTTCGTCCGTTTGGTAGGTAAAACCCCCATCGAAACTCTCATCCGGGATATGTTACTGTCTGGGAGCAGCTTCAACTGGCCTTACATGTCCATCCAGTGCTCCTAGACCTTGGGCGCTTCCTACCTGCCCCCACCCCCCTAGAGACTCAGAGGACCGGCGGGGGCCATGGACTCCAAAGCTGCGGGGACATCAGGCGACTGTTGTGGGGTGCAGCCGGGCAGGGGGGAGGTGGGCCGGGCCGACAGGAGCAGCCCACCCTGCAGAAATGCAACCCGAGCTGCAAACCAGGAGAAAAAGAGACTCTCTTTAGGATCAGATCTGTGAACATGTTGGAAAGGAAAGAAAAAGGACCTTGTGTCTGGTGAGAAAAGGAAAAAAAAAATTTGGAAGAGAGGACCATGAGAATTTTAATAAAACAGAAGGAGACTAATGGACCTTCCAGGATTTATTGTGGACGGATGTGGATATATTCTGTACAGAAAACAACACACATGGAAGTGGACTGAATTCTATGTAGAAACATACACACACACACACACACACACCCCAAACATTGTTATTCATTTTGTAAAATACTAGTCTTTATTTTCATTTTTTTGTAAAATTTAAACATCGTATGCACATAAAAAAGGAAACAAGAATTAGGGGAAAATAACATTTTCCAAATAATTATAAAAAAAATTGTCCTGTGTCTATGTATCTATATCTGTTTTGTATTTTTTTCTGGTTCCAAACCAGATTTCCTGTGATTCTATACTAATAATTTTTGATATAACCCTTTGCTTCTTATAATGAGTGCGATATATGTTGTCGAGGCTGTTCTTCAAGAATTAAAATTGAAGTGAAAATTTAAACAAAAAATAAAAGAATTTAGCAAAACCCACGTGTCTGGTTACTTGACAGATGTCATAAGTGCAAGAGAACCCTCCAGTTAATTTCCACTCCAATTATTATTAGAATGGGGAGGTGAGGGTGGAAACTTTTAAGGTCCATTACTAGGTTGTCTAGACGTAATTCCCAAAACCAAGCCACGGCCTTGGTTTTGTAAATGCAGAGGGTCAGGCTCTGTGTGGGCTGGGGTGGGCAGGGAGAGGGCAGCACAGCTTGGTTGCTCCCAGCAGCTCTTATGACCTTGTGGATGGTTGGTGCCCTGCATGGACTTAAGCAGGAGGCTGGGGTGGGCTTGGTTGTAAGTGGGGGTCGAGTCTGGGGACCACCTGCTTCAGTGACTGCAGGTGGGAACTTGCCTGGCTGGAGAGGCTGCAGAGAGGCATGGAGAGCTGATGTGGGGGTCGAGGGCAGGGGAGGGCTGCTCAGAAGCCTCTTGTGCCTCTAACTGGACGATGGGCCTCTCCCCAACTCTGGGAGAGAATTAGGGCCTCAACACTGCCAAACCTACCTTTACTCCCCCTTATGGTCCGCTGCAGAGCTGGCTAGGGTTTGCCCTTCACTTCTGACCCTGTGACAGGGGTTCCCTGGAGGGCTCTCAAGCTCAGCTGGGTGAAGGACCAGCCCCCCCCCCCCAACCCACACTTATGGGCATGGACCTGGAACTTGGGAGTTGGTGAGCTAGGCTAGAGCAGGTTCTTTCCAGAAGCACCGTTTGGGCTCTAGTGGCCCTTCCAGGGCAGAAACCTGCTGCTGAGGCCTCTCTTTGGGTGTGCGTGGGGGGCTGCTCTCTTGCAGCTTTTGGAGCATGAATGTTTTATAGGGTTCTAGTCGGCACTGTGAGAACACATGCTACCAAGGGAGCTTTTTTCCAAACGTATTAATAAAGCCAGATCTTTTGAAATAACACCTCTTACTTCCTCCTCCACCCCTCACCCCCAAACAGGCCTTGGATGGGGCAAGAGCTTCCTTTTCACAAGTCATTGACAAAGTTCTGCTTTCATTTGCTGTCTAGAAATCTCCAGGTTCCCCCACTCCTTTAAAAATGTATTAACAAACTCCAAGCCACCTGAGGTTTTAATATTCTAGGTGCAGGGCAGCAGGGGTTGGGCAATGCCACACTCTCTGTGGAGAAACCCCCACAGGTCCACCTGCCACCCGGCCTGAGCCTTAGGGAGGCAGGGCGGGTACAGTGTGTGGTGCCTTCCTGCCCTCACATGGGCCCCATCCCACCCTGGGCCTCATCCTTTGCACTATACCCAGGGGCAATGTCTTTGGGCCCAGGTGGCCTTCCCTGCAGAGTGAGCACCCAAGGCCAGATGGGCAAGGAAAGAGATCATATTTAACTCCTGACCGCCTCCCAGAAAGTCTCGGAGAGCCCTCTAGGGCTGCCGGATCAGGGAACGTGGGGCTTGGGGTGGGGTAGGCGGCAGCCCAGCGCCGAGGGGGAGGGGAGACGAGCTGGCTCCAAGCGCTCACCGATCTTTGCTGCCTTTCTTGAAATGACATGTAAATATATTCATTACAGTGTGATCCCTCTGATGAAAATAGATAAACATTTTTGTAGGTCGGAAACGTATTTTTCAATTAATTTCAATATGGAGACCCGAGCACGAGGTGCCCAGTGTGGGGACCCTTCCGGAAGCCACGGCCTGGGATGTCTGAGGCACTTGCTCCTGGGTCCAGAGGTGACAGTGGTAACTTGTCTCTTGCGGGACTAGGCTGGGAGCATTGATTGCCCAGGGCCTGAGGAATCCTGCGACCTTTCTAAGCCTGGGCCTAAGCCCAGAGCCGAGCAGCCCAGCGTGGGAAGAAGAGCAGGCCTTCCTCTTTATGGCTTCACGGACTCCCTTGCAGGCTCCGTGAGGGAACCAGGAGGCAGAGGTGCTGAGCGGAACAGAGAAGGAAAAGGTGGTCTGCTCCCATGCTCAGCGGACCTGGCTGGGGGTGGCAGGCAGTGGGTTTCTCCTGTGCTGTCTCCTTGGTAGCATTACACTCATCTTCAGAGGTCTCTATGTGTCTCAAGCAGAGAGACAGAGCCTCCCCAGAGACTCAGCGGCTCTGTGGGTGCTCCCTCGGGCGCGAGACAGTTGGTGGCTTTTCATTCTCAGAGCGCGAGGTGGGACCCACACATCTGCTCATGCTAACGGAAGGTTGAGGAGCCGAGACTGCACTATTTAAGCCACGGGTTAAGCCTTCCAACAGCCAGGAAGCGCCCTCTCTGCTCCCTGAGCATTCTCAAGGCTCCCCAGCCGGACTGCCCGGTGTCCGCGGCCCAACAGCTAAGGGCCCCCGAGCCATCGCACGGCCTCCTTGCTGTGCAGAAGGGCAGCCCCAGTAGTGGTCGGGCTGCCCCTGCTCAGTGCCCTGCACGCTCTCGGACCCTGGAAGCCACTGGACAGAAGGCGACATGGAGCGGGTGGGAGTCTCGCCTGCCTGGGTGGCCGCCCAGAGGCCCCTGAGCAATGAGCCGGCTTTCGAGCCAAGCGCCAGGGGGAGCCGTGGAACTTGGGTGTGAGGCCGAAGGCAGGTGTAGGCTGGATGGTCACCTTGGGGTGCGCACCCCGCCTTGGCCTGCGGAGGCGTAGCAGCCCTAAGGAGTCGGGAGAATAGGATTGGGCTAACTGGGCGGGATAGAACTGACAGGGTCTCCAAGGCTGGAGGAAATACATCATAACTGTTGGAGAGCGGCCCACACAAGGTGACTTCCCTCTCAAAATTACCTGTGACATATGAAAGCCAACGCTCCCCTTTCTAACCCAAACACTTGCTGGGCGACTGAGAACTTTAGGGGCTTTGAAGTCAGTTTAAACTACTTTAGCCACAAGCTTTTCTGAAAACATCAAAAAAGCCATCTTAGGACGTGCTCTCCTCTGGGAATTTCTAGGGCAGGAGGCTGCGCCTCATCCGCAGCCAGGGGACAAAGAGTGGCCTAAGGGAGTTAAAATGTGGCCTCTGCCCCCACAGGCACACCCCAAACCGTGACCAGGCCTGGGGGGAAGCCCCAGGGCTGGCGATGGGCGTGCCTTTGGGACGCCAGAACAACCCTGGGCTTCCGGGACTCTGCCCCTTACGTTGGTTCAGCCTCGCGGTCTCTGGCTGCCGCAAAGGGTCTGGGTGGGCTCCCCGAGGCCCCATGGCCAAGCTTTGAGGTCAGGGGCACTAGGGCTATGGAGCCTCTTCGATCCAAGCCCACCTGAGCTCGTCTGCTTAGAGAGTGCAAAAAGTTTATTTTTAAAAAATCCTCCTCCTCCGCTCATAGGCAGTCCTTATATCTCCTCCAGTGCCAGAATCACCTCCGGTAAGCTACTCGATTCTCCAGAACAAATCACCTGAATGTCTCTGCAAATGGAAAACCATGAAGGAGACTGGGGAGGGTAGGCAGGGAGACGCAAGTGGAAACTAATAAAACTCTTGTTAGAGGGCCTGCTCAGGATCCGTGGCGTCACTGGGCCTTTTACTTGGAAAGCCAAAGAGTTGTATTCCTAAATGAGTTAAAGACCCATTTACCTCTGTCGTGTTCTATTCATCAAGCCACAAGTTGAGAGTTCCTAACATGAAACTATTTGTTTGCTTACACAACCAGCTGGGCGCAATTTCACGTCTGAGATATCTATCTGAAAGCGCCTCTCATTTATTATCTCTCCTTGTCAGCGAATCCATTTTCCAGCTCCCCCTCCCCCCTTTGGAGTTTATTTATTTATTTTTGGTGGGACTTCTTTGCCTGGGAGGACCTGGGTCTAGAACGCTCCCCAGGGAGCAGCCGGTCCCTGCGGGGCTTTCTGCTGTGCCCAGGGCGCATGGACCAGGGGGCAGCAGAGGCGCTCTCGGGGCCACCGCTGACCCCCCGCGGGCGGCCCGACAGGGCCAGGGTGAGGGGCGGGCAGCGGGTGGGCCTGGCGGGACACTGCGAGGCTGCCTTTCTCCCGGGATGTCCTCCCTGCTAGCTCTCCCAGAGGAAGCCGCAACCACCTGTGTGAGGAGGGGGTGGGAGGAGGCCCGGGAGGGGAGTCCAGGAGCCTCTCTCCCAGATGGGGGCCCGAGATACGGATTTGAGAGATGCTTTTACAAAGCCTCACCCAATCCCATGGGGCCAATTTCTTCTCCCAGGCTGGGCCGGAGCGCAGAGTGAGTAACCAAGATGTAAATAGTTGTGTGATGGGTTGGGGGAGGGGGCAGCGCATTTATTGTGTGTGCGGAGGGAAGAAGGCTGCACGTGGTTTCCATTTTGAAGCACAAAGAAATAACAGGCAATGCAGAAAATAGGTTTATGAATGTAATTGAGAGGAAAGAAAACAATTAACACGGTGGAAGGTTGCACACTCGATTCTCCACCCCTCGCCTTCTCTTCTACCCCAATTTTGAGAAATCCGGGTCATGTGAATAGAGTGGGTCTAGGCAGTTGGATCCGGCTGACAAGGGAACCCCTGATGGAGATCACAGTGATGGGTGGATAATGGTGTCTATCCATCTCCTAGTCTGCTAAGGCCTCCTCCAATCAAGCTGAAAGCAAGGGATCAAATCCCCAAGTCCATTGTATAAAATATCAGTAGTTGTAAAGGTGGAAAGGAGAAGGGGTGTCTGTAAGGAAGGGGAGAGGGAGAACGAGAAAGAGAGATAGCCAGGGATTTCTTTAAGACAGACCAGGCTGGGCTCTGCAAGCTATCCTATTGTGTTGATTTAGGAGGACATTTGCTGTATATAACGTTTAAGGCTGATAATATCATTGCGCAGCCAGATAAATAAAGCGTTGGCCCAACAGTGGGGTCAGCGATCGATCTCCGGGCTCAGAGGAAAAAGGAGAGAGACAGGATGGAGCACGAGGCTCTGTGTGCTTGTCAGTCGGCATGCAGGAGCCCGAGTGTGTGTGAGCGTCAGGGTGTGCGAGAGAGAACCAAGTCTTGAGCTGGCCAAGCGGCTCATTAGCATTCCTAACCCATGGACCTGCGCTGACAACTAACAGAGATATCCCGCTCGCCACCAGGCCTCCTCTCCTTTTGTCTTCAGATCTGGAGGAGAAAAAGATTTCTCGGTGGAAGCTGGAGCCTGAACTTCCATGTGGTGGATGGAGAGTCAGGGTATATAAAGAGACGTTTCAGGATCTTGCCTGATCTTTCACTCTGCTTTTAAAAACTTCCCTCCTAAAGAAGGAAGTGTTTTGTTTTGCCTTTTTTTTTTTTTTTTTTGCTTTTCTCTCTTAAAGTGTAATATGTTTGTTGAAACTCCAAGCTTAAATAAGAGAGAAAATTCTCTGAAAATATTTTGCCATTTCTCCTTGTTGACATGCAGAGAGGTGGATGTTTATATGTTTGGCTCACATACACATGTAAAGCTGGTACTTTTAAAGATTTCTAGAACATAGCAAGCAGGGGTTGTCTGAGATTTTTGTTTCTCTTCTTCTGCTTGGTTTTGTTTTTGTTATGATAAAATTCATTTGATTTTCTATAATAAATGTTCTGCTTATTACTTTATCAGTCCGTTGTTTGAAGTACAGTACATCTCTAAAAATGAAATAGGGTCTAATTTTTTTATGAACTATCAGAAATGAGCAATTTTAGAGGCCTCCACTATTCTAAGAAACATACTATAATTTAAGATTATACTCATTCGTGCAGCTTTAATCACCTTACACCTATTTTGGGAAAAGTGTCTTAGTTAACTATCTCATAGGGATAAATACTTATCTACTGCTCTCCTAGATCCTCCGCCTTGAACGCCATCAAATGAGGCAGATAGTTTTACATCGGAGTGTACAAATTATCCCATGTTGACAGATGTTTGTCACTTAGTAACTTCTTTCCAAGTTTCCCCCCCCCTCCCCTAAGCCTTCTTTCTTCCTTGCTTTGTTGTTTTAAAATATGCATGTCTCTCACTGGAATGCCAGTCACGAGTGCAAACTTTGTGTCCAACCTCCCACATGAAATGATCCTTTTAGAGGGAACTCGATATGTCTCAATCTGCACTTCACTCAAAGCCTGTGGGTACGGGCCACTCACTCACTGGTCCTGGCTCCAAAATAACTCAGCAGAAACGAGTTTCCAACTAAAAATCCCCTCGAATGTCTCCCAGGGAAGAAATATAGCTCCTATAATTAAAGGAGGCAACGGCCAGAGGGGGAATGCAGCCGGCAGCCAAAAAAAAAAAAGTAAGAGTTTTATTTATTTGCTGATTGAACTTGGGTTGTCACGACCAGCAGGTTTATGCACACTGGAAGTGCTGGTGGTTTGTACTGTGTGTGCACCAGAGGGTGAGGTGGGCAGGAAAGAAGGGGAAGGGGAGGATGACACGGAACAGGGAGAATGAAAGAGGTGAGGACAAATTTGGAAGACAGAGAATGATCTCTGTGGGACAATGTGAGGCAATTTCCTAGCACTGGATTTGCGTAAAAACTTGTAGTTGACGGACAGAGGTGGGGGGACCTCAGAGGAGAGGAGGGGGTAATTATAGTAAACTCTTAAATGTGGGGTATCGTCAGGAAAAGGAGGACTCTGATTTCCCTAGAAAAGTAATGTGACAGCAGGAAAATTATTAGCTGTGCTGTGTGTGGCGGTTTCTGTATGCGGGGGGTGGAATTATGAAGAGAGGAACCTGAGAGTAGGGAAGAAGTTCCAGGACTCAAAGCAGAAGTGTCAGGGAGCCAGAAGCCCTCCACCCTCCTTGGCAAAAGTTGCCTAGTAGGTGTGGATGTGAAGTCTCTAGAAGACATCATCTTTACATCTTATTTTAATTAGTTTCATCTATTTGAACTGATTCTGGCATTAGAACCACTTATAGGATGATTCAGCTCCCAGGATGAAGAACACCTCCCCATCTCTTTGACCACCCCCCCCCAAAAGCTTCAAAACAGAAGGAGTACTCAGGCTGGGCAGCTCATTTCTATTAAAAAGACAAAACTTTAGCACTGATGAAAAACAGATGAATTTTTTCTCCCTCTCTCTGAAACAGTTACTCTCTTTTACTGATGTGAAGTGACGTCAGCAAAGCCTGTCCTATCCCCTTGGAGAGAAGGGAGGGAGGAGGAGGGGATGGAAGGAGGGAGCTGGGAGAAAGAGCTAGAGAAAAAGAGAAAGAGCGAGCTGAGAGAAGAGGGAAAGGGAGGGGCTGGGAAGGAGAAATTGAGAATGAATATTCTCCACGTTTTGACCGAAATCCCACCAAGAGTGGGCAAAACAATGCTTTAGAAGCCCATAATTGATAGGACACCTTTCTCTGCACTCACCCCATCTACATAGGCTAACATATGGAAAGCTTACAGGCCCTGTGCACTCATAGAAGCCGATAATGCATTAGCTCTCAGCAATATTTACAGCACCACTTTTAATACACACCAGATGGCTCGCGACTGTGCTGCCTCAGCCAGCTCACTCCTCGATTTTACTCGGCGGCACTTTGTTGCAATTACGCTCCATGCTGAGACCAATTTTATTGGTGACCTATTTTTCCTATTTGCAGCATTTTATGTTAAAAACCTCCTCTCTGGCCTTTCTGTGAAGGGCAGCGCTCAGGAAGGGAGAGCTTAGGAGGACGGTGGGGCTGTCTAGGTGGATATTAATATTTATCATGATGTTACATACCTCAGGTTTAAGTGAGGAAACCGGACAGACATAAATACTCTGGTCACTACGTTTGTCCACTCACCTCCTGTTTGTCAGACCCCACGGACTGTCTACACGGCGCGCTTGCCTCAGAGTCAATACATCGGACCATAAATATTGTATTCCATTAATTATCACGCCACTGGCTTATCCTGGGCGCCGGCGTCCTCGAGCGACGCAGGGCAAATGAGGACGCTTCCCGAGCATATTTCTAGGCTGGGAACCCCGCTGAAATTTCCGCCGTGCCTGGGAATTCCTGGAGCCTGAGCGCCTGGCTCAACCCGGGCTGGGCCTGGGGCTGGCTTGCGGGGGAGGGGGTGCGGCGGGCAAAGGCCCGACGCGGCCCGGAGCGCTTAGTACCTGTTATCTTGCGGCGCAGAAGGCCACAGGGAGAATCCCATTTGGCACGCCAGGACAGGCTTTCAACTTTATCTCCCGCCACGTAAATATCCCCGAGTGCCCGACTCAGGGACTTTGTTTTGCTCCGAACAATATAAATATCCTATTTGCTACAACGCAGGTGTGCTCTTCCTACCCAAACTCTTTTTTCCCCCATCGTTTATAGTAACTCTTTATACCCCCTTCCCCTGGTTTAAAAAAAAAAAAAATCACAGATGTTTACTTTATTGATATAACCTATACCATGGTTAGGCTGAGAATAATATGCCTCAACTAACAGTCATTTAGCAAATAAGAGAGGCGTTCTGGATGCTTTCCAACGTTACACATGTACTTGGTCATAAAAGGATACGTGAAAAAATTAACATCTGCTTTCCTAAAATAAAGTGTGCCAAGTAGCTTTTTATGAATGCTTCCCTCATTTTAAAAAGAAATATGGAGAGATAAACTGGCACCCAGATGTATAGCATATTTATAATGGTTTTAGGATTTAAAGGTAGCTATTCATTGCACAAACCATTTGAAAACTGACGGTTTAAAAGCTACTTAACCCCAGACATCTTCGAATCCTGAAGAGTCTTCCAAATTTTATTATTTAAAGAGGAATTTACTGTAATTTAATTGTGTATCAAAGCAGAACTATGTGCAAGTCGGGGCACTGCAGCCTGAGCTCAACAGAAATTCCAGCCCGCCTTTTATTTACCTAATTTCTCAGCAAGGTTCCCAGGCCCTTAAGAAAGCAGAGCTGGAAAGTTTAGTTGGGCTCTTTTTTGTTGTTGTTTAATTCCACTATTAGGAAATGAGGCCTACCTTTGAATTATTTCATTAGGATTTGGCCTTTTGGGGGAAGGGGTGGGAACCATAATCATTAGTGGCTTTTTATTATTTCTACAATAAATGGCTAGATTCTTTGTTGAATAAGCTGCTTGAATGTTTTGCAGATGTTCCACTTAGACCAAATCTGACCCCCTATTTCCTCCCAAATAAGTCGCTTAAACTCTCCCACCAGTGCATTTACTTGAGAGCGCATACTCCCCCATCCTGGCAAGTTTATAAGTGTAGAACATATTCTTATGAAATTTCCACCTAACTGCACACACGCACACACACACATTTACACACACACACACTCCCACCCACCGAGCCTCTGAGCGTGGCAGAGGATAAGGGAAAAAAAGAGGAGAAACTGGTGAGGCGGAATGGAAAGGAGGAGGGAAGTCAGCCCAGTGGTTACTCCCCTGCGCCGAGGCGCGCCCTCCTTGGGCCTCTCGCCCCCCTTTGCGCCTTTGGTTTGAAACATAGGGGGTGGCCCGGATCCGTTTCCCCCGAAGGGCTGGGAATCTCGATTTGCCAAGCGCTCGGGCGCCTCCGCCCAAGGTGCTTGGGGGCTGTGCGCGCGAGCGGAGGCCGAGCCGGGCCGGCCCCGCGGTCAGCTCGGAGCCTCGGGCGGGCGGCACCGCCCAGCCGCCGCGGCCGCGCGTGGCCCCGCGGGGCTAACAAAGGGCGCCGTGGGGCGCGGGGCGCGGGGCGCGGGCACGTGACGGCTCGAGCGCCGCGCCGCGGGCCGGCCGCGGGGAGGGGCGGTCAGCCCGGGGTGCCCGGCGGCTTCTTGACCGAAAAAGCCCTGGGCGCCTCGGGCTGGCTGCGCCGGGCCGCGCTCTGCGGCGAAGAGAAGTACTTGTGGGGCTCTGCGGTGGAGAAGCCGCACCTCTCATCTCCAGCTCTCGCTTGAGAAGCCCTTGGGAAGAAACTGTGTGCGGGGAGGGCCGCGGGGTGGGCCGGGGCCAGGCTGGGAGGCTGAGGGGGGCCGGCTTGTGGGTGGATGGGGAGGAGGTTGAAGAAACAGCTCCTTTCTGAGTGACAGGACTCCTTTTCAAAGGGCAAACAAGGAAGGGGGGGAACCTCCTAATATGAATAGGAGAATTTTCAGGGTTTCGCAGTTACTCCCACTCCTCCCCTTTTTAAGACAGAGATCTTTCTTTCTTTCTTTCTTTCTTTCTTTCTTTCTTTCTTTCTTTCTTTCTTTCTTTCTCTTTTTCTTCCCTTTTCCTTTTCTTTCTTTCTCTTTTTAGGTAGGAAGTGCGTGTGCAAACGGGTCTTGATGCGTTTCAGGAGAAAGAATGATCTGTTAACTTTTAAACATCTTTTGGGGTTGGTAAAAATTGCTGAAACATTTTAACATGTTTTGGGGGACTCCCTGACCAGACTGGATGAGGCAGCAGAGTCACCCTCTCAGACCGAGGTCTTCAGTTAAAGATGGTGGGTTTGTGAGGGAAAGCAAGGGAATACCTTACACAGTTCTCCCTCACCCCAGTAACAAAACCTGTCACATCTCTACTTCTTACTAGAAAAGGGATAGTGTCCTTATTTGTACACCTCTAAGGTGATTATTAGATGCCTCTGTGAAAAAATCAGGTTGGGAGAGGACAGCTCATCTCTCACACACACGGATTTTTAAAGCCTGCCTGTATCTATAGTTTAATCTTAGAAACACTTCTATTATGTCCATTCTCAACCCTAGCTATTTTTTTTAATTGTTGAAGGGCCATGCCTTAGAGAGGAGAAAACTTTCTTTTTAAAAAGATTTAAACCCACAGTACCAGTTGTTTGTTGTTGTTATCATGATTATGATGGTTATTATGTCATCCCTCCTTTTTGCACTTGATCTGATGAGAGAACTTTTTAAAAGAGTGTGAAATGAAGGACACAAAGACAGTATATCAATGAAAAGAAGAAAGTGGCCCTTTTAATGAGAACTAAAGAAAACCCAAATGTAGATGAAGTGTACCGTAAAAGCTGCCTCAAAGTCCATCTTAATTCCCTTGGGCTCAGTCATCACGAACCTGTGGTAATTGGGAGTTCTTCACGGAGGTAAGGCGGCCATGGGTGGGAAGTCATGCAGATGCACCTCCCTGCCCTGTAATTCCAAATACATTTTAACCAAGAACTTGGACATTTTACAGAACTCACGTTTGGCTACTTCACTTTCAAATGCTACCTGCCCATTAAAGGGATTTGTTTTCTGCCTGAGTAATCGTCCTCACTAAGGAAGCTTCATCTTCCTGCTCCCCGCAACCCCCAGCAGGTTGGTATATGCTGGGCCATATTCTAGGTTTTGACTATTATTTTGTGATCAACTCTGTTTAATTTTCTATTTATTTTTGGACCTCAGCCTTTCTGGAGCACAAAAGTCCCCACAAGCAACACAGCAATAAATCCAAGCAAAAATAAGACAGATTTCCTCATCGATGTGTAATAAAGTTAAAGGACATTGTTTTGTCAGACAAGCGCTAAGTAGAAAATAAATCTCAGAGTCTGGGGAAACAAAACGGAGCGCTGCTGGCGTGTGTGTAAATTTACTTTTAAAAGCAATAAATCAATGTTAAATTAAACAGCTGGGTACCCTGTCTAGGAGAAGGTTCAGTGTTTAAGAAGACCTTGATGGGAGAAATGTGCTATTTAACAAGACACCAAAAAAAAAAAAAATAAAAGTTGAATTTTTATTGTGAGCTGAGGCAAGACTGGCCTGGGAACTTCTCCGGACTTCATAGAGGAAGAAGAGGCAGTGTGAATTGTATCCACTTGCCATCCTGAGATCTTTACATATGTTTTCAGGCATCAGGAGGCAACGAGGTTTCATGGAAATGTTTTAGATGTTTTGGATATTGTCGATTAAGCTCTCAGATCCTCCCTTTATTGGCTTAGGTTTGTTGGAGGAGGGGTTATGATTTTTGTGTGATTTTTTTTTCTGTAAATACTATAACCTGTGGAGATATTTTAATGAGCACATTGAACATATTCTTATCAAATGGTTCCTTTATTCTCAAAGTGGCTGCTTTGCACAGTAAATAGCATAGTAGAAAAAATAAAGAGATCTGTTATTTCATATCTAGTATGCTTGTTTTAATTGAGAAGTAAACCTGGGAGTGGAGTAGCATTTAAAACTCAACTGGAATATTGTGATAGTCCTTTTCTAAGGTTTCTTTCTTTCTTCCTTTCTTTCTTTCTTCCTTTCTTTCTTCTTTCTTTCTTTCCTTTGTAGTTGGTTGTTGGTGGTGGTGGTTGTTTTTTTACAAAACACTTCACTGGGAAAAATTGCATGTGTGGGGTTGGGGCAGGGGCCAGAACAATAGAAAACCTAAGCTCTGGCTCTGTATTCTAAGAACAGTGCGAATCAATGAGTTATTACAAAGGCAATCATCAATAGCAGGAAATTAGGAGAGTTTAAGGCTAGCATATATGTACATTGGATTTCTGTCCCTCCACTCCCAATCTTAAAGTAAAATTCTGGAAGGGCTCAACAGAAGTACTTTAGAAAGCAGACTTATTACTGAGATGAGCCCTCTTGGTTTTTTGAATTCAGATCAACTGGCTTAAAAGAAAAATATGGGGTTCTTGCCTATACAGAAACCAGTAGTTTATTCTTTATTCTTTACTTTCTTCATATCACAATCTCAGAAGCTTTGTTTTGTTAGCCCAGTTCCACAGAATACTCATATAATTAGGTAACATCATTTAAACCTTAAAAAAATGGAAAAAGTGGCTGTCTTTCCCCTCAAGCTACAAAGGAACAGGCGTGTTTGGCAGCATCCTAACTACCTATGACTTTTCTTCAGCCAAAGGAACTATCAAAGACCCGGTTGCCTAGAGAAGACTGAAGTTATACTATTTATATTTAGAAGGCAGCATTCAGTTTCCATGACCATCCGTGGCATGTAAAGTAAATCTGTGTCTTATGCCACTCAGAGATAGCTCGGATTGCCCGTCAGGAGGCGTCTGGGCAAGCCTTGTAAACTCAGAATGACTTCTCAAATCCTGCTAGGTTTTCCCAGCGATGTGCTTTCCTGTGCGCTGAAGCCCTGGGAGTCATGTCAGCCCAAGGTGAGCCTTTCAGGCGCTGCTCTTTGTCCCCATCTAGATAGGAAGGTGCAGAATTAGGCACTGGACTGGTTGGGGGGTGGGGGGCTTGAGTGGGAATGGAAAGGCCGCTTGTTCTAATTAAAGACAATAAGCAACCCTGTGAGGAGCTGTCCTTTAGCCTTAGCTTGAGGCAGAAAGGGTCCTGTCTCACCTCAGTAGTAAGTCTGTTTGAACTGGCTGGTGGGGCGAAGAGTCGAAGACAGCAGGTAGAGCTGGGCTCAGGTGACACCGGGCCGGTGTTTAAGTCGCAGCAAGTACATCTCCAAGTCCCTCTTTGCCTCCCAGTTCCCTGGTCTCTGTGCTCTGTGCTTGACTCAGGCGCACTTTGATTCTAACTTTGCTTGCTAGATGGCGCTCGGCGTCTCAGGACATTCCATTTCAGAATTAAAGCGGCTTTTTAGCACCGTTGTTCTCAACTAGTTGTGGGTATTCGATTAGCACAGTGCTAGCAGTGTTATTATTGCCCTTGTTTTTGACATCCTTGTTCACTTTTTTATTAAAGTGACGTTCAGGTGGGAGTTACCCATCCTAATCTGTGTAATAATACAATTCAGTGAAACTGCACCTGAATTAAGGGCATATTTATGGCTCAATTACTCTTTGTGATGCATTTCAGAAAGCACTTGAGTAACTTTTCCTCCAGTAATCTGATTGAGGTTTTCAGGAAGAAGATAAATCAGCAGGTCCAGATGGATACTTACAATCCTTGAGGTTTACCACCAGAGTCCACCTCCCACTTTACCATTACTACCCATTCCCATTTCAAGATGAATTAAGCTGATCTCAGGGAACTTATTACTTTCATTTATCACTTGTGGTATACCATTAATTGATTTTAAAAGTGTCATAATTTGTTTAAAACCCAAATACTGAAACCCATACCCACAGAAGATGTTTTAATATTGGTAATAAAAGCCTACACAAAGCTTGTTTCACAGGAAGGGTGATTTATGGATTCTAATGTATATTTATTTCAAACACTAGTGACTCTTCTCAGATATTCAAAACACTTTTTAAAACTCCTTTGTGTTGAAGCACAAAGAGACAGAAAATCAATAGCTCTAATTTTCTGATGGAAAAAAATTAAGATGAGCCAGAAAGAATTGTATATTGTTTTGTCGAATGAAGATGTCATTCTTACAGCACGCGCTGCTCTCACACTAGTGTTGTGTCCCTTAAAGCCAAGGATGCAGGTGAGGAAGGCAAATGGAACAAAAAAAAAACCCCACCCAATCCTCTATATAGATATCTTACAAACACTTTAACAAGAGACAGTTTAACTTGTTACTTGCTTTTGGGATTTAGAGAACTAACTTGTATGGAAATGTTCCACCTTTGGGAAAATCAATAACACTCAGAGCTGTGTGGTTTGGAAACCTTTTATCAAACCTTGGCTGCTTTGGTGAAGAACCCCGCAAAGTCTCTCTCTAGGTGTTAGGCTGAAACTAGCAGGCGCTGAAAACCTAAAGCGGAAAATTTACAACTTGATCAGCCCCAGCCACACACCAAAAACCTGCTACTGCTGCAAACATATGTTCCAGATTAAGTTAAGCAAATGGCTCTTGTTTCTCAGGGTTGAAAGTTGATCATGAAAATTCAAATTTGAGTGAGTTGTGCTTCCAATGGATCACCGGATCCTCAAATGCTTATAAATCCCTCCCAACTGTTTACTCAAGAGATTTCATATACTTTCTTATCTTCTTGGGAGCTTAATTTAGAATCTCCTGGAAATTTAATCCAATCAGGTATTATTTTCCGGGAACACATGTAGTTTTAAAAGTTGGCTAAGTTGAAAACGAGGTGTATTCTTCCTTCTAATGTTAAAATGCTAGATAGCTAACGTGTAACTCAGTTGTTTTAATGCTCTATTTCCTCGCATACATACTAACTTTAAAAAGCAGAAATTAAACTGCCGATTTATTTTCAAGTTCCTTGAAAGTTTCATTCTCCAGAGGAGTAGGTGATTTTTTTTTTTTCACAGCATGAGACAAAATAAAGGAGTGTTATCAGAGCCTTTAATTATGTCAGGAAAGACTAAATCATGGTGTTTCTTTTACTGGGGGTAACTGTCTTTTGCAACCTCCCTGTGGTCATCCAGCCATCTCCCAGCTAAATTATTTGAAGACCAGTCTGGCTACTAAGGTGTCTTGTAAGGAAATTTAGAATTAACGCCCGACTCTTCAAAGTGTCTGGCTCCTTGGGTAAGTTGCAGAGGATGGAGGCAGGCATCAGGCACCTTGGGTACCTTCCTATGTAATCGCGGGAGTCCGAAGTCCTTCCCTATCACCTCCCCGCATTCAAATGCTCATCCTGCAGATTTTAACCGATATTGTCATGTTGAAGTTTGGTAGTTATTGTTTACATTTCTCCCTTCCCCAAGGGGTCTTGGCAAGTGTTTAAGAGATTATTGATTTCCAAGAAACCAAATAAGGAAGGCTGTTCTTTTATAACATATGAAATACACACTTTTCTTTAACTAAATAGGCAGTGTATATTTGACATTGACAAATGGACAGGAGACAAGAAAACTTATTTTAAAAGATTCTGAAAGGGAAAAAATGGACAAGACAGCAGCAGTCCTACAGAAGAGGAGGATTGGAATTAAGGGAAAAGCTTGGAGAAAAGTGGGGGGATGGCTATCTGTGCTGTAAGATGGTTTAAAGTTTCATCGGACACATACAGGTGGTAAGCAAACATCGTTGAAGAAGCTTCTTTTAGGGGGACCTAATCATAGCAGTTTTTATTTATTTATTGTTAAAATGAGCTTCCTCTACTTCTTTTCTCCACATTTTTCTCTGGCATTGTGGTACTGAAATATCCACCCAGGTTTGGGAGTTTCTGATTTACTTAGAATCAGTACCCAGAAAAGCCATTCTGAAACTGTGTCAAGAATACATTAAAAAAAAAAAAAAGTAATAAATACCTGATAGAGATCTTAACTATCCCTTCCCCCAAGTCAAAAGGGAAATACCCAGTGAAGGAAGGAAATTTCCAAAAACCCAGATTGAGAGAACAAATGGTAGGCACCCCGGAGTTCAGTGTTATATATCCTACCCCAGATCTCCACAACTTCCCTGCACCAACAAAGGAAAGTCCCATGTCCTTCCCTGCACCTGATCTCTTTTCTTGCTCCTGAACATTAGGAAGGTGAGAATGAAATATTTCATTTATCCAAAGATGGAAGCTCAGTTTATGGAATGAGCTCCCCCAAAATATACCAGACAAAGACACGCAAACATTATGGAGATATTTCGCTTGAGGGTTCAGATCTAGAATCTGCAAGTCTCCGGGTCACTATTATTCAACAAGTCCCCTTTGTTAGTTACCCTGCACACTTCAGCTGGGAAACTTTGTCAACCCAACTTCTCCCCAGTTTTGTAGGAGGGTGGCACCGCAGTTTAAATAGCTCACAGCATGGCCAAGTTTCTCTAGTAGCACAGACTTATCTTAGTATGTGGGTAAAACGACTCTTGAGACCCCAAGAAAGACCAAACTATAAGGGAAAATTATCTTTGGAGAGAACTCAGCAGTGATTTTGCACACTAAAAAAAGGGGAGAAAACTTTGTGTAAGCAGCGCTGTGTGAGAAAACAGTCTAAATTGTTAACCTGTGAAATATTTAATAAAATATTTGTATGTTTTAAGGGATAGAAAAATAGAGTGTTTTGAAGCTAAATTGCTACTATACTGAGGGATTCAAGGAAATTTTTCACTGTAATAGGATGCCAAATAGAGAATAATTTTATCTTGGAATGTATTGTAATCCGTGTTACTCTGCAAAAGCAATTTTGAAAGCGGTTTATAGAGGCTACTTTATGGGGGGGGGACCACTTAAAATACAAGGGTTCTCTCCTTTTTTCTTTGTTGGCCCTTTCTGGTAAAGTATGGATTAAGTTGGTTTGAAAGTATATTTGTACAATCAATATTTAATAGAAGTTTGCTTTTGACCATCTCACCTGCTTTAACCCTATTATTTTCCTCCTCAAAGTCGGTTCAAAAGAGTAGATGACTAGAATGGGGTTCCAGTGGGAAGGAAGAGATTTTACTCACAGCCCAACAAGTGTGGCGAGTTTCAATAAAACAAGGTGCAATTTGAAATCTTTAAAAACTAGTTTTGTCTTAGGAGTGGTGACTTAAGTGTTGCTAGGGAGATCATGCAAGGAAAAAGACGCCACACGGAAGTGATTTTCAGTTCTTGTACTTTGCTTAACGCGACAGTAAAAAAAAAAAAAAAAGCAAGCAAGCAAGCAAGCCAAACAGGTTGACACGCGGACATTTGGAGCTTGGAGTTGAGGTCCGCAAGTAGGAGAAGAGGTAGTGGTGGGTACTGAGCCAGACGCGCCCCCTTTTTAGTGCTGTCAAATAAGTTGCTGTCAGGCTCTTTAGCGCGCCGAGGGCCGGGCGCCCCGCTGCACAGCCACCTCCCCCGGGGCGGTAATTAACCAGTACCTGGGCGCACACGACCGATCCGACAGCATCAGCCACAGGCAGAGCCGTGGGGACCAAGGGCCCCGTGGGTCTGATGTACATTTCTTGGAACACAGATCTCTCGTGTCTGAGATCACCAGCCCCGGGAGAATGTGCTCATAGTACAGAGCTCTTAAACTGGAGCCTGTATGGAGCTGGCCCGCTAAAAGGTGGTGGTGAAAAGTTAGGCAAAGAATAGTTGTGGGGGTGAGACTTCTACCACCAAAATGACTGAGAGTGGCGCTGCTTTCATCATAAAGTAGATGCAAATTCGGGGAGCAGGGAAATGGTGTGTCAACTCTGGGGCACTCTGATTAACACTGGGCATGGAGCAAGCAAGATTCTCCACCCACAAACTGTATACTTTTTAAACTCATTGTCGCTTTGGGCTCAGATCCTAAGATTTCAAGAGCGAGTTTCCTACGGTGAGGGAGTGGTCGGAGAGAGGAATCAGGCGAGGGCCGGAACTTCGGGGTTCTGGCGGAGGGGAGAGGGAAGGGGGCGGGGGGGGGGGGTGAGGTGGGGGAGAAAGGGGGCCGGGCGCTGTCCATGGTGCTAGGAAGAAAACAGCTTCTCTTCGCTGTACCCAAACCAAGATCAGGTGTAAAAAGGGGAAGATAAACCAACAACTCATGCGGCAGGGGATTTTTTAATTTCCGCGAATGTGAAAAATACGCATGTGGCTGTATAATTTAAACAGTACTCTAGGAGTGCTCTGCTCTATCTCCTAGTCTGTACTGTTTAGTCAGATAGCAGCGTTAACTGGTCATTATAGGATGGTATTCTCCTTAAAATGTTCCATATTTCAAAGTACTGTAATCATCAATTTTTGACATACAAAGTAAAGAAGAAGGCGGGAAGAGAAAGGGTGGTTTGAGACTTTAAACGTATCCAAAGACACTTAGCTATTTTCAGATTTGATAGGATATAGAAGCAGAGCATGACTTAGCTTGTTAGATAACATGGATGTATTAAGAAAGTATTAACACTATATTGATCCAATTTCATTTTAATAATTCTCCCAATTCTACGCTGGCCAAATGCTGCAGTTATATTTTCGTTAGCAAGAATAACAAGAGCGATTTACCTATTGTGGGGTGTGTGTGTGTGTGTGTAAATTCGAAATGGTTAAGATTTCATTCTAAGTTCTAAAATGGTACTCTAACAACTGCATGCTCTTAAAACAAATTTGATTTCTTAAAAGACAGGTGGCCAGGAAGAAAGTAGGATGCAGATAGAAATTATTTCAAAATGGGGATAAAGAACTAAATGGAAACATAACCTACCTAGTAGGTGAATCACACTTTTGTAAAACACACACACACACAACTTTAAAAATATATACTGTTACACCGGTGTATAAAAGACTTTTTTTTTTAAACAAAAGTGTGTATATCTATATATCTACAAATATATGAAATTATGTAACAAAATTTCAGGTAAACTATTACCTATGCTTGGCCAAATCAGAAATATGAAAAACAGGAAAAAATTTATCTTAATTGTGTTAATCATGAAAATCTTACTTAGCCTCGGCAACTTGAATCCATGTGACAATGAAGAAGGAAAAGGACAAAAATTCAAACAGCTGACACAATGATCAGCAGCAACTGACAGCATCTCATTTGATATTTGATATCAAGCACTAGATCAATATTTGTGAGATCAATGCAATTTTAATGGTTTTTCTTTCGAAACTGTATGAAAGCCAAATCGTGACACTCTGTGCTAGGGTTATTTTTAGAGCTAGTTATTCCAGGGGATGATACTAAGTAATTTACTGAGGCAAGGAAAAGAAAAACAACAACAACAACAACAACTAAAAACCAAAAAACAAGACCACCACAACAAACCATCAATATTTCTCCAGCTGATAAATCCTGGTTATCTAAGTACCTAGAGAAGGTGTGAACATTTATTGGAAAAAAGCCATTTATTTAATTATGGTTAAGAAAAACAAAGAAGAAAATAAGCCTTTGGAAAATTATTGGAGGTACATGAAGATGAACTGGATCAGAAATACCTTTTTCACTCACAATGGGATTAGGTGGTAACTTGAGCAAAAATAAATGAAAATGATAAAAAGAAAAAATCTAGGCCTTTCAGCTACACAATCCCTGCATGTGTGGAATTCAGTGGGAACTAACAGATTTTTCTGTGTCCCAGGCAGAGTAGAAAACTGAGAGCCCTATCTGAAACTCATACACAGCAAGGTTCCTACAAAGGTCAAAAAGAGGAGGGGGGGAAGTAATTAGGTATATGATATTGTCTTTTATTTTCCTTTGAAGAGTTTATACCTTAAAAAATAAAATGCAAATTAATCTAACTCAGAGGCATGTAGGTCCTTAATCTATAAATCTTTAAACAGTAATCTAGGAGGGTTCTACGCTTTATTTTTCAGTCTCTACTTGCTTAGACAGCAGCGTTAACCCATGTGCCTACCAACTCATTTTGTTTGATAAAAATGCTAAACTTTATTTATTTGTTTTCACAGATTCAATTTTGAGGCATTTTCACCTAGAGGAATCCAAGACCTTCACCAAACAGCAATTTCTGGGGAGGCAGATGATGGGGGTGGTGCAGAGGAAGTATAAGCAGGTGAACATTTCAGTAAGACAGTAAGAAGGTGAGATGTGGTGATTGTGGATAGTGTTCCTGATAAGCAGATGTTTAAATTTTCAGACTAAAAGAGAAAGAAAATGTCATTCATTTGTAATTCAACTTTGATTAAAAACTTGGGAGAAGTTAGTTTTTCACTTGAAATAATAGGAATATTTTAAGAAATTTCTAATGCCTGACCTAAAGATCTCTCATCTTTGTTCAAGATAAAGAATAAAATACTTAACTATGCAATTCTTAAACTTTTTTCCTCAATGTCTCTTTTTTCCTAATGTTTTTCTTGATGGCAGTAAATTGCCTAATAATGAAACTGTTAATATATTATTACAAAGAGATCACTTCAAATAAAAGGTACTGCATTATATGCTTTTAATAGTGAAATTCATACCTAAGTCCTTTTTCAGGAGGATTAAATAATGCACGGGGCATATTCCTTAAGTGCCTAGGTAAAGACATATTTTCCAGGATTTTAATAACTCCGTAACAGTCACTGTCTGTATGTGTCTCTATGCTCTATTGTATTTCAAGTCTGGCAGATTGCCTACAAACTAGACACCAACAGTTTAAATCAATTTTTCTTTAATGAAATAAAGCCAACCTTATAAATACACATTACATACAAACAGAATTTACAGACGCAAATGACCTTGAGGCATTTAAAAATATTACAGTGCCTTGAAGAATTTGAACATAAATTTATTTAGAATAAAATAAGTTTACAAACAATCCTGGTGACCAACATATATTGAGTCCCTACAATGTAACAGGCACTGCAAAGACATACACATACTATATATAAGGTTTATTTCTGGTGGGATGGGTATATGTACCCCATGGATGGGTGTGTATATGTACATGTGTGTATGTGTAAACACACACATATATGCATATATACATATTTTTCTATTAGGTCTTTAAAAAAAACCCCTGAGTTATCTCAAAGAAGGAAATCAACTTTATGGTCAATTGTAGTTAATTCAGACTTCATTTTGACTCATCATAATTTGACCAATAATTTTTTTCCTCATAGCATGGACAGTACTTAGAATTTAAAAGTTTAGTGTTCCAAAAATGCTGCTCTTCTTAAGCCACTTTGAAGTAATGCTAGTGAGTCTAAGATCCAGATCTACATGTTAATCTCTAGTTTTGCCTTCAAACAGAATTCAGTTACAAAGAACTTGGAAAGATTTTGAATCTATTCAGAAGAGGAAAACTCTTTAATTTTCTGAGGAGTAAAAACTCCCCAAGAAACTTCATATAGCTTCTTAGATTTTGCTTAGCATACGTGATAAAACATTGATTGTTGCAGTTTGGTGACCCATGAAATTTGGGGGTTAGTTTTCTCTTCAGACCAGAGCATATAATTATGCAAATAAAGAGCTGTCACTGATCTAGTGAAATACTCACAAACACATGCACTCTGAAATTGGACAGAAAAGTGAAAATGGTTGGTGATGTGATGGTGCCATGGTTTGTTTTCCTGCCAAGTTTCTATCCAAGTTCATTATTCAAATTGTAAACTTTAAAAAGAGACATATCATTCTTGGGGTGTTGGTTGTCTTTTCATTTCAGATTCTTTGTATTGGTACTGCAGGCTGGTTACAAAGTACAGTTCAACATTACCTTACCTATGACAGTCTCCCATATTACCCTATGTAATGGCCAAGGAAGAAAAACTGAATAATCTAGAAAGAAAGATGCAGGGCCTCCCTGGATTTCTTTCTAGAAACATGTTTCATCTCTGTTTCAAATAGAACTCAACCCAACAATACAAAGAATATAGCGAAATGTTGTTCACAAATCTCAAGGCAAAGGGCCGGGAAAGGTTGCCTGGAAGGCCTCATAGATTAAGTCAAATTTCCATTTTCAAGTTTTTACATTGAAGGGGAAAATACTGGTCTCTGCATGGTATCCACTTAATGGTCAAACTTTCAGGACGACTTTCTCCTATCTAGCAATTAAAGCCCACTATATAATATTTGGTGACTTTAACCTTTATGGTTCATTTACAATTACCACTCTCTAAAACCCTTGTGCTAAGAATTAACAAGAGTTCTTCAATCTAGCCATGCTCTTTGGCATCGAGGTCTCCCAATTCCAAAGTTACCACTGCACAGGCTGTTGCATAATTTTAGATGTCATGGAGAGTCCCACTGATGAAATCTGAGAAGGCTCATGTCAGACCACTGACTGCTAAAGACATCACTACATGAAAGATCAGTGGTGTGAAACTTTAAAAACATTGATCCAAATGAATCAATTAAATCAACATTCATCCCTCCTAAGTGTGAGGTTTAAAACTATCATTGTTGCTTTTTTTTTTTTTTTTACTCTACATAGATTTTGAGATAAACGTTGGAATGCTTTGATGGCTACTTCTATTCTCGAATCTCCGTTAATCGACTTTGTGCTATTTCCTTCTTTTCAACATCTTCCACTTGGTGTACATTCTTTACTTTTAGTACAGTGCATGACAGTTGCAATGCTTTAAATCTAAAACCTCCTAACAAAGCTGACGCTTTAGGTAGGGTAGCTTTAAGCTCTGTGAAGTGTTGATTAAAAACCCTTTCCCAGACTCAAACTGATCTTTTTGGAGATTAATAGAATATTAGATAAAAGGAAGACGAACAATTCAAGAGACTCCCACTCAGTCACTCTATACAAGGAAGGAAGGAAGGAAAGTATTCAATTTTTGAAAGGGAGTACCTCCTGGAGTCTTTTATTTTATATTATTACAGCTCCTAATAAGTAATCATAAAATAACCACCACTATTATCCTTTTTTTTTTTTTTGCCACCCATATTTCAAAGATGAGAATGTCTCACATTTATTTAAAGACATTTTCCCCTATAGAGGTATGGGGAAAGTTTTTGAGAAATTTTTAGACTTTCTGTAATAGTAATCTTTCTTAAATGAATCAGGATCACAGGAACCTGTCAGTTTACAGTTATAAACTATGATTGTAACAGGAGACACACATGTGTTTGGATTGGGACTCCAGATAATCCAGAGAAACATGTGAAAAAATTTAACTTATTAGCCCTGATAATATAGTTAACATATTTTGTCACCCAAACTCTCTCAAAGGAGTTACAGGTTTTAAAGGAGGAAAAGCAGTAAAATAAATGCAAACAGGATATTTTCAGATTAGATGTAAACATCAAGGACCTATATAGGGACTTGGGAGCAATGTAATGTCACCAGATTCCTTCTGGAAAACACATTTCTTTACAGTATATTAAAGTGTACTTTATAAAATCATAGCTTAACAATGGGTTCAAATTTCTTTGTAGCTAAGGATATTTTAGATATTAAAAACAAAACACCTTAAAAAAATACTGGCTTTGTGAAAGGTCCAAGCCACATAGTAAGTAATCAAGTGAAGTTAGGGTGTTACCTTACAGCAACAGTAATAGTAATAAAAGCAGCTATACGGTTTAAAATATTGATGAATGCTGTTCCATCATTCAAGTTTCTGCTTTTATTAACCTCTGTACACGAATAAATGAACTTCTGAGCAAGAATAATACACCGCTGCTTGTTGGGAAAATTGTTTTTATTTTAAAATGATAAACAGAAATATATATGAAACTCCTGTGCTTTACCTTTTTTTTCTTTTTGTATAAACAATAATGCAATCCAGGTTGAAGCACAAGGCAGAAACTTAAGAAAACAATTATTACAAATAGATTTTCTCCCCCCTTCAAATATCCATGAAAACTTTTAACGGCTGCATGGTTAGATACCTTTATAAAGTTCTAGAGCCAGTATCTCGCTTTTAAGTTTTAACAGGACTATTTTGAATCTCAGATTTATCAACTCCTTCCTTCCCATTCCATTGGCTCTAAGAACTGAGTATATAATTTTTTAAAAAGTCTACATCCTAACTTTAAGCCACTACTCTCCTAAAAACCTGTCTAAAGAAACCAAAATGGGAAGAAGATCAGAGCAGAAATACTGTTAACACTTGTCACCTCCAAGCAGGCGGGTTACTACCAACTGATTGTTGTTACTCCAGGAAAATTGAGGTGGATGATATTACTACATTTATACCAACAGACACATAATCAACAGGTTAAAAAAAAAATCCTACATTACAAGGAATCTTATCACTTATCAGTTGGAGGTCTCGGATGGTTTGCCTAGCTCTCTCCGGGTTGCTGCAGCTCAGATCCACAAGTAGAAATTACATTTGCACAACTTAAGTTTGCAAATAGCTCTCTATAGATGGTTAAACAAGGCTAACAACCCAGTAGTTTTAAAGTATTAAAGGCAATTAAACAGTGATTCACTCTAGTTGCAAGTAAAGGTTTTCAAAAAGAGAAGTGAGAAAAACGAAGAGAAGGAATAGGAGTGATTTGGTGTCTAAGCTGAGCACATTTACTTTGCTCTAATTCAGGTGCATAAGCTTCAGAAATTTAGCACTGCACAAGTGCTGATTAAAAAAAAAACACATAAAATTAGTTTTCCTGTGAATACTTTCATATAGTCAAAACACCAAACAATTTATAACACTCTAAAAAATATATTCAATCCACATCAATTTTCAGATCCTCTCAAAGGAAGGTCCCATTATTGCATACAGTTCACCATTACTTCTAAAACAGAAAAGATTGCAGACCAACATGCTTGACATTGTTGGGGTTACACATATTAAGTTATCCAGGCGTGGATAAAATGACGTTTTGATTTTTTTTCCTGTGTTGTTTCTGCTAAGATAATATCAAAAGATACGTACATATGACCACTGAAAAAAGATCACTTTAATTTGCCATCATTAAAACTATAAGAACGAATTATTGTACTTACATACCAAACACAGATATTATCAGTTTTAAAACTTGCTGAAATCGGTTCATAATATAAAAACATCTCATCCATGAGGTGGTTATTTTAAGTTATTTTTCTGAGGAGTCAGACAGTTCTAAGTCATTTTGGGTACATTTTATCACGTCCTCAAATAAGGCAGGCATGTTGTTGCATATACTTTAAAAAAGGATGAAAAAATATTAAATTCAGACCATCATCTGCTACAAACAGAACTTTACTAGGTAATTAAATTCAAGTAATTAAAAATTGATAATGTTAAGATTTAATATTTGAATTTAAAAGTCAGCAAAATCTTAACTTATTTTACCTCTTATATTTCACAGTGTTGGCCAGATATTAGCTGGATTAAAGTAATTGTTGAAACCGTAGGGCAAAACCCTACAGAGGAAGTGGACTACTAAAAATTATGCCATTGTACTGAGAGGAGAAAATCTTTCACACCAGGTCTTTCTTTCCCTTTCTTGCGGAACAGAAACCTAGAAGAATCATTTTAGCTCCACTTAAGCCTTTCAGAAGGAAAAGGTAGAACAGCACACAGGTTCATTTTCCTAATGACAATAAATACTATCCCTAACAAGGTCTAACTCCATGAAAGCTCAGAATAGATCATGCTAGTTAGGATTATCAACAACAACAACTACAAACTCTCTGCACATTAGGATTTTAAAAGCAAAACAAGTGTGTGATCTAAATTACAATGCCACTCAATACACATTATACATTTAAAAAGTAAAGTCAATTCTAATGATAAAGCTGGAAATTCCATTGAAAACGGGACCTTTCACAACTTAAAAGATTTGCTCATCATTACGTTTTGGTTTAAACAATCTTCTGAAATTCGAGACTTGTGTGAAATCTCGTATTCAAAATGGCAAGGATTTTCAGCGGTAATGTGTCATCGGTACTTCGTAGATTTTCACGCAAAGTTTCTCTTCTGGTCTCGAATCGAAAATAGATTGTTAGAGAACAATTTGCACTCCCAAGACGACATAGCGCATCACGGCATTCACGTTCTGAATTTAAAAATTTGGCTTTTCTGGGGAGGTGGGGGGGGAACTTCCTTTAAAAAAAAGTGCGTAAGAGGCTCTTAGAGGAAAACCTACCTAAAATGGAAGTTTGGAACCTAGAATAAAAGTTTGCTTCTGTTCGGAGAAAAAGCCTGGACATGATTGAGGGGGGCCGGGGGCGGGGGCCGGGGGCGGCGGCGGCGGCGCGGCAGCGGGCGGTAGGACCGCGCAGACGCCGCTCGCCCCGCAGCGCCGGCGCGGGCTCCGTCAGGGCAATTAGAGGCGCGCCGGCCGCGCCGGGCAGGGCGCCGTCAGCCTTAATCTGCGCGCTGACGGGCAGCGCGAAGCCCGAGCTCAGCCCGAGCTCAGCCCGCAGGAAGCACGACCAGTGAACCCATATTGCTTTGACAGTTGCACTCATCTAGAAATAATGCAAAACGCTATTTAGATGTATATATCACGACCCTGTGCTCTGGGAAGAAAACAATCTAATGAGGGGCTGGGAGTCTGCTCGCCGACAAGCAGTTAGGAGACGTGTGGATGCATGCGCGAGTGTGGTGCCTTGGCTTCCCCTCCCCCGTCTCGCTCGTCCTCCTCTTACAGCTCTTCGTGCTTTATTCTGTGGGAGCGCCGCGTCAGAGCCGGCTTGAGGGAACTGGTCTTTGCCTCAGAGGCTTCGGTAAAGAATTTGAAAATGGACGGGAAGCTCTTCCAGGAAGTTAGCTCGTGACGGTCGGTGCCTGCAAAAAAACACAGATTCGGTTACGAGGTGGCCTCGCTCGGTGCCAGGGCAGGCCGCCCGTCTTCCGCCCCCGGAGCCCGAGCCCCGCCCTCGGAGCCCGCGTCCTCCGCGTTCGGCCCGCGCTCGGGCGCCCGCTCCCCCGCCCCCCCGCGCCCCCGCCGGCGCGCGTCTCCAGACCCCGGGCGCGGCCTCTCCAGGCCACACCTGTGCGCGAGGGTTCACTCTGCTCCCAGGGCCGAGGGCCGTGCACGTCCGCTCCCCGCGCATCTCTGCCGGCGGCGCCCGGGGCGGCCGTCCGGAGACCTCCGCCGCCTCCCGCCCGAGCTCCCTTCCCGCCCCTGACGCGAGGACGCGGCTGGGACGCCCCCCGCGGCTTGCCCGAGGCGCGGCCAGGCGGCCCCGGGGCCTCAGCCCCTCCGGGCCAATCGAGGCGCTCGGAGGGAAGGGCCCCTCCCTCTCCCGCCTCGAAACCACCCACTTCCCCCGGCTCCGCGCGCGCGCGGGGATTGGCTTCCCCTGCGCGCGGAATCCGGCTGCTTCACCCACCCCGGAGCACCCACGTTTCTCGCTTCCCAAGAGCATAAAACAAATCGGATTTTCTTGCCTCTCTCGGAAGCTGTGCTGTTAGACATCATTTGTCTCAGCGAGGTCACCGCGACCAAATTATATGGGATGCTTCATGAAGGTTCAGATTAAAAAGGAGACTGTGCCCAGAAGTGTCCTAGGAGGCTACATTTTTAAAGATTTTAGGGGACAGTTTTAGAAAAGCTAAAAAAAGTGTTTCAAAGCAGTGACTACAAAAAGAGCATTTAGGCCTCTTATTTTGTCAGGAGGAATTGAACTTTAGAAAATACAGGTTTAGTTTGTCACTTTACAGGGTTATTTTATTTTACTACAGCTTCTTTCTGTGGCTAAATTTGATACTGATGTACAGTGTTTTTCAAGTCAAACCTCCCTTCAGTTTAACACAGGCAAAAAAAATAACAGTGATGTAGTCATAAGAACAGATGAGGATATTAATCGCTTTCGACTCCTTGTGATAACATACTATTTTACCAGTCTCTTCATAACAATTTTTTAATTAAAAAATAAAAATAATAACGAAGACTCTGCCATAGAAATAATGAGTGAATAGCTTTGAAACAGATGAAATCTTTTCCTAGATCACTCAATTATGCAGAGAGATACTGCCTGGAAGTCTTGGGATTCAGGGCCTCTGTCTGATACTTTAACATTGTTAATGATAATTCTTTAGTCTGTAATAGTAGGTCATTGCTATGGTTACTCTACAATGGTGCAACACTTTGCTTTCCCCTTCAGCTATTCGCTGAGACCTGGTAACCACATTTGTTGCCTAGCAACAGTTTTGTGACAGTATCACAATCTGGGAGTTACAACAATAAGGATGCTATGGCTGCAGTCGACCAGAGAGCAGAAAGCTACAGTCTGTGCATGGACTTAGATGTGGGAGCTGGCCCTACTAGAGAACCCCTCTCTTTACAGGTGCCCTCACAAGGATGCTCTCTATCCTCTTCTCTGCAATTTGGCCTTACGAACCTGCATTGGAAACTATGATCCAGTACTGAAGTCATATCCTTGAGAAATATCCTCCAACACTACCATATTCAGATTAAAAAATGAGGTCATTTCTTTATCAGCTTACTCATTTTGGGCAAATTTCAATGTTACTCAATGGGAGAGAGAGAGGAGTGTAGTTTTATCCTGGCAAATTCTAAAGTGCCTTGCCTTGATTTTGAGGTCTTCTTAGAATTCTGGGGAATAAAAAAATTACATGCCTGCCCGCATCAATAGGTGTGCAAACTTTCAAGTTCTTTAAAATATATGTAACATCCAGGTATTTGTTATTATTTTTCCACTGATTTATTCATATGACAATCTTAAAGAATTCTTTTGAATTTGGAGGCATTTATATTCTCCAAACCCAAGTAAGCGGTTCTAGATAGGCTCAGACAAACCTACTTTGGGTATATTTGAAAGGGACCCAGTTTCTGGATAGGTTTATGAAATTCCTGTTCCTATTTCTATGGTGCTTACAAATCTAGTTTCATTTCAATAATAACTAACTGCACTTATGGTAAGATACTTTAAATTTTTTTTAAAAGATTTTATTTACTTAATAGAGAGCGAGGAAGAGAGAAACAGCGTGAGAGGGGAGAGGGTCAGAGGGAGAAGCAGGCTCCCCGCTGAGCCAGGAGCCCGATGTGGGGCTCGATGTGGGGCTCGATCCCAGGACTCCAGAATCATGACCCGAGCCGAAGGCAGTCGCTTAACCAACTAAGCCACCCAGGTGCCCCATGATAAGATACTTTAAAATCAATTGTATTTCTTCTTTTTGAAAGACTATTCTCAGATGCATACTACATGGCAACACCCATCCCCAAAAACAATAAGAAAAGAAAGAAAGAAAAAAAAAAAAAGGTGTTAATTGTCTTCTTTTCCTTCTCATTTCCCATGCTTCCAGACTCATTTGGCATTTCCTCCATAGTGATCACACTTACACTTACTAGTGTTACCAAGGCTATGATCAATTTGTAAGCTTTCTCAGGGAATTCTTCTCATAATTCCTCCCACCTCTTGAAAACCAATTCAATCTAGGAATCTAGGGGGACCTAAGGAGTCAATGGTCTGAAGCAATTTTAACTCCTTTATTTTTTCTTTCCTGGTGACAATCTTTCTGAAGGATGAACAAATTTCCCTGGTGATAAAATCACTACAAAGGCTTTTTAGTTTTAGCTTATGATTACTCTCTGCTTGATTAGTCCCGGGCTGAAAAGACCAAAGTCCCTGAGATAACTGAGTACCTGCACTGGCTCTCAACATTTACCCCTGCAATTTAAGAGTATAAATAATGAGAATGTGTGCTCTGTCAGAGGAAGGGAAACTGCTGGGAGTAAAGGTAATAAGCAAAGTGGGTTAGAAACTGAACTACAGAGAACTGAGTGGGGGTGGGAGAATTCTCCCTAAACTAAGGAGTAGTAAAGTGAATATTTTATACAAAAATCGCTTTCTTTCCAAAAATTTTCAAAGTAGGTTTTTAATAATTTTATTAAAATAGCAGTTGGAAGTTAGGTAATTGCATATCCACCTGGGGCTGCATATATACATTTCAAGAACATGTCTGGAGACCATTTTTGAAAAGTCAGAGCCAAAGTTCAATGAAAAAATTTACAAATTAATATGAATATCTACCCATAGCAAAGCTTAGAGAATGGAAACTTTTGAGAGCAGTTTTCTAGTAGTTAAAAAATACACCACTTAAGGAAAAATTATTCCATCAGGACAGAAACACTAGACCATTACACTATCAATTCATAAAATGATATAAAAGTGGAAAATATAGGCCAATAAAAAAAGCAGCCATATATTGAGAAACTGTAATGTGTAGGTATATGGAAAATCATTTCAAAATAACATAACCATGTTATTTGAAGGATATAAACATGATTCCTAGTTTTTCCTCTAGCACAACTTTACCCAAATCAAAAGCTCCTCTTTTTAGGGACTATGAACTTGTTTCCACTTTTCAGACCCCTAATCTAGAGAGGTTCCCACAGTATAGGAAGTAAAGGGTTTCCCATATTAAATACCTGCCATGTTCACAGGGAAAGATTTTTGTATCTTCTTGGATTGGCAGGTTTGTTCTTTCTGGATAATTCACCTTTGGGGCAAATTCAGTTTCCTACTCCATAGAATCAATTCAGTATCAAAATAAAAAGTACAGGGTCTCAGTGCTTCATTATAAAAAAGTGTCTTTGTTCAGTCTCAATAAGTGATTCTAAACGGGCATGGTAGTGGCCCCTGGGGCATTCTGGAAATTTGTAGGGATATTTTTGGTGGTCAAGATGATTGGTAAGAACTATTGGCATTTAGAGGAAGAAGGCCAGGGAAGCTGGAAATCCTGCAATTTGCAGGGCAGTAGAGCACAATGAAGAATTGTTTTGCATCCCATATGGTTTTCTTTCTTTCCTTCTTTTTCTTTCCTTTCTTTCTTTCTTTTTCTTTTTTCTTTTTCTTTCTTTCCTTCCTTCCTTCCTTCCAAGATTTTATTTATTTGAGAGCACATGAACATGGTAGGGAGGGCAGAAGGAGAGAGAGAAGCTGACTCCCCACTGAACAGGGAGCTCCACACGGGGCTCGATCCCAGGACCCTGGAATCATGACCTGAGCCAAAGGAAGATGCTTAACTGACTGAGGCATGTAGCCCCCCTCCCCCACACCCCGCCATGGTTTTCAAATGTTCCACCAGCTATTCATGTCGTTGAAAACCCTGTTTATAATTATATGGGCTTAGAATGTAGATGTGTTTAACTAATACTCTCAAAGTACTTTTGGCATCATTTTAACATATACAGAATTTTCTAGGAATCCGACACCATGTAAATTGATGGGATTTTGTACTTTATGTTGTTCCAAATATTAATAAGCAACAGTGGTTTATATAATTTCCAAGAGTGATTTACCATATGAGAAAAATCTCATCACTGATGGCATCACTGCCCATGAAACTTGAGTCACTGTTAAGCACACCCACATTACCCTGCATTTGTAGCTGTTGAATCCACGGTAATTTTATGTACAGAACTAAGTATCTGACTACTGTATTATGCCTTCTTATGTAGATTTTCTAGAGCACTTATAATATTGATATGCATATTATTTTTTATTATGAGCTACTTTTATTCCTTCTATGTGTTAACTAGAGCATTATAATAATTTAGCTATCTTAAAGTAGGTGGACCATGTTATCTTTAGAATTCATTTCAAGATAGTAAAAGCACTACATAATATTTGTTTTAGGGGAGATATTTAGATGATCCAAGTGTCAGCTTAAATAAAAATGAATAGTTAATTCTTTTTTTTATTATATTAGAGATTAATTTTCCCTATAATCTGAACCCGACTCTATCTCTTTTATCCTATGCAGAGTAGAAAATGCCTTTTATTTCTCTTAATGTTTCTTCCATAAATATTGTTTGTCAATGATGTTATTCACTGTGAAATAACCAAAAGGCAGGGGACAGGGGATCCTCCATAAAATACTACACTGAATATTTATCCTTTACCTATTCTTGTTTTAAAAAAATGAATTGTAGCAAATTTCAAAGTGGTAGAGAGAGCACAAATGGTCAAAAGGATTAGAAACTTAAAGTATGAAGTATGACACTGTAAATCATATATGAGAATGATCAAATTGCTAAAATGTGTCATTTGTTTTCCCCAAAGACTATATATTTTTAAAAAGTGTCTTGTAATGGAACTGAGAAAGAGGGAGGCTACACTTATATAATAGCATTTAGAAATTAAACAAAAATGGTTGGAAATAGCCCTGAGAGTGGAACGCTCAAAGAATAGGGTAAGAGAGAAGAAAACATTGCTGTATCTTCTGTCTTGTCTATTTCCTTTACTTCTTCCTGTGATGACTTCAATCCAAGTGTTTCTTACAAGTCTGCCTTGTCCACACTCCTCTTCACTTGATCTTAGTGCTTACATTTTTTTGGGCAAAAACTATGCCAAAATATGCTAGTGAGTTAGCAGCCAAAATCCTGATGTTTACTTTGGCAGATGTAGACTAGTCTGAAGCTGTACCTCATTTTATGCAGTAGATGTCTTAAAAACTTATATGTAAATAGAATTTCTGTAAATAGAATTTCTTTAAAGGAAGGAGTGGGTTATTTACCTCTTCAATGAATCTTTTAATAAAGTGAAGGAATGTCTGGGAAAGCAAATAATCATTCTTCAAGTGATATTGCACACACACACGTATACATGTGCGGACACACACACCACACACACATCAAATTTGCCAGAGATGAGGTTTACTAGTATAATGATGGGCAGTCTTAAGTTCTCACCAAAGAGATAATTTAGAAGAATTTCTTGGTCAGCTATTTGCTATTCTAATTATTGCTAGTCACCTTATTTTACATGGTCCTAGACCAAAAGGTCATGGAATAATTTCAACAATCTATGCATAATTTACATTTTACAGTTTGGTTTAGAATAGGGAATATAACTGTTGACAGAGTCACTTTTGAATACAAAATATAATTTTTATGTCTTTGTTTTGGGGCCTGGGAAACTAGCAAGTGCCCCTACTCTCTCACTGACATTCCCCAATCCCTCCCCCACCAAAAAGGGTTGTTTTTTTTTTTTTTTTAAAGCAAGAGGTAATGAATAAATTTTGTTTCCTAAGATAAAGGGGGAAAGAAAAAAAAACCTAGAAAGATATGAAACATTAATATTAACAAGATAACATGTCTATGATACCTTCAAAATGACAAGGTTTGATTTAAAAAATTGATCTTTAACAAGAAAAAGAAATATGGGCAATTAGGAAGTAATGAAGACCCTGTCAATATAGCTATGTTGATAATAACAGGTAAGGGAATTCTTGAGAAAATCTAATTTATAAAAATCAAGAGGTCTGTAATATGCATTATTGAGTCCCACTGGGATTAACTAATGAATTTATGAGCTCACCAGCAGTTATTTTTAGAGAGTTATAAAGAATTAGAGAAATACCAGAGCACTGAAAAATAATGTGCCTTCTAAAAAGAAATAAAATGTAACTACTAAAATTCATTTTAAAATGAATTCTAGAGCTTCTAAGAAGAACATCATTAACCACCCGCCCCCCACAACTTACCAATATTTGAACAGAGAAGAGCTCCTAATGGAGACTCTCCCAAGTTAGAAGGCGAAAGTGTGAGACTCAGCCACTGCTGGGAGTAGTAAGTGGAGTGGAGTGAGCTGTTCATTGGGACCGTGTGAGGGAAATGCCAAGAGCAGCTTAGTAAACATGTTGCATTGCCTTGTTAAATTGTGTAAGAAGTAGGCAAATCTCTTTGCATTGCATGGAAAATGCAATACGGTTAAAGCTGAAATTGTGTTGAGACCTGAAGGCAAGTTGTCAAGCTTAACCAGAAATAAGAGACAGGCTGAAACAAAGACATAAACTCAGTGTTAGAAACTTTTGGGTCACATGCAGCTTCTGGGCATCCTGTCCTTTCCTTCACCTTCTTTTCTAGATTTCTCATCTATGGAAGGGGAGTTGGGGGTGAGGTGGGGGCTGGGTACGGCACAGGGCATCTCAAGACCCAGGAAACAACTCTAGGCAGCAAACTTACTCTTAGGCAGAGTAGACAGCCTGCAGTAGCTGTGGGTCTCTGATATAAAACCTAGAAGACCTCTCTCTCTAATCAACCGCTTAACCAATAAAAAATGGATACATTTTTATTGCTTCAATTGCCTATCAAACCCAGACAGCCGGTGTAGAAGTGCTTTCTTTGGTTTTAATTCTTGTCTCATGTAACACTCCTACTGTTGCCACAAGGCCTGACCTCCAGGGATACTGTTTCCCTTTAAAATTTGAACCTAGGTTTGGGCAAACGCTCCCTTTTTCCAGTTTCTCTTTGTCATTTTCCAAAGGAATTTTACTAAGGAATTGTAAGAGGATAGAGCCCTGAACAAGGGAATGCAAAGAACCAAAAATATAGTCATTTCCATAAGTACAGATTCCTAATTCTATTATTCCCAACACAATCATCAGCAAAGAGCTTTACTGGACTCCATTTTAAAACAGTGCTCTGCCCAACAGGACTGGTACAACCTGACAGGTATCTTGTCAGGCTTTCCTTTCTCCTGGCTTCTCTGTCTGTTACTAGATAGATATCAATGACTTAGGGCTGCTAGTTTGACTCTGCTTGTATCAGGGGAAGGTGAGGAGCTGGGGAGTGGGGAGGGAGGGAGGGAGAGAGAGAATGAACTGCAAAATACTTTCCTTACTTCAAAACCAAACTAAACCAAACCAAACCATTTACTAGTTCAAATATCCAAATCTTTTGTGGTCCTCCTTTCTCAAACGTGGAGTCTACTCTAAATGATATATTTTGTGGGCAGATAGTTTTTCCAGAGGTTCTGTGACTGATTAATTCATACATTCATACATGTATTTATTATATGCCAGGCACTATTTCTTGGGGCTGAGGATGCAGCGGTGAGCAAGATAAATAAATGCACCACTCTTGTAGCATATTGCTAGTGCAGATGACAGACAATAAACAAGTAAACCAGCGAACATGATAATTTCGGAGAGTCAGAACACTGTGAAGAAAACACAGCAAGGGGATGTGAAGAGAAAGAGGAAAGAAGATGTGGTGGGACGGGGAGAGACGGTCATCAATGCAGACGAGGTGAAGACTTCTGACCTGAGACCTGAAGGGCAAGGCAGACAAAGGTCTGGGGGCAGAGTGCAGTCGGCAGAGTTCTGGAGGAGCAGGAGCAGAGGCTCTGAGGAGGAAAAGAGCTTGTCACAGTTGAGGAACTGAAACGCCAAAGTGACTGGAGCACCGTGGGTCAGGAGAAGTGGTAGAAGATGATTCAGAGGTGGGCAGCCTCCAAGCCACAGGAGGTATCGGAGGCCATAGTGAAAGGTTTGGCTATTATTCCAAGTGCAGTGAAAGAGCTGTTTGCAGAGTTCTGAGCAGAGGAGAATTAAATGTGGCTTGTGTTTTAAAAAAGAAGACAGGTTGGTATGTGAATGGTGGATGGATTATGGGGAGTTAGAATGAAGGACTACATTTATCCTGATTGCATTTATCGACTCCACCCACCTCTAGAGCATTCTCTGGGGCACACTCTTTGGAATATAGAATCCACTTACTGATAGTTCACATAAATAAATTAATGATATAGTAATAGTAATATGCAGTAAGAGTTGAAAGAGACTAATAAAATAGTATTTCCAAGAACTGAATACAAAATGGAGTTGAACTAGGAAAAACGGTTTCCTAACAATTTTGCTCCTGTGATTTATGCTGATAACCCTGCTTTCTTAGCCCTTAGAAGCACTGTTGTGTGTGGTGGGAAGGTACTGGGAAGGCGAATATGCTGTCACATGTCACAGCATTCCATTTCTGCAAGCAGTCCAGAGGAGACTGCTGGGCTTACTCTCCACACAGGCATTTCCACAGAGTTCTTCATTTCTATGAATGGACACAACATTCTCTTAACTACTGCAGCTCAAAGCCTCTCAGCCATCTTTGATTTTTCTCCTCCCTTGTTTGTGGTCTCCTGATGCAGTTACCAAATCCCAACAATTACACCTTAGCAAAGTTTTTCCAATCTCCTTCTCCTTTTCTAATCCCTCTGTTATCACTCTAGATTTAATGACCTATCATTTAGAATCTTGAAACTTCCGCCTAACTCATTTCATTGCTTTCAACCTCTCCTCCTCTATTTTGTACCTCACTTGCTACCAGATGAAAAATTCTAAAGTATCATTTGTGTCATATGCCTCTTTCTCTGTTCAAAAATATCCAATAGCTCTCCATAATCTATTAAATCAAGTAGAAATTCCTTAATATGGTTTAAAGCTCTTCATTCTCTGGTTCCAGACTTCTTTTCTGAGTTTATTTCTCAATTCTTCTGTAAGTATCCCCTATCCTCCCAGGACCTGCTCAACTGACATTTTTAAAACCTTTTCAAAATCTCAGGTACTGGACATCTGTGATTCTGAAGTTCAGCCAGAGAAGAAATTATCATTTCTGGTTCTGAAGTTTTGAAGAGGCAGGGGTCAAACTTTATTCATTTTGAATGCAGATTGATAAATACACCTTACATTGAAGTGTATGTTAGCTTTTGGAGTTAAGAAATAAATTTGTCTAAAATTGGAATATAATGACAGTTGGATACGCTATAACTAAAAGCTGAGGGAAGTAGAATGTTTTTCTTGCTCTCTTCAAAAAACTGACGAGGTGATGATCCGCAGTCCATTAGCCACTAGTTGATAAGCACTGACAAATACTCAAAGTATCTTCCAGATCTCTTTAGATAAAATGTTGTGCTTATCTAGTAAATACAATTTGCTAGCATCAAAAGAGGTTTAGATAAGTGTCAGAACTGAGAACTCTAGAAAACTTTAACTGTAATTGTTCGAGAGCTTGTATTCCCAAGATGTAGTTGGCTTGGTCTAAATTTAGATGCAGATAGAAACATACCAAATATAAAAGAGTAAAGATGTGGAAAGGACCTTGGGTAAAATTTTATTCAACAGTTTCATTTCCAGGTAAGAAATCTAAAGTTAAGAGAGGTTGTGATAGGCCAGAGGCACACAGACATTTTGCCCTAATATAGTCAATATTTACAAATCAGTAAAACACTGGAATAGTAAAAAATTTCAGAAGATGTATGTCTGATTGCTTTAAGATCCAGTTCAATATTTACTTCCTCTAATAAGCTGTCTTTGGTTAGCTTTACCCCATAGTAGCTACCCCCTTTCTTTATGTTTCAGTATTTTGTATATAGTGTATACTCTACTGTCACATACCTGTTTTGCTTAACTAGTTATTTCATGTATGAAAAATACCTTGCTTTATCTCCAAATCCTTTGGTGGGGGGTAATGCTTCAAAACATTTTATTCCAGAAATCATGGTTGAGGATTAATAGATGTTTGTTATATAAACAACTGGCTGGAACAGAATTCACCAGAAAACTGATGCTTATTAAATGCTATTAAAATATAATAAAGCATGGAATCATAAGCCTTTTCTGTGGTTTTTGCATTATTTTAATGATAATTCCCATTTTGAAATTAGGGAAAAGGAGGCATACAGAAGATCATGGCAGTAAAAACTTGTGAATTTAGAAAGCAAAGTGCTACTGGTATTCTGAATACGTAGATAAACTACTATATGAATTTTTGTAACCACACCATCATTTGTATTGCTTTGTCAGGCTTTCAAAAGCAGACATGTTTGTCTCGCAGCCAACAAAAGGAGCAAGAAAGCAGAGAGTCAGGAGGAGATAGTAAAGTAGTCATAATAGATTGCCCAAGTTACTTAAATTATTTTGAATTATTCTAAAGCCTATAGGCCAATTTGGGGAGAACTGATATATTTACAATACCGAGTGTTCCAATCAATGAACATTACATATTTTGTCACTTATTTAGATCATCTTTAATGCTTCTTAATAAGGCTTTATCATTTTCTCCATAGAGAATTTGAACTTCATTTTTAATTAAGCTAATAAGTACACTTTTTATTTTGAGATAATTGTAGATTCATAAGGACTTATAAGAAATAACAGATTCATCCTGTGTCCCTTTTATACTTTTCCTCAATAGTAGTATCTTGTAAAACCATATTATAATACAACAGTGCTCTAAGATACAGAACATTGCCATCACCATAAATATAACTCATGTACCCTTTTATAGCCATGCTCACTTCTCTTCCAGCCCCTCCCTCACCCCGGCAACCACTAATCTGTTCTCCATTTCTATAATTTTGTCATTTCAAGGAAGTTATATAAATGGAATTATACAGTATGTAACACCTTGGCATTGGCTTTTTTATTCATCTTAGTTCTTTGGAGATTTATCCAGATTGTTTTGCATCAATAGCTTGTTCCTTTTTATTGCTGAGTAGTATTCCATGGTATGGATGTACTACAGTTTGTTTAACCATTCACCTGTTGAAGGACATCTGGGTTGTTTCCAGTTTTTTGGCTATTATGAATAAAGCTGCTAAAAACATTCATGTACAAATTTTTGTGTGAGATAATCTTCATTTTTCTGGGATAAATGCCCAAGAGTGCAACTGCTGGCTAAATATTAGTTACATGCTTAGTTTTTAAAGAAACTGCCACGCTATTTTCCAGAGTCATTGTACCACCAGATGGTCAACCATGTCAATGTAACTGAGTTCCAGGAAAAACTTGGACACCAAGGTTTAGGTGAGCTTCCCTGATTTGCAATACTCCATGTATATTCTCACACATTGTTGCTGAAAGAAGACAGCACTGTTTGTGACTTGACTTGAAGAGGACCACTGGAAACTCATCCTTGGAACTTTCCTACACTGTGCCTTACATGTCTCTTCCTCGACCGATTTTAATTTTACCCTTTTGCTATACCAGACTGTCGCTGTGACTCTAGCAGCTTTCAGTGACTTCTGTGAGTACTTCTGGCAAACGCTCAAACCTGAAGGCAGTCTCAGGGACACGCGCTTACATTGGTATCAGAAGTGACAGTGGTCTTGGGGACTCTAGAAGTTTGTATCTACGAAAACATCTTGCTGGGCTTTTGACAGGAATTATGTTAAACCTGCACAGCAATTTGGAGAGAAAGAACATCTTTACTATGTTGAGTGAAACTTCGAACATGACGTATTTCTTAGCTTTATTTTTTAGTACGGCATATTTGGTGACACTACTATAAATGGATCTTTAACTACTTGTCATTGGAATATAGAAAGACAATTGACTTTTTTATTTTATTTTTTTAAAGTTTTTTTTTTAAGATTTTATTTATTTTTGTTGACAGAGAGATAGAGAGCACAAGTAGGCAGATAGGAAGGCAGAGGGAAAGGGAGAAGCAGGCTCCCCGCTGAGCAGGGAGCCCGACGTTGGGCTCGATCCCAGGACCCTGGGATCACGACCTGAGCCGAAGTTAGATGCTTAACAACTGAGCCACCCAGGCGTCCCACTAAATTATACATTTCATCCAAAAGATTTATCTACAGACTTTGAATTTTCTACATAAATAATCATGTGTGGAAAAACTTCAGTTTTTTTTCTAATTCTTATAGCTTTTATTTCCTCCAGTTATAAATTAAGGAAAACTTTTAAAAAATAGCCTCAAATGTATTTACACCACTAATTATTGAGAAGAATATGATATCACATGAAGCTAATTATTATAAATAAAATAAAACTGGCATGAAATGACCACATTTTTTATTTTGATTGATTTCTTGATGTTAGACTTACAAAAGACCTAGCTCTGTCAGGTAATGTCATCTAGTTGCTGACTGTTGGTCATGAAAGTTTTCTGTAACCTTATAACAGACACTGACAGCTTCTGGAGTGTCAGTTATGCTCCTAACAATGTGGTTTCTTTTCATCCTCGTTAGTAATGTAGAAATAGACTATTTTTGTTACCTTCAGCCTCCAAGTCTAGAGTTGCCTTCACGCTGTCTGGTAATACTTTAATTTCCTTACCAGTTCTCTTCCCCAAAGATTTCCTCTCTGAATATCTTAAGGAAAAAAAAAAAAATCCGAGGATGCAACTGCCTTGTACATGGCAAGAATCTTTAAAGGATCCTGAACTTACTGACACAACAGCATTAATACATAAAGAATAACATCTTCCATTAAGATAAAGATGCACTCATTTTTAATTAAATACATGTATTCACAAATATGTAAACATAGCAAATTCCTACTTATGGACTAGTTTAGAAAATGACATGGAAACATATTACACAGGACTGAATACTAAATACCACATGATATTTCAGATTATCAGGATAGGGAAAATTCATGAGCACTCAAATTAAGTTCCCCTAGGGACTGATTTACAATAAAGATTGAACAGAACCAGATATGGCTAAACAATTACTAGAAAGAGTTATGAAAATTATTTAGAATTGTAATCCTTATTGCATTTATACTGAACTTTATCCTAAAAAAATTTCAAAACTCTAATTGGGCTTCCCATATAGGTTTCTGTGCAACTGTCCAGAAGACTTCTAGACTGAAATCTTTCATTATTGTTCAAGGAACTTCTTCTCAGGAATTAAATTTACTTCTGGGTTTGTAAGAACTCTCTTTTTCAAACTTTCCTTTCTTTTTCTTTCTTCCTTCCTTCCTTCCTTCCTTCCTTCCTTCCTTCCTTCCTTCCTTCCTTCCTTCCTTCCTTCCTTTCGTTCTTTCTCTTTCTCTCTTTCTTTCTCTCTTATTCTTTCTCTCTCTCTTTCTCTTTCAGAGAAAGAGAGAGAGGAGGGGGAGAAGGAGAGAGAGAATCTTAAGCAGGCTCCACACCCAGCGCAGAGCCCGACTTGGGACTTGATCTTGACCCTGAGATCATGACCTGAGCTGAAATCAAGAGTTGGACACTTAAGTGAATGAGCCACCCAGTCGCCCCTAGGTTTGTAAAAACTTTTAATTGAGGTTTGAGATGCTGTAATGGATGGAAAGTATATTTTACATGTGTTACAGAATTTGGCAAATACGTATTATTCCCCCTTCTTTGTTTTGTATTCTGGCTCTAAATAACATTACAAATTTAATTTTAATTTAATCATAAATATAATTAAAAAGTCCTCCCCCAAGTATTTTATTATTTAAATATTTTATTTATTATTTTATATAGAGAGAGTCTGAGTAGGGGGAAGGGCAGAGAGAGCAGAAGAGAGAGAATCCTAAGCAGACTCCACACTGAGCCAATATGGGGCTCGATTCTAGGACCTTGAGATCATGTCCTGAGCCAAAATCAAGAGTTGGGCACTTAATCGACTGAGTCAGCTAGGCACCCCATCCCCCAAGTATTTTAAAATCAGGGTGAGAATTATTACTTGGATCTTGTTAAAGTAGCAATGGATAGGCATTATTTCCCAAAGAATCTCAAATATATCCTTTGGGTATCACTACTAGGTGGATAGAATCTATTATTTTATTTCTATTCCACAGACAAAATTTAAAAAGTCATACTGATGGGAAAGCCCATGAATCCACTCACAAGGTTAGTTAAGGTGGAGGATTAATCTGCACAGTAAAAAAGAAAGATGTTGATTATTGAAAATAAGATGTCTTGGGGCGCCTGGGCGGCTCAGTCGTTAAGCGTCTGCCTTCGGCTCAGGTCATGATCCCAGGGTCCTGGGATCGAGCCCCATAAAGGGCTCCCTGCTCAGCGGGAAGCCTGCTTCTCCCTCTCCCACTCCCTCTGCTTGTGTTCCCTCTCTCGCTGTGTCTCCCTCTGTCAAATAAATAAAATCTTTAAAAAAAATGAAAATAAGATGTCTTCTTCAGTTAGTCAGATTTCAATGCTTCTGGGTCAACAATTTATATCCATTAGAAGAAAAATGAAGACTGTGGTAAACTTGCCTAAAAGAAGTTGCAAATGAAGGAAAACCTACATTATCAAGACAAAAGTACCTTAGGATTCCCATTAATAAAGAATGCTATAACCCATTTACTAGAAAAATATATTTACAAATTGTAAAAAGGGGGGCTAAAAGTTATACACCTTTACAATGATTTAACAGTGAAAAATTTTAATAATATCATTATGTAAGAAAATAGTAGCAGAGTTACTTTTGCTGTTTAAGAGTTACTTATCCATATCTGTTATTGAAAAAAGCATCTGAGATGACTTATATATATATATATTATAGTAGGATAGTAGAAAAAGGAGTGAAGAATAAAAGGAGTTAGAGAAATAGGATAAAGGCAGGGATAAGGTGAGATTAATACATAATGCTGATTAATACAAAGACCTGTACAATTGATGGATGATGACCAAAATTTGACTGCACTTCTTATTAACCAGTACAAAGAAGGTTATACAACTGATCATGATGCACTGTACCTAGGTAATAAAAGCAAACCAGGTGTGAAGAACAGCTGTTTTTTATACTTGTGTCCTTAGTGCAGACTTATGCTATGACACTACAGAGCAACTTGGGAGAAGTCACTCAGAGGACATCCAAATAATGTGTTTCAGGTGACCTGATAGTCTGTAATACTCTGGCTTGTTCAAGAGAAAAATTAATCATGTCTAAAGGAATGGATGGACAGTATCTCCTTTATATAACTCTATTATTTTTTAGATAATTATATTATTTGTATTTTTGCCCAATAAGATTTGAGCAACAGAATTGTTGCTGAGGTTACATTCTCTGGCTGAACTTGGATGACATTATTTTTGTTATTTTGGGGTCATCAATATGCTTTAATATCTACTCCAGAGGTTATAAAGCCTAACTAGGATATGTGCCCGAATAGATGATTCCTCTATAAGAAAATGGGGGCTAAGGGAGTGCTTGTGGGGAGGAAGGGCCAAGAGTTGCTCAAAAAAAAAAAATTCTGACTGCATTTCAATAGATGAATAAGTAATTATAAAGGTCCTGTATTGGATAGCATGTCTGTAAAAACTTTCAGCTTAGGTATTACTGCAGCCACAAATCATCGCTAATAAATAGCCCATAGAGGGGTGCCCTGGCTGGCTCAGTTGGTGGAATATGCCAGTCTTGATCTCAGGGTCATGAGTTCAAGCCCCATGCTGGGCCTAGTACTTAAAAAAAAATAGCCCATAGAATGTGGAGAATTTTTAAAAATTCAATTTTAAGCTAGTAGGTTTAAAGTTAAGCTAGTATGGTTGTAATACGTATTCCTAGTAATTATCATCATCATTAAGAAATAAAAGTTAAGGAGCGCCTGGGCGGCGCAGTCGGTTAAGCATCCGACTCTTGGTTTCGGCTCAGGTCATGATCTCCTGGTTGTGGCATCGAGACCCACCTCTGGCTCTGAGCTCAGCAATGGAGTCTGCTTCAGATTCGCTCTCCCTCTCCCCCCTGCTCACTGTCTCTCAAATACATAAATAAAATCTTAAAAAAAAAAAAAGAAGTAAAAATTCAAACTGAGTATTTCCTGTGTTCCTGGCATGGTGCTAAGCACTTTATCATACTAATTCATGTAAACCTGAGAATAATTTTTACAAAGCAGGTGGTGTTGCCCTCATTTTGCTGATGAAAAAACTGAAGTCTGAAGAGGTTATGGAGCTTGCTAAAGGTCTCAATGCTAGTAAATAAGAACTAGGGACTTTGTTTTGTTCACCCTTTATTCGATTGCCTAGGGCCATGCCTGACACCTAAAAGCTTCTGCATAAATATTTGTTGAAAGAGTGGAGTCCAAATGCCAGACTATTAAACTACAATACAGGGCTACTAAGGTATAAGCCAATACATGGTTTCAGTTTAAGGCAGCTGATCCCTTACTTCTTTCTTAAAGTAATGAGCCCTACTATGTTGACTTCTTGTTTTGGTAAGTTAAGTGGGAAAATGATCACTATCTTTGATATGCCAATGTAGACTTTTAGAAGACATTTTGGTGTGTTCAAGATTTTTTTTTCCATATTCATATTCTTTTCCTGAGCTAGTAAGCTCAACTAGATCAAAGAATGGGTTTGAATACTAAATGATTCACCTAACTTCACAGAATAAATATCCTCTATATATCACATACAGACTGAATCCTGTAAAGGGTTCAGGAACATTCACAATTACTCTCTGTTGACCAGAGGGAGATAAAACTGGAACCTATGGATGCTTCAGCAAAAGAATAGCCCAAACTGGAAAACAGTTTTCTTACCAGTAGGTAACCAATATACCACAGGCAAAAAAGAATGCAAACATTTAATGCATTTTTCTATTTAATTTCCGTCAACTCTCTTCTCCTTTCCTCATTACCTCATGAATTTAATCGTTTAAAGCCAGATGAAAACCTGCTGTAAGCTCTGTTTTGCTGGTTAGATTTTAAAAAGGTGGGTGTTAAACAGAGAAGTTAGCATAGGAGCCATGTCACCAAATGAAATGATGACCCACGCCAAAGTGCTATGGTATGGAAACAGGTAGGTCAGTATGGGTTGTAGGTCAGCCCAGGACTTTGAAGAAATCTGTGTATCTGTTCTTTCTTTATATCCATATCATTATCTTTTTTGCTAAAAAAGCACCTTGAATGTGTCTTGACTGAGGGAAGATGAGCATTTGCTCCCAGATGACTACGGATAGCAATCTTTCATAAACCATAAATGCAAACCTATTGGAGAAAAAGCCTCAAGGTCAGTTCTTCTAACTTTAGACAACCAATCAATAGGTCATTTCCTAAACATGAGGTTTCTATGCAACCACTCCAGAGCAGTATTTTTAACAAGAATAATTTTTTCCAACATAGTGCAAAAAGCTTGTTGTAGACTTACAACATTTTCAGAATGTTGTGAAAGAAATTTGTAACAGAAAGCAACATTTTCACTCTTATATAACTCACATCTCTTCCTCACAGGAAAGAGCCCCCAAAAAGATGAAGGGCAATATGGCCTCAGTGAAATACGCTGAATTGTAAAAATCTAGATTCTCATCTTTAAAGGTGAAATAATGAAAATGTTAAGAATCTGGGATGATACAATGCACAAGACACTGAAATGTAGTATCTACAATAATTAGTAGAGAACATTTTTTGAAATTTTGGGAATGATTTTTGCTTAAAATTTAAACTTGTATTTTACATATGAAAGTCAAAACACTGTACTGACTTTATAACTGATAATACTTCCTGCTTTATTTCAGATTTACACTGGACCTAAATATAACAGTTCAAGTTTTATGACCACAGAGAAAATATCCAACTTATTCAGAAAAGTGACTATCTTACAAATTAAAGTTATAATTAAAGAAAGCAGTTCTAGAAAAAATAATTTCATTAAAAGTGAGTGTTAATATTCCTAACTCTGGACTTAAAAAATTCTCTTCTCATAGTTCAGACAGCATCGTGGACAGTCATATTAGCTCATAATTACATATTTAAAAAGAATATTATGTACTTAAAAATTATCAAATTATAAAATAAGACAAATAAGATGTATCATTATGAAGTACTGGTAACTCTTCACTTTGAAAAATTTCTCCTAAAAGTGACTGGAATAATCTTACAAGGCAAATTAAAACTTGTGGATTAAAACTATTTTAGATTTTCACAAGGGGAAAAAATAAGAATCTTTATATTTCTTAATCTATATAGTGACAGTCATTCTTGTATTATTCAATAGCCTATCAAAAAAAAAATCTTGCTTTTTAATGAAGTCTCTGGTTAAACCACTTAAGTAGTGAAGTTTTAGGCCCCAGAACAAGACTATACAAATTTAAAACCACTAGAAATGTTGACAGATGCTTAATTACAGTGTTACATATGGAGGAAAACATACACAATTTGAGTGGATATTTTTATGAACAATTATCATTTAAAACAACTTTGGGAATAAAATTCATTTGTAACTATGTCATTCTTAATAAAAATTATTCTGTTCAGTCAGTATTTTTTCTTTATTTCTACTTACCTAAGTTCATCACAATTTTTGCAAGTAAATTCAAACATGAAGATATTCTTTTGGTCAGCATTTCAAGTTCCAAATTTTCTTTTATTAAAAAACATAAAATTTGGGCGCCTGGGTGGCTCAGATGGTTAAGCGTCTGCCTTCGGCTCAGGTCATGATCCCAGGGTCCTGGGATCGAGTCCCACATCGGGCTCCCTGCTCCTTGGGAGCCTGCTTCTCCCTCTGCCTCTCTCTCTCTCTCTCTGTCTCTCATGAATAAATAAATAAAATCTTTAAAAAACATAAAATTTAGTGATAAATTGTGTATAGTGATGTGATTCTGATGCTTTATATTGAGAAATGAAAAGCACTGATGTGAAAGTATTCCTAGAACTCAGAATTATTAAATTTAAAAATAAATTTTATTTTAAAAATAACTTCAGACTCACAAAAAAGTCACAAAATAATAATATAGTTGACTTCTAAATATCTTCAACCCAGATTTTCAGTTTTTAAAAACAATTTGTCATATTTGTTTTATTATTTACTCTTTCACTTTGTGTACATACATACATATGCGTATACACAAATATTTTTTTCTGAACTATTTGAGAGTAGGTTGCAAATATCATGCCCTTTAGTATGTATTTCCTACCAACAATGAAATTCTGCTATGTAACTACAGCTATAAAATTCAGATTTTACATTGATAGGATACTTTTTTAAAAACTCTACCATTTGTTTGCCAATTTTGCCAGTTGTCCATACAGTGTTTTTACTGTCTAGTACAGAATCTAGTCCAGGATCACAGAATGAAAACTATGAGGTTTAATAATTATTTCCTTTTATTTCCATCCATTTTTATAGATGTTTAAAAAGATAGTTTCATTTGGTTTCAATTTGAAACTTCAGAATGACAACACTAAATCTATCACTAAGATCTATGATAGTTTTAGTCAATTATCTGCATAAAAACATACGAATATGATTAAAATATTCCTGTTGAAGGTTATATATCTATCAGTGAGTAACAAATATCCATTTGACTCTATTTTATAAAGAAGCTTGCAATTCAGAAAGAAGAAAATTCCTATTTCAAGGCATGCCTTCCTGGGATTTTCTTGTTAGCTCTTGGAAGGTTATCTGAATTAAAATTTAAAAATCAATCAAGTATTCTATTTGCTAGGAATTAGAGTAAAATATTTATTCGATGAAGGGAAGACTGAAATCAGTGACTAAAGTCAAGTTTCTAAAATATTTGAGGCTTATATTCAACTATGACAATTTTCTTCCATACCCACTAGAAAATACAGAATTAACTGCATACATTGTTGCTAATGGCCTAGAAATAGTTTACACAGCTGAACTGAGGGACTTAAAATTTAAGATCTATTTCTGGCTACTCTATCAATATGCATGAAATTCTAGATAAGCCATTTAACTTTGATTTGTCCTAATTTCTCTATTTTTAAAAGCAGAAAAAGAAATGTTTGCCATACAGATATACTGCTAGGATTTTAGACACTTAATCTAGTGAAATCATAATATTAAATGTATCAAAGATCATAAATAATCATGATAAATATTATAAAGAGTAATGATAAATAAACCATTTGCTTAGGAGAGCAAGAAAGGATTTTACTGTTTAACCGATGTTTGTTGTAATAAAAAGTAGAAAACACAAATGAGTAAAAAGAAAAAAAAAAAAAAGAAAAATGGAAATCACCAGTAATCCTACCAACCAGAAACAACAAACTGGAATATATTATTTCAGACATTTTTTTCTATACATAAGCATACATATTTGTTTACAAAATGCATTACTTTAAGAATATAAAATTAATCATATTTCAAAATAAATACATTAAAATGTATTATACTGAGTGTTCTTGTTCTAGTTATCAGTTAACCACTGGTAACAATGATAAACTCTGGACAGTATATAACATACAGCTATTTGATGGCACTGAAGAATAACCTAAAGCAGATAGAAACTGAAGGAGATTAAACCTTTCAAATAGTTGGGTAGCCCTTCACCCAAAAGAATTCTTTCTGTAAGGTATAGGGTGGTTAGAATCCAAGCAAAAGGCTGCAGTCATTGGCTTGAAGTGTCCAAAGATGGTGTTGGGGGATACCAGAACAGCCGGAAACTAGGAAGGGAAATTCCTGGGGGGTAAAAAGAAGGAGCCAACCAGAGGGGGAAATTTGAAATCTGGGTACAAACTGCTTTCAGGTTTTTAGTTGAATTCTGAACTGTGTTGCAGGAGAAGATTCCAAGGAGCTGGTAGAAGGGCTACAACTGGAAAGTTAAATAAGCTGTTGCACACCATGAAAGAGAAAGTTTAGAGTTTTAAGTTGTTGCACATCATGAAAGAGAAAGTTTAGAGTTTGAGTCTTGTCAAATTAGAGAGGCTGGATTAACACCTTGGTCTTTCCACTATGAAACCCAGAAAGAGTAAAGATAATGTGCCAGGTCTAAGGGTTTATTCTAAAACCAAATGAAAAACTCACCATAACAAAGTACAAAACACATCTGAAGAAATTCAAGGTCATTGACAGAATCCAAAAACTCAACAACTCGCCACCATAATGTCCATATAATAAAAACTTACTCGATATGCAAGAAAAAAAAAAAGAGTAAACTGTGATCTGAAGTGAAGGGATGGGGGTGGTGGGACAAAACAATAGAAATGGATTTAAAGATGACCCAGACATTGGAATTAGCAAACCAAAACTTCAAAGCAACTATTATAAATATGTTCAAGAACTTAAAGAAGTGGCTCTAATAAGTGAAAGATATTTTAACAGACAAATCAAAACCTTAAAGCAAAAGCCAAGTGAAAATACTAGAACTGTAAAGTATAATATCTGAAAGGAAAATTCACTGGATGGACGAATACCCAACTGGAGAAAGCAGAAGAAAGCTTCAGTGAACTTGAAAACTCATCAACAGGAATCATCCAAGCCAAAGAACAGAAAGAAAAAAGATTGCTGGAAAAAAAAAAAAAAAGAAACAAAGCCTGAGTGACCTGTGAGACAACATAAAGCCACTTAATTTTTGTGTAACTGGAGTCCCAGAGGAGAAGGAAAAAGGGACTAGGGAAGGAAAAACATTTGAATTAATACCCATGAATTCCAAATTAGGTAAAAAAAATTAACTTATGAATCAAAGAAGTCCAACAAATAATGAATAGGATGAATAAAAATAAAACCACATGGACACATCATAGTAAGACTACTACAACTCAAAGATAAAAAAACCTTGAAAGTAGCAGGGGTAAAAAAGACATAATACATACAGCAGAATAATGATACAGAGGACTGTTGATTTCTCATCACTAACAATGGAGGTCAGAAGGCAATGAAATGACAACTTAAAAAAATTGAAAAACAAAAAACAAACAAAAACAACAACAAAAAACCCCTCATCAACCCAGAACTCTATTTCCAAACAGGAAAATACCTCTTAATTAAGTGATCAAGCAGAGAAAGACAATTATCATATGGTTTCACTCGTTTGTGGAACATAAGGAATAGCACGGAGGACCACAGGGGAATGGAGGGAAAACTGAAGTGGGAGAAATCAGAGAGGGAGTTGAACCATGAGAGACTATGGACTCCAGGAAACAAACTGAAGGTTTCAGAGGGGAGGGGGGTGGGGGATAGGTTAATGATGGGTATTAAGGAGGGCACACGTGGTGATGAGCACTGGGTGTTATATGCAACTAATGATTCATTGAACGCTACATCAAAAACTAATGATGTACTATACAGTGGCTAACTGAATATAATAAAAAAAAATAAAACCTTTCACAACTATTAAAAAAATTAAAGTGAAATAATGTTAACTATGCTGGAATTAAAATATTAAAAAAGGCAAAATAAAGACATTTTCAGGTAAGTGATCAAAAGGGAGAATTTGTGGTCAGCAGACCTGCACTAGAAGACATACATGCCAGAGGAAATTCTTTAGGCTGGAGGGAAATAATACCAGATAAAACTTCAATCTACAAGATATGCCCAGTAATGGAAATGGTAAACATAAGGGCAAAAATAAATACCATTTTTTCTTCCATTAATTTAGAAGAATACATTAGAATATTTATTTACTTATTTATTTATTTATTTATTTTTATGACAGAATCTTTAATGCAAAAATTATAACAATGTATTTTGTGGTTTTAGGGTACATGGATATAAAATATATGCCAACAGGGGCACGTGACTCTTGATCTCAGGGTCGTGAGTTTGAACCCCGCATTTGGTGTAGAGATTACTTAAATAAATAAAACTTTAAAGTAAAATAAAATATATGACAACAATAATAAAAGGATAGAAGGATAAATGGAAATACAATGTTGTAAGCTCCTTACATTTTATATGAAAATGTACAATATTAAATCTAAGTAGACTATGGTAAGGATGCACAGATCAACCCTTAATCTCTAGAGCAACCATTAAAAAATAACACAAAAATGCATACTAAAATGACTTTTAGAACAATTAAAATACAAAAAAAAAAAGAACAAGAAAACCTGGACAAATGGGGGAGACATAAACAATATATTAATAACTACATGAAATTTAAATGGGCTAGTTACTCCAATTCAAATTCAAATTAAAAAGGCTACAACACAAATGTTGGTGAGGATGTGCAGCAACTCAATTAGAACTCTAATAGGAGTATAACATGGTACAATCACTTCGGTAAAAATATTTGGCAGATTTTAATAAAATGTATATATATCTACATCATGACTTAGCTATTAGCTATTGGTCCAAAAGATAAGAAATAGATAAGAAAACAAACAGATAAGAAAACAAATGTCTACAAAAAGGCATGTAAGAAAATGTTCATAGAAGCTTTATTCATAATAGCCAAAAATCAGACAGAGTCCAGCTGTCCATCAATAGGAAATGGATATAAAAATTGTAATATATTCATAAAATGGATACTACTTAGTAATTAAAAAGAATGACCTAGTGATACATATAACAATTTGGATGAATCTCAGGTAAAAGAAGCCAAACACAAAAAAAGTATATGCTCTAAATGGCATTTATGTAAAGTTTAAGAACAGGTAAAAAAATCTATGGAGATAGATTATAGCTCATTAGTCTACACCAGTCTTTCCTCTTCTTCCACAGTCTGCAATGATTTAAAATTTAGCAAAAGAATATGTCTATATTAATTGGATGGTGTTGGGTAACTCTACCTCAAAAAGATGAACTCATCTACTAAATTGCAGAGAACAGTCTAAAATTACTGCTAATAAGATTACAAAATCACCTTATTTGCTTATAAGATGGTGACATTCTAATCATGTATTCTTGGTGACTCTCCAAGTAAGGAACTTGTCAGATCAACATGGTGTTATGTTCAACATTTACAGGTAATAGACAGTTCTGGTTCTTAACAACTTGTCAATGATAAAGACAGTACTGTAAGAGCACTTTATCACTAAAGGATTTGCAAAGCTTCCAGAGAATGTTAAAAATTATAGTCCCAAAAGGACAGTTCAGTAAAAATTCACCAACCCTTTTTATTAAATAGACTGCTAATATGAGTCATTACATCCCAAGGCAGCAGAACTAATGGGCATATAATAATAATTTAAACTCTGACATTTTAACAAAATATACGACAATGAAGTAACAAAAATAGGCAATGTACCTAATGTTTTCTAAGAATAAAGGAAGAAAATGTAGTATTTTTTATTTGAGTTGATTCAAAAAGTATTTGAAGTTCAAATATAGTCTGGGACCAAAGTAGCCTCACTCAAAAGAATTTTTAAATAACTCTTAAGTAATTGGAGAATCCTAGTCTGATAGGACTAAATGAATTAATGTTCTTCATTTTTCTCCTGGTTTTAGAGGAGGAAATGGAAAGAAGCAGTTTTGACTATCATTGGCCTCTCCTCCAAGTAGAAATGTTTATTACATTGGTTTAAAATTACCAATTTAAACTAATATTTAATAATCAGGATAATTTTCAGTACCAAAAAATACATTCAATCATTTATGTTTTACAGTACAGTTTTTTACATGAAAAAATGACCTGAATTTCTGTCATCTTTTGTTACAATATCAGTTGCTGTCAGAGTTAGGAAAAAATTATTTTGAAGAATCTCTAGGAAGTTGGTTGAACATATTTAGGAATATTATCAGATTGTATATTTCCAATAATTTTACATATATTTTATGGAGAGGATTGTGTTCCATGTCTATTGGCACAATGGCATAATGATTGGCATAATGATTACTGCATTTACTGTTTAGCTTATTCAACATTTAACTTTTCTTAAAGTTTATTCTGTGGACCTCTGGCTTTGTGGGATACTAACAGCTGTTGATTCAAGGTTATGTTCAAAGGAAAGCTCCTTATTGTAGCCTTTCTTGGAGGTATCAGTGTGCTAATGTGCACTGTGACACAAGGAAGGGAGGATTTCTTTTTCTTTTTTGTTATTTTTTTAAAGATTTTATTTTTAAGTAATCTGTACACCCAACCTGGGGCTTGAACTCACATCCCAAGTTCAAGAGTTGCACGCTTCACTGACTGAGCCAGCCAGGCACCCCACAAGGGAGGATTTCAATGTGCACTATCTCCCAAACATATTTGGCCAATGAGTTTTCTTGGGACAGTTTTCTGGACTTCTATTTAACAAAACACACTTTGGAAAATTCTGGTCTAGAGGAAATACAGGTATCAGCGAGAGTTGTAGCAGGTTGGAAAAAAAAAGGAGAGAAAAGAAAGAGCAAATACTATTTTAAGTCACTTGTTTCTCAGTGCTTATTTCCTTAACTGTAAAATGCTATTTACTAGCTGTAACCCTGGGCAAGTTCTGTAATCTTTCTTTCTCTCTTTCATCTGTATGAATGGGACTACCAGCAATAATGCCTACTTCTCGATTTGTGATGAGCACTGAAGATGACATACATAAAGTGCAAGCGTAGTACCTGCCACATGGTCCTGCTTGAAAAATGAGGGTGACTGGTATTGGAATATTTTGGTACAACCTATATGAACTGGGGGCTTTCTTTTATATAGAAAAAAAGACATTCATTCCCATTTTAGCCTGTTCTCCTACTTTCACAATACTAACTTCTAAGTGAAAGATATTGAGAAGACCTGCTCATAAGAAGCCTGCTTACCTTTCTGGAACCCAACATTTAGGTTTGACCAAGAAACCTGCTGACCACCCGGGCATTTTGGCACTATTGTTTCCACAGAAAAAGACATTTTTTTGTATAGCATGTGGTAACTTCTGGTTTATCTTCACATGTACTCTCAGATTCTATACTTCTAATAAACGAATGGGGTTAGTAGGACAGAAACTGTTCTCTCTAAATCATGGACCTGGAAACTAAGGCTTGGAGAGGTTACCATTGTGAACTGCCCAAAGTCACCGAATTGGCAAGTGGCAGTGTCTAGACTCAAACTTAGGTTTTTGGCTTTGGTTGAGTATCTGAATGAATGAGTGATTCAGACAGGGTCCCCTGATTTTGCATTTTAGAATACTTTAGTTGAGTTCAATAAACATTTACTGAGTTGCTCCTATATGCTAAGCACTGTGCTAGGTGTGAATGAGACATTTATTTTTGTTCTTGAAAAGCGTATAATCTAGTGGTACTCAGAAAATTAGAAAACAGAAAAAAAAAAAAAAGAAAACTAATGCTTTGGAATAGTTTTCTATGGTAGTGACCTCCTTGAAATGCTTTTTGGCATTAGTTCCCCAGAGGTCCACCAGAAGAGAGTTTATGGTGACCACAGCAAGGGCCTAGTGTAAGAGCGCAAATCTGAAGATCTCCTCCTGTGGTGAAGCCTGTTGTTTTTTCTGTGTTCATTCAGTCACTAATAATACGCCAGCCAGTAACGGCGAGTGCTGGGGAAGCATTTGCTGTGGTGCCTGTAATTCTTCGCTTGAAATACCTTCCTTTCTTTGTGTCCATCTTTCCTTTCCCAAGAGAGCACAGAAATGTACTTTCTACTTTAGAAATGCCCAGTTGTTGGAACATCTCATGAGAAATGTATTTTTCCTTTCTTTGTTATCATTATATTTCTATTGTATTTTCCTCATTCCTTTTAGCATCCTCATGTTTCCCCAAATTTATTACTTATCTTTACTACCTATTGAACTGCTAATGCCTATTTGTTCACAGAATTACTTGAACATGCTCTTGGCATGAGAACCAAAAGAAAAAAATCTGTCCCTCCTTGATAACTGCAAAACTTTTATCATAGCCACTTTGCTGTTTAGAAACTTTGCTTTTAAAAATCATTGATTAGTTTTCTGACTGAATCTGAGATCCATTTTTCTGTTCTTATCCCTGCAGCCTTCTGTTGTTAAAAAAGACACTGTTGATTACTTCTCACGGATGTGTTAGCCACAGCATCAGAATCACAATCCTACCAATTTCTGACTATTTTTTGTGTCTGCTTCCTCTTGAAAGTATCTACTTGTAGCTGGAGTGTACTGGAAAGCACAGCAGCCTCAGAGACATAACTCCTGGGCACCTAGTTCTAACACTTCCTGGCTTTATGGTTCTGTGCTAATCGCCAGGCTGAGCCTCAGTTCCTTCACATAGAAGATAATATATGAAGCTAATAAGAGTACCTATTTCACATCATTGTTCCTGAGGACTCCATGAGATGAATATGTGAAAGTATTTTATACATCCTAAAGCACCCTCCAAACGGAAATAATAATTTCCACTAATATTAATACTGAATGGAAATACTAATCTGAAAAACTAAGATTCAGATATGAAGTTGTTTTTTTTTTTTAAGATTTTATTTATTTATTTGACAGAGAGAGACACAGCAAGAGAGGGAACACAAGCAGGGGGAGTGGGAGAGGGAGAAGCAGGCTTCCCGCCGAGCAAGGAGCCCGATGCGGAGCTCGATCCCAGGACCCTGAGATCATGACCTGAGCCGAAGGCAGACGCTTAACTGCTGAGCCCCACCCAGGCACCCCCAGATATGAAGGTTTTAAAAAAGTTTGTATTTTAATTCCAGTTAGTTAACATGCAGTGTAATATTAGTTTCAGGCGCATGATATAGTGATTCATCACTTCCATACATCACCCGATGCTCATCACGACAAGTGCTCTCCTTAATCCCCATCACCTGTTTCACCCATCCCCCTACCCACCTCCCCTCTGGTAACCATCAGTTTGTTCTCTGTAATTAAGAGTCTGTTTCTTACTTTGTCTCTCTCATTTCTTTTTTCCTTGCTTGTTTGCTTTATTTTTTATTTTTTTTGAGAGAGAGAGAGAGAGTGAGAGTGAGAGAGCATGAGCTGGGGAGGGGAGAGGCAGAGGGAGAGGGAGAGGGAGAAAAAGAATCCCAAGCAGGCTCCATGTCTGCAGAGCCCGACATGGGACAATCTCAGGACCCTGAGATCATGACCTGAGCCAAAATCAAGAGTCAGATGCTTAACTGACTGAGTCACCCAGGCGCCCTGTTTTGTTTCTTAAATCCCACATGAGTGAAATCATATGGTATTTGTCTTTCTCTGACTGACTTATTTTGCTTAGCATTATACTCTCCAGCTCCATCCATGTCGTGTAAATGGCAAGATTTCATTCCTTTTTATAGCTGAAAAATATTCCATTGTATATATATGCCACATCTTCTTTATCCATTCATCAGTCAATGGACACTTGGGTTGCTTTCATATCCTGATTATTGTAAATAATGCTGCTATAAATATAGGGCTGCATGTATCCCTCTGAAGTAGTGTTCTTGTATTTTTTGGGTAAATACCCAGTAGTGCCATTGCTGGATCATAAGGTAGTTCTATTTCTAACCTTTGAGGAACCTCCGTACCAGATATATTAGATTTTTATGTTCTTTACTCTCTAGATATATTCCAAGAGCTTGTTTTTTAGTTAATATCATTTTCATATAAGTGATTATATGTATATATTATATACATCTATATATGTAGGTATATACATGTATAAAAATATACAGTAGAAACTGACTTGAACCAAATTACAGGACAGATTTACAGTTATAATCTACTGGCAATGGAAAACTTAATGCTTTCTCTTTTATCCATTTAAACATGAACAGGTGGGAAGTTTCATCTTTTACATCCAGTGAGCAATAAGGGAAGGGGCAAGAAATGTGGTTGGACTAGTGTATTTCCACTCACTTCTCCTAGAGAAAATGACTCTGTCGGTGATGTTATATTGCTCTGCGGTACAAAGAAAGCATGCTGTTTTCAAGTAGTTCAATGATGGGCAGTAGTGGTAACAGGACCAAGCAGCCTCAAAGGGGGAAAACGATTAGCTCAAGGAGAGTCACACTGCTCTCTCACTTCCTGCCCAGTCAACTCTTCAACCCACTGTCATCTTAAATGTTTGTCATAACACAACACTTAACTAGCAACTGAAATCATTTATTTGTTTATTTACTAGGTTTTTTTTTTTTTTGGCTTGCTTGTTAATTGTCCATAAGCTCTGACTAAAATGTAATCTCCTTCAGGTCGGGAACTCTGCTGTGTCTGCTGCTGTGTCCCATCACAGTGCCTAGAACAGTGTCTGGCACATACCAGGTGTGTACTAAACATTTGTTGACTGACTGACCGACTGACTGGTAAAGTCTTCTGAAATAGTTGAGAGCTCAGTAAATGCTGAATTGAATTAAAAATGAAATACATTTTTCTGAGATGAGTACTTAACTTCAAATGTTGTCTTCTCCAGAGAAAAGAATATACTATTATGAAAAAAATTTAAGAAAATTCAAAAATTCTTTCAATGTTTTTCAAAAAAATATAGGTGCTAGGTTCCAAATACTAAAATGACAAGATAAAGCAAGTTTTTCTTCTAATCTGCTGATAGGTCTACTATTCTCAGGAACCCAATCCTTTGAGTAAAATGATCATAAAAAATATGATTGTTAAAAGCTTCTGGAAATACAAGAAACGTAATTTTAACTGTGTATTTGGTTAAAAATGGAATTTGCTGCTTCTTTATGGCTTTGATATTAATAGGACTCTCACTAAAAGGAGCTATTTCTATTCCACAGAAATAATTTTAAGGAGTCATGTACTATTCACATTTATTTTGGAAAAATATGGTAAAAAGAAGAAATAAGACACTGTTCATTATTTTCATCTTTAACATATTTTCACATTTAAAAAGATTTTAAAAGAAACAAAACACAAATGCAACAGCCTACACATTTTTCTTTTGTTTCCCCCCCCAAAAGAAAACCCAACACTACCCACAACACTATGGCAGATTTTTTGAAATTTGTTCAGGCATGCAGCTTTAAGCCCTTTAATAATCACTTACATGGTAAAACAAAACAGAAACAAAAACAAAACAAAAACTGATACCATCGTTTAGTCCAAACATTTTCTAAGTGCCTATATGCCAGACATTGATGGGTAGTAGGGATATAAAGGAAAACAAGACACAGGGCCCATCCTTGAGATTATGGTACCAATGCCCCCTTGGAGGGAATCCAAGACATACCTGTCTTATTCCAAGTTGTACTTCATGGTAAATGGCATTAAAATGAAATTTCAATGTTATATGAGAAGTTATATTTGGATGCATAAATTCTGCTTATAATGAAAATGACATTGCATTACAAACCTTCTAATTAAGTTGAGAGACTATTTGTACTATACTGTACCTTCAGCTAAGTCAACTAATATAGAGACCCTTCTGCTAAAAACAACAGTAACATTTTCTATACAACGTGTACTGTTTTCTTTAAAATGATGCTTCTTAATTCTTCATAGATTTTTAGTAAATAAATGGCTATTATCTACATTAGATAAACATGAAGATCCATATAACTTTTTCTCTGTGAAGGGTGAATGGCCATCTTCGATTATAGTAAGTTATAGTAAGTTATGGTAAAAATTAATGCAGTCTTCTATATGAGCCTCATCACTGAATCATGTCTTAATGTTATCTTACAGGCATTTATTTTATTGTATTTTATTTTTTTCTCCATTCTCTCCTCCTGGGCTTTTATTGGTCATCAGTAAAAAAGTTAACAGTATCAGGAAGAGAAATTAAGGAAATAATCCTATTTTTAATCACATCAAAAATACTTAGTAGTAAATTTAACCAAGGAGGTAAAAGAACTATACACTGAAAATAAGACATTGATGAAAGAAATTGAAGACACAAGTAAATGGAAAGATATTCCATGCTCGAGAATTTGAAGAATTAATATTGTTAAACTGTTCACACTTTTCAAACAATCTACAGATTGAATGCAATTCCTATCAAAATTCCCATGGCATTTTTCACAGAACTAGAACAATCCTAAAATTTGTATGGAACCATAAAAGATTCCGAACAGCCACAGCAACCTTGAGAAAGATGAACAAAGCTGGAGGTATCACACTTCCTGATTTCAAACTGTATTACAAACTTAAAGTAGTCAAAACAGTATGGTATTGGCATAGTAACAGATACATAGATCATTAGAATAGAACAGAGAACCCAGAAATAAATCCATGCATATTTAGTTGAAAATTTTCGACAAAGGAACCAAGAATATACAGTGGGGAAAAGACAGTCTCTTCAATAAATGGTGTTGGGGAAACGACAGCTACATGCAAAAGAATGAAATTGGACCCCTATCTTATACCAAACCCAAAAATCAACTTAAAATGGATTAAAGACTTGAACATAAGACCTGAAGCTGTAAAACTTCCGGAAGAAAACATAGGGGGTAAACTCCTTGACATCAGTCTTGGCAAATGATTTTTTGCCTTACCAAAGCAAAGGTATCAAAAGCAAAAATAAAAAAGTGCAACCATATCAAATTGAAAACATGTGCACAGCAAAAAAAACAGAAACAAAAACAAAAAACAAGACCAAGCAGACAAGCCACCAATAAAATGAAAAGGCAACCTACGAAATGAGAGAAAATATTTGCAGATTACATATGTGGATAATTAGGGGTTATGAAAAAGTGCTCAACAGGGAAATGCAAATCAAAACCACAATGAGATAATACATTGCACCTATTAGAATGACTATCATCAAAAAGACAATGGATAAAAGTGTTGGCCAGGATGTGGGAAAAAGGGAACCGTTGTGTATTGTTGGGAGGAATGTAAATTGGTACAGTCACTATGGAAAACTGTATGGAAGGTCCTCAAGAAATTAAAAATAGAACTACAAAGTGATCCAGCAATCCCAATTCTAAGTATCTATCCAAGGGAAATGAAAACAGGATATCGAAGAGATATCTGCACTCCCATGATCACTGCAACACTGTTCACAATAGCCAAGATATGGAAATAACCTAGGTGTCCATCAATGGATGAATAGATAAAGATATATAAATATACACACAGGGGAATATCATTCAGCCATGAGAAAGAAGGAAATCTGGCCATTAGCAACAACATGAACGGACTCTGAGGGCATTACGATAAGTGAAATAAGGCAGACAGAGAAAGACAAATACTGCCTGGTATCACTTATATGTGGAATCTAAAAAAAAAAAAGTCAAACTCCTAGAAATAGAGAGGAAAAACGTGGTTGCCAGGGGCTGGGGTTGGGGGAAATAGGGAGAGGTTGGTAAAAGGATACAAACTTTCAACTATAGGATAAATAAGGTCTGAGGATCTAAAACATGGTAACTATAGTTAATAAGAATGCATTACGTAAATGAAATTTGTTGAAAGTAGAACTTAAATATTCTCACACACAAAAAAAGATAAATATTCAAGGTGATGGGTATGTTAATTAGATGGGAGGAATCCTTTTCAATATGTATATTAGATCATCATGACGTACACTTTAAGTGTCTTAGAATTTTGTCAACTCTACCTCAAAAAAGTGAAAAAAATGAAAATAAAATATTTTAAAAAATCAACAGTATAAGGAATGCTAACTGGACTTCCTATAAATACATTCATGGAAGATATGGCCCATTATGTTAGTTAGTCTTTCTTGGATAAGAATCCCCGTGATTTCATTTCATTTCAATTTCAACCAACAATTTTTTCTAGGAGTTGGAGTCATGGGGATTAACAAGACACATGTGCTCACTGACTTCAGGGAGTTTACAATCTGATCGGGGAAGGAGACACTAAAATAATTCCATAAATAATTGCTCGTTTACAAGTAAATATGTGATGATTTCTTTGTTATTTATTGCAAGGAAACAATCTTTTCAGAAGAGTGTATATGCTTTAGCTTTTCTAGTGAAGAAGATATTGTCGGTTATTATTTCCTTTTCCTTGACTGTAGGAAGCTAGAGATAAATTTTATGCTAAATTAATATAACTATCATACCATAGGGTGGTGGACAATTATCTTTACCTCTAAGTAATTTTTTATATTATAAAATCCTCACTTTAATCATTATATCTTGTATAAGTCTTATTGCCTGTATAAGGCTGACCAAGGAAGTAAAGAGGGACAGGGTTTGGGGAGGGGACTAAACTGTACAGCATAAATAAAAACAACTATGTTTTCTTGAAGTTTTATTTCACAGTTACATTTGAAAACCAGAATTGTTCTATCTATCCACTGTTGTATAAAAACAGTATATAATTATTTTAGTAGTTTCAACTCAAGAGTTGTCTCTAAACCTGTAATGGTACAAAAACTGGGGGCTATTAATCGCTTTTAGCCCCATGACAGAAACAAGGGACTCATTAAAATTTCATGGAAGTACCATAGAACATATTATGTTAAAAAATCAGAATTTCATAATCTTTTGAAGCTCTGCAATACTTTAATGGTACTTCTAATAGTGCCTAACACTTGGAAGGGTTCCACAGTTTGGCTCCTATAAAGTAGTTTTTGACAGCAAATGTGCAGGAACCAGAATCTATACTGAAACTTGAATCTGAGCCACTTAGACATCATGATGTTGCCCAAATGTGAAGTGGTTTCCATTGGCAATACCATAATATCTTCTCACTGAAGCACGAAACTGAGTTTGGGGGATATTTAGCTACCAAAAGAAGCAGACATTATCTAAGCCTTGATCAGACAGAAAAAAATTGAAAATGACTTCCTGGCATTCATTCAGTGGAAAATGAAGACAAGAAGAAGCCAAATAAAGTTAACAGCTCTAAAAAGAGGCTAGAAATTGTGGTGCTCTAGAGTCTTCATCATCACTGCCATGCTCTTTGATGCCAATAAACATTTATTGAGTTCTCACCATGTGCAAAGCACAATGCTAGGGGCTTTAGTTATAATGGTCTTGAAGGTCATGGACTTCTAATTTTTTAATTTAATTCCAGTGTAGTTAACATGTCATGGACTTTATGTTATACCTCCCTGTAAATTCCCTGTGCCTGGCACAGGGTTTTGAGGATAGCAAATATCAGTAAGGATGTATGGATTATGTGAATGTGACTGCAAGGGGGGGCTTGGAGTCTAATTGGGAGTTAGGAGAGAAGTGACTTCCTTGCTAGCAGAGGTTGTTATCTTAACCCCTTTATACTATTTTTATCTAGGACAGTGTCTAGCATATAACAGGTACCTAAAAATAGCCAGTTAATCAATAATGAGCAAATAATTTTGTAAAAAAACATTTATTGAACATTCACTATGCTTTAGATGATTTACTATGTTGAACTCTCACAACAGGAAAGTGCTGTTATCCCCATTTTAGAGATGACATAGCTCAAGTTTATAGGGGTTGGGCAACTTGCTCAGTTTACCCAGACGTTAACTTGTGGAGGCAGGATTTGAACCCAGGCAGTCTGATTGCAGTTCACACTCCTCACTATCATACTGTACATATAAAAAAACCCCCAATATTGTCAGGTAGCCTATGGTAAAGGTCAGCTGAATGGCAGAGATAGTAAGTCCTTTAACTTTAGAATAAGAAGTGATTACTGAGGACTTTTGGGCAATAGGAACAACCTTCTGAAGAAAGTAGAACTTGAGGTGGGTTTTGAAAGAATAAGAGTAATAGTTAAGTCCTGCGGAAGGAAGAAGAGAAGCAGACAAGGGTGGATGGAGATGCTCAGATGCAGAGAAGAGGTAGACTCATTTGGATAGAATGAAAGAGTTCAGGTAGGACAGTAGTAGAAAACCTAATTAGAGATTTAGCAAGAACAAGAGAGCGAAGGACTTAAGAATTTGGATTTCATTCTTTAGGCAGAAGCGGAGCCAACAAAGTTTTTCTCACAGAGAAAGAGGTGTCAAAAGCTGCTTTTTAGGAAGCTATGTAGGATATATAGAGGGTGAGAACTTAGAGCCCAGGAGACCAGGTAGGTGGAGGTGAAGAAGACCTGGACTGAGATAGCTGGCAACGGCAATGGAGAAAAAATTACAGAGGAAAGAGAAAGAAAGAACCAAGAAAACTTGACTGCCTTGATGATGAAGAGAGGGATGAATCAATACCTGTGTGACAAATACTGATATTGTCACTGTCAGAAATGGGGGACATTTAGGAAGAAGAGTTGGTTTTTGGATGATTACTAAACTTCTAATTTAAACCTCTTGATTCCTAGAGACTTAAGGCATTTATTAATCAAATAACTTAAACATTTGGATACTGTTATAAACCAGGAACTGGGCCAGATACAGGTGACAGAATGGTGAGCAGGAAAGATATGGTTCCTCTTTTCACAGACTTAGAGTTTGTGAGAGGAGAGAGGCATTAAGTAATTATAATAATAGTGATGAGTTTTATGATGGTGATGAAATACAGAGTATTATGGGACCATATGGTAGGAGCATACAGGGAGTGTAGCCTGAGACTTCCTTGAGGAGTGACATTTAAGCAATGGATCATGTTAATAGTTTGGTTAACAGTTAATAGTTTGGCTCATAGTCCCCATATCAGGGAGTTAACCTGTGTGCTATATAGCACATGTTATATATATATATATATACATGTATATATATGTATATAGACATATATATACACACACACTCACATATACTAGAGGTGTCAGTGATGGTATCTGCTCACCAACCACCCCTTGTAGTAAAACTAAATTGATTACAGACCTGTTTCAAAGGACAGCAGAAGGGGTGTCTTTTTTTACCATATAACCCTGCACCTTCCATCCACAGCTGACTGAGCCTGGGATGGATACTGATCTAAGTGCAGCCAATCGATAGGACCATCATCTATGATCTGAAGCAAAGAGATGCAAAAAAAAAAAATATAATAATTTCCTTAAGAATTGAATGGAAGAAACCAAGGTATTGGGGGGGGCCTGCAGCTGAAGTAAAGTCAGAACTGGAGAGACCCAAAGGCTATTCATTTGCCAAAGTTCTGAGTGGGCAGAAAGAATAAGCAAGAGGAAAAAGCTGGTCCATATATAGTGACTAGAGGCATGACAGAGAGAAACAGATTCCTCTAGAGAGATACATGTCTCATGAGAGACAAGTGGCAGGAGTAGAAGCTTTGAACAGCAGTATTAATTGTCAATGACTTTCCAATGACAAGACAATGAGTACCTTCACAATAACTCTTATTCTGTTCCTTTCACTTTAGAACAACATTAAAAAGTCCAAATGGCTTAAATTACAATTTCAGTACAGAGTTCAGTTCTTTTTTTTTTTTTTTTTTATTTGAGAGAGAGAGAATGAGAGACAGAGAGCATGAGAGGGAGGAGGGTCAGAGGGAGAAGCAGACTCCCTGCTGAGCAGGGAGCCCGATGCGGGACTCGATCCCGGGACTCCAGGATCACGACCTGAGCCGAAGGCAGTCGCTTAACCAACTGAGCCACCCAGGCGCCCCCAGAGTTCAGTTCTTATATTCTCTGTACGAACCTTCTTCAGGAGACAAACTATAAATTCAATCCAAGGTAGCTGAGTGGATCTCTATTGCTTATAGACAAGAGGGCTTAATTAAACACATTATCCCCTCACGGATAAAAGTAAGCTAAAAAGGAGATACTGTGTTGAGTTCAGCTACCAGGGTAAATAAATTATTATATATAAAAACAAATCTGTTTGCTACCTTTAAATGTCTTTAATTGTCATAATTATAGCATGCCTATCTCAACACAGATGCATACGATATATTCTTAGGAAAATTGTCACAACTGTTCATACTTACACTCAAGTGTTATATTTGTATGCAGTATACCATACACATATACATGAAATGTATTTATACACACCTAACTAAATATCTGTGGTAAGACATCAATTATACAAACGACAAACAAAATTATATGACTTCCTTATAACTCTGTGTGCATGCCAGGAACACCGAGATGATAATGCTCTTGATATAATCACTGTCTCTTTTCGCACAGCCTCATAGTGTATCATGGGGGAGAGATGAGATTCAGCAAGGCTATGCACCATGACGTCATCTTTTGAGTTTTACCCCTATCCTCTTATTCTGTCAGCCACTCTCCTCTATTTTCCTCAACTGTGCTTTCTCCATTCTCTCTCCTGGTTAAAACAAAACTATAAACACTGTCGTCAAACAAGTGATAAGACAATTAGGGTATCTGTGCCAAACAGTTTTTATATGCTAAAAATATGCACTTTTCTATAAAGTTACCATTTGGGACAAGGGTAAGGGAGCTGAACCAGTGGTTCTCCTTCCCCTGAAAGGAAAGCTCTTGGCTTTTCATTTTCAATTAAGCCTAAACTCAGTGAATTACTTCAGCTTAGAAGGAGATGAGAAAGAAAATTCGGAGAGAACAAGAAGTGATTTTTAACTGGTCAAGGGGGAGGGATAAGTAGGCTTAACATACACCCATCTCTCCCCTGTTCCATGCACGGGAGGCTGTGGGACAGACTGAGCCAGGAAAAACTTGTCCAAGAGCATTTATAACAATGGAGCGGGACTGTCCTCCTTCCATAGCTCAGCTGGGCTTTGGTCACGGAAAGTGGAACAGAAAGTGAAAGGAGAAGGAAGGAGAGAGATCACCCGGCTGTTCAGGCCTTGGTGACAAGGAACTAAAGGTAATTTACCTCTGGTTAATTATCTGCGTTCTCAAAACTGTGGGTTGTTTCCCTAATGGAATAGCAGAAGTTGCAATGAAAAATTATACCTTTTTGTCCAAGTACAAGGAATTTGGTTCCAGATATAATTTCTTCAACAGTGAAGATAACTTTTTGAAAAAAATGAAGGCAGTATTTTATAATGCTAACTGCATTATTTAAAACTCATTTAGGGGCGCCTGGGTGGCTCAGCCGTTGAGCGTCTGCCTTTGGCTCAGGTCATGGTCCCGGGGTCCTGGGATCGGGCCCCGCATCGGGATCCCTGCTCCGTGGGAGGCCTGCTTTTCCCTCTTCCACTCCCCCTGCTTGTGTTCCCTCTCTCGCTGTGTCTCTCTCTGTCAAATAAATAAACAAAAAATCTTTTAAAAAAAATAAAAAATAAAACTCATTTAATTTTACTGTAATAGAGGAAAGCTTACCAAAGGGGCTATGAATCAATAATGTTCTGATAAACATCAATTTAGTAAGGTAGGTGTTATAAAATATATTCTCTTGGTTTCTAACATGCTTTAAAAAATCACATGGATCATAACATGACAACATATATACATAATATGAATTACACAAATAAATAAAAGCTGCAGAAACAGATGTTCAGCTCTACCCTTCTGACACATATTATAAGACGTACATAATAAGAGTAGACTGAAGGCATCATATCATTTTGGGATTTATTAATGCATTTCTTAGTGTTTTTTATACACACACAAACGCACACACACAAAGGGATTTACCTTATGAATTCACTTTAGCTGTACATCTAGAGGGTTGACACGTGGTTAAAAAAAAAAAAAGCAGCCCTAAACCTTTGTTTGCCTCCTTTAATAATGAAGATAATAATGAGTGCATGGTAAGCAATTTTATTTTAAAGGAAATCAACTGAGTCACAGAGAACAGATTTTGCAGTTTCTGCAACTATCCAGTTTCTGCATAGTGCCTAGAAGTGGCTAGACGTACCCCAACAGCATTTTACATCTACCTGGATTAATAGGATGTGTTACTAAGATACTATCCATGCTTCCCAACAACCTGGACAACATTCAAGTTTGAAGAAAGGAAAACATGAGGTAGAAGGAAAAGGAGATAGACTGGAGCCAGAAACATAAAGATCTCAGTTCCAACTTCAAGAAAACACAAACCAGTTTTTTTTATTTAGGATGTGAGCTAACAGAACAAACGGGGGACAGGGGTACATGGTGTTCTATTACTATAGACGCGTCTTCCGCGTCAGAGTTTATTTTACACAGAAAACTGCAAATAAATAATGATAAGACATCATAGCGTGTCTGATAATCTGTGACAACAATTCTAACGCTGTCACTGGAGCCACTGGAGAAACCTGCACATACTGAGCCCTGACCCACCGAACCTTTTATCTGCATGTGTACTCTCCACAGGCCAAGCAAATAAAGGCCAAATGATAATTTACACATGAATCAACTTTCTTTGCAGCATGGGCACCAGAGACGTTTCTTTTCTCTGTTACTGAGAGAAAGGCAGCCAGGTCTAAGCTTGTCTCACTAGAAATCATACAAGGGAAACAGAGATTTGCAGGAAGATGGCAGATCGGCAAAGGGAAGCTGTTCTAAAAGTGTGATAAAAATGGCAGCCACAAAGGACTAGATGAATATTTAGTTTGAAAACAGACCTGACAGTAACTATGAGTCTTTATCCTATTCAAAACAGGTAGTGTCACACAAACTGAAATGGAGATACAATCCTGATAGAAGATTACATAAGATACCTGGGTGGATAGCTTTAAAGACTTCCACCTTCGTTTGAATAAATGTACACTCACGGGTCTTTTGCATCTAGATCTTATTCAGAGTACATATAGTTATTTCATGTGAATGACATATAGATGGTATGTTGCCCACTTTGATAATGAGAAATAAATCAGTCAGGATGATTAAAAAGAAGGCTTGTTCATTAAAAACAGGGTACACATTTTATACCATGGAACTTGTAAAGGGAAAAAAAAAAAGTATTTTTCTTCAACCCAGACCCCTTGGTGCTTAGGTCAACTTTTACAAATTCATTAAACTATCAAAGTATTCCTATAGCCTTTCTTACAGGAACATAATAATGAACAAAACTTGTCCTGGCTCATTTAACAGGGGAATGGAGATTTACTATTAAATTTGTGTTAATAGGCCATTCCAAAGATGATTATATGATCTCCTAGCAAATGACAGGTACTAACTAAATCAATACAATTCATTTTTATTCCCTTATTACTACTTCTCCAGCTTTGTGTTTGCCACAATCTACCCGTGCCCAGGAATGCTTTCCTACTCAAAAATGTATATCCCTGATTTTCTTCAAATTTGGTTTACAACTCATGTTCAGGAACCTTTAGCTTAAAGTTCCAGTTTTAGTGTGGTACTTACATGTAGACTATCAGTAAATGCTGCGATGTACATGGACTCTCAACATACAGTGATAGGCCAAAATCTTAAAAATAAATTTTACTCATGAGTTGTAAATACAGGAAATGTGGTATACTTTGTGGTTCATAAAATGAAATTTTGAATTTTTATTCCTGTCGAGTGCAGAAATGGATCTGTAAACTCCATGCCACAATCCATGCTCTAAGACAATGCCAAAATTACTAAGTGTTAGGGGATTAAGTCATATCAGTTCTTGGCGATGAGTTGCATATGTCAAAAATCCTGGCAGTGAGCAGGTCTTTTATATTACTTAATTGTTTCTCTCTACCATTTATGAGTTGTTTTTTTTTAATAGTATGAGGTGTTTTTTTTTAAAAAATCCTTTCAACTGCTTCTCTTACCTCTTTTCTCCTTGAGGTTGAAACCCTCTTTTGACCCACCTCTCTTCTCAATTGCCTATTCATTTCCCTACATTCTGGCTGTCTAGTAGTTTTTAAAGTCAAAATTAGCACTTTCCTTAAAATGAAAGCTCCATTACTACCATTTTTACGTATCCACAACCTCTTATAGTGTCTAAGATAGTGTTAGCCATCAGAATATTTTTGAGAACTCTCAACAAAATAGATTTGGAGGGAATGTTCTCCAACATAACAAAGGTCATATAGGACAAGCCCTCAGCTATTATACTCAATGGTGATATGCTGAAACCTTTTTCTGTAAGATCAGGGACATCTTAAGATGCCCATTCTTGTGACTTTAGTCAACATAGTACTGGAAGCACCAGATTAATTAGTCAAGAAAAAAAGACATAAAAGTCATCCAAACTGCAAAGTAAATATGTTTCAATTTTCAGATGACATGATAGGATACATAGAAAACCCTAAAGACTCCACCAAAACACCACTGAACTAAAAATACTGAATTCAGTAAAGTTGCAGGATACAAAATCAATATACAAAAAATGAGTTGTGTTTCTATACATTAACAACAAACTATCAGGAAGAGAAATTAAAAAAAAATCTCATTTACAATAGCATCAAAAGGAATAAAATATTTAGGAATAAATTTAACCAGGAAGGTGAAAGATCTATATAGTAAAAACTATGAGACACTGATGAAAGAAACTGAAAAAGACATAAATAAAAAAAAAATACTGTGTTCATGAATTAGAAGAATTTCTATTGTAAAAATGTCCACACTATCCAAAGCAATCCATAGATTTAATACAATTCCTATCAAAATTTCAATGGCATTTTCCACAGAAATAGAAAAAACAATCCTAAATGCTATATAGAACCAAAAAGACTGAATAGCCCATGCAAACTTGAAAAAGAACAAAGCTGGAGGCATCACATTTCTTGATTTCAAAGTATATTACAAACCTATCATAATCAAAACAGTATGGTACTGGCACACAAAAGAAGACACATAGATCAGTAGAACAGAATAGAAAGCCCACAAATAAGCTCATGCATATATGTCAACTGATTTTTGACAAAAGAGCCATGAATATACAATGGTGAAGGGACAGTCTCTTCAATAAATGGTGGTGGGAAGACTGGAAACCATTATCTTGAAAAGTTATCTGTACTCCCATATTCATTGCAACATTATTCACAATAGCCAAGGCATAGAGACAACTTAAGTGTTGTTACTTCACAACAAGAAAATGTGGTCATATATATACAATGCAAAAGTATTTAGCTTTAGAAAAGAAGGAAATCATGTCACTTGTGACAACATGGATGAACCTGGAGGGTATTACGTGAAATGAAATACGCCAGTTGGAGAAAGACAAACTGCATGGTATCACTTATATGTGGAGTCTTAAAAAAAAAAGAAAAGTGGTTGAGTTGCCTGGAGCTGGGAGTGGGGATGGGGTAGGAAATAGGGGGAGGGGTTGATAAAAGAGTACTTCATAAAAAACAACAAAAAACCTCTTGAGAGATGCCTACTGTTGAGGACACCTCAGGATATATTTTTGAAAGTCAAGTCACAATTTACCTAGTGATAATCATTCTTATATTAAACTAATGAAAGGGTAAATTCATAAGACAGTTCTTACACACTTCAAGATGAATTTCATGACCACCAGACACAACAGCCTGAAATGTCACTTTTAGTGACCTCAAAGACATAAAGTTTGGGTGGTAAAGGAGGAGCAAAAAAGACTAAATTAGAATGCCCATGATTGTATACTTAAATTTATGAAATCTTTGATGAATAACGTCGGTTACTAAATTTCTCTTTATATTGCTTTCTCACAAGTAGATTTACTTTTGCTTTTTTTTGTTTTTGGTTAAGAAAAATTTACTCTAATTTGAAAAGTGATATAAAAACATTGTGTTGACTTGTTATTTTATTTGTAAGGCATAAAGGACTATGAACTGCAAATGCAAAACAGGTGCCTCTCCCCATATGTAAGGATAACAAAAGAACAGGGATAGATTTTGGCTGACAGAAACTTTTTTTTTCTGGGTTTAGAATTTATTTTTTTTAATTAACATATAATGTATTATTTGTTTCAGGGGTACAGATCTGTAATTTATCAGTCTTATATAATACCTACTGCTCATTACAACACATACCCTCCCCAATGTCCATCACCCAGTTACCCCATCCCCCCACCCCACCCCCCTCAAGCAACCCTCAGTTTGCTGCAGAAACTTTTAAAAAGCAACATGGGGGAAGAAAGCAGGAGCTTCCCAAAGTACAAAACAAAGCCAGACAGAAAAGAAAGTGTAAATTTGAATCAATTTAATTCAATGCATTTAAGGTGCTATTTAAGTTTGTGTTTTTTTGTTGTTTGTTTGTTTGAGTTTTAGAAACAGGGGTTGGCATGTGTATATAAACCTAGAGATATTCCCCAACTTCATTTCATTATGTATTTTGTTCTTCAGCATCATTACATTTGGTAAGACCACCTTCTTATCAAAGTCTTCCCTCTTTGTCTTATCATTCATCCTGTTCCCTCCTTATTGATCATCAGATGATGAAAGAGACAATGGTTAGCTTTACTAGCGTCAATATATAATGCAGACATCGCATCCACTTAATCTACCAGGTCTGTCGATCTGCCATGGGGGAAACTGGACTGGTCTATAATTTGATGTTCACACAAGCAAGCTGATAATTGCAGAGAAATTTGTGATCCTCAAATGTTTCAGTAATGATTTTGAATAATACTGGTACTTTCTGAAGTATCTAAATTAACTTGATGGGACTATAACTCTAAAAGTCATCCTAATTTGCATCTTTGAAGTAAAGCACCAAATCTGTCCTTTCTCAATTCTGGTTTTATTACTGCTATGGTATCAACATAAAAAATGAAACTAAGAACCACTCTGCCACAGCAAATAACCTTGCTCCTTAGAGTTGTGAATACATGAACAATATACCCAGTACACACAAAAAGTTACCTTTTAGAGAGGTGATAAAACTCAAGAATTGAAGGATATGATTTCCACACAATTACACCATAACACTAAAATGGTAAAACTATGGTCATGGAAGTGGGAAGAACTAGTAAGAATCTGGGAACATCTATCTCTTCTTTATACCTGACTGCCAAAAGGTATGAGAAGCTCTCTTTTCCAAGTCTGAATGGGGCTGACTAGGAAAAAAAACTCCTGTTTTTGCAAAGGTTACTTAGTGACTGGGAAGAGAAGGTATAAAACAGAGTTTCTACATTTATAAGGCAACATTAAGCTGTGAATTCTTAATAAAATGTTATTAAAATTCTCTAACAGAGAAATCAAAGGAAAAAGAACTTGCTTTCAAATTATGCGTTCATCGTTGGGGCTACTGAAAACCTGCCCATCACAGCAGCAAACAGTCGATCTGCATCCTTTGCGTGAAATCTGCATTGGTTAGAAGTGGCGAAGTTGGAGGGTGTACACAGCCTACAGTAGTCAATGATGAGTTTTATAGATCCTAATATTCTAGTCAAATAACTTCTAGTTTATGTTACAAGTCTCATGTGCTGGTGAAAGGAAAATTTTAAAGTCATGCATTTGCTGTTTTTCTTTCTTGCCATGAAACCTCTCTCTGATCTCTAGAATGTTTCCTTAAATAAGTGTTTAAAGATAAAAACAGAGCACGGTTCAATGTCAAAATTTTACTTGCAATTTTCCTTCCCAAACCTATTCTTCTCCTAGCACTTCCTCCTCTCAGTAAATGACACTGCCCAGATGTTCAAGCCCAAAATCTAGGAATCATCCTTCATCTTCCAATCCCCTCACTTCCCGTGTCTGAAGGACTAAGGCATGTTGGGCTCTTCTTCCTATCTCTACTGCTACCATCATTCAAGCCACCATAATCTTCTGCCTAGGCTATACCGGAACAGCTTCCAAAGTAAGCAGCTGCTTACAGTCCTGCTACCCTACCAATCCATTTTCTCTCTATGAATTAGATCCAACACTCTCCAACTCGAGAACCTCCAATGGCATCCTGCTGTACTTAGAATAAAAACGAAATTCAGACTCTAAGTCTACAGATTCCTGAATAAATCTGGCCCTTGCCTTTGTCCCCTCCTTGCTCTATGTGCTGCAGCAACATGTGCCTTCTTTCTGTCCCTTTCTGTTTCCTTGGTCTGTGTAGAGTAAATCTGTGGATCTTCATGGCTGATGTAAATCCAGCAGCCTTTATGAGGGTCCAGGAAAAATACTTAGCATAATTCAGGGCCACACACCGTATGTGTTAGTTGCACTTAGAAATGCTCTTAATGTCATTAAGTATAGGAAAAACCCTAGATTATTTTAAATCCCACAAAATGAATATCCACATAGGAACAATTTAAAGTACCATTTCATTATTTATTTGTTGTATTTAGTTATGTATAATGAGTGATGTAAGATTATAAACATAATATGTCTTACATATATTTCTAAATGTGTAAAAATTATGAGTTTCGGAAGGGACAGACTTTCTCAAGGACAATAGGCTTCCGTTTATATATAAGAATCAAACTGTGAAGATGTCAATGCTGCCTAGAGCAATCTACACATTCAATGCAATCCCCATCAAAATACCATCCACTTTTTTCAAAGAAATGGAACAAATCATCCTAAAATTTGTATGGAACCAGAAAAGACCCCGCATAGCCAGAGGAATGTTGAAAAAGAAAAGCAAAGCCGGCGGCATCACAATTCCAGACTTCCAGCTCTATTACAAAGCTGTCATCATCAAGACAGCATGGTACTGGCACAAAAACAGACACATAGATCAATGGAACAGAACAGAGAGCCCAGAAATGGACCCTCAACTCTATGGTCAACTCATCTTTGACAAAGCAGGAAAGAATGTCCAATGGAACAAAGACAGTCTCTTCAACAAATGGTGTTGGGAAAATTGGATAGCCACATGCAGAAGAATGAAACTGGACCATTTCCTTACACCACACACAAAAATAGACTCCAAATGGTTGAAAGACCTCAATGTGAGACAGGAGTCCATCAAAATCCTAAAGGAGAACACAGGCAGCAACCTCTTTGACCTCAGCCGAAGCAACTTCTTCCTAGAAACATCGCCAAAGGCAAGGGAAGCAAGGGCAAAAATGAACTATTGGGACTTCATCAAGATAAAAAGCTTTTGCAAAGCAAAGGAAACAGTCAACAAAACCAAAAGACAACCGACAGAATGGGAGAAGATATTTGCAAATGACATATCAGATAAAGGGCTAGTATCCAAAATCTATAAAGAATTCATCAAACTCAACACCCAAAGAACAAAGAATCCAATCAAGAAATGGGCAGAAGACATGAACAGACATTTTTCCAAAGAAGACATCCAAATGGCCAACAGACACATGAAAAAGTGCTCAATATCGCTCGGCATCAGGGAAATCCAAATCAAAACCTCAATGAGATACCACCTCACACCAGTCAGAATGGCTAAAATTAACAAGTCAGGAAACAACAGATACTGGCGGGGATGCGGAGAAAGGGGAACCCTCCTACACTGTTGGTGGGAATGCAAGCTGGTGCAGCCACTCTGGACAACTGTATGGAGGTTCCTCAAAAAGTTGAAAATAGAGCTACCATATGATCCAGCAATTGCACTACTGGGTATTTACCCCAAAGATACAAAAGTAGGGATCTGAAGGGCTACGTGCACCCCGATGTTTATAGCAGCAATGTCCTCAATAGCCAAACTGTGGAAAGAGCCAAGATGTCCATTGACAGATGAATGGATAAAGAAGATGTGGTATATATACACAATGGAATATTATGCAGCCATCAAAAGGAATGAGATCTTGCCATTTGCAACGACGTGGATGGAACTGGAGGGTATTATGCTGCGTGAAATAAGTCAAACAGAGAAAGACATGTATCATATGATCTCACTGATATGAGGAATTCTTAATTGCAGGAAACAAACTGAGGGTTGCTGGAGTGGGGGGTGGTGTGGGAGGTATGGGGTGACTGGGTGATAGACACTGGGGAGGGTATGTGCTCTGGTAAGCGCTGTGAATTGTGCAAGACTGTTGAATCTCAGATCTGTACCTCTGAAACAAATAATACAATATATGTTAAAAAAAAAAAAGAAGAAGATTGCAGGAGGGGAAGAATGGAGGGGGGGAAATCGGAGGGGGAGACGAACCATGAGAGACGATGGACTCTGAAAAACAAACTGAGGGTTCTAGAGGGGAGGGGGGTGGGAGGATGGGTTAGCCTGGTGATGGGTATTAAAGAGGGCACGTTCTGCATGGAGCAGTGGGTGTTATGCACAAACAATGAATCATGGAACACTTCATCTAAAACTAATGATGTAATGTATGGGGATTAACATAAGAATAAAAAAAATAGAACCTTAAAAAAAAAAAAGAATCAAACTGTGATTGTACACTTCATAATGCTGAAAAGTTCCACATTACTTTCATTTACTGTCGTAGTATTTAAAATAATTGTACTAATGTTTTTTCTTACTTGGGGTTTTATAAAAATGCTTTATAAGAGGAAAGTGATTTTCTTTTGGCTCCTCATAGGAGCATCCTGAATGCCACTGTTTGAAGACTTTCACTGTGATACACAAAATGCTGACACTGATTATACATTTGAAAATGATGAATTGTTTTACTTGTTAGTATGGGAAGCATTATAAACCCTTAAAAACAAGACATTTTGCACAGATTTTATATGACAGGACACTGGTAATTTTAAATCCTCCAGAATGTCGAAGAAGCCTAATTAGTCTAAGAAAATAAATATGGATTGTCATCATTACTGTAATGTCAATTGTTACTGGGTAATAATTGTCACTAATGATTTTACTATTAGTTTTGTAGTCAACTAAGAAGTATAGAACATAAAGAATCATAATAGAGAAATAGAAACCCTAGCATTAATTTTTTTGTTAAGTAAAGAAGACAAAAATTGAAATGTAAAAAATAATTTTGAATGATAAAGTAAACTAAAGTAGAATTACAATGTTGAGAATCTGTTCTGAATGGCAAATAATATGAGCTCATCTCCTTAAAAGGACTCATCTCCTTAAAAATCTTTATGTGTGGGGCGCCTGGGTGGCTCAGTCGTTGGGAGTCTGCCTTCGGCTCAGGTCATGATCCCAGGGTCCTGGGATCGAGCCCCGCGTCGGGCTCCCTACTCAATGGGAGGCTTACTTCTCCCTCTCCCACTCCCCCTGCTTGTGTTCCCTTTCTTGCTGTGTCTCTCTCTATCAAATAAATAAAATATTAAAAAAAAATCTTTATGTGTAATTGAAGCCATCCCCAAATTTGATTAATAAAAAGTAGGATTTACAACTCTAATCAGAAACTGAAAATACAATCAGACTTTGTATAGTATTGAAAAATAAAGCAAAATTTAGTTTACAGAAACAATTTTTGGAAATGTAGCAGGTGTTTCTTTCCAAAAGTTTTCAGGTGACTTTGCAATTTTTCAAACAAGCTTATACTGAATAAGAGATTAAAGCTGAGGAAAATATTCTTTATTAATTTTGAAAAGATTTATTTATTTATTTTAGAGAGAGAGAGAACATGAGCAGGAGGGGCAGAGGAAGAGGGAGAGGGAATCTCAAGCAGACTCCACGCTCAGTGTGAAGTTGGATGTGGGGCTCGATCTCACAACCCCAAGATCATGACCTGAGCCAAAACTAAGAATTGGATGCTTAATCGACTGAGCCACTCAGGCACCCCCCCCCCCCCACTGCCAAAATACCTTTTTAATGTATGGACTCTTTTTAAATTTTTAGACTTACTTTTGATAGCTGAAATCAACGATCATTTAAACTTCAATTTTAAATGTGAGGAAAGAAAAGAACTATCTTGGAAAAGAATTGAGGTCTAAGGTAGTATGAAGAAAAATAGAAATGCTAGAGATATAATAAAGCTCATGGTTTCAATGGACAGACGTGGTAAGTACACAGGCACAGGAGCAAACAATGGCTAAGGAGACAGTAATTCTGAAGAAGAGTCAAGTGAGTCTTGCTCAGCATCAGTTTTTTTTACTGTCCCCTTCTACAGGCGGGTCTAGAGTACATCTAAATCTTAAATAAATATTTTATTATGTCATTATCAATTATTGGTCTTCTAAATAGCACAATATGCTTACATATGAAAAATCAAACTGTTCCATGTCTCTTCCTGGTTCTGGCTTGGGCATGACAACATTCACGATTTTTAAAATGATGTGATGAGCACTGGGTGTTATACACAACTGATAAATTATTGAACACTACATCTGAAACTAATGATTTACTATATGTTGGCTAACTGAATTTAAATTAAAAAAAAATGATGGGACAAAGAACAATAGGAATGAAAGGGTCAACTGCATTTTTAGGCAGTGGTTTCAGAAAAAGGAGTGACAAAAACATTGTACACATCACTGATATTCTAGGGCATAGAAAGCATTTCTTAAGATAATGAGGAAAAGAAGAAAAAACAAGGATGATGGGTAAGGAATACTTTAAAGAACAATGACCACAAAATTTAGTACAGAACTAAACTGTGCTCAAATTTGAAGAAAAGAGAATTAAAAAATCTCCTATTTATACTTAAACTAGGATTTGCAAGTACAATCTGGACATTAGCTATTATTAATCTTTAAATAATTAAGAAAACTATAGAAAATCACAATCTGATTTGACTCTTTTAATTACATTATCAGAAGCTTAATGTTTGACTATGGAAGTTACCCTTAGTCTTTTTCATTTCTACTAGGTCTGTCATGTTACCAACTGCAGAAACCAAACCAAATCAAAACAAAATTCATTTTGTTCACTAATATCAAAACACATGAAACATATTTGTCTCTAGATACTGAAATGTAACACTTTTCTAGTATTACCTGATAAAGAAAAGGTTTCCAAAATTAAAAGGTAACTTTCATTTCCTCCAATGCCATTAAGTTTTTCTACTTTACAATCCGGGTATACATAGCCAGTAGAACTACACTTCAAGTGTGAGGGAATTTTAAAGAAAATACTTTAAAATGGAATGTTTTTAAGTAGCACTATTCTCTGACACTGATGGTTTTGTTTTGGGATACAGAATAGAAAACCATTTCCTCAAGATATTTTGTGTTCAGCATAAAATATTTAAAATGTCTCATTTCCAAGAGATCTGGTGGGAGTTCATGACAGATGTGTTATTTCTTTCTTTCTTTTTTTTTTTTTTAACAGCATTATTTTGTCTAATTAGCACTGATGATTTACCCATGGCAGTATGAACTTATTGAGAGGAAAGAAAAGTAGACCAGCTTTTTTGGAGAAAAGAACAGACTGGGTAAGATGGAAGAAAGGCACTTTTTTTTTTAAAGGTATTTTGCAGCAAATGCTCACAAACAACCCACAGAGAGTTCATTTATTTATGCATCACCATATGATCAATCCGATTGCCTTTAGTCTCAAACAGAGAAAGCCCCAGTACAAAGCATTCTCCAGGTGTTAGTTTAGGTTTGTCATTATTTCCTATTTATAGACTCTGTCTAGTAAAAGAAGACAAATTACTGTAAGTGGGGGTAAATGTGATTAAATGAGTCCTCTGAAGATAAGAGGGTACATGGACAAGGGTCATTAACACAAGTGACCTCCCTTTGCCCAGACCATATTTTTATTTTGTGGATTTGAAGGAAAAAAAAAAAAAACCAACAAAGAGCAAGAATAATTTCTACTACATATATCCAAAGAAAAATATATCCTTTTATCCTAATAAGCATTTTAATGCTTTTGCAGTATTTGAATAACACACTGATTGATAGTGCCAAAATAGTCTCAGAATACACGAAGAACAATATTGGAGAAATTGTTCATCCTAAGGTGACTGATCAGAAATACTGAAGAAACATAGTTATGATCAGACAAGATACAAAGGCTAGAAATGTAAATTAGTGGATACCAGGATCTTCTGATAGAATGAAAAGTTTACATTTGTAAAGTTTCAATTAAAACATCTACACTCTTTCTTCCACCTGATTGTAGCCCCATATGGCAAGGTCAGCCCTTTCAGTGAACAAACAGCTCAGTCGCCTCCAGTGTAGCTGTTATCTTCCTCAACAAGGGGAGACATTTGGCACAGCCTAAAGCTGGGGCATGAACCCTGGCTAAGCTTAAGACATTTATCTGACAGCATCAGCTGACACTCCACAAACACATTTGCTCTCCATGACCTCAGAGCATTCGTGATTAATCAAAAATGTATCTTGGATCTTGAGAACAAGCTACAACCAGGCACACACAAAAAAGAATATGCTCTCGATCTCGCTTATCGACTGAAGAGGTATATTGAATTTAGAAATAGCAAATAGAATAAAATGATCAATATGTTCTCACTTGTCCATGGAAGAGCAAACTTTATCCCTCAAGCAAAAGACATTGATCATGTAAATGTTTCAGAACTGCTTTCAAACTAAAGAATGTGAAATGTACATGGCTTATTGGGGGTGGGGAAGGAGGCCTACCAAAGAGGAGCTCTTGCTTAAACTTAAAAAAAAAAAAATCTATAGCTTAAAGACATAAAGTATATGTTTGTATGTAGTGTGTTTTACTTTTAAAAACCTGTGTGTTCCACTTAAAACCTTTTTTGGTAACATGTTGCCAAATGTTCTTAACAAAACATTATAAAAGAGACTTTAAAACTTAATGAAGGAACATTATTTGTGCAGAGAAAACTCCCTGTCTCAATTTAAATGAAACACAGTTCTAACATATCCCCTATGCACTATTTGCAATTTATAATTTATGTCTCTTGGTTCAAACTCACTATTTTCTGCAGTCATCTGCTAAGTGATATGATTAGCATATGAATATTGTAATATTCTGCTTCCTGACACAGTATAAATTAGTATATTTTTATTTTTCTTTGTATTTTCCACTTTCAATAATGATACTGAACTCTAATTAAAGCAAAGGGAAACAGAAGTCATATGCCCCACACTTGATAATATGAAAATGATTATTAAAAAAAAATCTCTACAATTGAACTTATTAAATCCCATTCTTGCCTGGTTACCCACTGGTTAGGTTACAGTTGTTCACGATCCTACAGCAAATCGTTCCACTGAAGAAAAACTACATGTCCTGGTCCCTGTTGGCATGGCGAACCAACTTTCATAGCATGTGCTCACTCTATAAAATGGTGGTACTAATTAGAAGATATAAACTCATGCTGAGACATGATATGAATCGGCTTTATGTATCTAGTAAGCTCACAGCAGTACTAGATTTATACTGTTGTTGCCTTAAACTAACACTAAACAGAAAATTCAACTTCTAAATTTGTACCATAAGAAAGCAAAAGTGATTGAGTTGAAAAAACAAAACCTCAGCCCCTCAATTTAGGTTTCACTTCGAAAATGTTTCCTGTGCACTTAGAGGTTGCCCAGCACTTTCTCCCATATGTTTACCTAACTTAAATTCTTCAAACATGAATTGCAAGTACCAGATAGCACAGCTGTATGTTTTGACATCCATGGTGAAAATGAGCAGAAAATCTAACTGTTCCATATCAAGAAGTATTTTTACTAGTGCTAATGTGCCTTAAATACCTTGTTCCACAGATGAGTGGCCTGGCACCTGCTGCATGAGAAATAGCCAATTACTGTTCAGTGTCTCTAATTTTCTGATTCAATTAGCATGCTTCAGAGCTTTCCAGTTTAATTGCAAACTACTTCACAGTTAGCTCTCTGATTAATCATTGCCCATCTGCAAGCCATCGGAAAACTTAGTGGAACAAATTTGTGTACTTTGGAATGCTGGGAGCTTAGCAAATCAAACTTGTTTTGGTATATAAAGCTTTAATTTTGTTTGCCCTTTTCAGCTGCACTTGTAAGAAGCTCTGTACTGATTAAACAGGAAGTCCGGACAATAATATGCTACATTATGCATATAATTACTGTAAATACAACCGAGATTGTAGAAACATCATTTAAGGTTAGGCACTAACATGAATGGAGAAGGAGGTCAAGAAAACACATTTGGAATCAATTTCTTTCCATTATGACCAAATGTAAGTATCAAGAAAAAAAAAAAAAAAAGGCCGTGTGACACACAGTGATGTCATTACAGCACCTGTTCCCCTGAAGGCATTTTTAAATTCTGGCTTTTCGTGTATTCATAAAATCTTTCTTGTTATTTAATTAGTAGAGTACTAAGTTTTATAAGCTTTGTTTACAAAACATGTATTAGGGATTTTAAAGCAAACTGGCACCACATTGTTTATGCTTCATTTTCCAAGCTTTCTTGCTGGTCCACTGAACGTATGAATGATAGTGTCAGAAAACAAAACTGTTTTAATTGAGCTTGGAGTGGAATTTAAATCATTTCTTAACCCATAATTATGATTTCTTCATTTCTGAACAATGAAACATGAATTGCATATTTTGTTCACTCCTCTGAACAAATACCATGGAGAGGATTCTGCAAGAAAGGAACTCTAAGAAATGAACTTTCCAACTCTCAGTTTCTCTGCTTCACATTTCACAATATCTGAAAATATTCTAATACAATTTTGAAAAGCATCCAAATACGTCTACCATACAAGAGCTTTGTAAGCTCAGGAGGGTAGGGACTGTGTATCTAGATCACCACTGTATTTCAGGGCCTCAGGGACAGCCTCACATCCTTGGTGCTCAGTTAAAAATGGAAGCAGAAGGAGTTCTGAATTTTCCACATCATGTCACAGTGCCAGGCTGGACACTGTGTTCTCCTCTAACCTCAAGAGGATGCAGTCATGCTAGCTCATAAAGATGTTGACAAGTATCATCATTCTATAAATATTTGGCTGAAAGAGTAACACAGAGAGAAGAGTACTTTGCTAACTCTGATGTCCTGTAATGATCTGTTGTTAAAAACAAATAACGAAAAGTAGAATTTTCCCATCTTTTATGAAGATCCTGAACATGTTATGGAAATGTCTAAAAGCTGAAAGCTAAAACCCAACTGATAACTCTAAAAATAACACTAACGTTGGAAAAATGTTCACTTGACAAAATTTTACAGATAGAGAGATTCAGCATGGAGTGACTTTCTGATTCTGTTAACAGTAGACACATATGAAACCAAGATTCCATGAGCTCTCTAATAGTTCCTCTTCTGTCCCCACTTTAGGCTTCTCTGAACTTCCCAGGCAGCCAATGCACGAAATGCTGAGAAGGCGTAATCTGATCAGAGCAGTTCAGGCAAGTGAGCAGGCATGCTGCCACATTCTGCTGCCCACGAGCAAGCGGGAAAGCGCGGCTGGAATCCCCACGAAGATCAAATTACAAAATAATCAAGCTTTGTGGCCAGGTGGGCACGACGGGCTATTGTGAGGTCATGACATAAATCTGGGACTAGCATGGGCAAAACTGGGCAGTCAAAAATAACATTTTGGGGGGGGGGGTGTACACACTTACAGCATGGTTCTCTGTGGAAAATAAACTGTTAATGACGTTCAGTTTTTTTTAATTCAGGAAAAGGGTAAATGGCTCTCCCCACACAAGCTCCCACCAATTGAGCCTTATGTTTAGAGATAAGCAATTAAACGTCACACATTGAAGAAAAACAAAGAGCTCTCCAAAATGGAATTTAGCCAAGAAAAGACCAAACTGGGCCTTGTTCCCTGTCCTGGGGTTTTCAGTCCTACCTCTACCTCTTACCTACTGTGTAGCCGAATGTCAGTGTGTATCAGAGAGTAATGATGAAACAACTGAGTGGATAATGAATGAAAATGATTGCAAAGCACACTGAAAATGTTTAAAGGGACCAAAGATGATTCGAGAGGATAGCACATCTTGGGCCAAGAGAGCCATTTCCAAAAATAATCCTATGATACAAAAAGAGCGGAATATACTTTGGGAAGCTGGTTGATGCACAGATGTTCTACTATGGCACCAAACCCCAGACAATGATATTTTACAGAGAAGTGTTAACTTTTGTGCATGGTTCCCCAAACTGAACCTGCTACAGAAGTAACATTTTAGTTCCTCAAAAGTTTCAACATGATTGCCTGTGTTGTACTGTGTTTTCATATTTATGAAAGACAACAAAATTATAGAATGCAGTTAACCTTTGAAAAGAAGAAAAATACAAAAATCAGGAAATCAGAGGACAGTAACAGGAATTCTAGGGAACTAATAAGGTTTGGCAAACTTTGGCTGGGGCAACCACAATCAAGGTGGGCAGAGCTATCTCAAAGACAACAAACAAACAAGCAGAAACACAATGCAGTGTAATCCAGGCTTTTTGGTAAACAAGTACAGCAGGCACACCAGCAAATCAATGGCAAACCATTTTGTAAATATTTCCAACAGGGGCTTCAGAGAAACACTTTTAGGTGGTGGAATGTGAACTGAGGGCCACGTGTGGGTTTTTCACTTGTACCCTTGCAGCACAGATAAATTATTATCAGTAATGTCTTTTTAGCCATAAAAACAATCTACTAGCACACTACAGATTCAAAGAGTGTTCTTAACTTTTAAAAGGCAAAAGAGAAGTGACTGAAAGTTCACAAGAATATTTTAAAAATGAAAATAAAGGCAAAAAGTAGTTGCTTTTACATAGGGAATCTTACAAGATACATGAAATTTAACATCCACTGTACTTTAAGCCTATATCTTATTGATAATTTAAAATTATAATTAGTGTTCTTGGGACCGAATGCTACACAGAAAACTAAATATGCACATATGTATGAGATGTGAGATGCTGCTGCAAGAGAGAAATACCCTATTTTTAAAGCAAAAAAAAAAAAATCCTAGTGAAGTCTATCCTTTCATTTATATGTCTCATGTAAATTACACATAATTTTAAATCTTCAACACGTTGAAAATGGCCAGGTCTCATGGCACTTCTCCTTTATTATCTTCCATTTTACTTGGTCATGGCAATGGGGATTTACTAGAGATACTTATGGAATAAAAATTATATACTTTGAATTGAACCAAAAAATGACCACTAGAAAAAAATTAATTTTTATTTATATAATCTGGTAAAAAATATATAATTTTTCCACTCTAAAGGCATTTTCTTATGCAGTAACACCACAAAAATAGCTTAAGTTTAAAATAGTGGCTTTCCCATATGGTTAGTCCACAGCAAGATAAAGTTGTAAATGAGGGGACTATGTGAAGAAAACATAAAAAAGCCTTAAGGGCACATACAAAAAATGTGATATTGCATGATTTACATATACAATTTTATTTCCCAAAATTCAAAGAGAAAAGCTTAATATGTCATAATTTAAATTGTATTTCATATCAAGTATTCCTGATTACGTATTTAACTCTAAGATGCATAACTCAATTTAGAGCATAATGTGGGAGAGGAGTTAGTAAGAATCTAACCTTTTGAATTTCTTGACTTTTTTGGGCTTGTGGTAATGTTGTATTTATAGAGATTCTACACTTTCAAATTTAAGTCTTGAAATGTCAGAAAAAATCCCAAAGCTGAGATCTCACAGAAGGTGATTTTTAACAGTCCTTAAAAGTAAAGACTTTATGATCTTCTGACAACTGGAGCTTTCACATTTTAAGATTTAAAATTTTCAGTCCTAATATTACATAAGCACACACATTGGTACACTTTTAAAGATTCCATGATCTTTGATAAACCTTGAAAAAAGAGAAAAATAAGAAAATAGGAAAAGTTAAGGAATTCAGGAATATTATATAAATACAAATATAAAGAAGTAAATACTTAAAAGGTCTTCTGTATTTAAATTCGGTCCCTCATAAGAATATATTTCCACTGTAAAAGAAATCACAACATCCAGTTAATTTTTGACTATTTATAGTAATAAAAAATGGGGATCTCCTGATATTCTGGAGCTGGATTTTAGATGAGGAAATAGAGGCCCAGAGAGATCAACTGCCTTGCTCAAGATCATACCGCTAGTTAATACTAGAGTTATATCTGGAATATACTAGGTCTCTCATTTCCAAGTTTCTTTACCACTCTCATAGCTAATATTTTATACATAATTCTTGGAATTCATTTCATTTCTTTTTTTTTTTAAGGTTTTTATTTATTTGACAGAGAGAGAGTGAGTGAGAGAGAGAGAGCACAAGTAGGGGGAGAGGGAGAAGCAGACTTCCCACAGAGGAGGGAGCCCGACATGGGCTCCATCCCAGGACCCTGGGATCAGGACCCGAGCTGAAGGCAGATACCCAACCAACTGAGCCATCCAGGCGCCCTGGAGTTCATTTATTTCCGACCATTTGTGTGGCCACGGACAAGTAACCAACTCTCTAGTTTTCTTTCCATTTTCAACAAGTATATTGCCACAGCCTGCTATAAGCCAGATGTAGAGATTGCAAAGATGATAAGACATGAGCTAATCTTATTCTTCAGTATTTTATGATTTAGTCAGGGAGAGGACTGGCATACAGATATCATTAAGGTAATGTGATACTGCATGACTAGAAAGGCATCAAAGTCAAAGGTGACATTTAGTTTCTGATTACCAGGATTAAAGATAGGGTCTGGACTAACTGATGTCAAAGTTCCTCTCTAAAAATTATCTGAATTTCATTTTTACCCTCTACTCTTATTATTTCTTAGATGGACTTCTTAATAAGTAGGTATTTGATAAGACCAAAATTTCTAAATATTGAAAGTGATTTCAGTGGAATATAGCGATATGTTTATGAATACATAGATAATGAACAAAGCCTTTTATGTGCAAATAAGTTTGTGAAATTACAGGTTTTTTTGGTATAGGCCTTTAATGTGTTAATGTGCATTGTAATTCCAAGAGGAAAATTTAATATGCAACATTTCCTTTCTTTCATTAAGAAAAAAATCCCTCCCAAAGGAACTTTCATTACTATCTCTATATCTCAAAATTAGTATTCCAAGAAGCGAAATTTGGGTAACACTATCCCTGGACTCCCATGATATGCTCTTAACTGCTCTTCCCCACCCACCCATTTTACACATGCACTGGCTAGTTAATCCTCCTAAAATGTTGCCTTCATCATATTTCCCTGTTCAAAAATTTTCAATGACTCTTCATGACCTATAAATTTAAGTTCAAACTCTAGATCTTCAGGATGCTGCTTATACATTCCACTTCAACTTTATATGTCACAATTTCCTTGAACAAACTCCAGCCAAAATATCACTGGATTTACCAAGCTCTTTCTGTCTTGGATCCCACTACTAGAATGCCTTCCTCTCTTCACAAAATTATCAGTAACTTCTCTGACAAAATTCAGCTCAGGCTTTATTGTCTCCATAAATGAATACAGTATCCAACCTCTGACCTTGTTATCAGAATTGTTTTTTATAAAATTGTTATGATCTCTTTTTACTGGTATTTATCATTAATGTGTTTTTTATGTCTCTTTTGGCTACATCTGGGTAAGCTCACTGAGGCCAGGCATAGGCCTTACATGCCAGAATTTAGCACATTCTCTCGTACCTAATATCGTTTAAAATTATGATAATGGTGACATTATTTGTGACAAAGTAAAAACCACAGAAAAGAGAAGGACCTAAACCAGGGGCCTGAATGCTCATTTACAAGCTTCGTATGTAGTGGTTTACAACAAAAATATTAACCACATTTTCCAAATATCAAATCATGACTGCTCAGGCAAGAGTTTTCAACTTTGATTGTTGACATATCATAAACATATAATTGAAATAGTCATTAAATATTAAAATCGTACCTAATATTAAAACTCTAGTCTTTCTTAATTTAAATACTCTTTTTTTAAAATTTTTATTTATTTATTTGACAGAGAGAGACACAGTGAGAGAGGGAACACAAGTAGGGTGAGTGGGAGAGGGAGAAACAGGCCTCCTGCTGAGCAGAGAGCCCGATGTGGGGCTCGATCCCAGGATCCTGGAACCATGACCTGAGCTGAAGGCAGATGCTTAACGATGGAGCCACCCAGGCGCCCCGATTTAAATACTCTTAAATAGCTTTGGCTTATTACCCATAAAAGAACAGTTTCATTTCCAAAAACGATTTGTACCCCAATGAAGAAATTTTAAATAAGAAGGGTGATCAAGTAACAAACATTTTAAAAGTTCATCAATTATAATTAATAAATTAATTAGATAAAACTGCAAACTATTTAGCAGTGTCTTACTTTTGGTCTACAGTGAAACTTTTTTCAAACATTCTTCACAATTCATTTGGTCTTGCCCAATGAAAAAATGAATGTTGCACAGTAATATTTGGCATTGCAATTATAAATTGTTCTGAAATTTGGATACAATTTAACGTCAAGTGACACAAGGCCTTAGTGACTTCTCACCTCATGAAACGTTTGCATTTTTAGATATAATTTTTCCCTTTTTAGTAACTGGAAGAAACAGCTCTTGAATAAGTTTTGGTCAAGCAAAGAGTTTTTTTTTAAAGTAAGATATACAGTTTTAACCAGGACTGAAATGAACTATTCAAGTATAAAAATAATATTGCCCTCCTGAATATATGAATGTACAGTATTTATTAACACATTGCACTATATTCAATAGTTTTGTAATTCTTATAAATGTCATGATGCTTATTGCTTGTGTTAGTATGTGTCTACTTCCTTCCTTTTTTAACACTTATTAAAGGATTTGGAAGATACAAGTCATGACAGCAAATGATCCCATTTATCTCTTCATCACCGTGCCCCGGGCCTAGAATGACACCTGGCACATAACAGATGACAAATATTTGTTAAGTAAATGAATTGCTAGAATATATGCTCTATGAGGAAAAGGAATAGATATCTGATAGTTTATTAGTTAAAAATCTGGCCCTTGGATTCAAATATGTAGTGTTTGAATTCTGGTTGCACTATTTATTAGCTCTGAGACCTCCCTAAACCTGCTTCCTCACCTGCAAAATGTAATAGTAATAGAATCTGCCTCCTACAGTTATTGTGAGGATTAATTCACAGAAATACTTGCACATAGGGAGCATTCAGTACACGTTAGCTGCTATTATTGTCATCAACATCATCATTACCTTCTTCATTTGTCTCATTCGCCACTTATCTCCTGTTCCAAGCATGTAACATATGCTCAGTAAATATTTGTTAAATGAAGAAATGAATCAGTGAAGTGCAGTTGAATCTGCATACACAAATAGGCCTGACTACCCTTAGTACACTTCTAGGCAAGATGCAGAAAGATAGCACTGAAAAAAAAAAATGACCCTCCAAGTTCGGGTGACTGAATTACTCTTACGTGAACAAGCTGCTTGGAGATCTAGTCACAAAGTCCCAGTCATTCTCTGGTCTTTCTAGAATAGGTGTTCCTTTATTTCCTTTTTGAACTTCTTGTAATGCCTAGCACAGAGATTTGTTTCATTTAAGAAACCCCAAAATCCTATTTAGCAAACAAGTCACATAAAGTAAAATTTAAAAACAAATGAACATAGATTATAGAATGGGTAGATGTTAGAATTCTCATAATATTTAACTATATTATCTTAACAAATCCAGTTTGCAGCATTTATATTTCTTGCCGTGTTGCTACACACTTAAGTGTCATAGTGAGAATCATTACTTCTACACTTTCTAACTTAAAACTAAAGTAAAAATTGTGTAAATAGCAACTGAAAGTTATGTTTCTGTGTACTACCTCATTGTGAGTGGACAACAAAATAAGTCTCAGATTCTGTGGCTTGTAAGTATTTATTTTGTCATTGACTTAAATCATTTTAGATCTTGTATTTATAATATTTCTCATCAGAAATGCCTTATATTGAATAGTACTGAAAAGTTTTCTATGGAAAGGTGCTATCAGATTACAGAGCAGTCTTGTTGTATTTAGGGCTTTTATTAGTTCTTTTTTAATTTATAAAAATGAATATAAACTTTAGCAGCAAAGGGTTTAGTTTTTGTTTTTTGTTTTTTTTTTAAGACAAGAACAATAGAGAATATTTTAACTGGGTGAAGAAAAGAAGGAAAGCAGACCTACGCAACAGTTAATCTTAAATTCTTCCATCTGTATGCATTCTTTGTGAAATTATTTTGTTTCCACTGTATTTTCCAGATTGAAAATAAAATTTAAAAAACTTACAAAATATCGGGTGCCTGGGTGGCTCAGTTGGTTAAGTGACTGCCTTCGGCTCAGGTCATGATCCTGGAGTCCCGGGATCGAGTCCCACATCGGGCTCCCTGCTCAGCAGGGAGTCTGCTTCTCCCTCTGACCCTCCTCCCTCTCATGCTCTCTGTCTCTCAATCTCTCTCTCGCAAATAAATAAAATCTTTAAAAAAAAAAAAACAACTTACAAAATATCCGTAAACCTTTATCCTCTTCCTCACACTATCTCCCACAAATGTACTGAAAAAAGAAATGCAGACTAACCAGGAGTACTTGTTAAAAATGCAGATTCTTGAGCCTCACCCAGAATTTACTTCTGATCTCTTGGGGTACAGTCAGAAATCAGAATAAGCAAAGGTGCCAAGGTGAGAAGAAAGAAAAGTATTTGTTCTCCTATCTAAAATCTAAAAGCTTCCTTCTAGTTGCTTCTTTCCTTCTTTGCGTCTTTTTACTTTCCCCAGGCTTGAATATGGGGCTCTAATTGCTTTTCAGATGCATTCCCAACCCCCTTGGGGATTCCAGAAACAAGCTCATGCTGAAACTACTTGGTCATTTTTATACTGGATCAGGGCTGCTGAAATTCCAGACCTTAAAAGGAATACTAAACAAACACCAATTTTATTTTATTATTTTTTATTTTTAATATATTTTAAATATTTTATTTATTTGAGAGAGAGTGAGCATGGATTGGGGAGGAGCAGAGGGAGAAGGAAAGGGAGAAGCAGGCTCCCTGGTGTGAGTGGGGAGCCTGGCGGGGGGGGGGGGGGGTCCATCCGAGGACCCGAGATCGCGACCTGAGCCAAAGTCAGATTAACTGATTGAGCCATCCAGGTGCCCCAACAAACATCGATTTTTTTTTTAAGATTTTATTTATTTATTTGACAGAGAGAAACACAGTGATAGAGGGAACTCTAGCAGGGGGAGTGGGAGAGGGAGAAGCAGGCGCCCCGCGGAGCAGGGAGCCCGATGCAGGGCCCCATTCCAGGACCCTGGGATCATGACCTGAGCCGAAGGCAGATGCCTAATGACTGAGCCACCCAGGTGCCCCAAAAACATCAATTTTGAAACACACGTAAATCATCTCCCTCTAATATCATAGTAATTACTATAATGGGCTAACTACTAATATATGTTCGGTACTGAGCTAAGGGCTTTACATACATTATCTGTTGCTTCTCTATACCAAAAAATCCCCCAAACAAGAATACTTCCCCAGAAGCAAAAAGAGCAGAGAGTTCTGATTCTGACTTCGATACTGACTTTTAATAAACTCTGACTTTTTATTCTTTAGCAACTGAAGAGTCTCTTAAAGGTAAATGAAGACTGACTGCCAAAGGTGTTGGTGAGACAAGACCCAGATGTTCAGAGGATGATTTTCTTCACTGTACTCTCACCTAACTTCACCCAAGTTGGGAGACTCTAACACTGACATGAATAATCTATCCAATACTCTCACCTCACCATTCTTGATCTTCAGTGACCTTCTCCTCTACTCCACTTCAACTAACCATTCTTAATGTTTAACTCTGGTCATCACATCACTTTTCTGAAATAACAGTTTAGATATTACCCCGGTTTGACCACGACCTCCTATCTTTTTAATCATCTTACTCAAATAACCCCCTTTTCCAACCTTAAAAAAATATCTTAAAGGGCTTCCAGTCCATTCATTCTCCTTTTCCCCAACCAGCCTTTTTCTGTTTTTACTTCCCTCCTTAATGGCTTAGAGTCCACAGTCCAACATTTCAATGTTTTTCTAAACTGCCTTGACCCATTGTCCATTAAATACAGTTGCCTGGAAAACTCCAATGTTGGATGAACCCAGATGACTGGCTTCTCTCTGGCTAACAGACTGTTACCCCTATAACCAAATCATCATCAACCACAACTGGGCCCTCAGCACTGTTCAGCCACATACTATGTAATGCTAGACAACACTCCAGATGTGATGACTTAAAGGTTAAAAAAAAATCATAAAGGCACTATAAGAAAATAAAAGATAATTTGTGTATAATTGTACAGTGGGACTTGAGGCACAACAATACAACCAGAAACTACAGAAAAAATGATTGATATTTTTGCCTCCATAAATATTAAAAACTTCTGTGTGGATAAAAAAAAAAAAAACAACCAACCCACTCTGTAAGTAAAATGAAAAGATAAGAGGCAAACCGGGCAAAAATACATCATATATGATAACAAGGACTGTTACCCATCATTTATAAAGAACTACAAATTAATAGGGAAATGACAAAGATTCAATAGAAAAAATACCTGGTAATTTATAAGATAAAAATAAATGGGTAATTTTATATAAAAATATGTTCAACTTTCCTGCTTATCAAATAAATACAAATTTAACTGGATTTTTATAAATTAGCAGTGATCAAAATAATGACTCACACTTTTACTCTTTCAGTAAAAGTATTCTTTAGACCTTTAAGAGCACTTGACACTGTTGACCAACCCTCTGACTCAGAGCATTCTCTTCCCCTGGCTTTCGTTTCTCTGACTTTTCCCTTCGTTCTCTGGTGGCTCCTTCTTTGTAGCTCCTCAGGGGTCTTACTGCACAGCCACCAAATGTTGTGCTTTTCACCAAACATGTCCTCCTAAGATGACTTTGTCAGTCCTATCATTTGCAAATCTTTTGAGCTTCAGTCAGTATATACAATAGCTAACTGTTCATTTCTGCTTAGAAGTTTTACAGGCACCACAAACTCAGCATGTCAAAACTGAACTCATCATTACCCCAGCAGACATGCTTCTCTTCCTGTCTTCATTTTCTCTGTTGATGATAGAACATCCATACAATTAGCCAAACCAGAAACCTGGCTGGCAACCTTGATGCTTTCTATCTTATCACCCATCAATTCAGGTCCTGCTGACTCTCCTCATATCAAAATATTTTCCCCATCTCCACTGCCTCAGTCAGGTCATCATAACCTAACTAGTCTTGCTTTACTCTTGTCATCTCTAATATATTCTCCTTATCACAACTAGAATATTCACTGAAAATGCAAATGAATCATATTATATTCCCGTTTTAAGAACCCTTCTTTCCAAGTTCTTTTACAAGGTTGAGAAAGCTCTCCATAATCTGGCTCCCGCTTCTCTCTCCAGCCTGATGTCTTTTGACTTACTACTCTACTCTCCAGCAATATCGGACTTTCTTCGGTCTTCAAATGTGCCACGTATTCTCTTGCCTTTGTCTCTGCCTGGAACGAGGAAAACTATTTTATATGCCTCCATCTTTTCCCCCTACATATAATTCTACCCTCCCTGATCAGAAATGACTAACTCCTACATTTTTCAGGCCTTACCTATTTGAGAGCAGAGACTGTTGTTTTAGAGTTGTCTCCTTGGCACTTAGAACAGAATCTGGCACATGGCAGGTGCAGAGTGATTGAACATAAGTGAATGAGTATTGTGTCAAAAGCCACGGCACTGAATGCTTTTTGCTGGCACTGTAAAAGGGGTGATGACTCAAAGTCTTACTGTCACAGACTAGACAAGGCCAAAGTGGTTCCTCGTATTGCTAAGACACAGCATTTTCCTAGATGTCTGCTCACATCATTAAAAAATAAAGCTATTCATTTGGTAGTCCATAGACTCACTCTCTGCTCTTTCCCTTACTGTCAAACCAGCAAAAATGGGTCAGAAATGTGGATATCTGGTAGATACCCAAAATTACTTATGTCCAAAAACCAATGAAAAAGCCTTCCCTAGGAAACTTGTTTTCTCCTCTTGGACTTGTATTGGTTAATGGTGTCACCAATGATCCACCTTACAAAAGTAGGAAGCCCCCATCTCTCTTTCTCAACCCTCCTATCCAAGCAGTAAGTTGTAGTCTCTGTTGCGGAGTAATTCATTCCTTCCTCCTACATCCCCATGGTAACCACTCTGATTTAATTCTCATCATATACCCCTGAATTTATTCCTAGCTAGTCTCCTCTTGTTTAATCTCTTCTCCTCCAGTCTATCATTACACCACCACCATCAATCTGATCATGCTAGTCCCAAACTTAAAAACTTCTGATGGCTTCCCATTATCCCAAGAGGATAAAATCCAAGCTACTCTTTAGCAGAAAGCCCTCTCTCTTGTGGACCTCATTTCCTATAACACCTCATCTCATTGGCTCTTGTGCTCAGCCATACTAAATTTCTGCCATTCCTGAACCTGTCACACTGTTCTGTATTCTATACCTGGGCATATGATCTTATTTTTCTGCATAGAATTTCCTAGCCTTCCTTACAGTTAGGTGTGGTTACTTGACTGAGTCTTTCCCAAAGCAATAAGTGTGCGGTTGACTGGTGTCATTTTTGTCCAGTTCCTTAAGGAACTGGATACATTCTCATAGCCCTCCTCCTGTGATCCAGAATAGTGATGAACCTGAAGCTCAGCTGTGACCATGGAGGTAACAATACTGCCTATGTGATGGCAGAGAAACAGAATGGAAGGACCTGGTCATGAGCATAGCTGTGTGGGGCGGAGCCATTTGGCCACCTGGAATACCCACCTTGGAGTGCTATGTGTGAAAGAAATAAACATCTATATCCTTTATATACCTATGGTCCTTTTGTTAGAGGAGCTTAGCTTTACCTTACCAATACAGGCCTTTTTCTCCTTTTGGTTCGTTTGTACCTTAAGAGTAGAAGCTGGCATATGCTTCTCTGTGCTGCCTGTCATAAGCATACAGTACTTCCATCAGTACTAGCTGGATAAACCTTTAAGATAAATGGGCCCTTGCCTATCTCTTGTGGAAGGACCAGAGACAAAGGGGTAAGGAGAACAGTGTAATATGAGAAGTGTTTCATATATTATCATGTCTGGCTACCTTTGGAGACATTTAGGTCTCTGATAAAGGATCCGAGGATCCGTAAAGAAATGAAACCAGGAAAAGCGATCTAAATCTGAAATCAGAATTGAATGAAACATTGGTAACTTCTCTAAAAGGGAGTTAATGAGTACCACTAATTTCACCAGAAACATCATTGAGTAATACCCATACCTACTGGATACAGGTCTATTTTCCCCCTGATAATCCTGCTTTATTGTTTTACTGTGTGTGGTGGCTAGTTCCCAAAGACAGAGACTTTCTCTCCCCAACCCCTGTCCATCCTCACCATAAGCCATGCTTCATGGTATTAATGTCTTTGAATAGCCTCCTCCACCTGAATGTGGGTTGACCTCATGACTTTCTTTTTGAACACAGAATACGGTGAAAGTGATGCTGCCTGACTTTTGAGGCTAAGTCATACGTTTTGCAGTTACTCTCTGGGATTCTTGAAGTACTTATGTGTTCTTTGGATGCTCCCTCTTAGAACTCAGCACATGCTAGTTTAAGCCCAATATACAGAGAGGTCATGTGTAGTGCTCAGCTTGAGCTAAATTTCCAGCCAATAGCTAGCATCGACTGCCAGCCATGTGAATGAGTCACGTGAGGTGTCCAGCTCACTGACCTTTCTGGTGAGTCCAGCCCCAGGTAGAATCTGACTATAACTGTATGAGAGATCCCAGGCAAGAACCTCCCAGCTAAGCTCAGTCAACCTATGGAACCATGAAAGATAATAAATCGCTGTTTTAGGCCACTAAGTTTTTGGCTGGTTTATTATGCAGAGATAGATCACCAGAACACTAAAACTGACAGAAATCTGAGCCTGTGCATAATGTCATGAAGACTTTTTGAGCATTACTTGGAAGTGGTTTGGGCAACTAAAGAACAATGATCCTCACAAGCCAATGTAACAGCCTGACTTTTTTCTTGATTTAATGTTTTCTTTTTTTCTCTTAAGTTTCAAAATCATCATAAAAAAAGTTGAATGCTTGAGGGGTCTTTTCAAAAGCCTATTCCTCCTTCAAATGCACTTACCTCCTGGGTGGAAGAAGACATAAAACTACTGTGTAAACAACAAATACACTAAGTTATGTTTAACCTCCTAAGAAAGGATATGTTGGAGGGGAACGTGGAGTCAAAAAGTAAGCGCAAACATATCAAACTCATTATTGTGTAGTAATACACAGATTGCAGTTGGCAGCACTTATTACTAAATGGACACACTTGGAACGTTGTTACTGTGGTATCCAATCAGAAGAAATTGTCAAGACCTAGATTTACACCTATTCCACACATTCCTCATCAAAATTAGATTCTGCCCATATTAACCATCTCTCAATCTATGTCACCTCCTTTGACTTGCAAAACTGATCATTTTCTTCTAGGGGGAAGTTTCCTTAAGGTTTAGTAATCTTAGAAGAGGGCAAGATCATCTGAATCCTGAAATAACTTGAAAATATATAAAGTTTGGGGGTGCCTGGATGGCTAAGTTGGTTAAATGACCCACTCTTGATTTCAGCTCAGGTCATGATTTCAGGGTCCTGGGATCGAGCCCTGCATCAGGTTCCCTGGTCAGTGGGGATCCTGCTTCTTCCTCTCTCCCCACGCCCTGCTCATGCTTTCTCTCTCTCTTAAATAAATAAATAAATAAATAAATAAATAAATAAATAAATAAATATTTAAAAATATATATAAAGTTTGAATTCAGTAGTTTAATTTCAAGTCTCAATTTCCATTCATTCTTTATCAGGCTCTCCAATGCCCAGTGTCTTAAACCTGCTCTTGGTTTACCACTGCATTATCCCGACTTACTCCTATACATGCATCTCCCATATATGAAGTCTTTCCTGAGCCTCCACTAAAGCCTCCCTGTCCTGAGTCCATTCTTTCCATGATTCCACTACATAACTAATTGACCTATTTGAAGAAAAAACTGAAGATGACTCTCATGGCCAAGTTCCATGAATTCAATGTCTGTAAGTCTTCGGATTCTATCCTCTCTTCCCTTTCACTCTCATCACCAGCAGTTAGGCCTAATTACCTTTTGCAGGAACTATAATGACCTTTGACTTGCATATTCTCTATCTTCAGCCTTTCCTTAATATGTTTTACTCATAGCTGCTGGACCAATCTTTCTAAAGTATAGTGCTGATAGCTTTTTTCCTCCCTCACAAACCTCCGATCCCCAGTGCTTAAACACACACACACACACACACACACACACACACACAAAACCCCTCATTAGCCTATCATTTAATGTTCTCTGTCACCTCATTACTACCTATAACTTTTTTTCTTATTCTTCATTCACACCCATCATGTGCCTTTGCAACTCCCTTCTTGCTACTGTCAATGCTTATGTAACATATTCTATACTTCTACTTCTTGCTCATGCTGACAATCCTAGATGAAATATTCTTCCTCCTTCTAGAACTCTTTATATCCTACCCATCTCTCAAGGTTCAGCTTAATGGATTTCCTGTCCTCAATCCCTAAATGTCCTGTTAGACCTTGTAATTAGATAGAATCACACCCTCTTCCAAATTTCTCTATTACTTTTTACCAATATTTCCCTTGTGATCCTTATTCCTTTCTCCTTGAATTATCAAATTTATGAATTTTTATCTCCTTCCTACTGTCCTTTATTCTACTAACAGCAGAATATATTGCATATGCAGTAAATGATCAATAAATATTGTCGCATGGATGGGGATGTCATTTTTTTTTTTTTAAGATTTTATTTATCTATTTGACAGAGTGAGAGACAGCGAGAGAGGGAACACAGCAGGGAGAGTGGGAGAGGGAGAAGCAGGCTTCCCACAGAACAGGGAGCCTGATGCAGGCCTGGATCCCAGGACCCTGGGATCAGGACCTGAGCCAAAGGCAGACACTTAACAACTGAGCCACCCAGGCGCCCCGGGGATGTCATTATTTCAATATGTTACTCATTCTAGGTAATATTTACATCTTATCGCTGGCATAGAAAGACTAATATGGGGAATGCAGTGGTGAGAGAAGGGAGAAGTGGTTTTTTTGGTGGGGAAAATCTGAATAAAAATACTATAATGCCTGCCATGCCCATGGCTCTCTTTTCTTCATGTTATTCTCATTTAAAAAGACAAGTTTGGGGGATGCCTGGGTAGCTCAGTCAGTTAAGTGTCTGCCTTCGGCCAGCTCAGGTCATGATCCCAGGGTCCTGGGATCAAGTTCCGCATGGGGCTCCTTGCTCATCTGGGAACCTGCTTTTCCCTCTGCCTGCCGCTCTCCCTGCTTGTGCTCTCTTTCTGACAAATAAATAAGTAAAACCTTAAAAAAAAAAAAAAAAGACAAGTGTGGGGCACCTGGGTGGCTGAGTTGGTTAAGCATCTGATGCTTAATCTCAGCTCAGGTCTTGATCTCAGGGTTGTGAGTTCAAGCCCCCCCCAAAAAGATAAGTTTGGTTAGATGTTCCTGTCATGTTGAGAAAAAGGATCATCCATCTCTCTTTTTTCATATTTATTTAGTTCCTACTCATTTATATGCATTCTCTTTTCAAATCTATTCTATGAGAAAACTTCATCGCATCTATCCTAATAACTACTGGTTCTCTCATTTGTTTGCTCTTCCTTTTGGTTTTAATATTTTCTGTATATCTCTCCCCTTTACAAACACTTGGGAATTACCTTGTTCTGGTATATAGTACCTGGCTTTCTTGCTCATCCAAGTAACCGATCACTTGCTTTCTTAAACTTTTTAAAAACTCTACTTATTATTTTTTTTTAATTAATTTATTTATTTTAGAGAGAGCATGAGCAGGAGGGAGAGAGGGAGAGGGAGAGAGAATCTCAAGCAAACTTGGCACTGAGCACAGAGCCCGATGAGAGGTTCAATCCCACAACCCTGAGATCACGACTTGAACCCAAACTAAGACTCAGTCGCTCAACCGACTGCACCACCCAGGTACCCCAAAACTTTCCTTCTTATTAATGTAAGCTTAAATCATTTTATAACATCATCATTTAAGTAGGTAAATAATCCTATAAACAGCAAGCTGAATGAAAATCTCACCTCATGCATGTCACAGAGTCTATATTTTTTAATATGTGCCTCATATACAACTCCTTTCTACTTTCTATATAGTTATATTGTTCATTTTTTTTGCTTTTGTGATGCCTTAATAATAAATTCAATTAAACACCCAAATGAAAGTTTAATCTTAATGAAAAAAAATGTTTAACAAAAATACTGCAGGGAATTAATTTATAAATCACATTGTTTCGTATTACTTCAGCATGCCACCTTTTCCCTGCTGATACTGGCTCAATGTAGCATTTTATGCTGTAACATGTAAAAAATAAACTTTTTTATTAAAATAAAACCCCTACTAAGCTGGTAGAATGAAACATATTTTAATATAGATATTTTAATTACTCTTAATTAAAACCTTGCAGAGATTCTCATTCATGTTCTATGGAAAGTTCATATTCACATATTTAAAGAAGCAGTTTGCTCTAGGGCTTAATCATTTAAAACAATGCCTCCAACACTAGAATCCCCTATTACTTTAAAGACATACCTCAGATGTATATTATTTTATGAAATAACTTGTAATACATTTCTCAGGATGGCATTTGGGGAAATACTTTGGTAAGGATGATTTTTAGAATTTGGAGGATGGTTTAAAGGGTTCAGGGAGGTGAAGTATGTATATTTAGCACAGTCAAAAGCACAAATGAGTGAGCTCAAGATGGAACTCAAGGTTTCTTGTTTCTAATTCTTTGTTGATTATCCTTGAACAGTAATTTTGCTTTCACTTATTTCTAAATTGGTAGTACCAATGCACTGAAGTTATTAATTAATTCAACAGGTATTCTAAAAGTGCCTGCCTACTTTGTGCCAGGCACCATTCCAGATGCTATGTGAACGAAACCAACAAAGCTTACATTCCAGTGGGAGGTAGGGGAGGCCAATAACAAATCATAAACATAACAAATCACTCAATCCATAGAGGGTTGGCCTGTCATAAATGCTACTGAAAAACAAAACAGAACAGAGAAGGGAGAGATATGCAATTTTTAGATGGTGTAGTCAGGACAGGAATTGAAGTGACATCTAAATAAAGACCTAAAGGAGATGATGGGGTAGGCTCTGTGCATATCTAAGGGTAGAACATTCTAGGCAGAGGCCAGTGCAAACAAGTTGAAATCACTCACTCATTGCATGTCAGTCTCTGCTGAAACCAGGATGGTAGCATAGTCAAAGCAAAACTCTATGGATAATACTCTAACATTTGTGATACTTCTTATATTACATTCCATTTAACAGTGACCTAATAATTATTTATAGAGTACAAACTATATGCTAGGCATTGAAGCAATAATGATGAAAAGACAGGCAGTTTTCATCCTCATGAAGCTTACACTTTAATGGAAGTGGGAGGGACAAGTAAATAGATAGTACACAAGTAATATACATTATGCCAGGGTGGTACAGGGAGCCATGGGGGCAAAGGATAGAAGCCCCTCTCCCATACTATAGGAATGGGATTTTAGAGGGAAAGCTATTGGAGATTGAAAGTCTTTCATTTCTGCTCCCACAGCATAGGCATGAGAACAGTTTATATATAGAGTCAAGTAATAAATACTTCATGTGTATTTAATCCTCACAACACCCTATGAAGGACTGAAAATCCAGAGAGGCTAGGCAACTTGTCCAAGGTCACAGAGACAGAAAATGGCAGAGAAAGGACATGAACTCAGGTGGTATGGCTCCAGAGTCTGTGCTCTTCATCACTATCTTGCACACTCTCTGAGCAGCATGATTGTAAAAGAATTTATTAATGAATAAAGACCTGTGGGTATTTTCCAGCTGCTTGTAAGTAATGCTTGGTATGGACTGTCTAAATAGTTTGATTGTAGAATGAGTTTTTATCAGCATGATCTAGAATGAAGAAAGTCTGTTTTGTCTACAAATTAAAATCAAATCATCTTGTTCATACTGTGGTATGAACTTCTGACATTGGGATTCGCTAGCCCATTCATATAAAAAATTTGCACCGGGAGCAGTGCTTTGGAATCCTTTCTTCCTTCTGTCTTCTGATATTCTCAATAAACGGAGAATAACCTCTTTTAATTTGAGTGCTATTTATTGTATGAAATGGATTTTGCAAATGATGAGGGTCCATAAATAAATTTTAAATAGTTGTCCTCTACACAGGCTCAGCCCTGCTCTCAGATACTACCTTCATAGTGAGGAGTCAGATATTTTGGACCAAATCACAAATTACGTGATTTCTTCCAGAGAGTTGTCAGATGGTACCCATTCTGAGTAGAAGTTGCACTAGTGACCTAGAAGAAAAATCCAGAAGGGCTCTGAGCAGATGTACATGTGGGTGTGAGAGTGGGCTGTGGCACCTTACAGAACTATGTATTTGCTCTGATTGATTTCTGAGAGCTGATGATTTCCCATTTTCATCATGCCCAGCTCCCTGACTAGTTAGATAACTGGAAAGTCTAACTGGGGCCTGCACAAATTCTATCTGTTGAAGAAATAACATTTTGTGACAATGATAAGTGATACAAATTCCGACTGGAATTCTTAGAAGGCATAAACAATAGGAAGAGCAATTGTATATGAAAATGTGGAAATGGCAGGCTAGGGAATTAGAGTCCTATCATTTTAAAGACCATGGAAAGGATAATTTTCTAATATCCATGGCAGAAAGCCATTCAATGATTTAGTAAAAACTGTATGAATATTTATACAGCTTACATGTAAATACCTTTATAATCTGATTATTTCCAGGTATGATGTATATAACATTAGAAAACAGTGAAATTTCATGTCTCATAAATCATTCTGAAGGCTGGATCCATCAAAACACAATGTCCTAATAGTTAACTGATGGGGGAGACACAGAATGTTTGAGAAAAGTCACATTCAGGTATAAATTTCAAACTGAATAGGAAGAAAAAAGATTTTATCAACAGAATTTGGGGGTAATGCTAGTTACAATGATAAAAGATAAACAGAAGTCAGAATAGGATGAAAGAAATTTGGCAAAAATAGTGAGCCAAGATTAACACCAAAGTGAAAAGGACTGACCATGGTATTATATGATTTTAGCATCTCATGTGGTGAAAGGAATCATGATCAGTCTTCTATTTATAAAGAGAGCTCAACTTATTATCAAAGAAAAATACTGACTAGGCTCATGAGATAGCAACAAAAATTAACAGTGGTGATAGCTAATTTTCAGTTTTATCTTTTAATCCTATATTCCTCTGAAAGCACATAAATATTTCCATAATATAGAAACAACACAACTTTAAAAATTAAGTAAATAAAAACATGCAACAAAATATGTAAATGCTACTTCTAAGTACTATTATACCAGTCTGAACTTATACTGAAACATTAAAAAATGTTCTCTTTAAAACAGAGATTGCCTCTGAGAGACAAAGAATTCATAAATTTATAATGATAACCAAATGAAAACACAGACTAAACTTTCTAGACGAAAATATGACTTTTCCTAACTAAAGGCTAAAAAACAAGAGAAATGTAATGTACATTAGATTTATATGGTGGGGAATGAGTTTGTATCTAATCTAATGCTTGCATACATTATTCCAATGCTTTGAGAACAGAGTAACAATTGTAATTTTGCTCTGAATCAAAATAACAGAATCTGCCAGTTGACATGTTGTGGTGTTTGCACTTTTATTGTTCATAGAATAATTGTATGCTTCTTTTTACTGTTATGTTGTAGCAGTTTATCTCTTTAAAAATGCTACTCAAACTATCTTCAGCAGAAATCTCAGTGATAATCAGTCACTAAGTTTTAGTAGATGTTTTCAATATGCCCATACATATGCTTATGCATATCTGTTTTGATAAAATGTGATTCTTACATGCCTAGTCTGTTATTTCACCACAATAATAAGTTATTGATTGATTTTCAGTTTAAGGGACTAAGGTAGTATTCAGTAATGACTGAGTGCTACAAGTTTACTGCAAGTGCCCAAGGTTCACTCACCCCAAGCAATTTAGTCAATAACCAATTTTTATACTTCTATCTCCTTCAAAATTCCAAACCAATAATCCCTGTGTGTGTGTGTGTGTGTGTTTTAATTATTTCAGTATCAGACTAACATTTCCCATGGAAATCAATATGGGTGCAATCCCTTAGCCAAAAATCTGCAGTACTGCAATGCAAACATATTAAAAATATTGATCTTGCAAAGATACTGATGTTTTGATTGACTTTAATGTTTGTAAGCAGCAATAACAGAATTTCAATGACTGAAACAAACTTTTGATTAAAATTATAGATTTTCTTGGGGGGAATTTGCTATTTTACTGGTTCAAAGCATATCATATGGCTTACTTGCCTGCCATAAATGAATGCAGTGGGATATACTTATCCAATTTCTTATTTGTAAATATTTTAGTCCATCATAGCTTACACATCTTTAATGTTCTTTGAACTGCTCTGACATTTCAATTCCACTTCTTATTATATCATAGAGTGCGATGGAATTTTCAGACTGAGAATGGCATGAGTTGAGAGCTCTAATCCTTCTTTTACTATTATGCCACCTTTGGGAAGGCATTTAACTCTCAGTTTAAATTTCCCAAATGTAACATGGAATTAACCTTGGGAATCAATGAACATTATTATTATATTTTGAGATCAATGGACAACACAGACCATAATTTATACATACAAAAGATTATTTGACCTAAAGATGCCTCCCTTACAGAAAGCACAGAATTTTGCAGCCACTTAGTGATAACCTAGCAATGCTCTCATTTTAGGTATAAAGAGACTGAGTCCTCAAAAGGTTCAGTGACCAGGAACTTCTCAGAGGTCTTCCCTGACCACTCCATCTAAAGTACACCTGGGGTGCCTGGGTGGCGCAGCCGGCTAAGTGACCAACTCTTGGTTTTGGCTCAGGTCAGGATCTGAGGGTGGTGAGACTGAGCCCCATGTTAAGCCCCGTGTGGAGCTCCCAGTCAGGCTTTGAGCTCAGCACAGAGTCTGCTTGTCCCTCCCTCCCTTCTTACCCCTCCTTCTCTTGCATGCACATGTTCTCTCTCTCAAATAAATAAATAAATAAAATCTTTAAAAAAAAGTATAGCTCTGTAACCCCACCTGCATTGTCTCACCCTTTAACCTATTTAATTTTTATCATAACATCACTAGCTAAAACATTCTATATGTATTATAACACTTAAAAAAAAGATTTATTTATTTATTTATTTATTTATTTATTTATTTATTTATTTGAGAGAGAGAGCAAGTGAGATTGTGCACGTTCATGGCAGGGAGGGGGCAGGAGAGGAAGACAAAGTCTCAAGGAGACACCCCACTAAGCGGAGAGCCCCAGGCAGGCTCAATGTCATGACCCTGAGATCACGATCTGAGCCGAAACCAAGAATCCAAAGCTTAACCAACTGCACCACCCAGTCACCCCTGTATAACACTTTTATGTAAATATAAACATTATGTATAACATTCTATAGAATATAACAGGATATATATAATTTGCCTACCTCTTACCTATTTTCTCTTCTAAAACTTAAGCTTGATGCAACAGGAATATTGTTTATCCTTATCACGGCCAAATCTCTAGCATCTAGAACAGTGTTTGACATATAGGACTCAGTAAATATTTTTTGAATGAGGGAAGGAATGAGCCAGAACTGCTAGTGGAATGGGGCTGAGTTGGGTAGGGGTGGAGTGGGGTTAAGACTTAGATTCTATTAACTTTCAATCCAGTAATGCTCTAAGGTTTCCTCCTTCTACTTCTTGGGGTTCTCAGATGTACGTATCAAAGGGGATCTGGACCCATATCTGTAGTATATGTTTTTGTCTAAGTTCAAATACATTTTCAAGTTTATTTTAAACTTTTCATTATTTAATTATTAATTCTTCTCTTGGATTTTTTAACTACTTGTTTGCTCTACCTTCCACCATGTTAAAATTGTAATAAATTCTCTGCATTTTTATTTGTGACATTTCACTGCAGTAAAGAAAAACATCAATAATTTAAGCAAAAACTGGAAATTAAAAATGACCCATTTATTAGTTGCTTATTTGATTTCCATTCTATCATTCCCATATGGTCCTTCAAGGGAAGCACCAAGGACAAGGTTGCAAATGTGCAGGGACTTTAGTGTCCTTGTAAATTAGATTAGTTTTCCCCCAAATTACCCTACATGCATACCATATATATATATACATATATATGATTTATTTGTTTATTTGACACAGAGAGAGAGAGAGAGAGAGTGAGAGAGAGAGAACTGGAGCACACACAAAAGCAGGGGGAGTGGCAGAGGGAGAGGGAGAAGCAGACTCCCCACTGAACAAGGAGCCCAACGTGGGACTCAGTCCCAAGACCCTGAGATCATGACCTGAGCCGAAGTCAGATGCTTAGCCGACTGAGCCACCCAGGCATCCCTACGATATATTCGTAAATGTACAGTGCAGCTTGAGAACAAATCCCCTGGCCCTCTACCACAAAGCTACTGCCACCACAAACCTTCAGGAAACGCCTCTACTACTGTTGGTCTCTGGTGGGTGTAGGGGAAGCAGTGCAGTTCAGACATATAGATCTGGGTTAGAATTCCAACTTTCTCACTTACAAACTATGTGAACTTTGGTTTCTTCATCTGTAAAAAATATCTAACACTCACTACAAATATGTACCATGAGGGATAGATGAGACCATACACATAAAGTGAATGGCACACAGCAGGTGTGCAAACAAGGTTAGTTCTCTTCTTCCCTTCACACATCAGTTAAAAAAAAAATATCTAACAAAGCGTAAGTAATATAGTCAAGGATATTGTAATAGCAATGTAATGAGACAGATGGGAGCTCTACTTGTGCGTGAACATAACATAACGTATACACTTGTCAAACTCCTAAATTGTACACCTAAAACTAATGTAATTTTGTATGTCAATTATACTAAAAAAAATTATAAAAAAAATAGCTAACAATTCTTCCTGCTTCTTACTACTTTTTTCCCCTTAAGATGCTCACTTTTGTAACTTGGCTTATAAAACTGGAATCTGTTTATAAGGACCACAGTACCGAAACTAAAACTGAAAAAAGGTGTTTCAATATTTATGTGGGACCACAACTGGTTTTTGGAAATCAGTAAGGGGCAAATGAAAGGTGAAACTATTTCTGAGAACTGAACAATATGATCAGTCAAAAGAAATACTTTGGTGGCTAGAGAAGATACTCTATCCAAGTACTAGAGGCCTCAGGGTAGGTGACGTCACAGTATGAGCAGGGATAATAGCATTACACTCTTCCATCTGCCCTTATCTCTGACTCTTCCATCTCTGCAAGTGGTTTGGTGCCCTCAGTGCCCTAATAGCCCCACTCACCTTGATCCATTCCTAGAAACCACCGCCAGCATCATAAGCATCTACCCTTGATATCCCTTTGAAAACAGCTCCCTGTCAGCAGCTGCATTGGATCATCCCTTGACGCCCCCTAGGCCTGTCAGTAGCTCGAAGGATATAAAGCTGGTGGGCATTGGATGAGATCTCCTAGGACTATCCAAGTCCCAGAAGCAATAAACTAAGCTATTCCTCCACTTTCAGTAGCATTTGATTGTAGTGAGGCCCACAAAATAGCTTTAAGGAAGGTGCAGGACACCTGCTAAGGGACAGGCATATAGCTGAAGATTAGCAAAATATTAAAGAGAATGATGAGTTTTCTTAAAGGTCTGTATCTATTTCTAAAAATGACAAGTTCTGTAAGTATAAGATGATGGAAAAAGCCAGTATACAAGAGGGATTATTTCTGCCCAAGTACGCAGTGTGACTTGCTGTGTGACCTTACAAACCCAGCACCACTGATTGTTGGCCAGTTCGCACTGCTATTACTTTGACTTTGCAGTTGAAAGTCTGACTGAAAAATACTCATGGCTTGATCACACACCATCCAACATGTCATGGTGCCACAGGAAGTGTGCCCTTTTTGTTTCCAGGCATTGCTAAAACTACCAGATATTCACTTTTTGGGGATCATATACCAGTTTGAGAATATGATAAAAGCTATGATTTCCCTCTCTAGAACTCCTATTCAGTACAGAATTTCAAAAGGCTTATGGAATTCCCTGCAGCTCTTCTGGGGATCCCCAGGCTAGAGGGTATTTAAGGGTAAGTTGGAAAATACCAAGATACTCTCTCTTCTCATAGCATTGCACGGACATAGTATGAAGACATCTGCTTATGGGTGAAGAGGGGAGAGAGAGTCAAGTCTTAAATGGAAAGTGTTATTTTTCTTCAAGTTAGAAAATATTCAGATGAAGGAAAAAGACCATTCAAATACCAGGACTTGGATGCATGCAACATAAGTTGAATGCACGCAAGTCAGAGATTTGGCTTAATTCCAAGTATAAAATATTTCAGCTCCAAGGGGGAAGCTAACCATAGGCCAGCACCTCAAAGCATATACATAAAACATTTAGTTTTTTAAAAGGTCCAATACTGTGGTTTCTCAAGAAATTCTTAAACTTCTCAGAAATTTTAGTAAGGCAAACATTTTAAATACTGAGGGCTAGCAGTTGTTGAGAAATATTCTGGCATGGATTCTAGTGGAGATTTGTTGATTTTTTATTTTCAGGGACATGCTAGCAAATTTAAAACAGTTAAGAAGACAAAATCTAATACTGTTTTAAAGCATATCAGATGAAGGTCTGAAACTTCCAGATTATTATGCTTCTAAATTGAAGGTAAAGCATTTGTCTTCTTTGACTGAAGACAAAAATTAGGGAAAAAATACTACAAACGCTCCAACTTTAGTTACACCCCCAACCACATATTCTTCAGTTACGCAACTAGCAGTCCAAGAGCATAGAATAAAAGCCCTCCAATGAAAACTCAAATGGGCTGGCAGAGGAATGCTTACTAATGTCAAAAGAGAGACTTCAACTCAGATTACTCTGTAATTAACATCACTGCTAAATTTGTGGGGGGGGGGGGTTCTGGAAGTTCTCACTTTATAAGGTTCTCTTTCCCACAAACTGGCCTTAAAAGCCTACATTAACAATGTGGCCAGAAAAAAACCAGTTTGGTGATGCTTCAAAAAGTTACACATATAAATTACTACATGACCCAGCAATTCTCCTGGTATATAACTGAGAGAACTGAAAACAGGTGTTCAAACAAAAACTTGTACATGAATATTCATACCAGCATTATTCAAAATGCCTAAAAAGTAGAAACAATTCAAATGTCCACTAACCAATGAATACATAAACAAAATGTGGTATATTCATACAAGAGAATATTATCAGGCAATAAAAAGGAATGGAGAACTGATACATGCCACAGCATGGGTGAACTTTGAAAACATGCTAAATGCAAGAAGCCAGACACAAGCAGATACACACTGTATGATTGTACCTATATGAAATGTCCAGAATAGGCAAATCTATAGAGACCAAAGCAGATGAATAGTTGCCAGGGGCTGGGGGGGGGGAAGGTAAAATTGACAGTGCCTGCCTAGTGGGTAAGGTGTTTCTTTTTGGAGTGATGAATATTTTCTGGAATTAGACAGTGGTGATGGTTGCACAAAATAGTGAATGTACTGTAGGTCACTAAATTGTAGACTTTAAAATGGTTACCATGGTAAATTTTATGTATGTGAATTTTACCTCAATTTAAATATGTGGATAGAATTCTTTTTCATTTTATTTATTACAATTCTGGTGAACAAAGACATTAGTGAAACAAATTACTACTGAAACTAAAAATTGGAATATTACCATAGGTGCTTTTTTTAAATTCATGAAATTTCTATGTCTGTTTGATTAGGCTGTGTCTCACTGAAGTGGGAAATTATTCAATCATCTGGATAGTTAAGAATATTATTATAGATATATTTATAATTCTGGCAAAACAAGACAAGGACAAATGGGGGAATAAACTTACTTTGCTCAAAATTCAGTGGAAGCTAAGCAACTCTGCTTTGTTTTAGATAAGTGAACAAAATCTTACCAAAATGTAGAGATTTAATTTTCAAGAAGAATTTATTGCTTTATATTTACCCTTCTTTTTTTAAAAAAAGTTTTATTTAAGAATTTCTACACCCAATATGGGGTTCGAACTCACGACCCCAAGATCAAGAGTTGCACGCTCTTCTGACTGAGCCAGCCAGGCGCCCCTATATTTACCCTTCTTGATGTGCAAAAGCAGTTAGTTTTTTCTGCCCACAGACACAGTGCAAGATCTACTTGCTAAGGTTTAAGAAATTTGAAATGAAGTTTACCAAATATCCATAAAGTATCTAATTATATATCTAAACTGTAACTGCTATATCAAATTTGATTTTTAAATATATTTTATAGTATATTTAATTTTTTAATTAAAAAATTCATTAATTTTTAGCATTTATTTTTTTTAATATAAGCATTTAAGGGTATAAATTTTTTTGTTTAGCAATCTAGCTATACCAAAAAGTTTCTGTATTTTCATTATGGTTTAATTCTAAGTATTTGCTAGATTTATTTATTTTTTTCAACGATTTTATTTATTTACTTGACAGAGAGAGACACAGCGAGAGAGGGAACACAAGCAGGGGGAGTGGGAGAGGGAGAAGCAGGCTTCCCGCTGAGCAGGGAGCCCAATGTGGGGCTCAATCCCAGGACCCCAGGATCATGACCTGAGCTGAAGGCAGATGCTTAACGACTGAGCCATCCAGGCGCCCTGCTAGATTTATTCTTTAAAGTTATTTGGGGAATTTTTCTTCAATCTTTTCTCCATTCTCTTATTCCCTCCCCAACTTTTAGTAAAAAAAAAATTAACCCTAGAAGAGTTGCAATAGTACAATGATCGTCCATATACTCTTCCATCAGATTCAATAATTCAATAACATTTTTGCCACATGTGCTTCATTGTTTTTATGTACATTATTTTTCTGAACCACTTGAGATTTAGTTGCAAACAAAATAATTTATTTAACAACCACGCTTCAAGTATCTGTGTTTTCTGTCGAAGTCACAAGAGTTGTATTGGGATACATTCTTCCTTATAGTCATCAACCTTCCTAAGAGTAAAAGTTAGAAAAAGCATCATAATAATTACTTGGCTTTTATGTAAAATTTCTCACTATTCTGTAAGCATTATAAGGGCATTGGGCCTTCCACTTCTTTGGTGTGATATCATTCTAAATTTTGACTTTGAGGTATTTTTTTCTCTTAAATGATCCTCCACATCTTCCAATTCAAATCTTCCCCCCTTTTCAAGCTTCATCTTCCATAGACATGCCACACATATTCATACATCCATTCTGCTAGCCCTGGAATACTCAGAGCCCTGCTGTGTGTCAGCAGCATCTGGGTACTTACTTTCTGCTCTAATTTAAATTTTAGTTGCATGACATACTGCCTCACTGAGATCCTAAGCTCCTTTAGGATAGGGGTTCAGGCCTTTTTAATCCCATGGTCAGTGGATACTAAAATTCTTTCTCAACTTAACTGAAATCTTCACAGCATGATACTTGTTGCAGGAATGTAAGTGAATTGAAGATTTTATATATTTACTTTTATTGTGTTGTATGTGATAACGTGCCATAAACTCATACAAATTAACATTATAGTTATACAAATTAACATTATAGTCTGCTTGATAATTTATTTTGTTTCATTGAAATAACCTCTTATTCTCCAAATGAAAGAGTTTTCATGCTGAAAGAGTTCTTACAGATTGTCTAGTTCAGTCTTATATTTCCAATCTCACAAGTTTTCAAGTAAACAGATCTACAGAAGTTAAATGATTGACCTAACATTATAAAACTTTAAAAAGGCAAAACCAAAAATAGAATCAAATGAGTTAACACATCTCAAGTGCTTAGACCAGGGCCTGGTTGGCATAGGAAGGGCTTAAAGAATATTATTAACCACCAGTCAAGGTTTTTGGATGCCTTTTCATCCATAGTGCATTTCCACTAAAACACATTATATCAGAATTCTACAGTAAAATAATGAAGACAACCATTTGGGGAGCATGATATATACATTCTTTAGTGAGCATGAGATATATGATAGGAAATCAGGCAGAGGCTGTCTTCAGAACAGGCTCTATTCTTCCTAAACAGAGTTGCAAACTGGCTACCTGTGGGCCTGATTTGGATGGCAGTTATTTTATTCAACCTGTATAATAGTTTTAAAACTTAAGTTAGTTGTAACGCTTAAAACTCAAGAGATTTCAAATAAATATACAGGTGTCTGGCTTCTTTGAGAAAACTGGAAAACCTGACAATGCTGTGCTTATATTCCTGCATGCCACACCAATCAGTTGGGGTTTGAATTTGTAACTCTTGTCCTTAGCTAAGGCCTTAATTATGACTAATGCATAGAATGATAACTTTGAATCACGTAATAAGAACTACATCAGTCAGGAAATACTAAGTGATATTTGCTTGCTATCTGTAATTGCTAACTATATCTAAGTAGCTATTTCCTACAGTAGGAAAATGAACTGTTATAATTAGGATAAAAACAAAGGTGATTGCTTTTAAGGGGTTAATTATAATTTAATCAGAAAATTCATTTGAAGAGAAGAGCTCAGTCTCTGGACTTCAGTTACCTAAAATGCCACTGTATTTTTCTTTTATGGGAGATGCTGGTCCAATAACCTTGATTCATGTGTTAAATCAAAACAAAAAACACAATTATATTTGGAACCATTTTTTTTTCCTAATGTAAACATAGCCCTTAAGATCTGAAACTATTTTAGTTAGCCTGCTTTTGACCAGAACTAATCAGCTATAAGAAAAAAAAAATAAAAATAAAAATAGGTTACAACACATTAAATATCCTCTCTCTGCCACCTTACACTTTTTGGTGCTAAAACATATGCTCTGCCACCTGCAGATAAAAGTCACACACTGAGAGTGTATATTCTGACAAGAATTACTAGTTTCAAGCATGCCTAGTGATCTTGGACAGTAGCACTTAAGAAACCTTCAATCTGGCAGTTTTATCACTGCACATTTTCTAAAGCGTCCCTAAAGTCTAAAGTTGCACAAGTGTTGGGATCTGACCTTTGGGAGAAAACAAAATAAAATGAAACAAAAAGGATCCCAGAGTAGCATTTTGATCCAACTTGCTCTATTTTTTCCCCCATTTATTTTGCTCGTCAATGACAAGGGTGACTTGGATTTTTATATTTCTGACAGAGTAAAACTCTATTGAAAGACCAAGACAACTTCCATTCCTACGCATACTGGAAAAATCTGTCAGAGGAGTTAAAAATTATTGTTGCTTCATACGAAATTTAGGTTCTTATTTTTATATTTCCTGTATCCTTGCTTTACTTTTCTATTTTACCTTATTCTGTATTTATATATTGACTGTTTCACCTTGTTCCAAAAAGGGTTTTGGCTTACAAAAAAGAACCCAGGCATGATTTCCAGTGATGGCGGGTAAAGAGGCCGGCAAATCTCGAATACAGCTATAAAAGTCACCAGAATTGTCAAGTACAACCATCTCAGCACTCCAGAAATCAACCGAAGGCAAACAACAAATTGAGAAGTGTTTCTTCATGAAAAACTGCTGAACTACAGGTCAGAACAGTGACAATCTGTGGCAGGCAGCTCGGAATGGGGAGCAGTGCTTCCAGGGTGGGACGGGCTGTGAAAACCCACAGCTTTGCTGCTGGAGGGCCTGACTTTGATTTAGGGTAGGAGAAAAGCTCCTGTGCCATGGTATTATCAGCAGCAAATAAAGCAAATTCAGTGGGAAATTAACCACAAAAGCCTATGGCCCTACCAAATTGAAGTTGTGATCTCACTTGGGGTGAGCAATAGACCAGTGGACTAGCTAGAAATCTGATAGGGAGATCCTGGAAGTGAGAGAGCCATCAAGAGACCAGATGAATCACTGGCACATCCCTCCTTTCTGGAAGGCTGAGTGCTGGCACAGAAGTCCCAGGAAAGCCTCGTCAAAAATAAAAGCTGGGGGAAGACTTGAAAATGCATGAACTTTGAATATACTCTGCAACTCACACACACATCCATCCACAGAGACTTACTGGCTTAGTATGATTGAGCAAAAACTCTGACCATTAAACTATGCAGCAAAGGGTGGATCTCTAAGAAGCAAGTCTAATTAAAAAAAAAAAAAGAATTAAAAAAACCCCAGATATCAGCATGTATATACCGAAGGGGAGACAGATTCTGCAGATTAAGTTCAGACAAGTTTCTACTACAAACAACAAAATGAAACAAAAACAAATGAACAAACAAACAAAAATATAGCAGCAACAATCCCTAAAAAAAAAAAAAAAAAAAAAAAAAAACCCTACAGTTTTTCTTACCACTCCTATTAAACATAGTACAGGAGGTTACAGCTAGTGTACTAAATAAAGCAAGAAAAGAAATTAATGGCATGAATATTAGAAAGAAAGACGTAAACTGTCTTTATTCATGGATGAAATGCTCTTGTTTTAGAAAATTCTAGGGGTGCCTGGGTGGCTCAGTCAGTTAAGCATCCAACTCTTGATCTCAGCTCAGGTCTTGTCTCAGGGTCCTGAGTTCAAGCCCCATGTTGGGCTCTGAAAAAAATTCTAGAACTAATAAACAAGTTTTATCTAGGTTGAAGAATACAAAATCGATATGCAAAAGTCAATTTTCATTCTTATGCTAGCAATAAACAATTTGAAAATGACATTAAGAATTCTACTCACAGTATCATCAAAAAGAATAAAAAGTTAAGAATATATTTAACAAAAGGACAAGAAAACTAAAAAAAAAAAAATTGATGAGAGAATTTATAGATGATCCAAATAAAGAACAGTGTTGTAATTTCAAAATCTATGATAAAGCTACATGACTCAAAATAGCACAGTACTAGTGTAAAAATATATATATAGATCAATAGAACAGAATATAAAGTTTATTAATAAACCCTTACTTTATGTTCAGTTGATTTTTGAGTAAGGTCCAAGGCATTTCAATGGGGAAAGGAGAGTGTTTTCAACAAGTGCTGCTGGGAAAATTAGATATCCATATGCCGAAAAATGAACTTAGATCTCTTACCACAAACCATACACAAAAATGAACTCAAAATGAATCATACCTAAATGTAAGAGCAAACCTATAAAACTTCCACAACAAAACAAAACAAAACAAAACAGGTAAAATTTATGATCTAGGGTTTGGTAAGGACTTCTTAGATATGATACCAAAAATATACCAGATATGATACCAAAAATATAACTCGTAAAAAATAATAAATTGAACCTCTTCAGATTTTTTTAAAAAGATTTTATTTATTTATTTGACACAGCGAGAGAGGGAACACAAGCAGGGGGAGTGGGAGAGAGAGAAGCAGGCTCCCCATGGAGCAGGGAGTCCAATGCGGGGCTCGATCCCAGGACCCCAGGATCATGACCTGGGCAAACGGCAGCCGCTTAACGACAGAGCCACCCAGGAGCCCCTGAACTTCTTCAGATTTTGAACTCATAAACACTTCTGCTCTTCAAAAGATACCATAAGGAAAATAAAAAAAGCAAGCCACAGCCTGGGATAAAATATTCATAAATCACATACCTGATAAGGGACTTGTATCTAGAATATATAAAGAACTCCTCCAATAATAAGACAAAAGATTAAAATACAGGCAAAACAAATACAGACATTTCACCAAAGAAGAAATACATATGGCTAATAAACACATGAGAACATACTTAATATCAAGTAGTCATTAGGGAAACACAAATTAAAACCCAAATGAGGTAACATCACAAACCTATTAGAATGGCTATAATCACAAAGACTGATAAACCAAGTGTTGATGTGGATGTGGAAAAACTGGAACTTATGCTTTGCTTGTGTGAGTGTAAAATGGTGTGGCCACTTTGAAAAAGTTCCGCAGTTCCTTGAAAAGCTAAATATAAACTTACCACATGACCTAATAATTCTACTCCTACTTATATGGCCAAGACAAATGAAATCTTATGTCTGGACTGATTCATATGTGATTGTTCGTCATGGCATTATACATAATAGCTCCAAATTGAAAATGATTCAAATATCCATCAACTGGTAAATGGATAAACACAACATAGCATATCCACACAATGGAATACTATTCAGCAGCAAAAAGGAATGAACTACTGATACATGCTATAATGTGTCTGAACCTCACAAACATTGTATGCAGAAGAAGCCAGACAGAAAAGACCACATATTGTTTGATTCCATTCATACGATATTCACTGAGAAGGCAAATATATAGAGACAGCAGACCACTAGTTGTCTGGGGCTGTGAGTGGAAGCAGCAAATAGGCACAAATAAACTTTTTGGGGTGATAGTAATATTCTAAAATTGGATTGTGGTGATGGTTACACAACCACAAATTAGCTAATGATTCAACTGTATATTTACCATGAAATTATTTCATAGTATGTAAATTGTACTTCACTAGTGATATTAAAAAAATAGACACAATATAAAATTATATGAAAGCACTTGAAGAAGTCAAGGCAAAAGCAAAAATGGATAGGAAAATAATGAATGGATGTGATTAGTCCTGTTGAGTTGCTACAGATGTGATTCCAATTTAGGCTTAAGCTTCCAAATGGTGAAAGCTAGGAGGGGAATAAATGAGTTTCCCAAACTTGGGAAACCACTGGGGATTACCTGGGGATCTTTGAAAAAGGCTGATGCCTGGCTTCCACCCTAGACATTGTGATTGTACTGTAATAGGAGAGAGGCCTTCGTTGCTCAAATAATGCTCTTATGGAGCAAAGTCTGGGAACCACTGGAATAACATACTATAAGATTTTCATTGACCATAAGATATAAAGAAATAATTGCTTGGGGAAAAACAGAGTTCTGGAAAAGACTTCTCCTATATGTCCTCCTAAGAGAGGACCTCATAAAATGTAATGACTTAGTACCTCTAAATCAGTCACCCCCCAGCCCATGGTGGGACCTCAGTGGGTTACAGGGGTGCAGAGACAGTGATGCTTCAGTCCTCAGGACAGCCAAGGGGACCAGGGGCAGCTGGAGCAGCTGTGCCTGAGCCCTCCAGCCTTGAACAGTCTCCTCCATCCACACCAGAAGTCTCAACTAGTATTATATTTTTGTAGCATGTGCCATAAAATAAAAAGCATGTCATCTGGAAGACACCTATAGTGGCAGGAATGGGGACAGTTATTTTCTATTTTTTTAAAGGTTTTATTTATTTATTTATTTGAGAGAGAGAGAGGGAGAGAGAGAGGAGAGCATGAGCAGGGAGAGGGGCAGAGGGAGAGGGAGAAGCAGGCTCCCCACTGAGCAGGCAGCCCAACACGGGGCTCAATCCCAGGACCCTGAGATCATGACCCGAGTGAAGTCAGACACTTAACCAACTGAGCCACCCAGGCGCCCCTGGGGACATTTATATAATAGTTTCTTTCAACAAGCTGATTACAAAACAGAGAAAATGATTCAATTAAAACATTTCTGCAAGGGGCCCAAAGTGTCCGGTTATCTGTTCTCTGGCTTCATTTATTCCATAGTATTATATATGGCTACAAAACTTAACTGAACTCCGCCTTTTGGGTGGCCCTTAGCTTAATGAATTTAAGTTATTTATTAATGAGGGCACCTTTATTTACCATGAGGACAAGTTTACCCAAAGGAGCTGGTCATGCTGCCCAGTGAATGCTGCTCAATGCCTCAGAAAGTATGAAAGGCCCGCAATGTTCACCTCTCCAAGTCTACTTCTTTACATGTAGTTTTTAAGCTTACTTAAGCACAACATAAACTATACCGTGTAATACAAGCATGTAGCATATTCACGTTATTTATGAGGAACTGACCTTAGATTTAAAAAGAAAATAGCTCATCTTTAGTCTAAACCTTCCCCTCCCACTCCATTTTAAGTTAATTCCACACAGAGTGACTGATTATAATGTGTGTCACTGGGGAGCATTAAGATTGTACCCTTCAGAATTTTTTCAAGGTATGAAATTTGAGGTAAAATTGCTGGTAGAGAGGTTTAGAATATGGGGTATGGCTTATGGCTTCATATATTCTCCTGGTCACCTGCAACGCTTGCTCAGAATATTCCTAGTGGAGTTTTCCCCGCAAATAAGACTTTGAGGAGATAGCCTTGATAAGTACATTAGTCAATCTTTATGGTTCTTTACCCCATTAGTCACACCATTACCCTAGAGTTACACCAACCACAGATAGTAAAATCATCTTACATATCAATTTCCCATATGACACATCAGATTCTTGCATCAAGAGCTCCTGTTTTAAATCAAAAAGTTAGTTCTTGCCTATGTAACCACAATATCCCATTTAACTATAGAGAAATTCCATTCTTCCCCTGATGAATTTTTACTATCTATAAAAGTGATCCAAGAGGATTTTACTCTACTTATTTGAATATTGCCACCACTTTTGTTTACTCTGAAAATGAAAGAATGAAACTGTAAGAATATACTTGTATTTCTAATATATATGTACAATCAAAAGAGGATTTCAGAGAAAAGTACAAATGTGAGGACAGCAAAAAGGAAAAGGCAGTACATGAATGTTCAGCACTTATGATAAAACTTCAGCAGAAACTAGAGCTTAACATATTTTTTAAAGTACCCTAAAGTCTCTTTATTAATTTAAACTTTATCACAAATACATAACTGCATTCTGCGGCAATCCCCTTAAGTCATCTTGTTAAATTTTGTCACAACATGTGTTACTGTAGTTCTACACTTTTACCTTTGCACTTTGTAGTGTGTAGCAGCACAACATAATTAACCACTGCTAGGTAGTGTTTACGTTAGTTCTCAAAAGGTTAAGAAGCTGATTATAGCTAAAATCAGCTTTGCCTGAGGCTTCAGGGGCTCTGTGTAATCAAATTAGACAAGCAGGGCACAGTGTCACCTAACACAAACCAGTGGCACTTTCTTCTTTGCTCTGACCCTTTTCCCCCCTTTTTATTAGGGGAACAACTCATGCTTTGTGCTTTTACCAGATAATTTAAAAAGACTTGTTTCTAATAAATTTGGCATGCAATCTCACAAGATGTCCACCTGTTTAAAAGTAATGAGAGCACGTAGAGCAAATTTTGAAAAAAAGGTTGATAAAAAATGTTGGTAAAAGAAATCCAAATTTGGAGAGATTAGATGTTATACAGAAAGTATTTTCCTAAAAGGCAGGTGACAACATGATCACGTACACATGATATTAAGGATGTCTCCTAGCTTTAGCCAGACTGTCAGCTTTGTTCTACAGAAAACCACACAATGGTTTATCTGCTTCCAAGAGAACTCAGAGAACTTTATAAACCTGAAAGATAATGCATTAGCATTTCTGAGAAACCATGGCTAACCCACTCTGATGAGTTATTGCTCATCCTCCCTCCATCTCTACTCTTTGAAGTCAGGCAAGGTGAACTGTATAATGGACGCATTTAAGGAGGGGGTTTCATAAGGTGAGGAGAGCAAACGAGCCCTACTTCAGACTATTTCCACACGGTTCTATATTTAAATGCAGTAAGACAAATTAGAGAAATCCAAATCCTTGCTGCCTTTGAGCCTAAAGGGAACAAAAGCATGAACACTAAAGAGCTATTAAAAAAGAGAAGGAATGGCAAATTTAAATAAAAATCTAGAATCTCATTCTTAACAAAATTTGTGAATCATTATTAAAACAATAAGTAACATTTGTTACATCTTTAGCTTTCTTATATTTGACTTTGAACTTTTGGTTCAAATCCTACATATTTATTACTTTGCTTGAAACAAATAAAGAAAATGAATGTAAACTTCCTACAAATGAGTTACCAGGAGAAAATGAATTTTGCTAATGATTTATTCTGGGCAATAAAATAAAAACTTGTTATTTTAATTGATTAAGTCATAAAGAGTTCCTGGAGAAGTCAAATCTTGCTATTTGCACAGTCAGAAAATTTCTGCTAATCCAGCAGTACTTAACAAATTCACATGTGGTTAGCTTGTCTTGCCATAGCTGTATATCACATTTCTGTGCGGCAAGCTGTGCAAAAAAAAATCAATATGCCAAGTTTAACAAAAGGACAGGAAACATGATGTTCTCCTATATTTTCAATGAAGCTCAAACGACTCTGCTGTTCATACTCAGTACAATTTATGGCAAAGAAATGTATTCTTCAATGAAAAAAAACTACAATGGAATGAATTATATAAATTCAGAGTTGAAGTTCCGCCTTATTCCATAATAACAATTTATTTAGAAGATTCTGACATTCTGCTTCAATGTGCACAGTACAATCAGCCATTCATGAAGCAGGTTTTTTTTTTTTTTTTTTTAAATAAAGGCTAAAGTATATTCTTTAGACCAAAGAAATATATACTGTCTATTTATGGTAATAGTTTGGTAGACGTATTTAATTTAGGTGTTGGAGACTTTTTTTGAATGTCTCCTTTCACATGTGAAACACAGGATGAGATGGTATCTATTGAGCAAAACCTTTAAATTTTAACATTAAGGAAAAAAAATCCCAATGGATCCTGAGATACTGCATTGGTTAATTGATTCTAGATTTTTATGCCTTCTTTTACTACTGCAGAAGTACATTATGTGTGGAAGGAGATTAGTATGAAAATGTTGAGAATGAAGTAGGAGTGGTCATGACCAATAGGTCAGCATAGACAGGGCCACTCCTGCCTTCTCAACTCAGCGATGTGGAACTAATTGTGGCAAAACAACCAGTAACTTGGACTTCAGCCAAAGGATTCAGAACTGTTGCCACAGTGGGGTTTTTTTTGTTGTTGTTTTTTTTGTTTTTTTTGTAAGAAGAGAATTGGCTTTAGGAATCATCAAAAGCACCATACATAGAAAAATAAGAAAGCTAAACAATCCACAAACACAGAGAAATTCACATATGAAAAATTCTTTGGTAATTTCTCTTTATTCCAAAAGCAGCGGTAAATGAATTAATGGCACTTAGCTGGGGAGAGCATGTCAGTGATCAGCACTGAAGGTATAAACTGTTATAAGAAAACACATTCAGAGAATTACACTTATTTCTAACTTTCTTTTTTTTTTTCAAAGATTTTTTTATTTATTTGACAGAGAGATACATAGCGAGAGGGGAACACAAGCAGGGGAGTGGGAGAGGGAGAAGCAGGCTTCCCACCGAGCAGGGAGCCCGATGTGGGGCTCGATCCCAGGACCCTGGGATCAGAACCTGAGCCAAAGGCAGATGCTTAATGACTGAGCCACCCAGGCACCCCCTAACTTTCTATTAATGTGTTATTTAGAAAACAATTTCATTCATAGATAAATACACCATTTAAAAGAGCATAGGCATAAAAGTTCCCAACCAGAAAATAACAATATAATGATCTTAAGTGTTAAATAATATTAATGTTGCTATAAATGATCATTTCCATATATAGTTGACCCTTGAACAACGTGGGGGTGACGGATGCCATTCTCCTGCATAGTTGAAAATCTGCATGTAACTTTTGACTTCCCCAAAACTTAACTAATAATAGCCTACTGTTGACTGGAAATCTTATTGATAACATAAACAGTGACTGACACACATTTTTACGTTAAATGTATTACATACTGTATTCCTATAATATCGTAAGCTAGAGAAAAGAAAATGTTACTAAGCAAATCATAAGGAAAAGAAAATACATTTACAGTAGTGTAAAAAGTTTCCTTTTTATGGAAAAAAATATACGTATATGTGCACCCATGCAGTTCAAACACCTATTGTTCAGACTCAATTGTAATTCATATTCTTATTTCAAAATAGAGGATGTAACATGGCTCAGAACAGTGATAAGAAGTTTTTGTATGGATATTCAGGAAACCCAGAATACCGGAGCTTGGGAAAAAAAAATTATACCAAGGCTTTACAAATCGTAATTTAATTGTGTATTAAAGTAGACTCTTTAAAGTCTGCAACCACAATTAATAGTCAAATATAATCCCCAGTTAGTTGTGTGGTCTTAGTATATACATAATCTATTCCCAGGAAATGACAGAGTTAACATTTTTGGAAAGGACTTAATTATTTTAACAAAAACAAAAAATTAAGTAAGAGGTAAACATTTTACTTCTGGGGAGTAAAACTATCTTAGCATGTTACTGATTTTAGGTTTAAATGGCAATTCAAATTATTTTTCCACATTTTTCATCTTTGTAGATTTTATGTTTTCTAGCTTTTTCTCATCTCTCTAAAGGTTCTTTGGTAGTACACCTTTTTCCTTTCACTAGAAAACATCTAGGTGTTCATGAGATTTCCCTATCACTTTATTGCCAATAAGTGAAACCTCCAGATTCACTTCTGATATAAATGCCTGGTCTCAGCTCTTGAGGCAACATTGCCGGTTCTCTCTTGGATGCCTTTTTAATATATCCAATCATTTCTTTAAACTCAAATGGAGGGGTCCGCCTTCACTTTTCTCAGCACTGCTTAATTCCTCCAGCGTCGCTGGTATCTTCACATCTTATCTGTCCACACAGGAGATTTTCCCATAATTTTTATACACCTCAAAATGTTGGAATCTTTACAAAATTATCCTGAGTTTTCTACGATGGCTATTATCTACAGGGCAGAGTAAACCAGGTGTTGTAAGCTGAAACATTTGGTGTGCTTGAACTCTTAGGCTACGAAGTGTGTATTTGATTTGGTCTGAATTAAGCCTCTAGAAGAGAATCTCAGAGCTAGAAAGGATCATGAAAATTATCTACCTAACTAATGTTAAAACGATGAGAGGTCCAGAAAAGTTCAACAACTGGCCCAAAGCCACATATTGGTTTGCGACTCTCATCATTCTCTACTCACACTGTGCTTCTTGTAGTCCCCTGAAATTACTGTGCTCCTCAAAGCAGATTTGGGTGGAACCATCAACTGATACTTTTCCTACAGGTAAGATTTCTACCACTTTCAATCAACATATTCCTTCTGTTTCTACTGTTAAACCTTCAATGCACTTTTTCGCCATATCTTAGTGTGACTCCTGGATCTTGTTCTTACAATGCAAAGGCTATCTTGGTTGCAAGCTGCTGTGGCCACATTATAACCTTGCAGAAGCTGCTTATTAAACATCCTTCCTAAGGCAAATGGAACCTGTCAAGAAGTCCATCCACCATCTATCTCAAATAAAGTAAGATTTTAACTTCTAATTTTCTTACCTGTTTTGATCTCTTCCTGTAAGTAATGCAGATATAAAATCCTCGGCTTCTATTTCTAGCGCCCTAAAAATCCATTTGTGTTCCCACTCTTTAAAAAAGCTTCCTTTCTCATTTTTCTTATGCTCACTTTTCTGAAAATTTTAGAGTAGGTTCCTTTATCCCCCAACCTTCAACACTAGAAGAGAAGGACATTATTTTGTTGTTTATCCTTATCTACTCAGGCCATCGTGCCTTTTCCCTTTCAAGTCTTTTAAGATACCTATTTATGAATCTTTCTTTGTAAAATCCATCTAATTACTGGACTGTAGTCAGTAGCCACATGCTATTGCCATCACTTACTTTTCAACTTTATTTCCTCATATCCTTTAATTTTAAAACATAGAACCTTAGGATTGCAATAGACATTAAAGATTATTTCATCTAATCTTTACAAAAGGTAAGAATTCCTTCTATCAAATTTGTGAAAAGTGGTCATCAAGCCTTTACCTGAATGCTTCAAAAGACAGAAAGCTCACTAGTTTATAATGCAGCCCATTCCATGTCTGACACAACACAATCATTATATTGAATCTATTTAATTTCCATAATCCACAATCAAACCCTTTGTCATAAAGTATTTAGAACATCATTTATGATTCAGGGTTGAGAACAGCTAAATCATTAAAACTTCTGGGTTCCTTTGGTGCCAATACTTGAAGATCTGGATGCTACTTACTAGATTTTAAGAGCTGCTACTATTAAAAGAAAAACTGATGGGGTGCCTGGATGGCTGAGTTGGTTGAGTGTCCGAATCTTGATTTCGGCTCGGGTCATGATCTCAGGGTCGTGAGATCCAGCCCTGCAATGGGCTCTCCACTTAGCAGCCAGGAGTCTGCTCGAGATTGTCTCTCTCCCTATCCCTCTGCCCCTTCCCCTGCTCGCCCTCTCTAAATAAATGAATAAGTAAAATCTTAAAAAATACAAATCTTCAGGTGATGCTAGTTCTACAGTTCTCAATGAACGGGCCTGTGTAATATTTTAGTAACTACTTGGTTATGAGTATGGGACAAGCTCAAACATTAAAGTTAATATTAATTAAAATTAATTAAAATATTAATTTTCACATAGTTGGGAAACTCTATATCCATGAAACTCTATTTCTCTTACCAGAGAAAGCATGTATTTACAAAAATTACAATTCAGGCATTTTGATGGACAACCAGTGTTTTAGATTTCATTTCTTTTAACTTCAGTGATTTACAGGGCCAACTACCAGACCCATCTTTTTGTTTGTTTGTTTTATTTTATTATGTTATGTTAATCACCATACATTACATCATTAGTTTTTGATGTAGTGTTCCATGATTCATTGTTTGCGTATAACACCCAGTGCTCCATTCAATACGTGCCCTCTTTAATACCCATCACCAGGCTAACCCTTCCCCCCATGCCGCTCCCCTCTGGAACCCTCAGTTTGTTTCTCAGAGTCCATAGTCTCTCATGGTTCCTCTCCCCTCCAATTTATCCCCCTTCATTTTTCCCTTCCTGCTATCTTCTTCTTCTTCTTCTTCTTTTTTTTTTTTAACATATAATGAATTATTTGTTTCAGAAGTACAGGTCTGTGATTCAACAGTCTTACACAATTCACAGCACTCACCATAGCACATACCCTCCCCAATGTCTATCACCCAGCCACCCCATCCCTCCCACCCCCCACCACTCCAGCAACCCTCAGTTTGTTTCCTGAGATTAAGAATTCCTCATATCAGTGAGGTCATATGATACATGTCTTTCTCTGATTGACTTATTTCACTCAGCATAATACCCTCCAGTTCCATCCACATCATTGCAAATGGCAAGATTTCATTCCTTTTGATGGCTGCATAATATTCCATTGTAGATATATACCACATCTTCTTTATCCATTCATCTGCCGATGGACATCTCGGCTCTTTCCATAGTTTGGCTATTGTGGACATTGCTGCTATAAACATGGGGTTGCATGTACCCCTTCGGATCACTACATTTGTATCTTTGGGGTAAATACCCAGTAGTGCAATTGCTGGGTCATATGGTAGCTCTATTTTCAACTTTTTGAGGAACCTCTATACTGTTTTCCAGAGTGGCTACACCAGCTTGCATTCCCACCAACAGTGTAGGAGGGTTCCTCTTTCTTTGCATCCCCGCCAGTATCTGTTGTTTCCTGACTTGTTAATTTTAGCCATTCTGACTGGTGTGAGGTGGTATCTCATTGAGGTTTTGATTTGGATTTCCCTGATGCCGAGCGATGTCCAGCACTTTTTCATGTATCTGTTGGCCATTTGGATGCCAGACTCATCTTTTAATTTTTCATTTTGTTATGCCTAACTAAAGTGGAAGGTGTATACACAATCTTACCTACATGTGGATATTAAACTTTTAAAATAAATATAGTGAAGAACATAGTGTGAACAGAGCCTAAGACCCTGTGGTAAAAGGCATAATTTTGGGAAAAGTTGAATGAATGAATGAATGAATGAATGAACGATAAATACAGTCTATTTTGCAATGGGAAAATCTTGAAATTTAGCTAATATGCCAACCCCCTGGACTGGTTTCACTTTGAGATTGGTTTAAAGAGCAGTTTTTAGTTTGATAGGTTTGGAAAAGGGGAGGGCGGGAAGCAGGGGGTGGAACCTCACGTGGCAGCTCTCTGTAAGATGAACTGCTACTCGGGTGAAGCGGCTGGGTACAGTACTAGCTGGGAACTGTAAGTGTTACAGGCTTTGAAGTCAGTTCAGCTTTGATGTCCTCCTCTCATAGTTAATCGTAAGACAGTATGGAAGAGGAAAAAAATAAGACTTTCCAATACTGTCCTCGGTGTCATTGCTCAGGAAATCCTAGCATGAAAAAAGATTGGTGTCTGTGTGAACTTCAAGTAGCATCAGTCTGTTCTTTATTTCTAAACAGTTTTAAATTATTGATATGATACTTAAAATTGTTAGTTTGGGAAAAATTGTTAGTTTGGGGCAACCACAGGGATAAGCAAAAACATTGTTTTGTTTTGTTTTTTAAGATTTTATTTATTTATTTATCGGGGGGAGAGAGAGAGAGCACAAGCAGGGGGAGTGGCAGAGGGAGAAGCAGACTCCCTGCTGAGCAAGGAGCCGGATGCAGGACTCATTCCAGGACCCTGGGATCATGACCTGAGCCGAAGGCAGACACTTAACCCACTGAGCCACACAGGCGTTCCAAGCAAAAACATTCTTAAATTTGTGATTAGAACATGGGACTCAGTCCATGAGAACACACATATTAATGATGATTTGGGATTGTCACTATGCTAACTACTACTTAGATGGAGTTACACATATGTGATTCCCAACCACAAGGAACTTATTATCTGACCACTGATAATCCTGCCTGGCAGGAACCTCAGACGTCATCTAGTCTGAGACTGAAGTCCAGAGAAGCTGGTTTGTTTTAGAAACAAAAGAGGAAACTACCAAGTACACACATACATATACATAAATTAAATAAATGACAGCCAACAGATAGCATGTAGAAATAGAGGGATACAAGTATCTTGTGAGTTTTTGACTACAAGAAAAATCATGAGAATTTCATGTTGAGACAGAACATTGTTTACCTCATTTCATTCATTTGTATAATTTTGCCATATATACAAAGTACTGTTACTATGAAAATATCTGGTATTTTCTTTACATCAACTCACTTTTTCTGTTTGCCTAGTCCTAGGCAGTCAGTAAATGGGTTTCATGTGTTATTCATACCTTTTCTAATATATATTAGAACGAACAAGTAAACTACTAAAATAAAAAAAAAAAAACAATTTATCCATGAGACACTAGGAGTATGCATATAAAACACTAAGATGGAGGACTCAAGGGAAAAATATATCCTAATTATTTCTTGAGGTACTTAAATTAGAACTATGATTTTTAAGTCTGCACATTCTTTTTTTTTTTAATGTATTATGTTATTAGCCAACATACAGTACATTCTCTAAGTATTTAGATATCCATGTGATCTGGGATAACTTGAATTTTAAATGTTCTTTTCTTTTCTTTGGGGTCATGTGGTTTAATGCCTCCCATCGTAGTACTTTAGTTATTGGAAACTTCCCTAGCTTACTTCATGGATAATAAATAATCTATAGTTTAATAAAATCTATAATTAAAAGTGATAGTAATGATAATCTCAGACCAAGATAGTGACAAAAAGTTGAAAGGAAAAATAATTCCTTTTCACTCTTCATAGTGCTTACTGTCTTGAGCTGCCTACTGCTTAAAAAACAACAACAACAAACAGAAAAACCCCACAAAGCTTTCTAGTTTTTCTAAGTAGAAAAAAATGTAGAAACAACAGAAATCTTATAGGCATGACTTTAATGGGAAAAGGAAAAGAATGATTAAAGCTCTATGGCATTCCTCCTGTTTATGTGTTGGTATCATGTAATGAGATGAGAAAGAATCCAAAGCCAGATACTACAAGAGAGGGGTTAACTACACCTCATGAAAACAAAAGGTCATTCCTCTGTTAAATTCTTATTCTTTAAGTGCATTTGAGTTGACTGTAAACATAAACAAAAGCCACTGGTGGGCAATTAAATTTGAAGAAGAGGCCCATAAAAAGTAGAATATTCAGTATGTATTAGAGTCAGTTACACAACATCTGATTTAATAGTTAGATTTTAAGCATTCCTCTCATAATACATGTTAAATGATCTCAACAAATCATATTCTGTAAGGCAGCAAAATGACAATTTCATATAGTCTAAGGCTGGGAGGACAAGAACATTAAAGCAAATTAATCTGTAAACATCTATCTAAGTTAAAAGGTTGAAAATCTGCAGACATTTGTAACAAGAACTTTAAAATGAATTTGCCATTCCCAAAGTCATCTCACTAGACAGGAAAGAGGAACTTGGCATGTGACCAATAAATTATGAGAGCAACACCTCAGGGTCAGAGGGCACTGATGACTGCAACCAATCTCACCAGCTAGGGCAACAGATTAAGCTGGAGGATAGGATGCCCTACAACCTTAACCTGCTAATATCTTTACATTCTTCAGAATGACCTCTAGTCTGCTCTTTCATATTAGTTGTTAGTTACACTAATTACAGCTTAACTGGTATTGTTGGTACCAATTTTTCCCTCAAAAGACATATAGAGAAAGGTTATCTCTAATAGCTTGAAATAACTTCAGCCAAATTCTGTTGTGCATATTAGGAGCACTTACCTCCAGTTTTGAATGGGTCTTTTATAGACATCAAAGGAAAGACACTAAAAGCAATGTGTGTTTGTGGATTCTATAAAGCATTTCATATAGGAAGCTGTAAAAATAAGAACAGTAACTTCTCCTGTGACTAGAACTTTAGGATAGTTTAAAACAAGGTAATTTATTTTTTATGTTTATTTTCAACATATAGGGGCTGGTGATTTCAAATAGAAGGAGCTGGTTCTATGTTAACCATGCTAGTGAAGTAAAAATACTTAGCCCATGAAATCCCCTCAAAATTTATGGTTTTTAAAAAAGGAATAATGAAATTTCTATCATGATCTTTTAGAACCGTTTTAAGTTCAACATTCACACTGATGTTAACCTAACATTATATGGAATTGTGCATAGATTCCAAAGCCCATTTACAAAGATTCAAATACCATCTGTGAAGCTGCAGTAAATTACCCTGTAACATTAATCTTTAAACCAGGCACTAAATCAGAACAGAAACATACCAAAGAGATTTAAGGCAAGAGAGTCATAACTGAATTATCAAGATTAATGTAAATAGTTTCACATATATGAGTTGCAGGTTCTCAATATTATGCTAAAATAAAATTATGCTAAAAGTAACTTGCTAATATCTAAGTGACACCAGTGGTTTTGTACATACAAAAAGAACTGTGAAAATGATGGCTGAGTGGTATTGTTAATCTAAGTGTGCTCTGAGTTAAGAAATACAGTAACAAAGGGGCACCTGGGTGGCTCAGTCGTTAAGCGTCTGCCTTCAGCTCGGGTCATGATCCCAGAGTCCTGGGATTGAGCCCCACATCGGGCTCCCTGCTCAGCGGGAAGCCTGCTTCTCCCTCTCCCACTCCCCCTGCTTGTGTTCCCTCTCTCGCTGTCTCTCTCTCTGTCAAATAAAATCTAAAAAAAAAAAAAAAAAAGAAAAAAGAAATACAGTAACAAAATTTTGATTTATAAAACGGACACATTAGGAAGTGACTATTAACATTACAAAAATAAACATAGTTTTACAAAAGGGAATCTTTAAGCCAAACCTAGACTTCTTAAAAGATGTTGGTCAACAGAATTTTCATGTAAATGAAGCTCTTTGGGAAAATGAAGAAAGATAATTAGAGTACTATGTGTCATCAAATTCAAAACACCATTGATTTTAAGATTTGCCATTATTCCACGTACCACTTTGAAAGAAAAAACATTGCCAATTAAGCCATAACACAATGCTTTCTTATTATACTGACTGCAAGATATATTTGTACTTTAGGTAGTTAAAACTGAGTCTTGTAATCAGTGGAATACAATATTTTATAATAAACTGACTTGTCTATCAATATACTTAATGAATATGTTTGTGTGTGAGAGCAATCTAATTTTGAAATCTAGTCACTATGTAATATTAAATAAATTTTTTTATAAAGCATTGAGAAGACATTGACCCTATATTTTCTATCTTCTCTGAGGACAGAAGTGGAGAAAGAGCAACTGATATATTAGTAATTTCGGTTTGCTTGGATAACTTATTGATTAACTAATATTCTTAATTTTTTCCACCAAGGATTTTAAGGCAGATGACAAGAAGCTGACATACAATAAAATAATTAGTGAAATAAGAAATAGAAAACCAGAACTGGGGAAAAAGAGATTCTAAGAACTCATGTTTTTTTCAATTGGATATAAAAATAATTTATGAATAACAAAATAGGTCCTCAATTTTTATTTTTTACTTTAATTTTAAAAATAAGGCATACTATATTTCTGTGAGAGTTAAGAAACAATTTTGCCATATGTACGTAGGACCCTGCTAATCTCAACCAATGTCTATAAAATAGAGTATTATAGTCTTTTATTATGTGTTAAAAGATAGATACCATATCAAGTATAACCAAGAGAGAAATTAAATACTGGGGAAAATAACCCCAAAATATCAGAAGTTCTCCCTTGAAAAGATTAATTTGATTGTAGCAATGGCTAAAGTAGGATTAATATGAAGAACTAGTAGACTAAGTCTGTTAATGTGCAAATGTTAAAACTGTTCTATGGTGGGGCGCCTGGGTGGCTCAGTTGGTTAAGTGTAACTCTTGGTTTCAGCTCAGGTCATGATCTCAGGGTGGTGAGATTGAGCCCCTTGTAGGGCTCTGTGCTCACTGCAGAGTCTCCTTGGGATTCTTTCCCTCTTCCTCTCCTTCCCTCTCTGCCCCTCACCCAACTGGCACGCTCTCTCTCTCTCTCAAATAAATAAATAAAATCTTAAAAAAAACCCCAAAAAACCTGTGGCATAGATACTGCTACGCTATCTTAGGCTATAGGTGGATAAACAAGTGGGGACCACCCAGGATTTGAAGGTACTAGCTGGAATGAATACTTCTGCAAGTAGGCCCTTCACATAGTGGGCCACAGGCTTCATGCAGTAATTGGTAAATGCGGCAAAAGGGCCCAGGGCATTGAACATTTAGGTCTATTTCAAAATCACAAATGGGAAAACAATTTGCTGATGGATCAGTTCAAGTGTTTAAAATGTAGGATCTTCATGGGAAGATTCAGTTATCCTACATTTTCTCTTTTCTCTGCATCAGATGACATAAACATCTGACTGTGGCATGTACATTACATTTTCCAAGAAACAGAGAAACTGACACAAGGACAACTATGATGGACATATCCAAAACCCTTCTTTGGGGAAGCTCTCCTCTTCAATTCACACAGTCCTTGTGGGACCAAAAATTACAATGTCATGCTCAGCTCCAATCCTTTCAAGACATGGCTAGCCCAGGCTCACCAGTCACAGCCAGTCCTATTCAGTCTCTTCAGCTTCAGTGACTAGTTCACGGATCATCATAGTACCCAAGTAGGGCCAATAAGTTTTTACTAACATTCTTATTTGGATGCTAGAGCTTTTTCTCTGGGATAACGCTGAATAGAAGATGCTGCATGTGCTTTTATCTACCCTCCCTGTACTGGATGAAGAAAGCCCTGTTTCAAGAAGGAAAGAATAAGGCCAAAAGGCAAAGAAAAGTAGAGAAGAAGATGGAGAGAGTCTTGATGGCAGAGTTTAAGCCCCAATATCTAGTAGTACCAGAAGTAGATCTACCCCTGGGTTTTTCCATTTACATGAATAAATAAACTACTTTTGTTTGTAAGCAGTTTGAATTGGACTTACGTAACTTACAGTGAAGAAAGTCTCTACTAACACAGTAATTTAAGAGGGTAGATTGTATTCTCCTTTTTTTTCCAACTTCTATAAAATGTGAGACTGATATTCACATGTGCATATTTGAATTTGTGTGTACATGTTTGAATCTGTGAAATAAATATATGGTAAATTTTAAGTGGCATTTAAAAAATGTTAATATGTGTTTAAGGGCAAGAAGAGTCTCTAAAAAAGGTAAGTAATCCAAAATAATTCATATTCCATTTTCTAATATTTTAAATAATAAAGAGAGGAGGGTAGTGGGAGAGAAGAGGGAGTTAATTCCCCTGATTATGTTTTTCTAGGCGCAATTAAAAGTAGTTTGCATTTACTGAAAACACATGAGTTTTGTACTGGGAAAAAGTGGCACAGAAATGTACTGGGAAGCAAAGGAAAGCTAGCCGAAGATGGTTTTACTGTAGATAATTCCCCGAATAAACAATCCACTCATAAACAAGTGAGAGCTAGGTGCAGCTATTTTTCTTGGGTTAGAAGGCCGTAGAATTGGATAATAAATGCTTTTCCAGAATGAATTTTCATACTGCTTACACTTCAACATGTAAACCATTTTAAAAACAGACTAGAAAATAACTGTCATCTGGCATTATGATTTGTGTGAGCTACATTCCACCTCGAGTAGAATTATAAACAGCTGCAATAAAAATATCTGTGTTCTCGGAATGATTACTTATCTTCCACTTTCTAAATATCCTTATTAAACTCCTACATAGCTAACTTTTAGAAACCTTAAGTTACTGGGCTAGCTACCTCTGGCTATTCTCTGTTGGTAGTAAGGGTCTGAAAAGACAACGGTTCAATGGAATGTACCAAACATGAGTCTGCTACCTTAAGCAGACCTCTCAAAATTATTCACCTAATGACTATTTCATCATACACACTTTGGGGATTTTAAGAGATAATATATATTCATAAGAAAAAGATCTATCAATGCTGCATCCTAATAGATTTCTGGCCTGTCTTCAAAACAAAATTTGTCTGCTGAAATAACTTACGCTAAAAAGTGTCACTTGGTACTTAAAGACAAAGCATGGATATCAGGACACATGTGTTTATTGATGGCTCTGAAACTGGTGAGTTTGCATGATTTGGGCAAAAAAACCTAGTCTTCAAATTCTACATTGATACCAAGGACTCATTTTAGGTAGCTTTGTAAGAATCACTATATGAGTGAAAACATTTCAATATTCATGGATGGAAGCAATATTAGATTTAAATAATAATTAAAGATTGATAGGTATATTTGTTTTTGTTTTTTACAAAAAAGACCATTATGAAGCATTGCATTGTTCTTTATGCCTTGCTAAGTACTTTTCAATGATTTTTATGAGGATTTTTTGGGGAAGTTCTATGAATGACTCTGCATGGGAGTACATCAATCATTTTCATTTCATATGAGAATAAAGCACAGTTGGATTAATTATTTATCTTAAGTAAATTGTCTGGTATGCAAACTTAGGTACATATCGATCTTCAGTATCATGGCAGAGAGAGTATAAGAGTGTTCCATGACAGTCAACTGGGGTTCCTAATCAAATGTATTTTTGCAAAGGAAACTAGACTACTACTTAACACATAGTTTTTGGTGCCTGATTTTTTTTTTCAATAACCAAAATCTTTCCAGTGTTTATGATATTGTAATAAACTTAAAGGAAACAGCTTTTTATCAAAAGCCTGATGGAGGCAACTGACTCCAACTGAACAATAGACCAATGGATCTGCTGATTATTACTTTCTGTAGATTTGCTGATCTGTAGTGCCAAGGCAAACCATCAGTAAGCTTTATGTTAGTACTAAATTATTTTAGTTCCCAGAAGAAAGGCCTTCAGAAGCTCAGATACCAGCATTAAGACTTAGGCTATTTGTCAATAGTCATTATAAAAACCAGCCATACCCTACAACCCAGCAATTGCACTACTGGGCATTTATCCCAAAGATACAAATGTAGTGATCCAAAGGGGTACGTGCACCCCGATATTTATAGCAGCAATGTCCACAATAACCAGACTATGGAAAGAGCCATGATGTCCATCAACAAATGAATGGATAAAGAAGATGTGATATATATATATATATATATACACACACACACACACACACAATAGAATATTATGAAGCCATCAAACAAAAAAACACAAAATCTTGCCATTTGCAATGATGTGGATGGAACTAGAGGGTATTATGCTAAGTGAAATAAGTCAATCAGAGAAAGACATGTATCATATGATCTCACTGATATAAGGAATTCTTAATCTCAGGAAACAAACTGAGGGTTGCTGGAGTGGTGGTGGGGGGGAGGGTTGGGGTGGCTGTGTGATAGACATTGGGGAGGGTATGGCCTATGGTGAGTGCTGTGAATTGTGTAAGACTGTTGAATCACAGACCTGTGCCTCTGGAGCAAATAATACATTATATGTTAAAAAAAAAAAAGAAGAAAATAGAAGGAGGGGAAGAATGAAGGGGGGGGGGAATTGGAGGGAGAGACAAACCATGAGAGGCGATGGACTCTGAAAAACAAACTGAGGGTTTTAGAGGGGAGGGGGGTGGGAGGATGGGTTAGCCTGGTGATGGGTATTAAAGAGGGCACGTGCTGAATGGAGCAATGGGTGTTATATGCAAACAATGAATCATGGAACACTACATCAAAAACTAATGATGTAATGTTTTGTAACATTGTAATGTAATGTAACATAATAAAATACTTTGAGATAAAACTAAAAAACAAAACAAAACAAAAAACCAGCTATACAAAGAATAATTTTTTGTCTTAACTAACAACATTAACAAAAATACTATAATTAAAGAAATTATCTATTGTGTTGTTCATTGTCCCCTTAAGAATGATATATAAATCTTTAAATTTAATGTTAAGAAAATATTTATCCTGGGAAAGATACTCCATGCTTATGGATTGGAAGAACGAATATTATTAAAATGTCCAATGTACCCAAAGTGATCTACAAATTTAATGCAATCCTTATCAAAACACCAACAGCATTTTTCACAGAACTAGAACAAACACAAAATTTATATGGAACCACAAAGGCCCAAATAGCCAAAGAAATCCTGAAAAAGAAAAATAACCCTAGTGGTATCACAAATCCAGAATCTGGGTCACACCACAAAACTGTAGAAATCAAAATAGTATGGTACTAGTGCAAAAAGAGACACATAGATCAAAAGAGCAGTATAAAATCCCAGAAACAAACTCATGATTCTATGGTTAATTAATCTTCAACAGAGAAGGCAAGAACATGCAATGGGAACAAGTCTCTTCAACAAATAGTGTTGGGAAAACTGGACAGATACATGCAAAAGAATGAAACTGGACCACTTTTACCATACACAAAAATTAACTCAAAATGGATTAAGGACCTAAATGTGAGACTTGAAACCGTAAAAATCCTAGAAGAGAACACAGGCAGTAATTTCTCTGACATCGGCCATAGTATATAGCAAAACAGGGCCTACTACAAGAAGCAATAAAAATCTCAAATACAAAACCTAACCTTACACCTAAAGGAGCTAGAAAAAGAACAAATGAAGCCTAAAGCAGGCAGATGAAGGGAAATATTAAGAATAGAGCAGAAATAAATGAAATAGAAACAAAATAATAGAACAGATCAATGAAAATAGGAGCTGATTCTTCAAAGGAATTAATAAAATTGATAAAACCCTAGCCAGACTTATCAAAAAGAAAAGAGAAAGGACACAAATAAATAAAATAATGACTGAGAGAGGAGAGATCACAACCAACACCACAGAAATACAAACAACTATAAGGGAATATTATGAAAAGTTACATGTCAACAAATTGTGCAATTGCATAAATTGTTAAAAACTGCTAAATGTATTTTATTGCATAAATTGCTAAAAACATATAAACTACCAAAACTGAAACAGGAAGAAAAATAAAATTTGAACAGACCCATAACCAGCAAAGAAATTGAATCAGGAATCAAAAATCTTCCAACAAACAAAAGTCCAGGGTCAGATGGCTTCCCAGGGGAATTCTACCATACATTTAAAGAAGAGTTAATACCCGTTCTTCACAAACTGTTCCAAAAAAAAGAAATGGAAGGAAAACTTCCAAACTCATTCTACAGGGCCAGCATTACCTTGATTCTAAAACCAGACAGACCCCACTAAAAAAGAGAATTACATACAGGCCACTGTCTCCAGTGAACATGGATGTAAAAATTCTCAACAAAATACCAGCAAGTCCAATCCAACAGTACATTAAAAGAATCATTCACCATGATCAGGTAGGATTTATTCCTGGGCTGCAAAGGTGGTTCAATATTTGCAAATAAATTGTCATGAACCACATTAATAAAAGAAAGGTAAGAATCATACAGCCCTCTCAGCAGATGCAGGAAAAGCATCTGAGAAAGTACAGTATTTATTCTTGATAAAAACCCTCAACAAAGTAGGGATAGAGGGAACACACCTCAACATCATAAAGGCCACATATGAAAGACCCACAGCTAATATCCTCAATGGGGGAAAAACTAACAGTTTTTCCTCTGTGGTCAGGAATAAGACACGGATGTCCACTCTCACCACTGTTATTTAACATAGAACTGGAAGTCCTAGCCTCAGCAATCAGACAACAAAAAGAAATAAAAGGCATCCAAATCAGCAAGGAAGAAGTCAAACTTACACTATTCACAGATGACGGGATAGACATTTTTCCAAAGAAGACATACCGATACCTAACAGACACATGAAAAGATGCTCAACATCACTCATCATCAGGGAAATACAAACCAAAACTACAGTGAGATACCACCTCACATTTGTCAGAACGACTACATTTAACAGTACAGGAAACAACAGATGTTGGCAAGGATGTGGAGAAAGGGGAACCCTCTTGCACTGTTGGTGGGAATGCAAACTAGTGCAGCCACTGTGGAAAATAGTAGGAAGGTTCCTCAAAAAGTTGAAAATAGAACCACCCTACAATCCAGCAATTGCATTACTAGGTATTTACCCAAAGATAAAAAAATACAGATTTGAAGGGGCACATGCACCCCAATGTTCATAGCAGCATTATCAACAATAGCCAAATTACGGAAGAAGTTCAAATGTCCATCAACTGATAAATGGATAAAGAAGAGGTAGTGTATACACACACACACACACACACACTGGAATGTTACTCAGCCATCAAAAAGAATGAAATCTTCTCATTTGCAACAAGGTGGATGGAACTAGAGTGTATTATGCTATGCAAAATAAGTCAGAGAAAGACAAATACTGTACGATTTCACTCATATGTGGAATTTAAGAAACAAAACAGATGAACATAGGGGAAAGAAAAAATAGAGAGAGAGGCAAAGCATAAAACAGACTCTTAATTGCAGAGAACAAACTGAAGGTAGCTGGGGGGGAGGTGGGGTGTGGGGGTGGGCCAAATGGGTGATGGGTATTAAGGAGGGCGCTTATTGTGATGAGCACTGGGTGTTATATGTAAGTGATGAATCACTAAATTCTATTCCTATAACTAATATTACACTGTATGTTAATTAACTAGAATTTAAATAAAAACTTGGAACCAAAAAAGAGAGAGAGAGAGAAGTGGTATATATATCCAATGGAATATTATTCAGCTATGAAAAAGAATGAAATCTTAACATTTGCAAAAACATGGATGGCGCTAGACAGTATAATGCTAAGCTAAATAAGCCAGTCAGAGAAAGAAAAATATGGTATGATTTCACTCATTTGTGTAATTTAAGAAACAAAACAAATGAACAAAGGAAAGAGACAAACCAAAAAAGATTCTTTTTTTTTTAAATTTATTTATTTATTTGACAGAGAGCACAAGCGGGGGGAGCGGCAGGCAGAGGAAGAGGGAGAAGCGGGCTTCCCGCTGAGCAGGGAGCCAGATGCGGGGCGCGATCCCAGGACGCTGGGATCGTGACATGAGCCGAAGGCAGACGCTTACTGACTGAGCCACCCAGGTGCCCCCCCAAAACAGATTCTTAACTATTGAGAACAAACTGATGGTTACCGGAGGGGAGATGAGTGGGGGGATGGGTGAAGTAGGTGGAGGAGATTAAGAGTACACTTATCCTGATAAGCACTGAGTAACGTATAGAATTGGTGAATCACTATATTGTACACCTGAAACTAATATAACATCGTATGTGAACTATACTGGAATAAAAATAAAATAAAGTGTTTCTCCTAATACAGTCTGGAAGATTCATGTAATCAGCTTCATTTACTGAGAACTATGTAACTTATTTGCTATGGCTGCCAGGATTTTAACCACTGCATTTAACTCTCAATTGTAGTAATTAATCATAGCCTAGATTTTTAGTCAAAACAAACTCTTTTCACTTTTTCTTTCATTCCTGACTTTGGTCTTCTCCACTTAACAGCTCTTACTTATCCTTCAAGTCTCAGTTCAAGTTGTCCCGGCTTTTAGTAACGTTCCCAGATATCTCTCACTGAGTTATGTGCTCCTTTCTCTGTGCCATTCTTTTGCCCATTCCTTTAACACTGGCCACCTCGTGAGATGATCCTTGGTTTTCTCACTTCTCTCCTCTATCTAGACTATGTGTTCCTTGTTCTAATTCTGAATCTTCAGTGCTTGCCCCTGAACACGTGCTTAGTAGATACTCGGTCACTAAGGAAGTACAGGAGTGGATTTGTGGGCCACAGCAAAGATGTCGGTAAGGTGGCCAAAAGCTGCTACCCTGGTTGTAATCCTTTTACTTGTCGTGTTCTGGTGCGTTACCTTTGATCTACATAGCTCATATTTTATGTAATGTATTTATATGAATATCAGTACATATATGCACATGTTTTTAGAACAGTGAGAAATGAAATCATTGCTTTATCTACACTTTCAAAATAATATTTGCAAGACTATAAAAATATGTGGTCAGATAATGTAATTAAATGTATATGCATATTTGTGATTAGGACAGGTGGAGTTTTACGGGTGAGTCTTAGAATGTACATGGAGATAAACATGCTCAAGATTTATAAGATAGTCCATTGAATACATGGAATCATTATTGTTTTCATTAAAACAATGATAGAAAATCTATACTTGCTTTTTAGTAAAAAGTGGTATTTCATTTATATGTGGTTTTATTTCAACTGCAGTATCACTGGATCAACTGTGAGAAAATATTTAAATCTCACAAATTCAAGTACCTTCTGTTTCCTAAATGTTCACATGGTGTATATATGGGCACAGAGAATGTTCACCAAATAAATTGTTTACTGACTAATGCAAGAAACTCAGTTTAAAAATAAAAATGATACAATTTTTTATGGAGTGTGCCATTTCTGGAAACTCAAATGAAAAGGATAAAGATTCTTTCACTTCTCATTTAAAAGCATAACATTTTTGTTAGTATTTTACTTAAAATTTCTTGGCCCAGAAGACAGAAATTTATGGCTTTAGATTAACTACTTTAATGATGTGACACAGAAACAGCAAAATATTCTTTCCTACCTATAGTGTTGGTGTGATTGCCTTTTCAGGAGAGAAAAGAACACAATAAATCCCTGTACGATAAGTCTCTTCTCACTTCTCTTTAGTTTAAATCTCAAAGGTAATACATATTTACAATCAGACAAGTGCCATAAAAATATGTGTGAAATGAGATAATAATCTATAGTATTTGCATGTACTTAATGACTTATTATTACAGAAAGAATGATTTACACTTCATGTACTGAGAAAACTTACTCGGTGTCTACTTAGATTTAGCAATAGTCTTAAAACTATTTATGAAAACAATCAGTGTCTAAATACTTGCTATCAGCTGTTTTAGCTCTGCTTTTCATAAATATAACACAATCATAACAAATTAAAGGCAAGTCACTTGACTGTCCTATTACATTAGCTTGATGAAATTAGTGGCGGACAATGCTTAGTGGAAAGTGACAGGGCTTTCTCAATAGGTTCACGTATCATTTTTTTTTTTGAGAAAGTAAGAATCATATCTTTATCAAAATATCCAAAATTTTCTTCCTCCCTTCCTCCCTCCCTCCCTCCCTTCCTTTTTTTTTTAAATCCAACCAGCACTGGAAGCAAAAAATACCCCAAATTTTCTTCCTAAGATAATACCTCTCAAACTCACTGATGAGAGTCCAATTGTTCTACTCCTAAAATAGATAAAAGTAAGTAGATACTGTAATTTTTCAGGCCATAAAGTTACTGGTTGGGATGGGAGAAATGTTATTTTTCCTGAAACGTTCCTGAGGGGGACCCCTGGAGTGGTGATACTACCTAAGTGAATGGCCTGGAGACAGGATGCAGATCTGGGACTGCTTGATTCTATGGCTACTGCTCTTTCTTTCCATCACACTACCTCTTATTAAACTCCTTTGTAGGAAAAAATAAACAAGTCTCTTTGCCTTCCTGTACCTCCCTCACAATCCACACTTGTATTTTCTCTGTATCAGGAGTGGTGGTGTTATGGGTTGAAATATGTCCTGCCGAAATTTATATTTTGAAGTCTTGACCCCCAGTCTCCCAAAATGTGACCTTATTTGGAGATAGGGCCTTCACAGAAGTAATTAAATGACATTATTAGGGCGGGCCCTAATCCAATGTGACTGCTGTCCTTACAAAAATGGTCTGAAACAGATTCTCCTTCACAGCCCTCAGAAAGAACCAACCCTGCCCACCCCTGGATCGTGGACTTTGAGTCTCCAGACCTGTGAGACAATACATTTCTGTTCCTTTAGCCACCCAATCTGCGGTACTTCGCTACAGCAGCCCTCGCAAACAAATACTACTCTGTCCATTCCTACACTTTGTCTCCTTATAGCCCCCATATTCAATCTGTGGTGCACTGTTTTGTTCTTATTCATGGACAGTCATACAATTACTACAGGCTAGAGACAACTTCGGAGACCATTCCTTTCAATTATTCAACACTGGGTTTTCAAAAGTCTTCATCTACATCTTTCGAGTCAAAACCCTATCATCTGTTGCTTTACCTAGTTGTCATTTGACAGCCGAGGAAATGAACTTTATAACTGTTTTCCAATTGTAACAAATTTCAAAAGTCATTTCCCAGTATCAGATAGTAAGATTTCTGGCAACTGAGACTATTGTCTCTACTTTTTGTTTTCTTATTTATTCAGTTTTGGCTATTAATCATTGAGTACCTACTATGTGAAAGTTCCTAGGTATGCAAAGGAATGATTTATGAGATATAAATAAAGCACAGACAACACACAGTGGAAACACAATGGAGAGAAAAATTATTATTATTTCTTAGAGAGGGAGAGAGAAGGGGATGGGCAGAGGGAGAGAGAGAATCTTAAGCAGGCTCCATGCCCAGCTGGAGCTGGAGCTGGAACCTGACGTGGGGCTCAATCTCACAACCCCGAGATCATGACCTGAGCCGAAATCAAGAGTCAGATGCTTAACTGACTGAGCCACCCAGGCGCCCCTGGAGAGACAAATTATTGAGTGTCTGGTGTATAAAAGGGAAGTCCTAGGGGTTTCTTTCTATATTACCTAACTTTATGCTTTTATCAACTCTCTCACCCTGTGGATTGCCAGACATATTTTACAGATGAGACTCTGGGGCTGAAAGAAGTAACTCATTTAGAGTAACACAGACTGTAGGTTACTGAGCTGGGATTTTAACCCAGGAATGCCTGTGTCCCAATCTATGCCTTGGCTATAGGACCACACTTCCTCTGCAGGTAGGTCCCTCTGGTATGGAATATTTGTTAACACTGATGTTAGCAGAGGCAATACTTGCGTATTATAAAAGGACTATAAACATCAATCTAAATTAAGACAGCCCCCCACCTGATATCCCATAGTATTTATTACAAGTTATAATCATATGTTTATTTGCTTAATGTAGATGCTAACCATACTTTAAGCTCCTTGAAGGTCAGGATGGGCCTGTTTTTGGTCACTACTACATCTTAGCATCTAGGACACTACATGTTATAAAGGGTATTCAATTAATATTTGCTGAATGAATATGTTAATGAATAATTAAATCCAGATGAAATTTTAATTGGGCTGGTGCTACGAGCTGAATTGTTTCCCCACAAAAATTCATACATTGAAGTCCTAATCTGCAGTACCCTAGACTGTGACCTTATTTGGAGATATTTACAGCGATATAATTAAGTTAAAATGAGGTCATTAGGGTAGGCCCATAATCCAGTGATTGGTGTCCTTATAAGAAGAGGAAATCTGGACACAGATATGTACACAAGGGAGATAATGAGAAGACACAGGGAGAAGGCAGCCATCTATAAGCCTGATACACATCCTTCCCTCAGAGCCCTCAGAAGGAACCAACTTTGCCCACATCTTGATCCAGCCTTCTGGCCTCCAGAACGATGAAAAAAATAAATTTCTGTTCTTTAAGCTCCCCAAGGTGGAGTTCTTGTTATGGCAACCCTAACAAACTAATAAATGGTATATTGAAACAAACTGTCTTTCAATAAAAAGGTATATATTAAGATTTGCCCACTATGCAGTCAATAGTATTCAAAGTTTTACAGCTGTTCCAGGAACATTATCATCCATTCTAAGATAAGAAATCAACTTAAAGCATCTTATATACTGCCCTGGCCATTGTACAAGATCTAAAAGAAGGTCTACACCACACATCCTGGGAGGAAGAAGACAACGAATTATTAAACAGTGCAGTTACTCTTTTGGAGAAGATGTGATTTAACAGGTTGAGCATTGTTAGAAGTGAATATTGAATCCAAAACGTAGTGAATTCTCAGGAAGGCCTCCATTTTTCCTTTTCCAACCCCGGTCTTTGGCAGGCAGGCAGTAGAAGAGTCAACAGTATTAAGTGAAGTTGGTTTGTACTTCATCATTTTGTTGGAAACTGGGGGATGAAAGCCTAAGAAGCCGAAGTTCAATGCCAAAGTAGCTAATTTTGCCTTTAGCAGAATTCACAGCAGGGTTCCCAGCTGAAAGTGAGGTGGCAGGGCAGCAGCCCAACAGACCGAAGTGTTGCACTGTTTTCTGAAGACAGCCCTGTAGGTAAACCACACGGTCTCTTCAACAGCTTCTTGTAATGCTTCTCTTCACTGGTGCAACCATGATAATGCTAATGCTTTGTTTTAAGGATTTTACTGGATAATGGGGTAGATTCATTTCATGACAGTTCATCTTTCAACTGGCTGGGGCTGTAATCACAAGAACTGCCCCTGCCTTCAAACCTAGAAATCTATAGATCTCATTTATATCTGTTCGGTTTCTTCAAATATGGTAAGTAGGGAGGATTCTACTGTGATAAAACCAGGATTTCGATATTTTCAAATGGCTTTTAAAATTGGAAAGTAAACATTCAGAAACATGAAAATGGTTTGGGTTTATATTATATTCTAAATATGGGTTAACACCACTGAGGTATATAAACACACTGACTGTAATTGTAAGTTACCATGTTGTGCAGGAAAACAGACATATGGCAGGTGTCCTCACTCACTGAGCTACACTACAGCTCTTTAACATTAATGGGCATCTGATTTAAAAAAAAAACAAACCTAATTTTTAGCAGTGTCTCCCTAACTAATATATCCCAATACTCCTCTGTTTAGAGAACTGCCTTTCTTTTTAAAGAGACTACAAATCTGACTAAAAATGAAAAGGTCAAATTTATTATTCCAAAATATTGCTTTACAATGAAAAATTACAATTTTAGAGATAAAAAGACTAGAAGAATGAATATTTTTAGGAACCCTAGATTTCCTAGCACCTTCCTTTGGAAGTTTTGCTTAAATATGTTTACTGTGTAATATATATAGCAAAACAATTTTATAAAAATCACCAATGATACATATTTATATGTAGATTTGTATATGTAACATACCTTTTTCCTTAAAAAAATAAGAAGTATCATAAAGCTTAAGAAACACTTTTGCCTCACTCAATAATCTATTCTGACCTTTGTCAAAACTGTAGCTCCATAACACAATTTTTTACCGTATACGGTGTTCCTTTTTATTTACTTTCCCTTTGTTGAACATTTAGTTTTAACAACTTTTTGTTGTTTAAAAAAATGCTGTAATGACCACCCTTACTGCTAAATTTTGCACACACAATTATTTTCTTATAAAAATCCAATAAAGTTGAAATGATTGGCCAAAGAAAAATCACATTTTAAAAACTTCCCATATGAATTACCCAATAGCCTTTCATGAAGATTGCACCAATTCACATTCCCACAAAATGGAATAGCCAAATACTCGTTTCTGTTATTTTTGTCCATAAGCACCACCATACTGTTGAAATTATTGTAGTTTCGTAATAGTTGGTAGGACAAGGCCACCCTAACTCTTTTCTTCAAATTTTTCTTATTTTCCTAAGTTTTATTCTTTCAGTTTACAATCACTTTGTCAAGTAATAGCTCTCATATTCCACTAGGATTTTATTGGAATGGCACTGCAGTTTTCACTTTCAAAACACTGTTTTACACTGATAATACAATTTTGTACTCTAAAAAAATTCATCGTGAACAGGTTCTGCCAAGCAAACTAATACTGTTTAGTAAGCAAGACGATTTCTGGAAGAAAGCTATAAACAAAAGTGGCTATACTGAAAAATAAATCCCATGACACAGTTTTAGTATAATAAACAAAGATGTATGTATGTATAAATCAAAAATGTGAAATTACAGAAAATATTTAGATGCTATTTCAAGAGCAAGATAATGTTTTGGAATAAGGGAGCATATCCTAACACTTCATGTCTTCTTAGACAATAGATAGGAAAGATTCTGGGAACAGAGAAATTGTTCTTTATGATAGGAATTAACTAAAGTGTCAAAGATTGATAAAAGTATAAGAACAATAAAGGCAATAATTAATACAACATTTATTCTGAATTTGAAAGACTTATATAAGAAGTGATTCAGGTCCTCTATTCTATGCTGAGCTAGAGATACCCAGAAAATACAGATTCAAAGAAAACCACAAATTACTTGTTAGGCCAGTACTGGGTCAAGGGAAAACTCTTGAAAGTGAGGTGGCCAAAGGGAATGTGTTTCTAAAATTCTGAAACTGTAGATCTACAAAGAGTCGTGTCTCCTTTGAGAAAGTGATAAAAGCTATCATCACCATCTTTAAAGATGCACATATGTACAAACACACTATTCTGCCTGGGCTCTAAAGAGGTTCGGCATCATCAGGTTAAGAATACTTGCCTTGTCTTAAGAAAACACGAGATTAAAGGAAACATTTGTTAACGAATATTTCAGAATGATGGTGAAGATCTTGAGTGGTTGGAATCTGTTTTTAATTGAAGTTAGGGGGAAATCTGGCAAGTAGGAAGTGTTTGGACTGTTGTTTGACATCTGCCTCTACCAACTACTCCACGGAGACTGGTTCTCACTAATGGTACCACGGATACCTTTGTTACTGATGTGGTAGATCTCACTTGATTTTGTTATTTGATTTCTGTATATTTGACCCTGTTCAGCACTGACACCACACTGTTGGTTTTCTCCCAACTCAAAGGACAGCTCCTTCTCAGTTTTGAAGGATTTTATTATTGAGGTTTCTACTCAGAATCTTAAATCTTTGAAAAATATGAAATTCTTTAAATGTCAAAGTTGCCCCATGGCCCAGCCTTTTCTCTCTTCATAGTCAAGTCAAGAGGAGCAGTGATGGAAAAATCTCATTTTAAATTATGTGAGGGCTGATCAGTGACACACAGTGGTGTTTGCCTAAGCCGAGGCGCGGCAGCTGTGTGAATGCTGCAGTTGTGCAGGTGCTGAGGTGGACCCTCGGAGCCATTCCCTGAGATGGAGAGCCCATTACCATCTCTCCAAATACACAGGGGCTGCAGAATTCGGGTCAGAGCCTCCTCACAGCTTTTAGGAGCCAAATGTTGACACAACCACAACGGTTCCTCCTGTCGTTAAATACCACCTGGCCCTCTGCAGAAACATCTCCCTTTCAAGGCTGTCCAGAAGGGTTGTATGGGAAAAGGAAGAAATGGGACTGGTGCTATGTGACTTTTAGTGGGATAGTCCATGAGTGAGTGATTAGTCACCTATTGAATCTATAAGTAAGTGAAGTTTATCTCCATTTTCATGAACCTATGTGTACTGTCAGTGTTTTATCTTTGAACACTGACAAGAAGGAAAAATACACATTGGAAGAAACCAGAGAAAACTAGAAAAAAGCAATTAATAAAAATAAAAGCTAGAAGTTAACCAATTAGAAAATAAAAAGAGCAGTAAATAAGATAAAATTTTTAAAAAGACTTGTTCTTTGTAAATATCTATAGATAAATTCTTTGTAAAAACTGATTAAGGGAAAAAAAGTAGAGAAAGAAAAAATTGACAGGAATAGTAATTAAATAGAAGGCATAAACTCAGATATAATATTTAGTGATGGAATTATAAAGCAATAAATATTACATGCAGGTTTATGGCAGCAGAGGTACAAACACAGAAAAATGATTTCTGTTTAGTATATGATGACCAAAATTTACCAATGTAGAAGTAGAAAACTAGAAAAGACCAATTTCATAGAAGTGATTGGAAAAGTGATATAGGATGAACCATCACACAAGCCACCAGGGAATGTTGACTCAACCATTGCAGATATTCTCTAAGTAGCATATCTGGGTTCAAAAGAAAGTAACATCCCCAGGTAGTAAACCAAACAGAGCTGAAAACCAGAGAAGTAAGCTGGAGCTGGGGCTGAGCTAGCGCTGTCCAGCATGCCAACCTCAGTAACAAAGGGGTTCCAAATACAATGACAGTTAGGAGATAACTAGTGGGATTCCATAGGGTGGAGAGCTGGACTGAGACCTCCACTGGAAGCTGAGCACTCTAAATGAGAAGGTGAATTAGAAAAGAAATGCATCTTTCAAGAAAGGGAGAAGAACAAGAAAACGCCTGTGTTTTAGCAAGGGCTCTGGGTAGGTTTTATGTACTCCTGCCCTATCCCAACCTCAAACCTTTCCGCAGAGGTTACTATTATCTTGGAACCCATGTTTATATTTACATAAAGTACTGCTGGTTTTTGATAAAAAATGGTATACTGAAATAATCTTCTGTGACTTGAGTTTTTCACTCAATATCGTGTTTATAAGAAAAAAATCCCTATGTTTACTGATAACCACAAGGAATAACAGACACAATTAATTTCTGATTAATTAAAAAAAAAGAGAGAAACAAAATATCCGAAACCATATATGTATTGTAATGTACCTTAAAACCAATGCTAGGTAAAAACAATGGAGTTAATAAACTTCAACTTCCCTCCCCCAAATTTCCTAAACAACTCCCAACTCATCCCTTAGGTATTCTTAACTTCTTTAGACAGTGAATGGAGCCCTTAATGTTAACAACCCTGAAATGAACCTTAGGAACCCATTTCCCCATTCAACCCTCCCCAGAAGGGCAGGGCCCCTCAGTTTGAAAGCCTGGGGTGGCCCTGAGCGGTGGCTGGGGCAGAGAGGGGGGTCCCTGCCACAGGGAAAGGGGTAGGGGAGTACATGGGTATAAAGTAGGGCTCTTTGTAGTGGAGGGACTCAAAATGGAGCCCCGATGCAGGGGGAAAGCACACGGGTCCCCCTGGGAAAGGAGGCCCGGCTGCCCCCACTTCCTCCGGTGGGCAGAAATCAATGGCTGGCTGACCACCCATCTTGCTCCGGTTATAGAACCAAACTCGGACCAGTTCCTTCTGCAGTCGGAGCTGCCCAGCGATGCAGCTGATCTGCTGGGGTGTGGGCTTCGGGTACTGCAAGAAGAGTTGCTCCAGATTGTTTTGGATGCGACTCTCCCTGCTTGCCCGTCTCTGCTTCCGAGCCTGCCGCAGGATCATCTCCATTTTGCATAAGCCCAGAAAGTTCTTGGTGTCCACTTCCTCCAGCCACATTTTCAGCAGTGGTCGCAACTTCCACATGTTGGTAAGGCTGAGCTGCTGGGACTCGAAGCGGCAGATGGTTGTCTGACTAAGCACCTTTCCAAAAAGAGCCCCCAAGGCGAACCCCACGTCGGCCTGCGAGTACCCCAGGGCCATCCTCTTTTGCCTCAGCTCCTTGGCCAGCTGCTCCAACTCTTTCTCTATGGCCGAGACATCCTCTGGCAGCGCCAAACTCGGGGTGCACCGCAGGATGATGTAGGGCCTCGGGAAGGCGCCCTCCGAGGGGCTCCAGAAACGGGGCCCAGCCTCACCAGCTCCGACTCTGGGCCTGCGGGGTGCCATCCCGCTGTAGAATTTGTACGGTGGTGGACCCAGGGGCACCTTCCACCCCTCAGGGCCTGGGCTGGCCCCCGGCCCGATCCCTGGCCGGACCATCAGCATGCGGGGAGCTGCCTGGGCACTCAACCAGAGCGGAGCGTCAACCCGCACAGGCATTGGCCCTGTGGGCCCGCCCCTACCACTGCCTGGCAGTGGGGAGAAGTTTGAGGGCCTGTGTCCGGCCATGGGGTAAGACCACACCCGAGCAGGGAGTCTGGTAGGAACTGATGGCTCTCGAGGCTTCAGAGCAGCCACCAGCCTTGCCCTCGAGCCCCGCCCCCCAGTGGGCAGAGATGGAGGTGCAGGTGAGAGAAACAGGCCAGGAGCGTGCAGTGGTGGGGAAATCTGGTAGACTTCCGGGTAATCCCTTGGGTCTCCAGGATTAAAGGAGTGGGCTTTGTACTTCTAAGGGTTCTGGGATCCTCTCCCAGAGGGGAATCTAGGCATTTACTAAGAGCTCTTCAGAACTCTGGTATCTCATCCCTTTCCTCCACATTATCTGTAGAGGAACAGCCCCTTCTGGCTTCACAAATATTTATTGAACATCTATTATGCCAGATATTGCTGGGACTACCCCTCAGTTCATTAACTGTCCCCTCACTGCTATCATTGTGGTCACAATACTGCCAATAACCTCCCTTTGCACATCTTCAGTTCCTGTGCCTTAAGAAACCTAAGCATCCCTGCCTAAATTTCTTCTAGTGTCCATCAGTTTACTATTAGCTTCAACCCCCAACCTCCTTGCTTTGCCAGATTGTACTCTCTCATTGGGGCTTTCTTGATTAATTCATGTCCCGTTCCCTCCCCCACTCCCAACCCTTCCAGTTGTTTGCTCTGCATCCCACCTCAGCTTTCTGGTCTAGTCTCCACAAACAACAGAGACCTCTATGTTTCATCCTTCTCCCCCTCTGGAGACAGGTCTCAGAATGGGCCCCACCTGCTGTTCCCCATTGAAGATGCTTCCTTCAATACCTGATTCACCAGAATCAGACTCCCCTATCCCTACCCCAGGCAGAGTTAGTTCCTGATTCTGTGGTGCTCTCCTTGTACTTGGTATATGTTTTAATTGTAACATTTATCAGCAATTATTTATTTTATGTCTCTCTCCCTCCATCTAGAGTATGATGTACTTAAGGGCATGTAGGTGCTATAAAGCTTGGAACATAATAAAACCCTGATTGATATACTGTTCAGTAAATGTTTGATGAGGGCGCCTGGATGACTCAGTCATTAAGCGTCTGCCTTCGGCTCAGGTCATGATCTCAGGGCCCTGGAATCAAGCCCCATATCGGGCTCCCTGCTCGGCGGGAAACCTGTTTCTCCCTCTCCCTCTCCCCCTGCTTGTGTCCCCTCTCTCACTGTGTCTCTCTCTGTCAAATAAATAAATAAAATCTTTTAAAAAAATAAATGTTTGCCGAATGAGTGAATGAATTCTCACCTTTACAATTCTGAAAGTACAGCATGTTTAGTTTCAGCTTAACAAGAAACTTGACCCTGTCAGAAGCCTCTCCATTCTTTCTCTCCTGTACTAGAACAAGGCCCTTAAACAGCTCTTAATAGATGGAGGTAGTAGTACTGTGAGACTAGATTCAACACAACACTACAGGTAACAAGGTTGTAGATGTGACTTTGAAGCAATGGTAAAGGGTAAAAGAATCGGGAAGTCAGTTGCTATCTGGACAGGCTGTGTATGTGACTGTTGTCTGCATCTCTACTGTGGCCCTGCCTAGAACGTGTGCTGGCAACGAGCAAGGTTCTTGTCTGTCTGGTTCAATGCTAGATCCTCACCACCTGGAACTTTATCTGGCACAGAGTAGGACGTTAATCAATATTTGTTTGATGTTAAATAAATGAATCTGTGCAGCATTAATGATGAGAAGACTTCCATATTTGCTTTGAAGTAGGTTTCAAGATGATAGTCTATGAAAAACAGTTTACAATATACAAAATTTCACTTAAGAATTATTTTGCTGGTATCTATTCTTTCCAGGTATACTTATATGTTTTTTTTTTTTCCAAAACTACAAAGCAACCAGTGTCTGCCAAACAGAATGAAAGGTGGATCGCAAAGAAGAATAAAAGAGAGCAATTACATAAATTAAAGCCCACATACTGAAACCAGTCCATTTGCAAAAAGAGAACCACAGAGAAAAGGTTCATTAGTTGTCTAAAAACAATAGCTGAATAAAAATATTTTTAGTGAATTGGAAAAAAGTGAATTCAACTGAATTTGAGGAAAGATTATATTAACTGAGTTAAAACAGTAGCTAAACACATTTACTAAACTAAAAAAGTAAAGCTATGTTAACTTGATGGGTTTTAAAATTAACTTGGGTGCTCTCAATTAAGGCTTTCTCTGTACTTGGTCAGATTTCATCTGCCAACATGCCTATCTCCTGTTAATGCCTATGTGCTGTCACAAATAAAAGCCCATATTCTTAAGGGAAGTCTTGACATCTCCTTAAAAGTATATTTAATATGCTACGGAAATGGGGTGATAGCGAAAAAAAGCAGCAGCATAGTTGGTTGGAAGAGAAATAGAGATCAGAAGAAGGCAGGTGCTGGGAATGCCCAAGACAACCAGCACTGCTGGGGCTGGGGCGCTCAAAAGGCTAATCCATCACCTTCAGCAAATACAGAGACCTCTTAGCAAGTGATTAGATTACAATGTACGAAGCGGGCCAGTCTTATCCATAGGGAATTACAAAGTAAGGATAAGAAACACATGGTCCCAGGCTCCCATGTATTTATAATCTAAATGGGGATGAAGAAAAACTGTCAGGAGAACAGGACAGCTACACTTGCTCAAAGAGAAGTTAACAGTTTTCTATTATTAGGATCTTTGGAATTCAGAGAAGTGAACTTTCAAGCAGAAATGCATCAGGGTTTATATTATTAGGCTCTCCATAAGTATTCTCTATTCTAAGACGGCAAAACCAGCTGCCAAGATCCACTAATGGTAAGAAGCAGGAAATAGTGGAGGCGAAGTTAATTATAAACATTCTTGTAGGGTTTGCTTCAAGTTTCATCTCTTTGGAAGCTTTTGCCCATACACTAGGGACCACAGTGCTCTCCCTCGGCCCTGAACTTACTGCGTTTCCACTCACATAAATTGGTTGTCTTAAACAGTTAGCTGGAGCTTCATGTCTTAGCTCCCCCACCTAGGAGAGATGAAACCTCCTATGGACATTACAGAGGTACACATTTATTTTGTACTCATGGGCCAAATGATGTGCTAACGCATGAGCTATATACACAGTATTCTCAGTATGGTATGCATATAAAAACACCTGGATGTGAAGGAGATCTGGCTTTGACTCACACCATCCTGTTGACCAGTTATCTTATTGGCTAGGAAGGTGATCCTTGCTTCCTCATCTCTCCAAATGCATCTCTTCCAAGCTGCTCATGCTCCAGACAGAGGAGAGGGCCTTATTTGAGAATATATGAGGAAGTTCATTTCTCCAGCAGAGGCTCCAAAAACAAAGCAAAGCAAGCTTTTTTGCATGTAATTAAATCAACAGAGTAGACCAGAAGATCTAAGAATGATATACAAGTCAGGCTGAGAGGTCAAGGTAGACTAGATGGTGCTAATTTCATGTTTTTCCCCACTCTGCAGATGTCCTAATAACTTAGCACTGGTCCAGCATCAGGGTGTAAAGGCACTGTCACCTGAAGGGCAGGTGTAGGTCCCCAAGAACCACATTAGTCAAGGAGCAAAACAAAAGGCAAAGGCAGGACACAAGATCCATACACCAGGCACTGGGAAGTTTCTCTCTGGGTCTAGGAAGTCAAGTCAAGCATCCAGGAGAACTATGGCAACTGAATATAGTAAGAAAAGATGCCTCTCACTTCTAGGGAGAGAATCAGCACCACATTTTACAACAATTTAGTTCACAGAAAACTACCTCAAAATGCACTAAAATGATTAAACTGTTATCTGTGTTTTAAGTAGAAAACTGTAAGACAAAGTGAGATATCTAAGATAAGTCAAGCAATTAAGAAAAAGGGTACCTGAAGGTAAAGGACATAGATGAAGAACACTGAAATTGTAATAACATAGAAAAAGTTAACCAGATCAATGTAGTCACTACAAAAAAATCACTTATTGCTCTATGAAATAAATTCACAAAATAGCTAATAGCACTGTTCTGTATAGGAGAGAACAGAGGACAAGAACAGGATGAAAGGACAGCTCTTGGTGAATAACAGTAATGTGAGATGCTCTTTACTCTTCTAAAACACATAGAGAAAAACTAGAATGTGGTAGAGCTGCCAACATAGAATTTCTTTTCAGATTGAGAAGGACTTTTTTGGTGTTACTTCTTTTATTTAAAAAAATAATGATGCTGCTGTGATATAACTCTTGTTTAGAAATAAAAGCTCATGACATGACTATAACACAACCACATAGCCAGACTACAAAGAGATTTTGTGTATTCAGGGAAAAAGCCTTCATTATATTTTGTGGAGCTGTGGTATTCATGAACTATGAACTTCCCGTGCTATAAAATAATATTAAATATAAAAACTCCACAGACTTCACCAGAAGCCTCAAAGAATTTTAAATGTCTGCATAAGGCAGGAAGAGCAATTGAGCTGAATAGGGCTGAGTTGAAGGGCACTCGTGATGAGTCAGGTATATTCACAGATAGTCCCAGATAGATAAAGTGTAAAGGTTCTTGTTATGTCAAGCAGGATTTAAACAAACTTTTTAGCTGAGTTTGCCCTTGTTACACAAGGAAAGCTTTAAGGATGTTCTTGCATTGATTATTCCAGCCACTGTCTTCTACATTCAAATTTGTACTCTGCTTACACTTTAGAGCAGGAGATACACAACTCGTTTAATGAAAAATTTTCCATTATACTGCACAGTAAAATACACCTAACAGAAATGACAGCTTATGACCAATGAAACCAGTAATCCAGGAGGTGACATGGCCTCAGAGAAGTAAATGAGGAATAGAATAGAATTTCTGTTTACAGGAGATAACTCTTTCAGGTGCTGTGAGAATTATTACTTTGTTAAAGAGATTTCAAATTAATTGATCTTGGTGCCAATACCATCACAAATTTGGGGCCTCTGTGAATTTCCCTGGAATCTCCTTAAGAAACTATGAGCTAGGGGCGCCTGGGTGGCTCAGTTGGTTAAGCGACTGCCTTCGGCTCAGGTCATGATCCTGGAGTCCCGGGATTGAGTCCCGCATTGGGCTCCCTGCTCAGCGGGGAGTCTGCTTCTCCCTCTGACCCTCCTCCCTCTCATGCTCTCTGTCTCTCATTCTCTCTGTCTCAAATAAATAAATAAAATCTTTAAAAAAAAAAAAAAGAAACTATGAGCTAAAGTAAGGCAAATAGAGACATTCATACCTTTTTGGGAAAAATGAACACTTATATTTAGTAACATGAAATGCAATAATGACCAAGGAAAATTGCAAAGGTAGTACCAGACTTAAGATTTTACATTCCAATTATATAAATTAAAAACTCCTTTTAGCATTTTATTACTTTATCTTTTTAAAGATTTATTTAAGAGAGAGACAGCACGTGGGAGGGGAGGAGGGAGAGGGAAAGAATCTTAAGCAGACTCCCTGCTGAGCAAGGAGTCTGATGCAGGGCTTGATCCCAGGACCCTGAGATCATGACCTGAGCCGAAATCGAGTTGGATGCTTAACAGACTAAGCCACCTAGGCACCCCGCCTTTTAGCATTTTTTTTTTTAAAGATTTTATTTATTTGTCAGAGAGAGAGAGAGAGAGAGAGAGAGCAAGCACAGCAGGGGGAGTGGCAGGCAGATGGAGAAGAAGGCCCCCTGCTTAGCAAGGAGCTCGATGTGGGACCTGATCCCAGGACCCTGGGATCATGACCCTAGCCGAAGGCAAACACCTAACCAACTGAGCCACCCAGGCACCCCTCCTTTTAGCATTTTAAACCTGACAAAGTCCTTGGCTTTACACCGTGGGGTAATAAGTCAGGTTATTAAAGTGAATCCTCTTGAAAGTCACCTCACTATGATTCCAAAGGTCTTAAAGAGAACCAACCAGACTATCAGCCTCTCTTCTGAGCGAAAGACTCATGCCCAAATCCACATTTATTTGTCTAGAGTTCATTGAAGCTCTCAGGAGCCCCTATGCGTGTGCAGATAATATCAGGCAGATGACGGTTTCACCTGCTGAGAGCTTCAGAACTCTAGGAAGCAATTATGTCAAAGCAGCTATGAATGGAGAACTGAAAGCAAGATTTCAATTATCATTACGTATTAATGAAAATTTAACTATTTTTTTGAATGTTCAACTACACATTCACATGGTTCCAGAAGTTATATAAAGGTATATAGTGAAAATGCACAGCATTTATTTTTAATAATGGCATCATTTCCAAGTGTTAACTTGGTTAACTTCCCAGCTAGAATTTTACATTTGCTTACATCGAATTTCTTGTAATAATTTAAATTCAAGAAAGACATTTGTTTTTTTATGATTGACAGAAATGTAGATGAAACATAAGGAAGAAACCAATGAATTTAAAGAAGTTTCTCATAAGGATATGTTCTAGGGCAGGTGTCATTTTGAAAGGAAGACAATGTATTAAAAACCGATAGTCTTTCAGGGAGAGTGTGGAAGAACAGAACATTAGCAGGAAGAATGAAAGGGAAAGGGTCAGCATGGAATTTTAGTAGATTTAGAAGAATGAAGAAATGAGGTTGATTGAAGAACAGGCAAACCAAGGATAAATACTGTATTTCTGTGGAAGATGCACCGGGAGGCTCTAAAAGTTAACCCTGTGATGAGACATGACTAGAATCAGGACTTAGTCTAGAAAACACAAAGACAGACGCAGGAGAGAAATGAAAGTTTTTAATGCTCAAATATTGAAAAGCAATGAGCAATTTCTCTAAAGCTATAGTACTTGATTTGCTGGATAAAATAATTTCTAATAATAATAATTATAGGAAGTCCTTGCTTTGCACAGTGTAAAATATTATAAAAATGACTGTACAAGTTGAAACCATGTAAAGTGATCATGATAATCAATGGGGAAAACTATGGTTGTTTGATGACCTTTAAATTTTTTTTTTGTCAAAACATTAAAAATCCTCCTACTGCCTACAAAAAATGAGTAGAGGAATTAAAAAAAGGCAAAACCAATTATGTTTAGTACACTGTAATTTAAAACATTAGAAACATTGAGAATTAAAATGTTTTATTTCTTTGTAAAAAACCTACTAAAGTAGTTAGAATAGTGCTTGCCTTCCCTTCATATAACTTATGATAGAGTTCAAGCAAATCTTTTCTCTGCCTTGGCTAATTTTCATGCTCCTAAGTTTGGATCAGCTTCCAACATTTATCCTTCGCACTTCCAATGTCGTGAAACATCTCTGAGAGTTCATTTCATGCGAAGTGTTCTTTGCTAGCGTCACTTCCTCCGGGACATCATCTTTTTCGTCACAAGCACTTTACGATTTTACTTCCAGCATTCCGTTTCTTTGCTGCATTTTCATCTTTGTTGGCCAAGTCTCTCTTTTGATCATCCATTTTTATAAAATGGAAGAAAGTGCTGTCTGTGCCTGAACTGGCTAACAGATATGCAGTGATTGGTCAGTGAAAGATTTTGAAAGAAGTGATGTGATTGGCCGCTGTCATGATGTGCCTCTGTTATTTACGTAGAGATTTGTACTTAATGCAATTATTCACAGTTAATACATTGTGGTAACTGAAACTTGAACTTTGTTTTTGGGGCGTACTTGGTGTTACTTAACTAAACTATGGTAACCGAAATTTTGGTATTTGGGACCATACAAAGTGAAGACTGCCTATATTTATTGAGTCCTAACTATATTCCAGGTACAATTTTAACAGTCCTATATGGATTATTTCACTTAATTCTGACCATAACCCAGTGAGATGGTACTAGCATTATCGCCATTTTATAGGCAGGGTGATTGTAGATCTTCATCTGATCATATTATAGAATTAATTCACCTACATATTTGGGAGACTATTATAAACTACCCATAGTCATGATAAATCCAAAGCTTTTCCTCATAAATGGTGACCTACTACCATTAAAGAGTTTGAAATGACAACATATTCATTTGAAACATGTACCTGAAGTGAAAAGTCAGGGTCTCATACTAGCATGGAAGGAAGGTGGATAATTTCAGAAGATGCACTAACTCTTAGATAGCAGTGGGATACCAGTCAATAGAGGATGTCAGTGAACTAAGAGTTACTCTTGGGTCCTGAAGGAGTTCACCATATGTCCTTAACTTTCCTCCCCACCCTACCTATTTCAATGATAATCCTCTGTTTATGAACAAAGAGAATCTTTGCAACAAGCAGAAGACTTTTTGCTAGGAGACCATGAGCTCCTGGAGGGGCAAGAGTCACATCTAGCAATCTTCATACTGTTAGAGTGTAGACTAGTGCCTAGTACATATTAAGTGCTCAATAAATCTTTGTAGAATTAAGGAACAAATATTTACAGTTAGTTCCTTGCCTCTAAAGAACCAAGAATAACTCAAGTTTGTGGAAAGACATGAAGTTAGGCTCTAATTTTAGAGGAAACAAATTAATTAAAATTACTAATGAATTAATTGGTAAAAATAACTAAATTTGGGTTTTCTGAAATGTAAGTTTTACCACAAATGCTGATTTTATATGTTTGATATTGTTTCTGAAGAAAAGCAAAACCAAGTAACTCTGAGAGACTGTTCTTTCATAACACCAGCACTACAAAAGTCTACACTACGAAGGCTATGGAAGACTATACTTTTCACTATAAAATTCAAACCACGAATCATCTAGTTCCACAAGTAGCTTTCCCACTATTTCCCACTAATGTTTCCCAAATATTGGTTATATTTATTTGTTAATATACAGAGAGAGAGAGAGAGCATGAGCAGGGGGAGAGACAGAGGGAGAGGGAGAAGCAGGCTCCCCGCTGAGCCAGGAGCCCCATGTGGGGCTCGATCCCAGAACCCTGGGATCATGACCTGAGCTGAAGGCAGACGCCCAACCATCTGAGCCACCCAGGCACCCCTATTTTATTATTTTTTTAAAGATTTTATTATTTGACAGAGAGAGACACAGCAAGAGCAGGAACACAAGCAGGGAGAGTGGGAGAGGGAGAAGCAGGCTTCCCACCGAGCAGGGAGCCCAATGTTGTGGGGCTCGATCTCAGGGCCCTGGGATCATGACCCAAGCCGAAGGCAGATGCCTAATGACCGAGCCACCCAGGTGCCCCAAAATTGGTTATATTTAATCACTTGTATGTGTGGCCTTAAATCAATAATTTCTTTTTAAAAGCTTAATCACGTTTCCTCTGGAAACTAAGCAGGAAAGGTATGGCTACTTTGCCACAAAATTAAAATAGAAAGAAGACCCTAAATTTCTTTGAAGGCAATTTATTAAAAGGAAATAAAAGTGAAAATCTGAAATTATTCATATTGCTTTTTAAAAATACCTGAAACATTTGCTAAAAATAAAAGGATCTCTAAGCCAACACTGATTTTAGGTGGTTATTAGAAATTTTTAATTTAGGGTCTCTTACAAAAGTCTCATTTATGAAATCATTGCTACACAAAGCTTAAAATCATGTTTCTGTTTTTTTGCCCAGATTTTCAAAAAGTAACTTTTATAGTATTTTAGAAATTAAGAAATTATGTAATACAACTGAATTCTGTCAAGGCTTGTGCCATGAGATTATTCAAAACATCTGTAAACTAGCTGGTGTAAGATTTCTTTATTTAGTGGTATAACATATTGAATACTTGGGGTGAGATACATATGACTGAAGGGGATATTAACAAACAATATGGACAGAAATACCATACTAATTCTCAAGGAATATTTGGACATCATATATCAGTTAAATCAATTCTAATACCTAAAGATTAAACTCATTGATCAAATAAATTATCTCTCAAAATTTATCATTAAACAGAACTATATTTATCATTAAGTAGAACTAAAAAGGACTATATTTTTAAAAATATGATGAAACAAAAACTTTAAAAAATATTATCCCTGCTTTTCAAGCACTTGAGAACAACTTGGGATTTTATTTTTATATTTATTTATTTATTTATTTACAACTTGGGATTTTATAAACAGAAAATATTTGGCCTGTTAAGGTACCTAATGTTCACTTTGAATTTTCATCTTGGTACCAAAGAATATTTATTTTAGAGGTTCTGAATCACTTTTAGAAAGCAATAGAGTTCTTCTGAAGAGTAATGTTTTCGGGGTAATTTTGCCAGCAGACAGATTTGTTACTGGTGACTTGATGTCCGTCTCTGACAACAGAGCGGACAAGGAGGGTGCAGATGGAAGCAGACGGAAAGCATGGGTAGGAGCAGAGACCGTGTGGCTTGAGGGAGGCACATATCACACAGTGAAAGAGCAGTGAAGGCAGTGGACCCACTGACCACTCAGGTCAGCCAGGGGCAGGCAGAGACTGTGGGCTGGGGGAGATGTGATACTACAGGCTAGCAGACGAGTCTCCAGGTGGGGGAGACTGGGGAAGCCAGGGAGACACAGGAGACAAAAACTGTAAGAAAAGAGTCATACATAGAGACTAAACCAGATGAGAGACAGAGAGCCAGAGGTCAATATACAGACACAGAGAGAACCATCAAGAGCAGTGACCCAGACCGAACTGACAGAGGGAAGGAGAAATAGAGGACAAGTGAAGCACAGACAGCCGTAGGAAGGCAGATCAATATTTAATATATAGTAAAAAGGATGAACATTTCTGTCTTAGGGACCACTACTCCCCAAATTACTTTTCCAACAATTAGGGACATAGCATTAAAAGCCATGAGATACTGCTATAGGGATAGTAAAAGTAATAACTCTTGCAAATTAACTCATAATGTGTAATTTTCAAGTAGAAATACAAATTCATATTATTTGATTATTTACCCCAAAGTATTCCAAAAATAATTTTATCTTTTATCTTTAAAGGGAAGAGTTATCTCAGTAAAAGGAGAGTTGCCACCTTTAGTGCCAAATTCTTCGAAGGATTTTTCACAAATTGGTTCAGAAAGCTGTAAAAAACATGGTGGCTATTTTTAATTTTTTTTTAAAGTGAGATTTCTGAAGTGAAACTAGTTATATTCACTGTGATTACTGGAAAACTGAAAGAATCAAAATCAGGGGAAAATATTGGATCTGATTAAGTATATAAAATCAAGGCAAATATTGGTGATCTACATAAATATATAGTTAAATAGATTATTTTAAATGATTCTTTAATCAGTTATTTCCCCAGAGTTCCTGATTCTAGCTAATTAGAATGAATGATTCACTGAAAACACAAGAATTTCTGGTGGTCAACTTTTAGAATACTCATCCCTTACATTAACTAATAATTGTAAGGTAGCATAGAACAATGAACAGGGAAACTGATGAGTAACAGCTACAAGGCCAATTCTACAGTAATGAACAAAAACTGCCTGAAAAGTGCTATTTAGTTAATGAAAGCATCACTTAAAGGATTAGAATATATAACCTTTGAATGGAAAGAGGAATGGTGTAGTTCTTGAGCAGTGCATGCAGTGAAAAAGTGGTACAGTATCCTATATGCTAATATGCCTTGAATTTAAGATCTGTTTACAAAGGCGAACTATAGATTTTCAATTACCTAATTAATTTGAGCTGTGTCTAAAAACATATTAGACAACTCAGCTTGTCTACACATTCTGAATGACACCACATCTAGAAGCAATTACTGTTGATTTCTCATTGCTATCTTTAGAAGCAAGTGATTATTCACTAACAAAGAAGAGATATAACTCCTTAGTGTCATTTCCTTAAGATATATTTTCAGCAATAAATCGAAGTAAATACTTAGCAAATATTCAGTAGTTCAGTCAGTGTAAATAATTAATCTGCACTGGTTAAGCTAAGTAAAATTAGGGTTATGCTAGCAGGTTGTCTACAATTCAAATTCACCTAGAAATTACTAATTTTCCACTTTCTGTTCTGGTGGGGAAGTGGGGCTTGAGAGGTACATGTTATCAACAGCCCCCTTCTACATCTAAACCAAGATGAGGTCATCTAAATATTGTAAGTTTTCAAGTTTAATTCTTCATCCCTAAGACACGTGTGTTCTCTGTTTTCCTTTTTCTTTTTCTTCTTCTTCTTTTTAACACTTCTGCTGTTATCTTTCCAATTTTGAGGTGCCCAGATTTATACCAAGTTTTCTAGGTAAAGTGAAATATTAGAGAAAAGCCTGTCTCAAGCTGTGACAAAGACAAGGAAAAGTGAGATGGATACAAGTTCTGGCAGGAAATAAGTTGACAGGCACCACACCTCTAGACTACACAGATTTAGTGAATCTAGGTTCAGAGAGTTCCTTCATGGTAGATGGCAAAATGAAGCTATGAGGAGGCAGAGCATTCCATCCTGTGTGCCTGGTGCAAAGTGGTCACAGGTATGTCAACATATTGATCCCTTTACCCTTCAGGTCAGCCAGGGGTAGCTCTGTCCCTTCACCTCTGGACATAAACAACCTTGCCTGTGAACCCCAGGGCACCATATATATGTTATATTTTTCTATATGGGTAGCTCAAGGAAGAGTGGAATACCTTAATAACTTGCTTGTCACCTATGCTTTATGGTTACCATAAATCCTGCAGGACTCGTAAAATGGATCTGACCATAAGGCAAGGTTTTCAAGGCCCCAGAACAAGAGATTGCTGGGAGGGAATAAGGGTGCAGCTCTCAGAGCTCAGCAGGTAGCCTGGAGTTGAGGGAAGATCTCTAAAGTCAGATGGGCAAGTATTGTCTTTATTAGTGGGAGGTGGCAGGAGATCAGGACTAGAAAGAATGTCCCAGAAATGTAATCTTAGCGAGGCCCTTTGTGGCCACTCCTCTAAAAATGCAAATCCTCCCCTCCACATATTTCAGGTCTTCTCTTCCTGCTTTCTATTTCTCCTACCAGTTTCCACAATCGTAAACTTTCCTTATTTACCTTGTTCATTATTTGTCTCCCCTCCTAGAACGTAAGCTCCATAAAGGACCGTTATCTGTTGTAATTCATTGCTATGTCCCTGGCACCTGGCACAATGTCTAGTCCACGCTAAATTCTTGTTGCATGAATACATGCAGACTGGACACACACACCCAGAGAGGCATGTAAGGAGCACATCTGGAGGGGGTTGAAAGGATACGAGCCTTAGCAGTAGTACTTACCCAAAACTAGCCTTAGATAGAAAAATCTGGCAAAGAGCAGCCTGTTAGTCACGTGCCAGCCAAAGCAAGCTGTGTCCAGACTTTTAAGAAGTCAGAAGACAGCAGTGCTCTGTAACCTTCTCTGTTTTCAAACATTTATGTTTCGCTTTCCTTTCACCCTGGGGGAATGCCTCCTCATACACAGCCAAAAATTATATTAGCTATTTTTGAGGAGGAGCACGCCACACAAGATCATTTCTAATTTCATCCTTACTGCTACCCCATGCCTCTTTTAGCTTTATTGCATCTATACTTCTATGTCCCACTTTGCATTTTTCTTCCTACTATTAGTTTTCCTTTTGCTTTCTTCACTGTATTTTCTCTCTGTGTCTCTGGTTTCCGTGTAATATTTTGTAACCCTTATCAGTGTCACAGAGAACATAGGAAAGTATGAAAAACGAAGTTATTTGTTGCTTAAAAATAGAAACAGGGAAATGGAAGGGGCAGTGTGTCTGCAAATGCTTTTTCATTCCCATACAATTAAAATAATAGTTTTAAAATAAATGATAGCCCTAAATTCTGAAATGATTAGTGAGAATATACAGTACCACATTAGGCTTTTACAATGCCTTCTTTCTGATGAAGTCAAAATGGCCTTCAGATAGTACAAAAACTGTTCTCATAACATTTCTATAAGGTAACTGAGGCAGATATTTGCTATTGCCATTTTATAACCAACATACAAACAACACAGAATGTGGGCTATACAATAAACATAGGTCCTACTAACCTATTATCTAATTCTTTGAATAACAATGTTTTTAACGGGCTGATTTTACTGGTAGGAAACACCATCAACAGAATGAAGTGGGGCAAATAGTCACCTGACAGGGATTCAAGGTCCCTCAAATACCCACCATTCACTATATGTTAAGATAATTAAAAAGTCAGATTTTAAGTATAGGGTACAACACTGCCAACTCCTAAGTGTGGAGTTGTCAAATATTACATCTGCTTTTAAAAGAAAAATAAAAATGACATGACTGCCCTGATAATAATTATCAATGATATTTTAAATATAATTTAAAAATTTTATTGTACCTGTTTTTAAAATATATATATTCATAGATAAATAACATTAATAAAATTAAGCTATTATGAGCAACAGATCTATTTTTTTAATAAAGGGAAACATATTTAGTAATGAAAGAAAAATACACTATTAAATGAGTATGTATTTTTATAGGCGATTTCACTGCTACGACCATGAGACTTTAGTCAAACAATAAAAGCAGATCATAACTTAAGAAAAACGTTATAAATTAGAAAGCTGGAAAAAAAGGCCTCACTAAATTGAACATAGAGTCTGGATATCCATCACTAACTTGTGCTCAGAGAATTATAGATGTTTCAAAGTTATTTCACACCATGCTTTGGTTATTTCCATTTGAACTTCCTGCCATCACCTCAATTAAATAGGTCACAGAACAGTTTCCTCCTCTCTCGCCCTTAACTGGTTTCCTCCTCCAGGCCCCCTAATATTTCTGGGAATGTTTTCATAATCCCAGTTACTTTTCACTCCAGCTTGTTTTTTCCCTTTGCCTTAGCCTCCATGTCGCCTTAGCCTCCATGTCCAATCTACCGGCCGTCAGGGAGTGCAAATTCTTCCTGAGTCCTATTTCTCTTCACTCCCCTTTCCTCTCCATTCCCACTGCCACCAGTCCAGTTCACCCCATCCACCCCATATACTTGCTTCATCATCACAGCCTGCTGAGTCTGCTGCCTCCAGCTCCTTGCTCCTCTCTTTTATCCATTTATTAAATTAATTTTCAAAATCCCATTTGATGCCATACCCCTTATTCAACATTTTTAAAGAACTCTTTGTGAGAGATCACTGATTTTGATTGAAAAACTGTTGAGTTTTTATATGGAAAGTGCTGGCGGTGCTGCCCCGAACTCTTCTCATTTGATGCAACCTAATGACGCCAGGTTCAAAGGGAGGAACCTACCACTAGCAAAGGTCCAGGTAACAGTTCTTTTTTTCTTTAAATTTTTTTGGAAAAAAAGATAGTCATGAGAAGCTACTATTCACGGCTACGTCCCCAACTTCCAGAGTAGTACCTGGGACATAATATAAGTGATCAATATATATATGAGAAACAAGTGGATATATGCTGGGGAGTGTATGTGAAATCTCCTTCCTATTTAAGCCAAATTTGTTGGAATAAAAACCCACAGGGAATAGAAGGTTGCAGGGAGTAGCAAATTCTGTCCTAAGAAAAACTGGTCAGTGAAGAGCTGCAGAGTGAGAAGACTTAGTGATCAACTGATACAGTGATCAAATGTGATAAAGAAGAAACTTAATATCTTGTCTCTGATACAATGTACAGCAAAGTCTAATGAGGCAGTCAGAGAACTAGGCTAGGAATGAATTGTCTTCAATGAACTTTTTAGTGCCTTTTTAGAAAGTTGCTCTTAAATCCTCAGGTATCAGGGCAAAGATGAGCCTTACAAGACTTTAGCCTCAAAAAAGTTAAGGTCGTTTCTACTTAGGCTTCAGCAACTACAAGAGTTCACATTTAAACCTGCTGTATTACTTATTTACTGCCATGGAATAAATAACCCCCAAGTCGGGCAGCTTAAAACAATATACACTTAGCACTCGCACATCCTCTGGGTTAGGAATCTGAGTGTGGCTTAACTAAGTGACTGGCTTAGGGTCTCACCATCATCAAGGTGTTGGCTGGGTTGCAGTTATCTCAAGGCTGATCTGGGAGAATATCCTCTTCCAAGGTCACGCACGGGGCTGTGGACAGGCCTCAGGTACTCACTGACTCTTGATCAGAGACACCAGTTCCTTGCCATGTGGGCCTTTGCACAGAACACCTCACCCAGCACAGAGCTAACTTCCATCAGAGAGAGCAAGTGAGAGGATGAGAAAGAGCCTGAGGTCTGCCAACATTCACTGGTCTTACCATATTCCCCATTATCCTTAAGCAGCGGGCTTCATAAAGTGGTGAAGTAACTTTCTGAAGACTCAGTTATGGTGTCTGCTTAGGTGACAACACCCTGTGGGGCTGAGATAATGTACTCCAGGGTGTTGTATGTACCCTAAATCAGCATTTAATACATGTGGTATTTCTCCCAGGTCTGGGAATGAAGGGATGGAAATGGGACTGGCTTCTCTTCTTAGTACTCTCAGTGACCTACTAACAAAACTGTTGCCTCCCATTCCTACGATTTTAGGCTCTGTTGATCTAAAGGTCTTAGTTCCATAGGGAGGAAGGCTTCTATTAAGTGACACAACAATGATTCCATTGAGCTCAAAACTGAGACTGTCATCTTGCCACTTTGGGCTCCTTATACCACTGAATTAACAAGGAATGGAATAGTGTTACTATATTGGCTGGTGTGATTGATCCTGATAACTAAGGGATAATTGAGTTGCTACTACACAATGGGAATAAAGAGGAGTATGTCTGCAATGCAGGAAATCATCGAGGACACCTGTTAGTACTTCCTGTGATTAATGTCAATAGAAAACTACAACCTACTCTAACTCAGGAAGGATGGCTAATGGCCCAACTGCCTCAGGAATGAAGGTATGGGTCAGCCTACCAGGCAAGAACTATGACCAGTTGAGGTGCTTGTTAAGAACAAAGGGAATATAGAATGAAGGTAGTTACAAATACCAGCTACAACTACATGGCCAGTTACAAAAATGAGCAATGTAATAGCTATAGGTATTTCTTCCTTATTTTGATTTGAATATATATATTATTTTTGTTTTCCTCTCCTCTCTTATTTCCTTATCATCTCATGTAATATGTATCAACAAGTAATTAGCTTTATCTCTCAGTATTTAAATTACAGCATACAAAAGGTGAGAGGAATGGACAGAAGCCAAGAACAATAAAGGGGCTTTGTATCCGTTTTTTCTTTTTACAGATTTTCTTTATTTATTCATGAGAGACAGAGGGAGAGAGGCAGGCAGAGGCAGAGGGAGAAGCAGGCTCCCCACGGAGCAGGGAGCCCGATGTGGGGCTCGATCCCAGGACCCCGGGATGACCCCAGCTGAAGGCATCCGCTTAACGGACTGAGCCACCCAGGCGCCTGCTTTGTATCCTTTTCCGAGGAAAGGGTTAGTGTGTTTTCATTTGTACATGGGATACTTGTATCACATGAAGTAGAAGCCTGACTTCATTAATGTCTTTATTTGTAGACTGAGTTTGGTTTAAGGCGATGTATGTAACTGCCAAGTTGAGAAGGGGTGAACTGTGTAGGCTCTGTAATGTGTCAGTTGGCCTAGGTTGAACTATATTTCCCAGAATTCTTTTTCAAGCCATGTTTCTGATTAAGATTATACATAAAGGAAATTTCTGTGGGACATGTGGAGGGCTAAAGTAAAGCAGTAGCTATTTCTAGCTCATGCACACTGTTGTTTATCTGCTAGCTCACCTTGTGGCATGAGGCAGTGGCCAGGAATGCACCTGTTCCACCATCCTCTGAATTCCCCCTCAGCATCTCTGACTCCTGGGCCAGGTATGTATGTGGTTAACTCCATGACAAAGGACACTGGCTTCTATAGGACATCCACACCACCAAGGACAGAAGCAAAAAGAACTGACATGAGTTTAAGTCCATCCTCACGGGCTCCAGTCCATGTTCATGTGGTCTAATTCATTCATCCATCTCCCCCTAACAAACGTCTGCTCGGTAGTTCCAAGCTCCAGCATTCTTACAAAGCCTGCTTCACTAGCTCTGGTCAAATCCCAGGTCAAATCCTTTTAACAAATCCTTTACTATATATAATCAATCCTCTTACTTAGAGATTCCATATTTGTGAATTCGCCTACTTACTAAAATTTATTTGTAACCCCCAAAATCAATACTCAGGGTGCTTTTTGTGGTCATTTACAGATACGCACATGTGCAGAGTGGTGAAAAACTGGAGTTGCCTAACATGCATTCCCAACTAAGGTCAAATAAGGCCATGCTTTACCTTCTTGTTTCTGTTCTCACACTGTAAACAAGTGTCCTTTTCACAGACTATTTAGTGCCATGCTCTTCACATTTTTGTTTTGTTTTGTTTTTTGCGATATCACTGTTTGAAATGGCCCCCAAGTGTAGTGCTGAAGCGTCGTCTAGTGTACGTAAGCACTAAGCACTAGTGTTCCTAAGAAGACTGTGATGTGTCTTACGGAGAAAATAAATGTGTTACACAAGCTTCATTCAGGCATGAATTACAGTGCCGTTGGCTGTGAGTTCAATGTTAGTGAATCAACAATGTATATTAAATAAGGTGTCTTTAAATAGAGACGTTCAGTTCATAAAGCAAGATTATATATTGGTTGATTGATGAAAACATTGTGACCAGATGCTTGTAGGAACCTAACCCTGTATATCCTATCCCCAGGAGTAATGATTCAATACTCACTAATTCAGCATTCTCAGTGACTTTATAGAACATAACCACTGCTAATAAAGATAATTATACAATATATATATATTATATATGTATATGTAATGCATTATATATACCATAATATATAACACACGTAATATACATAGAAACATACACACATATACATATGTGTGTATATATATTTATTTATATATTTAAGTATATTTATATATATTTATATAGTAGCATATATGTTTCCTAACCAACAGACCTGAAAAGTTTAGTTAAAATCATAGTGAAGCTGAGTTGAAGTTCAGGTATTAGTGATAAAGAAATATAGTTATAATAATTGTTCTTTACCTAGTATTCGAACTGTTCTCCAAATTATTTCCTTCAAATACGTAGACATGTCTGCAACTCCAAATGCTTAGTGATCAACTATCTCCTATGATTTTTCTATGGAGTAGTTCATGTTCAAAACTTCCGCTCATTCTCTGACAGCTCTAGCAAGCCCATTTCTGTTCTGCAGCCATAAGCAGATACTGCTACTCATTTTGTGCTTACCATCCGAACTGGTTGGGGATTGTGAAAGCCAAAACCAGAAAGCAAACAAAAATGGCACTCTTCTTCTCTAGAGATCAGAGACTGAAGTACAGTCTATAGGATGGAAAGCCCTTCCATCCTTCAACTGGCTTCCTAAGCCCACTTGCTTCCTGAGGTACTTCCCATCCACCTCTTTCAAGAGCAGGGCCATCTTGCCTTTGTTTCCCGTGAACATTTTCAGATCCATTCCAGCCCTTATTCCTTACATTGCTCTGTTTCTTTTGCCTAAATGTCATCCTGCTCATCTTTCTGTAATCCACATTCTACCGAACGCATAAGGTCCAGCCAAAATCTTCTGTGTGAAAAATTTTTCTAAAGACTCTAGGCCACTCCCTCTCTGAACTCACAGTCTTGACTGCCTGTTGTATCCTTGAGTTGATATTCAATGAGAGACAAATTTTCCGAGATCCTGCTTAGCTACCCAGTCCTTGTCTTAATCAACTTTTTATTTATGTACATCTTGTCTCCCGAAGCTTTAGCAGCAACTGTCTATATTACTCTCAAATTGCTTCACCTATTCATCTTCACTGAATGTGTTAGTTACTATTTTCAGTCACTCAACAAATTTCTGGTAGTGGATCAGACCCATGCCGTATGTTACCAATAATTCATTCAAAGATTCAAGGCAGAACAACATGCTTAATTCACAAAATAGAATTCCACATTTCATTACCATATTTTTTCACCCTAGAAAAACCCATACATCTCTCATCAAACACATACCTGCTGAGACTCGGGGACAATCGGGCAGCATGGACTCCACTGACGTGTCTAATGGTTCTGAGCTAGAGACCCAATTACAACAATTCTGCAATGCAATAGAGACAATTTTCTGTTGAACTATTTTTAAACCAAGACAAACTTTTTAGGCAGCAGAGATTAATTTATCCTATATAGTCAACCACTAGAAGTATATCCAATTTATTTTTCTTGCACTGTAAAAAATGTTCTTATATAAACAGTTAGTATTATTCATGACCACTGTGGCTGTGGAAAAAAGTTTATCTTCGACAATTCAGCAAATTATCTGTGCTGATATTAAGAAGCCATGTAACCTTCCGTGAACCATGATGTAATATGTTTATAAGAAAAGGCTAAGATTATAATTAAGGGAAACTGAAAAGGACATCCATTTTTAACCTTAAGATGGAAATAAATACTAATTTGATCATGTGAAAGAATAGTTTTATTTTTAAAATATAGTTTTTTTTCTCTGTAATACTAGAAGAAATATATTTTTCAGTTAACTCCTTAAATATACTTTCTTTTAGTTTTTACTTCAACCTTGTTCAGTGAAGGCTGTATCAAGAAGTTCAAAAGAAACACAACCTAGTGAATTGTAGCTGTGTGTGTGAGGACACAAAGCCTTCAATATTAAAATCAATCCTGAGGATAATGATGACTTACCACTCAGACATATGAAATAAAAATAATGTATATTCTTTCCATACATTTTAATTCTATATTTAAAGGTTGGCTTTAAAAATGTGATTAACCTCATACGGCTTTTTAAAAATTTCTAACACACACACACACACACACATACACACACACACTGAATTTCTAGACAGATTTTATTTTAAAAGAAATCATCCTATCAATCATGTTGGAAAAATCGCTGATTGCTATTCTGGTAAACAAGTATGTATTGTGTATTTTTAGATGCTTGCTGCCCTGGTTGTGCACCATGGAATCCGTCCTCACTGTGGAAAGATCCTTGACTGGTAGATCAAGTGTCTTATTGTATTTCCTTAATTCATTCTGTCTGGAAGAAGATGTCAGCTGTGTTGCAGTGAGGAGAGAATTTCAAAGGCCCCAGTCCCCACCAATAAAGGCTGAGGAATGGCTTTTGAATAGATTTGTCAAGGCAACCCTACTGTTCTGGGACCAGGGAGAGCAGGAATAACATAAAGGAAGGGTTGCTGTATGAGATTAGAAAGTGAAGTTCACAAAGCATGGCAGATTTTTGTAAGAAACAGTAGATCAATGAAACTATTGAACTGTGTGGAAAAAAAAAAAAAACCATGAAAACAAACACAACATCTAGTAGTGTTCTTAAATGCTTTCTTTCTTTTTACATTTAAAATGGATAAAATATTAGTATTTTTATGTATTACAAAAGCTTGATGGTTTAAAGTGAGTATGTATTCTATAACTTGCACTCCTAATCTTAATTAGCAGCTGAATGCAAAATTATACACTGTGAGAGTGCAGAAATGATAAAAGAAATAGGGTTTTAGAAAGCTATTTCATACATTTGAAATAAGTAAAATTAATATTACTATTGATAGAATACCACATCACAGAGTTCTAGATAATGCAGAAGATTAGCACACAATTAGCCAGCTTTTATATACAATGTGACACTTGCTTGTAAGAAATAAGTATTCTCCAAAGCAGTGTCAAGATATGTAAATGGATGATTTGTTTTATCATTCATCACAGCTCCTAATAAATTCAAAAATCATGACTTCTATAGGTACTAAAAATAGGCTCCCAATGATACAGGGAGATAGCTTCAATGAAGAATGACTTTCTCTTTTTCTCTTTCTCTCAAACAATTCAGTCTTTTCAAAGACAGCAATTAGCACTACCAACAGACAGGCAGCGATTAGGTATATATTTTAATTATTATTCATCCTAGTAGTACCTCCAAATCTGATGAGAGTCAGCTATTACCCAGGTGATATGTCAGTCTTGATACTGCTCACCTACACTTCACATATGTAAAACTATGTCTTACAGGATATTTCTAGTATTAATAAAAATGATGGTACACTACAATATGTTGGCGATTAATCATTTTCTAACTCGTTATTACTGACTTTAAAAAGCTGAATAAAATGGGGCGCCTGGGTGGCTCAGTTGGTTAAGCGACTGCCTTCGGCTCAGGTCATGATCCTGGAGTCCCGGGATCGAGTCCCGCATTGGGCTCCCTGCTCGGCAGGGAGTCTGCTTCTCCCTCTGACCCTCCTCCCTCTCATGCTCTCTGTCTCTCATTCTCTCTCCCTCAAATAAATAAAATCTTTAAAAAAAAAAAGCTGAATAAAATGGATTTTACCCAGGTCACCTTTAACTCAAACATTTAAAGCAAAAGATAGGTTAGCATTTATGATTCTGAAATTTTCACTTTTTATCTAGGCAGATGTTTAGGCTTTGATTTCTCATAAAAATAGGATCAAAATAAACATCCTATAAAGTGAATATGTCCAAAAGTTCTCTGGAATGACAGAGTACCTGTGCAGGATTGTAAAGGCTTGGTATCATAAGTCTGATGAGTGTCATGTACATGTGTGTACATGTATATGTAACATTTTTATCCCACTGGGAAAAATATGTAGAGAAAAGGACAGAACAAGATAAAAATGTTTGCCATGTGACAGAATATAACAAAATAACATAAATGTGCTGAGAAATACATGTAAAGAAAGAAATATGAGAAAGACTTACAGCCCATACACATGAATTCAATCTGTCTGAAATTCCATCATATCAAATCCAACTTCCTATTCTGAGATGCATTTCTATAGTTTAAAGACCAAATCTCTTTTACTGTTTTTCTAATGTTTATTCTATCCCTCTTCTCAGTGGCTCAATTTGCCCCCACCCCAGTTCTTCAGTTGAGATGAACACTAGCATAGTGTCCAGGATGGCAACAGAGGCAGCGGACTAGGAAAGCCCGACTTAAATTCAGAAGACGCTGGAGTGTGTTCCCAGCCCCTGGAGATCTTATTCTTGGGTGCCCTGAGCAGACAGCAAGGCCTGCTGTACTACAGATATCAAGAGAGCATGTTTGAGCCTCAGATGGAGCCCTGCCTCATCCCAACCAGCAAGCAGAGAGAAAGATGCCCTTGGCCAGAGCCAGGAATTTGGGGAAAAAATGTGCAATATTGAGAGTGTTTCTTAGAGTTAAGTGTTCTCAATTTAAAGGTCTTTTAGAACTCCGAAATTAGGAATTTACAGGTTTTTGGTTTTTTTTGTGTGTGTGGTTATAAATTGTCTTCTTTGTGAAATCCAAAGTGTTGGGAACTATTAACATAGACTAGAAGTGCCTGTAGGCCATAGTGCTGAGTGGCCCTCTTTGACCCTTGAACCAAGGGCTGACAATACTTCAGTGTAGATATGAAATGAATTAAAAAGATTAGAACTTAGTATGCTATGTTTAAAGAGAAAAAATACATAGTAGGTATCCTATACAAGGTATTTTGAGAAATATTTGCTGTCCTGATTGAATTTAGGTTCTTACTCATTTTAATTTCATTTGTCTGAGATCCACCAATGCCTTAGAGGTAGAGCTTCAAAATGGAAGGCATTGTGTCCTCAGACAAGGACAACTAGGATTCACTGGGTTGTGTTTCCGGGACTGCCATTCCCAGCTGATGATGCTGGGTAAGGGTTCATGACAGTTACGTAGAACCATACATCTGGCTTGGCTGGAGACTTTCAGAGCCCAGGGATATATATGTCAGGAAATAACATTTACCCACTCTGCTTTAAAAAAAACAAAAGCAAAAACAAAAAAAAAACCCTATGTATTTAAGGTGTACAACATGATGATTTGATACACATATGCATTGTGAAATGATTACTGTTGTTGATTAATTATTTTCTCGCATAGTTACCGTTTGTGTGTGTATGTGTGTGTGTGTGCGTGTGCGTGTTGTGATAGAACCTGAAATCTATTCTCTTGGCCAATTTCTAGTATTCAGTACAGTGCTGACTATAGTCATCATGCCATACATTTAGACTTATGCATCCTTCATAAATGCAACTTTGTACCCTTTCACCAACATCTCTCTATCTACCCCACCGGTAACCACTGTTCTATTCTCTATGTATTCAAACTTTTTAGGTTCCATGTGTAAGTGTGATCATGTAGTAGTTTTCCTTCTGCATCCAGTTTTTTATTTCACCTAGCATAATGTCCTGCATGTCCACCCTTACCCACTTTCTAGTCCTGGAGCTGGAGGAAGACGCATCTTTTAGGGTCTGCCTTAGGCTACTTTTTAACCTCTCCTCAAGAGTCATGGTTAAGTTTGTATCCTTGGTCTTTTGCTTGGAAGTAGTTTTCACTCAGCATAATTGCCAAAAGTAGCCCTCTCTGACCTTCTTTCTTTTCTTTTTTTTAAAGATTTTATTTATTTCACAGAGAGAGACACAGCGAGAGAGCGAACACAAGCAGGGGAGGGTGGGAGAGGGAGAAGCAGGCTTCCCGCCTAGCAGGAAGCCCAATGCGGGGCTCGGTCCCAGGACCCTGGGACCATGACCTGAGCCGAAGGTAGACGCCCAACGACTGAGCCACCCAGGCGCCCCTGACCTTCATTCTTTAAAAAAAATTGTTATTTTAAAATTATGTAAGTAATGTAAGAATATAGTACTTAACCTTCTTTCTGTATGCTAATTGCTGAAATTTAAAAAAAGTAAATCAGCTTTTTATAGTAGATGAATAGTTAATGTTGATACCTTTATCACATTAACTTAAATATGCTTATAAAACAAAAAGCAGTTTTACTAATTTGCCGTATAATAAGAATGACTGGGCAATTTGTACCTTGTCCTACTCCCAAATTTAAAGTGGTGTTTGGTCAAATAATGGGGCTAATCATTAAGAGGCCCAGACTACTATCTTTATGGACAACATTACAGTTTAGCTAAGTTGTTTTTCTTGACATAGTTGCAAAATATCTCAGAAATATGAGCTGATTCCAACTAAAGCCGGAGTAGGTGGTGGTAGGAAGTGGGATGGACACAAAAGTTACCCTTTCACACTCTTCTCCCAACACTCATGCTCAAGACAACAGTCCTTTCTATTTACTAAACCCAGGACTGTTTGTTCTTCATTATTTCAAGGGGTCTTGCAGAATGGACAGAGACTAAAAATGGAGAAAGAAAAGGGGATGGAGTTTTATCCTAAGTGCTAGGAAACAAACACTAGATTCTTATCTTGCCAAACCATAAAATTCTCTATGAGGGGGTCACATATTTAGGTGAGGTCCGACAAGGATATCTGGCGTAGGCTCCCACAGTCTCCCTTTCTGTTCTTGTTTTAGAGAGGCTCTCTGGGCAGGGATAATTTCAAAGCTCCATCAACAATGACCTAATAATTTTTATCTCTGGGATATTATAGTGTTTTCTTTAACAATGCATTTTATTTTTTTATGCAGTTCCATTTGCTTTTCTTTCTTTTTTTTTTTAAGATTGTATTTATTTGCGAGACAGAGAATGAGAGACAGAGAGCATGAGAGGGAGGAGGGTCAGAGGGAGAAGCAGACTCCCTGCTGAGCAGGGAGCCCGATGCGGGACTTGATCCAGGGACTCCAGGATCATGACCTGAGCCGAAGGCAGTCGCTTAACCAACTGAGCCACCCAGGCGCCCTCCATTTGCTTTTCAAGGGATTTTCTTCTTGGTTGTCACCTTTGATTCTCATAATAGTTCATGAAGTAGATGGAATAGGAATTATGATCTCTAACTCACAATTATGAAACAGGCCCAGAATGATGGAGTGGCTTTCCCAAGACAATAAGCCTTAGTGTAGAGTACCTGGTATGTGTTAGATCTCAGTTTTCATTTACCTAGTGAGTGACTAACCCAGAATCATTATCAAAACCCAGTTCTTCCAACTCCTTGCTCTGAATTACTACCTTTGGGTAAGATATTTTGAATATGCAAATCATCCATAAAACAAAAGAATACAATCCATATATTTTATGTTACTTGGGGGCAAGAAGGTAATAACAATGAGAGCTACAATTTATCGAACTTCTTTAAAATGCCCACGTCCATGCTGTTTCTTTACATATGTTATTTCCCAACCATATTTGCAAGGTACGTATTAGAGTTCATAGATGAAAAAACTGAATCTCAAAGGGATTAAACAATGTACCCAAGATTACACAGTTAGGTAAGTGATTGAGTTGGGGGTCTCAATTTTGGTATGTCATAATAAAAAACTCTTCATGCTGTTTCATGCCTCAGGCATAACTGAGGGAATAAAAGAACTATTCAAGAAGTAGGTCGTTTATAAAATTATATAATATTAAAAAGATTTATAAAAGCTATGCTTGCAAAGAAATTAATGAGAGCTTTGATTAAGATGAATTCAATATTGCCTATTTCAGTCAGACGAAAAAATGCAGATTAATATATTACAATTTTTGAAGGCGGCATCTAATCCAGTCTTAGTTACAAAGGGTTAAAGAAGCAAATCTACTACAGAGAGCAAACTGATGGTTACCAAAGGGAGGTGGGTGGGGGAATGGGGAAAACAGGTGATGGGGATTAAGGAGTGCACTTGTCATGATGAGCATTGGGTGATGTATGGAAGTGTTGAATCACTCTATTGTACACCTGAAACTAATATAATCTGTACATTAATTAACTGGAATTTGAATAAAAACTTTTAAAAAGAAGTAAATCTAAATAAATTTTGTTATATTTGTCACCTGGAATGAGACATGAAGAATTACCAATTCAAAGATGATGAACAGGGATATTTCTAGTTTGGGACAAATACTAAATTCCATATTGGTTATATGTGGGGAAAAAGGTGCATTTACATAATGCTGGGTGCTGTATACGTATTCTCGTGACATATTACGTGTTTCTCTTGAAAAAAAAAATAGGCCCATGGAAAAGACAATTAAGGATGTAGAAAACCTGTGAAAGAAGAAATATGAAAAGCGATGTGGTCAGAAAACATCTTAGGACAGATTAAAAGCCTACCTTTATATATTTATAACATTATGAAGAATGGAGTAAATATATTTTAGACTTTTACATGATGCAAGTACTTTTTCTAATGGATAATAACAACAACAGTGAAAACAGACTGGTAATATTATGATTATTCCATTATGGGATTATGCAGCTTAGTCCTTCTATTTATTCGAAACTCTTTCCAAACGTTAACTCTCTGGTCCTTTCAGGGCACCGTAAGGGCTGGTTAGAAGTTACCCATCATACGTATGGTGAGAGGCAGCTGGATAAATATCTGGGTATTCTATCAAGAAAAAGTGGGAGAAAAATCAGGAAGGTCAACTAGTTCTCATTTATAGAAATATATGGTTTGACCAAACCATTGATATAGCATGGTATGGATGATGCCAATTGCTTATAATATTAGAAAGGGAAATATAAATAAAAAATAAGTTTCAGCTGTACATCTATAACCAAAGTAAAAGAAATAATGGGTTGAAAGTTTAAAAAAAAATGGGAGCATGTTCAATGAGTCATGATAGTTTTCAGGCTCACTAGCCCTTAGGAATGGTGAAAAGAAGCTTTCTTAGCCTGAGGCTGGGCCGTAACCAGCCCTTGGGTTTCTCAAGCCCCAGGTTCGGTCTGGCAAAACACTATTTCAGCTTTTTACTTCTCCCCCTACTGGCAGTAGTGAGCCAATCCATTTAAAAGTGGCACGCACTGACCAGCTTTCAAGAAAAGGATAGACCCAATGGTACTTTAAGTTTCTTTCTTGTCACTGAGCAGCACCAATGCTAAATAGCGGGTGGAAAAATTAAAAAGCAGGGAATAATAATCTCCTAACAGATCATGACCTTCTTCAGCCAAAGCTCCTACTGTATACTGCATGCATACATAACATTCTACAGAATGCCCAAAAAAGGGAGAAGGGCTTTCAAAAACGTATTTGTTCTTCAGAAGGGTTTTCTATTATTATTTCAACCATGTCTACTTTGTTTTCCTCTCTCTAAATATTCTGGCTCTAGAAAGGAAATTTGGGGGCGGGAGGTGATACAAGTTGGTGGGGGCTCAAGACATAAAGGCTCACACTCATTCATCTCGGCGTTGAAAAAAATCTAGTCTCACCTCTCTCATCCATTCTCGAATCGTTTTGCCTGCTTCTTGATGCCACACATTGTGAACAGAGTCTGTCAACGCCACAGCAGTTACCTTACTTTTTACATCTGCTTCTCGTTGAATCATCTGTTTAAAAAAAAGAAAATAAAATATTGGCTATAATTTTTTTCCCTACTGGGTGCAGCCTGCTTAGTCATAGATAATAATATACTAAAACCGAAAAAGCAACATGCATCTCTTGTTCCAAGTTACTCTTTTCTACACCGAACGCATGCCCTGTTCCTGTCCAGAGATGTGAAAAGACCTAATATTTTCTTTTAAAAAGATAATACCACTTAAGTCTCAGAACTACGCAGCTCTATTATTTTCCATGTGGTTTGACAATTCAAGGATTAAAGGGATCACAGGGGAAAAAAGGAGGAATCCCTGAGGGTTTCTTTTACAACTTTTTTCCACCCCTTCCTATTTCAGTGCTTCAGGGAAGTTAGTACCCGGGGCTCACTGTTAGCTACTTAGGACCAACTTCTACTTCTTTTCAGTAGTTGGCATGTCAGTAATGAAAGATAACTTGCTTTGACTTCTCCGATTTAACTAGCCTGCTCTTCAACACGGCCTTGTAATTCCTTGGTGTTTTAAATGCCCACAAAGATCTTTCTCTTCAAAGTCTATCAATATCATTTTGCTTTCTAATATATTTCTTTATGTCGGCAAGCTACAGTATTATATTCTAACTTCTTTCTTTAGAATGCTGTTTCTATAAAATTCAATGGTTCTAAAATGTAAAAGAGAGACACGTGGCTTGAAGAAACTGAAGAATTTATCAGTGGTCTGCAAGATCAAGAAAGTGAAAAATTATAGTTCCACATCAAAAGAATCATAAAAGGTTTTAATCTGCTAAATGAGGGACTCTAATTTGACACAAGTAGACGAAAGCTTAATACAAAATTACACTTAAAATACAGTATGTAGTAGCCTTAAATTTCATAGCCATGCCTTTTGCCTCAAATGTCTTTTCTCCCTCTAGAAAAGAGCAATTTCTCTATCATTTGCTATTAATTTCTCTAAATTGTCTATCAAAAGTATATTCCTGCGTTTGAAAAAAGTGAGAATTCTGAGTGGTGATGATAGCTCATACAGTGAACACTGAAAGCCAGGCTTCTGATACCAAATGATGCCTGTTGGCATTCTGAATGAAAAATGTCTCTCTCTCTTGTAAATTTCTTCAAGCCCTGCATATGCACATCCCCTCTCACTGAACACCACCTAATGGGAATCTAATTCACTGTTAATGCTGCTTCAGCAGAATTTCCACACCTTAAATATTTGGGCCTTTTGTTTTTTGCTTATAAAATGTGGAAATCTTAAAATCAATGTTGCTTATCAGCATCATAATATTACTGCAAAAATTCACCTTGCAATATCAATAATATTTTTAAAAGCACAAAATAATACTCTAATTCAATACTTCACATTCATTATTAAGTAGTTTGCTACCTTCTCCTAGATTTTATTTTAAAAATAGATTGTCATCCATAAAAAAGGATGAGACTGTGCCATTTGAGATGACACGGATGGACCTGGAAGGTATTATGCTAAGTGAAATAAGTAAATAAGTCAGACTGAGAAAGCCAAATACCAAATGATTCCACTCATAAATGGAATCTAAAAAAATGAATAAACAAACAAAAAGCAGAATCAGAACAATAAATACAGAGAACAAAATGAAGGGAGGGGGTGGGGGGTTGGGCAAAATGGACGAAGGGGAGAGAGATACAGGCCTCCAGTTATGGACTGAGTAAGTCACGGGAATAAAAAGCATAGCATAAGGAACACAGTCAATGGTATTGTAATAGTGATGTAATGGGACAGATGGTAGCTATCCTTGTGGCGAGCACAGCATAATGTATAAACTTGTCAAATCACTAAGTTGTACACCTGAAACTAACGTGACATTGTGTATCAACACTACTCAAATTAAAAAAGATAATAAAAAACTAAAGCTACCTTAAAGAATAGATTGTCATGGATCACGTTGGCACTAGAATATAAAAATTTAAACCAACATTTGATAATAAAACTCAAAATTCCGCAACAGTGAGTACACCTGGCTCATGAAGAACGTATATGTCCTTACTCTCATTTTCTAAATAGTAGCACTTTTAGAGATCTAGAGCAATTGTTGCTGAAGTTACAAAATAAGAGCATGCTCTTCTGGTATTCTAAGAATATGTCTGCATTTTTAAATATTTGCCTGGCATTTTGTTGTGGTTGTTAACATACACTGACTTATGTAAGCTGGTTGTATCTGAAGACACAGAATATTGAGAGCCATTTGTGAAATGGTATCAAATTAAGACTTGAATAGGCTGAGGATTCAGTGCAAAAGCAGAAAATCTGGGAATTGAAATTTTACAAACTTGGAAAAATATACAGTTGTTAGATGGACTACAAGAGAAAAAATCCTTTGGTCTGTTTTTCCATCTGGCTGACATTTCAGACAGTGGATGTGATGCGGTGCAACTTTTCTTCACATCACATCAAATCATGTTATAATCCAGCATGACATTCCTTACACTGTTCTAGTCCTTTACAGTTTAAAAATCACTTTCATATTATATTATTAGAGGTGGAGAACGGTCAAATTCTAGAGGATTTCAATGAAGAGCTGTCTACAAATGAACCCTGTACAAAGAATTTCAAATATTTGGGGCACCTGGGTAGTGCAGTCCATTAAGCATCCAACTTTTGGTTTCAGCTCAGGTCGTGATCTCAGGGTCCTGGGATCGAGCCCTATGTCCAGCTCCACACTCAGCGCGGAGTCTGCTTGAGATTCTCTCTCCCACTCTTTCTGCCCCTTCTGCTCTCATGCTCTCTCTCTCTAAATTAAATAAATCTTAAAAAAAAAAAAAAGGAATTTGGGGCGCCTGGGTGGCTCAGTTGGTTAAGCGACTGCCTTCGGCTCAGGTCATGATCCTGGAGTCCCGGGATCGAGTCCCGCATCGGGCTCCCTGCTCAGCAGAGAGTCTGCTTCTTCCTCTGACCCTCCCCCCTCTCATGTGCTCTCTCTCTCCTCTCATCCTCTCTCTCAAATAAATAAATAAAATCTTTAAAAAAAAAAAAGGAATTTCAAATATTTGACTGTTTAGGGTTGGTAGAATTGTAAATTAGTAAAAATCTTAACATTTTGTTTTTTCAGACTATTTACCTCTATTCTAGCCTTGCTGAAACCTACTTGCAGTTTCCATTTCTGCCCAAAGCCTCTGCTTCTTGTATTTGTTAGCTTGGATCAGAGCCCTTCCCTCTCTTACTGCCTCCCCTGGGAGTGAGCACTGATTAAGAATGCTGGGGAAAAGGGGCGCCTGGGTGGCTCAGTCAGTTAAGCATTTGCTTTCGGCTCAGGTCGTGATGGTAGAGTCCTGGGATTGAGCCCTGCATTGGGCTCCCTGCTCAGTGGGGAGTCCGCTTCTCCCTCTCCCTTTGCCCCTCCCCCTGCTTCTGTACACTCTCTCTCTCAAATAAATAAATAAAATCTTAAAAAAAAAAAGAAAAGAATGCTGGGGAATGGCAGTCAGGGGGTAGACTGAACGCAGGAACCAAGATTGTTTAAGATCAGACCCTAGATGGAATATAGAATGGGTGAAGGTGCAGCTGGGCAGGAAAACTTCTATATAGTCTTCTATAATAGTCTAACAGAAGACTATAATAATCTGGAAATCACAGAAATCTGGAAGGGAGGAGGCCATATCATTAGTCTACTAAAGTCAATCTAAATCAATCTACTAAAGTCTAATATCACTGAAGTCTACTAAGTCTACTATATGTCAATCTAAGGTGAAGATGTGGTTTTTATTAGGATCCATGGATGTGAACCCCTTTGAAATTCCTTGCAAAATTCTGTCTGTAGATGATAGGATTATTTTTCTGGAAGAGAACCCTTAGCTTTCATTAGATTTTTAAAGGGATTTTAGTCACTAAAAATAGTAAGACCCTGGGATTTCAATGTCTCCATGTATTCTTGAATCAACTATGGAGTCCCTGCCAAGTAAACTCTTCAAACAAATAAGATCAGTTTTACACCTATACCAATCTTTCAAAAATAAAGGATGACCTTCCATTTTTTGTTTTAATGTTTTCAGTATGCTATCAGTAGTTGAATAAAAGTGACAAAAAAATTGATATCTCAGACATCAACATCTCAGTTTCATGGCTTGATTATTCCAGACATCAACATCTGAAATTTAGTTTATCAGATAAGTTATATCTGATAAAATTATAATGAAAATTTTTTGTTTTCATTTGTGTGTATAATATTTATATCTGAGTAGCTCTTCACAAATTTCAAAATGAATGCATAATCATTCTTATTTTATCCTGAAATAGTATTAAAACGTATGCAAAACTTGTATTATTTTTTCCATCCGTGGAGGAGGAAACTGGTTGAAGCCGAGAAACTGGTTAAGGGCCACACAGATAGAAAATGACACAACTCTGAGTTGTTCATGCTTTTAAGTCCTGTGTTCTTTCATGTGTGTCACATGGGGTCTATTTCTCAGTAATATATCATACTACTCTTACCTAAATGAACTCATTTGATTAATCCCATTTTCTTTATAGTATTTCAGTAATACAGTATTTCATTAACTTCAACATTTATTTTATTTTTTTATATTTTATTTATTTATTTGAGAGACAGTGAGAGAGAGAGCACAAGCGGGGGGAGAGGCAGAGGGAGAAATAGAGGGAGAAGCACACTCCCTGTCGAGCGGGGAGCCCAATGCAGGACTCAATCCTGGGACTCCGGGATCATGACCTGACCGGAAGATAGGCGCTTAACCGACTGAGCCGCCCAGGCGCCCCTGACTTGGACACTTAAAAAAATATTTTAAAAATCCAAATCCATATCAGTAAGGAATGTTGAAATTCTAAAAATCACGCCAAGATAGAAATCAGTCATGTGCAAAACCAGACTATCAATAGCATTTAAAAGTTATTATTAGAGTTCTAAAATAAAATGATGTCTAGGGTAAGAGGGAAAACTACATATTTCCATAAATCATATTGATGCTTTGGGAATTAATACAAAATATGTGCTGCTGTCACCGGATATTTTTGTTTCCCCTTCTTAATTCGATCTATCTCTTCATAGTCCTCTCACCTTAGCTTCTACACAATTAATCTGCTCGCGTTCCTTCTGTGCATTGCATGTTCCCAGTCTGACAAAAGCTTAACTAACCCAATAAACATGAAGTACTTTGGACAGACTCAAAACATATACCATCTGTATGCAGGCTCATCTTACTATTAAATTTTTTGATGGGAGTTGAAGTTGAGAGGAAAAAAATCTCCCTGTATTATTTGTTTTCTTCCAGAGTAAGATTTTAAACCTTAAGTAACTGTAACAAGATAAGAGAGCTGATCAGAGCCTAAGAGTTATTTGGTGAGGGGAAGAGCAGGGGACCAGAGATACGGTGTGGGAGGGCCAGAGTCAGCAGCATCCACCTTTGCTTCCCTCCACGTGCCCTCCTGGCCAGCCCTTCCAGCTACCATCTCTCCCCCAAAATTACATAGACCATTTCTGTCCACCTAAGTTGCCTCACCATGCTTTCTGCAAGGCCCTCAAATGGAGCCCTGCCTACTATCTTCACAAAAGTATCTGGCCAAATCCAAATACCTCATGTCCCCCTAGAAGTTTCTTAATTCCCTAAGAACTGTACCTATTTCAGTTCTTTCTTTTTTTAAAAGATTTTATTTATTTATTTGAGAGAATGAGAGAGACAGAGAGAGAGGAGGAGAGGGAGAGGGAGAAGCAGAATCCACGCTGAGCACAGCAGAGCCCGAGTGGGGGCTTAATCCCAGGACCCTGAGATCATGACCTGAGCCGAAAACAAGAGTAGGATGCTTAGCCAACTGAGCCACCCAGGTGCCCCTAGTTCATTTCCTCTACAAGTCTATCATGAGCTACTTTTAGAAAAGGAAAACACAAAGACTCTTTTACTTCCACTAAATTAAGTTAAAAATTTGCTATCCTCTTGTCTTAGCTTAGAAGATAAGCTTCTGAAGGCAGGGAGATAGTGATGTTATGGGGATACTCTGCCATGAGCCTTTGAAGGTAGTTCTTATCTCTAGTTGAGTGTCTTGGGTTTTGGAAATTATGAATCCAACCCACTACTAGGTTCAATACTCTCAACCTAAAGAAGTGAACCCTGCATTGGGTTTGTCTTCACCCTAACCTAAAAGAAGCGAGTAATTTCATTTTTCCCTATTTGTGGCCCAGCAGCTATAGCACTCAGAATAAATCGTCTTAAATTTTAAAGTCCAAGGGACCCTCCTGACAGAAGCCAGTGTGGGTTGGGGGTAGGTATGTATATATGTGCAAACAAGCCCATATCTATATTAGCACGTATAATATGTTTTAAACATGTTTCTGAGGGAAATATTTTAATGTCTTTCATCAGCAAAAGTCATTACCTTCCTTTAAAATTCTGACCTGTGTTACACATAAGCACTCTGATGGTTACAGCATGTGAATCACTTGTACAGGAAAGAATATTCTGAAAGAAAATCAAATAATACATTTCCATCAGATTAGGATCTGACACTAGTGTACGTATATAAATCTGAGGATCATTACTACTGCATGAGCATGAATGAATCATCAGCCTGCTTAATAGCAAGGTTGAGCTTTGAGATGTCTTTAAAATATACGCGTGTGTGTGTGTAAATAGATTCGCTCTCTCTAGAGCTCCTAGAGTTAAGATTTCAGATTAAGGGCACCTGGGTGGCTCAGTTGGTTAAGCGACTGCCTTCGGCTCAGGTCATGGTCCTGGAGTCCCGGGATCGAGTCCCGCATCGGGCTCCCTGCTCGGCAGGGAGTCTGCTTCTCCCTCTGACCCTCCTCCCTCTCATGCTCTCTGTCTCTCATTCTCTCTCTCTCAAATAAATAAATAAAATCTTAAAAAAAAAAAAAGATTTCAGATTAAGTTGTTTCAAAGTTTCGAAAAGTATGAAAAGGTGGTACTTTTTCACATTTTTTGCCATGCAGATTATAATTACACTCAGTGCTTCTACTTGGGTGTAGTTTTTATGTAGTCTGATAAACAACGATACTTTACCACAAACCTCTCCCGTCACTTTACACTTGCGCCTGTACATCTCCTGGCTGACAGCACGCTGCCCTGTGTGCTACCAGGCCCACTGGGTTGAAAATGCACATTGGGCCAAGATGACTAATCAGCTGACACTGGGTTTGGCAGTCTTCCCTGTTAATGTCTTCTTGAAGCTTCTTTTGTACATGTCAATCCCAATAGTGTGCTATTCACAGAGCAAATATCACTTTTGCCACAATATTAAAACCTTGGTCCTGTCACCCAAGGCTCTTGAAGTACCTCTAGTGATTACTATGAAATACACACACTTCAGTAGATGAAATATGAGGACTAAACTGCCCAGCAGGAAATCCAGACAAGTATGACATTCAGTTCTCACATACTACTCACAGTTCACATTTCCGACCTGGGCCGGTTCACCCCTCCTTAGGCAACCTGGTGGTCCCCCGCTCCCGGGAGGTCACCATATTGATGCCGAACTTAGTGCGGACACCCGATCGGCATAGCGCACTACAGCCCAGAACTCCTGGGCTCAAGCGATCCTCCTGCCTCAGCCTCCCGAGTAGCTGGGACTACAGGCGCCCGGCTCACAGTTCACATTTCTAATCTGCATTCACCTCTCTCTCTCCCCCAGCCCCCCCCTTTTTTTTTGGAAGTAGAAGCTTTCATGTAAGCAGTCTTCATAAGGAATGCCATGGTTAGGGTCAAGGACTTTGGAATCAGATTCTCTGGGTTCAAATCCCTGTTCTGCCACTTCGGGTAATGATACTTCGAGTGAATTACTTCAACTTTTCTGGGTCTCAATTTCATCACAGGTCAGAGGGAGATGGTAAATACACTTAAATCATGGAGTTATTGTGAGATGAACTGACTATAAAGTGACTAGTGGAGGACTTGGCACACAGTACACAATTATAATAGATGATACCATAAAAACACACATACAAACACTCCACATTTGTAAACTTGTGCATTCTCCTTTCTCAGTGTAGAAGGTAACAGAAGCTTACCTTAGAATACATTTAATGACAAATACTGTTTTTTCAAAAGACACAGGTCCATAAAGGAGAAATAGAAAGAGGTGATTATTGTGTTTGTATAAAATCTTGTCATCAGAATACTAGACCTGTAATAGCACTCTGCACTTAAAAATTAAAACAGAATTGTTGAAGGCACCCTGTGGCAGCTCCACTTCCCTGCCATCAGCAACCCCTTTCAGAATTACTTGGGCCAGCAACAGAGCACGGAGCCACGGCTTAGCTGTGCCAAAAGCCGGCAAAAAAGACCCCTTACCACTTTGTGTCCTACCTAGAGGGGGTAGAGCTGACGATGTTTTCAAAAAGAGAATCACAGGGATATAAAGTATGTCCCAAGGAAGGAACTATATTGTTGCAGTTAAAAGCATGCATAAGTTTTGGAGTTCCATGGCCTTAAATTTTAATTTCTGGTTAATCATTATAAGAATACAAAAATAGGAATAATAGTAGTACTCGCCTCAAAAGATTGCTGAAGGATAACAGAGAGAAAGCATGTGAGCAATCAATATTGTCAGCTACCATCATTAGTACCTTGACAGTCATTTTTAATTTCTGAAATCTGTCCTTCCTTTTAAATATGGTATCTATGTGTTCTTCAGTGACATCCACATCTGCACAGTTCACGTAGCAGTTATGTGTCAGACAATCACTACATCCCCTCCTCCACCTCCTCAATTATGTAAAGTGATTTGGGCTTGCTTAAACGTTTGTAAAGAAAATAATTAGGTACAAATAGGATAACTATACATTCTAGTTAGCCCCGGACATTCCAGGTGTATAACTATGGACCTGGCAGTTATTAATAGTGTCTCTTTTCACTGTTAAAAGTATTCTAGTTTGAATGGTAAATTATATGGTCACTGTATCTATAAGTATAACAGAAGTTAAATGTTACTCTAGCAAACAGGTAAATCTTATGAAGTTTCAATGCTTAACAATTTAAGGATATACCCAAGAGCTATACAGTTGTCACTATAAAAATAACCATGTAGGAAAACATACAACAAATACTTCCAGAAGTTCCTAAGTTCAAAATTTAAGGGCAAGCCTGAGCACTGTGCCGAGCCCCTCACAGATGGACATGCAGCTTCACACCCTGGGTAGATAAACATGGCCAGCTGGAGCTCCACTGTAGCAACAGGATAAGACAACTTTCTCTTTTCCTGTGCTTTGAAGCCCTCGCTTCAATTCTTAAAACCTTTGTCTAATTTCAGGAAGGAAAAGGCTCTCCACAGGCAAGAACCCCAAGGGATAGGGTATGTAAACTGAAACTTCTTGGGTCACATGTATTTATGAAGATAAGTCTCCAGCCACCAGTTAGGGAATGGCAAGTTATGATTTAGTATTGCAGGCGGCCAGAAGAGAGCAGTAATAACTTCCTTTTCCTTTTCTGCCTGGACTATGCTGCCACGTGCAGGCTCCTTCAGCGACAAAAAAGCATATGTAAGGAAAGTTTAAAAGAAAAAGAAAAGAAAGAAACAAACAAATATTAAGTGATAGACAATCTGGGAACTGAAAAAGAAGACCAGTGCTTTACAAAAACATAAAATGAGAGAAAAAAGGCAACAGTCTGAAAAACTTCATCAATCAAGAAAACAGCAAATTAATTATAAGGAAAAAATAAAAGAGGTCATATACTAAGAAAATGGTGTAAGGATTCATCAAAGTGACTTATTTGATTCAAATGTTTTATTATGTAATGTTATAAGGCTGATCATAAGTAGGGGAGATATTCTAAAACATAGCTAATAAAAATTACAACGAACATATATGAAGTGGATATATTGTAAAAACTAAGTAAGAACTAAACACTGCCAGTCCAAAAAACTAAGGCAGGCTTGCAAAGGAGATGTTTAACTGGGTCTATACATAGTCTTAGATGGAAAAATGAGAAAACTTAGTAAAACCTATATATACTATATACCCAGAGATGTTTCTGATGCATCTAAGTAGTAAGCATGTTCACAATACTCAGTTTAAAAATCACTTATGAGCCTTTATCAATTGCTAAGTGCTAGAAATACTTTCATATATAGAGAATTTGTCAATCATTGAATGGTTTAAAAACTTGTGGCAGAAGATTTCATTAGGTCAGGCAGAAGCAAGGAATATACATCCAGCTGGGAAAGTGTTAATACCCTTAAGTTTTAAAGCATACCATTTTATTTTGGTCTGGGAAAAAGAAAGGTAAAGAGCTAAGATTTCCTGCCAAAACATATATAGTAGATAACCAGAGTATCGGAGATTGTGTTATTTAAGAAATTTTTCTTAAAAGCCTTTACATTAGTTAGGTGTGAGGTGATGGGTATGCTGACTGACCTGGCTGTGGTGAATATTACACAATGTATACAGATATCGAGGTTATCAGGTTGTATACTTAAATATATACAATTTTCAGTCATCAATTATACCTCACTAGACCTGGAAAAAAGAAATCTTTGCTTTGAATTTCCACATCGATGTTTGCTGTATTTGAAATTTTACTAAAGTTTTCAAAGTTATTTTATAGCTTTAATAATATTTTTGTAAAAAATTCAGGTTCCAATTGCCTGTATTGTTTTCAATATATTTTGAGGACTGTGTACTCTGTTACCTGGCATAAACAGGGAAAGTGATATTCTAATTTATGAACTGTTTTAGGTAAAACACTATTACTACAAAGTTGAGGAAAACATAGTTTCTGACCTTTGGGAAGAACTCACAGTTTAGGATGGAAGGCACATTCAGCTAAGTTCTTAGAACCCTTTAATATTCTGAGTACTTACAGATAGATAATTTCATTAGATAGAACAATTTCTTTTTAAGTAGTTGAGGGATTATGTACCTGTTTTTTAGATGAGGAAATTGCTGTTTAGAGAAAATAAGTGACTTGCCCACATTCACAGAGTTATTAAGTGGCACTGCTAAGATCTTTTAACTCCAAATCCCATGTCTTTACATCATGGCTATCTGTATATAATACCTTACACATTCACTTTTGAAATACTTGTTACACAGGTAATGATTTCTTTCCCACTGTGATGTAGGCTCCACGAGGGCAGGATCATATTTGCCAGGTCAGCAACACATCACCATTCCCTGCACAATGACTGACGTATCATAGGTGGTCAGAAACTATTTGTGGAACGAACAGAGGTGCTATTTACAGAAATGGAATAGACTGGGTAAAGTGAAGGCTAACAAGTTAGAGTGATGTCTGGTTTGGCGTATTTAGAAATAGGCCATATCGCAGGTTGGGCTCCTGAGTAAACAGACTCTGAAATGGAATTTAGCATACAGGATGTTCACAAAGGAGTGCTCTTATGATCAACATCTGAGGAAGGTGGTGGGGGCATGGGGTGGGGATGGATGGGAAACAAAGCAGGATGGGCAGAGAGAGAAGTCAAGGTGAGATGGAGGTCCAACGACAATCTTGCACAACTCCAGGGAAGCTCTGGACCTAGAATGACCCTTCAGAGTAATTCCAAGCTGGGCCCAGATGGCTTGGCCTTTAATTTCCCATACTGTTCTGTCTTTGAATATGGGCCCCACAGAAGCCAAGGCAATCCCTGAAGGGGCTGACAGCAGAAGGCTGTCTGCTGAAAGCACTCCCAAGAGTTGGGGCAACAAATCCTTTACTGAGGGAGAAACTGGGCAGTATATCACAATGTCCACCACAGGCCATAACTGAAATTAAGCATTAGCTTATTATCCATTCAAATCTAAATCGTCCTTCCAATCTGCCTGTCACTCTATTGTAGTATTAGTGTACTCAAGATTGCATTATGATTTAACTCACTAATATCTCTGGGATTAAGTAGATTTCTCTTGGATTTTAGATCTCTCATAATCTAATACCATATTATCTACCTGTCAAATTTTGCATTATCCTCCAACTAAAGATTATAAGGGGAAAACACAAAGTCAAAATATGAAGACACGCTGACTATTAAAAAGCATAAAGACATAAAAATCACAAAATTCAAAAATTATCTTACAAATTCATTTGGAATGATTTGATTTCCTGGATTTCAAATGAAATATATATGTCAGATAAAGCAAGGTATCCTTGTGATTTCAAATCTGAATGCAAAATAATCCCAAGCTTTAAATAAAGTATGCAATGGTCACTTAGTGTCTGCCATGATAAACTCAAACTTGGTGGTGCTCGTAGGGGACAAGAAAGGGTGAGTATCAACAGAGAGGTTTCACTGTAAAAGTAGTGGGTTGGCTTTTCAAATCCCAGCCTTTATGATATAAAGAAAATAAAGACTGTGTTATATAAATTTGGGGACTGAATAAAGACATTTAAGATTTTGATTCTTTTCCAGATCTTAGTTACTCTGTGTTCTGAGATGTTTCTGAGTTTTTTGCTTCTAGAAATCGAGGGTTATCTTCATTTGATCATACTTCTCCAAATGCAGGGCTCGGGTTTATGCAAAAGTGTGTGGCATAAATTGGAGGGGGGCTCTCTTACTTTTAGATTTCAGGGTAGGCATTGACCCATTGATACAGGAAAGCAAGACCACCCAAATGTTCTTAAAACAGGATGTGTTAATCAATTGTGGGTTATTAGAGTTACCAAACATTGGGAAGAGGCTGATACCCATTTTTAAGGGTAAAGTAACATCATTATAATAAGTATTAGTCACAGACTTCCTACATTGTTTGAAAATATTTGAACAAGAATCTCCAGATGGCTCTTCTACCTGGGAGCTTATGCTAAGTACTTGGAGCCTGTGTGCCTGCTTAAGCATTCAAGTGAATACTGTTGCTGGAAGAAATTTCTATTCAACTAACTACTTATGAGGGCTGTCTAAATGCACACTCTACTGACCAACAAATAGAGGACAATCCTTTAAGTTGCAATTTCAAAATATGATTCTGATTATATGTTGGAGTCATTTTTCTTACGAAAGCACATCTCACATTTCTGAAGTGATAAAGTAAGTCTGTTTGAATAAATGGTCTGAAATAGATTCATTTGAGATAGGACTTTTTAGGATGGTATTTACTGCACAAAACCATATAAACATTAAGTGGAAGAAAAGATGGGGCTGGAATGAAAGTAGCTATTTATCTCTATGTATATGGCTATATCTTCATTTCACAGATAGAGCACATACACATACACCATATGTAGTAAAAGAGCACTTCTGAGTTCATATACTAGTGAACTGTAAACAACAGTTGCTATACACCAAGTGTCCTCTACCAATATCCACTGTAATGGAAAACGCTGGAGCAGCACTTCAGATCACTAACAGGAAGAGCAGAACCTTGAAACCTATCATTTAGACATCTGATGACAGCTCTGGTGCAAGATGGCAGTGAAAAATTTATACTGAGGAAGGCTGATGTGTGAATGAAGGAGAATTATTCTCTGGGCTATTTTTTAAAATTCCATTTTCCTTCATGTGTCTGTTCATTAGCACTTCTTTGGGGGGAGATTCCATTAGTTGAGTCAGTGATTTAGGGTCCATATTCCACCATCACTAAATATTGCCTCCGTTTCATGAGTATGAAATAATTCAAACAGCAAGAAATCTAAGATAAATATACTAAGCACAGTACATGATGTTTAATAAGCATCAGTATTTATTATAGTAGGAAGCAGAATTTTTGTTACATCACACATTTGTTAAGCAGCCAGTTTAGCCAATATGAAATCCTATAAAATGGCAAAGATATAAAAAGGAGTCAGGAGTTCACTAATTTAGAAATTCAATTATATGTCACTGTTTCATATCAGGTTAATTACTTTATTTACATTTTTGAATTTTTACAGTAGTGCATGAAAGGTGACAGACTGACAGTACTGCAGACTGAAATTCTTACACTATCTTCCTGAGTGTGAATAATATAAAAGACAATATACAAAACAGAATTACACATAGGTTTCGTGTAACGAGATTATAAGTGAAATAGACATGGTGCGGAAATGGGCGAACAAGAGAGATGCTTTCAGAAAAACTTTATTGAAGAGATAAGGTGAAAGGGAAGTGGTCAGTCAGTAGAAAGCTTCTACGCTGTCCTTCTAGACAAAAACATATGAGAGAATGGAGGTCAAATATCAACAAAACAACGTGTCTGAAGGGAGGCCTGCGAATGACATTCAAGAGAAGTTAAAAGAAGAAATCTTCAGTGAAAAAGAAACAGTGACTCCTTGTAGGGAAGGTTATCATAATCAGGAGTGTAACAAGACAGGGGAAAAAAGATACTGCCACAGACAGAGCACAAAAGAAGACAATGCATAGGCATGAGGAGCAAATGTTGAATTTCCATAGTTCTGATCCTAACCCCCTTTCACAAGAACCCAACCTGCCATTCCTCACTGTGGGTGTCATGATGAAATCTACCATACTACTTTCTGTCACTAAGTTGTCAGGAAAAGCAAAGCTTCTCTAAGTCTGTCTCTTCCTACACAACCACCAGCACGTACTATGATCTATCAGTCACTTTCCTCCTCACACAGAAAAAACAATAAACTCATTGCTGAATTTTCCAGTACTTGAATTAAATGTTTCTAGATGTTAACTTGATATTGACACCACTTTTTAATGGCCTGGGGGAGTGGATGAGTTAGACCCTAACGCCTTAAAACATACATTCGAACAGTCATGAATGCATTGCAGTTATAGCTCTTATGGTCTTTTATAGAAAAGAATGATTACAAGTAGCATCACAGTTTACAGAAACCAGTAAATATTAATTAATGCTGACATGGCTCTACCTATAATATTGAAGAAAAGAATGGAAAGTTGTTAGGGACATTAGAAATTACCTAGTCCAGTTCCTTTCTGTACAGATGAGAAAAAGATGAAAAGACTTAGATGTAGCCCCTAGTTTCAACAGACATGGATTGTCCCAGCTATAACTCAAAATTCCACAAATGGTAATGCCTCTCCTTTATTCTAGGCCACTCTGCACTGCTTAAATCACGTGTGCCATGAGGTCCTTGGTGATGTGTCCTAGTGCTATGTTCCCTTGTAATACTATAGGCTCCATAGTGACATACTCTTATGCAAGTTTTGGGGGTGACAGGCCATCACGGTAGTTTGTACACAAACTGCTTTAATGCTATGGACTAAATGGCTGTTGTTTTGTTCTTTTTCTGGTCAATATGGCAGGTAGAGTCAGTGAAACTGGTTTCTTCATGTAGATTCTGCCTTACTATGGATATGAATGTGGAAACATTCATCTTTGTCAGAAGTTATGTCAAATTATTCAAATTTATTGGTGAATCACAGCAAACATCCCAGCTGATGAACATCTCAGTCATATGTTTTTTAGAGAACACTTATGGTTCTGAAAAGATAACATTACCATGAGCTTACCCATTCTGAAGCAAAGATGTTTAGAGAGAAGATGGGTTCTGTTATTCAAGATAATAATTTGTTTTAATCATAAAAAAAATTCCAAAGATGCCCAGCACTGTAAGTATTAAAATGTATCCCTTCTGAGAGTGTTGCTATTGTTTCTTTTACTTCTTGTTCCCCTCTTTCAAGACCTTTAGGAAGCCATCTCTAAGACCTTTCTGTCAGTTTCCATCTTTTCCATAGCCATAACACTGCTTCTCTGGCTTGAAGTAATAAACGATTAGCTACGGCACAGTGGTGTGATGTTCATGTTATTCTTTGCTGTACTACACCCAGCCACTGTCTCAAAAATTAATGCAAGTATATCAGGATCTGAAATTAACTTTTTATAGCCAAAAGCAATGTCCTGCTAGGAGAAGAAAAACCTATTATAAATGGGCTGGCATCTGATGGCTTGTAGATGGTGAGTACTAGGAAAATAACATTTCAAATTATAAAATGGTGAGTATAACAAAAGCTGCCCCATACTGACTAATCAGTGTTTTGTTTATGAACTGGTAAGGTCTAACTAGGTGGTGCCTATTTTTAGTAAGTGACAAATCTATTACTGAAGATGAGAGATGAAGCTAAATTAGCTAATGCTTTTATGATGTTACATAGGAATAATGAGAAAAAATACTTGTAAGGAAAATAACAGATAATATTTCTCTACCAACTGTGTATTAACCTTGAAAGTTTTTTTCCCCCAAGAAATCTCATCAAACTAGTCACTCAATATATTTAAAAGCATATGTTGTTCAATAAACATCAAGAAATCACCTTAGAAAACTAGAAAAGGAAAAAAATCAACCATGATAATGCACATATCCATTTCTCTTTGAAAAATTTTAAATAATTTCTCGTTATAATACCCATGTAGTAGAACCCGATATGGAATGCCACAAAGCAAAGGTATTTTATAAATTTTATTTAAAACTGCCCATCTGTTTATGCTCAGGTATTTTAATGGTATTCAGACCAAGCCTCACTATATTAGCAATATTTTTGTCCCTTTTTGGTCCGGATGTAAAATGTATGCCAGGAAAACTTTAAAATCTGTATAAATACTTTATTTCTAATTACTCATGTTAAAAATCAGTTTCTTTAGCTAATAAAACCAGGGCATGACCTAACTGCATGTTTTCTTATATATAATGTATGGCTCGCTACAACTATAGAGGAGAAGAACATGAAATTTTACCAGTTCTCTCATGGATCTGATTAATTAGGAGAACAGAGAAAAATAGTTTTCTTTATTCTATAGGCCACTGATTGCTTTCCACCTTTGGATAGGGAGACTGCAGGAGGAAGGAGGCGGGAGAGAGAGTTTTATTTTAGGAAGAGAACAAACTCATTAATGTCCTTAGAGGTTACAGGTAGTTCCTTAGTGTGAAACATGAGTATTTTAGGTTTAGAATAGACATAAGATTCTAAAAAATGATTAGAACAAACCTTTAAATTTTTAGGAAGATCAAACGGTAATTGCTAATTGAAAAAGTTTAGTTAATTGTGTTGTCATTTGATTATCAACTAGTAGCCACAGTTCTAATCTATAAATATAGTTATGAATAGTCACGAATCCACTTTTCTCTACTCAATTTTAAGTGATCAGCTAAAATACAAGATTAAATACAGTGTTTAAAATACTTTAGAAGAACTGTAGGTCACTTTTGAACTAAGTATGTGCTTAAAAATTACAAATAGGATCAGTGAAATTCTATAAGCAAAAAGGTACAAATTATTGCTTTTTGTGCTCTTCATTCTTACGCTTTGCTTATCTTTCTCTTGACCTTTATCCAAATGAATCACACTAATTCTTGAATGCTTTCTCTCACTTGATTTCTGAAGCTGTTCATCACACTTGCTGGCTAGAAGCACAGCTGGCAAGGGATCTAAACCTCATCACTGGGCAAACTTGCCCTTCTGGTTTTGCCAAGAACGACATTTCCAATGGGGGAAAAAAGTTACTGTATGGGGCACTGGATACTGTATTTGTTTGTTAGAACCAGTAGCTCCTCCCCCTTTGTTAGCACTACATATAGGCATTAGAAATAAAACCAATATAAAAATAATTAAATAGCCGAGAGTTCTCTAAATTCAATTGATAATTAAAGTAGGAGCACAGAAATCAGCTGAGTATTTTTACTCATTTCCTGAAGAAAGATGCAACTGAGGATAAGCAGTGCCCCCTAGTGTCAATAACCACAGACAATAAAAGCTAAAGGAAACTTGCTAACATTGACTGAACTAAAATTATTAAAAATATATGCAGTAATAAATTATAAATCCATTGTTAATCAAATTTTAAATTTTACATGTGTATAAAATTACACCACATAATCATTTATTTAACACTGATCTGCTCAGGAATGCATACTCACATGAACACATACACACATACACGCACATACACACACACTGTATGCAGACTGACATGGCCAAGATGTCTTTAATGTCCCAGGCAGCCCAGAAAAAATATTCCACCCAGCACAGCAGGCCATGCATGAAGCGGGTGTCAGCAAGCCCAGCAGAATCAGTCACTGTGAAGACGTCTAATAGGAACTGCTGAATACACAATACGGGCAGCATGGCCTGAATGGCTAAAGTGGAATGGCCAGAATGGAGTCCGAAAACCCATCCGAAATTGTAATTAAACCTGTAATGAGTGTTTAAACATTTTTCTCTTTTTTGCTGGTAATCGAAGGTTAGCATATTTAGCCTATATTAGAGACTGATTTTAAAAATGGTCTAACTTCTACTGTGCATGTTCTGAATACTGGATCCTAAAATTTGAAATACAAATAGATAAAATATATATTTGTCTTTAGAAGAAAATGCAACACACAAAATTAAAATTTTAAAAATATTACACCTACTGTACGGAATTGAAGCTGAGTAATAATTTTTCTGAATATACTCTATGAGAAAAAAGTTATTTTTAAAAGATCAATGAGACATCTACAGAGTGATACAGATGACAAAAAAGGTAAACTTAGCTTCTCTTTCTACAAAATACTGTCTAGGTCACTAATTTTTAATAGCAATTTTTGGTATTGAACCCATAAATGAAAGCAAACAAACAAAAACAGTGTAAAAGAAAACACCCATACAAATAAAAATGATAAACAAAAAAGAGAGAAAAGGCCAGAGGACTAGGTATATATGACAAAGAGATCACTAATGAAAAACAAATTAATAAAAAACAATTGTTTGATTTTACTTGCATAAAAGTACAAGGCAAAAAAAAGTTCAAGGCTATTTAAAACATGCATTTATATAGGAAATCATTTGTCAACTACTTTCCCACATAAACCAGTAATGCATATACTATCAGTTTGCAGTTTTAAGAGCAAGGAACATAATTAGGCTTTTATGAAAAGATTCCAATGTGCGTTTAAATTGCTACATCTTTAAAATGAGGAAGGTGCAAACGCAATAGTTTAGTATGCATAAACACAAGGTCCAAATGATAGTTAAAAGTCGATAGATATTTAGGACTTTTACTATAACTTCTGGTTAAAGCGGAAGCTTGACACTTCAACTATTTAAATTTAGAAAAAAAGTTGCAAAATGCCTACAGTTGAGTTTTTTTTAGAAGTTTAACTTTGGCAGGGCTGTTAAAATCTAGGGTAAAATTAAAGAACAACAACAACCTTTTTTGCTCGTCACAGTATTTAAGTAATGTTAAGGATATTAAAGCAGATGGACATATTTATGCTCAATTTAATTGTATTAATACCTATTTTGTTACATCAGAAAGTATGAGTTCTCATTAAAATTTCCATAGGAAATGGAATTTTATCCTAAATCAGTAAAAACAGGTACCTGCTTAGATGTGATAGTGAAAAACCAAAGTTGTATAATTGTGAGGGGAGAGGTCTGATTTTTTATTTTGCAGAACAGCTGTACAAAATGCTGTTGCAATTAGCACTAAACATCAAGTACTTTCCTGCAAGTCTTCAATAGGCAAACATTATTTATAGGAAGTAGTGTTCTTTTATCTCTTTTACAAATTTTTGTTTTCATGGATATTTGCAGTTTCATCTTTAATTTCCCTATAAGGTATTTGGCAATTATTCGTTATTAATGTAGGCACAAAGTGATATGAGATTTCCAACCCCACCCTACCACTGACCTACATGACTTCCCAAAAGATCCAAGAAAAAGAGAGGGATAAGTTCTAAAAGCTAAGAGATAATGGAACACCATTAAGAAAACCTTCCATTCTCAGAGGTAAAAATTAAGAATTTTTTAGACTTAAGCTAGAACATTTCTGTAAGTGTAGATTTGGGGGATGTATGAGTAAATGTCCGGGCCAGGTTTTCTGTGTTGTAGAAAAAGGGTAAGGTAAACAGGACCACGCCTGTTGCATGAAAAAGATGCTGGGTTAGGAGTATAAAGCCTGAAGCTAGGTTCACACACAGCTGGATAGAAATGGTGAGTAGGAGCTATTATTATTCCTACAAGGTTAAAAGAAATGGAAAAGGTTTGTAATCCATGTAATCTAGTATCAGCATTAACATGACCATAATTACATTTGATTCCTTTCTAGAACATCTCAGATAAAAGAGTTTGAAAGTATATGTACACAGACACCAACAAAAATAAATTTTCACAATGTGAGCTTTTAGCTTTAACTTTCTAAAGCCTACATTAAGAAGGTTCAAATACAGATTTTCTTTTGCATATGTGTTCCAAACAACTAGATTCTTATAAAGTGGTTAGAGGCAGAAAAAGAGTGTAAGAGATAAATAATTTCAAAGGAAGGCATTTCCTTAACATACGTAATATTTCCTTAACATTCAAGTAACTAACATGTAACTATCTCTTCATGCATATGATATCACAAAGATTATTAAGTGCTTCCACATACTTAAACAATCATAAATATGTATCAAATAACTGACCATAATACATTTTTAATCAATAACTCTCATTACACTGAAAACATTTTCTTCAGGATGATAAAGCAAAACTGTACTATATTTTCAGGAATGATTCAATATTACTAAAAGTTAGAAAGAACAAATACAGCAAAAAGCAAATATTAGTCTTTGACATTATTTCTTTAGCCACAGAGATATTTTAAATATTTATATTTAAATTATATTATACCAATATATTTATATATGGTATAAATGGTATACCATATTTATATATGGTATAAAACCATATAATATGGTTATATTTACCAATAGTGATCAGTACTTGCTTATTAACCAATAAATATTGTTTTTTAAAATACTATCTTGGGGCAGGAGTGAGGAAAAGTAAGAGAAAGGTAGTAGACTATTATTTTACTCAGAAATTATATGACCTCTTATTTATTTGCTTTATTTTCAGAAAAGTAACATTTTTGCTAAAACAGTATATCTTAATGATTTTTATATTTAATTATATCTTGAAAAATTCAGAACTTATACTATTGTGAGTTAAAAATCATAGTTATAATTAAAATTTGTTTTTAAGCAACCAGAGTGCTATATATAGTATCATAGACAGTGATAGGAAATTTACAAGCATATCCTTAAAGATGAGAGATCAAATTTTATTTCATTAAACAAACAAAAAACTCCTTTTTGAGATTTTATGAAGAGATACATTTTTAATACAAAGTTAATGATTAATAATTTTTACTACGAAGTCACCATGGTGTTATTAGAAATTCTCAGACTTACAATATGCTACACTGGAAATATGGTAACTTCTAGAAATGATCAATAAATATATGATGCTTTGTCAAAGGGAAATAATGAGAAGAGGGCTGAAATCAGTGTATCCTTCCTTCTATGATTTAAAAATAATTATTCCTGTATTTGAAAACCCATTAAGCTTGAAAGCTTTTTAGCAATTTCTTGCTTCTCCGTTTGATATGGGAAAAAGTAATGGATTTCAGTGGACAACTTTTTACCAGCTATTTCACCATCTTTATGTTTCCCAGCACCTGACAACAAAGCCCACCCTATCCCCCTCCCAGCCAAGTTTCCTCAGATATGTCTTACAAAGAGACTGAGCACAGATAACATATTTCATAGTCAGCCTTAATATCCCTGCGTGGGAAAGTCTGGAGGACTCTTCTAAGTCTGAGGTCCTGAGTAGTACCTGAGCACTAATAAAAAGAGTGGGCATGATACAACATCTTAATAGAATTGCACAGGGGCCAAGTTCTTTTTTCCCCCCACCAAATACTGAATTATATTTCTCTAATGTGGGTCCATCCAAGCAGCTGATTATGTGGTATAAATCTGGAGGAGAAATACAACAATTGTGACTGAATTATATAGCAGAAAATCTGGCCAGCTGAAGTGTATATTTATAGTTATTTATAGTTGCACATGGTCACTTGTATTTGGAGTTGTCATTCAGTCCTATAAGGGGTTTTCAATGCATCTCCTCTAGCACCATACACTTCTTGGTTGTATGCAGTCAGTGGTTCTTCCACACAGCTAAGCAAAAGCACTTTCCAGCATCTGAATTAGCTTGTTTGATCATGGGTTGCTGTGAAATATAGACTCCTCTGACTTCTGAGGTAAAAGAGCTCTCCTCCACTCATGAGATTATTTTACATCTAGCAGGAGCTTAAGATACATACTTACTCATTCAGATACGCAAATTTAACCACCAGAGACAAGTAAATTATGCAAGATGATGTACGTTTCATTTTAGCTGGAAAAAAATGTGCAAACACTATACAATTCCATTTCAGAAAGCTATACTTGCACAAAGTTGAGACGCACTGAACAAAAGTTGCAAGGTAATATCCATGTTTTCACAGAGTGGATTCACTTTTGAAGAGCTGTTTTTAAGTATCTAAAGAGGCTTTTCATTTCAATACTTTCATATGACTTTTCCATTGGTATTTTCACATTTTCCCAAACTACCAAACTTCTATTTAAACTTAAGAAAAAATTACATCACTACTCTATGAATACTTTTTTCTTATTTATATGAACATATATACAAATGATTAACAACTTAAAAAATTCTAATTTAATTTAAGCTTCAATCACCCCCAAAACTGTTTTTTCCAATATGAGGCCCTGTTTTCTAATACATGTTATTTAAATTAATAATAATTGTTTACTGACATTTTCACTTATGAAAATGAAAAAATTTCATCTAACTCATGTATATATCTCATTAATGCTATAGCTTTTACAGACACCTTTAAAACAGCAAATGACATTATCTAAAAACCTGACATGTTTATTGCCCTTGTATAATAAGCTTTGACTTCATTCCAGGTTTAATTTTAAAGCATGAATTCTAGCATTTCTGACGCAAATAAAAGAAATGTGATCTCTAATATTTTCCTATCAAATTTTACAAAACAGAATTATTAAAGTAGAAGAAGGTTTCTGTGTCTTGTGATATACTGAGGGATGCCACAGTGACACCACTGAGTGACAGAATTGACGCAATGTTTTTCTGTGACATTTATTTTCTATTCTTTAACAATATTCAGAAATGGTGACCTGTTTAATGAAGATAAAACAGCGTATATGAAAATGTCCTGATTTGTAGTAAGTGTTACTAAGTATGCTTTCTGAAACCATTAAGGAATTGTCGTAGCAGAGTTTAATTACCAACAGCACAATAATCAAATTCAGCCATGACACATTTCTAAATCTTTGCCAAAAGTATACCTTCTCATAAATTCACAGAGGCTTTGATCAAACAGCAAGCTGGTCGGGAGGAGGATATTGCCCTGCATCTTGACAGAAGCCTACATTCGTCTCATCAGTTCCTCACTAAAGATGTAGTATAAAGGTTGGGGGTAATGGGCATTTTCTTGATGATTAGCTGTGTAGGCAAATATGTTCTTTGGCAGACAATATAAATGTTGATTTAAGGACTAGCCAATAAAGAGGGCTAAACTGCAAAACATTCATTGCTCAATTTCTCATAGATTTGGTGGAAGACTTAATTCTTAAACTCAGGTTTCCATTATCACCAAATAACACACTACCACAAAAGTTATGATAGAATGAAATAAAGCTTACATAGTTAATATTGATATGTAGCTGCTTACTAATTTCCATATTTGACATACCATTCACATTAACATTACTTACTAATAATGATGAATAGTAACAGGCAAGTCATTCTGGACCACTGTTTCACCGTGAAACTAATAAAACTCCTTATTTTCTTAAACACACAAAGCAATGCATGTCTCACTGAAACTAAGGAATCTATAAAACTAGTAAAGATAAGTGGTAACCTATCACAACACCAGTAAATTTTAGTTTATGCCTAGGTTTAAGAGATCATCTTTAAAGAAAATGGTTTTAAGCTGGAAGCAAGATGCACTGTTTTAAAAACAAAAATAGCACAAGATAAATGGCATATACTCTGGCAATTTTCTTTAACGTAGCTTTCAAATATAATCTAGTCTACAGTGCACTCGAACTGCAGAAACATCCAAATTAGTTAAGAAAAAAAAGAGATACTTATCCTTGCAAAAAGGGCCTATACTCAAAGGAACATCTGAATAAAATTGAGACATCTGCAGTAAAGTTTTACCTTCTCCCTAGAATGTTTGAGATGAACTCAGTGTAACACTGTCTTCTAAGAAAAGACAAAGTGATCAATGCAAGAACACATCAGGCTGCCTTGGACAGGCCAATCAATGCAAGAAAGAACCTTGCCCAGGGCCTTATGCAAATAGAGGCACGTCCTGCAACCTAGGGAGGGAACATGCGCAATAGATCAATTGGATCTAAAAAACCTTACAGCTATATCAGCTTCAGACAGTAAATATATACTGATGAATACCTCACACTTCCCGTGAATTCTCAAAATGGGTTATTTTTAATAGCTGGTTAAAAACTCTTTCTGGGATCTAGAGTGCAGCAAAGAGGAAGAAAACATCATGGGAGAAACACTCAGCATTACTTTTGAGAGTGTGCAAATAAAATTCTGATTTCTTAAAATTTCTTGGCATAGCTGAATTTTGCTGATGTTTCAGAAGGTTAAATTTTTAGTATGTTTGTATTCATGAACAGGAAATGAAAACCTTAAAAAAAAAAGCAGACACTGTCTTAGGTAGTTCTTGAACAAGGAATAAATGAAAATGTTGTAGGAAAAATAATTCAAGATATAAAATTATAGTCATCATTCTCAGTCACAAAGATTATTCTCTATAGGGGTTAACCTATTGATATAGGAGCAGTTTTTCTTTTAAAGTTAAAATCTGTATCTCCCAAAACCACTCTAAAATCTGATTAGAATGCATAATAAGCTCAAGAGCTACTTAGTACACAAAGCTCTATCCCTGTTAAACGGTGTTGAAGGCAAGTCAGATGCTGTATAAGGCTACATCAAAAATGCTCGATTATCAGGTGTTCAAGGAAGTACTTGAATGCAAAATTATTTCCTAAATATTTTCATTTGTTTTTAAACCTACTGTTTCTCCTTAGGAATTTCACATTTTAAAAAAAGCCCTTCATAACCTAAAAGAAGTCAAAATCATATTTTAAATAAGAATTATAATGTCAGAAACAATAATAAAGATACTACAAAATGAAGAAAAAATATCTGTAAATATCTGTTACTACATTTACTTTGGAAATTTAAATTTGAAAACAGCTGCAGATGCATTCTGTAAAAGGTGTGTAGCAAATACTTCCAATATTAAAAATAAAATATATGATTTTTCCTTTAGTTACTGATATATAAACTTTCCTTAGCAAAACTCTATATAAAATATGAAAATCTGACATCTAATATAAAGTTCCCTAGGTAGAGCTGTTTATTTAGCTGTTGAAAGGACACAGATATCTTAAAACACTCGTTTATTTAGCCAATGAAGAGAAATATGAGACTATGCAGGATAAACAAAGCTTACTTGTTAGTTTTCACATTTCTAGTGCTTTCTGCATTGGTAAGATTTTAAGTTTCCATTTAGTCTAATAAGATTTTTTTTCCTAAGGCATAAGTAAATACGTCATTCATTTGTTTGATCCTCTTTACTTAGACTTAAAGCTTTATAAAAACTTTACTATTTACATGGAGCAAGGATAGAGATATAAAATCAAAGCACTATAATACCCTTTTATAGCTTTTCAAGTATTAGATATCAGATGAAGTGCTTATAATAAATCAGAAAGGAATGAAGTAGCAGGTTAGTTATAGGGACTTAAATGTTCCCTTTTTCCAATTTTAATTATGAATATAAGAATGTTGAGTAGTCTGGTATTCATAGTGAAATGTAAACTCCAATTTACAGTAAGTAAAATTCAAAGGATGAAGCAACTATGATTTTACTTTTTGTTACAATATTTAAATTGTATATTTTCTCTAACACGTAGGTAAAAAAAGAAAAACAATTTTGGAATACTACCAACTAATATTTGATAGAGTTGACATTGTGATAGGCAACGAATAATGAAATTCTATCCTTCCTGATCTAAATCTGCACAATATGTGATGTTTTGCTTTTAAAAGCATATTCTTAGTTTAAAAAGTATGTTAGGTATGATACTCAGTTTGCTAAAGAATTTTGTACTTTACAATTATAAATGTAGAATTTTTTTGAATGGAAAGTTCCCTCATTAATTAAAAATATCCTATTTTAAAGATTGACTTATTTATTTTAGAGACAGAAAGAGAGCGCACGCATGAGCTAGTGCAGGTGGGGAGGGGCAGAGGGCGAGGGAGAGAGAAACTTAAGCAGATTCCGTGCTGAACATAGAGCCGGACACAGGGCTCAATCTCATGATCCTGAGATCACGACCTCAGAGTCCGACACTTAACTGAATGTGCCACCCAGGCACCCCTAAAAAATACCCAATTTTTTTTTAAGATTTTATTTATTTATTTGACAGAGAGAGACACAGCGAGAGAGGGAATACAAGCAGGGGGAATGGGAGAGGGAGAAGCAGGCCTCCCGCGGAGCAGGGAGCCCGATGCAGGGCTCGATCCCAGGACCCTGGGATCATGACCTGAGCCGAAGGCAGACGCTCAGCGACTGAGCCACCCAGGCGCCCCCCAAAATACCCAATTTTAACATAAATTTATCTCATGCAGTTTTTTCAAAAACCCATCAGAGGGGAGACTGCTTCTTCGGTAAATTCATTAATTCTCACATTGGATTTTGATTTCAAATTGGATTTCAAATTGGATTTCAATTTTGGCTCTTATGCAACCTTGGACAAGTTCCTCAACCTTTCCTCATCTGTATAACAGGGTTAATATGCCTACCTAAAAGAGTTAAATGTAAGTTGTAAAATGCCTTGCTAAAACAATGTTTAATGACCACATTCAGTAGCATCCTAAACTAGTGCTCTCTTCTGAGGGGCAGTATGCATAATAGTTATAAGCATGGACTTTGGAGCCAGAAAACTTAAGTTTAAGTTCTGGCTCTATCACTTACTGGTTGTGTGATCTTAGTACTTAACATTTTGGTGCCTCAGTGTCCTCATATGTAACTGAGAATAATATTAATACCTACATCATGGGGTTGTTTTAAGGATTGCATGCGTTAATATATACAAAGCACTTAAAACAATGTCTGGTACTTAGTAGCTGCTATGTTATAAAAGCTATTACTTCCAGGTGTAGCTTACAGATATGGATAAGGCAAAGGAGCAAACACTGATAGCAGAGATTGTTCCAGTGAAACTTGAAAAGTCAAGTCTATTTAGTTGGTATTAGAAGACAGCTGTCTATTTCCAGCATGGAATGGGCTGCAAAGAAGAGCCAACCAGGGCCGCCTGGGTGGCTCAGTCATTAAGCGTCTGTCTTCAGCTCAGGTCATGATCCCAGGGTCCTGGGATCGAGCCTCACATCGGGCTCCCTGCACTGCAGGAAGCCTGCTTCTCCCTCTCCCACTCCCCCTGCTTGTGTTCCCTCTCTCGCTGTGTGTCTCTCACTGTCAAATAAATAAATAAAATATTAAAAAAAAAAAAAAAGAAGAGCCAACCAGGGGCTTGGCCAAGGAAATTCATCTGCTTTCCAGATCTTCATAAAATGTTTTCAATTTTTCAGCTTAAACTGAATTTCCAGAGCACCACATCAAAAACATATTCAAAATTTAAATATAAATGATTTGGGGATTGCCTGTTATTTTAAAATTTCCACACCTTCTTTCCACTTTATTAGTTTGGGTAATTAAGAATTGATTAAAATTGAAAGTCTGCATGGAAGGCCCAGAAAGAATAAACAGTAAATAGGGTACAGAATAAAAACTAAATCATCATGTACTTCAACAGAGAAATGTAGACCTGAATCCTGACATATATGAAAAACCAGGAGGTTGTCTTAGGAATAAGAGTCAACCTAGTCAGTATATTACACCATTTATTTGGCATAGGTACTTGATGAGAGAAGAAACACACCAAAACCCAGGGTAACAAAATGAGAGGTCTGCCTTCAAAGGAAGAAAAGATATATTTAAATGTTCTCATCTGTAAAATGGGGATAACAGTATGAAGCTCACAAAGATTTATGAGGATTAAATGAGATAAAATATAGTTACATAAAGTATATGGTAAGGACAGTGCCTGGTGCACACTAAGTATCATTGAAGTATTAATGAAGCTAATGATGAACCGGAAGATGCTGTTGCTGCCTTCTGATGTGTAAAACATTCATAAATGCTAGTTCTATTTAAAATGTCCATTTTCAAAGACACCACTATGAATTGCTTAGAACTGTTCTTGACCCAACCATGTCTTGGGTCCCCATGGCTGGCTGACAGATTACATGGATTCTACTATACTAGCAACGACAGGGCTCTAGTAGAGTGAGAAAGGGCTCTAATACAGCAGTCAGATTTGAAGGTATCCGTTTTACTTGAAAATCTATTGTATGATGTTGGAGTAAATGCAAGCGTCACCAGATGTGAAGGTTTATTATATGCTAAAGAAAGCTAATATATTACTACACATTTAATATTTGGACATAATATAAACATAAATATGTCTAATATTTAGATAGATATCCTAAAATTGCAAAACTGAAAATTTAAGGCTCAGCCTGTAACAATGGTAAGAACTATTATTACACTATTAATGACATTAGAAATAGGAATTTTTTCTTAGGTAAACTAGGCAGTAATACAACAAAGGCAATGCATAGGGGCTAGTGATCTCATATTTTATGACAATTGTTCACAGGGCACCACTTTATTGAGTAAGTCAAGGTTTCTTTGTTGTTAGCAGACAGGCTAATAGAATTTTTTAGAAAATCAACATTTATAATTATACAGTGGCCCTTGATATCTTATAACTGGAAAGAAGTCAAGATAGGGAATTTCTACTGTAGGAGAAAGTTGAGGTGCTTTATCTTTCTGGCCAGTGTCTCTCCTTTAGAAAGATAAATGCCAAGTTTTCCTTTTAATCCAGATGTCTGATTAATGTAGCAAAGAAATTTGGAGATAAGATGTTAGAAGTTAGATGTCAAGATTTATGGATATTAGGCATAAACTAGGTATATTAGAAATTAGAACACTTTTTAATCATTTGACTCAATTATAAAATTGTCACCGAAATATTAAATAGCAATTTTTATTGTATTCTTATGCTTTTTAATAAACTTCTTTATGAGAAAAATTCAAATAAGGTATGGAAAACTAAGAAGAAATCTGAATACACTAATATATATTTAAACAGGCAATTTTTTTTTCCTAGACGATATGAGATTTAATTTGTTCAATTTAATCAGAGAAAACATAACTAGTTTTGGAGTTAGGGTTAGGTTTGGCTACTTCCCTTGAGTAGAGATTTCAATATCTTCTCAGTTGTTTTTCTTCATTCACTGACCAATTTCCAAGTGTACAAAATTTTGAAGACACAGACTATACCTCCTACACACTCAAGCATACTGATTCTAAATGCCCCTGTTTTACATCTTAAATAATCAACTTTGTTCTCTTGTCCACCCTGTTTTGTGCTATCTTGTGGCTCAAAATGAATGCCCAGACCTTACTTTCTTCATCTGACTCAACGAAGCACCATCTGAGATCTATTTTTTATAACTTATCTCTATATAAATACAGGATCAAAAACTATTTATTGAGTATATACTTATTATAGGCCCAGCCAGGCTAGCAGAATAGGAACCAGAGAAAATAATGAATTTGTTATTTATTCTTTGCCAGTTAAGAAAAGGACTTTGAGATGACTTAAAGCAAAATATATTTATGAATTAAGACACTCAATAAAAGATCAAGGATGAGGATAATTAATGAAATAAAAAACTAACCAAAGCTCTGGGTTTATAGGAGACAAGGGTACAAATGCATTACAGAGTTTTTATTTTCTGATAAAAAGATCATATCAATCTATTAACAGAAACAATCCTCCCTAATACTTAACCAAGACAAATTTATGTTATGGGTCTTCATTTTGGGGAAATTAATGTCTTGGCTACAATCTCACTTCACAAGTATCTTACTATATATTACTCTGTTTAAATGGGCTTCCTATTTAGACTATAACCTTCTTGTGGCGGGATCATGTGCTTTAATCTGTTTTCCTAGTATTTCCCCCAGAGTGGGATGTTCAAATGAAAAAATAAATTAATATCTTTAATAGTTTTCTAAACCATTTATTGTTTGGAGGGCGAAATATTCAAACCCAAGAAATAATTTCAATAAAGTCAAACTTATGAGATCCAGGTGGCTTTACTGTGATCTAAATTTATTCACTGAAAAGGTGTTGAAAACCAATAACAAAAAATAAGAGGAGAGAGAGAACTGACATACATATAGGGGTTAAAAGTCTCCAACTCTGTGGGAGGGGGAGACGAACCATGAGAGACTATGGACTCTGAGAAACAAACTGAGGGTTCTAGAGGAGAGGGGGATGGGGGGATGGGTTAGCCTGGTGATGGGTATTAAAGAGGGCACGTACTGAATGGAGCACTGGGTGTTATACACAAACAATGAATCACGGAACACTACATCAAAAACTAATGATGTAATGTATGGTGATTAACATAACATAATTAAAAAAAAAAGTCACCAACTCTAAAAGTTAAGAACACAGCAGCTTAGAAGAATATCACTTTGTTTCTCTGGGCACAAAAGGTTTTACACCCATAGTGTGATCATTTCAGAGCCATGAGAACAGGAAAAATGATAGCTCTTCCAACCTCATCTCCTTTATTGCCATAGAAACCTGGCAACCAGTACACCAAAGATAAGCCCTGGGTATCTAAATAACCTTAGAATGCAGTACTCTACTGTATCCCATTCTGATCTAAGCCACATAAATTGGACTTCTGTCTTGATTCATCATTTCATAATTCTTTTGATGTTTTTGCCTGCTGCTATAACCTCTTTCTTTCTCAGGGAAGGATTCCATTTCTAAACCCCTAGCCAGTGTTTGAAGCCTTAAACCTTCTTTGTTTATCCTTTTCCCAGTGCTGGATCCTGTTCTTTTTTTCCCCTTTTCCTTCCCTATAATGCTGTGACGTAGGGTATGGTTGGAGAGAAGAGGTACTCTTAGAACCAGTGACTACATTCTATTTACTCATTCATCACCCAATGCCTTGATTTTCTGTTCCCTGCAACCAGATAATACCTCTTAATTTAAACCTGAGTTCACCATGCTCTATTGATGCTTACCTAGTGATGGTTCACCTGCTACTCCCTCCAAAGCCAATCTCTCCAGCTAAATTAGCTCTTCTTGAAGCCATTCTAAACTCTACTAATGAGACCTTTCCCCAGATCTGGCTTCTATCTTTGTTCTCTCAAGTTGTATCCCAACATGGATCTAGTATGCTTTGAGTCTGAGTGTACCTGGCTTCCCTGAGTTAATTTGAGTAAATTATTTAATAAGGATTGAAATCTAACACAGAAGTTAAATGGTTTTGATTGCAAAATTTTTGTCCTCTAAGAGCTCTTTTCAATTTGTCGTGTCAAACCAGAGCTGTCACTGTGGTTGGGAATCTTATTTGGGGAAGAGCTTACATTAAGTGATTATCATAATGTTGTAAGTATAGTAAAAACAGCCTCTTTATTAACTGAAATGTGTTTTTCTACAATCCCCCTTATAAAAGGTCTATAATAGTCAATCATGCTCTCATACCTGCAGTAAAATGCAAAATCTCTCATTAAGATACTTTGTAAAACCAATGAAAAGGAAGTATTTCTTGTAGAAAGATTTGTATCTAACAAATTAATATATCAATTTCTCGGGGTTCTTCTTAACATGGTATTGTGCTAATTTACCAGTTGTTTCCAGGCAGTCTGTTGAATTAACAGATAGAGTGCCCAATCTTGCAGCTGCACAGTCGTAGGGCAATAAGCGCTGGATGAAGCCCATTTATGTGGATACTGAAAAAGCCTCTTCAAAAGGTAATTCTAATGGAGTAATATGGATCCTTTTTCTATGAAAAGATTCTTATTAAAGATTAGTGAAATTTTTCTCCATGTCAGACTTTTGAGCAACCTGATCTTGGTGTGAATGAGGGATATAAGCATTAAGAAGCACACAAGGTCCTTAGTGGAAATGACCTACCAAGAATGGAAACAATCACAAGTAACATCATACTTAATGGTGAAATAATGAATGCTTTCCCCTTAAGACCAGGAACAAAAGGATGTTTACTGTAGCTATTTCTATTCATCACTGTACTGGACAGATCAATTAGGGGGGAAAAAAAAGGAAAGAGAAGAAAAGCAAAGCATCTTGATCAGAAAAGAAGTAAAATTATTTTTATTCAGTAATTTTATTCAGTGGTCTTGAACATAGAAAATTCTAAGAAATTCACACACACTCACACACCAGAACGAATAAATGAGTGCAGCAAGGTTATAGAATATAAGACCAACACATAAAAATTGTATTTTTACACTAACAGTGAACCATCTGAAAGTGAAATTAAGAAATAATTTCACTTACAATAGCATGAAAAGAATAAAATACTGAGGAATAAATTTAACAAAAGAAGTGTAAGACTTGTACACTGAAAATAATAAAACAAAACATTTTTGAAAAAAGATCTAAATAAATGGAAAGAAAGCCTATGTTCATGGAATGGAAGACATTATTAATATAGCCGTACTCCCCAAATTGATCCTAAAATTCATATGGAAATGCAAGAGACCTAGGATAGCCAAAACAATCTTCAAAAAGAAGAACAAAGTTGGAGAATCCACACTTCCCAACTTCAAAACTTACTACAAAGCTACAATAATCAAGACAGTGTGGTACTGGTATAAGGAGAGACACATATATCAGTGAAATAGAATTGAGAATCCAGAAGCAAATCCTTACATATTTACAGTCAAAGATGAGAAGACAAATCAAAGGGGAAAGAATAGTCTTTTCAGCAAATGGTGCTGAAACAACTGAATATCTGCATTTAATAGAATTATGTTGAACCACACTTCACACAATGTACAAAAATCAACTCAAGTGACAAAAACAAAAACTAGATGAATTCAACTTCATCAAAATAAAAAAACTTCTGTCCTTTCAAAGGATATCACGAAAGTGAAAAGCTATCCCACAGAATAGGAAAAAATATTTGCAAATCATGTATCTGATAAGGGACTTGTATCAGAATACAGAGAGAACTCTTAGGACTCAACAATACAATGACAACACAAAAAAATGGACAAAAATTTTAAAAGACATTTTCCCAAAGAAAATACATAAATGGCCAATAAGCACATGAAAACGTGTTCAAAATCATTAGTCATTAGAGAAATGCAAATAAAAACTATAATGAGATACCAGTTCACCCCCACTAGAATAGCAGAAATAAAAAAGACAAACAAAAACAAGTGTTGGTGAGGTTGTAGAGAAATCGGAACTCTCATACATTGCTGGTAGGACTGTAAACATGGGGAGTGATGGCTAATGGGTATTGAGTTTCTTTTGTGAAGATGAAAATGTTCTAAAATTAGTGGTGATGGTTGTACAACTCTGTGGGCATACTAAAAGCCTCTGAATTGGGCACTTTAAAAGATTAATTTTATGGCATGTGAATTATATCTCAAGAAAGCTTAATAAATCTTATTTATATCTCAATAAATGTTAATTAACCACAAAATTTTTTTAAAGTGAAAAAAAGGAAATAAGCATAGGTAAGCTAATTATTAAAGAAAAGGTAATATTAAACTCAATTGGGGATGAAATGGAAAGCTTCCTAGACTTACTACATACAGTGCTATACAACATTATGAGGATATAGTTATAACTTAGTTTAATAATTTTCTTTTTTGACTGAGAAGACTATACTTTGAAGAGTGAGTCAGAGAGAAGCAATCTTTTCAGTCAGCTGAGGGGCTGAGGACACAAGTAGAAAAAAGACTATAAGAGACTAACACCAGGACAAAAAGGGTAGGTAATACTGTCTGATGTGAAAGAATTGATTAGGCAGAATTCCCATATTAGTCAATATTCCAATGGAGGGTACAAAGAAAGATTAAGTTTACTTAGTAAAAGAGTTATTGCTAGTGCTCAAACTCTCTATACAGATCAATTAACTTTGCAAATATTTAAGCCTACTCATGTTATTGCAATATATATTGTTTCCAAACTTGGGGAGGGGTGGTGGAACAAGAACATTGTTCCAGGTAACTGGGGCAAGATAAGACTCAGAGATAAAAAGATAAAAACAAAACTAATTTGTAAAACAAAACTAAAGCTTTCATTTGTGAAACATATAAATACTACAGAAAAATGGGGAGTTAAGTGAGAATACTTTGTGAAAAATCTAGTAAGGAGGGAAATTATTTCACTTGGGAGGGGGAAATGGCATTGGCAAAAATGAAAATGAGCACCTCCTGTGGGCATTTGGACTCATATTTAACTACCACTGATTTAATTCCTCAAAACCAGGAATTATCTAATTTAATCCTCAAACTTTGCTGTGATGTGGGTACTTTTAGAGGAGGACGACACACAAAAGGGATCTGACCCAAGTTATCATAATTTTTAGGTATCAGAACTAGGATTCAAACCCAGATCATCTTCTGAGGTTTGTGTTCTTCTACTACACTGGGCTTGGAGGCCAGGGGTGGAGGTGTAATGAGATGGGGCAATGGCAGTAAGGAAATTAGACTAGAATTGAATTCTACTGGGAAAAAATACAATTGGAAATAAATTATCAGATTATACAGAGGATCTTACAGTTATAGAGAGGAAGCATAATATAGTAGACAATTGGAGCCAATGTGATTCAGGAATAGCATGGTGAAAGGGGTGTTTAAATAATATTATCTATGGTGTACTATATAGTGTGAAATAAAGAGTAAAGACAGCCAGTAGGAAATGGTAGAAGAGTACAATGATATAGTTGTAAAATGATGAAATTAACAGTGGGCAGAGAGAAGAAAAGACATGATCAATATTTCAGAGAAAAATAACTGACAAAATGTGTTGGCTGGTTAGATACAGGACAAAAGGAGCGGAGTTAACATAAAAATGAACAAGTGGAGTCATTCCTTCAAACAGTGGTCCTCCTAATACTTATTAAAAATTATGTGAGTAAAAGTTAAAAAAGTCAAACTCCTGTGAAGTTTATTAACAAATCACATCTGTATATATAATTCTCTCCTTTTCTTTTTAAAACCCTGACTTCATTTCTCATTTATTCATTTATTATTAATCACAATTATCAACTACACAGTATGTGCAAACATTTCTCCCAAATACTTACGTATTGGCATAATCATTGTTTATTATTATTTATCTGTTGTGCTTGGATTCCTTTTATATCCTCTTTGATATGGTGTGCATGGGGGAAGGATAAACTATACCCTTTTTCTTTTCATTCAGCTTTCTGGATCCAATGTCACTAAGCCATAGAGAATCTCCTCCTTAACATCTCGAATGCTTGCTTACTCTCACTACTTCTATGTGGGTAAAGCCCTTCACTGGATCTCACTTGGATTCTTGCAACTAACTCCTAAAATTAGTGTTACCATCAATCAATCAAAAGATAGTATCTACACTACATTCAAGACATGAAATAAAAGTGAATAGAGGAGATAAAAATAATATAACCTCCGATTCTTCTCTTTAAGGAGCATAGAAAATAGTTATAGAAACTAAACTAAACGATCTTCCTATAAAATAACTCAACAATTAAGAGAGCATTCCACACAAGTTGTAATCATCCCATACATTAACATGCTGTTTGTATCATGTAGGCAACCAAATCAGAAATTCAAGTTATATTACAAATGGCAACTTATTTTTGCTGTATTACCAGTATTTTAAAGTAGGTTTGTAAGAAGTATTTTTGGCCTGAATTACCTTGATACTATTATGGCTCAATTTTTCTTTGTTTTATCCCTTACTTCTACCTTTCCTCAATACTTGATTCCCAGTAGCCCACACAATTTTTAGTTTTTCCCACTGATCACATTACTACCAATATCTATATACTAGTATACAGATATACTACCAATATCTAATTTATTTGTTCTTTGTAGACAAAATGTAACTGATGCTTCTTTAAGGTCACAGTTAGCTGATGTCACTCAAGGTAAAACTGAATACTTTTAGTCCCATTCCATTTTCTCTTCAGAGTAAATCCAAATCATGCTTCAGGCGATTTTTTTAAAAGACTGACCCAGAGAAGACTGAGCTTAAGTGTCCTCCCACAGTTATGTCCAAAAACTAGTCCTCTATCAGCTGCTGAAGGTCAGCTTAGGCTGCCTGGAGGCTCAGGAGCCCAGCATGGAACAATGGCAGGGAAAGAGCGTTCCCTTCATTCCTTAATTCACATGCAAGTGAGGTGCCAATCAAGTGCTGACAAGCATGGAAAAACCAAAATCAAAAGTGGGTAGAGATACACTTTCAAAAGGAGCAGTTTTCACACATTTTAAGTGATGTTTTTAGTGGTGGTTGTGAACATATCACTAATAATATGGAAAAGGAAATAAAAGCCATAAGAAAAATAATAATAATTTTATATCGGCTAAGGTGATTCAATAAACTAATGAAATACATCTGCTAAAATTGTTTAATGTGTTTCATAAAAAAAATGTATCAACACTCTCACTTTGGCTAAAGAAAGAAATCTGAATGCAAATTGATTTATTGAGCACTGCAAACATGGACGGTAAGGTGAGCTGAGACTGGAAACTGAGCATTGAGACAAGTAAAGCTAACTTATTTCCAAATAAAAGAAAATTTTAAGGTTGCTTGATTTTGTCAAACTATCAGCTAGAAAGACAAGAGCAAAGCACTTTGAAATGACCAACAATGTAAGCAATGGAATCACTTCATCAAAGTGGCTAGTGAAAGAGATGATGAAAAGCTTAAAACTGTATTGTTTTTAATGACAGTTAATTTTCAAAAATGAGTTTGAATTTTAACAATATAAGGCAAAAGTAAGCTTCATTATTTGTAGATGTCTTTCTGAATGAATTTGGTAAATGCGTTTTAGTTATGACTACTAATTCTATCATATATAACACAGAATTTCTAAAAACAGAAATTTAAGACTTTGTAAATGAAGGTTTAATAACTAACTTTGTATATTGGAACTACTTCAATACACAGAAAAGATAACATTGGACAGATACATTTTTAAAATTCATTGCCAACGCATAAAATAGATAGTTCTTCCTGTCTTCCCTTTGTCTTTAATGAGTGAATGCTGGAATTGCTACCAGAGCTGTCTTAACGTCTATTTTTACAAGGATCACAGAAAGTTTAGAGAATTAGAAATTTGGGTTGTTACCATATGTCATTATAAATGCAGTGAAAAGGATATTTTTAGTATCACTTTTCTCATTATTTTAGTAAACTGTATACTGTTTTTATGAAGTTAGGTCTGATCAAGTTCCAAGATTTACTACCATAAAATGAGCATTGGTTTTGAAAAGAAACCTCTTAATTATAATGAATTTTTCAGGAGAAACTTAACAATTTAAAATAGGGCATAATCATAAATGTTCTCAGTTTTCAAAACAACAATTAGGAAAATATGAAAGTCCTACAAATATTTTGTGCTCTAAATGTAAAACTAATTTATTTTCAGATATCTATTAGCAGCACATTTAATTTTAACAGTTATTCACAATTTTACTTTAATTAAATGGCAAGATACATTTTATAATATGATAATATGAGAGTGGTACAAAAACAAACTCCATGCATTCAAACATGATACTACAAACTAGGACGGCTCCAAAAAGAAGGGGGATGGAAGAGAGAGCAATTGCAAGAGAGAGCAATTGCAAGAGAGAGGGAGGGAGTGCACAGACAGCCTTTAAGCAGGAGTAAAATTTTATGACAATTCAAAAAAAGTCAAAGTTTACTGAAAGGATTTAATGTACATTGAGACAAAATTCTAAAACATAATTTAAGATGTTCACAATTCACTTTTCTGTAAAGTTAATATTAAAATTTGAATCCATGAAAAACAATTTTATACATTACACTAATTTTGAAAAATCCCAAGAGAATAAATATTTGTCGACATTTTAAACACCATGACTTTTCCCCCAAGAATATCAGGGAAAATAGGAAAGAATATTATTCAGCTTTCTGAAAAAAGCAAAGGCTTAAAAATATTTCAATGGTTTTGTTGTTTCTTTAACTATGCTATCTTTTAAAAGTCTTTTTGAAATTAAGTAGAAACATAATGGCCTTAAATGTATTAATCAAGCTTTGTCAAAAATTTATGTATAACTCATTAGTGGTTTTAGTTATTGTTATTGTTATTTGCTTAGAGGAATCTGTTTTATTAGGTCAGGAACCACTTTTTCTTCATTTGCCACCATGTGTATGCCCCTAATAACATACCCCCATTAAAGTTACTTCACAAAAAGTAGCAAATATTATGAAGTTGAGATAATCGCCACTAATATTTTAAAACCTAAACAAGGTACATTACATTAAATAGACTTCTCAGTCCTGGTGTTGCCTGACAGATATGTGATGTGCCAGTGGTTATATTATATTCCTCCTCCCATGCATGCACCTCCTGCAGAGATAGCAGACTACAGAAGCTGACCCTTACTGAGACCATCTTGTCTCTCTGACAAAGCTCCTTTTTAACTTCTTACTTACTGGTTACTTCCTGTGATGGAGAAAAACTTTAGCTCAGCTTGTGATAATTTCACAGGCCCTGAGGACCCTGACCCTAATAGCCTCAAGGTCAGAAGTCAAGTCTTGTTCTGAAACATCTGTGTGCTTTATATTAAAGTGGAACAAAAGTGGAGAAATATCCACCAGTGTGTGACAAGAAGGACAGGCAAAATAGGACTGACACACTGGTCATCTGTTACTCTGTCATCTTAAGTTCATTTTAAAAACTATCCAATATTCACTTAAATTCCAAATTTGATGTACAAAAGGCTTTTATAAACTGTCTTAAAGTAAAAAAAAAGGGGGGAGGAATTTATGTTTAACAGTAATCTGGAATTTGGGTAGTCTTGCAGGCTTTAGAAATATTTTAAGTTACTCTACAAGCTGATGAAATTTCAAGGTTTAAGTAATTTAATGGCTGACAAAGAAAATGTAAGGTACATTATATATGCTATGTGTGTATGTGTGTGTGTATATAAAGATCTATATCTGTAGGGGCTAGAAGAACCATCTGAAAGACAACATTCACATACTAGTATGTTAAAGAGCTATCTTAAAATATCTATTATATATTAAAATAAATGCAGCAGAATTAAAAGTACTTGAAAATAATTTCTAAAAGTAAAATCCATTTAGTAAAAGATTTAACTTATATATCAATCTTAAGAGAACATAAACATTTGTGAATTTAGGTCAGCTAAAATATTCCCAGGTGTCACCACCAGTTTTATATCTAAATCATGTGGGTGAGCAATAAGGTATGAGGAGGTTGAAAAGGCCATGGAAATATATTTAATTTCCACAACAAAGAGAAACGCACACCAAAGTTTTGAAACAAAAGCTAGACAACAATGTTGTGCCTGCTTTTAATGTTCATGTAAGGCTATTTGGATTTAAAATTATCAAATGCACTTTTATCAAATTAATCAGTTTATTATAGCACTGTTACCTCCTTGTAACATAAGGTTTATGGACATGTAGGCATAAATTCTTCATTAGTGCATTTTTGGTATTGATTATATCCCATTAACCATTCATACTGGCACAAGGTGTGGTACTTGTAACACTGCATATGATATAGACAAAATTTTAAAATCTTGATAATTTTTTCTATAATGTACACAATCTTAACTCCAAGAATCAGATTTTTTGAAATGTGAAGATTTTTACAGCCAAACAATGAATTCCACTTAGCAGATTAACGGAAACCTTCTGATAGTTTAAATACTAATTACATGAATTCTTATCAAGTATTAAGTACTGACTTGTGGATATAAAAGTTAAAGATAAACGAAAGAGTCTCCAATATTCAATAGGTCTCTTGAAATTTTAAACATTTTACAGATAACACATGCTTCAATAGTTGTACATATAACACAGGAAGCAGAATTATCATCAAATGTATGAAAATGCTCTATACTGTAGAAATTAAGAAGTAATGTGTAAATAAAGAATAGGCAAAAAGCTTTCTGGTTAGCAGTGAAAAGCTCTGCCACAATAAAATAAATACACATTTCTTAAGCATTATAAAATTATTTACTTACAATATTTTGTTTTCATCCTTTTTAAAGTAATTTAAGTAATGATATCAATTAAAAGTGAGTGGGGGAGGATAAGCCTGTAAAGCGTTTGGGAATTAAAAACAGAGTTAAATGTACACTCACCAGTTCAACGAAAGCAAGTCCTCCATAGCTGTGAGCAACAAAAAACACATTCTCAGCTGCAGACCGGGCTATGAAATGGTCCCACACATAGATTGCATGTTCTTCAGGAGAACCATTTTCCTAGAAAGAAAACAAATATCATATATTATGTACTGTATCTAATTATTATCATAGTAATCAAAAATTAAATTATATGCTTGCTACATAGCCTAAGAAATAAGATAGTTATAGCTCACTGAAAATAATACCAATGCAAAAGAATTGTCACTGAAAATTCAAATTAGGGAATAAATTATTCAAGTATTAGTAAATTACTGCTAAGCTTAATTGCTACCATAATCTTCAGAAACAAAATATTCAAAATATTGCATCCTGGTATATCTGAGATATTAAAATATACATGTATGTACTTGAGAATTGTATAGCAGAAAGTTACAGTGGTCTTATGATAGAAGAGTGTAACACTAAAAAATTCAGTTACATTTCTATATTTACATCTGAGAATATTTCTATTATAAGAAATATAAATCTGAATTATTTGATTTTATAAAATTTGAAGTATCTATAAGCTGAAAGCAGAAAATTACTAACAAATACTCTCTATTTAAATTATTTAAAAATATACTTTTTTGTAAGTGTTTTCCATACACATTTTATTTCTAGAACTGGGAGAAATCTAAACATATAAACCCTGTATTTCTCCTAACCTGCTAAATCCTAATAAATGTATGTATGTTGCTTTAATTCCAAAGGTTCTATAATAATTTCATTTTGTTGGGGCGCCTGGGTGGCTCAGTCGTTAAGCATCTGCCTTTGGCTCAGGTTATGATCCCAGGGTCCTGGGATCGAGCCCCGCATTGGGCTCCCTGCTCAGCGGGAAGCCTGCTTCTCCCCCTCCCGCTCCCCCGCTTGTGTTCCCTCTCTCGCTGTGTCTCTCTCTGTCAAATAAATAAATAAAAAAATCTTTAAAAAAAATTTCGTTTTGTTTTATTTATTTTGATAGTTGACACATATTGCAGTTAAAGCTTAAACCTGGATAATGTGGGGGAAAAAACCCAAAGAGCTAAATAATACTGACCAAAAAACAAACTGATAAAAACTAAAGAAAATCATGAAAACACTTTGTGTAAGTACTTCCTCGAAGCTTTAACACTAAAGACTAACTCCCTAAAAATGTTATGGTATTAGACAATGAAGACAATTTATTCACATTTTTCCTCTTAGAAATTTTATATCATATTAAGGTCCAAAACATGACTTCCCTTGCCACCTAGAAGCTATTGTTCCCTGATGTCTAGTTCTACCCCAGATTTTTCTTCAGTGCTCCAAACCCATATATCCAAGTGCTTGACAGTCATTTACTTTTTGATGTCCCACAGATAATTCAAACTCAACCAGTTCAACATTGCACTAGAAATTTCCTCTACAATCCTGTGTCACTGTCTTTGCTCCCCACCTCCAGGCAAAATCTGGGCATCTTTTATTTATCTCTTGTTCAAATTCCACATATAATCAATCATTAAAACCCTGTTGATTTTGTCCCCAGCTGTATCCTAAATCCATCCACTTCTCTCTCTTCTCATTTCCTCTGGCTTAGCTCAAACCATTATCATTTCACATGTGGATGACTACAATGGTTCCCAGTCCATTTTTACTGCCTTTAGGATTGCCTACTTAAATGCTCTAATTCTGTAATAAAAACAAACTTTTAAAAATGCAAATATGAACATGTTGCCATGTTATTCACCTCCTGCTTATTAGATGCTTCACAGCTGATTCATTGCCCTCAGGACAAGTTCAAACTCAGTATGATATTTAAGACCTTTCATAATCTGTCTTCTACCTTCAACTGCATCTCTTAACACTGCTCTGCAATATAAGGTGACCCAAAAGAAACCCTTTTCCCCCAGTAGGAGACCACAGAGAACACACTCTGTGTTCTAATTGCAGGGAACAACTTCCAGTAACCTAACTGTGCCAAACTTTCTTTTCTCTGTGCTATTTCCTTTGTTTAGAAAGTGATTCCTGCGCTCTGCCCTCACTTCACCCATCATCTTCACCCGCATAATTCGTACTTGTTTTTCAAACTCAAACAAGACATCACCTTCTGTCAAAAGTCTTCCCTATCACCCCTAAGGCTGGGTAATGTCCTACAACATCTTGTGCATGCTCCCATTATTACACTGAATAATTTGTATTGTAATTGCTTGTTAGATTCTCAGTCTTGAGGCCAAGAGCTCTGTCTTGTTCATTACATCATTAAATTTGTATAATAAATAAATAATGAAAATACAACATTTATCTTCAGGATGATTGCTTACAACCTTGTAGTCATATACTAAAATACAAATATGCTTTTAAAGACACCTATTGGCAACATACATATGAAATTACCCACAGTTAAAGTATATAAAATAAATAAAAATATAAATATAAATAAAAGAATGGTAATTGGAAAGAAATCCATGTAGGGCATTTTTGGCTTTAATAATTTAACTTACATTAGTTTAAAAAGTAGGAAATGGTTATTATAAAAATCAGCATAGTGGTTAACTCTAAGGAAGAGAGACAGAGTTGTGAATAGGAAATAGACTTCCAGTGGCTGGCAGTGGTGCATTTCTTGACTGGAGGGGTAGTTACACAGATGTATTCTTTATAGTTACAGTCAAATTGACTAATACAAACTTAGCACTTTTCCGTACATGTATGTAGAGAGACCACAGAATTTACAAACTTTTGAGAGTGAAGAAAGGTACTATCAGTTATTGTATGAGAAGAACAGGTCTAAATTGGGACTACCCAGAGAAAACACACACCCCGGTCACCCTAATTATATCTTACAATGAAAGAAATGTAAAAACAAAACAGGAAGACAGATAACAGAGGTTCCACCTGCTGACAGTAGGCAGAACTATCTTACATAACTTGATGGATCTAAACATCTTTATACGGAGAAAATAAAAACATAGAGGAGATTACTCTGTCCCCATTAGGTTTTCTGCTGGAAGTAGAGGTGTAAGGATGATAAAAAGTAAGCTATGATTCTGGCCTTTAATGTGTTTGCAATTGCATAAGAGTGTTAACACATAAAGATATAAGGGGTAGTAATGTGTGAGGAGTATTACTTTCTCTATTCCTGGCAGACTGTCTCGTCATTCAGTCCAATGGACCTGTCATAAATCCATACAATGTGCCCTCCGTGAGGTCCTCCATGCTTTCCTCTCACAGTTACCAACTTTTCTGTTACACTGTTGACACCTGATCTGTCCCATCCTTTCCATTCCCAGATCACTTTGGGTCCTCTTACAAGATTCCTAACTATTCTCATTTCTTTTTTTTTTTTAAAGATTTTATTTATTTATTTGAGAGAGAGAGAATGAGAGACAGAGAGCACGAGAGGGAAGAGGATCAGAGGGAGAAGCAGACCCCCCGCCGAGCAGGGAGCCCGATGTGGGACTCGATCCCGGGACTCCAGGATCATGACCTGAGCTGAAGGCAGTCGCCTAACCAACTGAGCCACCCAGGCGTCCCACTATTCTCATTTCTAGTAGATTTTTCCTTTACTGTGTTGCTAGATCAATCTTTCTGAAAGCTGGCCCTGATCAACCACTCTCCAGCCCTAAAAAGTCATTTACTGAAATGGTCCCTAATGCCTACAAAATAACTGGAATTCTTAGCCAACATCTCCTCTAAATCTACCTTTCAAGTCTTCCTTCTCACTATTTCCCGGGACCTTATTCATGCTCCAGGAAAATCTGGACTACACATTAATACAGATGATTACCAACTTACAGTGGTTTGACTTAATGATTTTTTGACTTTACAATGATACGAAAAAACACACATTCAACTGTACTCCAAATTTTGAATTTTGATCTTTTTCTCAGCTAGCAATCTATGGTACAATCCTCTCTCATGATGCTGGGTGGTGGCAGTGAGCCACAGCTCTGTCAGCCCCATGATCACTATGGTAAATAACCAATACACTCAACAACCATTCTGTATCTATACAACCTTTCTGTTTTTCATTTTCAGTACAGTATTCAATAAATTACACTTTATTATAAAATATAAAACATACACATATGTTTATAAATTATAAAACAGGCTTTGTGTTACATGATTTTGCCCAATTATAAGCTAATGTGAGTGTTCTGAGCGTGTTTAAAGTAGGCAAGGCTAAGCTATGCTGTTCTGTAGGTTAGGTGCATTAAATGCATTTTGATTTACAACATTTTCAACTTACAATAGGGTTTACTGAGATGTAACCCCATTGTATGTCAAGGAAGAGCTATAGTCTGAAAACCCTAGACAAAGTTCTACCATGAAAATTCAGTCTGGGATTTCATGGTGCAGCTCTGATTAGGCAAAACTGAAAAGCAGAGAACACATCCAAGACAGCAGTTCAGTAATTCATATATGAAGTGATAAAGACTGTAATACTACTCAGGGTGATAGCAGAGTGAATGGAAAAGAAGGGACGGAATGAGTCATTACAAAGGAACAATCAGCAAAACTTTGTGACTCATAGGATATGAGGGAAACTGCCAATGAGGCCCAAAGGACCCATCTACGACTAGAGGAGAGCTAAGAACCAACAGTTCTTTCCACCATTCACAAATAAGACTACTGTTTTCAGAGATTAGTATCATAGTTGAGTCTTTCTCTCAACAATCTATGGAGTCAATAGCTGTTAAGAGTGGCCTGTCAGCAATAGGAAAAAGAAAGCTCAAGTATCCATGTGCCCCAAGTGCTTAAACATTTTCAGCCTGATTTTAAGGTTATCGAATTACTCTCTAGCTTTAGATTTTAAAACCAAATGTTCTAAGAACTGAGAGGCAACTGAATAAATGCCTACAATACCCAGTAAAGGGAGGAGGGCATCTATAGTCACAACTAAATAATTACACAAGACTATTCTGAGCCACACTTGCCATCTATTGACCCAAAAATATATAGGGAAGCACCAGCCATTCCTTTTTAGTGGGAGCCCTGTAGCAGCTCCTGTAGCAGACCAGACAGCCTTCCAGGAGTTACTGTCTTTGGACCATGAAATATTAGTTTGGGAGTGAGGGAATCAGACTCACCTTGGGCAGATTCAAGAGTTATCCTGCCTTAAAAGTCTTATATTGCACAGAAGCTAATAACCTCTTGCAATAACTCCATAGGCATGGCTTCCAGGATACCTGCCTGCAAGGAACATGGCCAATTACAAGAGTTACTAGCCTCAGGGAAGATCAAAAAGATCAAAGCTTTGGTATTTATAGTTCGTTATAATTTCTTCTAATTCAGAAGCAGTTTACCAATCAGGGGTCATTTTCTACCATAGGCAGTGTTCCGTAGCAACAACGCACTTACTGTGGATGCTATGGTATGCTTCCCAGAATCCCCTTTAGTTATACAGTACTCATTTCCTGAGTTGTTGCAAGTGTTAGCAGTTAACAGCTTTAGCTGAGGCACTCTCTAGGAACTGCTCTCAGCCAAAGAAAGTTATCTAGCCTAAAGTTATGATCCCATTTCTGAGGCAACTTACACCCCATGATGGGTCAAAATGACATGGATCTGTAAAGGCTCTAGCTCTTGCCTCGAGGCAAGACATCTCTGAAAAGCCATCCCAGATCCAGAGATCAACGTGGAATTAGATGAAGCCTTTGTTCCAACTGTACTGCAATTCAACCTCTTCTGCCAAATTCTATTTTTTAAACTCCCCTACAGGTGCTGATTCCAAGAGAACTCCCCAACAAACTTCCTGCATGCACCTTCAGAATCTATTTTCTGGGAAAACCAATTTAAGACACCACCTTATCAGACTTCCAGGGATATAGAGCTAGAAAGTCAACTAAAGATCAAATTCTCATGTAGAAGGGGAAAGGTTTTGCTAACTTTTGACCCACAATATCTTATAAGAAATACATGGAAAATATATATCTATTTACATATATTATTAACCTGATTATGTTTAAAATTACTGCAAAATATTGTTGGTTCAAGTTTACCTATCACCTCTACTATTAGCCAGGTGGCTTAAATTGAATCCTGTACTATTTCACTGGTTCTTCTCCATCCTGCTATTTCTTTAATCTGCCATGGCACTTCTCCTTCCTTCTAGAATATATGCAATTTGAAGGTAGATTCTGTTTTGGATTTGGATAAGAAGTATAATACAAGGCACGCTATGGGCATTTAATAAGTAACTAACAATACTGTTGACAAAATATTATGAAGAATGTTTCAAAACTAAGACAAAGGAGTATTTACAATCCATTTCAGGAATCTAGCTTCTAATAATCTGCAATGTGGCAAAAGATTGATGCTCGAAGATGTTCATCACTGTCTCATTTATAAAAGCAAAAATCTGAATAAAGCTTAAGTGTCCAATAATGCAGAAATAAATATTTAAGTAAATTATAATTAATCTAAAGAAACATTATAAGCTATTCAATGAGTTTATAAAGTAATATATGCAGTTCATCTAATTTTACATGTGGCATAATTTTCACTCTATTAAGAGGCTTGAAAAAGATAGAAGGAATTAAAAATATTAAAAGCAGCTGAGCTGCCTACAGGTAGTGGAATTATAAGTATTTTCTACTTTTAGCTTCTTCACATTTTTCTGAACTTTTCAAAATTTCTACAAAATACATGATTTTTATAATAAAACAAGTGAATGACAAAGAAATTTAAAAATCCTACTGAATGACTACTGCTGGCTTCTTAGGGGGAATCAGCATCTGAGCAGAGTCTTTACATCTTCATATCTAACAAATATCAAATCAGAAGGGTTGTTTCAAATGGGTTTAAGAGTAAAAAATGATAGCTGAAAGTTTGATAGTAACTAAAGAAACCAAAAACCCACAAAAATTAGAAGAGCACACACAGTGCAAAAGTCTGAAACTACTGTTACTGAGCAAGATGAGTGCAGCACTACATTTAAAGCACAATAACAGACAGAAACAATAGTGTTCCTGAATCATCAAAACAAAGTTAACGATGTCAAATGAATTCCATTTTTTGAAGGACTAGGGACATACAATTAAGGGACAGTTTTATTCAAAATATTATTTTATCAACAAATGGTGTTGGGAAAACTGGATAGTAGCAACATGCAGAAGAATGAAACTAGACCACTTTCTTATACCATACACAAAAACAAATTCAAAATGGTAAAAGGCTTAAATGTGAGACAGGAAACCATCAAAATCCTCGAAGAGAACACAGGCTGCAACCTCTTTGACCTCGGCCATAGCTAGACACGTCTCTGTAGGCAAGGGAAACAAAAGCAAAAATGAATGACTGGACTTCATCAAGAAAAAAGCTTCTGCATAGTGAAGGAAACAACAAAACTAAAAGGCAACCTTTGGAATGGGAGAAGATATTTGCAAATGACATATCTGATAAAGGGTTAGTATCCCAAGTCTATAAAGAACTTATCAAACTCAACATCCCAAAAACAAATAATCCAGTTTAAAAATGGGCAAAAGACATGAATAGACATTTCTCCAAAGAAGACATCCAGATGGGCCAACAGACAAATGAAAAGATGCTCAACATCACTCATCCTCGGGGAAATACAAATCAAAAGTACAATGAGATATCACCTCACACTAGTCAGAAAGGCAAAAATGAACAATACAGGAAACAAGAGGTGTTGGCAAGGATGCTGACAAAGGGGAACCATCTTGCACTGTTGATGGGAATGCAAACTAATGCAGCCACTCTGGAAAACCGTATGGAGGTTCCTCAAAAAGTTAAAAATAGAACCACCCTACAATTCAGCAACTGCACTACTAGGTATTTACCCAAAGGATACAGAAATACAGATTCCAAGGGATATGTGCACCCTGATGTTTATAGCAGCATTATCAACAACAGCCAAACTATGGAGGGAGCCAAATGTCCATTGACTGGTGAATGGATAAAGAAGATGTGGTATGTGTGTGTATACACACACACACACACACACACACAACACATATACAATGCAATATTAGTCAGCCATAAGAAAGAATGAAATCTTGCCACTTGCAACAACATGGATGCAACTAGAGGGTATTATGCTAAGTGAAATAAATCAGTCAAAGAAAGAAAAATACCATATGATTTCACTCATAGGTGGAATTTAAGAAACAAAACCAGATGAACATAGGGGGGGAAAAGAGAGAGGCAAACCAGAAAATAGAGTCTTAACTACAGAGAACAAACTGAAGGTTGCTGGAGGGGAGGTGGGTGGGGGAATGGGTTAAATGGGTGATGGGGATTAAAGAGGGCACTTGTGATGGGCACTGGGTGTTATATGTAAGTGATGAATCACTAAATTCTTCACCTGAAAGTAATATTACACTGTATATTAACTGACTGGAATTTAAATAAAAACTTGAAGAAAAATATTATTTAAAAAGAAGGTGATAAAGGAGATAAATCTTAGCTATAACAAAGTTGTCTTTCATATGTGACTATTTCCCAAGGCTTTCACAAAATTATAGCTTTTTACTATTCATTTTTTAAGAGAGCCAGATCCCCACCATTTTGAGATAAAACAAATTCTGCCGAATATTTGCTGCCCCCTACTATATCACTAAAATCCCAATTTTATGAATGAGATGATGGTGTTCTTAGGTAATTTTGTGTCATTTCCAATCTGCAGCCCACACTACGCCCACAACCATTACATATTTACAAACCATAATCTGGAGAGTGTCTATCTTGAAACTATACAGATTTCAATAAGAAAGACTTTCTAATATGCTTCAATTACAGAAATGCAAACATACTAAATCTTCTCTATAGGTTTCTCCATGAATTTCACACCAGAGTTCATTTTGTATTGAGTAACTTCAAGCTGGATGATTTTAGAATACATAAATACACAAAGCGCATGAAAAGAAAAGAAGTGAATCTATTAATTAGAGTTTGCTGGTGCCAGAATGCATAGGATATTTACACTGTGGAACTGGGCTGTACTCAGAGTACAGGTTGGATTTCCTGATGTACTCTTGCCATCATTAATTGTTAAATGCCAAAGAGAAGTGATGCAATAACCGAAGCCTTATCACGTATGCCAGATTCTACTACCTAGTCATTGCAAAGTCTGCATTTATGATGGACTACCTGAGCTGATAACACATGGAATTATCTAAACAACATTTGCATATTTGTGTAATTATTTTCTAAGGTTAATTAGCTCCTGTAAAGCATTTCGCCCTTTGAGACTGCTTGCAGTGACAGGTTCACATATTTTCTGAACCACTGCCAAATCTGACAGATTTTTTTCTTCAGCTAACCTGTTGCTACAAAGTTATAAAATGAAAGCTCCTAAAATATATACTCTAAACGTACAATTGATTTTAGGAAAAGTAAAATGAAAGCTTAATGAATTTGAAGGTTTTTAAATGTCCAATTTAAAAATAAAAATGTCAGAATTATTTTTTTATTTCACATAAATCTTTCTGTGATTATATTGGTAAGCATCTCTACTAAGAAAATTATGAATACTGGGGCGCCTGGGTGGCTCAGATGGTTAAGCGTCTGCCTTCGGCTCGGGTCATGATCCCAGGGTCCTGGGATCGAGTCCCGCATCGGGCTCTCTGCTCCTTGGGAGCCTGCTTCTCCCTCTGCCTCTCTCTCTCTCTCTCTCTCTGTCTCTCATGAATAAATAAATAAAATCTTAAAAAAAAAGAGAAAATTATGAATACTAAAATCTAGCATTTTGGATGTTAAACTAGCACATAGCCTATGTCACTACTTTTAGTTGAGTCACGTACGTCACACAATACATACACTCCTACCCCCACCCACAGTCCTTAGCACTATCACTGATTTGCTATTTACACTGGAAACATCAACCAGAGGAAGAACACTAATATAAAATCTACACCTTTTTTTTTTTAATCTACACCTTTTTTTTAAGCAAAATTTACAAATTAAGGTGCATTATTTTACAAAGCTAAGACTTTCATGAGGTAAAATGAAATCTCAACAAAATCTAAATGGAGGCAGAAAACCCACGTCAAATGGATTTTTGAGGATGCAAAAATGTACATTACCATCTTGTACCCAACTCATCCACAGGTACAAGATGAAAGAAAATTTATATTTTTAGAAACTGGCCAATTCGGTACTCTTCCAGAAGAAATGAAATACAAACACCATCTGAGCCAAAACCTAGAAAGATACACCCAAGGAAATTATGCTTTAGCTTTAAGCTTTTAGATGATTCTGTTAAGTCCTTTGTACATAAACAAAGTATAAATTGTACATTAGTACAGAACAAGCATTTATAAGAATAGTTATGTGTTGGGTGCCTGGGTGGCTCAGTTAGTTAAGCGACTGCCTTCGGCTCAGGTCATGATCCTGGAGTCCCTGGATCAAGTCCCGCATCGGGCTCCCTGCTCGGCAGGGAGTCTGCTTTTCCCTCTGACCCTCCCCCCTCTCATGTGCTCTCTCTCTCTCATTCTCTCTGTCTCAAATAAATAAATAAAATCTTTGGGGAAAAAAAAAAGAATAGTTATGTGTAAAATATATTTTATGTCACATGAGATGTAATTTAATTTCAATCCATTTAAATAATTAGGATTAAAAATTTATCTTCATTTTGGCATATTTTAAATGTGTGATCTTTAAAAAACAGTGTATGCATTTGTGTTTATCAGTGATTAAAGGACTAAGGGTATATATGAATGCATAAAAACTAATGCTATAGCATACATACAATGAAAACATTTTCAAAAACAAAGCACCATTATTTTGTTTCTAAATATTAAATTGATCCATATGAAGTTACCAATATTAGACATTTCTGACCCTAAAAAGTGTCAATTTCATAAAATTCAATCTTAAACATAATGAAAATAGACAAAAGAATCAATAAGCTAGAGATATCTTACAGCTATCAACTTTTGCCTTGACATTTTTAGGTGTCAAGATATTACTGACAGCTATCAATCTTAAAAGACAGATTCAAGGCTATGTTACTTGTCAATATGGCTACATTAATAAATTATAAATGGCTACAAACAGAACAAAGATAACTGACAAGGGATCAGTATTCAGAACTGTATCAAACATATTTGAATTTCACATATCTTAAGCTTAGCATGCCCAAAAGTAAAATCTGAATTGGTTTCCTGACTCCCCATTACCTGTTTTCCTTCAGTCTTTCTCATCTTGCTAAGTGGTATCTCCATCCACCAGTTTTCCAAGCCAAAACTCTAGAAGTCATCCTTGATGTTTTCCTTGTCTCCTATCTCTCATATTTATCCAATTCAATTTATCATCCAAAATGTTTCTAGAATCCATAAACTTCTCCTAATTTCTGTTCTTACTATCTCAGCCCAAGTTACCACTGTATTTTGCATAGGACACAAACCACTTGAACTGGCTATATCCTCTTCCTCATTTAATGTTTATAATGACATTATGACATAGATACTCCAAATATTCAAGTTTCCAGAGCATAATTTGCCCAGTGTCATACAAATTGCCAGATTGCAAGCTGACCTGTCTGGTTCTAGCATCTGAACTGCTATGCTATACTACCTTACTACCTATCCTTTTAAATCATACTGGGCTAAATAAACCTTGTTTTTTTTTTTTTTTTAAATCTGTTTCAATATAAAGTTTAAACAATAATTAACTAACAAGAAGTTAGTAAAAAATAGATAAGCAAATAATTACAGTCCATTATTTATGGAAATGGTGCCAAATGTTTTGTGATTGGGCCATAATTGCCACAAAATGGGGGTAACCTGGAATGGGAGGCAGCTAGAGCTGGTAGGATTCTTAGATTCCAAAACTATGCTATTAATGAGTTCTATTCACTCTAATAAATTTAGGCTTTCTTCTCTTAGTGCAACCTACAGTGCAATCATAACAATGCTTCTATAGCCCATATTAAGGCAGGTGCAGATTGAAATCCTTTATAAATGGTAACTCATTTAACCTGGACAATGTACTATTATTATTCCCATAATTAGATGAACAGGCAAAGGACAATTAAGAAACTTACTCAAGAAAACTGCTAGTATATGGCAGAGCCAGAGTTCAAACCTAGGTAGTCTGACCCCCATATATGTAATTTTAATAAATGTATACTGCACTGCTGAAATACATTTAATATCCTTCCCACTATGTAAGCATAACCAAAGTTGCTGCTCTTTGCAACAATGAACCAAATGGCGAAGGGCTTTTAAGAAAAAGGGACGAGAATGTTACTTATATAGATAACATGTACAGGTGGGCCAGGTTCATATGAAAAAAGAGTCTTTGTGAAATGAAAAAGCTTGTTTTCTGAAAGTTAAACATATTCTTCTTTTCCTTGAATAGCTTCTACCACCTTATGAGAGAGAAACAACCTAGTTTCTTAAGACCTAGTATTAATTTTCTGCCATTTATTCATCCACAACAAAGAAAAAGGCTAAGTGAAAGAAGCTAGACAAAAAAGGTACATATTATATGATTTGAATGATAGGAAATTCTAGAAAAGGCAAAACTATAGTGTTAAAATGTAGATTAGCAGTTGGCAGGGTCAAAAAATGGAGGAGGGAGGAATCTGACTGCCAAAGGACACAAAATAAAGGTTTTTGGGATTATGAAAATGATTTTCTACCATGATGGTTGTGATAGTTACACAATGGTATACACTTACCAACCACATCTAACTGTATACTTAAAATTGGTACAATTTACAGTATATAAATTATATCTCAATAAAGTTGACAAAAAGAAAAGAAAAAAAATCAAATGGTAAATCTTTTTTCCTAAACAGAGTTCATGAAACCTACTGTAAATAAAGTTTTATTAGAATAGAGCCATGTCCACTTGTTTATGTATGATGCTTTTGCCTTATAACAGTGGAGTTCAGGAGTCATGACAAAGTCCATATAGCCTGAAGGATTAAATTAGTTACTCTCCAGCTTTTTAAGAAAGCCTGTCGACCCTCGCTCTACATACTTATGATCTCAGTTCCAGCTTAGAACAGCAAATTAAACATCCATATCTGACAGCATTATCTCTCCAAACCCACAAAAACTATAGTAAAAGATTTTTTTTTTCTTACAAAGACATAAATCCACAAGGCCTACGAGGAAAAGGCAGGGGAGAAAACACTATGACATTTTGGAAGATGGAGAGCAGACAGAAGAATGGTAACCAATTCAGCAGGTCTAAGAAAGTCAAATCCCAAGCTGGCCATGGGGAAAGCTGAGCATCAACTCCATTTATGCTGCAAAATTCTCTAAAGCACAGGGATAGGATTCTAGGTATCTCAGGATTGAAGGAAAGTAGGATATATGTAATGAGGCTTCCTGAAAGTAGTTGTTTTCCTGTCTTCCATTATCTTTACACATCCTGACAGGAGAGACTTTGAAATGGGTTTATCAGTAACATATGCAAACTGAACGTAGAATGTGGTGATGTGCTTTCTCTCTTTTCCCCCAGCCTTCATCCCTTCTAAACTTCCAGACTGTAAGCAGTCAGATCCTCGGTCTTTAGGAAGAAGACTGCTTTGAGAAAGAAGACTTTCTTTGAGAAATCAAACTAGGCTGACTACACTAAAAGTTCTAAAGACACAGATGAAGAGAGAAAGACAAATACTATGTGATCTCACTTATATGTGAAATCTAAAACCACAACAACAAAAAACCCCAAAATTGAACTCACAGAAAGAGAATAAACTGATGGTTGCCAGGGGTTGGGGGTAGGAGAAATGTATGAAGGTGGTCAGAGGGTCTAGACTTCCAGTTATAAGATGAGTAAATTCTGGACATGTAATAAACAGTATGACCATAGTTAACAGTACTATACTGTATGTTTGAAAATTGCTAAAAAGGTAGGTTTTAAAAGTTCTCCCCATCAAAAAAAAAAATGTAACTAAGTGAGCTGATAAATGTGCTAACTTTATTGTGGTAATCATTTTGCAATGTATACATACATAAAATCACTATGTTGCATACCTTAAACTTACACAATTGTTATATTTCAATTATATCTCAATAAAGCTGGAAAAAATTCCAACACACCAAAAGAGAGAGAGAGAGAGAGAGAATGAGAGAGAGAGATACAAATTGGTGGGGGTGGGAGTGGTAGAAAATTCTCAGCAACTAGATTACTCAGACTGCCTACAGTGAAGCTCAAACATCATAAGCCCCATCCATATGCTTACAGGTTCCAACTAGCTTTTTAATGCCCACTAATAAACATGAACAGACTGCCAAACATTACTGGACATATGAAGAAAGCCTGCAATACAAAATATACACACCAGACTAAAATGAAACTTTGATGAAAGAAGAAAATTTCAAAAACACCACCATTATCTTTAGAGAGATGAGAGAAGATAGTACATGCATAAAACAAGAACAAGTGTATTATTAAAAAGAGATATTCAAAGAATAAAGAATTCTTGCAAATTAAAAGCAAAAAATAGCAGAAAGGAAAAATTTGATAGAGAAATTAGATGATTAAGTTAAGGAAATCTAGAAGCAAAAGATATAAAAAATAGAAAAGTAGTAAATCCAATGATAAGTCTAAGAGATTCATCATCCAAAACAGTTCTAGGAAAAAAAAAAAAGACAAAACACAAGGGAAGAAATCAACAACAAAATATTTAAGAACATTTCCCAGAACACTAGCTGCTAGAATGAAAAGGCTGGCAAAGTACCCAGTACTGGGTAGTTTGCATGAATGGAGAGCTGTATAAAGGTATATCACTATGAAATTTAGAATCCAGGAATAAAGAGAAGATTCTATAATTGTCAAAATAGAAAAATGGTTAGGATTCAGAACAATTCTGGAGTTTTCAATAGCAAAAGAAGAATCAAGAACATGATAAAAAAAAAGTCTTCAAAATCTGAAAGGAAAATAATACCCAACTTATTCTATAGCCAGCCAAAATATCATCAAATATAAATATAAGATAAAAACCTTTTCAGACACACAAAGATGAAAAAAATTGTATCGCACTACTCTCTTATAAAGAAACAACTGGAAGATGTGCTCTTTCAAAGAAATAAACTAAGAAAAATGAAGAGATGAGCTATAGGAAATAGAAGAAATAAGAAAGTGACAATAGGAATCTTCAAAAAAATAGTGAAGGAAGATTCCAGGATGATAGCTGCACATCAGATGCAGTGGGCAACCAGACTAGGTGGCAGTAGTGCGACTTAAGAGACAGATATGCTGAGGACTGTCATCACCATGACCCTCACTACCACCACATCATCATCATAAGATATAATGACCTAATGAGTCTGACCTAGATTTCTATTTGTATTTGGCTTCTCCCAACCATACACTGATAAGATTCTTGTCCCCTATTCATGCTTTTTCACTGTTTCAGCTGAGGACACTAAATATACCTCACAAAAGCATTGTATTTTCACTAAATTAGGAGCTAGCGGTAGACCAAGGGAAGCTGAGAAATACGAAATACAGAACAGCACACTCCTTCTAGTCATTTTTCTGCTGATTTTCTCTGCTAACTGCTCCAACTATGGAAAGCCAAGTTTTTCAAGACTACATTGTTCCTTGACTTTCCTGTAAAAGGGCTATAGTAATGTTGAGGGAAGTTGAGGTCAGAGCACAATCCAAAGTATCTGTTCAGCTTATCTTCTACTATGGGCTTTCATCTAATATTAACAATATTTTCCTTTCCTTATACAATATTTATGCCTGTGCTTACTGCTCAATATTTCAAGTTGAACAACACATTATTTATGAATACATACAGTAGTGGTAGGAGTTTTACTCGATGTACTGCCCAGTATCTCAAACCCTAACCCCACAAAATTGAAGAACTCATTCTCCCATCTGCTTTGAGTGTTGATGGCTGACAGCTCTTGCAGCCAAACCACTCACTCCTGCCATTGATTTCAGGGGAAAAGAACTAACATGCCCAAGATTATGCCTCCTTTTTGAAGGGCAACTGATTCCAATGGCTGGTTAGTGCTGGCTCCCTTGCCCCAGTTTGGGAGAATTATCTTTGATCCCTATGAAGGCCAACTATGATTCCTTCATTCCCTACAGGTGTTTATCCTGAGAATAATCTCCAGTAAATCTCCTACTGGCTCATTAGATAATTATGCTCATCTCTTTATCAGTCGGCTTCTAAGGGAATTTGATCTATGACAGTTGGTTCCAGTGAGCAGTCTGAAAAAGTTGACTCTAAGGTAGAAATGTGGAGCTGAATTAGCTGCTCACTGGCTAGCCAGCAACAAGACCTCAAAGCCTGTAGTAGGTGGAATATTGATAACCCTGGCATACAGTAGCAGTGCAACCATTCAAAACTTTCATCAATAATGAACTGGAAGTATATACTGGTAGAAAGGAATACACCAGCAGGTACATGTATTGGCACTGAAAAGTGTATCATTAATAAGACTATTGAACTGGATGGCCATTTCCAAGGGCAACAGATGTTTTTTGGGGGAAAAAAAAAAACAGTGAAAGGCTGAGAGTGATTAATCAGCACAAGACTAACAGTGAAAGCCAGAGAATGTCCTCAGCAGCATATAAAGAGACTCTCACCTTCTGCAGTAGGAAGGCAAAAGAACCCAAGGAGTAGGCCCAGTACTTTTGTAATAGTAGAGCTCCAGAGAAAGCTGGACTCTCAGGTGTGCAATGTGGGGTTAGGGCCCTAATTCACAAGGAGTGGGACCATGAGACATGGAGTGGAGGCATCTTAAATCCCCAGATTCCCCTGAACCTTCACAGGGCCTGCAGAAGTAGCCCATGCCTTGGAGTTAAAAGCTAGTGCATGCCTGAAGATGATGCAGAAGCCACTGCCTTTGCCAGACATGTGCTTCCTTGACCCCCCCACTCTCACTCCCACTTCTGACCCTAGCCCAATAACTAGGATAAAGCCACAGTATACCCTATCCAGGGAAGTGCTGGGCCTCCTAAGAGAGGAAAGGGATAATACCATGAAGGAGTTGCAGGGTTTAGTCAATACTTACATGCAGGAGCAAGGGCAGTACATACAAAGATGCTGGATCAAGGAGGACAGAGCATTCACTTGGATAAGGAGAGTTTATTGATACATAAATACTTTCTCAGGATACAGGATTTAATACCTGTCTAAATTTTCTATTGCTGCACTAACACATTACCACAAACTTAATGGCTTAAAACAACACAAATCCATTATCTTATACTTCTGTATAGCAGAAGTCTGATATAGGTCACACTGGGCTACCTACAATCAAGGTGTCCTTTCTGAAGGTTTTTTTTTTTTTAATTTTTAAAAAAGGTTTATTTATTTATTTTAGTGGGGGGGGGCAGAGGGAGAGGGAGAAACTCAAGCAGACTCCACGCTGAGCATGGAGCTGGTTGTGGAGCTGGAGTTCACAACCCTGAGACCATGACCTGAACTGAAACCAAGAGTCGGATACTTTACTGTGCCACTCAGGTGCCCTGCCGTTCTGAAAGTTTTAAGGGAAAATCCATTTCCTTGCCTTTTCCAGTTTCTAGATGCTTCCCCCTTGGCTTACAGTTCCTGTCCTCCATCTTAAAGCCAGCAGCCTTGCACATTTCTGACAATGCTTCCATAGTCATAACTCTTTCTCTGACTCTCATTTTTGCTTCCCTCTTCTACTTTTAAGAACCCTTATGGTAACATTGGGCCTAGTTGATTAATCTAGGATAATCTCCCTATTTTAAGGTCCTTAATGTTAACCACATCTGCAAAAAATGTTTTTGCCATGTAAAATAACATACTCACAGGTTCCAGGGATTAGAATGTGGGCCATTTTATTGGAGACCATTATTGCCTACCACAACATCCTAGTATGAACTCTGAGAGATGGGGATAATTCCTTGGTAGGATCACTCTTAGAAGTCTGCAGAAAGTAATGACCTATACTAAGTGAAGACCTTGTGTTACATTATCATAACTCACCACTGAGTGTCCATCACAGAAGAGGCAATAAACAATCAAAAAGACAAGAAGACTTAGCCAGTTTACATCTGTCAGACTCTGATAGCTGGCTAACTCAGAGCTGGCACAATCAGTGCATGAATGGGGAAGCCAGAGTCGCAAGGGTATATGTGATGCATAGGCCCACAAGCATGCATGCATTTCACTCATCAAAGCAGATTCAGGTACTACCATCTAATGAATAATTCAGCAGAGTGAGAGGCAATAGAAATACCTTTGGAGGGTGTATGTGTGTGTGTTTGTGTGTGTGTTGGGGAGGGGTAAGGTTAGAAGACTATTTGATAACCCTAAAGGTAATGAGCATTATGAGAGCACACTGAAGACATGTCAAGAATTCCAGACAGTTCATAAGAGACTCAATCTCAGGACACAAACTGAGGGTTGTGGAGGGGGGTGGGAGGGATGGGGTGGCTGGGTGATGGACATTGGGGAGGGTATGTGCTATAGTGAGTGCTGTGAATTATGTAAGACTGATGAATCACAGACCTGTACCCCTGAAACAAATAATACATTATATGTTAATAAAAAAAACAGTAAAAAAAAAAAAGTAAATTAAAAAAAATAAAGAATTCCAGACAGTTCAGTCTAGAACATTCTCTAAACAAAATGGAATAGTCAGAAGCTAAGTATGACTCCTAGGATCTATATCTGAATCTAAAGCTATAATCATGATATAGCAAAAACTCACGTCAACCTGTGTCATCAAGAAAAGGTTAGATTATTTTCAGTATGCTCTCTTTAGGAAAGTAAGGCATTACATACATAGCACCTTTTACAGAGATTTAAGGGATGATGGAAAGGAGGCAATCAGGGAAGTAGGGATTTTCTGGGGGTCCTCCTTTTGTGTAGGCAGGACAATTATTGTTAGGCATCAGTGGATCAAATGTAAATGCTTATGATTTGATATCCCTGCTTTATAAGACATGTTAACCAGATGATCTGTGATTACACTATGAAAAATGAAATGAGTAAACTGCTTTCAAAGAATAATTTTAGGGGCTCCTGGGTGGCTCAGTCATTAAGTGCCTGCCTTCAGCTCAGGTCATGATCGCAGGGTCCTGGGATTGAGCCCTGCATCAGGCTCCCAGCTCCGTGGGAAGCCTGCTTCTCCCTCTCCCACTCCCCCTGCTTATGTTCCCTCTCTCGCTGTGTCTCTCTCTGTCAAATAAATAAAATCTTAAAAAAAAAAGAATAATTTTAAAACTATGCAAAGATCATTTGCAATTGCCAGAGATAATATATTTATCTATCTAAACACATGTGTGTGCTCCCTCCCTCTCCGACCCACTATAGGACTTCAGTTCTTCAGTGCTGTTTAACCAGCTTTATGTCTTTGAGTGGTTACTTACCCTCTTGGATGCTCAAAATCCTCAGCTGTACATGAGAGGTTAACCTGGGAGACCTCTAAAATTATATCTCTTTCTAATAAAGTTAGAGCAAAAACTTTAGGAACAAAGAGAATCTGAGTTACTATCTCATAGGATTATAAGCTAGGGAGGTTGAACAGATGCAAAATAAAAAACCTGACAAGCAGCATATAGTAAATGTTTTAGCCTTCAAGATATACTACAAAAATGTAACTAACTTATTTATATACCTGAAATAATGATTTACTTTGTTATAAATTAACTTCTTAAAACACCTTGAAAATATACTAATAAAAACCATATTAGTTTAAACATATTATAATAACTTCTCTGTGTGTTATAAAACCTAATTCATTCAAAGAAATTTGGATATTCTAAATTTGTGAAAAATTTGAACTGAAATACTATTTTAGTCTTTTAATTTAATTTTAATTCTGGTATGGTTAACATACAGTGTTATATTAGTTTCAGATGTACAACATAGTAATTCAATAGTTCCACACATTACTTAGTGCTCACCAAGATTAGTGTACTCTTAATTCCCTACACTTATTTCACCCATCTCCCCACCCACCTCCCCTCTGGCAACCATGTTTGTTCTGTACAGATTAAGAGTTTGTTTTTTTGGTTTATCTCTTTTCCCCCTTTGTTTTGTTTCTTAAATTCCACATGAATGAAATCATACGGTATTTGTCTTTCTCTGAATGGCTTATTTCACTTAGCATTACACTCTCTAGATCCAACCATGTTGTTGCAGATGGCAAGATTTCATTCTTTTTAATGGATGAATAATAACGCATTGTATATGTACACCACTTCTCTATCCATTCATCTATTGATGGGCATGGGCTGCTTCCATAATTTGGCTATTGTAAATAATGGTGCATAAACATGGGGTGCACACATCCATTTGAATTAATGTTTTCATATTCTTTAAGTAAATACCCAGTAGTGAGATTACTGGATTGTAAGTAGTTCTATTTTTAATTTTTTGGGGAACCTCCATAATGTCTTTCATAGTAGCTGTACCAGTTTGCATTCCTACCAACATTGCACAAGGATTCCTTTTTCTCCACATTCTGACCAACACTTGTTGCTTCCTGTGTTTTTGATTTTAGTATTTTCCAACAGGTGTGAGGTGATACCTCACTGTGGTTTTCATTTGCATTTTCCTGATGATAAGCATGTTTTCATGTGTCTGTTTGCCTTCTGTATGTCTTCTTTGCAGAAATCTGTTCATGTCTTTTGCCCATTTTTTAAATTGGATTATTTGGTTTTTAGGGTGTTGAGTTGTATAAATTCTTTATATATTTTAGATATGAACGCTTTACAGGATATGTCATCGGCAATATCTTCTCCCATTCAGGCTTTTAGTTGTATTTTGTTTTTTGTTGGTTTCTTTGCCATGCAGAAGCTTTTTATTTTGATATAATCCCAATAGTTTATTTTTGCTTTTGTTTCCCTTGCCTCAGGAGACATATCTAGAAAGACATTGCTACAGCCAATGTCAGAGAAATTACTTTCTTTGCTCTCTTCTAGGATTTTTATGGTTTCAGGTCTCACACTAGGTCCTTAATCCATTTTGAGTTTATTTTTTTGTATTATGAAAGAAAGTGGTCCAGTTTCATTCTTTTGCATATAGCTGTCTAGCGTTCCCAACATTTGTTGAAGAGACAGTCTTTCCCATTACATATTATTGCCTCCTCTGTCAAAGATTAATTGGCCATATAATTTTGGGTTTATTTCTGGGCTTTCTATTCTGTTCCATTGATCTATGTATCTATTTATGTGACAGTACCACACTGTTTTGATTACTACAGCTTTGAATGGGATTGTGATACCTCCAGTTTTTTGTTTTTCTGGAATTGTGATACCTCCAGTTTTTTCTTTCTCAAGGTTGCTTTGGCTATTCGGAGTCTCTTGTGGTTTCATACAAATTTTTGGATTGTTTCTTCTAGTTCTGTGAAAAATGCTGTTCGTATTTAAATAGGGATTGAATTAAATCTATAGACTGCTTTGAGTAATATGGACATTTTAACAATATTTGTTCTTCTATTCAATATGCATGGAATGTCTTTCCATTTCTTTGTTGTCCTCAATTTCTTTCATCAATGTTTTAGAGTTTTCAGAGTACAGGTCTTTCACCTCTTTGGTTAAGTTTATTTTTAGGTATTCTATTATTTTTGGTGTAATTGTAAATATGATTTTCTTAATTTCTCTTTCTGTTGCTTCGTTATTTGGGTATAGAAATACTATGGCTTTATGTACATTGATTTTTGTATCCTGTGACTTTACTGAATTCATTTATCAGTTCTAGTAGTTTTTTGGTGGTCTTTAGGCTTTTTATATGTAGTATCATGTCATCTGCAAACAGTGAAAGTTTTACTTCTTCCTTATCAATCTGGATGCCTTTTATTTCTTTTTCTTGCCTGATTGCTATGGCTAGGACTTTCAGTACTATGTTGAAAAAAAATGGTGAGTGGACATCCTTGTCTTGTTACTGATCTTAGGGGAAAAACTCTGTTTCCCCCCCACTGAGTATGATGTTAGCTGTTAGGTTTTTCATATTTATTATGTTGAAGTATGTTCCCTCTAAACTTACTATATTATTTTTTTTTATCATGAATGGATGTTGTACTTTATGAAATGCTTTTTCTCAATCTATTGAAATGATCATAAGATTTTATCCTTCCTCTTATTGTTATATCAGGATTGATTTGCAAATATAGAACTGCCCTTACAGTTTCAGGAATAAATCCCACATGATTGTGGTGAATGATTTTTTAAATCTATTGTTGCATTTAGTTTGCCAATACTTTGTTGAGAAGTTTTGTACCATGTTCATCAGAGATATTGGCCTGTATTATTATTTTGTGTGTGTGTGTGTGTGTGTGTGTGTGTGTGTGTGTGTGGTGTCTTTATTTGATTTTTGTATCAGGGTAATTCTGGCCTCATACAATGAATTTGGAAATTTTCCTTCCTTTTGCATTTTTTTGGAAAAGTTTGAGAAGAATAGGTATTAACTCTTTTTTAAATGTTTGGTAGAATTCACTTGTGAAGCCATCTGGTGCCGGACTTTCGTTCATTGGGAGTTTTTTGATCACTGATTCAATTTCATTGCTAGTAATTTTCTGTTCAAATTTTCTGTTTCTTCCTGCTTCTGAGTTGGTAGGTTATACGTTTTAAGAAACTTATCCATTTTTTTTAGGTTGTCCAATTTGTTGGTACACAGTTTTTCATAATATTCATTTATAATCCTTTGTATTTCTGTGGTGTTGGTTGCTATTTCTACTCTTTCATTTGTGCTTCTGTTTGAGTCCCTTCTCTTTTTTCTTTTTGATGAGTCTGGCTAGAGGTTATCAATTTTGTTGATCTTTTCAAAGAACCACCTTCTGGTTTCACTGATCTGTTCTATTATTATTATTATTATTATTATTATATTTTTCATTTCTATATCATTTATTTCTGACCTAATCTTTATTTTTTCCTTCCTTCTGCTGGGTTTGGTTGTTCCTCTCTTTCTGGCTCCTTTAGGTGTAAGTTTAGATAGTTGCAAATGACATATCAGGTAAGGGCTAGTATCCAAAATCTATAAAGAACTTATTAAACTCAATACCCAAAGAACAAATGATCCAATCAAGAAATGGGCTGAAGACATGAACAGACATTTTTCCAAAGAAGACATCCAAATGGCCAACAGACACATGAAAAAGTGCTCAACATCGCTCAGCATCAGGGAAATCCAAATCAAAACCTCAATGAGATATCACCTCACACCAGTCAGAATGGCTAAAATTAACAAGTCAAGAAACAACAGATGTTGGCGGGGATGTGGAGAAAGGGGAACCCTCCTACACTGTTGGTGGGAATGCAAGCTGGTGTAGCCACTCTGGAAAACAGTATGGAGGTTCCTCAAAAAGTTGAAAATAGAGCTACCATATGACCCAGCAATTGCACTACTGGGTATTTACCCCAAAGATACAAATGTAGGGATTCGAAGGGGTACATGCATCCCGATGTTTACAGCAGCAATGTCCACAATAGCCAAACTATGGAAAGAGCCAAGATGTCCATTGACAGATGAATGGATAAAGAAGAGGTGGTATATATCTACAATGGAATATTATGCAGCCATCAAAAGGAATGAAATCTTGCCATTTGCAATGATGTGGATGGAACTGGAGGGTACTATGCTGAGTGAAATAAGTCAATCAGAGAAAGACATGTATCATATGACCTCACTGATATGAGGAATTCTTAATCTCAGGAAACAAACTGAGGGTTGCTGGAGTGGTGGGGGTGGGAGGGATGGGGTGGCGGGGTGATAGACATTGGGAAGGGTATGTGCTATGGTAAGCACTGTGAATTGTGTAAGACTGTTGAATCACAGACCTGTACCTCTGAAACAAATCATACATGATATGTTAAAAAAAAAAAAAAGAAGAAGATAGCAGGAAGAAGATAGCAGGAAGGGAAAAATGAAGAGGGGGAAATCAGAGGGGGAGAGGAACCATGAGAGACTATGGACTCTGAGAAACAAACTGAGGGTTCTAGAGGGGAGGGGGGTTGGGGGATGGGTTAGCCTGGTGATGGGACATACTGAATGGAGCACTGGGTGTTATATGCAAACAATGAATCATGGAACACTACATCAAAAACTAATGATGTAATGTATGGTGATTAACATAACATAATAAAAAAAAGATAATTTTGAGATTTTTCTTGCTTCCTGAGGTAGGCCTGTATTGCTATACATTTCCCTCTTAAACATTTTTGCTGCATCAAATAGATTTTGTTCCATTTTATTTTCATTTTCATTTTTCTCCATGTAATTTTTTAATTTCTTCTCTGATTTCTTGGTTGATTGATTTATTATTTAGTAGCATGTTGTTTAACCTCCATGTATGTGGTCTTTCCAAATTTTTTCTTGTGGTTTATTTCTAGTTTGATAGTGTTGTGGTCAGAAAAGACGTATGGTATGACTTTGATCTTTTTTAATTTGTTGAAACTTGTTTTGTGGCCTAACAATGTGATTTATTCTGGAGAATGTTCCATGTGCACTGGAAAAGAATGTGTATTCTGCTGTTTTAGGACGGAATGTTCTGAATATATTTGTTACATCTATCTGGTCTAATGTGTCATTCAAAGTTACTGTATCCTTACTGATTCTGTTTAGATGATCTATCCATTGGTGTAAGTGGAGTCCCCTACTATTATTTATTACTATTAGTTCCTTTATGTTTGCTATTAACTGTTTTATGTATTTAGGTTCTCCCATGTTGGGTGCATAAATATTTACAAATGTTATTATTTTCTTCTTGGGTTGTCCCCTTTATTATGATATAGTGTCCTTCTTTGTTTTTTTGTTACACTCTTTGTTTTAAAGTCTATTTTGTCCAATATAAATATTGGTACCTTGGCTTTCTTTTGACATCCATTTACATGATAAATGTTGCTCCATCTCCTTACTCTCAGTTGCCTGTGTCTTTATATCTAAAATGAGTCTCTTGTAGGCAGCATATAGATGGTTCTTGCTGTTGTTGTTTTAATCCATTCCATCACCCTATGTCTTTTGATTGGAGCATTTAGTCCATTTACTTCCAAAGTAATTACTGATAAGTATGTATTATAGGCATTTTGTTACTTATTTTGTGGTTTTTGTAGTTCTTCTCTGATCCTTTCTTCTCTTGCTCTCTTTCATGGTTTGCTGGCTTTAGTGATATACTTGGATTCCTTTCTCTTTAATTTTTGCACATCTATTACTGTTTTTGATTTGTGGTTACAAGTTTGTATATACCTTCTTCTCCACATAGCAGTTTATATTAAGTTGATGGTCACTTAAGTTTAAGCCCATTCTTTACTCCTCTCCCCGCTACATTTTTCATACATGGTATCATATTTACATCCTTTTATTTTGTGAGTCCCTTGACAGATTTTTATAGATACACTTATTTTTGCTGTTTTTGTACTTCCTTTTTTTTTTACCCTTACTTATATGATCTTTTCTTCCCATTCAAAGAGTCTCCCTTAACATTTTTTGTAGAGCTGGTTTAGTAGTTATGAACTCCTTTAGCTTTTGTTTGTCTGGGAAAAATTTTTCTCTCTCCTTCTATTCTGAATGACAGCCTTATTGGATAGAGTATTCTTGGCTGTAAATTTTTTTTCTTTCAGCACTTTAAATGCTGCTCCCTTTTGGCCTGCAAAATTTCTATTGAAAAATCCACTGACAGCCTTGGAGGGGTTTTCCCTTGTATGTAATGGTCTTTTCTTTTGCTGCTTTAAATTTTTTTTTTCTTTATCAATACTTTTTGCCATTTTAACTACTATGTGTCTTGGCATGGAATTCCTTGGGTTGATTTTGTTGGATGATTTCCATTCCTCCTGAATCTGGGTATGTTTCCTTCCCTAGATTTGGAAGTTTTCAGTTATTATTTCTTCAAATAAATTTTCTGTCCCCTTTTCTCTCTTTCTGGGATCCCTATCATGCTAATGTTATACCTTTGATGGTGTTACTGAGCCCCTAAATCTATTCTCATTTTGTGTAACTTTCTTCTCTTACCTGCTTAGCTTGATTACTTTCCATTACTCTGTCCTCCAGGTCACTAATACATTCTTCTGCTTCCTCTAGCCTGCTATTTATTCCATCTAGTGCATTTTAAAATTTATTTATTATGTCGGTGATCTCTAACTGGTTCCTTTTTATGTTTTCTCTCTCTTTGTTAAGGGTCTCACTGATGTCCTCCACTCTTTTCTCAAGTCCAGTGAGTACTGTTATGATCATTACTTTAAATTCCCTATCAGGCATATTACTTATATCTGTTTCATTTGGGTCTCTTGCTGTGACTTTGTCTTATTCTTTCATTTTAACAAGGTGAGCCTTGGGCTTCTGCAGGACCTGCCACCACCAGTGCCGGGAACTGAGGCCCCAGTTGGGAGACATGGTGTTGGCAACATTTGCTCTGGTTTTCTGGGGGAGGGCACCTGCGGTGCTAGGACTGAGGCAAGTGTGAATGGGAAGGGAGGATCTGCAGAAGTGTGAGGGGATGGGGCTTGGTATAAGCAAGTTAGGTAGTGAATGTGGGCACTGTGCTGGTTATGCTTGGTGGGGAAGGAAGATGGTGCCTTGCAGCTCCTTTGTTCCTGAAGAAATCCCTCCATGAAACTGGCCCCTGCAGGGTGTACTCTGAGTGGGGTTAAATAATTCTCCCTCCTGTGTGCCCCACGTTTTCAAAGTGCTGTTTCTATGCTGTATTTCTGGGGGCTATTTGTCCTGCTGTCTCTTTAAGGGTGGAGACTCAAAGTCCTATAGTCCTCCAGACCCTCCCAGAGCTGAGCCCTCTGATTTTTAAAATTCCAGCCTTTAAATCCCTTTGGTTGCAAAATTCGGCCCCTCTCATTTTCAACACCAAATGTTATGGAGATTCATATTCTCTGTGTGGTCTCCCTAGTGTGACAGTCCATTTCTTGCCCTTCTCCTGTTCATGCCCCACCCCTGCATATCGCTGCAGTCCATTTAGCTCCCCACTGCATTCTCACCTTTCCTACCCTCTTGGATGTAGCCTCTTGTCTACCTTTAGTTGTGTACTTTGTTCTGACAGTCTTCAGGTCACTTTCTGGGTTATTTACACTGATATGAGTGCTATCTACTTGTATCCATGCAACAAGGTTAGCTTAGGATCCTCTTATTCTGCTATCCTGGCCTCTCCCTTCAAGGTGTATTTTAGCCTTTAAAAATTAGGACAAGATAGCAGTTCTAGAACTCATTTATTAGAAGCCTATTCTACCTTATGATTTTAAATTTAGATATTGAATTTGGTTATCAATTGATATCTTTTAACTGTTGCTAATATAAATTTGCATTAGAGATAGTTTTACTTCAATTAGATAGATTTCCAGGAATAGGACATCTAGGTTGAAAGGTTTATGTCTTTTTAATTTTTTTAAATGTATTTTTAATTTTAATAAATGTTCCTAGATTGCTCTCTCACATTCCCATCATACTATGTGAGATCAATCTTTCCTTTACACCCAGCCAACAACAGGCATTAAAAATAGCACGTTCAGATTCTTATAAATTAATTTTGTCAACTAGTAATTGTAAATTTCAGTACTTTGATATGCATCTCCTTCTTAATGGAGATGTTAAGCAAGTATTTACTATATAAAACTAGTGCTTAGCACAGTATGGTTTTCCATGTAGTTTTATTTATTTGTGAAGAAGTATATTTACTGAAATAATGTAACTTAAAAAAAAAACATTTCAGCTTGTCCCAATTAATGCAAAAGTTTTAATAAAAAGCAGGCATTTAGAATGTTTCTATACTAAGAAAAACATTTTATCTATTGCAAACATAGATTTCTCACCATCTAAACAATTAAATTGAAAAATTTAACATATTTTAGTAAAATCATTATTTTATTTTATCAGCTGTCTTCGTTTTTAAACCGGGGCATACCAAGTGTTTCCTTTACTGTTCATCATGAAACACAAACACAGAGGAGAATTTTGCATGCTATTTTAATATTTTCTATGTATAGCAAAGATATCCTAATTTACTTAATAAGAAAAATATGAGAAAAAAATAATAAAATAACCATATTTATTTTTATCTATTGAAAATACTGCATACATAAAAATACAAAATTCTTACAATATTAAGGGCATGGACTATATTTTATTTTTTAAAATTATTATTATTATTATTATAGCAATAATAGCAGCTAACATTTATCAGATGGTTACTACATACCAGCTTCTGATTAAGCACTTTACATGTATTAATTCATTCAATCTTTACTATCATAATATGATGTAGGTACTATTATGGTTCCCATTGCAGGGATGAGGCACAGAGAGGTTGAGTACATTTGTTGAAGGACAAACAACTAATTAGTATAATTCAGGATTAGAGCACAAGAAGTAGGAGGTGAAAAAAATCCCTACTTTTAACCTTGTGTTGTACTACTCACTCTCCCTCTGATCTTTCTGTTGTCCACATTACCTTGCAGGCTGACTTGTACAAAGGCCTGCAGTTGTTTGTTTTTTTAAGATTTTGTTTATTTGTCAGAGAGAGAGAGAGAGTAAAAGCAGGGGGGGCGGCAGGTAGAGGGAGAAGTAGACTCCCTGCTGAGCAAGAACCCCGATGTGGTACTCGATCCCAGGACCCTGGGATCATGATGTGAGCTGAAGGCAGACACTTAACCGAATGAGCCACCCAGGCGTCCCCTGCAGTTTTAACTTTGTACTTAAATACCTTATTAAGAAATGTAATATGGTGAGCACTGTGAATTGTGTAAGACTGTTAAATCACAGACCTGTAGCTCTGAAACAAATAATACATTATATGTTTAAAAAAAAAAAGAAGAAGAAGATAGCAGGAAGGGAAAAATGAAGGGGAGGAAATCGGAGGGGGAGACGAACCATGAGAGACGATGGACTCCGAGAAACAAACTGAGGGTTCTAGAGGGGAGGGGGTGGGAGGATGGGTTAGCCTGGTGATGGGTATTAAAAAGGGCACGTTCTGCATGGAGCACTGGGTGTTATATGCAAACAATGAATCATGGAACACTATATCAAAAACTAATGATGTAATGTATGGTGATTAACATAACATAATAATAAAAAGAAAAAAAAGAAATGTAATATCCAAATAAAAAGAGATCAACTAGTGGTTTCAATAAATGAATTCTAGAACCTCTACCTTGCTTCTCTTTTTAAGAGTATAATATTATTATTATTATTTTTAAAGATTTTATTTATTTATTTGAGAGAGAGAGAATGAGAGACAGAGAGCAGGAGAGGGAGGAGGGTCAGAGGGAGAAGCAGACTCCCTGCAGAGCAGGGAGCCCGATGCGGGACTCGATCCCGGGACTCCAGGATCATGACCTGAGCCGAAGGCAGTCGCTTAACCAACTGAACCACCCAGGCGCCCAAGAGTATAATATTATTTCCTTGTTCTCTTTGGCATCACTAATCAAACTATATACACTCTCTGTAGAATTTGTACTTATTTGAGACTGAATCCACAAGTGAGGATTCTGAAAGCTGAAACCACATCATGTAATGAAATATGACTAAGTATCAGATTAATAATATATAAAATATTTTAAACTGAAAAATTCAATGATAAAATAAAACTGCAGACATTTTAGCAAATCAGACAATCTCAGTTTTAGGCTAACAGAAGAAAAGGCTTCAAAGAATTCTCATACACTATAAAGATTATAAGGACTAGACTGTCACATAGTGACCTTGCTGGTGTCTAACTCTTCTAACAGTATTTGGAAGTGCATTGTTTCAAATCAATAACTAATTAACAAAGTACAAAAGAAGTTGCACTGTTTTCTTAGCTCCTTGTTAAAAATGGCTTTTGGCAGCACATGGGCAGAAAGGTCACTTTTATGACATCTCCAGGAGCCTTTCAACACCCTGCCTCTGTCAGATTAAATTACTTTTAGCAATTAATTGTCATAAGTTAAAACAGAAGCACATTTGTTACAGCAGGCTGTCATAATGACATGGTGAGTAGTTGTTTTGATATGAATTTCTTTCACTGACCTTCTATCATATCTTAATTTTTGTGGTTGACCTAACTGGAAGATTGGGAGCACATCTTAACTCAAGAAGCATGGGCCAAACCTTGGGAGTCTTAGGATAAGACACCAACAAGTAATTGAAAAAAAAATGTCCACACATACTTTGAAAAGCAGAGGTTATGAAAAAAGGAATGTGTAACTTGGAAATTAAATTTAAAACAAAATTATTCTTAAGAATACAGAATGTAACAAGAATTAAATTTTCCATCAAATTCATAAACATGAGATTATGAGATCATTATCATATTGTACTAAAGGTGAACACCTAGAAATAGAATGCTATAAGGAAATATTAATTTTAAAAGGTAAATTTTAGCAAGAATATATATTACATATAATCTATAGGTCTTTTACTTGATAAACATACTGTGTTTAAATCTCCATAACCTTATAAAATCAGTTACTAGCAATTCTTTATCAAGTAATATTCTTTATAAATCTCTAACAGAACAGAAAAAAACTTCTCCTAATTGAGGACTGTAATAATTTGGTAAATCCAGTAAAAGTTCACTTAGTATTTTGAACAGTAAATGACATAAGCAAATTTTTGTCTCAAAGGTAAAATACGCTTGTATTTGATTTTCTCCTATTGCTATACATCTGCTACATTCTTTAGCGATATTAAATTTTAAGAGAACTTCATGGAAGATGAAAAAAATACTATATGAAAACTGGGCCAGCTCGAAAGGACAAGAAAATGAAAAGGTATGACATTTTCAAGAAATCCTAAAACCATGAAAACAGTGATAACAACAGCTAACATTTTTCAAGTGGTTCCTCTGAATTAGATACTGTATTAAATGCACAATATGCTCTAATTCATTTAATCTTCATGATACCCTAGGCAGTAACTACTATTATCTCCTTTTTATATATAAGGCAAGGGATACTTGGAGAGTTTAAGTTAATTGCCCAACATAATACAGTCAGTGGAGTTTCTCTGACTTCAGATCCCATAATCTTAACACTACAGTACTTTTTACATATGTATACATACATATACACATACGCGTGTGCTATGTTTAAATGTTCATAACATTATAAAATCAGTTATTAACACATGTGTATTACACACATACACATACGTGTGTGTGTGTGTGTGTGTGTGTGTATGTTTAAACCTAAGAACGATCAACTCTTCCTAGTTGTAAAAATAAACCTTAGGCCTGCAATGTGGGTATGCCTAGCAAAGCGATCTTCAGTTCTTCCAGTTCATAGAATACACTGAGGAAAATGCCAGAGTAGTTTATCTGATTTGTATCTGGAGAACAAGAGGACTTACAACCAGAGCTTCCACAATAGTTGCGAGGAGTCATAAAAATATCAAGAAAGATGTGGGTACGTATGTGGGCATGTGTGAAGTAGGGAGTCTCAAATATCTGATAGGATCCCTACTATGATCAGGTGTTATTAGCAACAAAGGGCCTGTGAACACATGGGGGCCAGGAGGGAAGCCTTCTCTTCCTACTTAGAGCATGTCACTGAATCCTCTGCCCCCTACAGTATTGTTTGTGAGCAGTTAAATTTTTATATTTTTTATCTCCATTAAAGGAACTTACATGTTTGCCTTTGTCTGCTGTTATCCTTCTGGGACTCACCATCACAGTGAGTGACAACTATAATGACAACTATAACCTAGAAATTAAAATTTAGGTTCTTTCTGGAATAATGTCTAATTATGATTATTTGCAAATGTGCTATATAGCAGAATGGGCAAGATTAATCCCATATATACATATATTTTAAAATATTTTATTTATTTATTTGACAGAGAGAGAGAGAGCCAGTGAGAGAGGGAACACAAGCAGGGGGAGTGGGAGAGGGAGAAGCAGCCTTCCCACGGAGCAGGGAGCCCGATGTGGGGCTCGATCCCAGGACCCTAGGATCATGACCTGAGCCGAAGGCAGACGCCCAATGACTGAGCCACCCAGGTGCCCCTAATCCCATATATATTTAACATTTGGAGTCAACATGAACTTTTTTCCCCCAGAACTATACATTAACTTTACTAATTAACTGGGTAAAGTGCTCCCTCTAGATATTTGTTGTGAAGGCAACTGCAAAGTGATAAGAAATTTTCGATTTAAAAAATTTGAATCTCCAATGTTAACAACACATTTTCCAAGTTAAATTGGTACATTTTATATTAATTGTGTTTGTGGTTAAATATTAGGGGGTCTCAGTCCTTGAGGTTTTTTTCTGTAAGAGTATATTCTGCAGCACTAAAAGATTATCAGAAAAGGCAAAGTAGAATTCACTCATTTCGTCAGATGATCTCAGTTAAGTTTCTTTATATTTCAGAGAGTACTGAGATGGAATACAATTGACTAATAAAATTTAACCTGATATTCCTTTCCTTTTATTGAAGCCAGTAGTTGCTTTTAGTAAAGGAGCTCATTTTAAGTATCGGAGAAGAAGGGAAAAAAATGATTATTTAAGTAAGAATTATTTCATTATTTCATAGAATCATAAAAGTTTAGAAATTATGGCTTCCCACTTATTTGCATACCTATCCATTTTACAGAGGAGAAAACTGAGCTCCAGAGATATAAAATGACTTATTTATTATTTCTCACTGGTCACTGGAGTAATTTCATTGGTTGAAATTTCAGTTCTCACAAAAGTATGAACATTAACACAACTTATATTATGTGTTTTATAAATCTTTAAAGTCACTTCAACTACCTCACTACTTGATTCTCATTACAACTCAATGGAATAGACAGGTCTTAGGAGATTTCTTTTATTTCTTCTTCTTCTTTAACCCTCACTTAATCAATTAGCAGGCCATCCCACAGGCCATCTGAACACTATTTCTAAACTGACATTTTATAACTACTTATAAAATCTATCATCTATAGGCACATATTCATTGGGAAATGACATAAAAAGACTGGCAGGGAGGGTGGAAATAGTTAAATAGGTATATTATAAAGCCAAATAATTGCTATAAATATTTTTATTTTGCCAGCTTGCAAATGTAAAAGAATTATTCTAGGAAAAGAAACACTCTATTGTAAACAATTATAATCTCCATAATCTAACATTGTGATAATGAAGACAGAAATGAGGGAAAGGGAGAGAGAGAGGAGAGATAAGAGATTTTTGTTGGTGGTGGCAGTATAACAGAACTAAATTTCTAACCTTAAATTGGTATGTGGGGAAGGAGGAGGATAGAAAAATAAAATGAGGACTATTACTATGTTAAGACTCTGCCAGATACTAAATGTACAATAAAATCTCAAAAATTACACTAAAATGGCATTGGCAAGTGTGGACAGAGCTTTCAAAGGAATAGAACAATACCCGGGAAAAAAGGGCAAGAACATACGAATTCAGTCTATGTTAAAGGTGGCACTTCAAATCAGTGTGAAAGAACAAATTGTTCTCAAAATGGAGTTAGGACAACTGATTATTTGGAAAAAAATGTAAACATGAACTATCCACATAATAAACATAAAAACAAATTTCTAGTAGATAGAACACTTAAATATCATTGAAAAAAAGGATAGTTTCTTGAATAAAGAGGGTCAGGATAATCACCAAAATGAACAAAATGACACTGGATTCATACCTCACTCCAAACAAAAAAATCAATTTCAAATACTACAGACAGAGGGAAGAGTCAACGCAAAGACTGAAAGGCAGGGGTATGCCTGACATGTTCCAAGAATAGTGGGAGACCAGCGAGGATAGAATGAATAAGAAGAAAAGAGGGGCAGGAAATGATATCGGAGAGGTAAAAAGAGGGCAGTTCTCCTATGGCCATTGTCTAAGTAAAGTCAAATCTCAAAGTAAAGTCATTTAGTTCATTTACCCATTCAACAGGTTTTGAATATTATGTATATTCAAGGCAACCTGTTAGGTGCCACAGGATAGAAAAAGATGATTAACTCAGAATCTTTAACCAAATGAAGTTAACGGTATTTCCACAAAGGGATTAACTTATATTAAACTTTTTTAGTAAAAACTAAAGCCAGGGTCACGAGAGGGGGAGTGTAAAGAAGGAAGGCACGTGTATAGGCAAGAGCAGAATTACTCTGAAATCAGAATGGAACCTCCTCAGAAACTCCTACTTAAACTACCTTATATAAGATACTCCAATAGTTAAGAGTAACGCAAAAGAACAGGAGCTACAAAGAATCCCATGAAGATTAATTTATTCATCATTTTAATCCATTCTGAAGAAAGTTGCTTGGTTAGATCTCTTGCCAAAAACAACTACTTAAACCCACATAAAAAGGAACTTACAAACATCAATAATATCATTAGCAATTAAGAAAATGCACACCTAAATAGAAATAATGGTTTTTAAAGAAAATTACTATCATAACTTCATATTATATTTCCTAAAGAATAAAGTACAAGTTAAAGTGTTTTATGATGTATAAGACTTCATTAAAAGCTTAGGTGCATTATTATTATTATTTTTTTTTTAAGATTTTATTTATTTATTTGAGAGAGAGAGACTGAGAGAGAGAGCACATGAGAGGAGGGAGGGTCGGGAGGGTCAGAGGGAGAAGCAGACTCCCTGCCGAGCAGGGAGCCCGATGCGGGACTCAATCCAGGGACTCCAGGATTATGATCTGAGCCGAAGGCAGTCACTTAACCAACTGAGCCACCCAGGCGCCCCTAGGTGCATTATTATTGACTTACATTATTTCTCCTAACCAGTGAATGAGTATATCACAGACATAAAGTGAATGTATCATTGATTATTTGGTAGAGGAGGTAAAAGCAGAAGAAGGAAAGAATTGGTTAAGGGACATTAGATAGTTCTAAAAATTTTGGAATGCTACTTATATGTTTAATTAGCTTCATTTGGGCTACAAGTAAGGGCAAAATCATTTTAAACATCAAGAATAAATACCACTACATTACTGGAAATAGAAATATTACAGTTTCCAGAATGTGTCAAAAACACCTACCAAATTAATTTCTTTAAAGTGGCAAAATTTTTAAGTAGTTTTTAATACTCAATGACACAAAATTCACATTATATAACATAATGTAAAAGACTTCATATAAGCAATCTGCATAAAAATTGAGGTTCTCATTGCAATAAATTATATTTAATAAAGAAAATGTATAAAGTAGTTCTTAAATTTTAATATTCAATGTGGTCTATTATTGAATCTCTAAGTATCTGACTTTTTTTATTAATGCTATGTTAATAATTATGAAAGATACGTTTTCCCTTTTTCATATGCCTAGAATGCAACATATGAACTGCTTCAAAATCCTTACCACAAACTGCCTAATTATCAGAGTTGCTTAAGAATATTTCGGCCTTCCCACAAGACTGTGCCTGAGCTCCTGGAGAACAAAGATTCTGGCTTTTCCATCTGTGTATCTCACAAACAGCTATAGCAAGCACAACATTTTGTAAATAGTGCTCAACTGCACTGAAATGCGAAGAGGTCCAATCAAAGCTGTGCTACTCAAAAGGACACATCTTCAGTTTTGAGATACATTTGGTATCTTGTTTTGTAATCCTGGCTAATCCTGTCTTGAGCAGAAATTACATGTTTATTCTTCCCCTGTTTTTTTCTTTAGTATCTAGTACTTGGGAGATAGTATAAAATCAGTGAAGGTAGACTAACAGAATGCAACCTAAAACCGGTACTCTACTTTTATCATAGGAATAGTTACTTTAGGTTATCTCGAAAGTGCCGCAATAAATTTTAAAAGTAAAAGGCAGTAGGAAAACGATTAGGACACTGAGGGGCTAACATCACCATTTAATACAATCATTTAGTCATTACTTCCTAGATTTACTGTCTAAGTTTACCATCTAGAGATCTACCTCTTCCTAGTAATATGACATCTACTAAAGGAGGAAATTCAAACCTGCTCTCCATGGGGTTTGGCAAACAAAAGGACACAAATGTTTACAATGATGTGTAAGTAAATAAATAAACATTTACTGAGGGGTCAATAATTGCCAAATAGTAGGCAGGTAGTCTTTGTACAATTTAGGGGGCCAAATATGGGGTAAAATGTAAGAAAAAGAACAAACCCTCCACATCATCTCTATTTGGGCTACCCTAAAAGGCCACAGTCTATAACCTGCACAACTCTAGGGGGTGCCAGATAAGAATTATGTTCCCATAGAGTTGTGCAATGAGGCAGCCTGTCTTGTACCATATTTCATCCATCTACAATACTATCAATTTTAAAAGGTAGCACTGTTTTATGTACCATTAAGAGAAAAGAGTCACCAAATAATCCATAATATGCCATTAATTTTTAAGATGCATCCCAAATTCAGAGATGTTAAAATGTGATAAAAGTTTTTAAAATCAATGAAAAAAGATGATAATCTGAGCAATCTTCAATTGACTGAGCTATATATGCACAAATAATAGCCTTTCTTAGATGACATTATTATATATGAAGTCTGCACAAGAATTCTGAGGAAATTTTTTCACTCTCCTGTGTGAAATTGAAACAAAGAACATTAAGAGTGAATGAAGTATAGTTAACATCGTAAGTCATATATAATGCACTAAGATTTTCAAATTTATGTTCTTCCCTTAGATCTTTAAATCAATTATGTTAGGAATACTGTTTTCAACTAACTTTTGGTTTAAATCTCAATTACTTAATGACCACCTATCCCCCTCCCTTAATAATCTACACACACACACACACAGACCCTGTTCTTCTCCCCCAACCCCATCAGCTACTGAGACAAAGGCCAGAGAAGCCACTTGCAAATCAAAATGGAGGTAAAAAAAAAAAATGTTCTAATATAAACATTTCAATAACCAGGATGGTAAATAGAAAACCTAGATCCCAGTAACAGCTTTGTTACTAATAATAGTGTAATTCTGAGCAAATTTCTCAGTTTCCTCATCTACATCTAGAAATCAACTAATTGGCCTTGGTATGTCTCTGAAAAATGCCTACCACCTTTCAGATACTACCTTTTGGCAACATATTCTGGTGGAAACCTTCTCCTATAGGTAATGTTCTTCCTAAATGTACTGTTCATCTAAAACAGTAACCAAATGTGGGCTGAATGAATATATATACTTCTTTTAATATGGAAAAAATACGCCTCACTGCCAAAAATTTAGAACAGCAGCACTGCAAAAATGAATTCCTCTTCTCAATGACTAAAAAAGATTTTAGTTTTGATAGATTTACTTAATTTAGCAGTATAAAATTCTAGTTCTAATTTTTATCTGATGGTTCAGCTTTTTTTTTTTAAAAAAACTATCCATTCTATAGCTCTGGAAATTATTGGTATTATTATTGCTCCAGTAGAAATATGAAACTTTGGCCCACAGTGTCTAAAAGATTTTTATTTTTTTTTATTTTTATTTTTTTAAAGATTTTATTTATTTATTTGAGAGAGAGAGTGAGAGAGAGAAAGAGCACAAGATGGGGGAGCGGGAGAGGGAGAAGCAGACTCCCCGCTGAGCAGGGAGCCCGATGCGGGACTCGATCCCGGGACTCCAGGATCATGACCTGAGCTGAAGGCAGTCACTTAACCAACTGAGCCACCCAGGCACCCCATCTAAAAGATTTTTAAATAAAAAGTAGTGACTATTAAAAAAAAGTCAAATTATTTAAGAATTATTAAATATAATAGTATCCTGAAATAGAGGCCTGTGATCTTTCTCTTTATCACCTCCTGGGGCAGAGATCTTCTGAAATCTCAGGGAGAAATTTCAAACACCAACTTGGGCATTGAGTGAGCTATATTAAAGTTTCTGGGAAAACAAATTCAAGTATAACCCTCATTTTTAGGGCAAACAGAAATTAGGGAAAGTCTTGGTAGATGACCACTTAGATTCATATTCAAAATTTTATCTTTGTTTTTATGGGGTCCCTAAATGAGCCACTAACTGCAACTAATCTGTTACTTTCAAGGAGGAAAAAAAAATCAATGTTTTCTTCTAGTATTAAAATATGAAAATAATGCTAAGAATGAAATTAATATTATATGAGTATAAGATGAAACTGATACATAGAGTATGTTAAGCAGCAATTTCACGCTCCGAGCAAGTAAATCTAAACATACAATTTCATAACATTTACAAATGCACATATATAATTCAAACTGAAATGAGATGAGTCTATAATGTAACTATTCAAGTCATTCAGTAAACATGTTATATTGCCCCGCTATGTTACACATGAGAGATGCACACAGAAGTGCTTCCATCCACTGATAAAGCTATAATGTGCATATGTGAACACTGGGCTGGCTAAAACACCAAAGAGGAATGGGGTGAAATAACAAGCTGATTGCTGAGAAGAGGCACACTTACCTAAAGACAAACTGAAATCAGGGTAGGGATAAAAAAAAAAAAAGTTCACCTGCGTTAAACAAAGCACTTTTGAGCCAACTATATAAGGTGATTTAGGTTTTTTCTCATCCCCACCTGCAATAACTCCAAACTCCTTTGCCATCAAGCAACTCACACATCCCAGATGGACAGACAGTTTGGGACACAGGAAAAAAGAAAGTATAAGGGTGTCTTACTGCAGAGAAGAGAATGTGGGCCCCAGATTCTATACTCAATGTATCTACTCATTGCAACTCTCTGACAACAGTCTTTGAATAAACTATTGCATTGTGGGGAATACTATTTTTATTGCATCACAGCAATCGCCTTCCAATTCAAGAGAGATCCACTGGTTCATTCACTTATGTGTATATATTTTATATAAACACAGAGAAATCTTAGAGAGCCACTTTTAAAAAATGTTCACTATTGACAATGTAATTTATTCGGAAAACATAGGCTTTGCAATCTGATAGATGTGGACTCCAACCTTAGTTTAGTTGCTTTTACTAGGAATACAACTACGAGTAAGTTTATTTATATCTGAGTCTCATTTTACATTATCTGTAAAGTCAAGGTAATACCTGAGACAGTTGTGAGGATTACACAAAGAAACAAACAACTATTTCTAACTAGACAAATGTATGCACAAGGGCCCCAACCAGAAGAGTGGGGCACAGTTGGAGACAGAGGGTATTAAATTGCCCCCTTTTCCCAAAAAAGGGAGTGGAAGTTGTGAAAGTACAAGAACCACCATTCACATTTAAAGCCCAATAGAAGCATGGTCAATCCAACTGTATTTTAGACAGTTACTGTCAAATGTTACTTTAGACAAGAAACAAGAGGAACCCAATTTGGAGAACTAGGAAGAACATGGCTTCAGAAATGGAGAAAGTCACAGACAGATGCAACTTGGACTGTAAATTAAGGATATTACAATAATTTTAACTAGCATTTGTTGAGTGAATACTATGTGTAAAACCCTGTACACATGTGCCAGAAACCAGCACTCAGCTCTTAACCCCTAGAGAATCCAGTCCACCGCGAAGTTAAGGTAAACACAAAACAGAGAGAGCACCAATACAGAACTAGTAGACTATGGTAGTATATTAGACCTCAGCTGGATGGCAGGACTAAATACTTGAGCCCTCCTGGGAAGCAAGAGGCCATCCATTTTAGAGGAAAGAGGGACGAAATGAAAATTGTAGTTGCTAAAACCCAAAATGGGCACATGTTTCTCCAAGGCCTTCTATTGTTGGGGATGAGCAGTAGTAAAAGAAAAATTCTGGAGCACCTGGGTGACTCAGTAGTTGAGCTTGAGCGTTTGACTCTTGATTTGGGCTCAAGTCATGACCTCAGGGTCGTAAGATCGACCCCTTCGTTGGGCTCTGTGCTGGGTGTGGAGTCTGCTTAAAATACTTTCTCTCCCTCTCTCTCTGCCCCTTCCCCCTTCCCTCTCTTAAAAAAAAAAGAAGAGAAAAGAAGAAAGAAAACAAATTCTAAACCCTCAAATTCCAAAGGCCTGGTATGGACTGACATCTTAGTTTCTATGAAGAAGGAGGGAAGATGGAGAACAGGTGAAGTAGTCTACACATAGTGCTCCCTGGGTCCAGATGAGAAGAGTTAAAATGGATAGGCCCACATGCCTTAATAAACCAGTCATACCCTGTTCTAGCTTCTCTATTTCAGCTTACATAGCTGCTCACTCATACTGTTCCAGTTTCATTTTGCCTAACATATCAGTTGAAAAATGGTTCTTATTTTAATCTTACAAACTGCTTCCTTTGGTTGCCTGTATGTTCAACTCCAAAAAAAGAGGGGTAGACCAGTGGTTCTAGAAATGTGGTCTGCAAACCTCTGGAGGTTTCTGAGAGCTTTCAGGGTGTCCACATAATAATACTAAGACATTATGTGTCTTTTTCACTGTGTTGGCATTTGCAGTTAAGAAGGCAATGGAGAACAAAACTGTCTGTGACTTAGCACAGATCACAGCAGTGGCACCAAATTGTAGTAGTAGTCACTGTGTTCTTCACTGCGACACACTCAAAGAGAAACACACACACACACACACCAGTTCACCTAAAAAATGCTGATGAAGCAGTAAAAATTACTTTTATTAAGTCTCAACCCCTGATCCTATGTGTGTTTAATATTCTGAGTGATGAACTCACATAACTGGGTGATGGGAATTAAAGAGGGCACATGATATGATGAGGACTGGGGGTTATATTCAACTAATGAATCATCAAACATTATATCAAAAACTGATCATGTACTATACCTTGGCTAATTGAATTTAAAGTAAAAAAAAAAAACGGCACCTGCAAACCAAATCATGTTATGGTGCTTGTGTAGAGGAAGAGTAGTTGTGTAACTGAGTTGTGAGCTAAAGTAGCTGCTTTTTAAATAGAACACCATTTTTACTTGTAAGACTGATAAGCAAATGATGATTATTCACATTTGGGTGTTTGGGAGCCATAAACAAAATAAGTCTGACAGTTCAAGAAAAACAACCGATGGTGTTTGTGGCTAATGATAAAAATTGAGCTTTCTTGCTAAAATTAAAATTTGGAGAAACTTGTATCCTCTCTGATGAGTTTAATACTCTTTCAATTCTTAAAATCTTTGCAGATTAGATTGGTAGTAATATTAATAGATAGGATTTTTTGATACATAATAGAATATGTCAACATGTGGAAGATCTGCATAACTCAATGCAACATTATTTTCCAAATGACCAATACATGATGTTATAAAATCATTCATGAGTAAAAGATCCATCCAAAGTACAACAACGACCAATGGATTTTTATGAAAACAATACAAAAAAATACTTAGTGATATGTTTTAGATTCATACAGCAAGTAATCTTTAAGAAACTATTTCTTGGGATACCTGGGTGGCTCAGTCGGTTAAGCGTCTGCCTTCGGCTCAGTCGTGGTCCCAAGAGTCCCGCATCGGGCTCCTTGCTTAGTGGGGAGCCTGCTTTTCCCTCTGCCTGCTCTGCCTGCTGCTCCCCCTGCTTGTGCTCTCTGACAAATAAATAAATAAAATCTTAAAAAAAAAAAAAAAAAGAAAGAAACTACTTTTTGTTGAGTGTTGGTGAAGCATCATAGAATATATACAATTATCTGAAAAAGCTATTAAAATTCTGCTTCCTTTTATAACTGCATATCTGTATGAGGCCAAATTTTCTTCATAAATGTTGATGAAAAACATATCAGAAGAGAGTGAATGAAGAAACAGAGGTGGAATTCAGCTGTCTATTAAGCCAGATATTAAAGAGACATTTTTTTTAAATGCCACACTTCTCACCATGTGTTTTTGCTTATTTTGAGAAATATAGTTATTTCTCATAAAAAATATGTTATTTGTGTCATCATATAATGGACTTACTGGTATATTATTTTTTATTTTTAAAAAGATTTTATTTGTTTAATTACTATGTTCAGTTAGTCAACATATAGTACATTTATTTATTTGAGAGAGCGAGCTCAAGAGAGCTAGTGAGCATGAGCGGGAGGGGGGAGGGCAGAGGGAGAGGGAGAAGCAGACTCCCTGCTGAGCAGGGAGCCTAACAAGGGGTTGATCCAGGACTCCAAGGATCACAATCTGAGCAGGAGGCAGACGCTTAACCGACTGAGTCACCCAGGCACCCCGGACTTATTGCTATCTTAAAATACATATTTATATTTATGTTTTAAGATTTTATTTATTTATTCAAATGAGCGAGCGAGAGAGAACAAGTGGGGGGGGAGGGGCAGAGAGAGAGGGAGAAGCAGATTCCCCACAGAGCAGGGAGCCCCAAGCGGGGCTCGATCCCAGACAGACACTTAACTGACTAAGCCACCCAGGCACCCCTAAAATAAATATTTAAAATTTTTCTCAGATTTAATTCTTTTTGTGGTATCAATTGGTATAACCCACATAAACAAAAACACTTAAGTGACTTTAATAATGTTTAAGCATGTAAAAGGGTCCTGAACCAAAGGTTTGAGAATCAGTGATTATAAACCAACCGGAAAGACCTCATTTGGCCATAATTCTCCCCATACTTCCCAAAAAAAGAGGGTAAAGAGAGAAGAGAAAGAAAATGGGATATACTGAATAGTAGGTATCCCACTGGTTGTTTTCATACACATTAATTTACCTTATTTATCCCTCACAACAGCCTAATAGCTACAACTATCCTTAATTTACAGATGAAGAAACTGAAAGTCAGAGAGAGGTGACTTGTCCAAAGTCACAGCTTGCGAAAGAATTAAGATCATTGTAGCATAATTCTGTTTGATTCTGAAGTTCTTTTTCTTTCCACTACATTATACTTACAGCAGAATTCCTCACCAAATTTGGCCAATAGCCAACCAAAACAAATAAATGCAGAGCTCTGGTCTTTATTGTAATTTCTGTTCTAAATCTAAAGATCTAATTATTTTACTGATTTCAAATTCTTTTTTGGCTTGTTTTTACTGAATTCAAAGAATGCTGGTATACATAATACTGAAGTGGATTTAAAGAACAATGTACTAATTTTCTGAGTGTTAGCATGTATCAGTCATACATAGTATCACAGTTCTTTCAACCTTATGCTAGTCAATTTCAAAGAGCAGATTTATATAATGAAAGGTTTGTCTCTTCTGCTTTATAGGTTCATGTAAGCGAGCATTTATTCAAATATTCATTCATCAAATATCTATTAAAAATCTACTGTTTACTAGGCTTTGGCAGCATGAAACATGAAAATATAAAGATTGATTTCTGATTATTTAAAATAGAAGCATGGCACTTTAAATGCTTTAAAATTAAACAATTTTGTGGCTACTCTCTCTGTAATCAGGTTTGATTAGTTTCCCTTTTAAATGAAAATCTTAATATGAAGAAACTAAGGTATCCTTAGTGAACATTTAATGATTATATTTTAATATTGATTTATTGAGTTGCTAGAAAACGCAAGTGCTACTAATAACGATCTTTTTATTAGGGGCTAACTTTTGTCAGGTGGGATCCATTTCCCTTCTGACTCCAGGTGGAGCCATTCAGCTAAAGTGATGTTCCCAATTTCTGTCACCATCCCTCACTCTTTCCCTCCCACAGGGGGAGTGATTTGCTTGCTTAGTACATTTGGGGGAAGAAACAGAATGCTCCACTCAGCCCTTCTGGGCATCTTTCAAAGCTACTTGCAAAAAGGATGCATTCCAACCTGCTTTCTACCTTGTGAAAGGCGAAGTGGGTGCTTGGAGGATAGATGAAAATGTGTTTCAGAGGGAAATATATTAGGTAATCTAAATTTAGTCACAGATCTAAGCCACATTTTCCATTTGAACTATATCAGTTAATAAAGCTGGTGTTTGTTGATATCCTGTTGTCTGATTCCTTTGTCACTGGGTCCCATACTCAGGAAGGTAAGATAGACATATTATTTTTGGTACAAGGTAATGAAAGGTATAAAAGCTGGGGACCTCGAGAATTGGACACTTTCTTAGCTGATTATGAACTTGAGAGAAGACAGAAGTTATTTATTAGCTCTGAAGCCCCAACACGGTGTATCAGAAACCACGTTCACTTTACATATATTATTATCATTCCATTTTTTCAGACCAAAAAACTGAGACATTGGGAAGTTAACTTGTTTGAGGTCACAGTATATTAAGTGGAAAGAGCTGGGATTCAAATTCAGGTCATTCAAATTCTGCACTTTTAATCTCATTTCCATACTACATCTCTTCAATGGGTATGATTCTGAATGTTATTCAGACACTAAAAACAGAAAATAAAAATAATTATTATCAAATCTGCCTTCAATGATTACCAGTTTCAAGTTCATTTGGGAAAATGTAAATGTTTTGGAATGTAGAAAATGTTTAAAATATAAATTCTTATATTGATTATTAAATTACTATCTAAGCCTATTCTTTTTTCTTTCCAGTTATATATTAAAAGATTTAGGGCTAAGGGGAAAAAAGGGAAGAAAGAAAAGATGCGGTGTGATGGGGGTACTCAGTTTCAGAGGAAAGCAAAATCCAGTATGAACAGCAGCAGCCCCTGGTGGTCTAAGGGGAAAAAATAGTGTATCTATAATTATGTGTGTAGAAATATGTTTTTAAAAAGAATATATGTACATATTTAGCCATTTGACTCAGTTCTCAACCCAACACGTTAAAAATCAGATGCTTTAAAAAATGATCTGTTGGCAAGATGCTTGTTAAAATTTTATCAGTTGAAATATTAAAATTCATTATGAATTAATTAACACATTATATAAAAATAAAATGTTTTTGTTTCATCGTTTTACAAAGTACTATAACCAGTGGTGATTAACACTGGGAATTTTGTGTGTCTTGCTATGTGTTGCTCAGAAAGAAACTAAATTTATAGGATTACCACTAAATTGATGACATTTTCTGTCTTCACTCTTGAATTCAGTTGGCAGATGTTTTTGAGAACAAAAAATTCCATCTTATTACAAAACATATTAAGCAGGTTTTCCTGCCAGGCATGTCTGACATGATGTTTATTGCCTAGACCAAATCAATCCCCTTAATAAGCCATAATATATGCCAGAAAGTACATTATTTCATACTTAAGGAAAGTTGCCACATGAAACAGTAAGTACTTTGATCTCTCAAGCTCTGCTTCTAATGCATCGAAACGTGCGACATAATCCAATAGTTAGTCATATCTATTTATACTCATTTAGTATGTAAAATAAAACTACGCTTTGCTAATCTTAAAGTTTTAGGCCTGGATTCTACTTTATTTCTGCCTGTCTATAATGGATATTTACAAAATTTGAAAGATTTTGGCTTTTTAACAGATTCCAGAAAAAAAGAAAATTCAAATACTTAAATATACAAGGAAAATAAAATAGTTCCAGAGATTAGACATTCATTGACTGTAATATAAATAAATTAAAATTTGGTTGCTAAAACACTAGATAGAAATGACTCCAGTGGCCCTAGCACAGAAGAGAACAGGTTCAGAGAAGAAGATGGGATATTTATTAGCCTTCAGCAGTATTCTGAACATAATCCAAGTCAGAGCATCAAAAACATATTTTTTGAAAGAAAGCTTCAGTTTATCAGTTGGCTGTTTCTGAACAATTGCAAAAATTCACATAAATGCTGAAAAAATCCGTCAGAAAACTAGACACCAAATATCTCTCATGTTAAGGGATAAGATTTTTGATGGATGTCAACAAGCAATCAAGCCATAAATATTTGAGTATCTTCAGTGTGTAATGCCAGGCTTTGCCAAGATTCTTATTCTGTAAATGTCTCCTCCACATTTGGATTTTTCCTTCTGTGGCCATGTAATTTCCTTCCCCCTTCCCCTCGCAGCATTTTTTTTTTTCAACCTTCTGAGTCTAATCTCTCTTATTTACTTCCTATCACCACAGCCCACAATTAAGTCTCTTAGGGAAGAGATATTTAAGCAGTTCCAACTCAGTATTACATATATCAGCATCAAGTCACTTTTGCCTATATTCCACCTACATACTGTAAAGTGCTTTTAAATGATCTTCCTTAGTCTGAGTACTTGTCCTCTTATGCTCCAGTTTGATACCAGAATAACCCTCATTTCTATGCTGCAGGTCACATTATCTAGCTATCTTTAGACTAAGGCCTAGTCTTTTTGCTTTGGTCTCCTTGCAGGGGATTGGATTCTAGTGAGTGGGTTTATTATCAGTTCCTGACTCCTCATAGTATGCTCTGTACTATTGTAAAAATTGGCTCATTTCTGTTTATTCTTAAGGAATGACTGATAAAGTATGCTCAAAGACCTATAATATTATGGGGAGTGGAAAGGCATGAAAGATAAATATTAATAATATTATGAAACAAAAACACAAGAGATATCTCAGGACAGCAAATGATAAATTCCATATAAGTAAACCAATCACAGTTAACTTCCATGAGTCACTGTAAGGAGAGGTCACTGATTATGGTGATATGAAAAGGTGAGATTTCAGCTGGGCACTACAACATGGATAGAATTTGGATGAAGGAAAAGAACAGGAAGCAAAGTTACATAAAGCACAAAGTGTGTACAGCAAAGAACAAGTATAGCAGCCTGGCTCTACTCTTATGAGCAAGGCTGCAAAACGGAAACAGCAGTAGGTCATCATGAAACATTTCCATTTTGACCCATAAATATAGTACCCTGATGATAGAGCTAAAAAAGAAAACAGGATATCCCACTTTTATATATTCAGATGAAAAGGTATAGATCAAGGTATTAAATAAATCTTGAGAAACTGACTTCTTATTATCAATTTTTGTAATGTTTTCTCAGCCACTGGACTGGGTAGGGGACCAACATTGTAATTTTTTGTTTGTTTTGGATTGTTTGAATGAGTTTTCTCACAATCAAGTAGCATACTTTAATGATGCAGGACATATTTAAAAAAAAAAACAGTAGTAGTTTGGGATTTTAATCTTGGCTCTACCACCTTACTTACCAAATAAAAATTTATTATGAAGACTCTGTTCTGACCCCTGGGGATATAACAGTGAGCAAAGCAGACTAAGTCCCTGCTCTCATGGAGCTTACATTAAGAGCTACGTGACTTTGGGGAAATTACTAAGTTTGACTCATGGTCTTCTCATGTAAAACTGGATCAATATTAGTGATCCTATTAAAAGAGACTATGTATGTATACACATACATATAATGTAATCTATCTATGTGATTTATTATTTATGTTTTAAATATGTATTATATATGAATTGTTTATAGATATTTAACAGCATCTATTAAATAACTGATCAAAAATCTATTAATCATCAGATGTCATTTACTTTATATCATGCTTTTTATTATAATTGTTTTAATTTTCATATTTCATATATATATTTTGTTTCCAACTGGTTAGAACAATGTGATAAAGAGGAAAGGGAGAAAGAATCTACAATTAGAAGTCCTGGTTTCAACACTTAGTTCCACCATTTACTAGTTATTTGATCCTAGACAAAAATGAGCCATCTGTGCATCAGTTTCCTTAACTATAAAATAAGGATAAAACTATTTGATCCACTTACCTCATGGGATTGTTCCAAAGAATAGATGATCAATTTCAAAATGTAAATAGTTAAGAAGTATATAAATTAATGCTAATTTATCCCCATCACATACCATGCTCTGTGTCTGAAAATTACAAACACTTTTTGGAGACATGTATTGGAAAGGAGAGTACAAGAAGTCACTTCTCGAGTGGGTCAAAATTACCTAAGAATTAAGACACATTATACAACATGAATCATTCTTCTCTTTCTCAACCACCGGATCACACCTTACTATCTAGAAGTATGTTTGAAGAGTACCAACTTAACTCTGCTATTTTGCACAATTATAGAAGATTTTAAGAGAAAGGGTATTTATTAAGGAAAAGTGACATTCATAACTAAGACTATCAGGTATATAGTTGTATTATCTAAATGAGTCTGTTTTTGCTTTAAGTGCTTTCAATGGGAACTGAGACTGATGAGTGAAATGGGACAAGAAAGAAAGAAGCAAAAAGACATGATAAGGAAAAAAGCAGAAATGGCAGGAGTGTAAAAGAGATAAGAGAGTGAAAGAAAAAAGACAAAGGGAAAGAGAGATCTTAAAAATGAAGCAAAATAAAAAAAATTTTCTTCCTTGATATAAGAAGAAAAACAGAGGCAGAGATAAATAAAACAGATTTGAAAACAGAAAACAGAAAATGTACACATACAAGAGAACAAAGCAAAATATCCATGCAGTGGTGACAAGAGAAAGAGAAAATAGAAAAGAAGATATAAAACCTACAAAACAGATGTCAGAAATAGATGCATAATCTGTATATATCATAGGTTAATAAAAGAAACTTTAAGAAGAAATAAAAAAATATGTAAAATCACTTTTTGTTTACATTTTACATAAGCCAGTGAATTTTCTTAATGATTTGTATACTTAAAAACTTTTACAATTCGTTTTTGAAATCTGGATATCAGAATTAATTTTTTCTTAACTGTCCTAAGAATGGTGGTTGACAGACTGGATTATATAATTAAAAAGCTTAGGAAAACTGATATAGAAAGTGACATCATGATACTTAGGCAGCCATAGGAAGGAAAAATGGTAATATACCTACATTAGAACAAGCAAGCTACTTACTGATTCCAATCTAATCACTGTTTTTATTTTTCAAAAAATATATTAAATAGCGAGTTGCTTTTCAGAAATTTAAATACTACAATCTCACTAACTTTTGCTTTAGTCACTGTATGATGAGCTTTGGGTATTCTTGGTCTGGATACCCTTTTGGGTCTTGAGAATTTACATGCTGCTTTCATACTGTTTAGCTGCCCTAACTTACTCAACAAACTGACCTACAGTCTTGAATGTTTGGAGTGCAATTCCCAAAAGCATAGTGATTATGCAATGAACTAGAATGAAGAAAATAACTTAGAAAGTTATATATTCCCCTCAAAGATGGTATGAAATATTTTATTAGTAAGCTTTTAAAGGAAATGTAAAAATAGCTCAAACTGATTAATTTGAAACTTTACTATTATTCTACAATATAATTTATAAAGTGTTAATTTGTCTATGTTTAAATGTTCTGAATTGCTCACTTTTAAAAAACATATCAATTTACTGTTTTACTTACCCGGTAGCATTTTTGACGTTTTACTATTAAATTCTATTTCTAGGACCCATAAGCTTTGAAAATTGCATAAATCTACCTCATATATACAAGCACAGTATGTATATCAAGCAGAATGTGTCAAAGTTCAAATAAAATTGTTTGTGCCCCCTACGAATTAGAACTCCTTGGGCAGCACTGCTATAACGATCGCATGCTGCTAGCATTACAAAGTGCAAAGGTTCAGTGGGTAAGAAAAGAGCAAAGGAGAGAGTTCCCTCATTACACTAGCCCTAAACTATTCTAGTTTAAATATTTATTAAGATATTAATTACTCTTCCTCCCTCCATCTGCCTTCAGAAGTTAAGCTGAAACACCGTGGATGGATGGTTGCTCATAGAAAAAGAACGTATTAAAACCATTACCACCCAAGATGAAGACTGATGTTTTGTATGGTGCATTATTAATCGCTTTTGAAACTTAAGTAAAATATCGCACTGAAATAAGAATGACGTGTTTTGTAATTTAATAAAAAAACAAAACATTTCATCCAAGTAACAACCATGGGATATGAATGGTTGAAAATTAAAGAATTAAGTTTTTTTAAAAAAATAATATATGTGAAATAAAATACAAATAAAGTAAAAGAAATAATGAAGGAAAGTAATAATCTTATTACTTACTCTGATATACAGCTGCATCATCTCTTTTTCTCTTTGGGGGTTACGATACTTTTCATAGAAATCACGTCGCTTCTTTGTTTCTTTAGAGACTTTATCTTTTCTTTCCCGTTTTTCTGCTGGTTCATCTGAACTATCAGAAGATGACTGTACATGGATCTTTGGCTTTTCTACTTCAATATAGTTTTCATTGGGATTCAGTACTATTACTCCATATCCTTCCTGTTTTGAAAGCAAAGAAGGCAGCATAATTTAACCTTAGAAACCATCTCAATTCATAAAAAATCTGTAAAATTTCAAAGTAAGTCATTTAATATAGTTGCATATTCACTAAAGTATTTCTTTATAAAAGACTATAGTTCTACTTTTTCCAACAAAAAGTTATTTAAATTGTTTGCCTATTTGTAAATAAACAGATTATTTGTAAGAATAAAAAGACCAAATTGTAACATAAAGATTACGAAGGTTATATTTTTTAAAAAGGACTTCAGATCTCTCAAAACCCCCCAAATAATTGAAATAAATTATCAAATAACAAGTACACTTTCAAACCACATTAATATTTAAATACCTATTTTGAGAAAATAGCCTCCTTGAAGCTGAAGTTAAAATTTCACAACCTATTTTGTTGGATTCTCTTTCTTTTACAATTGCACTTTAATGAGCATTTTTTATTTATTTGAATTCAAGAACGTATAAGCAATTAAGGAATAAATGTGACCTAACATTCTACAGATTTACATATCTGTAATATCAGAAACATATAATGTCTACCTGTGCACCTTGTATTTTTCCACCTCTCTTCTTTCCGGAGGCCACACAATCATAAAACAAAATAATATCCTACTACAATGCATGCAAGCAATTATTTAATCCTAAAATTTCTTTCATTTTTAACCACCATAAAAATTTCTCTTTATTAGGGACCAGTATCAGAAAACAAGTCCCAAAGTCTAAAATACAGCTTACTGAGCTATTATACCTTCTCTAAAGTTTTAAAGATATATTTTCCTGTCTGACAATTCTAGCAAGGCAAACATTTCTATGGTTATAATTAGGAAAACTTTTGGTATTTATATTAAGTTATAACTGATGGAATAATCAAACCACGAGAAAGTAGAGAAGAATAAACAATTTCCACTGACAAGCATGTGCAACATAAATTTGTGAAGCTATTAATATCTTATATTTTCTATTCACTTCTGTACTGTGGGTGTCCCAATTTTGCCTTGTAAAATCCTGTAAGATCATATTTTAAAAATGTATTATATTACAATAAAAACATGTAAGAGCTATGGAAAATAAAACTTGAAAAATCTCACCCTTACTGAAAAAGAAAAGTATATACTTTTTCCAAAACTGTAAGTGTAGAACTACTTCAAGTTTAAAATTTGTTTTTTGCCAAACCAACCATAAGAAGATGATTTTTTAAAAAAGTGATGGCAGTAATAATAGAGTAATGTTAGCACTGACAATTATCTTATTTTTAAATATGCTACACTGCTGCACATAGTTGGTTTAATGGTCGATTTCACAATCTACATAAAAACTTCAATGGGATTTTTCAATTTTTTCCTCCAGTTGATATTATTGTCTAAAACCATAATATGGTTTGCAGATTGTGAAGTTCATTAAAGTTGTGATTTTAGTGATAGTACTGTTAATTAAGATATAGTTGTCTTGCACACATGAAAACTATATAATACATACCAAACTGATTAACAAAATACCACATATTCTTTAATACATGTTCAAATAAAACTTTTAAATAAATACCTATTTTATGAGAAGTTATAAAATATTTTACAAATTTAAACGTTCTACATCAAAGCACAAGATAAAGGGTTTTTCTTGTTTCTCTTTTTAAGTATCTTAGCTGGTAAGTCAAAGTTTTACCAACAAAAGATATTTTATTTGGTCCTGCTTTATTCTAATCTGTATAGCTATTCAAAAGTCTTGTAATTCATTGTGATCACTGTCAGGTAGACAGATTGTCACTTGGTGATTTTCTACAGTTGGACACACTTGACTAGTTATTAAAATCACATTTGAAGGAAGTTCCTACCCCTCTTCCTTGCGCCTCTTACAACTTTTCACGCCCTTCTCAAATTTCAGCTATAACTTCTCCTCCCACCAAAAGTAAGTTAAAGAACACTGTTGCACTCTGCTAAACAGGGTGAAATAGAGGCATTCATACACTGTCTCTGGTGTAAGGAACATAGTCAAAAAAGGTCACCATAGGCCAAAAAGAAAATTGCCTCCTTACTAGATTCTGTACCGTGAGTAAGTGGTCTCCTGTCATGTTTCTTCCCTGCCTTCCCTGAGTGAGTTGAACTTTAAACACACACACACACACACACACGCACACGCACGCACATGCACACAGTCTCTCATACTCACATATGAGTTAGAAGTAGCAAACCCAAAATAGAATCTTAGAATTTTTAGAGATGAAAGTAGTGATATGCTACATTTTAATGATAATATGAAAAACATCAAACTCAATGTAACAAAGTGGGACTTTAATAAATTGACAGAACGTGAGCACCACCTTTGCACCATGAATGAATTCCAAATAAAGGTAAACTCTTTAGATAAAATTTACAGTCACTAGAATTATAAAACTTTCCCCTTAATTTTTAACTTAATCACTAGATACAATATTTTCATAATACCACATTTATTTGAGCAGAAGTTTTTACTTCAATTTTTGGAAATCATTGATTAAAAAATTACTGCGCCTACTTGATTTTAAATGGACTGAAATTTGATGTGTCCGATCTAAATAAGTATAAAAAACAGACACACATAAATCATCAAAGAAGTAGTATTTGTCTAAGTTATTGATTATGTAACTGAAAATTACATGACTCATTTGTCCAATTTTATAAAGACACAATGTCAATTTTTCACCGAAGCATCAACTGATGAAAAATGATTCTATTTTTAAATCACTAGTATATAAATCAATTAAAGAATTTTTAGCATTTAGATTTCAACAATGAATGCTGCTCTTTAAACACCTGAATTATTTAGAAAATATTTTATCATTTAGATATTTCATACTGCCAATTTAATTAATGGAATAACAATCAAGAAATATTCAGGAACATTTTCTGCAGAAATGAGAGCTAATTTTAATAAATGTCTTTGTTACAAATTCAATTACCATTCTGTGAAAAACTTATATTTTTCAATTAAAATTTTCCTGATAAATTAATTAATGCGATATTCACAGAGACCATTAATAACCATTTTATAATGAGGAAGAGAAAACTGGAGAAACAAAATATAGTTAACTATCCCACTTACATGCTCTAACCACAGGTACTAGTAAAACTTTGTCTTCTCCTCCTTTCCTCTGTCACATATAAATTTGTCCAAAAATTTCTTTATACATTAAAGCTAAAAAGATTTTTGCCATGTCAACATTAATACATGGAAACCAGATTATCAAAGTAAATAGTCAAAGCAAAACAAGGCAGATAGCATATCAATAGCTAAATTTAGCCATTGTAAATGCAATATCAATTTATATCTTAAAAAATCAGAATAAATGTCATTTTAAAAATTCTCTCTATTCCCAATAACTCAATCTATACACAAAGAAATAAATAAAAAGAGATCCTAGTTTGACCTATCACAAATGTACCCATAAAGTTTTACAAAACTCTGTAAAACCAGGCATAAGATATAATATCATAAAAGAACCGTGCATTGCCACTCTAATGAGGCCTCCATAACTAATGCTTACAACCTTAAACGTTTTATATTGAAGTATTATTTTTATATTTAATTATTCATGCTAAATTTCTCATAAGATGAAAAGGCAGGTCATTTCAAACATACATGGAAACTTCTGTTATCTTTAACAAGACAAAATGATCAAACTGATTATCTAACATTCTACAACTAAATAAATAAAACTTCTGGCATCCTGATTAATGATTTACCCAAATCAATTCTAATATCCAACATTTGAAGAGACAAAGTATATATAAAGTTGTTAATTAACTATTAGGTTTGAGTGCACAGTCTAGTAGAAGATCAAGAAAGTGATCAAGAGGATAATCTTTTCCATTTATCTCATTCCATTTTCTATCCTTTGTAGCTATAACTGTAGTTTCATTTTCAGAAGTGTGTTTATAAGGCCTAAACAAACCATGGAATCTTAATCAGAAACCCTCAAAATTTTATTGCTAGACATACAGTTTATTCAGCACAAGGGCTTGCTGTGATTTACATAGAAGCACAGGCCTGCAGGCCTCCTTTACTTTTAAGTCTATAGATGCACTTACTAATAAATAATCATTCATTTATCATTCAATCAACAAATGATGGCTTAGGTCAGAGGTCTAAAACAGACAGGTGATGCCAAACACAAGAACCAAAGAGGAAACCTTGCTTAAGAAATTAAATCAGTATAGAAATGTACTTGTCAAGAAGATTCTACAGATAGATAAAATGTTTCCATGTCTGACCAAAGCCAGAATGTATTTTGATCCCAACAAAATCTTGCTGAAACTGAAGATTTATCCAAGTTAATTTGCCTATTAGTTACCACTTACAAGGAAAATAGAAAATAGGGAAAATTCTACATCTTTTCCAATCTCCTATGGTTGGCTAAATAAAAAAATCAGGTGAAAATACTCAGCTCTGCATATTAACCTGCCAATACTGTAAGTCACATGTGACCAAAGAGGTCAGGGGCCAGAGTAGAATCCTCTGACCTATGGAACTCTCTGTTTTGGTCTTCAGGCAAAGCTCTGTAAAGATCATTTTACACAGATTGATCAATCATATTTTCCAAGTTCAGCATTCTATCTGCTTGGTTTGAAAGAAGAAAGGTGCTCATCCTCAAGGGAAATGAAACCCAAAGCATTTTACCTACATATAAACTACATATACCCATGGTTAAAATGGACAAACCACTGTCCATTCATCTTTTCTGAAAGATGTATGTTGTATTTATTCTCATCTTTTTCCCAAAAAGGGTATGTCTATGTCACTGTTGCAACATTCTAGGTGCAACAGTGAGATGAGGTCATGACAACCAATCAGAAGTCACTAGTGAAGCGTTAAAGTAAACAGAGCTGTTGGAGCTGCAGCTCTGCTTGAAAAATGCCCCCTCCATTATTTCAGCAATTTTCTCAAGACGTGACCTGGGACTGAAACGCCTAAAATGTCACTTGACTCCATTTTGTGCTTCCTCCCAATGTGCACTTAAGTAACAGCACCCTGCTAATATTTTATAAAATGTTTGTCACAACCATGCTTTCTTTACCTTGTTGCTCCCTAAATTCTAATGTCGTGTTCCATGGTACAAAAATGCCATAATATAGACCAACATAGATTATTCCAGTAAGTTTCCAACTTCAAATAGCTCATCAAGTTAGTCAGTAAAAGAAAGCATGCCACAAAAAGTTTTCAGAGGACCACCTGTTGTCTATTATTTTTACATAGCACTTACTCATAAATCATAACACAGGGTAATTAATCAAGCTGTCAAAGAGAAGGTCAAAGGTTATATGGTAGAGTCAGAAGGTCATGCATGGGCTGATAGAGGTCAGGGTCACACTGCATTCCTCATTATCAAGTTGGGATGAGAGACGGCCCAAGCAAACAAAAGTGAAAGCAGATGGAGAAGTGAGTGGATAAAAAAAAAAAAAAGAAAGAAAATTTCACAAACAAAAAGAAAAGTGAAAGAAGACTGTCAGCTGCCTTCAAGTAGAGAATAGAAGAGAAAAGAAATACACTGAAATGTGCTCAAAGGAGCTCAAGAACATAAAGAAACTACAGTTTTATTAATTAAATAAGATGAATATAACTTTTCCTGGCCATTTTACTAGTGCATACTAAGCAACATTAGAAAATATATGTTTAGCATCTCTATACCTTCTCCAGCTAGTGTGCTCAAGATAAATTAAGGTAAAGGCAAAGAGTTCCAAAGATAAAGTATGATTACAAAAAAAAAAAACAACGACAACACAAAAAAAACACTGCAACTTATAATGAGGGTTTTTTTTCCTTTAATAATGTCTCTGAATTACAACATAGATGTGCAAATAGTTTTAGCCACAGGATAGACAATTTTTAAGTATGATACAAAGATATCCACAAATATAAACACATCATAAAAGTCCTTTTGAATAACAAAACAGTTATAAAATATTCTATTATTATGCTGGCCTGAATCAGATGCAGAATACTGTGCAAAATTAGCTGTCACCCTTTGCTCGAAATCTTTGTTAATCTCATTTTGAATGTTTGCAGCTTTATCAACACATGCATCAATGTCAGCTCCTTGGTTACTGAACCGCTATAGTTGGAAGAAGATATAATTAAAATGTTTTGGCACAGAAAAGGTGAAATTGTATCTTCCCTTGTTCCCTTAGGAGTCTGTAAAACATGAAGGATATATTGACAAACATATACCCTTGTCTCTGGTTCTGACATCCCAGGTCATCCAAGTACTATTTATTTTGAAACATTCACTTTGCACTTACCTATATTATCGCCTGTTCTGTTTCTAACTTTTCCTAGATTTTAGAACATTGTGATGCTTAAACACCACAATTTTTTTTTCTGATCACCAATATTTTATTTATTAAAGCATCCCATAAACTTACATTAGCATCATAAAAAACATTTACGATTCATTATCAAGGACATAAATATGATTTAATAATACAGCATTATGAAATCTTTTATATTCTTTGCTTTTCATTCTCATAAAAAACCCCCACAAACATACACCCACACGTTTACACGTTACAGTAAAAAGAAATAACAAGTTACAACTGTTGCCTGTCTATGACAGATCAAAATCCCTAAGTCGATATAGGGAATCTCACAAACACACATCCCCATTACATGGTCCCAAGCAGAGTTGGATGGACAAATTTATCTTATGAAATTTACTGTTCTTCATGAAAGTTATGCCCTTATGCTATAGAGGGCAAAATGAAAGTCCAATAGTCTCTTAGCTTTCCACTAAAATCCATTATAAAACTGTGTAAATATCGTAGTTCAAGGTCTTTTAAAACATTATCCCTTTGACCCAATCATATACCATGCAAACATATGCTTACGTTTTTAAATTACTCTTAAAATCTATGGTACATTAATCATTTTATCTTCAAATATGTCACCTTTCTCTTTCTTTTTTACTCCAATTAAAACAGCATGTTTAAAATATTTTTGTTGTTTTTTCAAGAACATATATGAGTACTTTGCTTGTGGTTCTAGAGTCCACTTGCAAGCATGACGACATAAAGAAGGATCCCAAGTATTCAATGAGTCAATAATTTGTTAAAAACTGATTTCATACAATGAATATTTAATAAGCATCTACTATTAACCAAGCACTGTGCTAGGTACAGTGCTATACCTATGAGTCACCTTTCATTTTAAGATATTTCCATTCAATAAAAAATTCCAAATCAGAATTAAGTACA